>NC_135634.1:50381829-51581829 GCF_053574225.1 Canis aureus | reverse complement strand
CTGCGGCGAGCGGCTGGCTCCTGGAGGTCGTGTGCAATCGAGGCTTAACTCGGCCTCCCGGGGCTGCCCCACGTGACGCGGTTCTTCTGCGAGTGTCTGAGCGTGTGGTTCATGTGTTTACAGAGTTGAGAGCGTAAATTATAGACAGTTCAGAATTGTGCTCACTCCCTTCAGAGTTTTTCCCATTTCACTCAAGTTCCTGTACCCATGTCAGTGGCTGGAGGACACAGCGGTTCCTGCGTACGCCGTGTTCTAACCCACCCTGATGACGCGTATAGATCGTAGTCCAGTGTCTGTGGTTTTGCCCGGCGATGCGCAGATTATCTTTGTACAGACATCTTTGAATTCTGTATTATTTATTTAAATTAATTTTTGGAAATGGACTTTCCGGGAGAGAGTGTAATAAACCATTTAAGGCTCTTCAAGCACATTTGCCGACTTGCTTCCTAGAAATGCTATGTTGGTTTGACCTCTCACTGGCACAATATTAGTTCGTGTCTTACCCCCGGGTCACCAGCACTATCATTTCTAAGAGTCTTGGCAAATTTGATACACAAAACATGCTATTTTTGCTCTTTTGTTTGTATTCAATTGACTGACACTGAATTTAAATCAGTTTTAGATCTAGGTCTAAAGAACATTTTCATGTCTTTTATCGTGAGGTTTTTTTTGTTTTCTTTGTCCATTTGTTTCCGTTCAAGTCCTAGTGTTGTAAAAAAAAAAAAAGGTAAGGAATTACTTGCTTCTCAAATCAATATATTGAAATGGTTGAGATGTATCGATGGGCAGAGTGAATCACCTGCTTGTCCACAAGGCCCTTGCCTTGCTGCTGAGATGACAGCTTTTTAGTTGTTTAATTTTTATTTTTTGCTTCATGTTTCTACTTAAGTTGCAGTTATTTTGCACAGAGTAGAACATTAGTCTCAGGAGTAGAATTCAGTGATTCAGCGAGATGACAGCTTTTACTCTCTGAACTCCTTCTCGTTCTTGCCTGTCTAGTGATTAGCTCGGGACTTGCCCACGACATCCTGGTGTCTGGAACGAGGTACTCACGCTGCTGTTTTATGTGCCATCTCCCACTGTCCCCCTGTGACGGCAGCAGAGAATTCAGCCCCTCATGCCCTCTGATTGCAACGTCCTTATGTCCCGGTGCTCAGCTCTCTCATGGATCATCTCTCCAATCGTCACTGTCATTTCTCAAGTTCTCATTTTGTACAGTGATGATCTTAGCTCTCTGTCCCTGCTGTTCTGCTTTTTCCACTCCTTCCTACTCCCAGCCTCTGTCATCTGGCATTTGGCCTTCCCCCTGTCAAGGCGGATGGCATTTGCATTCTGCTCTGAAACCGTAACGAAGTCTTCTCTATTTTACCCACAAGCTTGAAATCTAAAATCTAAAAAACCAATATTGTGTATATTATTGTGATTAAGTAGATATTTATCTTAAAGCCAAAGAATTATTTATTTTAGAGATAAGATTTCATTTCCTTTAATGGTCTAGCTATTTGGTTTTCCTAGAATTATTAGTTGCTTTTTTTTTTCTCCTTTCACACTGTCTTTACCACTCAGTGAGTTGTGCAAGAATCTCAAGGATGGTACCCAATCTTTGAAATACCCCCTTCTCTGTGACGTTTCCTCCTGGGAACTGTGTCTTCTCACTTCAGTCTTGGGGTGCTGCTTGCTAGAAGGCAACCCAGTTAGCTAGAGTCGTGGCTTCTTCACCTTTCCTTCCGGGGGGGCACCTGCTGTGTCATGGATCTTCTCTCTTGGCTGCACTTGACACCTTCATTGTTCAAGAACACATTCTTAGCACAAGAAAAGAAAAAAAAAAGACAAATTAGACTTCATCACGATTAAAAACTTACACGTGCCAAAGGACACTGAAAGTGAAAAGACAACCTACAGAGTGGGAGGAAATATTTGCAAATCACATATCTGATAAGGGCCTGGTATCTAGAATATACTAGGAACACTTACTGCTCAACAATTAAAAGGTAAGCAACACAATTGGAAACGGCAAATGATCTAAATAGACATTTCTCCAAGGAAGATGTATGGATGGGCCGTAAGTACCTGGAAAGATACTCAACATTGTCGGTCATTCGAGGAAAGCAAATTAAACCCACAGCGAGGTGCAACGTCACGTCTGCAGGATGGTTAGAATCAAAACGTCGCATACTAAGTATTGTTGAGGACGTGGAGAAACTGGAGCCCTGGTGCATGCTGCTGGGATGCAAAATGGTGCAGTCACTTTGGAAGACAGTCTGGTAGCTCCTCAAAAACCTAAGCATGGCATTACCACGTGACCTAGAAATGTTATATTTAGGTGCATAGCTGGGGAAATCGGAAATACATACCCACACACAACGTGTACACGAATGTTCACAGCAGCGTAATATCCTAAAAACCCCAAAAAGGAAACAACTCCAGTGAACACCTACAGAGGAAGGGATAAATGAGATGCATACCCGTGCAATGGACTGTCATCCCGCCGCAGAAAGGAACGAAGTGCTGACGCGTGCTACGGCATGGAGGGACCTTGAAAACGTTATGATGAGGGAAAAAAAAAATCTTACATATTGTAAGATTCCATTTATTTGAAACGTCTAGAACATGGAGAAATCCATAGAAAAGGAAAGCAGAGGAGCGGTTGTCAGGGGCTGGAGGACAGAAGCCCAGGGAGCGACTGCCGTGGGTGATGCGGTTTCTGTTTCGGGTGATGAAATGTTCTGAAGTCAGTGACGATGGTTGCGTAACCTTGAGATTCGTACACTTTACGATAGGGCCTTGTGGTATGTAAATTATCTTGATAATAATGCCACGCATCCTTGTGTGTGGAAATGTCTTTATTTATTTAAAAAAAATTTTTTTTTTAAATTTATTTATAATAGTCACAGAGAGAGGCAGAGACATAGGCAGAGGGAGAAGCAGGCTCCATGCACCAGGAGCCCGACGTGGGACTCGATCCCGGGTCTCCAGGATCGCGCCCTGGGCCAAAGGCAGGCGCCAAACCGCTGCGCCACCCAGGGATCCCTGGAAATGTCTTTATTCTCCACTCGCTTTTGCTCATTGATTGGTTGCCACCCAGGGCCTACTTCCCAGAGTCTCTCTCCGGGCAGCGCTTCGGGGGTTAGTACCGAGCAGTAGAACACACGCATCTTCCAAAACATGGTTTTCAGCCGATGCTTGTTTATACAGGAAGGGGTTGGGTTGCTGTCCTTGAAATGCCATATGATATCTTAAGCAAAATACGTGTGGAAAAGTCTCCAGTCCCACTGCCCACACCAGGTGGGGTGTTGAATGTCAGCACAGGGGTGGGAGAGATGTCTCTGGAGCTCGGGTGCGTCCGAGTTCGCTGGGGAGTGGGGGGCGGAGAGCTCCTGGTGTGACGTGGTGCCTGACGTTTGATATGCAAACGTAATTTGTCACGAGCATAGGAGTTTTATCACATTTTGCTTCATTTTAGGAAATTAGTGGGGGTTTGGGTTGATACATAGTGCATGATCATTCTCTCTTCTAAGAGAATAGAAAATAGGCTCCCAGGTGGGGGAGAACAGGTGTTCTTGCAGAACAGGTGTTCTCGGGGTTGGATTATTCAAGCGAGCTGTGAGGTGTCGTGGCTGGGCTGGGCATAGAATTCCAGGTTCGAAGTGATTTTCCTCTGGCGCTTGGGAGGTGTCAGTCCATTGTCTTCTAGAATCCGGGGTGCTGACGACAAGCCGGATGCTGGTCTGACTACTTTTCTGGCTGAGGGACCCATTCTCCGAGCACTTCTGGAAGTTTCCTCGGCCTCGCCGTGTGGGTGTTTGCCCGGCCATCGACGAGCGTCACTCTGGGCAGGCTGCCCCACCTCCCCTGTGAGTGGCGGATGGGGACACCACACCCCCCAGGTGAGGTCAGACCCAATGAGGTGCCCCAGGGTTGCCTGGCCGTGCCGTCTGGCCCGGTCACTGCTGGCGTCCTTGGAGGGGACCCCACCTGGCCCCCTGGCTGTGGTCTGGGTGACCGGCCACTGCATCCCTCTGCAGAGCTCCTGACTTCCATAAAGCCCATCGCGGGTCCACGGCCAGGCTCTCGGGGTAAGGCCCGGGCCAGCTCTGTGCTCCCCGGAGCCGTGACCACAGGAGCCCCGACGGGTGGCACTCTCCAGTTCCACGTTCAGTCCTCCTGGCGTCCCGTCACGGCCGATTTGAGCCTCGCTGGGAGGTCACTGAGTGCAGAGGCGGGCGGAGGTTCTCACAGTTGGGCCCCAACAGCTGGACCCAGCTGCTCCGGCCTCCCCTGCCCCGCCTTCCTCCCTGACCTCCGTGACCCCGAGCTGCTGCCACGTGAGAAGCCCCTCCCTGTCCGCACACAGGAGTGTGCAGGTGGGGGGACCCTCCCGCTCCCCCTCCGCCTGGCCGCCTGCAGCTCGAGCTCCTGCAAGCCCCCTCGCCTGCTCCAGACCGTCGGGGCAGAGATGACGCCTGCTGCACCTCCCTGTCCCCAGGGCTGGCCACCGCTGAGGACCCTGTGAACGTGGTCACGCCGGGCTTCGGGCACACCCAGCTCCTGCTCCTTGTGCAGAAATGCTGCCCTGGTGCCCTCCGGGTGGTTGCCAGTGTGCTTGGCTTAAGGCAATATCTACCGAATCAGCCCAGGACTCGAGCCGGGGCTGGAGGCAGGCGGTGGGGTGCTGATCTCGGGCACGAAATTGACGGGGCGTCAAAAACCCCAGGATTCAAGGCAAATGCAGTTTTCAAATGCAAAGCATTCACGACAAACAGAATAGCAAAATTTTTAAAAAGACAGGATTAGGCAGAGACGTGCATGCCGAGGGTCACGGCGGCCCCGACACAAGAGGGCGAGCCAGGGCACAGAGCCTGCCTTGCTGTGGGGGTGGCCGCGAGGCGACGCGCCCCAGGTGCCTCCGCAAGGGGAGCCTCCCGGTTCAGGACATGGGGCTGAGCCCCCGGAGCAGCTCCGGGGCATGGGGGGCGCCCCTGCCAGGCCCGGGGCACGTCTCCTCGGGTTTCATCCCTCACGCACTTTTCCAGGCAAGTGCTGGATTGACAAAGGCTAGCTAGGCCGGGGAGCCCGCGTTTCCGCATCTCCAGCCTGGCCTTGGTCCTGCCTGTCGGGGCTACACGGGGGTTAGCGGGGAGGGGGCATCCGGAAGCCACAGGCGACAGGTGCGCTCCCCTGGGGGTGCCAAGACCCTCTGTGGGCGCTCAGCGTGCTCGGCGGAGTCCGCCCAGACACCCCCTGCACCCGGGGGACAGGAGGAAGGGTGGCGTCCCCGTTCCACGCGGGCGCACGTCCCCACACACCCGACCCGCAGAAAGCAACGCTCGGGCCAAATCAGACTCATGAGAGCCTCGGCTTCCGGCTCCTGCACTTTCCACCCTGGCCCGCAGGCCGCTCGTGGCCGCAGAACCAGGGACCCAGTCGGCAAAGACGCAGCATCTCATGGAGGGGGGTGGTGCGCAGAGGGTGCAGGGCAAGGGAGACCACGTGAGCCCCAGGGAACAGGAGCCCCGGCGCGGAGATGCCTGGGGTGAACGGGCCCCGTGGAGCGGCGCTGGAGGGACTCGGGGAGCCCCTCCTGCCGTGGGAAAGCTTCCGTGTGGGAGAGGATGCATTGTGTGCTGGCAGGCGCCCAGCGTGTGGCGGTCTGCGAGGGCTGCCCCAGGACACTGACACAGCTGAGAGGCCCACGCTCCCAAGACGGGGAGATGTCATAAAAATAGCAAGAAAGTGTTAAAAGAGGAGAGTCATCACTTTTCTTCCGATTGCTTACTTGAACCTGGGCGCTGCTGAGAAGTCCGTAGACCTGGTGGGGGGTGATTATGGCCCGGTTCCCCCCTCCATGCACCCCTTGCAGGCTTCCTTGACCCCCCGGCCCCGATGGGGAGCCCCGCACAGACTCCACTGACCCCCTGGCCTCGATGGGGAGACCCGTGCACACCTACCCCAAGCCCCCAGCCCCGATGGGGCACCCAGAGCAGACTTCCTCGACCCCCCGGCCCCAACGGGGAGCCCCGTGCACACCCCCCCGACCCCCCAGGCCTGATGGGGTGCCCTGCACAGAATTCCCCGACCCCGTGGCCCCGGCTGGCACCCACGCGTGCTGAGCAGCGTGTGTCTCTGACCGTGTGGAGATCCTCCTGGAAGCACCCCGCATCAAGGTGGAGACCGGGCCGGGCCGGCGGATGCACCTGCCAGAGGGCGGACGCCGTGCTTCGGCGCAGCCCTACTTTGTGACTTTCTGAGGTGAAGCACGGGGGATCTTTGCAGGGGAAAAGTTGCTGTTGCTTTAAAACGAAAAAAGCAAAATTTGAAAATGCCTGCCAGGGTGTCCACCCGCCAACCCCGCCGTGTTTCCGCGACCAAGGGACCGGGGAGGTCGGCTTGTGTTTTCTTCCCGGCGCCCAGACCCCCAGCTAAGCATTTTAACTGCAGCCCTCCCCGCAGCCTCACCCGGCCCGCCACCTCGCTGGCCTCGGTCGTGTTTAATTCATTCCGAACCTTCGCTCTCCTTTATGAACTGACGGAAGGGTCATTCCTGGGAGCGCCATCGGACAATGAAGACGTTGGAAGGTGACGGGCTCCCAGGGGCCCCGAGCCCCGTGCACACGGCACTTGCCCTGACGCTGGGGGGCTTCACCTGCTGAGCCCCACGGCGCAGAATGACGCGACCCCGCAGGCCTCGGGAGCCTTCCTTCCACGCTCCGGCAGCGAGCAACCATTCCCACGGGGACGGCGGTGCCTTGAGCGCCGTGGACACCTGCGCCATGTGTGGCAGGCACCCGGCTCCAGTCATGGCTGCAGTGACGGCCGCTGCGGGGGGAGCAGGGTGGGGTACAGCTGGTGTGCGACGGGGCGCCCCGAGGGCTCCATGAAGGCACCGCACCCGGGCGCTCCGCCTCGTGCGCCCCAGCGCTTGGGTTACTGGTCGTGCCTTCCTCTGTGCGCGCCAAGCTCTGCCTGCGCCCGCCGGGTTCCCTGCGGCCCCGGGAGCCTTGGCCGGGAGGACGGAGCCCTTGGCCGCGTGTGGGGCCGGTTGGCACGGGCCCAGTGGCTTCCAGGAGCAGGAGCCGGGCTTGAGGTGCTCACGGGGGGACGCGTCCCGAGCGCCCAGCCTAGAGATGAAGACGGCACCTTCGCACAGTCGACGACAGGGACGCCCCTGCTGCGTCGGGGAGACCAGCTGCCCTGAGGTTGTGGCCGGTCCCCGCGCCAGGGGGAGACCCAGAGTGTTCCCGGCCGCTGCCCCCTCACGCTCCCCTCCTGGCACGGCCAGCACGGCCCCTTCCCGGCTCCCGGGCCGGTTGCAGTCACTGCTCCCGCGGGACTGGCTGCGCCCACGTCCTTCCTCAGCCCGGAGTCTCAGTCGTTGGAGGCTCCGGCCACGGGTGGTCCTAACCGGGGAATAGGTGGAATTTATTTCGGGGAATTTGGGCAGCGTTAGTCGGAAGGGCCCGGGAGTGCAAAGTCCTCTGGGCTTTCCTGGACCCTAAACCTGTTGTGTCTTTCCCGTGACCCTGTTTTCCAGGCTGTCCCGGCCGCGGGGGCTTTGTCTGCGCCCCCAACTCGGAGCCCGGGGCCGGGGTCGGTGTGCGAGGCTCCCTGTGTCATGCGCGGGGCTCCTCTCCCCCGTTTTGGTGCAAGTCCTCGTGTAAGGTTTTAGGAAGGCCTGGGGGCCGTCAGCCCGGGTCCTGCCCTTCCGCGCCCCTGACGGGCCGTGTTGGCGGTCAGGTCTCTGGGCGTCGGGAGGTGTCCTCATGCTCCCGGCCCGAGCTGCCCCGGGGCTCTCCCCTGCGAGTGGCCAGGCTGGGGTGCCCTGCCCACGGCGCTGTCCGCCCATGGCCCCAAGATCTCAGGTCTGAAGGCGTCCTTGCTTCCTTCTCGGCCCTCGCCACTGCTAGGCCGTCTTCTCACCCAGTGTTGCCCAGGCTGCAGGTCTGCCCGCCCGGGCGTGTGGGGTTTCAGGGACGCAGGCCTGGCCCGCAATGAGTGTCTGGGGGTCCCTGATGGCGATTTATGACAGATTTCACGGTGGCATCAGCAAGGGGCTGCACCTGCGGCTGCCTATTTCAGGCGACACTGGCGGTGACCTCGCCACATGGCACACGCAGGTGCTTCTCCCTGGCCTCACCCACGTACTCATCACACAGCGAGGCACCCCCGGGGTCCTCCTGGTGGAGACCTACTGTGAGGCCCCCCGTACGGGGACACTGTCCACCCCCCGGCGTCTCGCTGTGCTCCCTACGGGTGTGCCCGTCCTCCGGGGCGGCCTCCAAGCAGGCGTGCGTGTGCCGGTGCGTTACGTGCACATCCTGGACGGGCCGCCAGCTTCTCTCACTTAGCGATGCCTTCGCAGGTTTTCCCGTGTAACCGATCCTCATCGGTGGGCGCTTGGGCTGCACCCATTTCTCGCGGTCACCGACCACGACCTGCGGGGCGTGCTTCCTTCGGCATCTGGGACGGTGTCTGCTGCGGGGAGTCTGAGATGTGGAATTTCCAGGCTAGACCCTCATACCTCCACCCGACTCCTCCTTCCCAGGGTAGGTATTGACCCCAATACTACACCTGCCACGTTAAGGACATCAGCGGCCAATGCCTGGCTTTAGGGGCCTGCATCACTGTTCCCCCGGATCCCACCCCCCCGGTGCTGTCTGACGGCACATCTGTACTGTGGGGTGGGGGCTGACGGCGGCAGGGGTCGCTGTGGCTTTGGGACGCTGTGTCCAGGAAAGGACTCCACTGAGTGGGGCTTCGTAAGGTCTCCTGCTCGTGGGATCCACCCCACGGAGACTCCCTCAGCAGCCCGCCACTGGGATGACTTGGATGTGCAGCTCCTGGGGCTGGGGAGCCGCAGCGGGGAGGGGGCGGGCACGTCCCCACGAGTCCAGACAGCCCAGCAGGCAGGAAAACCCTTACAGGGAAAGCCAGCGGGTCTGTGCAAGCCCGCACATCTTTCCTGAGCTGGAGGAAGCGCCTTCCATGTCCTCACTGAGTCCGACGGGGGTTCCCCGCAGACCTAGGGAACCAGGGGGCTGCCCCAGGCTGGAGCCCATCCTTGTGTTCCCCCCGCAAAGGTGAGGCCCACCTCCACCTGTCCTCCATGCCCCGCGGTGGGAGGGGGGTCCCGGGTCGCAGACTGAGCACCCGGAGCCACAGGGCAGGGCAGTCAGGGTCGCAGTGGAGAGAGTCCACACTTGCGGTGAGCGGTTCCCCCCACGTGCCAAAAGGGGCTCAGATGCACAGGCAGCCTCCTCCCGCCCTCCCCGCCTGCCCCCGGCCCCGCACACTCCAGCCGCCCCGTGACTCCAGTGCCCGCCGCTGTGTCCTCAACTCCGGGGGGTTACCGGGTGCCTTGGGATCCCCCCGCCCTCCATTCAAGACAGCCCCACGCTGGCCTCCCCCAGGGCTCACTGGTGCTGCCAGGCTCTGAAAGAGGTTCTTCTGTACCTTACGTCCAGTGCGACAAATTTTTCTGAGTCATCCTACAGCACCTACCATTTAAATGTTTTTTTCAAAGTATATTTAATACATGGTCACATTTGCGACCAGCGAGCATATTCACGACTCGGGTAATACACCGTTTTACAAAGGAGGAAAAAAAAAAAACTCTCCCGTGTTAAAGCAAGTTTTTAAAAAAACGTCTTTAACAATATCCTTTTGTTTAATTAACAGCCTATTGAGATATAATCTATGTCCATTGAAATGCCTCGTTTGGAAGTAGGGGACTCTCGGGTATTGGGCGTCGTCACAGGGTAGGGCGACCATCACCGTGGTGTCCTCAGTCCCAGAGAACCTCCTCCCCGCCATGAGGAGCCTTGTCCTTAGCGGTCACTTCTCCCCCCTCCCCCCTGCCCCCGCAGCTCGAAGTCACTCCCTTTCTCTGTAGATTTATTCATTCTGGATATTTCACACAAACGGAGGCAACAGCCTGTGGTCTTTTGTGTCTGGCCCCTTTCACTCACAGTGACGTCTTTGAGGTTTGTCCATGTGGTTTTGTGTATCAGAACTGGAGGCCCCGGAATCCAGTCCCGTATCGGGGTCCCCGCAGGGAGCCTGCTTCTCCCTCTGCCTGTGTCTCTGCCTCTCTCTGTGTGTCTCTCATGAATAAATAAAATAAAAATCACACACACACAAAAAACCCAACTGAAGGGATCCCTGGGTGGCGCAGCGGTTTGGTGCCTGCCTTTGGCCCAGGGCGAGATCCTGGAGACCCGGGATCGAATCCCACATCAGGCTCCCGGTGCATGGAGCCTGCTTCTCCCTCTGCCTGTGTCTCTGCCTCTCTCTCTCTCTCTCTCTCTCTGTGACTATCATAAATAAATAAAAATTTAAAAAAAATTAAAAAAAAAAAACAACTGAAATTTTGATAGAGATCAAGTTGAATCTGGGCATTATTTTGCAGAGTACCACTGTTTTAATAATCCATGAACATGGGATGTCTTTTCCATTATTTAGGTCTTCTCTGTTTTTCTTCAAAGATGTGGTTTTCGGAGCACAAGTCTTGCACTTCTTTTTTTTTTTTTTTTTCACTTCTTTTTTTTTTAAATAAATTTATTTTTTATTGGTGTTCAATTTGCCAACATATAGAATAACACCCAGTGCTCATCCCATTTGCACTTCTTTCGTTAAAATATATTCCTAAATATGTAATTATTTCTGATGATATTACTAATGAAATTTTAAAAATTCACTTTGGACCGGTTATTGGTAGAATATGGAAACACAACTGAATTCTCATGTTGACTTTGTGTCCTGCAACCTGTTGAACTCGTTTGTTAGCACTTGGGGAATGCTGACGTGAATGGATGATGGGTTCTGACAAATGCTTTTCTGTGTTTATCTGGATGATCTTGATTTTCCTCTTTTATCTGTTAATTAGTACACAAACACATGAGTATCTATATAATATCTATAAACAATACACAATATGTGTATAAATATCTAAAAGACACACATATACATGTATGTTCATATGTGTTTTCTATGTCTTTTTAGGCAGTTTGATTAGACGTATACACATTTGAATTTCCTTTTTCTCCTTCCTTATCTCTTGGGTTAATTTTCTTTCCATTCTTCCCCCTTTTTTAACTTGTTCTACTTTTTCAAGACAATTTTTCCCAATGTTTATCCTAAGATTGATATTAAAATCTGATATAAACCAGTGGGTTTTTAAAATTTTTTATTTATTTATTTATTTATTTATTTATTTATTTATTTATTTATTATTTTATTTTATTTATTTATTTAAACCAGTGGGTTTTAGTCTAAGTCAATGTAAGGACTTTCAAAGTTTAATTCAACTTAATCTTATCTCAACTTGTTTGCTATTGTTCAGATATGTTTATGTATCTTCTTATATTTTCCATGATTACTATTTTTGTTTCGTGAAGATGATTTTAATTTTGATTTATTTGCATATTTTATTTTCCATCGCAATTTCTTCCTTTCTGCACTTCTTAGCTTTCTTGTCCCTTAGAATTTCCTTCAGTCTACGATGAAGCGCTGAACTCTATCAGTTGTTTTCTGAGACATCTTTGCTCATTTTCATTCTCAGAGGATGTGTTTTGCTCTGTAGAATTACAGGTATGCAGCTTTGTGGTTTTGATTTTGTTTTCCTCCCCAGGGCACCATGTCTGTCTTCTGGCCCCCACTGGTCCTGCTGGTAAACCACGTCAGTCCTGCTGGTGGTCTGGAGGTAATCTCTATTTTCTGGCCAGTGGTTTTGGTGTGGTGTGTGCCTATGTGTGTTTTCCTTTGTGTCTATCATTCTTTTTAGTACTTCCAGATTCTGTTGTTTAAATTCTTTCATCGATTTGAAAAATTCTTGGTCTTTCTCCTCAAACATTGCTTTCACATATTCTCCCCTTGTCCTTTTTCAGGGGTTCTAAATTCATGCCCATTAAGCCCTCCTCCATGCCCTCTATTTCTCTTATATTTCTCTTATATTTTTAAAAAAATGTCCCATCCTCCATCCAGGTATTTTCTGTCATCCCCTCCCCCAGCTCACTAACCCTCTTCGTGTCTCACTGCCTATTAAGCCCGTCTACTTATTCCTTTTCATTCACTGCAGATTTCAGTTCTACAATTTCCATTTGATTCTTTTAAAATACATCCCAGTTTTCTGGTGAACGTGCCCAACTTGTCATCAATTTTCTTGCATATGTTAATCACAGTTATTTTAAATTTTGTCAGATCCAGTATCTAGATTGTCTATCGTTCTCTTTGTACTGTTTGTATTTTTTGGTTGGTTTGCTGTCAAATGCTCTCGTCTTCTGATATGCCTGGTGATTTCAAATTAAACGCTGGACTCCGTGTTTTAAAAATGGATATGTTTAATTGAAGTTCTGGATGGTTTGAACTTTTTATAGACAGGATTGCTTTCACTGAAGCAAGCATGCCAGTTTACTTCTGGCAGGCTAGCCTCGTCTGGTCTGGATTGTTGACTGAGGTGGGCTTTCCTCTTTGAAAGAGCTGGTCTATTTATTTTTGGTGCTCATACTCATACTTCTGAAGGGTTCCTGCTGACACCCTGGGTTGCTTACATCTCTCTGCCCTGTCGTCCTCTTATGAGGATGGATAGCAGCTTTGATCCCTCTGGTCATGTCCACTTACTGGAAGCTCTGCTTAGATTCTCCGGCTCTGTGTGAGTGTTCTGAGGGATGGAGGCACTGAAACTTGGAGACATCTTTCTGAGCATCCCTTCCCTCTGGAATGTTGATCCCTGGCTCCTCGCTGGCCTGGTGATCCTCTCCAATTCCTTAACACCATTGATTTTTCTGCATATTGTCCAGATTTTCTAGTTGTTTTCAGCAGAATGATTAGTCTAAGAAAAATGACCTGCCCTCCCTGGAAGTGGAAAGTCAGTTCTTACTTGAATACAGTTGAGGGTAGTGATCGTTTCTTTTGTGGTTTGTGCTTTTCAGTTGTTTGGTTTTATCAGCAAAGTCTTCACTACTCCTAAATCATAAAAATATTCTCCAATTTGTTCTTCTTAAACGTTGTTTCTAAAAGCATGTATAGGGATCCCTGGGTGGCGCAGCGGTTTAGCGCCTGCCTTTGGCCCAGGGCGTGATCCTGGAGACCCGGGATCAAATCCCACGTCGGGCTCCTGGTGCATGGAGCCTGCTTCTCCCTCTCCCTCTGCCTATGTCTCTGCCTCTCTCTCTCTCTCTCTCTGTGACTATCATAAATAAATAAAAAAAATTAAAAAAAAAGAAAGCATGTATAGCTTTTCCTTTCGTATTTGTCTCTAGCTCATCTAAAATTGATTCTTAGTGTGGTGTTGGGAGGGGATTGCGGTGACTTGAAAGCATAAAGATTCAGGAGGAGAGACAGCTGCAGTCTCTCCTTTCTGCCTGTCCTTCTAGTCAGGCTGAGGCTCCTGCTGTTCCATAATTCTTTGTTTTAAAAACGCCAATTCAGTAGGCTACACTTACCTAGATGAGCACTGAGTAATGTAGAGAAGTATTGAATCACTAAACTGTGCACCCGAAACTAGTGTACTGCCGTATGTCAACTACTCTGGAATCAAAATCACAAAAATCACAGTGAGGACTGACTGTTTTCATCGAATGTCCATGATACACCTTTTAGGCATTTTGCAAAGTACTAGTCTTAATACTTTAGGCAAGTGTCACCATGGAGTAGGTGCCCTTGTTAATTATTCAGGCATCTTACTTTGAGAGTGGTAATCTTCCTTAGGCTCAGACCACCTCCCCACCGTACATCCTCAAATGCGCCCAGCTTCCGGGAGCTGGCTAGAGGCTCTATAAATGAAAAACCTAAATGATGGCTTCTGATGAAGTTGCATTCAGATTTAAAACAAAAACACAGGGGATCCCTGGGTGGCTCAGCGGTTTGGCGCCTGCCTTCGGCCCAGGGCATGATCCTGGGGTCCTGGGATCAAGTCCCATGTCGGGCTCCTAGCTTGGAGCCTGCTTCTCCCTCTGCCTGTGTCTCTGCTTCTCTCTCTCTCTCTCTCTCTCTCTCTGTGTGTGTGTGTGTGTGTCTCATGAAAAAATAAATAAAATCTTGAAAAAAAAATAAAACAAAAACACAAAGCTGACTCACTGACACATTCCTCTCTGGATTAAAATGGGGTTTTTCTTCCTGGCTCATGTGACAAGACAATCTTCAGAGCCCTTGTCACTCCTGCTGAGACCTGTCTCCCTCGAAGGTGTCTTTCAGTCCCCTGCCTGCCTGGCCGGTTTGTCACACCTTACCAGGAGGGAGGAGAGGCTCTTCCTGCAGCGGTGTGGGGGAGGAGCATGGAGCTCTGGGAGCACTGGGCTGCGGTGGGGGCTCTGGGAGGCAGGCCTGGGTCCAGTAGGGTCAGCTATGGGGATGCCGGGAATGAGAAGGCTGTTTGCAGGCAGCTGCAGGAAGCAGACCCAGGCCCCCGGAAAGTGGGAGCCTGCTGAGCAGTCAGGACGCTGGGGCCTGAGCAAACCGGAGTGTCGTCCAGAAAGCCAAGGGTCTTTGCCATGCTGAGGAGGACGCTGGAGGCTTGGGAAGGGGCTCACCCGCACCACCTTTGTTCTCCTGTGATCAGTGCAGCCCCATGATTCTGGACCACTGCCAGGGAAAGGCTGGGCAGCAGACTGAGCCATTCCAGGTCCTAGGAGAGAACTGCCTGGGCGTACTGCAGGGACCCACCTCCAGGCAGAGAGCACCAGCTAGTCCAGAACTTTCCTATCACCCGAATGAAGGCTATTGAAATCTGACAACTGGGCTCCCCACAGTGGGCCACCCCCTGACCCCACGTGGGTATGAAGGTATGAACCCCATGGGAAGGGGGCCCACAGGCCGGGCAGGCCATCATAGCTAACGTGTCCATGCTCGACAAAGGATGTGGCCTAAGCCTATAACTAGAATCAGGCCTCCGACTCTTCCCTTCCACCTCCACCCCCAACTGCTAAAACGTTGTGGGCAGGACGGGGTTTTGGAGAGCAGGGAGCCCAAACCTGCTGCACAAACCCACCAGCATGGGAGCCACGTCTCACAGTCCCTACCCCGAGAGTCTGGAGCTCTAGGGCCTGAGAAAGAGCCTCCTTCCTGGAGCCACGCAGGTCCTGGTTCCTTCGTCCAGCGCCATCCAGCAGAGAAGTCCCTGCTCTGCCCTTGGGGAGTGGACGAGGGGCATGAGGGGTGGGGTGTGCAGGGCAGGGGCCGGGTGGGAAGGGCAGAGGCTCAACTCCTGATGCCACCAGCAGATCCAAGGTTGTAACAAAGGAGGCAGCTCAGGAGGGCAGAGCAATCCCTTCTTGTAGAGGGTTGGGCAGTGACCCCCAAATTCATGTCCACACAGAACCTCAGAATGTGACCTTATTTGAAAATAGGGTCTTGGCACAGATAATTAGTTCAGCTGGGATGAGGTCATGGGGGTGGGCCCTGAGCCAACCACTGGTGTCTTTACAAGAGAAGACAGAGGTAGACACACACAGGGAGAGCGCCGTGAGAGCGCCGTGTGAACACGGGGTGGAGATGGGGTGACGCAGCCGCAAGCCAAGGCACAGCAAGGGTTGTCAGTGGCCACCAGAAGCTGGGCGAGCATGAAGTGGGCCCTCCCTCCGGCCTCAGAGGGAAGCAGGCCTGCACACACCTGGTCATGGGCCTCCCGCTGCTTGTTTACACCCCTCAGTGGCGGTGATTTGTTATGGAAGCCCCAAGAAACAATGACACCCCTATGGCGACCCTCACCCACCCCCATGTGACCCCAGAGAGGGTCAGGGCCATCTGCAGCTCACCCAGAACTCCCCAGGTCAGCTGGGGGACGGTGGCCTTGGGCTTATCAATGGTCAGCAGGGCTGGGATGCCTTGAGGTGAGAGCATGGGGCCAGATGCATTCCACCTCTGTGCAGTGAGGTCAGGCCAGGGAGGGGGAGGTCGGGGAGGGTGAGGTCGGGGAGGGCGAGGTCAGGGAGGGGGTCAGGGAGGGTCCGGGTAGACAGGGCTGACCACATGCTGCAGGGCCGCCTTCTCAGCAAGCACACAGGCCAGTACCCTCCGAGGCATCCTGTAAATGAGGTCACCTGCAGGAACCTCCAGGGAGAAAGGTAGGTGTTGTTTGGGATGCTGGGGTCCCCGGGGCCTTTGACAGAGAAGGGAGGGAGAGGATGGGTGTGGGGCTCATCCGCGGAACCAGGTGACCCGAGGCCCTTCTGACCTCATCGGACCCGGTACTAACTGAGGGCTGGGTCATGCTAAAGAGCAACCACCCACAGACAAACTCAAACTGCCCAAATATAAGGTCGAGGGAACCCCCGAAACGGTCGTGGTGCCTCTGAGTAGTAGGATCTGACGTTTCCTGTGACTTTTGCATATTTTCACTAATGATGTGTCTCTTTGAAAATGAAAAAACACATTTTCTGTCCGAAAGGGTCTTGACCAGAGGGGACGAACACTGAGCCCGCAGGTCACATGGGCTGAGACGGTGACCTGGCCGCGCTCCAGGGCGGGGCCCGCTTCCCGCCGGTCAGACAGGCCTGGGCCGCCCGTGGGCGAGAGCTCGGAGGCCGGGGACTCCTGGTTTCAGGTCAGCAGTTCCCGGAACAGCTCTCAGCTGACTTGGGGCCACGTCAGGCCTTTCACGTGCGCACGCTTTGTGGGTCATGTGGGCGGTGTTAGAAACGACCACCGAGGGGCCGTGTAAGTATCTATTTCTTAATTCATGAAAAATTAACCGTAACAAACCCATCACATGTCAGCCCAAGTAACACACTTTTGATAAAAATAATTGTATTTTCAAAAAGAAAAAAAAAAAGACACGAGGCTTTAAATTCTCTCTGTTCTGCGGTGTCCTTACCGCCTGGCGTTGCCAGAAGGCCTCGGGGCTGCTCTGGCAGCGGCTGCACGGAGGCCCGGGGAGAAAATCCGGTCTCGCACAGGCGTGTGGTTCGAAAGGACAAGAATGTTTTAATGGTGTTTGCAGGTGACGATGGGTATTGCTCTGGAGGCGGCGCTAACCGGACGGTGGATGCTTCCCGAAGTGTAGTCACCGCGCGGCTCCGGGAAGCCCCGAGCTTCCCCCTGCGAGCAGCCGTCGAGGGCCGGGGCCTGGCCGCCGAGGGGGCAGCTCCGCGGGCTCCATGCCCCCCCCCCCCCCCGCCTGCCGCCCCGTGGCTTCCCCGCACCTGCCGTCTCCGTAGGCCCCTGGGGAGCGCGGCAACCTCCCCTGCAGGTGCTCGGCTGATCCGGGTGTCACCCGTCCCCGCTGCGAGGTCCACATCTGTCCTCCGTCCTTGACCAGGTGATTTACGCCATTCCCGACCCTGAGGGGTCACTTGGCTTACAGTTATGGGGCACCCCTTGCCCCACGGGTCTTCGAGGGCAGGAGGGAGTGAGCCCCTTGACCGCCCATGCCAACCTCTGGTGAGCGCCTGGCTGCCTCCCCGTGGCTGGAGGGCCCGAGGGCAAGCCGGGAGAGGCAGCCCCATGTGCTCCAAGTGTGTGCCAGAGGCCTCGGTGATGGGAAGGGACCCAGTTTACCTTCCGTCACCCTGGTGTCCTTCCATGACACATGTGTTTTGGGCGGATACCAGGAGAACAAGAGCTTCGGCAGGTCCTCCAAGTCCTGACAGAAACTGGTCAAATCTGTGTACCTGTGTCCTCAGCCAGTCCCGGGCCCACCCCGTTGCCGGGGTGGCAACAAGGCCCCAGTGCCGTCCCCACTGCTGGACTCCTCCGGGACTCAGGGTCGGCTCACGAGCTGTGGGCGATCTTCTCACGGAGCTTAGCCCTCCTGAGCAGGGCAAACGTACGTGGCGGCCACGTACTTGGCCATAAGGACTCTGAAGGCCTTTCTCTCCGATCCCTGAAGACTCTCGGGCTGTCGCAACAGGCACCTGTTCTCACGCTCACGGTTCTGCGGCTCGACTGGCGTTAAGCTGATGCAGGCTGGGCTTGGCCGCTGGCTCTGCTCTCCCCCCGAGGTGGCTGCATGTGGCTTCTCATCGAGGGACGGGATCTGTCTGTCCATGTGTGTCATTCTGGGGGCCGCAGAACATTGGTCTCAAGACGAATCACAGGTGAACAAGGTCTCTGCTAAACTAGGCGTCCACTGAAGCTCTTTGCTCATTCAGTGTGCTAAGGTGTCACGGCCAAGACACCCCCCAGCCTCAAATCTGAGACAGGAAGGTGAGCCGTCCCTCCACGAGGGGAAGAAGGAGCAATTGTTCCTCAGTCATAGTTCTAACCGGTACACTCTACCCTCTTGTACCAGCCTTTGAAGAGGGTCTGGGTGAAAGAGCCCCGTGTCTGGGCTGGATCCTGAAAGTGTGCCTGTCTCTTCCGCTGGTCCGTGGCCCACCCTTGTTGCCCTGGTCATGGTTACCAGGAAGCAACTGGTCATTTCCAGCTGCCTCAGGCAACTGACTTGAACTCCTAACAAATGGAAGTTATAGGATTGGAACTGGACCCGAGCAGGTGGTAGGGAGATGGCAAACAAGCCACTGTCCCCTCTAAGGGAAAAGACAAACCTAGCCTGGAGCTGGTCCATGGGATGCTGCACTCTGATGGTATAAGGATGCTGGAACTGGTCCATGGGATGCTGCCCTCAGAGGGATCAAGGACGCTGGAGCTGGTCCATGGGATGCTGCACTCCGATGGAACAAGGATAATGGAATTGGCCCATGGGATGCTGCACTCTGATGGAGCAAGGATGATGGAGCTGGTCCATGGGACGTTGCCCTCAGAGGGAACAAGGACACTGGAGCTGGTCCATGGGATGCTGCACTTGATGGAACAAGGAAGCTGGAGCTGGTCCGTGGGATGCTGCACTTGATGGAGCAAGAATGATGGAGCTGGTCCATGGGATGTTGCCCTCAGAGGGAACAAGGACGCTGGAGCTGGTCCATGGGATGCTGCACTCCGATGGAACAAGGATAACGGAATTGGTCCATTGGATGCTGCACTCTGATGGAGCAAGGATGATGGAACTAGTCCATTGGATGCTGCACTTGATGGAACAAGGATGCTGGAACTGGTCCATGAGAGGCTACACTCTGATGGGACAAGGACACTGGAGCTGGTCCATGGGATGCTGCCCTCAGAGGGATCAAGGACACTGGAGCTGGTCCATGGGATGCTGCACTCCGATGGCATAAGGATGATGGAACTAGTCCATGAGAGGCTACACTCTGATGGAACAAGGACACTGGAGCTGGTCCATGGGATGCTGCCCTCAGAGGGAACAAGGATGCTGGAGCTGGCCCATGGGATGCTGCCCTCAGAGGGAACAAGGACGCTGGAGCTGGTCCATGGGATGCTGCCCTCAGAGGGATCAAGGACGCTGGAGCTGGTCCATGGGATGCTGTGCTTAATGGATCAAAGAGGTGGAAGTAACTGGTCATTTTCAATTGCCTCAGGCTCCTGACTCTACACCTAATGGGATTGCAGGGGAGCCTGGGGAAGAAAGGGCCCAATGACGGAGGGTCTGAGTCTTCTCAGCAACAGAGGGACAATGTGAAATTGTAGTTGCCACATCTGAAATTCTCCCTGTTTGGAAAGGAGGCTTAAAACCTGACTTGGAAACCATGATGGCTGGCAGCACCAGGACCCAGGGGCAGTGTCGTGGCCAGAGCGTCCCCTACAAAGCCATCAGCATGCCCAGAGGAGCAGGGGTCTCTAGAGACTCAAGAGCGACCCATGGGTGGGAGCCCGTGAGGAATGGGTGCCCAGGTCCATGTTGTTTGTGCCGGAGGACATGGACCCCTCCTGAGAGGAGGGGGAGTGCGGAGGAGCCCTAGCAGCTGGTGGGCTTCGTCCTGGGTCTCCCCCCTTTCCTGGTTGGGTTCCTGGTCCCTGAGGGCAGACACCCTGGGGTCCTGACCACAGCCCGGCCCAGAGGCCACCTCAGTGCCTGCTGACACTTCAGGCGCCCGGGCTCTGGGGGGGCTGGGGGAGGGCCAGGCCGGTCTCTCACTGCAGGACGAGCGCCTCCGAGCCAGGCCTGCAGGCCCCTCCCCAGGGGGTCCCCCGCTGGCTCAGCTTGGGTTCTTATTTAATAAAGGTGGGGTGCGCACATGGGGGGGAGGGGAAGGGAGGAGGGAGGGGCCTGAAAGCAGAGCCACGCTCGCTCGCGGACCCCCGCAGCGCCCCTCGACCCGCCCCACCAGGCGTGTCCCCGAGCAGGTGGGTTCGGCACGCTTGCATGTCCTGACACGCCCGCACATCCAGAGCCGTGTGAGGCTGTCGTACGGGGTCTTACTGCGCACGCTCTGCAGAGGCTGGGGCTTGCACGCTCACACTCGCTGGTCTGCACACTTACGAACCAGACCCCCGGAGGCCACTCCCAGGACAGCATCCTCGTCGCAAAAACACCGCAGGGAAGGGTGGGATGCCAACCCTCCGCCTGCTTCGCCCGAGAGGCTTTGGTCGCCGTGGTTGTGGGGCAAGGGGCCCGTGCACTGGCGACTGGGGAGGTGGCTGTCACTGGGAGGGCCTCGCCCACGGACCCGCGCCTGCCGCGAAGGGCCGCTCTCGGGCTTGGGCTGCTGTCACCCGTTTGGGCCCCTTGGCCAAGCGCGCCAGCTGGTGCATTGCCGTCGGACTCCAGTATCCTGAATTCTGCGTGAGGCTGAACGTTTTTTTTCATATTTACTGTCTCTGGGCTGAGTTTCAATTCTCATTTTTTTCTGGACCGAGAAAGCCTCCCTCTGGGGCAGGACAATTTAAGCAAGTTGATTCCAGGGCCGGGAGGAGACACAGACCGGATCAAGAGCTGAGGGGCCTGTTTGCGGCGGGACCGACACCCCGCGGCTGGGCTCCTGAGCCTCCCGCGTGAGGCCTCAGCAGTTTGTCTGGAACGAAAGTCCTCGGGGTCAAGGGCCAGCGCCTGGGCCTCTGCTCGGACCCCATGGCCGCGCCCCCTCCTCTGGGGAGCAGTCCAGCTCCACCTCCCCCAAGGGCGAGCCGGAGACCCTCCTCCATTCTGCGGGGCCCTCCACGCCTCCCCTGGGGCGCTGCCGTGAAGGGTCAGGGCCTGGTTGCTGAGGCTGGTGGCCACTCAGACCCTGGAAGGGCGCAGCACTGCCTCGGATGGGCCTCCCCGGCACCCCCTCCTCCCCCCCCTCCCCCCGACCCGGGCCCCGCCTACCCGGACGGTTAGTGGAGAGATGCCCACCCGTCCTCGCCAGCCTGTCTGCTCGGGCCCCTACCTCGGTGGGCGGGCCCCACCTCTGTCCCTGGCACTGGCTGGTCCCCTGCGCAGACTCGGACCACGCGGCCGCCTTCCTTCTCCCACCCCCATCGCCCTTCACCTGCGCCGTCCTCTCAGCAGCTCCGTGGCGGGTGGGCCCACTGACGGTGTCACCAGGCTCTGTCCCCCCAACCCCCTGCGTCCCGGGACCCGGTCCGGGGTGAGGCCGACAGGCTGCAGGGGAAGCCGAGGTATCGGCCGCATGGATCCACGCGTGGGATCGGGGCAGCAGGCCTGTCACGGCTGCACGCGGGGGTTGTCACCGAGCTCAGGTGCCCTGGGTGCCCCCGCAGGGCGAGGGCCGAAGACCACGTGTGTGACCTCGTTTACAGGAGGGAGGACTTTGGCCTGGTCTGGGGAGGAGGAAACCGGCCCAGGAGAGACACAGCAACGGGGCGTCCCCCACCTCCAGCCCCTGCGCCCCCAGGGCCCACAGATGGATTCCAGGAGCCCAAGGCTTTCTCAGTGGGCCCAGGCTCCCTGTGTCTGGATCCCGAGGGGACCCCTTCGGGCTGGCCTTCTGAGGAGGGGTGGGGTGGTGGTGGGAGGCGGGACACATGCAGTCAGCCCCCCAACTCCATGCCCCTGGGCTCCGTCCTCTGCAGTGGGCACCAGTGATGGTTCTGGAAGGCCAGGAATGCGCCGCACGGAGAGGCAGGGTGCCCAGCAGGAGGACCCTGCCCAGCCCGTGGGGGCACGTGGTCTCCACAGCAGCCCCCCCAATGGTGGGAGCCCACCCCGCCCCCGCCCTGGAGCCCAGCCGCCCCTTCATGAATATGCATCAGGAGCCACACTTCCCAGCCCTCCCCCTCCTGCCCCCTCCCCAGAGACGGCACTTATCTCTGCTGGTGAATAGGTTGCTATTGTGGGCAGGGCTGCAGAATTTTAATGACTTGCAAAATATAGTTAATTATGTAAAAAGACATCTTCTGCACATTTTCATGTAAATGAGACAAATTAATTGGCGTTGGTAGTTGTGAGAAGGCCCCGGTTCCAGGAGGGGCGGAGCAGGGGTCCCTGACGGTTCTGCGGTGGGTGCTTGCCAGAGAGCAAGGTACAGAGGGAAACGGGGGGGCAGTTCTGACCCATCCAATTAATCCCACCCCGGGGCCACGCGGACGGTCACCCAAACCGTGAGAAAGCGCTGCCCGCGGGTTCCCGCCACCGCCGGCGTCACTGAGAAGCCAGGGGACCTCGGGGCTGCCGGGAAAGTGCCTGGGGGGGTCCCCAGGGCCCCGGGGGGGTCAGAGCCTCACTCGCCCCACCGGTCACTAGCCACGTTCTAAACAGTGGTCCTAAGGGGCGGGACGGCCTCGCCCGGTGGGCAGGTGGGGGCAGCACCCACCAGGCTCCCAGCCGCGCAGAACCTCGCGCGGCAAATTAAAGGCCACTTTAAAGTGGACTGGAATAGACATTTGTCCAGAGAAGATACTCGAATGGCCGCCGGCACATCAAGAGTTTATGAAAAGATGCTCGACGTTGCTGACCCTCAGGAAGACGCCGGCCCCGACTGGGGGGACAGCGCGGCACCGAGGGATGGTGGGAGTCAAGCAAGTGGGCAGCTCGGCCGGCGAGCTCGCGGGGCCTGGAGACCTGCGTGTCCTGCTGGAAGGCTGGAGAGAGCAGTTCCGCAGGCTCTGCCCGGGGCCCCCCGCCCGACGGGAGGGCAGGCGGGGTCTCAAAGGGGTGCCCACTTGTCCAAGCCCACGGCAGGCAACAGGTGGGGGTGGCCCGGTGTCCGCGGTGGATGAACGGACGAAGCTGTGATCCGTCCACAAAGGGGGAGCCATGATCCGTCCACGCAGGAGGAGCCGTGATCTGTCCACACAGGGTGAGCCGTGATCCGTCCACGTGGGGGGAGCCGTGATCCGTCCACAGGGGGAGACCCACAGTCCGTCCGCGCGGGGGAGACAACCCAGCCATCACAACCGAGGAAACTTTGCACCTGCCACAGCACGATGGACCTTGACACATCGTGCTCAGTGACAGCCAGACCGAGGACAGGTATTATGTGATTCCACTCAGGTGAGGTCCCCAGAGCGGCCAGACTCCTAGAGACGGAGGAAGGTTAGTTCCCGGGGTCGGGGGAGGGGAGCTCGAGGTCCAGGGGCACCCGGTGTCCATTGGGGATGGCGGAAGAGTTTGAGGTGTAGAGCGGGGATGGCGGCACGACAGGGTGAAGGTGTTTCATGCCCCCGGCCCGGGCGCCGAGGACCTCGATAGCGTTCGTGTACATCGTCTGCTCTGCTCTCTTGGTCGGCGCCGACAGAGGCCGCTCGCCCAGGCCCGAGCCCATGTACGCAGGTGAGGGGTGGGCTGTTGTCCGATGTCCCGTGGGGGCCTCTGGGGCCTCTCGCGGCCTCCGTCCAGGGCAGCTGGGCTCAGCCCCCCCTCCTGGCTCTGCTCCAGAGGCCACCGAGGGTCACTTACCCACGTTCCCAGGCCTGAGTCAAACCTGATCTGCCCCACTGGGCTCATCTTTCTGAAGCCCCCGGGGCTCCCCCAGATGAACCGGGGAGCCTGGGCCCCCAGAGGCCTCTGCTCTCCCTGGGAGACGCCGTGGGACAGCCGCCAACAATGGGCTTCTATCTCCCGGGAGAAACCCAACCCGAGACTCGGCGTCCTCCGTCGCCCGCCGCCTTCTCTCCGCCCGGGCAGCCCAGCCCGCTCCCCGTGGGAGGAAACCTGACCCGCCGCAGCGCTGGCCCGGGGCTCCCTGGCTTCGTAAACCGAACGGCCAGCAGCGCCCACCCCGTCAGGGCCCGGCGGGCGGCATGGTCCCCTGGACCTTCTCAGGAAGCGTCCAGAAGCCTCTGGGGATGGTGCGGGGGCCCCGGGGACCCGTGTGGCGGGGCTTGGGGTGATGCTGCCCTGCCCCGGGCACGCCGCACCTGCTGCGGTCTCGGGTTTCCAGCCAGAGCTCTGGAGACTGTTCCCAAGCAGCAGGCCCTGCTGCCACCCAGACTCACGGAGCCAAGCCGTGGACAGAAAGGAGCCACAGCTGGCACCACGGCAGACAACGTGGGGGGAAGCCAAGGAGGCCCACCCCGCTCCCCGGAGCGCCTGCCACGTGCCCCCGCCCCACGTGAGGAGCGTTTCCCCAGCCAAGAGCCCAGCAGCCGGACACGGGGCCCTTCCTGGGGTGATGGGAGCTGCTTCCCTAGGACTGTCCTGGGTGCCTGGGTACCTGCACCCAGCCCCAGACGCTGTGGCCAGACCCGCTGAGGACAGCCAGGCTCCATGCCCAAGGCACAGGCCGCTGGAGGACTGACTGGGGCCTCCCTGGACATGACCCGGCCGCTCCAGGCCACCTGTGCGTGACTCGGGCTGTGCCAGCCCCTCTGGAGTCCCTGGGTGTGGTCCCTGCAGCCCTGGGCAGCTCCCAATGATGCTGAGAGACAGCTGGAGAGGAGGCCACCCCTGGCCGCAGCTGGGTGGGCACTGCAGACACCGCCGTCCCTCAGCACAGCCTGCCCAGGAGAGCCCGAAGGACAGACTGTGAGGAAGGGCACCTCCTCCTCTCCGCTTCCTCTCCAAGATCCCCAACCCATACCCCGACCTGCAGCGGCCGCCTGAGTTCTGCAGGCCCCAGGCCGCCGGGGCCGAGTCGCCAGCCCAGCCCAAGGGCCCCCACCCCCGGCGATAGGCCGGCTCTACCCACGAGGAGGGGTTTGCCCGTCTAGACCGTCCTTAGCCATAATCGCGCTGATTTCCGTTTGCATCATGCTCCCGGGTACGAAGTCACCAGATCCAGACGTCACAGAGAGACCGTAATAGGGACGTTTACACGGAGCCCGTGGTGCACGGAAACACGAGACCGTGTCAATGTGCTCGGCGAGGACGCGGCACCGCCGCTGAGGCCCGTGAGCACCCCAGATGCTCACTGGCCTCTGGCTCTTTCTCACCTGTTAACTGTGGCCACAGATCCAGGGCGATGTGAATTTTGACCATTGTACAAAGTATCATTATTTGCTACAAATTAGATTATTCTGGTAGAAAACAGTTTCCACCGCCGCTGATTACCTTCTCAGTATTGGTTAAATGATATCTCCGGGTAGTCTTGGATTTTATTTTTTTTTAAGCATATTGAAAGTGGTGCTTGCCACAGAGCTGGAGCTCTGGCCTCTGCACTCCCAGCCTGCCCCCCTTGGGCACCCCTCCCTGGGTTAGGCCCCTGTGGTCCCCCCGACCCCCCAGAACCTTGACCTGGAGGCCGGGGTGAAGCCTTGCTCCTCCCTAGGCAGACCCACAGTGAGTGGGGGAGTTGCCGGCCTGTGTTCTGCACTGGCCTGGGGCCCTCTGAAGCCCACCCTGTGTCTGTTTATCTGGACGTCACGCCCTAGCCCCTGGGGAGCACCCCGGAAAAGGGAGGGGAAAGGGGAGCTGTCTGAGGACCACATCTGGAGTGGTGTTGGGCGCCCCTGGAACTCCCTGTGCTGCTCAGGCCGGGCCCCTCCTCCAGGAATGAGGGTGACCCTGGGCCGCCGGGGTGCCCGCCCCAGCCCTCCCTCCGGAGAGGGTAACAGGAGGAGGCCAGAGGGTGCGAATGGGCCCCTGCAGAGCACCTCCCCCACCCCAAGCTTTGTGGAAATGAGGCCTGCGAGTGAGCAGCCACGCTGACGGGGCCTGGTTCACCCCCTGGTTCACGGGGCGCGGCCCCCAGCTCCGGGGCCTGCGTGTGAGCCTGGAGTGGGCCGTGTTGTTCAGCAGGCCAGACGCCCTCCAGAGCCCGCTGAGGGCTCGCGGGGGTCGGCAACACCAGCTGAAATGGGAGGTGGGGTGCAGGCCTGTGTGATGTAAGGAGGAGCATCTCCCTCCTGAGTTTTGGGTCGCAGGACAGAAATACAAGTCTTGGGGGCTCAGGCCCAGCCCCCGACCAGCAACCTTTGGCCTGGAGGGCCTGACCTGCTCATCAGCCCAAGGCCACGGGGGCGCCCACAAGTGACGAGACCCCCCGCAAAAGGGCAAGGCAGGGACTGGGAGGGGCACAGGGCTGCCCTGAGCCCCAGCCCCAGACACGCACCCTGCAGGATGTGCACTCGGGAGGCCATGGAGAGGCCTGGACGCTGCCCCGAGGCTGGGACGGGCAGGCCACAGATCCACCATCGGGTCAGAGACCAAGGCTCAGAGCCAGGCCCCAGGGCTCAGGGCCACCGCCCAAGAGGCCGCCCTGTAGGAGCGCGTGGGCTGAAACCCACCGAGGTCCCGGGGGCTCCCTCCCCAGGGGCTCCCTCCCTATGGGGCTCCCTCCCTGCTGTTCACTCCCTGTGGGCTCCGTCCCCTTGGGCTCCCTCCCTGGGGGCTCCCTCCCCGCGGTCAGGGACCCGGCCCTCCTGCCAGGGGAGGCTCCCCAGGCCTCGGGCTCCTCCTCTGCGGCGCATCTACACGTTCTGGGGTGTGCGCTCCTAAGTGTGATCTGAGTTTACACAAGCAGTCACAGGACGCAGACGGTGCTGGCTCTGTGTCACGGTGTGTCTGGGATCTGCCTTGTCAGAACACACCTACCTCGCCGGGGTTGGCCCCCACGGGCCATGGCACCCTGCACCCTAACTCCTTGCTGGGGTCTCTGTACCGTGGCCTCTGCGCCCACAGGCACCCTGGGCACCTGTTCCCAGTCCCTCCGGGGGACCAGCCTGGGAGGTGAGCTCAGCCGGTGGTGGACAGCCCCAGCCCTGCGGGGTGTCTCTGCTGCGTCCCTGTCCCAGGCCCCCCCCCCCCCTGCCGGGCTTGTTGTACACAAGGCCAGCAGGGCTGGGGAAACGCAGACGTCTGCTCGGAAGCTCTGGGCTGAAGGGCAAGTTGGGGACACACTGGCGAGAAGCTGCCGTGTCCTGCTGTGTCCCCTCTTCCAGGCCAGGTGCCCTGCTCTGGGGGCCGTGAGCACCTGCCCTGCACCTTGGCCGTCAGCGGTCTGCACGGGGGGTGGGGGGTGGGGGGTGGGGGGTAGGGGGTGGGGGCCGTGGGTGGCCATGGAGGGGGGTGGAAGAGGGGGCCTGGCTGCATCTCCTGGCTCCCTGTGAGGTTCTGCAGCTTTCCAGATGGTTTTGGGAGATTTTCTCCCCCTGTGAGCTGCAGCCTCACATTCTTTGCCACTTTTGTTGTTGTTGTTATTGAGATTTTTATTCATTTATTCATGAGAGACACAGAGAGAGGCAGAGACACAGGCAGAGGGAGAAACAGGCTCCAAGCAGGGAGCCCCATGGGGACTCGACCCCAGGACCCCGGGGTCACGCCCTGAGCCGAAGGCAGATGCTCGACCATGGAGCCACCCAGGTGCTCCTCTTTGCCACTTCTTTTTGTGCAATGTGTCTTTTTCTCAGTGATTGGAGGGAGCTGACGTCCTCTGGGTACAAATGTCCTGCGTGTTCCCCACCCACCGCCTGAAGACACTCTTTTTCCCCCTGAAATACTCACACGTGGGGTCTGGTCCCCTCCTAGCAGCAGGACGCCTCCACTCAAGGTCACAGGGTGAGGTCTGGGAGGTCGCCTGTGCTCGCTGTGCCCTCTGCCCTCCTGGAAGGTTCTGGGCTTGGCCCCGGGGCACCCCTGGTCCTTGCCTCTCCTGTGTGGGAAGCAGCGGTGGAACCTGTGCATCCTCTCGGCCCCTCAGCTGCACCCTCTGCCTCAGCGCACCTGCCCACGGTGAGCCCCCGGCACCGAGAGTCACCAGGAGCCCATGTCTTTTGAATTCACGGGGTCACCACCCAAGTCACCCACTTGGCAGTGCTGCAATCCCACCGGTGGCTCCAATCCTGGCCTTGGGCCTGATGCTTTGTCTGCAGGGGGAGGACCCAGGCCCCACCCCAGGGCCAGGCTCGGAGGGGCCAACATGGTAAACTGAATTCCTAGAGCTGTTGTGGGACCTCGGAGGAGCCGGCGGTGGGCCCCAGACACCTGGGGCTGTGGGGGGCGTCAGGGATGAGGCTCCTTCTCCCAGCTTTGTGCACCTGCGGGATGCGAGGGGCCAGCGGGAGTCATGGGCCCTGGAGCCCTGGGCTGAGAGCTCACCCCCACCCCGGCTGGGTTCATGGAGAGGGATGTGGGGTCCCCCTTGACCCCAGGCCCAACCAGGGGGACACCAAGCCTACTGTGGCTCCTGCGGGCAGCCATTCTGGAGAGCTGGCTGGCAGGGTCACCCCAAAACACCCTCCAGCGCGGAGGTACCCTAGGGGCAGGGCTGAGTGCCCCAGGTCATGTGGGCCAGGCAGGGCCTGTGAGGCCCAGGGAGGGCCTGGGCACCTGCCTCAGACCAGAAGGGCTCGGGCAGGCATGGGGCTGGGGCCACCTGAGGTCCCAGCCCCCCTACACACCCTGTCACTCACCCCCACAGCCCAGGAGAGACAAGGGCCCCACCCCTGGGCTTCCGGCTGGTTCGTCCGCCTGGACCCCCCCACCCCTGCGAGGGTCCTCCTCCTGGCACGCGGGGCAGGGGCTGGTGGGTCCTTCGGGGAGCCTCAGCCCACCCAGTGAGCCGCCCCCCTGCCCCCGCCCCCCCACCCGCGCACCCACACCCAGGGCTGGAGCAGCGCCCGGCCTCGCCGGGATGGGGACGCGGCTTCCCGGCTCCCTCGCAGGACGCCTGCCACTGAACCACTCACAGAATTAAAATGAACTTTTATGGAAGATTAAAAACGCCGGCGGCCCAGGCCAGGGTGATCCATCACCTCAGACGAGGCCGCGGCGGCAGTGGGAGGAGGCTCGGCGGCAGACGTGGGCCTGTGCAACCCCGCGTGCACACGGGGTGGGGGCGACCCGGGTCTCCGGGAGGGCCCGACCAACGGCCTGCGCGGCCCCCTCTGGCCGGGCGGGCGGGGTCTCGAGCACCCCGTGGCAGTGAGCCCCAACCGGATCTCACCGAGGCTTTCCATAGGGCCGCTGCGCCTGCCAGCCCGTGCCCCCGAACGGCCCGCTCGAGCCCCACTGAGGCCCGGAGGCCCAGAGCTGGCGCGGGATGCGGGGGCGGCCGCCTCCACCCTGGGCCCCACGCCTGCCCCCTACGAGCCGGGAGCCACCTTCCTGGCTCTGAGGAAAACCGCCAAGAGCCGGCTCTGTCGGTGACCTTGCCTCCTGCCAGATGCTTCGGGAGCTCAGTTCAAGCCATTTCCTCCCCTCCCCTTGTGCACCAGCACCTCTAAACAGCCCCCGCCGCGCCCCAAGCCGGTCGGAGCCTCGGGGGCCCGGGGACGCAGCGCCCCGCGTGCAACTGCCGGGGACACGGTGCTGCTCGGCCGCAAACGCTGCCTCCCGCGTCTGCTGCTGCAAGTTCGGAAGGATGAGCCACCGTCCTTCCAAAGGGGGACTCCGTAGAGGCTTTTCCTGGTTTCCTGGTTAAATCAGCTGTTTTAAAATTGTTGGCGGGCTTCTCCCCACACTTCTCCTGAAGCGGCTCCTACGCACAGAGAAGGACGCAGGATGGGAGTGTTCGGCGCAGCATAAGTCCACGAAGCGAACGCGGCCGTGTGACCAGCAGCCAAGTCTGGATACAGAACGTTTCCCGGCCCTGGAAGGCTCCGTCCGCCTCCCGGAGGTGACCCCCAGTCCAAGAGAGGAGTCTCGCCTGCTTTAAAATGTCTTATGCGGGGCAGCCCGGGTGGCCCAGTGGCTTAGCGCTGCCTTCAGCCCGGGGTGGGATCCTGGGGACCCGGGATCGAGGCCGTGTCGGGCTCCCTGCGTGGAGCCTGCGTCTCCCTCTGCCTGGGTCTCTGCCTCTCTCTCTCATAATGAATAAATAAAACCTTTAAAAAAAATAAAATAAAACGTCTTATGCCTGGAACAACACGGGGCTACCACGTTGGGTGGGGCTTCCCCTGCACAGTACGACGTGCTGGGGTGTAGCCAGTGGTGGTGACTTTTCGTCGCCGTATATATAATCTTGCCTGGGAGGGAAGGATGGATCCGGGCAGCTGCTACTTACGGGCACTTGAGTTTCTGGCAGCTTCGGGCCGTCACGATCTGCACTACGGTGCCCCCTGAGCCACCCGCCGCTCGGTGCACAAGCACACGCGTGCAAGGCTGCGCTGACCGACCTCGGAGTCCGAGCACGCAAAGGCTCAGCGGCCACAGTGTTTCCTAAAGCAGTTGTAACGACCTCGCTCCCGTCGCACCGTCTGCCTGGAGATTCCAGTCACTGGACGCCTCGGTGTGGGTTTGTCTGCTGGTTTTAGCCACATTCGTGGGCTCGCGGGTACTGTGATCGCCCCGGGTGCTCTCCCCGGGTCTGCGAGCCCTGCGCCCACGTGCCCGTCTAGTGAAAGAAACAAGACAGAAAGGACCAGGGTCCTTGGTGGCACCGCTGGGTCGACCACGGCTGGCCTCCGGCATCTTACTTTGTGCCTTATTTGTATTTTAAATATACCATGATTTAATATTAATAATCTCTTATTATGTATCATGCTATATATTGTATATTTAAAATATATTTTGTCTTATTTTCACAAAATCAATATATCCCCCCCTTTTTAAAATATAAGCCACTATTCTTTATTCCGTTACTTAGAGTCAAATCCGTTCCTGTTAGTCCTTTATTCCACACGTTCGTTGAATGTGGACTGTCGAATATTTGTTGGCGAGCGCGACGCTTGCGGTTCGTATCCTGAAAGACGTGGGATGGAGTTTACTTGGAATCAGTCTTGGTTTTGAAGTCCTTGGTGCAAAGCGTCGATCTGCACCTGCCGGATGGAGGTAAACTGATGCCCGAACCAAGCTCAGCGTCGTGATGCGGGTCTGTAAGGATAGGGACCCAGTCTTGGTTTCGCGAAGTCGGGAAGAACACAACGTCACCCCTCGTCACCACTGCTGTTTAGTTGGGGACCTAAGACAACCACACAAAATAGTGAGACGCCAGCTGGTGGTCAGGGACCTGCCCGAAGGCATCGCCCCAGCGGCTCTGGCCGCCGACCCCGGGAGGCCACAGCGTGGTTGCTGTACACCGAGGCATCGGCGCTGAGTTCCAGGAAGGGAGAAGGTGAAGAAGGGTGTGTTGCTTCTTATTATCAGGAAAATAAAAGTTTTCCTCGGGAGCCTCAATTCAGTAGGGTTTCTGCTTATGTCTCATCAGTAGGGGCTTGTCAAGTGGCGTCTCCTTTCTAGAAGGAGGCTTGGGAAGCCAGAGGTGAGGGCAGGGGTTGGGCAGCCACTTTATAGGACTTCCTTCATCTTTCCACATGATCCTTTATGGTAAGAGATATCACACTCTCAGGATCATTATAACTTGTTCCAAGTGCATGGTTATCCTATAACAAACCCCCTGAACTTCTACATAAGATTTTCATATTTCTTCACAGGAAAATTTGCCTCTGGATTTTTTTTGTGTGTGTGTGTGTGTGTGCTTTTTTTTGCCTGATTTGGTATCACTATTACATTTGATTTGAAATCATAGACTTCTCTGTAACGGAATACACAGTCGTTCAGGGAATTTTTTTTTTTTTTTTTTTTTTTGGATAAGCTCAGTATTTAAGAGAATCCGTCTTGATGGGTCTCTTACTGCTTCAGGACTTAGCTGTGGTAAATGTACATTTTCTGAGGAAACCATTCAGGGTGTGGAGGTTTTGAAATTGTTTTCTACGGAGCTGTACGCAGCACTCTCTTGCCTAAGGACTAAGAACCATTCTCTTCGGCAGTTGAAGTTGTCTTCTTTTCTTTTTTGTTTTTGTTTTTTGTTTTTATTTTTTGTTGTTATCTTTTCTATAACAATATCTATGGTTTCTATTCTTTTCTGTATTTACTAGCCTTGTGGAGGCTTGATGTCTCCTGTGTGTGTGTGTGTGTGTTTAAATCTCATTCCGTGGGTTTTTAGGTTGTCTACTCTTGAGTCTGTGTGTCCGTTATACCATGTCCCTCAGTTTCTGTTTTGCCAACACCCGATCTTCCCTTTCCCGGTAGCGCCCCTCGCTCTCTGTCCCCACCCCTCGGCGGCCTCCGGAGCTGCCCGCTCTTTCTTGCTGATGCTCGACGCGTTCAAAGATGCGAGTTTTCTCCGAGGCCCACGTCAGCCTCCTGTGGCAAGTGCTGGTGAGTGGCCCCGCGGCTGCCGTGACTTCGTTGCTTTGTTACCGGTTCTTATTCTTTCTTTCAGCACAGTTAAGAGTTTCTGGAAGCTCCCAGATGGTTCAATAGCTTCCTGTTCTCCCCTTTTTGGGGATCAATTACCGATTTTCCTGCACCGCGGTCGGGGAATCTGGCCCGAGTGATTTAAACATTGAAAAATAGTTGATCTTCAAGATGTTCCTTCCGGTCCGGGATCTGATTTAATGCCCCAGGCCAAGTCTCCCGGGCAGATATAATTAAATGATTCACAGGGTTTGAAAACCTCCACGTGACGCGTCGGGGGGAGCAGTCTGCACCGCAGAGCCAAGCGCGTTAGTCACGCCACTGGATTAGAACATTTCCTTCATTCTTCTGCCGCTCTTGATCTCCCCGAGGCTCGGGGCCCTTAGCCGCCGCCCCCTCGGCTGCACTGAGCTCTGTCCCCTTGGGGTGGACTCAGCCACCCGAGGCGAGGCAGGGACGCCGCCGACTCAGCGTCCACGCGGCCCAGACGGAAGGGCAGGTTCAGTGTCCCGAAGATGAAATCCCGAGCCCCCGGCCGCGGGTTGCACACGACCGCACGAGACGCGGAGCAGATGTCACTTGTTGGCTGAATTACAATTTTTCACATGAAGGAAACCTTTTGATGGGATTCTCCACATTGCCAGGTGGTCTTGCACTTTTTTCTGATGATAACATTTGCACCTGTGTTCTTCCTTTATTGGTCTACCTGGTTCATCCACCCACACTGGGCGCAGAGCCCCCCTCCCCCCCACTGCTGTCCACGGGGTCCACCCCGCGGGCTTGGCTGCTGTTCCTGCAACAACAGGGACTTGGATTCCGTCTTTGGGCCTATTCACTGGTTGGTTGCCCTAATCAGGTTTTGCTTTGTCTGCTTTTTATCTTTTATTATGCTTCCCGGAGCTTAACATTTCTGTGCTTTACTCTGATTGCTATTACATTTCTTTTGTTACATTGCTCGGGTTTTTCTTGCTTACTCTTTTTCTTTATTTAAAAATAAGACATTTTAATGTGACTGGTGGCTACCTTAAGCTATCAGTGCATGTGTTTAGGACTGTTTCTCAGCCAGCATTAATACGACATCAGTGATTTTTTCGTTTGCTACAGAGTGAGACACCTTAGCATACTTAATTTTCTCCTCCCCTGCTTCTGACCCTCACATTTTGCTTGAATAATGTGGGTGTTTTGAGCTCTGTTTTGTGAATATATTTCAAGCGTTTTGCCCTCTTTGCAATAACTATTTAGGTGCTTGTACTCTCTTATGTAAACACATTAATTATCTAAACGTTAATGTCTGACTTCCTGGTCTGGATACCTATCATTATGCCTTTTGTTTCGAATCTTCTTCTACCTGTAACCTTAATTTTCATCCATTTCCTACTGATCTGACCTTCTTACCTGAGCCATATTTTCCAGGACACTTTCTGAGTCCTGCTATTCATGAACACATCTCTTTGTCACTCACATGTGAGCACTGGTTTGAGAGAAGAGAGAACTCGTGGGTCGTGCGTGCACTTTCCACTCCCAAAAGTCCCGGTTGCTACCTGGCTGAATGGCTGTCCTGAATGGGAATTGTGATGTTAACATTTTTCCCTCCATCATTAGCCACTGAGGTTTCTCCACTGACCTGGATGCTGCAGGACTTCTTCCTAATTCCTGAAATTTGACCTCCTTGAGGTTACCTCTGGACTTTGACCAGCTCCAATGTAGGAGGTCACCGTTTACATAAGTAAACTTGGAGACAGATTTTCTTTTTTAGTGACCACATTTGAGAAATATATATTTTTGAGACCCAGTGCCTCCGTGACCTGTGGGATGCTATTGAGCAGTCTAACATACTTGTACTTGGAGTTACAGAAAGAAATAAAATACAGAGTGGGATACACAAAATATTTGGGAAAAAGAGAAAGGCAGAAATTCCCCTAAATTGGGTGAAAAGCACAGATTTATAGATTTAAGATCAATGAGCCCTAAACTGGGTAAAGGCAAAGATAATCACCGGTAAGCACACCACAGTCAAATTGCTAAAGTGTAAAGAGAAAGAGAAAATCTTGACTATGCAGCCAGAGAGAACGAGTCCCACCTCCAGGGGAAGATGGTGCTGTCACAGCCAACTTCTTGTCGGGAATGATGGTGTCTAGGAGACAATGGAAACACATCCTCTCCAGAAAAACTGTCAACCCCAAATTCTGTATCCATCCAAGAGGGAACACAAACAATTCCTTCAAAACCTAACTTACCAACAGTGACACTCAAAGACATAGAAAATCCAGGTAGCCCTACACATATTAAAGAAATCGAATCTGCTATCAAAAACCTTTCCACAAAGAAAATCCCAGGCCCACATGCTCTCATTGTTAAATGTTATCATGTATTTAAAAAAAAACAAAAGTAATTCCAACCTTACACAAACTGTTTCAGAAAAGCAAGGAGGACGGACACATTTGATCCTTTTATGAAAGCCAGGATGATCCTCATACCAAACCTGACAAGAAATGACGAATCCAGACCAGAAGCCTATGAACACAGATGCAGAAATATCTTTTTTTTTCATTAGAAAATCAAATCCAGAAAAAAAAGGAAGAAAATCAAATCCAGGAATATATACCAAGAATAACATATCAGGACCCAGTCAGGTTCGTCTCAGGAGTGTGAGGTTAGTTTGTCAGAAGCCAATCGATGCAATTCAGCACATTGAGAGAAAATAGGGGGGACAATGTGCTCCTGAATTGATACAGAAGGAGCATTTGACAACACTCGGCATTTATTTAGGATAAAAATTCTCGCAGACTGGGGCACCTGGGTGGCGTAGTCAGTTAAGCGTCCAGTCTTGGTTTCGGCTCAGGTTGTGATCTCAGTGTGGTGAGATCGAACCCCGGGTTGGGTTCTGTGCTGGGCATGGAGTCTGCTTGAGATTCTCCTTCTCCCTCTCCCTCTGCCCCTGCCCTCTCTTTCTCACTCTCTCTAAATAAAAAAATTCTTACAGACTAACAACAGGAGGAGGTTTCCTCGAGCTGATACAGGGCGTCTCTGGAAACTTCCAGTTAACTTTATACAAACACTGCAACACAGAGTGGTCAGCCCCTAGTACCAGGAGCCATGCGAGGATGTGTGTCTCCGCCCCTTCTGTAAACACCGTACTGTGGGTCCCAGCCAGCGTCACAGGGAAAGTCTGGAAAGAAAGAAGTAAAACTGTCTCTGTTCACGGCTGTCATCACTGTTTGCACCGCAGATCCTTAAAGAATCGACAAGAAGCTACTCTAGATATAATAAGTGAATTTAGGAAACACACAGGATACAAAGTCAGCATAAAGAATCAGCTGTATTTCTAAATACAGCAGCAGATACTTGGAAAAATAAAATTTAAAACTCTTGGGAACGCCCGGGTGGCTCAGCGGTTGAGCATCTGCCTTTGGCTCAGGGTGTGATCCTGGAGTCCCGGGATTGAGTCCCACCTTGGTCTCCCTGCATGGAGCCTGCTTCTCCCTCTGCCTGAGTCTCTGCCTCTCTCTGTGTGTCTCATGAATAAATAAATAAAATCTTTAAAAAAAAATTTAAAACTCTTACTACAATAGTGTAAAAAAATAAAAGTACTTAGGAGTAAGTTTTAACCAAGCACACGGAAACCTCTTTGCTAAGAACCTAAACTACTGCTGAAAAATTAAGGGTGATGTGAATCGATATACCCTGTTCCTGGATTGTGAGACTCCATACTGTTAAAACGTTAATTGTCTCCAAATTGATTCCTTCCCAATCAAAATGCTGAATCACTTAAAAAAATATATTTTATTTATTTATTTGAGACAGAGAGGGAGAGCACAAGCAGGGTGAGGGGCAGAGGCAGAAGGAGAAGCAGACTCCCCGCTGTGCAGGGAGCCCAACGCGGGACTCGATCTCAGGACTTGGATCACGACCTGATCCAAAGGCAGATGCTTAACAGACTGAGCCACCCAGACGCCCCTGAGTCATTTTATAGAAGTTCAGTCTTACTTCTGAGAAGGATGTGAAAATGCAAAGAATCCCGAATAGCCCAACAATCTTGAGGCCCAACGCAGTTGGATGGTTCACACCACCCGACTTCCAGATGGACTGCAGGTTCAGCAGTTGGGACTGTAGGAAATTGGTGTAAATACAGACATTTATGTGAATGGAGCAGAACGGAAGCCCAGCTGCACACACGTGTGGTCGACTGGTTTTTTAAAATCGAGATGAAATTCATATAATGTAAAACCGCTCGTTTACCAAGTGTCTTAGTACAACCATAATGCAGTGGACCACGGTTAATTGATCTTTTATGCCAAGGTAACGAGAGGATTCAATCAGAAAGGGAAATTTTTTTCAACAAATAATTGGAACAAGCAGATAGACAGGTGGGGGGGGGGAATGAACTTCAGCTCTTGACTCACACCACACACAAAGGGTTGGAGATGGATCACAGATAAAACCGTAAAAGCTTGAACCGTAAAACCTGCAAAAGAAAACAGGAGACGGTTTTCCTAGGAAGGGCGCAGAAAACAATACACATCAAAGGGAAAACGGATAACTTCGGCTTCGTTAAGATTGCAAACATCTGTTCATGCAAAGACACGGCTCAGAAAATACGGTGCCGGCCACAGACTGCGAGGAAGGATCCTGTGCGGATCTCTAACACGGGACCTTTGTCTGAAATACCTTTGTCTGAAAGACCCTACTAATCGCCAACAAAAATAAACACCAGGCAGCATTAGTCATGAGGGACACGCAGTGACAACCGCAGCGAGATAGCATTTCTCTCCCGCGAGGCGGCCGGAGTTAAAAATCACCGACAGCCCCCAACAGTGGCAAGAGTGCGGGGCAGGTGGACTCTGGGACGCGGGGATGGGGCCGTGGGGTCACCACAGCCACTTGGGGAAAACTCTTCGACCATTTCTTATAAAGCTCAGTGTACGTCACCCTCCGACACGGAAATTCCATTTGTTGATGTCATTCCGAGAGGAAGGAGGACGAGTCTGGGGAAGGACCTGTGAGAGCGCGTGCCCAGGAGCTCCGCCCGTTAAGGCTAAAGGCCCAAGAGCCGCTCAAGTGTTTTTCAACAGGAACAGGGACAAACAAGTGGGTGCCGGACGCGCCCGATGCAAGAGGGCCCGGCGGTGAAAGGGACACAGGGGGTCCCGGGGGAGCCTCAGAAGGTTTTTGTTTTTTAAGATTTTTAAAAAAATTTATTTCTTCATCAGAGACGGAGAGAGAGAGGCAGAGACCCAGGCAGAGGGAGAAGCAGGCTCCCTGCGGGGAGCCCGACGTGGGACTCGATCCCGGGACCCCGGGGTCACGCCCTGGGGCGAAGGCGGATGCTCCACCGCTGAGCCACCCAAGGTATCCCAAGGGAGCCTCAGAAATTTAAGTGAAAGAAGCGAGACCCACAATAATTTGTATTTATACGAAATCCAACAAGAGGCAAAACGGACGAGTGGTGACAGGAATCCGAGCCGAGCTGGCTCGCGGGTGGGCCTGGCGGGAGGGCCGTGAAAGGACGTTCCGGGGCTGTGGGAACGCTCCGGGTCGGGCTGCGGTGCTGGGTGGCGGGTGGATCCGGTCATTAAGACTCACCGACGTTGTGTCTGGACACATGGGCCCTCCGCCCTCCGTGACCGCGGTGAGGTCAGCCGTCTGTACAGGCTGTCCTGCACCGTGACCTTCCCGGCGACACCTTGAGCTCACCGCTCACGCCCCCCCACCCCACCGCCCCAGCACCAGCCTCAGGGCTCCCGCCTGAGCCTCTGGGGTCGCCGTGGTTGGTGTCACCCGCCCCAGGAACGCGTTGGCGAGCAGAGTGGGCGCTGCCGTCCTGGAGGGGCCTCCCCTGCCTGTCAGGCCCCCGTCGTGGTGGTGGCCACCTGCTGTCTCTGGGGAATGGGCCCCCGTCCCTCCCGAGGCCCCGACGGACCAGCAGACCGGGCGGGCCCATGGAGGAGGGGTCTGCAGGCCCGCCCCACGTCAGGCTTTGGCCCAATGGGCAGAGGGACGCCCCGCCGGGACACAGTGGCCGGGCGTGACCGTGGGGTCCCTGCCCGCAGCACGGGCCTGGGCGGAGGCAGCTCCGCGGCACCGTGGGGCTGGGCCCGGGGCCAGCCTGGGGACACTCCAGGCGGGGAAGTGGCAGCCGAGAGCCCGCTGACCAGCAATCCGAGACCTCGGTCCACGTCATCGAGGTCCCCCGGGGTCACGGGGGCTGCAGCGTGCTGTCCCCAGCCCCGCCCCGCCTGGCGGGGGCCTGCTCACTCCGCACTGGCCGTGCGGGAAAGGGGACCGTGTGTCCCGGGGACGGCGGCCAGGCTCCCTCCCAGGATTGTGCTTGAGGAGCGCGGCTGGTCGGCAGGAGAGGCCTGTCCTGCACCCGGGTCGGCCTGGCCCGTGCCCGCCACACCTGGCACGTCAGCGGGGGGCAGGGCCCTCTCCCCGGCTGCGGGCGGGGGTCTCGGGCTCCTCCCAGGTCTCCTGGGACCCTGCCCACAGAGACCAGCCCCGCCTAGGGCTGGAGGGGACCCCCGACACGGGGGAAGACACGCCGGGACCCCAGGGAGAGGCTGCGGGCGGGGGGGGGGGCGGGGGGCGGCGTGACTCTCGCAGACAGGGGCCTCAGTGCCCCCCATCTCAAGTCGGGACCGTGGGGGTGGGGGTCGCGGGGCCCAAGGGCACAAAGCCTCCTCTGTGGCAGCGCCCGTGGGCAGCAGAGAGAAGTCACAGCGGCTGCTTCTGTCGTGTTGTCAGTCGGCAAAAATAGACGGCGACTCGCTTCCCGGAAGGGCCGCGCGTGGGTCTGGGCCAGGCTGCCGGCTGCCCTTGGCCTGCTGAGCGCCGCCTCCCTCCCGCCCCCGCCGCCTCGCGCTTCTCCTCCGGGAGGCCCCCCGCCCTCCCTTGGGGTCCCGGGACCCCTGTGCCCACAGGCCCCTCCGGGCTCCCCGGGCCCCCCGGGCGTGCTGAGATGCAGGCCTGCCCCGGGCCGGGCGGTCAGTGCTGTGAGCGCAGGCCCGGGCTTACCTGGCGCCCAGGGCAGGCTCTCGGGGTGACCCTGGGCACGAGCTGGGGGGCAGCAGGAGCACGTGGCTACCGCCAGTCTACATTCTCACTGCCGTGGGCCGTGCCCCCCAGGGGGGTCCCTCACTGACCCTCCCAGAGCCTCCACCACGCTCAGGATGCAGGACCCTGCATGTCCAGCAGCTCCTGCCCCAGGCCTGCCCCTGGCTCGGCCCCCAGCATGCAGGGTGAGGGGTGCAGGCCAGGCGGCAAGACCAGAGAGGCCCACATCTGCACACGGCCACTCCCCCTGCTGGGCCCTTTCTGCCCCCCCCACACCCAGGAGCTCTGCGGGGCCCTCCCGGGCCGTGAGCACAGCCGGGGTGCCTGGCGCTGGGCTGGGGGGCCGTGTCTAGGGGGAGGCTGCCTGCTGCTTAGCTCAGGGCGCCCAGCGGGGCACAGGCTGCTCTGTCCAGGCCCCAGGTCATCACCAGCTCATCCGGGACCCCCAGTCCCGAGGGAGAGGAGCAGGCAGGTGCACTGCAGTGTCTGGGAGCAGATGCTCACGGTCCATCTTTGGGGCCCTGGAGCCAGTGTGGTCACAGGTCACAGGGCCTGCCCTGGCCACTTTGCCTGCCTGGCAGCTCCCTGTCCTGCTGCCTTGGGGGAGGGGGCTCCGGCCCCGTCTGCCCCCAGAGCATCCCCGCAGCGGTGCGGGAGCGCCCCTCCAGAGCCCCTGACCCGCTGTGTCACCAAGGCCTACGGCGTCCCTCCCGAGGGGCAGGGCAGACAGCTCGGCCCCAGAGCTGGACGGCAAGGCACCCGCGTCAGGGCAGCAAGGCGGGGGAGGGAGGGAGGAGTCTAGTGGGCATCTGACCACGGAGGGGGGTGCACGAGGCCTGCTGCGCAGCAGGACCCTCAGACCCGGGCAGGCCTAGCTGGGCTCCTGACCCTGCAGGAGACTGAGGCACCAGCTGCACGGGGGGAGCCATGTGACGGGCGGGGGGGTGGGGGGGCAGGGGTTTGGTCATCTCCAGGATCCAGAACGTAAGCCAAACAGGACAGTCCAGGTCTCAGCCCCACTCCCACGCCTAGTGGGAGCTGCAGAAGCGCGGTCCCCAGCCCCACGGGACGGGCAGGCGGCGGGCGGTCAGCCTGGAGGAGCAGGTCCGGTAGGAAGACATGGGCTCCCCTCCCACCTCCCCGGGGCCTTAGGAGCGCGGCAGGGCGTCTCGGGGGGATCTCCGTGCACCCCTGCGTTGGGATGTCAGCGCTTGGACCTGTGAGCTCTGAGCAGGACGCGGCCAGGCCTGGGCTGGGGTGACCAGCACCGGGGTGCGGGAGGACATGGGCCCCGCCGCCCTCCCTCCTGCACCTGAGCTCCATCCAGGCATCATGGGCGGGACGCAGGGGTGGGGGCCGCATCAGGAACTCCCGGCGGAGACGTGGTCCCGGGATGCCAGCTGGACCAGATGGGGGACCCCAGCGGGGCTCTCGGGTGGAGGGACGAGGACACAGGCCAGCTCCGTCTGGGGGGCCGCCTCTCTGCCCACTCAGTCCTTTCCTTCCGTGGATTCCTGGAGCCTCCAGGCCTTCGGGCAGCTCCCCGGGGCACAGGCTACAATGTCCCCCGAGGGCTCTCCTGCCGTGGGGCAGGCCATGGGGCTTCAGCTGGGCCAGGATGTGCGCTCACGGCCCTAAGACCCCAGACAGGGAGGCGGGACCCCAGGCCCAGGTGGAGAGGTGAGGTGGACACTGACCCCCCGGCCTCCCCACAGGCTCAATTGGCTGGGCTTTGGGGTGAGCCCGGCAATCCGGGTGCGAGTGCAGGGCAGGGACACCCACATGCGGGCTCCACCCACCGGCACCAGGACTGTCACCGCCCACAGCCCCGCCCGGGTCCCAGCCCCAAGCCCAGGGTGGGAAGTCCATGCAGCAAACGGGTGGGGGCCCGGACGCAGCCGTGGGGTCCGACCCCAGAGTGCTGCTCTCTTGCCACCCCCCTGGGGGGATCGAGGGGCTTGATGAATCACACCCCCTGCCCCCCCACTGCAGGCCCTCCTGTTCTCCAGCCCCCCCCCCCAGCGCGTTTATGTCCCACTTACCTCCTGCAGCACAATTTGGAGGTGGATGTAAAGAAAATTCTGATCTTTTAAAATAGATTTCACAGAGGAGGTGGAGGAAGAGAAAGGGAAAGATGCGTTCATCCAGCGATCGCTTTTAAAATAGGCCAGCGGAGCCCGGGGTGCAGGGGAGGCCGCGGGGCCCCACCTTCCGTCCAGCCCGGGGTGGTCCTTTCTCCCAAGCCTGCACACTGGACTCGCTGAACTCGCACTCGTGGCTGGGTGTGTGTGGCGGGAGGCGGTGAGCAGGAGGGAGGCTCGGCCCCCAGCGGGTGTCCTCCCGGGGCTGGGCCTGCAGGTGCGGGTGGGCATGGCCGGGGCCGACCCCGACGGCTGACCCCGACGGCTGACTCCGACGGCTGGCAGTGGGGGGGCTCGGTGCTCGTCTGCGCACAGCCCCCCAGAACCTCCTGAGGGTCGCGCCCCGTTCGCTTCGCAGGCCCCATGCGTGCAGACTCTAGCTTACAGGGGTGCGGCCTCCGGGCAGGTCAGGCCAGCGGGGCTCCTTGTGCAGAGTCACTTCCCGGGGCCGCCCTGCCCACCGCGGTCCCTGCCCCCCAAGGACCACCCCCCGGGAGGGAGCTTCTGGCCTCCCCGAGGAGGCGCTCCTTTCGCCGGGCTGCCGTGCCACCGGGAGGTCCAACGGCCAGCGCCCCGCTCCCGTCCAGCAAAGGGGCGTTGTTCTGCGTCTGGCATGCTTGGCGCACCAGGGACAGGCGCCTTCCTCAAGACTTGCTCAAAGAAAAAAAAAAAAAAAAAAAAAAAAAAAAAGACTTGCTCAAAGAAACAGGATGACTGACTGGCTTATAGGATTGGAAAATGTAGGGCTTCAGGCACAGCTGGATCCAGGAGGCTAGGGGACGTTATCACGGCCACTTTTGCTTCCCCTCTCTCCCTTTTCCTGTGCTCGGCTGCCCTGTGTGGCTTTATTCTCAGGCAGGCTGTGTCTCCAGGCCATGAAAGCTCCACGCACACAGCAAGTCTCCCTTTTCACTATAATTCTAAATCTCCCACAGGCCTGAGTGGTAGCCCGTGCCACGTGCCTGTGCCTGTCCCCGGGCTGGTCAGGGGCTCCGCGGCTGGGCGGTGCTCACTGGGTGGCCCAGGTCACGTGTCCGCTGCCGCATTCATAGTCCCTCCAGGATCGCTGGTCGGGGGAGAGGGTGATTTTCAGAGGAGCTTCAGGAGTGAGGGGTGGGCACGCAGACCCCACCACGCCCACTACATGTGGCCTTTCCGGGGTGGCCAGCGGGTCTCCATGGAGAAGTGTCTAGGAGGGTAAAGCCCAGATAGGAAAGCCTGCGGCTCCCCCTGCCAGCCTCGTCCTCCAGAGCCCGCGCCCCGCTGCCTGCACCTGCCCCCCAGAAGGCCCCAGCAGGCCTCGAGGGGCGCGTCCCCCTTGCCAGCCTCGGTCGCAGGAGGGGACTTGCTGAGAGCAGTGACCGGAGGGACCGCGCAGAGTGAGGCCTGTGCAGACGCGGGCTCGGGGGCACTTCGGGTTCTTCCTCCAAGAGGCTGCGAGAGTCGCCCTCTGAGGAGCCCCGCGCGTCCTTACGTGCACTTTCCTTTTTATCGAGTGAGAAAGCGACACAAGCTGCTCCCGGCTTCAGCTCCAAGCGGCAGGGATGACAGCGGGAGGCTGTCGTGGAAGGTGGCCGAGGTTTGGAGACACGGGCGCGGCGGCGGGCGGCACGGAGCCGGGGGTCGGCGGCGGGGTGGGAGTCCCGGCCTCGGGAGCCGCGGTGCGTCCGTGGGCAAGTGGCCACGCTCTCGGGCCCCGCGTGAGCTGCTGCAGCGACGCTCGCCGCGACCCCTCTGCACGTGCTGTGGGGTCGGGCGCCGGTGGTCCCCGCAGGTCCCTCCAGCCCGGGTCCTCAGGGTCCTGAGCTCTGGCACAAGACCAGACGAGACCCGGGCATCGAATAGGACACACAGCCCGGGGTCACCCCCGAGAGCCAGCCTCCACCTTCCAGATGCCAGTCTGGGGGCAGAGAAAGGGGGTGCCTCCCAAGCAGGTGGAAGAGGCCAGGTGGGCAGAGAGCATGGGGAGGCCCTGGCGCCTGCCTCGAGGGGCCGGAGGGAAGGGGGGGCAGCAGACGCGCGGGTCCTTTATGCAGCTTGACCTGAGCTTGACCGTGAGGACGGGCAGAGGGGCCGCAGCCCCGGGGGCAGGCCCGAGGGGGGCACTGAGAACGGGGACACCCGGCAGCCCGTGCAAGGGCAGAGGACGCTGGAAATGCAGGCGCGGGGCTGTGGCTCCATGGGGGAGATTCGCCGGGGCCGGGTCCTCCTCCGCTCCCGGGGGACGTGGGGCGGGGGCATCGGGCCCTGATTGTCTCGGTGGAGTGGGGCTCAAGGTTGTGGCTCCCGGAGGGAGGCGAGGAGGACTCCTGAGCCCTGCGGGGGGCTCGGGCCTGGAGGGCCCATGGGTCTGTCGGTTTAGGGAATCCCTGCATCGTGCTCGGCAGCGGGCGCCGTGGGGGTGACCAGGGACGGGGATGGGGATGAAGGGGGCCGACCCGCCGTCGTACGGCCTGTCCCTGGGCGCTCGGCCCCTGGCAATGGGATTTGAGGCTGAGGACCCGGAAGGGGCCCCTGGGGCTGGGTGGGGGCTCTTCACGACCCAGGCTCCCTGTCGAGCCTGACGCGCGCTCACTTCTGGGCGCTCCCGGAACACGCCTCTGGCTCCGAGGCCTCCGCAAAGTCAAAGCTGACTTCTCCGGGTCGGGAGACGAGTTAGCAAGGCCGGACTCTGCCCAAGCGCGTGTCAGCCAGCGTCTCTGAAACCGTGTCCCCCTCCGGAAACAGGGATGGCTTGCTCCCGGGGGGGCGGGCGGGGGGCCCCGGGCTGGGGACGTTCCACGTCGCACGTCCTGGATGGGGTCGATCGTCCACAGGCCCCAGGACCCCAGGCTGGAATAAAGAAGAAACTAGATTTCCTCGGCCTTTGGGAGGTTACGCTCAGCAATCAGCCTGAGGCAGTAAGAGAAGCTGCCCTGGTGGGAGCCGCTGCTCCGGGAGAGACCCCAGCTTGGGTGGAGGCGCCGAGACGGGGCGCTCGGTCGGAGACCTGGACCCTAACCCCTGGAGGTGACCTCGCCCTGCCTCCCTTTGGGTGAGGGGGACGCCTGTGCCTTGCCCGCTGACGACAAGTCCTGCTGCCCTGGGCGGTTCCCCCGGCGCTTCGGGTCCCGGCAAGCCCCGGCCGCCCTGGGGGACGTCTGTTCCCGCCCCGCGGGTCCTAACCTTGCCTGGATCTGCACCCCCCCCCCCCCCCGGCCCCCGGGCCCCTAGGGGACCCTGCTGTGAACCAGCACGTCAGGCGTGTGGCTCCACGGGTCCCTCCGGCATCCCTGCCCCCCGGGAGGCTCAGAGAGGAGGGTAACACCAAGCCGGTCACAGCCTCGGGCTGCAGAGTGGGTTAACGGGCCCCCCACCCGATGACACGTCCCTGTCACGGTCCCCGCTGACCGTGCATGTGGCTTTCTGTGATATTTGCGGGAGTAAATGGGGCTCTCGGTATGGTCGTCGTGGGTCAGGGTGGCTCTAAATCCAATGCCCGGTGTCCTCATGAGATCAGAGTCGCAGACCCGTGATGGAGGCGGAGGCGGGAGGGCTGCGTCACAGCCCAGGGCACAGCCCCAGAGGCCAGGAGAGGCAGGACGGACCCTCCCCTGAGCCCCCAGGGGGAGCACAGCCCCTGCCGGCACCTGCGCCCTGGCTTCTGGCCCCCAGACCTGTTATTTCATCCAGCCCAGTGGTGACCGCTTGTTACGGCCGCCCCCGGACACGCATACAGGCCGCGGGACTCTTCAGCTCGGGCCCTTGGGGCCTAGTGGCTGCCTCAGGGACGGCCCTGCCACAGGGCTTCGAGGGCTCAGGAACAGAACCTTCCAGCAGCATCGTTGACGGCATCAGGGATCAGGCCTGGGCCTCACGGCTGTTTCCTGACAGACGCCCCTGATCCTGAAGCTGGGTCTGTGGGTGGCTCCCTGGACCCCAGGGCTGGCCCCGCCTGGTGCTGCTCCCCTGTTTGCAGGGGTCCCTGCTGGGTTCAAGCTGCGAGCCCCAGATTCTCTCTGACCCGGAGCAGGACACAGAGCCCCAGCCCCACCCCCCACCTGGACCTGGATCTCGGGCTTGGGTGGCTGTCAGGGGGTCCCCGGGGTAGTTCCAGCCACGACACAGTGGAGCCTGGGGGGCAGAGGATGCTGGGCTGGTCAGAGCTCCCCCTGCACGTGCTTCGTCAGACCAGCTGCACCTGCACCTGCACCTGCACCTGCACCTGCACCTGCCCCAGCCGCTGCCCAGGCCCAGGCCCAGGCCCAGGCCCAGTGAGTCCTCAGGCGCCGCGGGTGGGGCCGAGCATCCTCCATGCGCTGGAGGCCACAGCGAAGGCCCTGAGCTCACGCACAGACCCGGGAGCCCCCAGCCGGGGCGGGAATGCAGTGACACCAGGCGCCTCTATATGCCGGAAGGAAAAGCACGTAGGTCAAGGTGACCTGGGTCTCCTCCAGGTGACGCAAGCCGTTCCAGGCCAGAGGCTCGCAGCCGGGAGCAGCTGAGAAGGGCCCCCCCGTCCTTGGGGTCCCCGGGCTCCCCGGGGTGGGGTGGGGACTCCTCCGGCCGGGCTGATGGCTCTGGGGCCCCTCAGCCTCCTTGGGGGCTTCCTGGTGCTGAGGTCAGGCTGCGGGCAGGGAACGTAAAGCCCCTGCCCCCGCGGGGAGGACGGTCTCTGCGGCTCAGGGACCCTGAGCCCCCGGCCAAGGCCCCAGAGCAGGTGGCGCCCAACGCTCGGCCCCACCCACACCCCCATGCACAGCCCTGGGCTGTTCCTAACCCCACTCGGGCTGCCCCAGTCCAGGGCCAGGGCACCTCCCCATCCCTGTGCCCCACAGGCCCTGCTCCCGGCCATGCGGCTCTGGGCAGCCCCCACGCCCAGGGTGACCCCGTGGGATCCCCCCACCCAGTGGCGTCCGTCCAGAGCGCTGGGGTCAGGGGCCTCGTCTCACTCGTCTCCGTGGGTCCCGCCCTGGGACTCGGGGCCTCCACGGGGAACGCTGCATGCCCAGGATGGGGGGGGCCCCCGTGGTGCCCTGGGCGGGCTGGGCATGAAGATGCCGCGTCTTGTTACGGGTTTTACGGATGTTCCGAGGGTGTCCGCGGCGTCCGCGGGGCCCAGGCCCTTCTGAGCGAGGCCGAGTGGCCGCGGGGGTGGCCTGCCGTGGGGCCAGCTTTGGGTGGTGCCTTCCGCCTCGCGCTGGAGGCCAGGTTTGGGGGCGCACCACCTCCCCGCCCTGACCTCGCCTCGGCAGCTCCCAGCCCAGCCCTGGAACGTTCTCGTCTCCCAGGCTTTGCGAACAGCAGTGCCGTCGTGGTGCCGGTCCGGGTCAGTGACTCACCCAAGTGTTGTCAGCTGCTAATTACAATTAAATCTCTGATGAGCTGTTTCTTATCTTCCTAATTAAATAATTATGATTAATGGAGAGGACGGCACCTAACTCTGACACGTCTCGGGGAGAGTTCTGTGCGGCTGAGGCCCCGCTCGGGGTGGGAGGTCGCCGCGGAGGCTCCGGGCCGCGCGGCTCGCAGCAGAGCTGACCTGCCACCCTGGGGGGCTGCGGGGGGCTGGAGGGCCCGAGGACGGAGCCGCCGCCTCTTCTCAGTTGGCTGCAGCCCCCGCAGGAAGCCTGGCCCGGGCGCGGGGAAGTGTGCGCGGGAGGCAGCCCTGGGGCACGACCCCGCCCGCCCAGCAGCTCGTGGGTGCCCTCCTGGGTGCTCTCCCTGCGGGCTAGGAGGCGGGGGCTGGGTCACCGGGTGCTGAGTCAGGCCACCCACTCGGCCCCGGACCGGATGCTCGGGAGGGAGGGAGGCAGGAGGTCTAGCTGGACGCCCCTGGGCCGCGCTTCCTTCTGAGTCAGGCAGTGGGGAGCTCTGAGGCGCGTGGAAAGGGGCCTGAGAGCAGAGGCCCCTGCAGGGGTGTGACCGGCGGGGCCGTTCTCACATCTCCGCGTGACCCGGGACAGCTGCGCGTGAGTCATGGTCCCGGCCGGCCCCCTCTCCCCGCGGCTGAGGGTCACGTCCGCCTCTTCCCAGGCCCACCCTGGAGGCGGCCTGGTGCTGCTGGTCTCTCTGCGGCCTGGTGTCCCTGACGGGACCTGCTGCGCCGTCCGCCGCTGTGACCCGCGCACACCCCGGGAGCCACCCGAGCTGGGGCCCTTCTCTTGCCCCTCCCTGCCGTGGGGGGTCCCTTGGCCTCCCCTGCACCCGCGGCCTCCTGCACCCCAATCTTCCTCCTTCCGTGGCTCCCCGCTTCCTCGGAAGGCCCCACATGCAGAGACGGGGTGAGGGTGTCCAGGCCTGCACATGGTCCGTCTCTACAGGTTGTCTACCCAGCATCCTCATCAGTTTCACCCCTAAATTGATCATGCTTGGGGGGCCCCTGGGGGTGGAGCATGAAGGGGCATCGCCTGACCGGGCAGCCCTGGGGAGGAGCGTGATTGACAGGGGCACCCAGTGGCACCCACAGCTGCTGTGGGGGCAGGTCCCCAGGGCTGCTGGGCCAGGACCCCAGCCAGACGGGCTGCGCAGCCCTTCCACCGTCCAGCGAGGACCCCCACCCCGCAGGTCAGCCGGTGCACCGGGGCCGCAAGCTGCAGTGCTAGAACCTTCCCGGAGCCCCCAGAGGCTCTTCAGGAACCGCCTCTGGAGAAAACCTGCTCCGCCCGCGGGTCTGCAGACGGGGCGGGGGCAGACGGGGCGGGGGGCCGGGAGGGGCAGCCGGGCAGCTGGTGAGGGGCCGAGGGAAACAAGAGCCCTCTTCTCCTCCCGGGCCGCCCCACTTGGCTCTGGCTCAACTCACAGGCCAAATGCGAGACAGTAAATGCATTCAGTGGGGGACAAACGGCCCCAGCCCCCGCGCGGAGGTCGGGGGGGCCGGGGGTCCTGGGAAGGCCCCCCGGGTGGAGCTGCGGGAGAGACCCCGGGCCAGGTCAGCAGAGCCAGGTGGGGAGGGGTCCTCCCGGGATCGGGGCAGCGGGGGCTCCGCGGAGGGTCCTCCCTGCAGACCCTGCCACTGCGTCAGAAAGGGTGCTGTGATGGCGAGCAGCCCGCGAGCACCGTCCAGGGGGCTGTGGGCCTGGGGACAGCCCCTCAGATGGCCCGGGACGGCCCCTCCCTGTGGGCCGGCAGCTCCGAGACGCCAGAGAACGGGTGATGGACACGACCCTCCCCGGGCTGAGCAGTGGGAGCCAGAGCCGGAGGAGGACGTGGCTGTGCCAGGGGGCAGGAAGCCGCGGTGGCCCCTCGGCCCGGACCCCAGGCAGCAGCTGGCCCGTGTCGGGGCGTCGCTCCTGCGGACACATCGGGAGATGAGCTCTGTGGGCCCGGAAGGCAGCCTCGGGGGGCCCTGCCGACGCCGGGAGGTGGCCTGGGGACCCTGTCGTCTGGGAGGCCGGTGAGGCCCCGCCCGGAAGCGGGCCCGTGGACGCCAAGAGGTGGTCAGCGGGCGCCACGGAAGCCACCGCGGTGTGACATGTTACGGAGCACAGACACCGGGCACGTGTGGCCTCCAGGCAGACACGCGCAGAGCCTGCTGGGCTCGCCGGCCGGTCACCTGGGCAGCTCGTTCCCGGGCCGGTGACGAGGACGCATGGGCAACGCGGGGGCAGCTCAGCAGCTCGCTGGGTGCGTGGGGACAGGGAACGGGCTCCTTAGTGTCACCGCGTGCCACTTCCCCCCGGGGAAGGGGGCTGGGGTCCCGCAGAGAAGGAGGCCGGCCTGTGAGCCGTGAGCCCGTGTCCCGGGCAGGACGGTGGCCGCGCTGGCGGGCAGACCCTGTCCCAGCCTGCTCCGACCCCACAGCCGACCCCGCTGCGGGGACAAACAGCAGGCCACCCCGGGCCCAGCCGAGCCGGGGGACGGTTCCAGCTGGGACAGGACCCTGGCCGAGCCTCTGGCCCTCTCTGCTCAGGGGGATCGAGCGGCCACAGGGGCGGGAGGGGCCCGGGGAGGGCTCAGGTTCGAGCTCTGGGGCAGCTGAGGGAGGTCGTGGCCCGGCTCCCGGGGACACGGGTGGGCGGTGGGAGCGGAGGAGCCGCGGGGAACTGGCTGGGCCCTGGCCTGGAGGCCGCACGCACTGGCTCCCGTTGTAGCTCCTGGGACGGCTGCGGGTGGCCCCCTCGGGGGGAGGACGGGGCTGGAGGCGGGATCGGGGCCCTGGAGCTCGGGGTCCTGAGGCCGTGGCCGCCGGGGCCTGTTTCCAGGCGGAGGAGACAGGGGGGCCTGGCCGGCCACCAGCATGACCCCCACTCCCAGGGGAGGTCCTGAGCACCCAGCCCAGTGTCCACCTTGGGGCACCGTCCAGCCTCGCAAAGCCCAAAGAGGCCTAGGTTGGGGCAGCGTACGGAAGGCCGCATCCTCACAGGCCGAGGGGACGGAGGGTCTGCCGAGGGCGGCGCAGCACGGCCCACCCCGGCCAGCAGCCTGCGCAGGCGGAGCTGGGGACACCGGGCTGCCACCGGGCGGCCGGGCTGCAGGCCCACGCGGCGGCTCCGCACCCTCCTTGCGGCCCCTGTTTGTCTTGGCTCCTGGAGCCCCGGGCCCCGTTTGTCGCCTCTCCAGCACGGTGGCCGCGCTCCCCAGGTAGGGTCCCCGTTGACGTGGATTTCTTCTGGAATCTGTAAACACACATCTGCCTCCGGTGCCAAGTAAGTGAAACCACATGGGATGGTTTGAAGCTTCTAGAAGCTTTTACACTGTAATAAAAACAGACGAGCTAAGCCCCCAGAGAGCAGCAGGCACAGAGCTGGGCCTAATTAGCCCCCGGCAGGAAGACGCGGAGCCACAGTGGGGTCAGGGGACGGGCCTGGGGAGCGGGCCCTCAGGGGGGAGGTCATGGGGAGCCAGAAATACCCTTTCCTCAGCGGCCAGCTTCCAGGCCACCGCCTCCAGGCAGCTCACCGGGCTCTTCCCGCCCCACAGCCCGCATCACCTCCAGGCTTGTGACCCGGAGCCGCTCATGCGGGTCTCCCCGGGGAAAGTGCAGGCAGGGGCCTCCCCCCGGCCTCGGGCACGACAGGGCCTGGCGGACCAGCGGCTCAGTCTGGGGCCCCCGGGGTGAGGCAGGCCTGGGGCGTCCTGGGGCCACAGGACCGGGGCTCTGTGCAGGCCGGCGGCTGCCCCCGCTGGGGAGACCGGCCCAGCCACACCGTCAGCCCGGAGTCTGGGTCTGGTGCCTCCCGGGCCGCGGCCCCACCTTCGGGTGTCCAGAGGCGCACGCATGGGCGCTGGGCAGGCCGCAGGCTGGGGCTTCGTTCCACCGACCCGGGTCTGCCTCTCACAGACAGGGGCGGCCCCCTGCGCCTCGGTCCCTGCCCCAGTGCTCACCCTGGGCCCGAGTACGGGCCGCCACGGCCCCGAGACCTACAGACGTGCTGTCCCATGGGCAGATGTGGACGCCCCGGCAACGCTCAGCTGGGCCCGCCCCAAGGGGAGGGCGGGTGGCCAGGGTCCCTCCAGCCCTGGGACCGGCTTCTCCCCGAAGCCCTCCAGTGTGGGGGGCCTGCTGTGGGTGCCGGGAGGGGCCTCGGGGCGTCTGCGCACGCCTGGGGCAGGGCCCAGCTCCCCCAAACTCTAGGGCTGCCTCCCTCCTCCCGCTTCTGCCCTCTGCTCGCCAGAGCAGGACTGGCTCTTGGCCAGGGCTCGGGGACCCCACCAGGCGGGGGGAGGTCACGCGGGTCTCCTGGGCCGGAGGAACCAACCCACTGTCCCCCAGCTGCGTCCCCCCTCTCTCCCTCCCCTGCCTCCTGCCCCTCCCCCTCCTCCCCTCCTCCCTCTCTCTCCCCCTCCCTCCCACTCCCCCTCTCCCTCCCTCCTTCTTCTCCCCCTCCCTCCCTCCCTCTCTCCTCCCTTCCTCTCTCTCTCCTCCTCCCTCTCTCCATCTCTCTCTCCCTTTTTTTCCCTCCCTCCTTCCCCCCTCCTTCCCTCCCTCTCTCCCTCCCTCTCTCTTCCTCTCTCTCCCTTTCCCTCCCTCCCTCCCTCCCTCCCTCCCTCTCTCCTTATTCCCCTCCCTCCTTCCCCTCCCTCCCTCCCTCCCTCCCTCCCTCCCTCCCTCTCTCCCTCCCTATCTCCTCCTCTCCAGCTGCCCCAGTGGCCTATGTAGTGAGCTGTCCTCACCACCCCTGTCCCCACCCCGGCTGCCCCCATGCCAGGGTGGCCTCTGCTCCCCAGCAGACAAGTCTGGCCATGGTCTGGTTCTTTCCGCTGGCCAAGGGTGGTGCAGGGCGAAGTGCCAGGGCCACAACAGGCCGGCCCCAGCTCCCTCCCCTCTTGGTCTCTGTCCAGCTTTGCAAAGAATAGAGCGGAAGTTCACATAGCCAGTGTTCAGTGGCATCATCAGTGCCCTGGGCCCTAAGGATGCAGCCATAAGGGCGGTCGTCCTCGCCCTGGAGGGGTAGGCAGAGGGTTTGTGGCTTTGCACCCAGCCCCTCTGAGGAGGCAGGAGCTCAGGGCCCGTTGTGGCCGAGGGACATGGGCAGAAGTGATCCGTGTCTACAGCGTGTGTGATGGGGCCTGGCCTGGGTCTGTTTGTGCAGCAGCCACGGGCCACGGGTTGAGGTGGAAGGACCTTCACGAACCCGGGTTCCAGGGCGGAGCAAAACAGCCCATAGCACTGTCCCCGCTAGGCTTGTAACCTATGCAAAAAATACATCTTTTTTAATCCCCTGGATGGAGGGGTGGTTCAAAAGTCTCAAAACAATCAATGAGAAACGTCGTCACAACAATAAGAGAAAGGATAGAAGCCATATGATCATTTACACAGATGCAGACAAAGCATTTGAAAAGTACAACATCCATTCATGATAAAACCCTCAACAAAGTAGGTCCAGAGGGAACCTGCCTCAACATAGTAAAGGCCGGGTAGGAAAAACCTACAGGGAACGTCGTACTCACTGGGGAAAATGGGGAGCTTTGCCCCCAAGATCAGGAACAAGACAAGGACGTCTTCTCTCACCATTTTTATTCAACATAGTACTGAAGTCCTAGCCACAGCGATGCTTTTTAAATTAAAAAACCTGACAGTTATTTATTTATTTTAAAATTATTATTATTGGGGGATCCCTGGGTGGCTCAGAGGTTTAGTGCCTGCCTTCAGCTCAGGGCCTGATCCTGGAGTCCCAGGACTGAGTCCCGCATCGGGCTCCCTGCATGGAGCCTGCTTCTCCCTCTGCCTGTGTCTCTGCCTCTCTCCCTCTCTCTCTATGTCTATCATAAATAAATAAATAAATCTTTAAAAAATTATTATTATTTGTTAGAGAGAGAGAAGTGGAGGCAAGCAGAGTGGACCTAGAGAACCCCAGAGGACTCCACACCCAGCACGGAGCCCGACATGGGACTCGATCTCACGACCCTGAGATCATGATCTGACCCGAAATCAAGAGTCAGAAGCTCAGCCTACTGAGCACCCCAGGTGCCCCTGAATGTTATTTATTTTAAATGTGTTCTTCAACACATTTGCCCAGGTTTAACCGGCTTGGCGTTTTACGGGACATGTTTGGTAATAACAGCATTGATTATAGTAACAAGATATTAAAAACAAGCCAAATTTTCAATGACACAGGAGTGAACAAAGGGCAAATCCAGCCACTAGCAAGCTGTGGAACCTTTTTAAATGACCAAAACGAGTCCAGCAATGTAAGAGGTGATTTCGTTTTCACATAAAACCTTCCTACTCCAAGTGACATATCTGAACTATCTCTCAATGGCAGATCGATAGTAACTTTTACCTTCTTTGCACTGCGCAAAACATCCGAGTTTTCTATTAAAAAGTATATATTCCTTTTAGAATCAGGGGAGAGAAAAACCCACTTCAGAAAAATAAGGAATGTGCTGGGACAACCAGATGTCCACCTGGGAGAGAATTAAGCTCCCCAACGTCAGGCAGAAAATTTAAGTCACGACGAACCACAGACTTAGGGCAAGAGCCGAAGCCACAGAACTCTTGGACAAAAATATAGGAGTAGATCTTTGTGCCCTGGAGTTGGCAACAATTTTTTACATAAGACACCAAAAGCACCTGAGGCAAAAGGAAAAAATAGATACATTGGACTTCATCAAAATGAAAGACTTGTTCTGCAAATACCACCATCCAGGAAAAGAAGAGACAACCCACAGGTGGGAGGAACGTATTTTCAAATCACGTATCTGAGAAAGGACTTGGGCCCAGGATACAGAAGCAACTCTCAGAACAACAAAAAGATGAATAAGCGAACTAAAAACTGGGCAAAGAATCAGAATAGACATTTTGCCAATGAAGATGCACAAATGACTAATAACCACATGAAGAGGTGCTCAATATCACTAGCCATTAAAGAAATGCAAATCCAAACCACGGCAGGTGCCACTTCCTGCCCAACAGCATGGCCACGGAACAGACGGACAGTAACAAGTGTTGGCAGGGATGTGACCAAACTGGAACTCTCAGATACTGTTGATAAGGAGGTGAAATGTAGCTGCTTTAGAAAATGTGTAAGTTCTTCCAAATCTTAAACAAAGAGTTATCCTATGACCCAGCGTGTCTATGCCTAGGAACACCCCCCCCCCAACGTGGAAACATCTCCACAAACGTTTACGGCAGCGTTATTCATAATATCCAAGAGGTGGAAACAACCCAGTTGTTCCCCAGAAAATGAATGAGTGAATAGAATGTGCATCAAACAGCGTGTATTATTGACAATAAAACACATCTTCACCGTGAATGAACCCTGAAAACCTGCTAAAGAAAGAAGATGGTCATGGAGAACCATATAGTGCATGATTTCGTTCATATGTAATGTCCCAAATAAGCAACCCCGTGGAGATGGAAGGTGCATTAGCAGGTGAAGCGTATAGTTTGTTGATTGTATCTCCATTGTCAGACAAAAATAAGACATAAAAGAACAGAGACATGGACGGGGAGGGAGGTGACGCCCACCTGTGAGTCACTACTATGCTCCAGATACGAGCCACAGGTTTTACGCGTACTGGCTTATGCAGGCCTTGGCACACCTGTGGGAGTGGGCATGACAACCTCATTTTAACTCTCATCTCAGTGTCCAGAGAGGTAGGACCTCAAAACCCACAGTGGCTGAGCCCAGGAAGCCCAGCTCTGCCTGATGTCTCAGCCCACTTACCCCTGTTCACTACTTCCACAACTGCCCTGGTGTCAGGACTGGGCAGGCGGTGATGTCAGAACCCATGCTTAGTACGCACCATGTGCTCCTCCTGCCAGGGTCACTGTAAGAGAACATCTCAGGGCTCCAGGCACAACAGGCTGGGACCACGGGCTCCAGAGAGAGAGCCCGACTGAGACCTGTGTCCCCCCGGGGTCCCCGACATCACTGTGTAGTTTCCCAGGCACCACTACAGTCCCTCAAAGCCTTGAACCCAAGATACTGCCTTGTGCTATGGCATGTGGCCTTGTCGCTCTCACCTGCATTCATTACTGACTACCTCCTCAGGGCTGGGACGGGGACAATCAGAGACAGCTTCAGCCCTCACAAATCCTACATCCGACCAGGTCGGGGGTAGGTGCTAAACACCTTTCACAGGATGTTCAGAGTGCTCTGGGAGAACAAAGGAAGGGGGATGGACTGCTTGGGAAGTCAGAGCAAGCTCCATCTGCCAATCTGTTTATCTACCTGTCAACTCATTTACTCATCTGTCCACCCATCCATCCAGGCATCCACTCACCCACCATCCATCCATCCGTCCATCCACCCATGCATCCATCCATCCATCCATCCATCCACCCGCCCACCAACCCATCCATCCACCCATGCATCCATCCATCCATCCATCCACCCGCCCACCAACCCATCCATCATCCATCCCTCCCTCCATCCAACTGTCCCTCCATCCATCATCCAAAACTGTTTATAGAGCTCCTTTCACCCTCACTGCTCTTGCTGGGGCTTCATCACAGAATAAGACACATTTTTTTTAAAAAAAAGATATTATTTATTTATTCATGAGAGACACAGAAGGAAAGGCAGAGACACAGGCAGAGGGAGAAGCAGGCTTTCTGAGGGGAGCCTGATGCAGGTTTCAATACCCAGACTGGGATCATGCCCTGAACTGAAGGCAGATGCTCAACCACTGAGTCACCCAGGTGTACCAGATTAAGACAAATTAAATCAATTCTTTTCTAGATCTTACTGCCTAATGCATGTAATGTAAAGCAAACATGTAAAATAATTTTACATACAGAAAAGTGCCACAAGGAAAATAAAACAGAATAACAAGTGATAAAGTCTGGCAGCCAGCGATGGCGTCTCTGGGGAAGTGGTGTTTGAGCTGAGGTTCACATGAGGAGGAGCCATCCATGTGAAAGTCCGAGGGAGGGGAGGGTCCAGGCAGAAGAGCCAACACATATGGAGACTGAAGGCAGGAATGGACTTGGCTTGTTGGAGGGAAGGACAAAGGTCCGTGTGCCCGGGACTCAGTGATTTTGAGCCAAGGGGATATTTGTACTGGGTATCAAAGAACGAGAGCTTGACAGGCAGAGAAGGGCTTGGGAACAGCATATGTGAAACCAGGAGAAGTGAATGGAACTGGTGTTCACCTAGTAGGACCAGGCACTTTAAAAAAAAAAAAAAAAGATTTATTTATTTATTTATTTATTTATTTATTTATTTATTTATTTATGAGAGACAGAGAGAGAGAGAGAGAGAGAGAGAGGCAGAGACACAGGCAGAGGGAGAAACAGGCTCCATCCTGGCAGCCTGACGTGGGACTCGATCCCGGGACCCCAGGATCATGCCCTGGGCCAAAGTTGGCCTTAAACCGCTGAGCCACCCGGCCTGCCCGGGACCAGGCACTTCTAAATGTTCTTTCACAGAGGGGAATAGATAGCCAGGAAATCCCTGGAGAAGACGGAGGGGTGTAGTCTACCAGACGCAATACACGTTATAAAGCTCCTTGGATTAAACAATGTGGCGTTAGCTCATTTATAGACAAATAGGACGTGGAATAGAGCAGAAAACCCAGAAACGGGTCCACAGCCTGTGAAATGTGGTCAACGTGGCTTCTCAAGTGAGTGAGGAGGTCGATGGCTTTGGGACACCTGGAGAACCACACTGGACCTACTCCTCACAGGGATGCCCGCGCGTCTGAGCGGAAACCATGCAAGTGTTGGGAAAAGCCTGCATGACTCCTTTTACAACCAAAATCAGGGAAAAGCTTTGGTAACTATGACTCCAAACCCGAAAGCAATCAAGCAAAGATGAATAAATTCGCCTACTTAAAATTAAAACATTTCTACGATGAACGACACCATGAGCAAGGTCAAAAGACACACAAAATATTTTCAGCCAACATCACAGATGCAGGGCTCAAGTCGCTAACACAGAAGAAGGTCCAGCGACCTGTAGGAAAACGGGCGGACGTTATCAGCAGTTTGTAGAGAAGAACAGGCACACGGGGCCGGGCGGCCACCTCCACCATGGGTGGGAAATGTGGAACAGAACCACGGACCAGGTGGGGACGCAGGGTGTGCCCTCCTGGGGACCCACGAGGCCTGTGGAGCCCAGGCCACACGCACCTGGGCATCAACCACGCTGCAGGTGTGCCCAGGACACGCCGGGAGAACACACCCCGCACACGCCCCAGGGCCTTCGCTGTGGTTGTGCGGGCGGGAGCGGAGACTGAGCACTCCCAGATGCCCGTCACAGGAGGTCCGCTGACGGCGTTCTGGTCACGTCCACGGAAGCGGGGTGCGGCCGTGGGGGGCCCCAGGGACAGTGTGAGGGCCCGTGTGCGGTGACATTAGGACAGAGCGGGACAGTGTGTGCCGAGGAGGCTCCAGAAAGGGTTTGTGGGCGTGCATGTGCTTCCTGTGCTTTTCTCTAAGAGAACAGGTGCAGGGATAAAGCCCGAAGGGATGGAAATGGCTCTTGGGGAGGGGGAAGGGCCCTGGGAGGAGGGGGTGCGTGTGGGAGGCGGCTTCCGTGACCGCCGCACGCAGGCCCCTCTCTCAGGAACCCTGAAAATGCTTTGCTAAATGAGATCACAAAGAAGGTGTCCCCCTGATGAAGTGCTGGAATCGAGGGGAGGTCCGGAGCCAACGACCAAGAAAGAATCCTTGAGACGTGTTTGGTGCAAAACGGTGGTTTTATTAAAGCACCGGGGATGGGACCGGGGGCGGGAGAGCAGCTGCCCCGGGCTGTGAGGGGAGGCCGACGATATCCCCGGGAGTCGGGAGGGGTTTGGGGGCAGCGTGCCCTGTAAGGGATTTTGGAAGCAAGGTCTCCAGCACCTTGAGGGGACCTGCTATTGTTGGGACAAGGTCACTTACTGCCGCCCAATAAAACCTGAGTCCGGAGACCCTTCAGATGTGTATCCGTGGGCTGCGTGCTCGGGGAATGATCTCCAACATGTATCTTGGGGGTTTAGAGATAAAGGGAAATTTCTAGAGCAATTTTTATATGTTAAAGTAGACTCACAGGGTCCTGGGGGCGGGCTAAGGGGGCCCTTTGCCCTCAGCGAAGTACGAACATCGAGGCAGTTGAGTCCAGAGAGGAAGGTCCCTGTGCCTGTTTCCAGGACTTGTCCCTGTGCCGCCCGGGCTGTGCCGTGTCCCCAGCCAGCCCTGTGTCCCCCCCGTCAGCTACGACTCCGAGCGACGGGCCCGGCTGCTGCTCAGACGGGGGGCGAGAAATCTTCGCGTCGCCCCGAGAAAGCAGTATTCAGAGTGAGGCCTTTTAGTGGACTATGTTCTAAGGCCAAAAAGCATCTTAAAATGTTCTGCTAAGCAAAAAAGAATAACAGGAGGAGCAGAGTAAGGAGATCTTATCTTCCCTGACGGAAACGGCAAGAACATCACAAACCGCCCCCGCCCCCATTTATCTGAATCCGCTCCCAGGCCGGGCGCAGACAACACAGGAGCTGGGACGGTCCCGGGGGTCACCCTGGCGACCCCGAAGCAGGCCGGGGGGAGGCAGGGGCCTCTGGAGGGTCCTGCTGGCTCTGCGGTCCTCCCCCGGGGGCTGCGGGCCTCTAGGTGGGTGGGTGAGCCAGGAGGCGGCCGGACGCTCGAGGGGGTCCAGGACGGGCAGGAAAGACCCCACGGGGCTTCCTGGCTCGGGCCTGGCTCAGGCTGGGGCCCCTCAGGCGTCCGGCCCCTCAGGCTGGTCCTCGCCGCCCGTCCCAGAGCCCGACCTGGTCTAGACAACGGGGAGCACCCGTGGGGCACCTGCAGGGGACGGGGGAGGGCTGGGGGGGGAGGGAAGGAAGCAGCTGATGCTCCCGGTGGGTCTATGCTGAGCCTCCGCGGACGCCCATTTTCCAGAGGTGGAAACAGAGGATGGGGCCTGGGCACTCGGCCGAGGCTGCCAAACCAGTGAGCCCGTGGTGGGGGGCACCTGAGCCAGGCCGAGGGGCGCTGAGGGTGCGAAGACCCTGCTCACAAGCCTCCCCGTCAGGCCTGGGGGCCAGCTGCCCCGGCCCCCCGCAGGCCAGCTCCCCCCAAACCGCAGATGCTGCCCGAAGCTCAGCTCACGGCGGCGGAAATGATGACAGGTGCCACGGCCTCCAGGCCGCCTGTCAGTGACACCAGCTGCCGCCCGTCAGCAGCCCGCGCAGGGCCCCCGCTCCAGGCCAGCCCCGCCCCCGCCAGGCCCCTTCCCGGTGGTCGGGCTCCCCCCGCCAGCTGGGGCAGCTGCTGTGGCCCCGGGGTCTGGCTGGACGGGAGCCCGCTGGGAGCGAGGTGAATCACCCCGAGAGCCAGGCCGCAGGTGCTGGGGCGCCCGGGAAGGGAAATAGCTCTCGCTCCTTGGATGTCGCAGGCTTCCTGGAGGAGGCGTCTGAGGAATGGGCGGGAGGGCCAGGGGGCAGCACAGGGGCCTACAGGGGTCGACTGGGGTGTGAGGCCCACCCGGGCCGCCGGGTGGAGGTCGGGGCGAGGCTGGACGGGAGACCCAGCCCCAGCAGGTCGTTCTGGGACACCTCGTGGGAGGCCCAGGAGCCTGGGCTGCAGCAGCTCGGGTGGGGGGCGTGTCTCGAAGGTTCTGGGTGTGAATGGCCCTTGGGGAGCTCGGGAGTGGGAGGGGGCCTAGCAGGGGTGAGACGGGGCCTCTCCCCCAGCCTTGCCTGGCCCTGGAACGTGGGTCCCGTCGCTAACCTCTAGCTGATTCAGGGCGTCCTTTCCTTCTGAGTGAGGCCCCGGGAGGCCCGATGAGGCCGTGGGCCCTGCTGTCCCCCAGCGGGTGGGCCCGACCTGGGGCTGCTGCCGGGGCTTCTCCCCCGGGGCGCGTTACCAGAGACGCCGCGGTCCCCGCCGTGCAAATTGAGCTTCTGAACACTCGGTGACAACCGCAGCGCCCGTGTTCCCTTTGCCATCCCTGTGCCTGGCCCTGCGCCCTACACCCCGGCTGCCGCGGGGCCTGCTGCGTGGAGGGGGCTCGGCAGCCCCGGCCACGGGGTCACGCAGCCCTGCACGCGGGGTCGGGACGCTCCCTGGGGGCCGGCGCCGGCAGCAGCCGCCGCTTGTAGCTGGTTGAGGGCGGCCAGGCTGGGCCAGGCGGGCGCGGTGACCCGGTCAGGGGCCGCCCCGCGCTCTCGGGTGGGGGCGAGGACCGAGAAGGAACAGCCCTTGGCCGGGCGGGGGGTCCAGGGCCGGGGAGGCTGTCTGAGCCCGGGTGACTTGCCACCAGCCCCCCAGGCCTGGCCACCGGGAACCAGCCGTGAGGGGCGCGGCGGGGCCTGAGGGTGGCGGCTGGAGCCACAGGCCGGGGCCCAGGGCGGAGGGGGGCGATGCTGCGGGGTGTCCGCCACCTTCCTGCTGCTGCCGGCCACTGCGGCCCGTGTCTCCCCAGCCCCCCGCCCACCGGCGGTCTTGTCTGTGCTGTGGCTGGAGGGGGGACCCCCGGTGGCCTCACGGGGGGCAGAGACCCTGGCCCTGGAGCTCCTGGACGCTGCGGGGCCACTGGAGGCCCTCGAGTGCCAGAGAACTCAGAAGCCTTTTGTGTTCAGGGGTGACGCCCAGCACGACCCCGCTGGCTGGGGGACTTGGCTTCTGTTTCCGGGACGTGAGGGACGTGCCAGCACGAGGGTCTCAACTCACCTGCTCAGAGGCTGGGTCCTGTGGGTCCCCACCCGGGGGTGCACCTCCAGCATCCCCCCACGGGGCCCCGAGGGCTCAGCGCTGCAGGTGTCCGTGTGTCCTGCAGAAGGGGGGGCAGTCGGAGCCGCGGGTGCCCGTCTGTGTCGGGGGCTGACTGGGTGGCTGCTTACCCGCCTCTGCCACGGGGTCGGAGTGCGGGACAGGTGCGGGGCATCCTGGGTGAGTCCCGGCTGGGCTGCTTCTGGGCTGCGGGACGTGGGGAGGACGTTTCACCCCCCTGGGGGCAGCTCCCTCTCCGGGTCCCATGAGGGTGCGTCCTGCGCCCCACCGGGCAGGTTGCTAAGTGAGAGCACTGCACAAATAGTGGGCGCCAGGCCTGCACACAGAGCGCCCGACTCAGGGGGCCCCTGTCTGTGCTGCGCTCGGGCCAGGGGACCCGGGAGCCATCGTCAGGAGCCACCCCGAGTCCCGGGGACACAGAGTGCCCACTGGGCGAGTGCCACAGGCGGCCTGAGGGCAGGGGGACGGCCCGCGGTGCCAGCACGCCTTCTACCCGCCACGGAAACAGGTGTTCTTTCTCCGCTCGGGCGGCCCTGGGACCACCGTGTCCCCCCCAGGGGCACCCCCCGCAAGCCGGGGCTCGGCCGGCGGGCAGAGCAGGCGGCTGGGCCTTCCCTGGGCTGCAGCCGCAGGTGGTTGGGGCGCCCCATGTGCTGCCTGGAGCTTGAGCGCCCTCTGCTGCTGCCACGGGCGGAGGGGCGCCCCGAGGGTCCAGGGATCCCCCCAGGAAGGCCTTGAGAACCTGGGCGTCTGGATCAGAAACCGAGGGGCGCCGGCCACTGCGGGGGAGCGAGCGGCGTGGGACCCCGTCAGACCCCGCCCCTGCGCCCCCTTCACCCCCTTCACCCCCAGCTCCTTTCTGGGAGCCCCTGACCCTGCACGGAGCTGCTCTGGGCGGTGTGAGGGCTGTTCCCCCAGAGACAGGTGCGCCCCGGCTCCCGGCCGCGCCTGAGTGCACGTGTGTGCAGGTCACCCCCATCCCTCGGGGTGAGCAGAGCCCCCCCCGACCTCCCGGAAACCGCTAGGACAGGCGACGTGGCGCACGCGTCCCCAAGAGCAACACGCAGGCCTGCGGGTGCCCATCAGGTGTGACCTAAATTGGGAAGGCCCCCCCGAGGACAATGGGGCCGCCCCGCAACCCCCGTCAGCCAGGACAGCAGGTTCCTCGGGGCCGGAAACTCTCCCGGTTTGCTGTGACCCTGGCTCATGCTCCTAATAAGTGATATAGGCACGAAGGGGGGGCAGGGAGAGCTGGGGGGCCACGGAGGGGCCCCTGACCCCTCCTGCCCTCTCCTGCCCCCTCACCAGCCGGCCACTCCAGGACGTGCCACCGTCACGGGCTCTGCGTCCCTCCCATCTTCTCAGAAAGCAGCAGTAAACTCCCCTAGACACGCGACGGGGAGGAGGCGTGCTCTCCTGAGCTCCAGGCCTGTGTGGGGACCAGGCCCCCGTGGGTGCAGGCCCGGCTCGTCTGTGGGGTGGGCATCGGGTTCTCCACGCACGCTTCCCCCTCATACAGCTGCCGCCACACAGCCCCCAGGCAGGTGGCACCCGGGAAAGGGACATCGGGCTTGGCCAGCGACATGCCCCAAGGGTCCCTGGCTCCGCGAGGGCTGGCTCTGCGCTGCTCAGCGATGTCCGCGGCCGGGACCGTGCCGGCGCCCAGGAGGTGCCTGTGGTCCTGATGCACGTGTCTGCAGAGCCAGGGGCTCCATCCCGCCCCTCAGCTCTCGCTGGCGTCCATCTGAGCAAGGGCACGGCCGCTCGCCCGCCCTCCACAGCAAGGAGGGCCACGGGGGGCCAAGGAGACCCCGGAGCCCCTCTGGGTGCCCAGCCGTCGTGGGCCCCCGGGGGGCTCGGGTGCAGCAGGGACACAGAACGCATGGCTCCCCCGAGCACCCTCTTCCTTCCCCGGATGTGCCAAGGGCGTCACCTCTCCTTTGGGGACCGCCTCGCTGGGACGAGAGGCAGAGTGGCCGCAGGGGTTTGGGAGCATGGGGATCCCCAACAGAGAGCAGCCCTTCCACCAGGGACTCCGGGACGTGGGGGGCCCCACTGGCAGCCGCGGACCAAGCCCTCGGCGCCAGCGTCCTGCGGTCCCCTCATCCAGCCCCCGCCCGAGGGGAGCGTTCGGCTCAGCTACCACCTGGATGCCCCGGGATGCGGTTTCCATGGAGAAGGCGCCGCCTTCCTTCTGACCTGCCCCCCCCCCCCCGAAGAGAGGCCCCTCTCCCACACCCCGCGGCTTCGGAACCAGAGGGGTCTGGCTCGCTCCCAAGGCCCCTCCTCATCTGCACGTCTCCGCGCTTGAATGAGTGAAGCCAGCTGTTCTCGGGGCTCGTGCCACCGCCCGGCCAAGCCTCACCCCTCCGACTGGACGCCTTCCAGGTCGGCGCAGCACTGCTCCTCCCTGGGCCCTGGGCCCCTGCTCCTAGGCCCCTCTGCGTCCCGCCTCCTCCTGCCATCCCAGGTGGCCTCTTTGGGCCTGACCCCCGGCCTCCAGCACCCTCACCTCTGTGGTGCTCTCCCTCCCGAGAACCCGCTGCCACCCGGGGTGCCCACTGCTGACGCGTCGCTCTGCCTGGGAAGCCGGGCCCTCCTGGCTCACGGGCTGCTTCCCATCTGTGGCTTCCTCCCCGCCAGCCTGCGCCCCTCGCCACGACCACCCTGCTTCATGTTCCGTGTCAGCCAAGTTTCGTGTCTCTTTGCTCAGGTCCACTGGGAAAAATCATTCCAACCACTTGCCCGGAAAACATACCCACTCAACTGTGGCGGTGGCTTCCCGCTGTCACCCCTGCTGCCAGCAGCCCTGGTCACCCCTGCACTGGTGGCCTCACGCCGGCCCTGAGGACCCAGCTACGCCTCTTCTATAGGTTGTCACAGACCCCGCTGCTCCTCCACCTGCAGACACTGCCCATTCTGCCATCTAAGAAATGGGCAGGTGCTCTTTGGGGGAATCTGGATCCTACGCCTGTACCCCCGCTGCGAGGAGTTTAGGATGGAGGAAGATGAATGAACCTTTGGCCGTATTAATGACCCCGTCTATTTAGTAAGGAATCAAACACGGCGGATCCGATGTAAATTGTTATCACGCTTCCCAGGAGAATATCTGTAATATGCCTCTGCGCCATGTGTGAAACTCTAGGCCTCGGAGCAAAGTAGCTGGACCCGTTTCCCCACATCCTCACTGGTGTCTTGTGGGCGCTGGATGTGAGCTCTGCAGAGGGGTTTCTGGAAGCTGGACCAGAAACTCTTCACCCACCAGCCCAGAGAGGCAGTGTGCATTCTCGCGTGCACCTGGACCCCGGGTGGAAAAATCTTTCCTGAGAAACCGGACGCCAGCCCACTCCACGGACACATCAGGGGATACAGATTCACACCACATGGAATCCTAAGCTAAAAAGTTACCGTTTAATGAGCCCCGGGCCCGTCCTGGGTGTCCGGCATGAACAGAAGCGGAACCAGGCCTGAGGCACGCTCACCCCGCCCCGGCCCAGGGCCTCCCACGGCACGCGTGGGGTGGGCCTTCCCCGGGAGTGTGCATTCACCCAGACGGGCCGGATTAGCACGCCTACGAACTTCATCAACTGAAGCTCCCTGAAAGGAAACATAAAATTCAAAATGAATAGATGGAAAATGAATGAACTGCAATCCTAGGTAAAGAACCGGATTTGAGGAGGAACCAGAGCAACTTCTAGAAATGACCACATAGATATTTGGAATTTAAACTTCCTGTGACACTTAAACAGCAAATTAGATTCAGTCAAAGAGAGAATTCATGAACTGGAAGACAGAGTTGCCCCCCCTCCCCGGCCCGCCCAATTCATGTTGAAGTTTTGACTCCCAGGACTTCAGAAGGTGGCTGTATCTTTGTACAGAGTCTTTAAAGGGTCAGTAAGTGAAAATGAGGTCGTTGGGGGTGGGTCCTACTCCCGTAGGACTGGTGTTTTTATTAGGAGAAGAGATCAGGACACAGACATGCACAGAGGGACACTCGTGCGAGGTCACAGGGACAGGACGGCCGCCTGCGAGCCCAGGACAGGGCTCAGGAGGAACCAGCTCTGCCGAGCCCTGAGCCTGGTGGCCTCCGGGATGGGAGCCTCCAGGGTAGGGAGACCGTTCATTTCTGCTGCTCCAGCTGCCGGGGCTGCGGCACTTTCCTCGGAGCAGGACACAGGAGGGAGGACAAGCTGAAGGAAGGAGTACAGGCGCAGGGCTGGAGCAAGTCTGGGAGGCGCATCACCTACCCCAGGAGCCCCGAGGGAGGTGCTCACAGCCGAGGGAAGGGAGGTGTGTGTGCAGGCGGCGCACACGCGTGCCCAGGAACCCACGGTCAGGAATCCTCGTATTGGAGAGGCACACGGGGCTGGAGTGGAGCACATAGACCTACGTCCCGGCCGGGTATACTGCGTGCCGGTGCTGTGAACCCCCCGGAGCAGCACCCACCACCACCTCTTGGCCTTTCTCCCCCTTCCTGGTCCACGGTGGACACGTGCTGTGCGTGACCATGTGAAGCGGGCTGTGGGGCTGTATTTCCTCCCGTGAGAGCCCCGTGCTGTGGCCAATTCGGCCTCGGGTCAGCACGCGTCGAGTCTGTGCGTGCATGTGGATCGCTGCCTGTCACCTGCTCTTTCCCCTGTGGGCGCGTTTTATCATTTCATCAACAATTGAATAAATGCAAAAGGCGACTCACTGCAGCGCCCTTGGGCTCGCGGCGTCTCCTTCTCGGGCCTCTCCCCGGCTTCCCGCCCTGCAGACCTGCCTCCTCCCATCTCTTCTCCCCTCATGAGCTGCCTGAGTGTGTGTGTGTGTGGGGCCACATCCCGACAAGAAGGGGACCGGCCTCGTGTCTTTTACTGCCATCGGGGTGCTGACAGCTCGACAGCACACGGGCCCGCCCCGGCCGCCCTCCCGAGTCCCCCCCGCCGCCCAAAGACCAGTTCTTCTCCTGTGTCCTGTGCTCCGGGACAGAGCACCAGCATCCTAGATGCCCTGCCAGGAGCCAGGCAACTTGCCCGCTGTCCCTCAGGCACCACCCACCTCCCACCCACCGGGTGCCCCGTGGAACTGATGGGTCTCAAAGCCTCTGTTGCTTGGTCCCCCAAAAGCAGGGCCTGTGAGGGACCCCTCCCAGGCTGGCGACATGAGCCTTCCAGACACTGAGCTCTGGCTAAAGATCCAGAGACTGATTCTGGGAGCAGATCTCCGTTTCCCGTCACAGCCCCCGGCGCCCCGGGCCGTGGCGTGGGGCCCTCCGAGTACCGTGGGGCCCGGCCCAAACAGTCGGGAAGCACGGGCCCGCGGCGGCAGAGGTTTTAGTTATTTCTGCTTTGTAAAACAAAACAAAACAAAACAAAAAATGCAAACACATTACTGTGAGGAAATAGAACAAAATGAAAAAGTTCTCACTAGGAGGTAGGATTATGGTTAATGGTTATTTTCTTTAAAAATTTTTTGTTATTCAGTAATAAGTGTACATGACTTTCACAAAGGAACAAAATATTTTCCCCAAAGGCATCTGTGTGTAGACGAGGTAACCCCCCAGCTCTGTTGGGCAGAGACACGGGGAAGGGTGGGGAGGAGCCAGGTGTGCGGCTGGCCTCAGCCCTGCCCGGCCTCCCTGCTCCACCCCTGCAGCTCTTCTCCCCGACGACGAGCCCCCCATGGCAGGCGTCAACTCCTCCTGGAGAGGTCGGCCGTGCCCGAACCATCTGGTGCTGGGGGGCGGGGGTGCCGCCGATGGGCCTCACAGGAGCCCGTGCCCCCAGCGCTCTCCCCTCTGCAGCCGACCACCCAGCCCGCCTCCCCCTGAGCCCGGGAAACTCGTAGGGGTGCAGGCGAGCCCTCACCCGTGTCCGCAGCCGCCTCTAGGGAGCCTTGGGACTCGCTGTCTGCAGACTCAGCCGAGGCCAGGTCAGGAGCAGCGCCTCTGGCTGGAGGAGCCTGCACCTGCGGGCCCCACTGAGGTCCCCACTACGTGCGCTTGCCACGGCCCTGGCCTTCCTAGACGTGGGGGCCTGGGCCCATCCCACAGCCCTGCGGCCCCTCAGCCTCCTGGGAAAACTGGACAAAGTTACCACCAGGGCTCGCAGGCCTGCGTGACGCTGCTGTGGGCAGGCTCCTGCGGGACCCACGGCCGTCCGTCCAGGGCCGGCTCACCCCGGGACCCCGCGGGGCCATCCCCTCATCCTGCTCTCGAGACTTCGTCCCCGTGGAAGGGGCAGGTGCTTCGAGGAGGGAGGGGCTGCAGAGGCCTAACCCCCGGGGCAGAGATCCGCGCCGCCTCTCAGGAAACACCCCCCTCACTGCACCTTCCCGTCTGGGGGACCCCCTGAGGGTCCTTGCCTGTCTGTGGCTTTCCTGAGCATCACCCCCCAGTGTGTCTCCTAGGAGCTGCTCAGTCTGACCCACACTGACCTCAGACCTGGGGTGTGTCCCTCACAGGGGACTTCAGTCCACCCACCTCAGCTCCCACCTGGCCCTCAACCCCACCTGACCAGCTCCTGGGGTGCTCCCCCCATCTGAGCAGGTGCTGGGATGCTCCCCCCATGAGCAGGTTCTGGGATGCTCCCCCCATCTGAGCAGGTGCTGGGGTGCTCCCTCCCATGAGCAGGTCCTGCAATGCTCTCCCCATCTGAGCAGCTCCTGGGATGACCCCCCCCGCCGTGAGCAGCTCCTGGGGTGCTCCCCTGCCTCTTGCTGCCTGCTGTGTCTGGCCCAAGGCTTCGTCCTGCAGCACCTGCAGGCCCAGGGCTCCGTGAGGCGTCGCGTCTCTTTGTTGCCAGCAGCCCTGGGCGCTGCCTCTGCGGACTCAGCACGTCCTCAGCTCGGGACCTGCCATGGCCATCAGAACCGCGGTGCTGCTGGGCCACTGCTCCACGGCCCTGTGCACTTCGAGGGCCCCCCAGTGCTGGAGTGTGGGGCTGCACCCAGCCCTGCAGGCCCCTCTGCCCCCACCTGCCTGAGCTGTGTGCCTCAGGACGGAGGTGTCCCCTCAGGGCCAGGCCTCCCTCCCAGCTACATGGTCCCAGGCTCTGTGGCCTGGGAGGCGACCTAACTCCTGCCCAGGGGGTGTCGGTCTCTGTGGGCAGCAGGATGCCCCCCGGACCCCCCTTGCTGTCCGTGTCTCTGGACCACATCCCCTGGGGGCAGGAAAGCTGGAGGCCAGAGGATGGGCATCTTCCCAGCCCCCTGAGCCAGTGTGAGGAGGAGGAGCCAGCGCCTCCGGCACAGCGCAGCCCTGGACGGTCCCTGCACCTCCCGCTCCGGGCCGGGTCCGCGTCCGGGCCGGGTCCACGTCGTGTCAGGGGGTGACCTCCAGGGCCACGTCCTAGGGTCGTGCTCAGCCTACGGCCGCAGAGGGTGGCTCCTGGGGCCACCGACCGCTGGGCTGCGGCCCTCGTCTCCTGGGCACCTTGGGCCAGCGGGCCGTGCTGCTGAGAAACGAAGCGGGGAGCCCGGGTGGGCGGTTCACCGTGCTCACCCCGCAGCCATCGCCAGCCCCAAGGTCGCACCGTGAAGCTCCTCGTGACGTGCACACCCGGGAAAGACGCTCACAAAGACTCAAAGGAAGCAGCCTGTGTGTTGTGTCTCACCACCCCTGATTCTCTGTGGGCTTGGGGACCCCCTGCCCTCCAGGGCGGGAGCGCCCAGGACACCCCCAGCGGCCCTCCTGCTGTCCGTGACCCCGGCCTCCACGACCCCTGCCGGGGCAGGTGCGTCCCCGAGCTGACCGCGAGGCCCGCTGCCCTGAGCACCGACACGGGGTGCTGCTGGGACTGAGTCCACACCCCCGCCGTCCCCAGCCCCGCCGCAGCGAGCCCAGCACACGCTCGCCGTTTGACTTGCAAGGTTGTCCCGGGATCTCAGTGGGGAAACGCGGGGCCACGTCCTGGGCCCGACGGAGTAGTGGGTTGTCAGAGCGTCGTTTGCCGTCAGGAGAGGGTACTTAGTCGTGAGCTCTCCGACAGGGGAGAAGGATGGGCCGGGGTTCCCGGCAAGGAGAGGCCATTCCTTCTAGGCTGGAGTCGGAGTAATCGGAATTTTCCATTACTTATTTTTATGTGTTGCAGGCAGGGATGGCTCAGGGCGATAGGAAGTTCTCCGGATTTTTTTTTTTTTTTAAGATTTTATTTATTTATTCATGAGAGACACACAGAGGGAGAGGCAGAGACCCAGGCAGAGGGAGAAGCAGGCTCCATGCAGGGAGCCCGATGCGGGACTCGATCCCCGGACCCTGGGGTCACGCCCTGGGCCGAAGGCAGATGCTCAACCGCTGAGCCCCCCAGGGGCCCCAAAGTCTCCAGATTTTGAAAGGTGATAATCGCTCACACATTTTAAAAGTGCCTCCACAGTGAGGCACCAACCTCTGTGTTCAGAATGGTCCCCTTTTGATAAAAAGCGAAGCCCTGACAGGGAAGTGTGCGTGCGTGCTTTTCACAAACACAGAGAAAGGGGAGCAAGGAACGAGAAATAAACCGGGTTCCTCTGGAGAGCAGGGTGGGAGGTCGCTGTCTTCCTACGCTCGTGTATGTTTTACTTCCAGGGATCGTAAGGATTCCGTAGAACGAGGCACAAAGAGCAGCAAGACCGCGTGTTTTCACCACCTGCCCTTCGGAGGTACCATCACCCGCCCAGCGTTACAAGGGGAGGCAACGCAGGTCGTCTTCCAGTCCTTGCTCACAGCATTTATCGAGCTCCTACTGTGTGCACATCGCAAAGTGGGGCCGCAGGGACGCCCCCTGCCCTCAAATAGCCCAGAGCCAGGGCTTGACCCCGGGCTGGGCTGTGCTTTGACTGCGTCCCCGAGACGCCCCGTCCGAGCCTCCCTCCTCCCAAACCGCCACACGATGCCTTGCACACGGCAAACACTCGCCAGTCCCCATTTTACAGACTCATTTGTTAATTCACTTACGTGTTTATTATCTTCGTGAACGTTCATTGAGCACCTCCTGTATACCACGCTACGTCCGCAGGCCGGACGAGTACTTGAGAGGCGCGTGGCCAAAGGTACGATCAGCGACAGTGCCGTGTGCCCCAGCACCCCGGGGAGGGGGGCATCTAAGGCTGGTGGGGGGTCTCGGAAGTCCGGATGGGAGTGTCGCTCGGGCTGAGTTTTGTAGCGAGAAGGAACCTGCCAGGTGAAGAGGAAAAAGCAGCAGAGGCAGAAAGAACAGAAAGAAAGTCAGAAAGAACAGGAGTGCAGCATGCACGATGCCCTCCTTTCCTCCCCACGCGCACTGGCCCCGTCCGCTCCGTGCTGTACGACGGACAGCGCGCACCGCACCTCCCTCCCCGCCCCGGGGATTCTAGTTGATAAATGAGCGACAGGCGCCCGTGGGGCGGGCTGCGTGACTGGCAGGGTCTCGGGGGGCGGCCGTGAGCGGGACGCGTAGGCGCCGCCGGTGCGATGCACGACCTGCCTCCGGAAGGCTTCCCGCGTCCGTCCAGGAGCGCGCACCCTGCCTGTCGGATGCACACGCGACGCGGGAGATGAATCGTATTATTATCTTATTAATTTCATTATGCCCAGATTCTAAATTCCTGATCCTTGTTACACCTACTTGATCTGTCCGGGGTGGAGAGAGGCCTCCCACTCCTGTTGGATTTTGTATGGTTTCCGGCGGTTTCTATACCATCATGCCGCTTGTTTGTCCCATTTCATCCACGAGGAATGGCCTAGAAGTGGATTATGACCTCGGTCGATACGGCGACCTTTTTATCCTGTTGAAAGCTTGTCTTCTTTCAATGCAAAGTAGCCTGAAATCACCCCCCTGGGCCCGGCCCTCTGTCCCGGGTGGCGGGCGCTTTGCCGCCGCTGGGTCCGCGAGCATCAACCCACCCTGTGCCCCGACTGCCTTGTGTGAAGCAACCGCGTCACTGTGTTCACTTCTCCGGCGCAGTATGGAGAGTCCGCATTTGGGACGGTAATTTATCCTAGAAAGGACGCACATTTTTATTTTAAGGGCTGCCAGCAAGGTCCCCGGAGGGGAACTGTCTCTGCTCAGGACGATGCCTGGATGCGCCCCTCACCTCGCTCCCCCCGCGACACCCCGCCCCGTGCCCTGGGCTCGGCACACTCGGACGGTCTCTAGCCCTGCCTGCGGTCCTGCCGGCGGACGGTCCTTCGGGAGGGACCGCAGGTGCTTATCACCTGGGTACAGCCTGGGGCGATCCCCCCTGAGATGCTGCTCTCTGTGCTGTTCACTCACATGCGAGAGAAGGACGACAGGGGCTGAGCCCGCGCCTGCACACGGGACTCGGGGGCTGAGGTGCGGGAGGTGATCGTGCCCCCCGCCCGCCCCCTCCCTCTCCCCCTGCTCTCTCTCTGCAAGGAGGCACCAGGGCAGCAGCACAGGGCAGGACGGCCCCAGGCCACACCTTGGGTAACTGCTCAGAGTGAGAAAGCCCCTTCCCCGTGGAGCAGGAGGCGGGGACAGCGCTGAGCAGACGGCTGAGGCAGAGGACTGGAGGGTCGCTGGTGGGCACCAGGTTCGGGGAGCCGGGAAGCTGGGGCCCTGCCGGCCTGAGGGACCCCCGGGAAGGGAGCCCCGTCTGGGCGGGGTCTGCAGGGAGCCCCGCACGTGCTCAGGGGTCAGAGGAGGCCTGGGCTCGGGTGAGCCTGCTGGGGGTGGGGTGGGGCGAGCGTGGGGACCGAGGCCTGAGCAGGGGGCACCGAGGGCTGGGTTTCCATTTGTCTCTGCTCCGGGCAGAGTCCTCAGAGTCCACGCAGGCCCGGCCCACAGTCCCGAGTCTCGGGTGCAAGAGAGCACTGACCCCACTCGAACCTGGGACAGCGAGACAAGTGAGAATCCTCGGGCCAGGGTTCCAGCTGCCACGTAATTATTCAAGGCAGGTCCCAACGCCAATCAGATGACCCCCTACAGAGGGAAGGGGAGCCGGCCAGGAGGATGGGAGACGAGGCGGCAGGCCGCAGAGCCCGGGGGCCTGGCACGCGGTGCAGACAGCATCCCAGGGCGCGCGAGCCAGGGCCCAGGATGCGGGCTGGCCGCAGGTTGACTCACTGCAGATGACAGGGATGCCCCACACTCAGCGCCCCCAGTACCCCCATCCCCCCCAGCACCCCCAGCCTCCCAAGGGCCCCCAGGGCCCCCAGCACTCCCAGGGCCCCCAGCCTCCCCAGTGCCCCCAGGGCCCCAGCCTCCCCATCCCCTCCATCCCCCCCAGCCTCCCCATCCCCCCCAGCCTCCCCAGTGCCCAATGCCCCCAGCGGGCAGGTTTCTGCACCATCTCGGGCACAGCTCTGAGCTTGTCCCTTGGCGCTCTGTCCACCGGCTGCAGAACGGGCAGATTTCTGGCCTCACGTCTCCGCAGGAGCGGGCCTGGGGGCGCCAGGATGCCGAGGCCCAGCAGGGCCAACGAGCTGGGACGGGAGGACGGAGGACGGAGACTCCTGGCGCAGCTCCTGTCAGGAGGTGGGCAGAGGCGCCAAACGCACGTTTTCTGCTCGAATTCCTGCCAATTTAATTTTAATGTAATGAATAGCAGTGCGCGGTGTGATCAGTAGGATTCCCGCCACGCTGCTCCCCGTTCTCGCCTCCTCCCCACACCCCTCCCTCCTGTGTCCTCCGACGGCCACCCTCACGGCCCCAAGGACCGCCTGGCACGGTGCTTTTCGGGGGACACACCCAGCCGTCTTGGCCCTGGCACCCGCAGGGGGCTCGCCGACACCTGCAGGCCCGGGGGTGCTCCGCGGTGCTCCCCTCCTCTGAGCTCAGGGGGGACACGCCTCACCCTAGGCGCCCACACAGGTCAGCCCCGGCGCTGGGCGCCCGGCCCCCTCTGCCCTCAGCAGCCGCGCCGGGGAGGGGAGTCTCCTACCCCTACCTCCCCGCCGCTCCCGGGGGCGCCCTGCCGTGGATCCACGCCCGCCTTCTGTTGGCAGACGCCCGGGAGCACAGCAGCGGCTTCAGGGACAGACGGACAAGGTGCCTCTGGGAAGACGAGGGGACCCAGCGCAGCGTGACGGGCAGCACCACCCCGGCTGGCGTTTCTCCTGCTGCCAGGACGCAGCTTCTCTCTAAGGAGACAAACCTCCTTCGAGAAATATCTGTGCCGCTTTCATTTATACAACGGGGCTTGTTCATTGTCAGTTTTTGCAAAGTCACACATTCAGAAAGTGTAGAAAAAAAAGGAGAAAGGAACCCGTGGAAACCTCACCAGACTTTGCCGTCCTGCTTTCAAAGTCTTTGCACGGAATACATGGAAACATAATTGTTTCAAGAAAGGGGTTATGTGATTAACACTACCCTATCAGCTGATATTTGCGCTTGTGCGTAGAACTTTCCTTGGATAATGTTCCCTGTTGCTGAACATGGATGCAACTCATTTGTATATTGTATGATGTAAGAAATATATGTGATTTATGCCTCTATAAATATGGTGTTTTTGCACACGTACAACGCACCTCATATATATATATGCAAACACATGCACGTGCATTTCCATCTGTTTTAAAGGCTGCATTAAATTACGGATGGACAGCGGTTTATCTAAGCAGCTCCATCTTGACAGACACTTGGCCTGGTTTTATTTACTTTAGAATAAAAAATAATGCCGCCACGAGCATCTTTGTATTCTTGTGTGAGGGTTCTGTAGACAGATTTGTGCAGGGCCCAGTGCTGGGTGGAAGGCATGCATAAATTAAGGTCTGATGGACACTGTCAGGCTGGGTTTGCATCAGCAGCGCAGAAGCGTGTGGGCTCCCGGCCCTGCCGGGTCCGCCGACACCCGGCCTTGTCACACAGGCTGCTCGGGGAGGCAGCAGACGCCCGCTCGTGCCTCCAGCTCCACTTCTTAAAATCATCCGTGAGATGAAAATGTCTTCAGATGTTTACTGACTGCACTTTATGCCTAAAGAAGTAAATAAAAATTTCGCTACCTCACGAAAATGAATCTCAAACGGATAAAAGATCTGCATATTTTAAAAACGCATAAGAATAGTGACATAAGCGTAAGGAGGGCGAAGTCTCCCCTTGGCATCGCAAGGCCAGAAAATTATTTTCAGACCCGCGTTCTTAAAATTCCGTAAGACGACAGACATAAAGGAGTTGAAGGAGAGACGATGAAGTGGGACTTTGTTGTAAAACACAGACTGATGTAACATCACAGATCTGGAAGGAAAATAGTGAAAATACCGCAGAACACGCCGATGTGGAGGGACGGCGCGCCACGGGTGAAGGACACCGGCCCGCCCGCACCCCGTCCTCGGGAGGCCCCGGGACCTCGGCCACGGCCACCTCGGGGTCCCGGAGGGCACGGCAGGTGCGAGGCGCAGGCCCGACGGCCAGCAGACGGTCCGGGAGGAACACAACGGCCACCAGTGCGCCTCCCTGTGCACCCCTTGTTCGGGGCAGAAGGCGGGTGGAGGGGGAGCATTTGTGCGGCGGGAACACAGGATCCCCGCGCCCGAGGAGCCGCGTGGGCATCACGGGGCCCGTGGCTCAAAAGCATCAGGGGACATTTGCGTCGTGGTGACAACGCACACTGCGAAGTGGGGAGGGGGTAATTCTGGGTGACGGACCCCAGGCGGGCTGGGAGGGAGGTGATGCCCCCAGCTCTGGGTGGAAGGGCAGCAGGAAGGGACAGGGCAGACTGGGGGCAGGGAAACTGAGGCAGGGCTGCGGTGTTCTTCATCAGCCCCACCACGTGGCTCCTTGCCTTTCCCCAGCACGTGCCTACACCTCTCTGCACCCGGGGGGGTGGGGGGCAGGCGGCAGACGTGCTCGTGAGGCTCGGCCACCTGATACCGCGGGGCCCCCACAACCACAGCCGACTAGGATGGCAGCAGGCGAGGCAGAAGGGGGCCCTCTGGGGCCCAAGTGTATCCTCGATGACCTGCCTTCCAGCCCAGGAGATGGAGCAGGCGCTTCACTACGCTTAAAGAGAACCAAGTATTATTTTTAACGAATGTACAGAAGGCCCTCGATGCTGTTTGGCAACTGTATTAATGATCAACGGCTGTGTGACAAAGGGCCCCCCAAATTTAGCAGCCGGCAACTACGGGCGTTGCCTCGCTCGCCGGTTCCGTGGCAGGAGCGGCCGTGGCTCAGCAGGTGCCCCCCACAGCCCGCCAGGCGCTGCCCCGGGCGCCCTCCCCCCGAAGGGCCTGTGGGGACGGCCGTGCCCCCGCTCTCTCTTGGTGCCCGGGCCTTGTGGGCTGTTGGCTGGAGGCTCCCCGACTTCTCACCCTTGCGGACCTTTCTGGAGGGCCCAGAGAGGCAGCTGCTTCTCTCAGGACGAGAGCTGGAGACCGGGTCCCCAAGAGGGCCGCTGCCGTCCCTGACCTAGAGGGGTCCCGTCACCTCAGTCGTGCACCCTGCACGGGGCAGGAGGGGTGTCAGAGGGTGTCGGGACAGGGCACGCTCGGGGAGGCTGAACCCGGGAGAGGCGGGAGAGGAGGCATGTTCCCCAGTAGAGCCCGGAGCCCGGGTCAGGGATGTCCAGCAGCAAACCGGCACCGACGGTCAGCGCCCGGAAGGGATTATGGCCCAGTGAAGGCCAGGTCCGGGGAGATGAATGGAACTTACTGGAATGAACTATTGTGTAAGCTCATTGCTGAGACCCAGTCAGTGTGGCCTGCGTGGCTCCACGAGGTGGGGGTGGGCACCTGGCCCCTCACGGAGTCCCCCGCCGTCCAGGTCAGGTCCTCTAGCCACACGAAGGTGAAGCCAGGGCCTGCCCACGCGCTCCAAGCTGCACAAGTCCCTGGAACGTGACCACAGGGTGGCCAAGAACTTAGATCAGGAAAACATAAACAAGGGGAAAGGAGAGAAAACGAGAGGGAGAAATCAGAGAGGGTGGGTGACCAAACATGAGAGACTCTGGGAAACGGACCAGGGGTAGTGGGCGGGGGGGGATGGGTGCCTGGTGACGGGCACTGAGGGGGGCACTTGCCGGATGCACACTGGGGGTTACACTATGTGTTGGCAAATCCAATAAAAAACATATACATTAAAAAAAGGAGGGCAGCCCAGGTGGCCCAGTGGTTTAGCGCCGGCTTCAGCCCCGGGCGTGATCCTGGAGACCTGGGATCGAGTCCTGCATCGGGCTCCCTGCAGGGAGCCTGCTTCTCCCTCTGCCTGTGTCTCTGCCTCTCTCTCTCTCTCTCTCTCTCTGTCTCTCATGAATAAATAAATAAAAATCTTAAAAAAAAAAAAAAAGGAAAACACGTGTGCCTGGATGGGGATTTGGGATCGGAGATGGGGACTGGATGTGCTCTGGCCCTTCCTGCTTACGGCGTAGTGGGAGCGTGGGGACGGCCAGCTTGGGGAAGGGCCTCTGCGCCCACCTCCGTGGTCACCGTGGCGGGCACCGGGCAGGGCTCCGCTGGGGGCACCAGGTCTGGGGGCTGCAGGGCAAGAGGCAGAGAGCAGAGGTGAGCAGGCTGAGGCGGGCGGAGGGGACGCGGGGGACACGGGGGACATGGGGGCGCTTGGCTCGGATATGCACCCGCCAGCACACGGTGAAGGGGGAGCTTCCCTCTCCACCAGGTATTTTTAAAGCGGAAAATCAGAGGGGGTGCGAATGACCTCCAAAGCTGATCAAATTGATACCCACATGAACGTCTAGCCCACAAAAAAATTCAGTTCAAATCCCCTAAATTGCAACTGTCACATGCAGCGGGGTTCCGGGAGGGGAGTCGTGAGGTGCGACCACCATCTTCATTAGATCTGCACCACGCGGAACTGCTTGAACCACGACTTTCCAGCAGAAGGTATTGTGAAAGAACGATTCTCCCCACCCCACCCCCCATTTTATGAGATTTCATGATTTTCAAGTGCGTGGCGGGGGGAAGAGCTGTTTGCTCAGCAGAGGCTGGAGCCGGGCTTCGAAGCCTCCTCGGCCTCCACAGGGCGCCTCCCAGCGGCCTGCTCTGCACGCGGCCTCCCCGGACTTCTGGAAGCGTAGGAAGGACAGGCTGCCTGGGCCCCGGGCGGGTGTCTCCTCGGTTCATTCTCACCCTGCTGGCCAGAGGGTCCCGGGGGGTCAGAGGGTCCCGGGGCGGGGGGGGCGCCCACGGCACCTGAATCTCGGGGGCATCGCGGCAGCAGGAGTGTGGGCCGCGAGCAGGGTGCTGGGGGCCTCCTGGCCTGGCCGAGCCAGCGGGCAGCAGCTCCCCCCTCAGGGGCCTGCCGTGCGGGGGGCGGCTCGGAGTCCTTGCTGCGACCCCCTGCACCCACCTGCAGCTGGCCTTGGGTCCTGGGGCCCGGCCACGCCGCCACGCCCACAGCTTCCTGGTCATACTGCGGCGCTCCTTCCCCCCTTTTCCTTGGCCCCCGTCCTCCCGAAGTGGACCCCAGGCCCGGGGAGATTCTGAGCTACAGACCGGATCGATCTGGGGCCCCAGCGGCGGGGGGGCAGGATGGGGAAAGGTGAGAAGCTAACCAAGGTCATGGTTCTGGGTGGAGCCTCGCCCGGCCTGGTCCCCAGGTCGCAGTCCCTGGTTGTCCTTGCACCTAGGCTCCTGCCTTGGATGCAAACTGCACACAGGCCTCCAGGACATGCTGTGTGAGACGTAGGGTGGGCTTGAGGCCCCAGGTACCCTGTGAGGCACAGACACAGTCCCTGCGTTAGAGGCAGAGGCACCCTCAGGCCCAGGGGCAGGGGTGGGGGTCCCTGGCACCCTGCCCCATCCTGGAAGCTGGGGGGCCACGTGGGCCCAGGGACGGGGGTGGGGGTCCCGAGGGTCAGGAGTCTGGACGCCAGGCCTGGCCTGAAGGCTCGAGTGGGAGAGCAGCCCCCACGCTCAGGCTCAGTCACGCGGCCCTGGGGTCCTTGGCAGTACTGGGGTCCTCATCACCTCGGTGGGAGCCCCCAGAGGCAGCTTGGGGCACGGCTCGCAGCAGGGCAGGCGGCTTTCCGGGATGAAGAGGGGGAGGTCACCGAGGCGGGGTCCTCCACACTTAACCTGGGGGGGCGGGCATCCTGCTCCTCCTTCGAGGTGACTTGGCCCCTCAGGGCCCCGGGAAGGGTCACCCCAGCTGCGAAGGCAGGGTCGTCGGCCGTCCTAAGACACGCTTTGGTGCAGCGGTGGGCCCCCTCGGTGGAGCAGAGCCCGGGCCCGGGCCCCTCGGAGGGCTTCTGCCCGAGGGAGATGCACAGGGGCCCAAGGCTGCTCGCTGGTCACACCCAGCCCCACGCGTCCGGCCCCGGGTCGCCTGCTGCCGGGCAAAGGCGCTTCGACCAGAGACTCCAGGCCTAATGCTGCTCACTTCGAGGGCAGAGGCGTGAGGATTTTCAATTTTCTTTTTAATCGGCACAGCATCCGCTGGGGAAACCTGCCCGGTCACCGTGAAGAGCGCTTGCCCAGTCTGAGGTCCCCGAGACACTTAATCAAACCCGGAAAAGCACAGGGGGGACACAGGGGCGGCGGGGAACACGGCCCTGGGCCCACAGCACAGCTCGCCGGCCTGCAGACGTGACCCACGCGGGTCCCCAGCCGCCCTGCGCTCCGCCGCCGCCGTGGGCCCCACGCCCCTCCCCCTGCCCCCGTCCCCCCCGTCCCTCCCAGCTCCTGGGCCCGGGCTCTCTCACTTGCAGACCAAAGGCAGAGTCTGGGTTAGGAATGTACCAGAATGCGGGCGGAGGGAGGGGCGCCGGGCTGCCCAGGGCAGAAGCCGCCCGCAGCCCGCAGAACCCAGTGGCAGGGAAGGCGGCCAGGGCGGGGGAGCCCAGTGCCCAGCTGCCAGACGTGGCCAGGAAGCGGCGGGGCGGGGGGCGGGGGGCGGCGCTGGCCGGGGGTGCACGGCCGGGGCTGGGCCGGGGGAGCAGCAGAAGGGCCCGATGCAGTGGCTGCTGGTCCTCAGCTGCGTCATGCCCCTGAGGAGTGACGAACAGAAGCGGATCATGGTTTCCAGCACTTTCCGGGAGCCTCTACCTGGCCCCCCAGCCTGCAGCCGCTGAGACTGGCAGTGCGGGGACCGGCCACATCCCAGGATGGCCGGGGCGCGCAGGCGGTGTGCAGGAGCTGCAGGGGGCCGTGCCCCTGACCCACCTCCTCGGGGCCTTGGGCCAGCATCCCAGAGGCACCACAGACAGAGGCCCTCAGTGTGCACTGGCATTGCGGATCCAGCCACTTGTCTACACACGCGGAGGGATCTATTTAACATACTACCCTGTGAGGATCAGGCTGTTTCCAGGGCGGCCTCGGGGATCGGGGAAGAGCAAAGTCTGGTTGCACGGGGTCTGGCACCTGCTGCCTTAGCACCTCTCAAGCGAGGCTGCACCCCGCGCCCCGCCCAGACCTGGGGCGCCCCCCAGGAGACGTCCCAGCAGACCCTGCTCTCCCTCACCCTCCTCTGCCGGCGCCTTCTCCAAGGAGGACCTGAGAGCCACTGCCATGCGGTGAGAGCTCTGGGTTTGGGTGGGGCGCCTGCTGAGGGTGGAGCGTGGGGTGCAGTGTGGTGGCTGAAACGCCCATGTGTGTGCGCGCGTGTGTGCATGTGTGTGTGTGTGTGCACGTGTGTGGGGGTGTGCACGTGTGTGTGCATTCACACACACTCTCCAGGAGGCCCAGCACCTCAGTGAGTCTCCGAAGCATGTTGGCATCGAGCAGACAGGCAAGGCGGCCACTGGACACGCCAGGAGGCCGAGGCTCAGGAAGGTAGCATGACCCTCCCAAGGTCACAGGGTGACAGGAGAGGAGCCGGCTGCCCTGGGAGCAGGGCTACCCCAAGGAGCCCGAGGACGGGGCACCCAGCACGCACTGCCCTCGCCCTCCAGGGTGCCCCCTGACAGCTCTGGTGGAGAACAGAGCTGCCAGCGTCCGAGGAGCTGGCCCGGGCCCGGGTCTGGGGGTGACGGTCCCGGGCCGGCCGTCATTCTGTTCCAGCACAGAAGGGCCGACCGCTCCCCTCACGGAGGGCAGCTCCCCGCCGCAGTCGCCTTGCCGTCCTCGAGGCTCCCCCGGAGGCGCAGGGGCATCTTTGTGGGCATTTACTCAGGCGCCACCTCGGGGGCTGGAACACTCCCAAGGAGTGGGCGACGGTCCCAAGAGCAGGGCCACTGCGGAGCCCAACCCGACCTGTGAACGTCCCCTGCCCTTTCTCCCAGCTGTGCGATGGGGACATGAGAGGACATCTGTGCCCTGCTGTCCGGGCTCCACGGGTGACTCGGTGAACTCTGGAAGGCCACGGCTGCACGCCTCTCTATGTGGCTGGGGCCAGTCGTGGCCAAGTGGCCCAGGATCGCCTCTCTGCGACTAGTGCGGAGCAAGTTTGCTGGGTGTGAACATCCAAGGAAGGGCCCGGGGCGTCCCCGCTCCCCCGGGTGCCCCTCCTCCCCTGGGCGTCCCCCCCAGGCATCCCCTCCTCCCCAGGGCAGCAGCCCCCTCTCTCGTCCTCCACGTCCAGCCCACGAGCTCCCGGGGACCCTCCTGGCGACTTCTCCGGAGTGTCCCAGACACAGCTAAGTGCATCGAGCACAGGACCCATGGAAGGACACAGAAATCACATGGCCACCGCAGGGAAGGGAGGGAGGGGGAGGGCAGGGCCACACAGGGCAGGGAGACGGCCACCCTTGGGGTCCAACCACAGCCCTGCTGCTGGAACGCCCGCTCCTGGAGTGGCAGGTGGGACTGAGCCTCAGAGACAGACGTGGGTGGAGGGGGGTGCGCTGAGGGGGCACCGGGCCAGGTCACAGGGAGACCCTGTCTCTAGGTGAGGCAGCCCCTAAAGAAACACTCAGGCCCCCCCCAGGAGAGGCCACCCTTCGGGGACATGCGATCTGGGGACATTACAGAAGGGGCCCCGGGCACGCTGACACACGGCTGGCAGAAGCAGAACCGCACAGCTTTCTGGAAGAAACACGCAGGCACCAGGCCCCAAGCGAGGGTACGGACATGCTCAGAGCAGCCTTATTTATAATAGGGGGGAAGTGGAAGCGTCTAGCAGGCCTTCCCTGGATGGCGAAATAGCAAGAAGCCAGGAAGCCCGCCAGGGCACAGCGGACTCGGGCACCGCGGCCAAACACCTGGCCTTGCCCAGCGCGCAGAGCGCCCCCCGCAGAACACAGCCCCACGGGCATTTCCGAACCAACACAGACCGTGTCGTGGACCGCGAAGTGAGGCTCAGTAAACTTAAAGGGTTCGGGGAACACAGAGCACGTTCCGTAGCCAAAATGGAACCGACCCAGAAGCCAGCAGCAGCAGGACACGTGGAAAATCACGCACGTTTGGGGAGTAAGTAACGCACGTGTCAGTAACCCGCGCTTCAGGGAGGGGGGCCAGAAGAAGATAAGAAAAAAGTGGGAACTAAACAAGAATGAAAATAGAGCAGGTCAGGACCAGCTTCCCAGCTCCGCGCGCCCGGGTCAGAGGGCAGCAGGTCGCACGCCGGTGGCCCCGCCCGTGACCTCGGCGTCCGCCTGAACGAGCAGGGCCAGAAGGGTGAACTAAGCCCGTGTAAACAGAAGAAGGAAGGAACCAAGGTGAGAGTGGAAATCAATAACACGGGAAACAGGAAAATAAAAACAGAGGCGATCCACGAAACCAAAAGCTAGTTCTCACCCAGAGTGACACATCTCTGGTCAGACGGATGAGGAAAGAAGAGAACGAGACACGAATGACCAGTATCAGGAACGAGGAGGTGACACCAGACTCTGCAGATGCGAAAGGACTTTAAGAGAATATCGTGAACAACTTGAGGCTAATGAATCTGACACTTTGGATGAAATGAACAATTTTTTTTTTTTTTGAAATGACCACAGCTCACTCCAGTGGAAACGTGTACCTTGATAGCCACACACCCAAGCAAGTCGAATTTGTAGTTGAGAGCCTTCCCACCAACAAAACTCCAGGCCCCGGTGGCTTTGCTGGTCCGTCAACCCCACGTGAAAGGAAGAAATGATATTCCCTACAGAAACTCTTCCAGAAACTCACGGAGAGGGAGCACTTCCCTGCTCATCGATGAAGCCATTACCTCTCCCCAAACAGCAAACGCCTGCCTGATAGATCGGTATCTCTCACGAATGGAGCCATCCCTGCTCTTAACCAAATTTTAAGCCAACTAGATCTGATCATATATAAAAGGATTAACTCCCAGGCCTATTAGGTTGGTTTAACATTTGAAAAGTAATATTAAGTGAAAAGAAATGTTTTTATCTTTTTATTTTTTATCTTTTTATTATAAATTTATTTTTTATCGGTGTTCAATTTGCCAACATATAGAATAACACCCAGTGCTCATCCCATCAAGTGTCCCCGTCAGTGCCCGTCACCCAGTCACCCCCACCCCCCCGCCCTCCTCCCCTTCCACCACCCCTAGTTCGTTTCCCAGAGTTAGGAGTCTTTATGTTCTGTCTCCCTTTCTGATATTTCTCATTTTTTCTCCTTTCCCCTTTATTCCCTTTCACTATTGGAAGGTATGATGCTGAGTGAAATAAGTCGGTCGGAGAAGGACAAACATTATATGGTCTCATTCATTTGGGGAATATAAAAAATAGTGAAAAGAAATGTTTTTAAAGGCGATCTCAGTAGATGCTAAAAACATGTCCGACAGAACCCAACATCCACTCCCCCCCAAAAAAACTCCGAGAAAGTCAGTAATAAAGCAAAGAGTTTTCAGCCTGATAGAGGGCATCTGTGAAAAGCCCACTGCTAACATTTCTTGACACTGAAAACCTGAACGCTTTCTCTGTAGGATCAGAAGGATCAGAATCCAGGCAAGGACACCCGCACTCACCCCTTCTAGCCCACAGGCCACGGGAAGGTCTGGTCTGTAAAATAAGTCACAAAGGAGAAGGGATCTAGATTGGAAAGGAAGTCAAGCTGTCTCTGGATAGCCTGATCGTCTCTGTGGAAAAACCCGACAGAGTCCACAGAAACCTTGGAGGAGCCAACCACCGAGTCTAGCCAAGTTGCAGGGTACGAGCTCAAGGTATCGAAATAAACCATATCGTTATAGCCTGGAAACAAACAGTTGGAGGTTGGAATTTAAGGAGCACCATTTACAATAGTACCATATGAAATACTCAGGGACCTGACGGTGCATAAAACCACAAAGCGTCGCTGAGAAAAAGTGAGGAACTAAAAATCGGATTGATATTCTATGTTCATGGGCTCAGTGTGCTCAAGGTATCAATTCTCCTCGTTTTATTTTATTTTATTTAAGATTTTATTTATTCACGAGAGACACAGAGAGAGACAGAGACACAGGCAGAGGGAGAAGCAGGCTCCCTGCGGGGAGCCCCACGCAGGACTCGATCCCAGGACCCCAGGGTCATGCCCTGAGCTGAAGGCTGACGCTCAACCACTGAGCCATCCAGGTGCTCCAGTTCTCCTCATTTTAATGTATATTGTAAACGCAACCCCAGTTGGAAATCCCTGGAGGATCTTTTGAAGCAAACAGGACAGGTCAGTTCTGAAATCCTTTTGGAAACATAAAGGAAGTAGAGTAGCCAAAACAACTTTAAAAAGAAGAGAGTCAGGGGCGCCTGGGTGGCTCAGTCGGTTGAGCTTCCGACTCTTGACTTCAGCTCAGGTCATGACCTCAGGGTTGTGAGACGGAGCCCTGAGTTGGGCAGGCGCTCAGCAGGGAGTCTGCTTGAGAGTCCCTGTCTCTCTTTCAAATAAATAAGTAAATAAAACCTTAAAGAGATGCTTATTAAAAAAAAAAAAAAAGAAGGGAGTCAGAGGACTGACACTATGTGGTTTGAAGACTTACTATAAAAGCCGTAGCAAGCAACGCCGCACGACTGGGGGAAGATAGAGCTAGATCATTGAAACAGAATGGTGGCCAGAAAGAGACCCCGCACGCGTGCAAAGCTGACTTTCTACAAACGTGCAAAGATCATTCAGTGGTGAAAGGAAAGTTTTCAAAAACAAACCTGGAACAATCAGATAAACATTTGGGGGAAAAAAAAAGATCTGTACCAGGCAGAGAGGGGTGGTCAGGGAGGGGAACAGGATGGTTTCTGGTGACGGATACGTCCATATTTTGTCGATGGTGATGATTTTATCAACTACCCGTGTGTGGAAAGCTATCAAGCCATACTCTTTACCATGTGTAGTTCATCGTATGTAAAAAAGTGCCCTAAGACCCTACGCAGTCTGTCCTCCATTCACCCTCCAACCTTCGTTCTGAAAACTCTGTCCCTTGCTAAGTCCACCCCATCCACCAGGACTCTTTGCTGTTTTGTTTTGTTTTGGCCAAGCCCTCACCCCACCTCACTTTGCACGTGCTGTGCCCGATGCCTGGGATGCGTTTCTCCAGGGCTGCTCGGCTCTCTTTCACCAGCACAGCCCGAGTAGGTCTTGGCTCAAATGTAACCGCTCAGAGGCCTTCCTTGGCCGCCCTACTTAAAACCAACACTCTCCACCCCTCCCCCAACGCACACTCACTCGAGCCCTGGCCCACTTTGCTCCCTCGTTCTTGCCCACGGCACCTGGAGCCTTCTGCACCTTACATTCACTCCTCTGCGGCCACTGTCCCCCCCACACTTACACGTCACCTCCACGAGGGCAAGTGCGTTTGTCCGGTTTGTTTCCTGCTGCATCCCCAAATCTGGGGACAGGGCTTGTCACTTTTCGGGTACTCGATACACCTGCTGTGCAAACTAACGAGGTAACGGCTAAATGCTCCTCAGCCGGGATCTCCAAAGACACGTCCTTGCGTAGCCGGATGTGATGCTACCGTTAGAGAAGGATGAGGTGTTTATGTGCGCTGCCCTCCCCTCAGCGTGAGTGCAGCTCAAGAAAGCCCTCATTTTACAGCTTCTCCTGGATCGTGCTGCAGGGAGTGCAGGGGGCACCATCCCAGAGGCCCCAGGATGCTCTGCTGACAATCAGGTGTGTCCCTACCTGAGCCCACACTGCGCCCTGAGCTCTGTGGTCTCTTCCTTCACTGGTGTCCCTTCTTCCCCATCCTCCCTCACCCCATCCTGAGGAACTGTTAGATCAGAAATGAGGAGGTGAGTGGTAAATGGGAAGGGGACAATTTATCATTATTGCCAGCTCTGTGGATTAAAAAAAAAATTAGAGAAGCTTAACAAATCAGAAAATTCTTCCGGGTTACTTTTGATTCATTTTGAGTCCACTGTACGCTTCCTCCTCTGCACTCTGAACCTTGGAAGGAGGAAATAAAATCTAAGGGAGAAATCCCCACGGGCAGGTAAAAATCCAATCCCCCCCCGCCAAAAAAATTCCAATTCCCTAATTTTTACTTCAAGTTTAGTTGATGCCAAAATAGAACCCCGAGACCGCTATGTGTCTGCACATGGAAAGATGTTCAAGACGACAGTAAGTCAACTCGGCAGGTTACAGAATGAATACAGGGAGGATTTCGGTTATACCACATAAATTATACACACACGAAAGAACATACTGAAAACGGCTCATTACAGTTGCAAACCTTAAAAATAAAGCTGCTCATTATCTTTACCAGCTAGGCAAGAAGCGCCCAGACTCGCAGCCCACGGCGAATGAGTCCCTGGACCTTTGCAGGAAAGCCTGTCTTATAGGGGAAAGGGGGGCGGGGGCTGTTGTAAACGGAAAGTCCATTGGAGCAAAATGGGAGCTGGAAGTGTGGTGGCTCCTCATTGGCTGGGCTGTGACGGTCTCTCATTGGCTGGGCTGTTGCCGGGGCAGAAGGAAACCACCCCTCATGCTGAGGTGGCGAGGTGCTTTACCTGTGCACGGTGGGTTGTCGCTGCAGGCTCTGCATTGCCAGCAGAGCCAGGCATGAGGGTTCCTGCTGGCCGCCCTACGCTCTTCTCAATGAGGTTTCCCTTTACGGATTCTCAGCCAACTAGACGAGGCTGGGACTGTAGAGGATTTGCACCGTTTTACATCATCCACTTCTGTAAAGTGTGAACATTTTTCATCAAGTACATTTTGATCGTCGCTGAATAGTAACTGTAGTTCCATTGTGTGTGGGACACAAAAGAAATGAAGGAAGGAAACACTTGCAGCTATTATCCTGGACCTTCTAAAAAGTCCAAGCCGGCAACCTATAAGAATAAATAAAGAACTGGAAGATTCTGGGTGTTGTTCCTAAAACCTCTTTGTTATTTTAAGAATGCTTGAAAAATAGGGATTGACATCATCCCCGCTGCCTCTGAAGCTCCCATTTGGTGTGCAATCTTCCTCCTGGCAAGCGCGAGGTTGCACTTGGCTAGCCGGTGGGCAGATGTGTGTGTCACAGATAAGCCTGGGATCAGGAAACAAGTCTGTTCCCTTTCCACCGGGAGCCCAGGAGAAAAGAGTGACAAAGACAGAGACCTCGGCCGCGGGCATCTCTCTGCCGCAGGAACGTTTTGCTTGACGGAAGCTGTCCTTGTAAGCCAAGCCCGTCCAGGGGAGCCGACAGCGCAGGGCAGTAGACCGCGGTGTGACGGGCGATTCCTGGAGGCCCCATGAACCTCAACGCCTCCACGGTGGGGATGCTTGAAACTCTGCCCCATGGAAGCTCACTTGGGTAAGCAGAGGACCGCCATCCCAGAGGCGCTAGCACGTTCGGCGGCCAGCAGCAGATTAGCGCATTTTCCTAAGGTTTGGGTGACCTGGGGGTGTAATTTGAAGTCGTGGGTCCTGCTCCACATGATTACTGCGAGGGTGAGGCCAGTCCTGGACAACGGTGGGAGCCACTCAGGCCACTTTGGGCCAGCTGGATGCCGTGGGCGTGAGTGGAGGTGGGCACGGAGGGCGCCTCACACTTTTGTGAACCCCTAACTTTAGGAACGGCAGGCTTCTGGCCCGTTGTCTACCTATCTTCATATCAATGTTTTTTTTTAAAAAAAAAAGTTAAGAAGTAATGACTGGCTCTGACTGGTTATAAAATGAAGTCAAAATTCCTCAACCCAGCATGCTCAATTTTTCAGCCTTACTTACCATTTGCCCTCAAGCTTCTGGCCCTCTCTGTGCCCTCCCAGCTGGTGTCAACTCCGCCTGCCCCTCCCGGCTGGAAATATCCATTTCCTCACTTAGTGTCTCAAACCTAGCATGACCCACAGTGAGTTACATGCCCTCCCCTTGCATGTGGCTGAAAGTGTGACTTGTGGGGCGGCAAAGATGGTGGGATGGCCACGGGAGCAACCCCCTGCTGGAAGACTCAGGTCTTAGGAGATTGGAGGGAGACATTCGCCTCCTGCCCTTGGAGACGCGGCACCGTGAATCCTCCAGCCACAGGAAACGAATCCCGCCAACAACCTGTGTGAGTTGGAAGAAGGGCCTTCCCTTCTGGGGGTGGGAACGCAGCCCAGCTGACCCCGTGGTTACAATCTGGCGACACCCTGAGCGGACAGCCGGCGGAGCTGCGCCTGCACCCTGACCTACAGTAAGAGGACAAACGGGGCTGTTCTGAGCCACTGAGTTTGTGGGACTTTGCTGGGCAGCTAGACAACTGCCGTCCGTCCACTCATCACACTGTTCAGCCTCAGCCACCCAGATGAGCGTGTGCCCCCTCATCACCATCTCCGGGGCTTGGCACCCCGGGGACCCCCGCAGAGCCCCGAGCAACTCACAGATGGCGTAAAGCAGACTCTCTTACGGGAGGACCTATCACAGGAAGGCCCCAACCAGGCTTTATTTAAGATGCAAAAGTAACGCTGAGGGTTCAGCGGGGTTAGTGCTCGCAAAATAGAAGAACAGCCCTGCTCATCCTTTTATGGAAGCTTCCCGTCAGGAAGAGCCTTGCCTGGGAGCCTGTGGGGGTCTGACCCCCGCACACCCACCGGGTCTCCATCAAGTCAGCGTGGACCAAGCGGCCAAGCGCGGGATTGGCAGAGGACCGGTGGCCCTGGCGCTCGCCCTTTGGGGATGGAAAGGGGCTTCCTATGGCAGCGCTGTCGGCTGACAGCATCATCTTCTAGGAAACCCACAGGAGGCCGAGCGTTCGCTCTGGCAGCGCGTATTTCAAGGAACTACCCCCAAACACCCGGGCAGCGACCAAAATATAATTTGATCAGATCCCGGTCTTTAATCTTTCGGCCAAAACTAATGAAAATATGTGAGAAACCGATTCGCCTTTTCCATGATTAACTTTGTTACATAAACAAACCTCCACATTGGCCCTGAAAACCAAATTCTCACTCCACTCAAGAATGTTGACAGAATAAGGCAGCAAAATAAATCTCAATTTAATAACCCTATAATCACATTTTTAACCACTTGCCACTTGAGATTAGAGCAAAGTCAGCGTCTGTCTCTTCACAAAGTCTCTGAACTCGCAGCATCTGTGCGCAGAGCCGGGCGTCTGGGGGCACCGGAGCCCACCCACTGCTGGGAGATGGGGGGGTGCTGGTTCTCGGAGGGGGACTTCCCCATCCCCCATGGGAGGGAGGGGAGGGTGCGAGGCGGTGCGTGGGGGGGGCACGGGGCGGGATGTGGGGGGGCTCCTGGCTTCTCAGGAGAGGCTCTCCCTTGGCCCTCAGGATTGACTTCCACAGCCCCACCCGGGCCTCGGACTCGGGATTTACCTCCACGTGGTTTACCTGCGCCCCTCCGGCCCTGCCCCTGCACTTCCCTTGGCCCCTGAGCCCCTGTGCCCCTGCACCCCTGCACCCCTCTGCCCCTGTGCTCCTCCGGCCCTGCTCCTGCGCCCCTCCAGCTCTGCCCCTGCACGCCCCTTGGCCCCTGAGCCCCTCTGTCCCTGCGCCCCTCGGCCCCTGTGCCCCTCCACCCCTTCGCCCTCCCCCCTGCCCCGCACCCTCGGTCCCTCAGCCCTTCCAATCCCTCTGCCGCTGGGCCCCTCAGCCCTTCAGCCCCTCTGCCTCTTAGCCCCTCCGCTCCCCTCGTCTCCTGTGCCCCGGCCCCTGTGCCCCTCCAGCCCTGCTCCTGCGCATCCCCTCCGCCCTTGTGCCCCGGCCCTTCCGCCTCTCTGCCCCTCGGGCCCTGCACCCCTCCTCCCCTGCGCCCCTCCGGCCCTGCCCCTGCGCGCCCCCGCGCCCCTGCGCCCCCCGCGCCCCTCCGTGCGGGCTTGTCTGACTCGCGTCCAGGGCGCTGGATCCAGCACCGCGCAGGGGGGCAGCTCCCAGGCGGGCCTGGCCGCCTCCTCCGCATCCTGCCCGCAGCCCGGCGCTCGGTTGCTTGGACGCGGCCCCCAGGCTCCCGCGCCTGAGGATGCTGTCCGGGTGTCACTGCGTGTCTGTGAGGAGTCCTGCGTAATTAGCGCAGAGCCGCGTGCACGTCTCCTTTGTCCCCAGACTTGCGCGAACTCATTATTTCTGTCGGTGTAGACGCGTGTCTAGTCTCGCTCAAGAAGCCCTAGTCCAGTGCTGCTGCGTTTAATGCGAAGGAGCTGCAGGCCTGGCGGGGCAGCTAGGGGGGCTTCCTGGAGGAGAAAGCTGGCTTGGCTGTCGGAGGAGGAGCGGACAGCTTCCTGGCGGACAGCTTGGTGCGGCCACGGATCCCAGGGCGCCTCGGAAGAGCCTGGCCCCCTGGGGACCACAATGGTCCCAAATGGCTAAATTCAGGGGGCAAGCGGGGAGGCAGGAGGGGAAGGGGAAGAGCTGCGGGAGGAGAATGTCCAGGCCTGAGGCCCTGAGAGTCGGGGAGGCTGGAGAGGGTCCCAGGAGGACGCGGCCGCAGGAGCCTGTGACCCTGCCTCCCGGAGAAGGGAGCAGCCGGGTCAGGCCGCAGCCTGGAGCTGGTCCCATTGGGCCACCTCCTGGTGGGACAGAACGGAGCAGCCCTGAGCCCCCAGTCCTGCGTCCAGGCAGGCACCTCGGGAATGTGGTCCGCGTCAGGGAAGAATTTACCCACTGCCTTCAAGTCGCCCTGAAGGCCGTACAGCGCTCTTCCACGCGGGTGCACAGCAGCAGAAACGGGGTGGGGGCAACAGCACCCTGCTCCCTCAGTTTTGAGGCCAGAAGCTGGGATGGGGGTGTGGGCCCCACCAGAAGCCGGGGATCGGGGTGTGGGCCCCTCAAGAAGCCCCAGGTCGGGGTGTGGGCCCCACTAGAACCCTCCCAGGGCTCTGGGGAGCGTCCTCCTGCTTCTCCCAGCTTCTGTTGGTTCCAGGCGGCCCTGGGCTTGAAATTGGGGTCCACCCCTCTCCTGCATGACCTCATCTGACCCTGGCTGTTTACATGTGCAACAACCCTGTTCCCAGATAAAGCCCCGTGTGGGACACTAGGGCGTGGGCTTCACCACATCCTTTAGGACACAGAGCTCAGCCCCTATCAGGGAGGTGCTGTCTTCTTGCCCCGATGTTGGGGCAGAGGAGCGCGGCTACCCCGGGGTCAGGCCAGTGCCTGGCCTGGCAGCCGAGTGAGGTTCGGGACCCTGCCCCCTCTGCACTCCTGCCCTGTACCAGTGTCCCCGCAGCTCCTCACTCTCCGAGGGTGGCCTCCTGCCTCAGCAGGCCAGGGCCTCCTAGCTCTAGGCCCGTCCCTCTGCCACCCGGTCCCGGCTGACCTCGCTCGTGCTGGCAGGACTATTCCTTCAAGCTCGTCCCCATCCGAGGACGACAATGGTGATCTGTCTCTGCCTGGAAGTGACCGCAGACCTTGTAGATGTGTCCCACGGACCCTTCCCGAAGATCCCTGCACAGTCCCCACATGCCCCCGCCCGCCCGTCACACGCCACGGGCAGCAGAGCAAAAGTAATGGGCTTAACTCGCTGTCGGTAATATCTTGGTTTGGTGTGTGTTTTGTTTGTTCTGTAAAATTTACAAAACTGCGTGACGGCGATGAGCACAGCACCGGGGCCTCCCTTCCGCACAAGTTCTGCTGCGTAAGCCACGTGAGTTCAAGTAGTTTGCCCTTTAGGGACTCCCATCTGGGGACCCGATCGTATGGCGCAAAGCCACGAGCGCGAGATACTTGTAGGATGTTTACGGCGACCCGCGTAGAGTGCCCAGGCCCCAGACGTAGCCTGGCTGTTGTGAACACGATTGCTGAGGGCACGGGCTCTGGGCGCCCGGAGCAGGAGCCTCACCTCCCAGGAATTTGACCCCCAGGGACGTGTGACAATGTCTGGAGACTTGGGTTGTCTTGACTGGGGCCCGGGGGACGGAGGCCAGCGATGCCACGAGCCACCCCACAGCGCAGAGCACGGCGCCGCCACGGAGAGTGAGTCCACGGCTGCCTGAGAAGCTCCAGGCCGGTACCAGCTGCTGGGGTGCACGCGCGGCTCTACCGTGGGGAGCCCTGGCAGGTGTCCGAAAGGCATCGCTCAAGGAGAAATCGCAGGTGTGTGAGGGGCGTGGAGTGGGCTTCGGCAGCAGCCGGGATGCGCGGGGCGCCTGGCTGGGCCGGGGCGGCGCCGTCTGTCCGCGCCAGGCCGTGGACACTGAGCGTTTGCTCGGAGAAAGGCAGTGGAGGCGAGGGGGCGGGGAGGCATCTTTTTTTCTTTTTCTCACTTTAAAAATCTTTCTTCCTCTGCAGTGTGTACCCGTCAGCTGGCCTGCGTGCGGAGCGAGAGGCGGCCGCTCGCGGGGAGCGAGGCGGGAGGTGAGGTTCCGCTTTCAAGGCTGCCGCCGTCCACGGGGACAGGGACGGGTCTAGCGAGCGTTTCAAAGGCATCTCCAGCCCTTTAATTCCGGGACCGCTGTTCTTGGCACAGCTGGGCTCCTGCCCAACACGCGCCCCCCAGCTCCCCGCACCCCAGGCTCACGATACCTGCTCCTGGGTTGCTCAGTGAATGTAGGACAAGCCGCTAGAAGTGACACAGGAGCCTGCTCTTTTATCAACCTGTTTCCACCACCGTCAGGGCAGAAAGAACCAAAAAGGCAGAGGAGGAGGCCCGGCGGGCGGCCCGCCAGGGGGAGCGGGACGGCTGGTGCCCAGCTCCCAGCGGAGCCCCTCCGCGGCAGGCGGCCCGGGAGCCCCCGACGGCGGTGGGACGGGGCCATGCTGCCCAGACGCCTCAGCCAGGCTGAGAAACACGCTGAGCCCCGGTTCCCATAAATCCGGCTTTTATGTGGCGATGAATAGGCGTGAACAATGGATCTATTTCAGGCCGCAGAGAAGCCGGCCCAGCCTGGGTCCCTCTCCTGCAATTAGGAGCCTCGGCATGGCGGGTCCTGGAATGCGCGGCCCGGCCTGTAGGCCCCACAAAGAACAGCCACCTGCTTGGGTTCGGGGGAGGGTGTGCTTATCCGCGGGGGTCCGTGGCTGGCAGGACCCCCTCCCCAACCGCAGGACCCAGCCGCGGTCACCGCCCCATCACCCCATCTCGGTGAGCACAGAGTTGGCCCCGGCCTTGGGTGGTCTCTCCCGACTCCTCGCAGGACGGGAGCCCCTCCGCCGCCCCCTCATCCATGTGGCCAGCCTCCGCTCAGATTCTCCTGCTGAAGCAGACCCACCCCTGCAGACCCCTTAGAAATAAGGTCCACGTCCACCAGCCGCCATCGCTGCGTCGCTCTGCCTGTGGACACCCAGCACTCCCCCCCCAAGGGTGGACATTGTACGTGTGCTGGGGGGAGTCAGGCACTCCTACCCAGCAGTCCCCACCCCATGGTCTACGGCGGCGCAGAATCCACCGCCTCCAGTCCTTTCTCCCCCAGGTGAGTGTCCCTGGAAAGTGCATATTCTCTAGACGCTCATCTCTCTGCCCCCCTGCCCTGCCCCACCCCGGTGGGGGCTTCGGAGGGGACCTTCGCATCACACTGCCCTCAGTCAGCTCCAGCCCAGCCTGGCTCCCTTGCCTCAAGCCACGTGCCCCACCTACGGAGCGACATGCTTCCAGCCTGCACCTCCCCAGCTCCCAGCCTTACCTCTCAGAAGCAATCACGTTCACCTCTATTAGCTGTTCTTCTGCTCTTCATCTACGTGTTTCCAAAGAATAGGTTTATACTTCTGTCCCTTTGGTGACTACTTCTGTCCCTTTGTCCAGCCCATGGGACCCAGTTGTTTGCTCAAACACCAGTCTAGATGTCACCATGAAGGAAAATTTTCAATGAAAGCAGATGGCCTTTCATAATGTGGGTGGGCCTTGTCCAATCAGTTGGAGGGTTGAAGAGGAAAGACTGAGGAAGAGGGAATCCTGCCTCCTAATGGCCTGTGGACTCAAGCCGACACATCAACTCCTCCCTGGCTCTCCAGCCTGCCCTGCAGATTTCAGACCTACAAGCCCCTACAAGCGCCTAAACTAATTCCTTACAATAAATCTCTCTGCCTTTCTCCCTGTGTTCACATCCCGTGGATTCCTCTCTCTGGGGAACCTTGTGTAATCCTCAGCCTTATTGTGGGCAGCCTCTGAGATGGTCTCCAGTGACTCCTGACTCTTGGTGTGCATGCCCTTCTATATTTCCGTTCCCTTGAATGAGGGAGGGACCTAGCAATGGATTCTAATAGAGACGGTACGGCAGGGGTAATGGGATGCCATCCCTATGATTAGGTTACAGAAAGACCTCCATCTGCTTGCCTTCTCTGGGGTTCCCTCTGGAGTCAGAACCCTCCCTCTGGGGGAAGGCAGCATCTGCAGTGTGAGCTACCCTACGAAGAGGCCCTGTGACAGGGACCAGAGGGAGGCCCCCAGCCAACAGCCGTGAGGGACTTGAATCCTGGCAACAGTGCTGTGAGTGAGGTGAATCCTTCCCTAGTGAGGCTTTCAGGTGCCTGCAACCACAGCTGATGCCCTGTGAGAGACCCCAAGTCAGAAGACCCCACAGTCCTGGGCCTGGGTTCCTAACCCGTTTGGATGGTGGAGTAATGAACATTTTGTTGCTTGGGGCCTGTGCACTTTGGGGTGACTCGCTGCACTGGCGTAGGGAACTGATACACCCCTGCTCATTTACATTTAGACCTTATCTGCTGAATCTTGCCGTTTCCCACTGTTCTCCCTGTCCCTCAACACAGCCATATCAAAGTTTGGGTGAAATCAGTGCCCAGGCCTCACAGGATTATGAGCATGTAAAGGAAGGAAATTTACTTCTGAGCTAGAGTGCATCCTGATGACGTTACTACGATTCTCCATCCTTTTTTCCCAGAGTTAGTTATTGCCTTGCTTTTATTTATTTATTTTTAAAGAGCTTAGTTTTCCATGTACCGATTTATGATCCGAAGGCTGAGGCAGAATTTTTTTTTAAGATTTTAATTATTTATTTATTTATTCATAGAGACACACACAGAGAGAGGCAGAGACACAGGCAGAGGGAGAAGCAGGCTCCTTGCGGGGAGCCCGATGTGGGACTCGATCCCAGGAACCCGGGTTCACGCCCTGGGCTAAAGGCAGATGCTCAACCACGGAGCCACCCGGGCATCCCTGGCCTATGTTTTCTTGATCAAAAGCAGAGGCTCCGGTGCAGGGGGATCTCTGGGCACAGAGCATCCCTCCTGCCACTCGGTGGGAGCGGCCCGTGCACAGGTCAGTGAGCTGTATTCAGAGAGCAGCGCGCTCTCCCTGCTATACCAACATAACAAGTTGTAGAGAAACAAACTCTGAAATCCTGACTTTGCAACACTGCTGTGACCCCACTGTCACCCTGGCAGGGAGTCACCTTCCAGCCTGCAGGGCAGAGCTCACTCTCTTCCTCCAGGCTCCCTGGGCCCCTTGCCTCCCCTGGACACCCCCAGCCTTCCTCTGAACCCCCATGGTCAACACAACCCCCCACCATCCCCACATCCCACATGACCCCCCCACCCCCCATAGCCCTCCCCATCCCCCACAGCCCACCAGGCCTAGAAGAAATTCAGACCACTTCCCACCAGGCCAAGAACCAGCTGCTGTCAACAGTAGGGCCTTTCCTGTTGTACTTCTGGGGTCATGCAGGGGCACTGGGGTTCATGAGAGTGGGTTTTCCCTGCGTTAACATTAGGTGGAGCCTCTAGTGAGCCTTTCAGACTCAAATGGGCATTGGGATCCCCTAAAGGAGAAGCACCCATGACAGAACCGCCCACCTGTCCCGGTGGCCTTCTCCCCGCGTCCCCCTGCGGCTCACGAAAGTGGACTCTGGGGTCAGGGCAGGCGTCAGGCCCAGAACCTGGAGGCACACCGGTGGGGCACTTTGCCCCAAGCTGTCTGCCCCCTGGACTTCCGCCCCTGCCTGTGCCCGCGTCTGCACGGCGGCCCTGCGTGTCTACCTGGCTCGCACAGTCTCCGACCGTCAGGGCCCAGGACCCACAGCTGGACCGACGGACGCTGGAGCAACACTGCTAAGCTGCTGTCCCGTCACTGCGGCCAGTCTCCGTGAGTCCCTGGGTTGTTTCCCAAGAGCCATGAGTTCAAAAGCCCTTTGGGCTTTCTCGGGGGCAGACACCCGGCCAGGAGAAGCCAGTGCCGTGGGTCTGCGGTCACACCCAGGAGCGTGTGCCTCCCAGGATGGGCTGGACGGGTCTATGTGGGCAGCCCACTGGACGCTGCAGCGCCCCGGCCCCGGAAACCCCAGGACACCTGGGGGCGGGGGTGTTGACAATGCGAGGCTCCGCCGGGCCAGGCCTTCTGAACGAGGCTCTGCAAGGGGGAGGCATGTGCACAGCGGCTAGGGGTGCGTGATGGCAAAGGGGGGGTTCCGTCCCTCCACTCAGGGGCTGTCCCCAGACCTCCACCATGGGCCATTGGCTGCAGCAGGTCCCTAACTTGGAAAGCTTCGGTTTCCTCCCCGATGAGATGGAGAGGATAGAACAGCTCCGAACTCAGCAGGAGCGAGGCCTCTGGTGGGGGGTCCGCGGAGGGGCCTGGACGAGCATCCACTGGGAGACGGGCGCTGGGACGACGTGAAGCGGGTTCCTGGGTGGGGCGAGCACCCCAGAGGCGGCAAATCGGAGTAGGCGTCCCCGTGTTTCATCACACAACACAGGGGCTCATTGCCCTCCGTGCTCGCTGTGTTCAGGCGCCCGGATCGCGAGGCCTGCCTTCCTCACTAGCGCAGACCCGCGTGTGGCCCGTGTCCGTGGGGGCTCCTGTGCTGGGAGGACGGAGGAGTGCAGGGTCCTGGGGCCGCGGCAAGGCCACCCATCTCGTCCTGCCCCGCAGAGCTCCCAGGCCTCACCTGCTCTGCACAGCCCACCTCCCACGCCCTCGTGCTTCTGAGACCCCAGCGCCGGCTGCCTGCAGGGGCGCAGCAGGTGCTCTACCCGGCGTGAGGGGACCTAACCCCGTGGGCCAACCCCCAGCCAACAGAGACACAAAGCACCGGATAAACACTTCTGCTCCTGGTCTGTGGTCTCAGAAGAGCCCCGGCGGGCACCACTGGCCCACGGCCGTGCCAGGGCAACACGTCCAGTTTCCGGCTTTCCCCTTCGGTTCCCAGCCCCACCCAGTGCTCCATCCCGGCTCCCTGGGATCGCTTCCCACACGTGCACGCGCTGAGATGGCTCTGGTTAAGTCTTGGGGTGTTGGGGTGTGACCCTTGCAAGCTCTCTGTGCCCTGGAAGGAGGGGGATGAACGGGAAGCCCCCACATTCTGCATCTCCTGCTGGCCTCTCCTTCCGGGTGTCTCTCCTCCCACCCAGCCAGGACCACATCTACGACCCCGGGCAGGATCCTCACACCATCTTGGTGCTGGGGCCCTGGGCTGCCGTCTCAGGGAGTATTTCCAGAAAGAAGATCCTGGTGCTAGGAGCTCTGGGGGCCTGAGGGGGGCACAGAGCATCCGGCGTGGGATCCGGGCACCTATGACCGCTCACATCTAAGGCCTCTCTGTCCCAGTTGTGGGCCTTCGGGGCCCACGTGCCCTCCATGTCCCCCCATCCCTGGCCCCAAGTGGTGCCCCCACCTCTCTGGCTGCTCACATTCTCTCTGACAGGCCCGCCGGGCCAGCTGTGCAGACTCGGGGTGCGCTGAGCCAGGAGCCCCGCCGAGCCACGGAGCTCAGGGCTGTGTCATGGCCTGGACCCTACAGGCCCCCGGGCTGGAGCCCCTTCTTGCGGCCAGTCTGTGCCCGGGGCCCGGCAGGGACGGGTAGGACTGCGGCTTAGCAAATACAAGTACAGGCCGCCCAGTTAGATTAGGATTTCAAACAGTCAACGAACACACTTTTAGCATCGAGCCATCCGCCCTGCGATCCAGGGGCCGCCGCTGGCCGGCCTCGGCCTCCCCGGGCCTGGGTCCCCTGGGCTCGGGAGGCCTCTCAGGGACCAAGCTGGGCCGTGGTCGGGAGTTCCCACAGATCAGCTAAAGGAAAGAATGGTTTTTAGAAGAGTCGAAAGGGCTTTACACGTTTTAGTTTCAGTTCTGCACGGTACCTTCTCCGACCACCCGTCTGTCCCGCGGGCCGGCGCCGGGATTCCAGCGAGGACGGCGCCCCCTGGCGCCCGCCGTGATTGCAGGTGTGCGTTTCCTCGGATGCTCCGGATGGTGGGACGTGGCTCCCCATCTCAGCATCCCCCCCCCAGGCCACATCTCCCCTGGCAGCAGTTTCCAGCAACATTCACCTCGACTGGGCCTTTCAAGGCAACTTCGTTTTCACCCACAAAACTCTTTTCATGTTCATTAGATTTTACGATGTTTAATTAAATCCTTTTCTTAAAAGATGAGAAGTACAGTCAGAGACTGTGGATTTGGGAACAGAATTCGTGAGTGTGAGCGGCATCCCCGCCCCTTGCAGGTGCTTCTCGTCCCCGCCCCTTGCAGGTGCTTCTGCAGAATTCGCAGCTGCGTGAGCGGCCCTGATGCTAACCAGGTGACGCGGGCCGGGCACCGACCGCCGAGTGTTCAGCCCGTCGGCGCTGTCCCCTCGGGACGCAGGGAGTGCTCCAGACCCGAGACACTCCGGTATCTTCAAGGAGCTGCGGGGGGGGGGGGGGGCACATGGCTAAGCCGAGGGCAGTGTCGCTTCCTGGGGCCGAGGAGGGGACAGAGTGACTGACCGTGTGCTGGGGAAGGCAAGGCCCCAGGGGGGCAAAGTTCCTGGGCTCGGGGAGGGGCAGGGGTGGGGAGCTCCGGGCTGAGCCGTGCACACTGCTAGAGCCCAGAGCCCAGAGCCCAGAGCCCAGATCCCAGCTCGGGCTGGCCAGAAGGGAGCCGGGAGCAAGCCTGCAGCCGGGGCTGAGGTTCCCAGGCTGGACGGGCTCAGCACGTGGTCACTTCCAGAAGCAAAGTGAAGCCTCGGAAGGGAGCTGAGCTGATGGTGGCTGCGGGGAGGGTCGGGGAAGAGGAACCCCCCCAAAGGCTCGGGCAGGGGAGCCCAAGTATGGGAGGACCAGTGGCTTTAGGGCTGGGTAAGGAACAAGGCTCTGGTCGTGCTGGGACAGCTGGCAGGGCTGTGACCTCGGGCGTCCTGCCCGTCCTTCCGGGGACCTGGGGGCTCCCCCTGGGGGCCCGGCTCCACACCTGCAGCTGTCACCCACCTCGAGGAGGCCACGCTTGGTGCAACGGAGTCGGACGGCAGAGGGCGCCCGAGACCGCCTAACGGGAGCATCAGGCCGGGCAGGATGTGCCCTGGTGTCACCTGCGCAGAGGCAGAGGACAGCAGGCTCCAGGCCAGCTTGCCCCCCCCTGCCCCCCCCCCCGACACACACACACGCTGGCGGAGGCCGCAGCCGCCCCCTCTCTCTGCCGTCAGCATGGAGGCCGACCCTTGTCCTCTGTGTCCACCAAGGTCCAGCGTCCCACCCCAGGCAACTCCAACCTGGGCCCCACCTGGACCCGTCCTAGCGGCTTCCTGCCTTTGGAGCCGGCGGGCTGAACCCCGGCTATCGATCGGCTCTGCAGGTGCTTCTGATGTGCAGTCAGGGTTAGAACCTCTGCTTTAGACAGTGGCCCCCAAAGCCGGGCCCTGAACCTGCTTGGCACCCGGTAACAGGTCGCATACGCCCCGAGCTCTGAGGCGGGACCCGAGCGGTGGAGCCCAGCCACTGCCTGCTAACACGTGCCCCTCAGGCCGCGCTGACACTGCCCAGGTTGAGAACCTGCCCACGCCTCGAGACCCTAAACCTGCTCTGGGCCAGCGGCACGGGCATGTCTCGGGAGCTTGTTAGGAATGCAGATTCCCAGGCTCCCCTCCCGACCTGCTGAATCGGAACTTGCATTTAACAGGACCCCTGGGTGACCTGCACGTAAGGTGAGGACCGTTGCTCTGGGATCCCCTGGAACAAGAACAATCCACGGCTGGCTGTGCAGAGCTGCAACGAGCGGCACTGTGGGGGGGCTGCTGGGTGAGGGGGAAGGGGCCCTTGTCCTGGGGCAGACGAGTTGGTCTCCAAGGTGGGGTCCTCTAGGTGGGGCTCTCCAGGTAGGGTCCTCTAGGTGGGGCTCTCCAGGTGGGGTCCTCCAGGTGGAGCTCTCCAGGTGGGGTCCTCTATGTGGGGTCCTCCCGGTAGGGCTCTCCAGGTGGGGTCCTATAGGTGGGGTCCTACAGGTAGGTCTCTCCAGGTGGGGCTCTCCAGGTGGGGTCCTCCAGATGGGGTCCTCTAGGTGGGGCTCTCCAGGTGGGGTCCTCTAGGTAGGGTTCTCCAGGTGGGGCTCTCCAGGTGGGATGCTCTAAGTGGGGCTCTCCAGGTGGGGCCCTCCAGGTGAGGTCTTCTAGGTGGGACTCTCCAGGTAGAGTTCTCCAGGTGGGGCTCTCCAAGTGGAGTCTTCTAGGTGGGGCTCTCCAGGTGGGGTCCTCCAAGTGGGGCTCTCCAGGTAGGGTCCTCTAGGTGGGGCTCTCCAGGTGGGGTCCTCCAGGTGGGGCTCTCCAGGTGGGGTCCTCTAGGTGGGGTCCTCCCGGTAGGGCTCTCCAGGTGGGGTCCTATAGGTGGGGTCCTACAGGTAGGTCTCTCCAGGTGGGGCTCTCCAGGTGGGGTCCTCCAGATGGGGTCCTCTAGGTGGGGCTCTCCAGGTGGGGTCCTCTAGGTAGGGTTCTCCAGGTGGGGCTCTCCAGGTGGGATGCTCTAAGTGGGGCTCTCCAGGTGGGGCCCTCCAGGTGAGGTCTTCTAGGTGGGACTCTCCAGGTAGAGTTCTCCAGGTGGGGCTCTCCAAGTGGAGTCTTCTAGGTGGGGCTCTCCAGGTGGGGTCCTCCAAGTGGGACTCTCCAGGTAGGGTCCTCTAGGTGGGGCTCTCCAGGTGAGGTCCTCTAGGTGGGGTCCTCTAGGTGGGGTCCTCTAAGTGGGGTCCTCCAGGTGGGTCTCTTCAGGTGGGGTCCTCCAGATGGGGTCCTCTAGGTAGGGTTCTCCAGGTGGGGTTCTCCAGGTGGGATGCTCTAAGTGGGGCTCTCCAGGTGGAGTCCTTTAGGTGGGGCCCTCCAGGTGGGGTCCTCTAGATGGGACTCTCCAGGTAGAGTTCTCCAGGTGGGGCTCTCCAAGTGGAGTCTTCTAGGTGGGGCTCTACAGGTGGGGTCCTGCAGGTGGAGTGCTACAGGTGGAGTTGCCCTGCTGGGGCTCTCCAGGTGGGGTCCTCTAGGTGGGGTCCTCCAGGTGGGGCTCTCCAGGTGGGGCTCTCCAGGTGGGGTCCTCTAGGTGGGGTCCTCCAGGTGGGGCTCTCCAGGTGGGGTCCTCTAGGTGGGGTCCTACAGGTGGGTCTCTCCAGGTGGGGTTCTCCAGGTGGAGTTCTCCAGGTGGGGCTCTCCAGGTGGGGTCCTCCAGATGGGGTCCTCTAGGTAGGGTTCTCCAGGTGGGGCTCTCCAGGTGGGGCTCTCCAGGTGGGGTCCTCCAGATGGGGTCCTCTAGGTAGGGTTCTCCAGGTGGGGCTCTCCAGGTGGGATGCTCTAAGTGGGGTCCTCTAGGTGGGGTCCTCTAAGTGGGGTCCTCCAGGTGGGGTCCTCTAGATGGGACTCTCCAGGTAGAGTTCTCCAGGTGGGGCTCTCCAAGTGGAGTCTTCTAGGTGGGGCTCTACAGGTGGGGTCCTGCAGGTGGAGTGCTACAGGTGGAGTTGCCCTGCTGGGGCTCTCCAGGTAGGGTCCTCTAGGTGGGGCTCTCCAGGTGGGGTCCTCTAGGTGGGGTCCTCCAGGTGGGGCTCTCCAGGTGGGGTCCTCCAGATGGGGTCCTCTAGGTAGGGTTCTCCAGGTGGGGCTCTCCAGGTGGGATGCTCTAAGTGGGGCCCTCCAGGTGGGGTCCTCTAGGTAGGACTCTCCAGGTAGAGTTCTCCAGGTGGGGCTCTCCAAGTGGAGTCTTCTAGGTGGGGCTCTACAGGTGGGGTCCTGCAGGTGGAGTGCTACAGGTGGGGTTCCCCTGGTGGGGCTCTTCAGGTAGGGTCCTCTAGGTGGGGTTCCCCAAGTAGAGTTCTCCAGGTGGGGCCCTCCAGGTGGATCCAGGGAAGGTGTGTGTACAGGCCAGTAAGGGAAAGGGGCTTGAAGGACTCAGGGAGAAAAGGTGTGGGGTGAACGTGGGGGTGGTGATTTGGTTGTGGAAGACCTGGGGGATTGGCCCAGGGCGGCGGATCACAATGCTTAGTAACAGGGAGCAACGGGTGGTGGTTTCACAGGTTTTTCCTCCTTACATAAAAGTAATAAATTAAGGAATATATGTATGTCCAGAAAGAAGAAAAACCCCACCCGTCGCCCCACCACCCAGTACCATCACTGCTCATTCCTTGCAGGTTTTTTTCAGGTAGTTTTTTTTTAAATAAGGAAACAGTTATAAAGATACAGTATATGTCATTCTCTTTCCTTTCTCCTGACATCAGAGGAGTGATTGGTTGCACATCGGGGGCGGCCGGAGCTGGACGATGCGCCCCTGCCCTCTGCGGCCCGTCCGACGGGTCCTCACTGCCCCCTGCGCGCTGCCCAGCCCTGTCAGCCGCCCCGGACACGGAGGTCTCAGCCCCTACGGCGCTGGGCGGCGCCCCCACAGACACGCGGGCCACGCGGAGGGCAGGGGAGCCCCACTCGCCCGGCGGGCGCCCCACGCTGTATGAGGTCCGGCTCTGCACCAAACCCCGCGTCCCCCGTGTGGGCGGCATGCGGGAGCCAGGAGGGCCCAGGGGACGAGGCTCCGGGTGGAATCGGGAATCCGTTCTCGGCCTGACAGCGGTGCCGTCCGCAGGATGCGGGCGCTGGAGGCCGTGCGGCCGAGGGGCTGCAGAGGGCCAGGCTCTGGGTGACCGGGCGGCTCCCGCCACAGACCACCTGGACGGGATACGCGGTGCGGGCTGTGGGGCTGGTTGCCAACCGGAGAGTGTGGGGAAATAAAATCAGGAGCTCAGGGCTTAAAATTCCCAGCTCAGGGGGCAGGTGAAGAGCCAAAAAGCGTCTGTGCTATGCAGAGAGGGGGTCCACCTGCAGGTCCGTCCCCCGCCCCGGCTGGCCCCCGGGAGGGCTCCCAGCACCCTCAGGGGTCCGAGGGCCCCGCCGCTGCCATCGCCCGAGCAGCGTGGTTCAGGCTGAGCACCCGAGTCTCCAGCGGGCAGAGGGACCCTGTGCCCCGTCCCCGGCGGGTACCCTGGGTGCCGCAGCTCCACGGGCTCCCCCGCAGACGGCACCTCCCACGTCGTCACACCCAGTGGTGGCCTGTGTGAGCCCACGGGGAGGGCCTGGGAGCTGCCCCCTGCTCCCTGCTCCCCCCTCCCCTGCACTGCACCAGCCCCAGCAGGGGCGCGGCCTCTGGGAAGTCCAGGGGTCCTCGAGGTCCCCGAGCCGGGTGGGCCCGGGGACCCTGACGCAGCTGCCCTACAAGAGTCCAGTATCTCTTGCAAGCAGATTCCAGTATCTGAAAAAGCACAAAGCAAACCCAAGAAGATTTGATCTGGTGGGTGGCTGCATCACAAGGCAAGTTGAATTCCTGATCTCTGGGGCCATCTTTTGCGGGGGGCCGGGTATTGTTGGGCAAGAAGGAGCCCCGTCACTTGGATGGGGACATGTGGGGAGATTCTGAAGGTGAGGACCTGAGCCCCGACATTCTGCAGGGTGTCCTTTGCCAGAAGCGCCCTTCCTCCCCCTCTGGCGGGTTAGCTCCCCTTGCCTGGAGAACCTGTAGTTCCCCCCACAAAGTAGTCATCCGCGGGGGGCTGTTGATTCTCCTCGGGACCACCCGTGACTCTGTTTCCAGATCCGTGACGAGACCCTGAGGCTCAGATGTGACTTAGAAGCTGAGGGGCGAAGTGTGTCCCCAGGAGGCTCTGCATAGGACCATTTGTGTTGCCCGCAGCCCAGGGGCCATATATGGGGAGGGTTAGGGTGGAGGTGATACTGAGTGCTGGCCAGGGGCCCCCGTGGACGAGAGTGGATTCTCAGGGTGACGGCGAGTGGCTCTGTCTGTGTTTGCACAAAACTTGCCCACGCAGGAGGCTGAGATGCCAGACCTGTGGTCCCCGGTCCAGGCAGGTGGCCAAAGGCTTGGGGGGACCAGGGGCTTGTTGGTTGGATCTGCCACCTAGGCCCTGTCCCCTGCCACTCAGCGGCCAGCCAGACGGCACGCCGTGCACCGCAGCTGCGTGGATTCCGTGGGTGATGGGCCCCGAGGTGTATCAGAGCACTGACCACGGAGCCTGGATGTGGGCCACGGCGTCCCTGGGGCTGGGTCACCTGCCTTCCCAACGACGGGCTGGATCACGGCAGGGACGCTGTGGTCTGAGGTGGGGGGGGACTGGACACCCACGCTTCCCGCACGGCCTCTGCTCAGCGGTGTCCTGTCAGCAGGTGGCTCCCCAGGGGTCCCCCGAGGCAGCTCAGCCATCACGCTGGTCCTGCAAGGGGGCATCTCAGCCCCGGTGTCAGGCTCAGGACGTGTTTCTCTCCCGGTGGACAAGACACTGCGTTGACTTCCAGTTCCCGTGCTGACTCCAGTCCCGAAAACCCCAGCAGGGGCCTCTGCAGCGGTGTTTTTCTCCCAGCCTGATCCTTGGATCCGATCCTCAGGAGCGAACTCTCAAGATCGTGCTGCCAGCAGGGTCACAGGAGCCCTCAGTCCTCGGGCGGTGGCGGATGAAATATTCAGTTTGACGGCTCCGCTCCCGAGGGTGGAGGGTGGAGGGGGACGCCTGCCTCCTCGGCCGGGCCTCTTATAAAGAGGAGCCTGCTGGACCGCAGAGCCCATCCCCTTCCCCCTGCGGCCGCGGTGAGCCCCGGGAGCTCAAGGTAACCCCTGCAGGGGCAGATGTGGGGGCGCCGCGACAGGGAGGGACCCAGACGGCCGGGGCTTGGGCTCAGGACGACGGTCTGAGGCCCCTGGAACTGAACCCTCAGAGCCCGACCTCTTCCCAGAGCCGTTTTCCAGGGAGCTGCCCGGTGTGGGGAGGCTTGGGGGGAAGAAGCGGGCGCTGCCGGGTGCCTGGTCCCACCCCGGCTCCTCCCGCTGCAGGTGGACGGGAGCTTCGTCAGCTGGTGGGCATGATGAAGGCCTGCTTGGTGCCAGGGGTGGCCCTCTGCCTCCTGCTGGGACCTCTGGCGGGTGAGTGGCGGCTGCTGTGCCCCTGGCCGCTAGGCAGCGGGTGTGTGGGGGCCGGGGGGTCCTGCCTGGGGGGCTCTCCAGGGTCACTGCCCTCCTCTTCCTCTGCAGGGGCCAAGCCGGTGCAGGAGGAGGGAGGTATCGTATGGTCTTCTTGTTCTCTCCTTGTGTGTGTTTGGGTGGGATGGGGTCTGAAGAGGGAGCCGGGTGGGGGCTGGGTGGGGGCTGCCCCCCCGCCCCCGTCCTGAGCCAATGAAGCAGGAGCCTGGGTCAGGCCAAGGACAAGCTATGCAGGCAGAGGGTCAGGAGCCTCTTCCCCCGGCCCTGCCCTCCAGCCCCCTGGGGACACAAACCCTCCGCGACCGGTGTCCTAGGCTTGCTCGGCCTCCTCATCCTCGGGTTGGACTCACCCCAGGGCCCCCCCACCTGAGTCCTGCCTCAGAGCAGTGGCGTCTGGACTCCAGGGCTGGGGCTGTGGTCTCCGGGGAAAGCCCACCCGGGCTGTGCCCCCACCCTCACCGAGGTGTTCCCTCCCTGCCCAGCATCTCCAGGATGGGAGCCAGATTCCCCGCCCCCTCCCCCTCCCCCTTTTCCTGTCCCTGAGCTGTCCCCCCCCCCAACCAGGAGTGCTGAGAGGCAGACCCAGGCCATCACCCAGATAACGAGGCTCCGGGTACTTCCACAGAGGACCGGGGGTGGCCCAGGTCCCGGCTCCCAGCTGGGAGGGCCCCTTCACTGCCAGGGCACTGCTGGCCACCGGCCACCTGCCCTGAGGCATCACGGAGGGGCAGCTCGGGCAGGGCGGGTGGGGCAGCCACTGAGGCGGCGGCGGGCGTGTCTTTCAGGCCCCTATGCCGAGCCGCCCGCCATGCCCTACTGGCCTTTCTCCACTTCCGACTTCTGGAACTACGTGCAGTACTTCCAGGCCCTGGGGGCCTACCCGCAGGTTGAGGACCTGGCACGCACCTTCTTTGCTCACTTCCCCCTGGGGACCACCCTGGGGTTCCATGTCCCCTATCAGCAGGACTGAGCCCGCCTGGCTCCCCAGTCTCATGCTCAATAAATTCCCGACTTGAGATGCACCGAGCCTTCGGGTTTTCTTTCAAGAACGGCTCTAGTCAGGCCACGTTCCCTTTCTTATGTGACAAGCGCTCCAGGGCCCTGACTCAGGACCGTGCTTTACGCGTCACCCTGTTACCTAAACTCACAGCCCCTCGGAGGGAGGTGCTGCAGGTCTCCCGGAGTGCAGGGGGGAAACTGAGGCAAACAGACACTAGGGCGCTGCCTGACTTGTTGACGGGACCTAGATTCCAGGCGGCCACACCCCAGAGCCCCGGCCCTCGGTCACCGAGGTGTGCAGCAGCCGGACCCTCAGCGGCCGCCCGGGCTGGGCCCCCTGCCGCCCCCCCTTCCCGCAGCGTGCTCCTGAGGGCCGCTCACAGCAGGGCGGCAGGAGCCTGGCCTGTGGGGAAGGGCCAGGGGCTGGGTGCCCTCCGTCTGTAAGGGGAGGGTCCCTGAAACCTGGGCGCAGGCGTGGCCTACTCCTCCGGGGCTGCGGGAGGAAGCAGGCAACATGCCCTGGGGACTCTGGAGGTGGGGGAGGACAGGCAGGCCACCGGCATGGTGTCTGGGGTGGCAGCTCTGCAGCTCTGCAGGCGGTGAGCCTCCCCGGGGCAAGCATACAAGCCGCACGCCCTGCCGGCCACCTCGGGTCAATGAGAAGCCTCTGTATGGGGCGCAGTAGGTAGAGGACACATCCGGCTCCCCCCGTTTGTCAGTGAGCACGGGGTGCTCCCACCTTTGAGCTGCTGGGGATGACGGTGCCCTGACCACAGGGTGCAAGTGCCTCGAGCAGAGCCTGCCCCCACGTCCTCTAGGTGTGTCCCCCAGTGGCACCGAGGCTGGCAGGGCTGGCAGGGCGGTTCTACCCGCTCCCCACTGCTGCTCCGGTCACATTCCCCGGCGGTGCACGACTGACCGCTCCGGCCCGGCCCTCCCCTCCCCTCCCCTCCCCTCCCCTCCCCAGGACTCCTCCTCCTCCGCCCTCCTGGTTGTAAACAGGGAGGTCAGGTGGATTCCTCCGGCATCTCCCCGAGGCTGCGGGGGCGGAGCACCCTTCCTGGGCTTCTCGCCATTCCTGTGTCCGCTGCAGAGAAAGGGCTCGTCGGGTCACTTGGCCACTGAGGTGCGGTCTGTGCTGGAGAGTCACGGGGTCTCCGTGTGCTGCGCACGGATCGCTCACCGCGGTGCACAGCGGCCCACGGGCATGTGCCTGCAGCGGGCGGGGCCCGGGAGTCCCGGAGCCCCCTGACCACCACCACCCGCCCCTGTCCTCGGTCCGCGGGGCTCCCCCCGGGGGCTCCCCCCACCCGATCGCCGCCCTCGCCGCCTCCCCCCAGCCCCGTGTCCATCCCCCTCCCGGCCCCGTCCTCCCGCCCCCCCCCCCCGTGCCCTCTCCCCTCCCGTTGTCCCCTCCCCCGCCCCGTGCCCTCCCCTTCCCCGTGTCCCCTCCCCCCCGTGTCCCCCCTCCCCCCGTGTCCCCCCCGTGCCCTCCCCTTCCCCGTGTCCCCTCCCCCCCGTGTCCTCCCCCTTCCCCGTGTCCCCCCGCCCCGTGCCCTCCCCCTCTCCGTGTCCCCTCCCCCTCCCCGTGTCCCCCCTCCCCCCGTGTCCCCCCGTGCCCTCCCCCTCTCCGTGTCCCCCCTCCCCCCGTGTCCCCCCCCCGTGCCCTCCCCCTCTCCGTGTCCCCTCCCCTCCCCCGTGTCCCCTCCCCCCGTGCCCTCCCCCTCCCCTCCCCCGTGTCCCCTCCCCCCGTGCCCTCCCCCTCTCCGTGTCCCCTCCCCTCCCCCCGTGCCCTCCCCCTCCCCGTGTCCCCTCCCCTCCCCCGTGTCCCCTCCCCCCGTGCCCTCCCCCTCTCCGTGTCCCCTCCCCTCCCCCGTGTCCCCTCCCCCCGTGCCCTCCCCCTCCCCTCCCCCGTGTCCCCTCCCCCCGTGCCCTCCCCCTCTCCGTGTCCCCTCCCCTCCCCCCGTGCCCTCCCCCTCCCCGTGTCCCCTCCCCTCCCCCGTGTCCCCTCCCCCCGTGCCCTCCCCCTCTCCGTGTCCCCTCCCCTCCCCCGTGTCCCCTCCCCCCGTGCCCTCCCCCTCCCCTCCCCCGTGTCCCCTCCCCCCGTGCCCTCCCCCTCTCCGTGTCCCCTCCCCTCCCCCCGTGCCCTCCCCCTCCCCGTGTCCCCTCCCCTCCCCCGTGTCCCCTCCCCCCGTGCCCTCCCCCTCTCCGTGTCCCCTCCCCTCCCCCGTGTCCCCTCCCCCCCGTGCCCTCCCCCTCCCCGTGTCCCCTCCCCTCCCCCGTGTCCCCTCCCCCCGTGCCCTCCCCCTCTCCGTGTCCCCTCCCCTCCCCCGTGTCCCCTCCCCCCGTGCCCTCCCCCTCCCCTCCCCCGTGTCCCCTCCCCCCGTGCCCTCCCCCTCTCCGTGTCCCCTCCCCTCCCCCCGTGCCCTCCCCCTCCCCGTGTCCCCTCCCCTCCCCCGTGTCCCCTCCCCCCGTGCCCTCCCCCTCCCCGTGTCCCCTCCCCTCCCCCGTGTCCCCTCCCCCCCGTGCCCTCCCCCTCCCCGTGTCCCCTCCCCTCCCCCGTGTCCCCTCCCCCCGTGCCCTCCCCCTCTCCGTGTCCCCTCCCCCTCCCCGTGTCCCCCCTCCCCCCGTGTGCCCCCCGTGCCCTCCCCCCTCCGTGTCCCCTCCCCTCCCCCGTGTCCCCTCCCCCCCGTGCCCTCCCCTCCCCCGTGTCCCCTCCCCGTGTCCCCTCCCCTTCCCCGTGTCCCCCTCCCCCTCCCCCGTGTCCCCCGCCCCGTACCCTCCCCCTTCCCCGTGCCCTCCCCCTCCCCGTGTCCCCTCCCCCCCGTCCCCCCCGTCCGGTGTCCCCCGCCCCCCGCCGCCCCCAGGACCGCAGGATAGCCCGGCCCCGCCCCGCCCCGGCCCTCCGACCCCAGCGTTCGCGCGCGGCTTCGCCCGGTCTGCGCGCTGGGCCGTCGGGGCCGAGCCGTCGGCGCCCGGGGCCACCCCGCCTCCCCGCCTCCCCGCGCAGGTCCCTCCCGGGGCGCCCAGGGAACCACAGAGTCGGCGGTCCTCCGGCGCCTAGACCCGCCGCGGCCGGCGCGCACCGGAAGAGGCGTCGGGCGGGCCGGAAGTGGGCCGGGGGCGCGGGCGGCGAGATGAAGCCGGCGGTGGTGGACGAGATGTTCCCCGAGGGCTCCGGGCCCTACGTGGACCTGGACGAGGTGAGGCGGGGAGGCGGCGGCGGCCAGGCTGGGGCGGCGGCCAGGCGGGGGCCCCAGGGGCGGGAGGGGCTCCGGGCGCCGAGGGAACCATAGAGTCGGCGGTCCTCCGGCGCGCCTAGACCCGCCGCGGCCGGCGCGCACCGGAAGAGGCGTCGGGCGGGCCGGAAGTGGGCCGGGGGCGCGGGCGGCGAGATGAAGCCGGCGGTGGACGAGATGTTCCCCGAGGGCGCCGGGCCCTACGTGGACCTGGACGAGGTGAGGCGGGAGGCGGCGGCCAGGCGGGCGCCCGGGGACACGGGGGCGGCGCTGGGAGGCGGCCCGGGGGGCGGGCTGGGGGCTGGGGCGAGAGGGGACGCGGCCCGGGAGCGGGTGGCCTGCGTGGCCCGGGGCGGCGGAGGATCCCGGGATTTTTTTTTTTTTTTTTTTTTTTTCTTAAACGTCTCGGGCTTGGGTTCCTGAGAACGACCGCGGAAAGGCCCAGGGGCAGCCGCCCGGCGACTCCGGAGCCGGGAAAGGCGGGAGCGGGCGGCCCGGGGACCCTCCCCCGTCGCCGTGTGGCCTCCGCCTGCCCGGCCGCGCTGGCCCGCGAGGCGCCGGGACCCCAGGCCCGCGGGGAGGCCCCAGGGAAGTGGGTGGAGGCTCCGCAGCAGCGGGGGCGATCCAGGGCCCAGGCGGCGGCGCAGGGTTCGCACAGACTCGGGGCCTCTGCGGCGCCCCGTAGGGGGCTAGAACCCCGCCCAGGGTTTGCGGGGAGGTGGCAGGTCAGGGCGGCTGCAGGATGCTGTGTGAGACGCAGGGGGAGCCCGGGGATGCGATGCACACGGCGTCCAAGACCCGAGGACCCCAGGGGACCTTCAAGGTAATTCCCTGGGATGCCGCCCCTCTCGCCCACTTCTTTGGCCTGAAACGAAACTCTGGCTCCGACCGGGGCACCTCTCCATCCCTCGCCCGCCTGCCTCTGCTGCAGGGCGGCCCCGGGCCCTGTAGGGCGCTGTCCCCCCCCCCCCCCCTTCCTGCTCTCCCGGAAAGCAGCCCTGACGCCGTGTCCCCTTTCCCTTCCAGGCCGGAGGTAGCACCGGGCTCCTGATGGACTTGGCAGCCAACGAGAAGGCAGTTCACGCAGACTTTTTCAATGGTGAGGACGCGGGGGTTGGGGATTCCAGGGCTGACCCGAGTGTTCGTCGGGTGTGTGAGGCAGTGGAATACCTTGCGGCGCTGCAGCCTGGGCAGTCAGCCCTGCTTCCCAGGAGGAAAACAAAGTATAAAACTGCACCCAGTCTTGCGTTCCGGTGGTCGAGCTTGCGCTGTAGCCACGCTTTTGGCCTCCTGAGCCCGTGGCAGAGGCTGGTCTGTTGTGACCCGAGACTCGGGTGCGGGAACCCCAGGGGGGTTTCTCGTCTGCCGTAGGAGACGGCTGGTTTTCCTTCCTTCCCTGTGTCGTGTTGCTGGGTTCTGGCCCCCGGGCTCCCTTCACGGCCACAACCCGCTCTCCCCGCCCTTGTCGCTGAAAGCAGGACTTTGTTGTACTTCAGAGCTTTGATGCTGGTTACCCAGAACCTGGATAGTCACTAGTGAAGAACCAAGGGGGCGTGACACCTTCTCACAGCCTCCCCACGTTACAGGGGGTGTTTCTCCTGCTGCCCTCGGGTCTCCTAAGGCCCTGTTCCTGCAGGTTGTATTCTTACTAAGACACAAGATAGGTCGTCTTGGGAGAGCCCGTGGTGTTTTCCATCATCCTCCTTTCATCCAGGGTGCTGCTTTGATGTGCCCAGTCCCCGCTGGAGCCCGAGTCCACGTTCTCTTATCTGGCGTCTTTTCAGCAAGTCGTTGCCTAAAAAGAGAAGCCAGGCTGCTTGCTTAGGTGCCGTCTTCCCGGGGAGCCGGCCACTCTCCTGAGGCGACACCCAGGCTGCCACCAGCCTGGAGGACGGGACAGCCTTTCTCTAAGGTCTCCAGAGTCACCATGTGAAAGCCCCGCTCATGTGAGGTGATCTCAGGGGGCCTCTCCCCGGGCAGGGCAGGGTGGTCTCCAGCAGCACCCGACCTGCTATCACATGCAGTAATCTCCCTCAAGGTCCCACGGGTCCTCTGGATTTACAGACTTGCCTGCGTTCCAGTGTTCAGGTGCACATGGTTTCTGAAAACAGCCCTTTAATTCTGCCAGGAAGGTACCTGGGAGGGACCCGGGCCGCCCAGCGTGGGGCCCTCCTCTCTCTGGTCAGGGCTGGAAAGGGAGGGAGCACAGAACGACTTTGTGCTGTATCGGTCCACCCATCGGTCCACCCACCGACAGTTCACGAGGAGGGAGCACGTGGCCGTCAGGCTGTGCCAGTGCCCTGTGTTCAGGAAGCTGCTTACTAGCCGGGAGTGCCTAGGGTGGGGCTTCTGCCCCCTGGCCCCTGGGGCCAGGCACGAGGGGGGGGCAGCTGTGAGGGCAGTTTCTCTGGGGGCGGGGGTGTGAGCTGGGGCTGGGGGCTGGGGAGAAAGGTGCAGAGCTGTGGGACGGGGAGTCAGCCCTGCTGCGCTGGGACACCCCCCCCCCACCCCCGTGTCATTGCTGAGCAGAGGCGGCTGGGACCCTCCACACCTCTTTCCAGCTGTTTGTCCTGCACCGTTTGAACATGGGACTATGAGGAGACCCTTAGTTTCCTTTCCCCGTCGTGAGAGCAAGGCCTGCCGGTGGTAGAGGGTTTAGGAAACCCATAGACAAAGAGAATCCAGCGTCCTCCAGTGCTGAGGCAGGGGACCCATCCCAGTAAGCGGAACGCCGCAAGTGTGTGGTGCTTCTTCCAGCACAAAGGGCTCAGACCGTCTCTCAGGCGGGACCGTTGGTTGGACTCCCTTAAAGACGGCCATTCTTGGGTGGCTCAGTTCTAGCACCTTCCTCCCGCCTGCCCTCTGCGTTCCCGTGCTTGCGCGGCGTCCAGTGCCTGCCAGCCTTCAGTGGCCTCGCCTCCGCCTGTGTGCATTTTCTTAAGATTGTCACCTAAATAGGTTAAAGATGCCGCTTTCTGCACTACTCTGCCCCTAGGACAGTATGACCTCTGCTGGATAAAATGGAGTCTGGAAAAGCTCGTTTATTTGGATTGTTTACTGTTTTTTCTGTATTTTGGATGATTATGTAATTCATTTTGAAGTTATTTTCTTAGTTTACCTTTGTGCCTAGTTAACGTGTAGTTTTGTTTGTTTACGTAGATTTTGAAGATCTGTTTGATGATGATGACATCCAGTGAGACGCCGTCCAGGGGCGCGTGTGCTCACGCCTGCACTGTACTGCTGTGGTGGAGCTCCGCAAAGGACAATTTCAGATGGCTCTAAAGAACTTGTGGACATTACTAGAAATTAGGAGGTGGTTACCAAGAAAGAGAAGGATGGTTTTAAATATCTGCATGAGGCCCGCTAATCTCTAGATGTGACCAACTTTTGTCCTTCAATTAAAAGAAAAAGTGATGCCGTCATTGCAGGGTAATTTTAATTCTTGAATTTTCAAGCAAATGTTACAATCCCTGAAAGTCTCTGTGCTTACGTGTGGGTGCGTGTGTGTTGGCATGGAGAGTGAAACACTTGTCAGCCTACAAGTACACACTACGCTCTTTTCCCCGTATGCAGTATCGAGTAATTGTGAGGGCTCACCCCCTGCAAAGTGTGGGCTAGACAGCGGTGTCGGGTGTGCACGTGGCCCTCCTCACAGCACGCTGGTCAGACCTTACTCTGGGCAGATGCGCCTGGCACGGTCCCCCCCGCTCCCCCAAGCTGGGCCTCGGGTCACCTGCCCTAGCACTAGAGCAGCTGCTGTTGCGAGACCCGAGGCTTGAAGACTCAAGACAGCTAGATAATGACCCTGACGGAGGTGCCTTCCTTGTGAGAAATGTGTATGTTGGGCCATTTCAAAGAGGATGTAACACCTAAGGGAGAAAAAGGTATTTTTGACTTTCTTCTTGGCCCAGCTCAGCTATAGATAATGGCTGTAAAAACTAAGATTTCTATTTCATGTCGATGTCAAAGTGAAGAGTGTTTCTTCGACCAGGAAGCGCCCATGCCACAGGACTACAGCGCTCCGCATATCTTAGAGATGAGCAGGGCCACTGAGTAGATGCTCAGCACATGCTGACCTCCCCCGGGACAACGCGCTCGACAGCATCACCTGGTAGCCCGAAGAGAGATGAAGGTCTAACCTGGAGGAGCCCTCACCTCTGCTGTGTCCCCGTGAGTGCTGTGCGGGCTTCCAGTCTGTCACTTAGACGGTGCTCCTGCCCTGCCCTGGGAGAACTAGTCTGGCAAGCTGCCCTGGGCCCACACGAGAGCGGGTTACGGCCCAGTGTCCCTGCCAGACAGGACAGGACAGGTGTGGTCTGCTGTGTCGGAAGCCCCTTCCTCTGAGGCTCGGGGCCCCAAAGCACAGGCTGCCTCACAGGCGAGCTGCGCACTCTCTGCCTTCTGAGAGCGGCTTTCTTGGTGCTTAGCTTAATTCACGAGCGGTTTCTACTGTTTGCTAAGTGGGTTTCTCAGAACAGGCCCACAAGTGTCTGGGGAGCAGGTAGGTGTGGGGGTGAATTTTTTGGGGTTACCCTACAGTCCTCATCTGTTGAGGTTTTCAACAGCCCTGTGTGGCTTGTGCCGTTTTGCGTCGGGGCTGGCTGGGGCTCAGACCCGCAGCGACCCTGCAGTGACCCCTGTGTTGAGTGTCACCAAGGAGCTGTGGGCCCCGCCCAACCCCCCTCACCTGTCGGGCCTCCTTTGTCGGCAGACGAGGCCCTTGGTCCCTGACATGGCTCCTGGTTCTTGGGCCTCTGCTTGTCAGCAGGAGGGGGTGGCCCGAGGTGGAGGAAGGGGAACCAGAGCACGGGAACTCCATGGCTGCAGTGGGGAGCTCTGTGTGAGCCTTAGAATCCCGGGCGAGTCTGTCCCAGCAGCTGTGTGAGTGCTAATCCCCGTGTGTGTGACACACGCGGTTAGACCCGTTAGGCATTTGTGCCCTGGACCACCTTTTGCCTTCACAGAAGCTGCAGCTTCCTGGTGCCATGAGGCTCAGAGACAGAATTTGCACCTTCTCCCCCTTTGTCTCGCTGCGCCTCGGCCATCCCCATGGGGAAGCGGCGAGTACGGTAGGAGACAGCAGCATCCGCTTGTCCTGTGCATGTGCGGACTCTTGCCGTTGTCAGTCATGTGTCTTCATTGACAGTGGCAAAAACACACTTCCTCTAATTTTTTCTACCTCCTTGCCTTGATCATGGGGCCTCGTGTGCCCATCTCTGGCACATTTAGAAATGCTGTGGGACGCCTGGGGGGCTCAGCGGTGGAGCGCCTGCCTTCAGCTCAGGTCATGATCCCGGGATTGAGTCCCACATCGGGCTGCCCGCTGGGAGCCTGCTTCTCCCTCTGCCTGTGTCTCTGCCTCTCTCTCTGTGTCTCTCATGAATAAATAAATAAATCTTAAAAAAAAGAAATGCCGTGGAGTTATGCCACACTTGACGCCAGGCCCAGCTGCCAGCCAAGGGGTGGAACGTGAGAAGGTGAGGCACAGCTGGGCCGGAACCCCTGGGGCTGCTTGGAGACCCAGCTGAGGGTAAGGAGACTCCTCAGTGAGGACGGGAGGCAGCTTACGCACCAGAGCCTGTGAGTGGAAGCGGGGATTTGTGGGCAGGCTGGAAGGACAGGTGAACAGAGGACAGCTGGCCCCAGGCTCTGGGACCCTCGAGGGGGCCGTCCCCCCACTTCCCCTGCCACGGGCTTCTCGGGCCAGGTGGGGCCAGGGTCCTGACAGTGCTGGCTGTAGCTGGCCCCGTGTGCCCCCCGACCTGCCAGCCGTGGCCAGGCTGCCGCTGGGACAGTGGGTGGCAGTGCCCACTCAGACCCTGGAGCTGGGGAAGCACCTTTGTACAGAGCGGAAGGTGTCCGCTCCATGGCCGTGATGGGTTCTTTGGGGAATATTCTGTTAACTGTTGGGGGATCCTCGGGATCTGAAGTTACCGGTTCTTGGATGTGAGGATGCTAACGAGAGGGAGCCCTTTCAAGACCTCGTGACCAACTACACGTGTGGGGCTCAGGAAGCGACCTGAGAGGAAGACTGTCCCGAGTTTCACACTGGCAGGACTTCAGTCGGGGCCTCTGAAGGGACCGTCCCCTCTCCTGGCCCTCGTGTCCTCCCGAGTGGGGGCAGCGTTCACCTCACGCCAGCTCTGGCCCGGCCCTCCGTTGGAGCAGAGACGTGCCTGTGGCCTCTCAGGACTCCGGATACCACCCGAGACGGGGCGGGGGGCCGGCCTCTGAGTTCTGGCACAAACACCAGACAGCTGGGCTGAGCACGCTTCCAAAACAAGTCACATTTTTTAAAACGCAGCGTTTGTGATTTTAGAAATCTTACCGCTGTGAATTCCGCCTGGAGCCAGGAGAAAGTGCTGAGGAGAGGCGCCCAGATAATAGGGCCCTTTGTTTCTCCAGAGGCTGAAGATGGACCCTGAGGGGCCGCAGAAGCAAAGCCTCGGCCAAGGGCAAGGGTGACTGCCCCACTCCCGCCCCCAAGGAGGTGGATGCAGCATCTCTGCACCCACCTCCTGCACCCAGCTCAGGTCAGTGCGGGGGTGTCAGCCCCACGGTGAGATCTGCGGGTGCCGCGTGTCGTGTGGATGATGCTTAACCCCGACGAGCCAGAAAGTGAGCTGCTCAGAAGTATGGCTCACTGGTGTAACTCGGGGGAGCGCATGTGGTGCCCTGGAAATGGCAAGTGCCCTCCAGGCGAAGAGCATCACCCCTTGGGGAGGGGCGGTGGCAGGGAGGGAGGGAGAGTCCCCTGGCCCGTGAGTGGCCGCGCACCGGAGGGGCAGCTTGTAGCCAAGCAGTGGCTGCCACGCAGTCGTGCTCAGGAAGCGCCTGGATAATAAGTGGCACTTGTTGTGCGTGGTGCTGCGGCAGCGTGCGTCCCCACCACAGTGCACAAGGGCTCCTTTTCTCCACGGCCTCGCCAGCACCTGTTTCTTGTGTTTCTGACTTTAGCCATTCTGACAGGTGTGGGGTGATTCCTCATCGGCATCGTGATTTGCCTTCCCTTGCTGATGAGCGATGTGGAGCATCTCTCTGTTGGCCGTCTGGGCATCTTTAGAGAAACGTCTCCTCAGGTCCTCAGCGTGTTCTTGAATCACGTTATTTGGGGTGTTGTGGTTGTTGTTGAGTTGTAGAAGTTCTTTACGTGTTCTGGACACGCACCCTTCACTGAATACGTCATTTGCGGATACCCTCTCCCATTCGGTAGGCCGCCCTTTACACGTTGCTGACAGTGGTCTCCACCGTGTGAAAGCTTTTTATTTTGGTGAAGTCCCAGTAGTTTATGTTTGCTTTTATTTTTCTTGCTTCAGGAACACATCTAGGAAAAGTTGCCATGTCTGATGTTGGAGAAATCACCACCGCCGGTGCTCTTTTCTAGGAGTTTAGAAAAGGGTTTCTTGCCTCACATTTAGGTCTGAACTTATTTTTGTGTGCGGCGTAGCAGAGTGGCCCAGTGTCCCTGTTCTGCACGCGGCTGTCCAGTGCTCCAGCACCATTTGTGGAAGAGCCTGTCTTGTCCCCCCCGTGTACCCGCCCCTGCCCTGTCCAGGGTTGGGTGACCATATAAGCAGGGGCTTATTTCTGGCCTCGCTTTGCTCCCATGGACGCAGGTGTCTGTTCCGGTGCCGGTACTGCGCTGTTTTGATTACGGTGGCTTTGTGGGATTGTTGAAATTTGGGGTTGTGATGTCTCCAGCTTGGTTCTTCTTTCTCAAGAAAGAGCACCTTTGGCTGTTGGGAGTCTTTAGTGGTTCCACACAGACGTTAGTGATATTTGTTCTAGTTCTGTGAGAAGTGATCCAGCCAAGTGCACCACGCACCACTGGGTACTCACCCAAAGGAAAGGAAGAACGCTAATTGGAAAAGATGCACGCAGCTCGTGTTTGTTGCAGCATGATTTGCAGTAGCCGAGACCTGGAAGGAAGGGCTGCGTGTGTGTAACGGATTATCACTCAGCCGTAACAAAGGCCGAGGTCTTGCAGCTCCGTGGATGGACCTAGAGGGTGTTATGCTAAGTGTAGTAAGTCAGAGAAAGATGAATGCCGTGATTTCATGCGTATGTGGAATCTAGAACACAAAACAAATGAATAAACAAAAAGACACAGACCTATAAACAGAGGACACACTGGTGGCTGCTGGGGCGGGGCGGTGAGCAGAATGGGGAAGGGGAGCGGGAGGCGCAGGCTTTCTGACCGCGGGGATGAACGGCACAGTCGGTGGCACTGGGGAGCGTGTGGTGCCGTGGTAGTGACGTGGTAGTGACGCTGGTGAGCACAGCGTTAACACCCTGGGCACTCTTGTGCTGTCGTGCATCAACTGCACTCAAGAATACGTGAATCTAAATAAACACAAGTGTATTGGATACGCAAGGGACTTTGAAAATAATCAAGTCCTGGGTCCTGCTGGAGGACAGCAGCCCGGGGAGGTTGTGCGTGGGGCCCAGCGCCTGCTCCGCTCACCTCGGGGGCTCCCGGCGCCCCCAGCCAGGCTGGCAGGGCGGGGAGAGTGGGGCCTCCGGAAGTGCCAGGCACGGGGCGTGGGGAAAGGCTGGGACATGGATTTCCATTCGTCTTCCAGTCACAGCTGGCGAGAGAGAGGCTGCCCCGAGACACCCCTCACCAGGTCCCTAGAGGTGGCACGGGCCAGACCTTGCCGGGACCCAACAGGCCCTGCCAGGTGAAGTGCTGCCCCCGCCTCCCGAAACGTGCAGGCTGTGCTGACCCTGCCTGGAGACAGCCCAATGCTTCGAGGGGCCTGGGCGAGGCTCTAGGCCGTCCCTCCTGGAGCCGGGGGCGGGGGGCGGGAGGGGGGGGCCTGCCTGCACTTTGCAGAGAGCTCCCTGTTCCTGCTTGGGGCCAGCTCTCCTGCTGCCCACCCCCACCCAGTTCATTAGATCATTTGGGGGAGGGAATTGGGGTGCAGATGCTGCACAGAGAGAAGGCGGATCCTGCTGCCAGTAGAGCCCCAGGACCGAGCTGCAAGGTCCTGTGGACTCCGGTGTCGGTGGGCCCAGCCCAGCCCCATGTGGGATGCACAATGGAGGAAGCCGGGCCTCAGGCAGGAGGGACAAGTGACCTGCGGTCCTGCAGGCCCAACACTCCAGGAGGTGGGGTCCTCACAGCCCCAGGTGACCTCCTAGACTTGGGGTCCCGGGGCACATCGGGATGAGAGATTGTGCAAACACATCCCAGTCCGAGGCTGCCTGCCACACGGCCCAGGGGCACAGGGGACCTGAAGGCGCGCCCCTCCTGGTGGGGAGACAAAGGCAGAGGGGCAGGCGGGGTGCACAAGGTGGCGGTGACCAGGCTCCCTGGAGCTGCTCCCCCCCGACTTGCCCCCCCTGTGCCTGCCTGAGCTGTGAAGTGGGGCTGCTGAGAGTGAGCAGGGCCCGAGTTACGCCCAGATTGCCCCCTGCACGTGGCACTGCGAGCTGTGAGCACGCCCGTGGGCCCCGGGAACCTTGGGTCCTCTGTCCTCCGCCTCCCCCTGCCCCTGAGTTCCTGTCCCTGTGGAGTCACCATCTGCCCACGGCACAAGGGGATTTGCCCCCCGTGGCGCAGGTCTCAGGAGGCGCCTGGCCCCAGCCCCAGCCCCGGGCTCGGGCGGCCTTCTCTCTCCCCAGAGGTGCGGACAGGCCGGGAGACAAACGGCGAATGTGGAAGGACCCACGGGAAGCGCACACCACAGATGCAGGGCCGCGGGGCCAGTGTGGACCGGGGTCGGGCGCCTGTGCAGAAGGGCAGCGGAGCCGCGCAAAGGAAAGGATGGGCCCGGGGACCGGGAAGACCGTGCGCAGAACCACGGCCCGTGCGAGGCTGCAGCTGCCGGTAGATGTCCGGTGAGGCAACACCTCACTCTCCTCACTAGAGGGGCAGACGTTTAAAAGACTTCATTATGTTGACTTGAAGATAGTGTAGTTGGGGTACGCGATCGGTGTCGGGTGTACCACGCGGGTCACACGGTCTGTGCGTGACTCCGTGCTCGCCATCTGAGCGTGGTCCCTCCTCCCCGCGCAGCGCCACGGCGATCTCACTGGCCACCCTCCCCACGCGGCCCTTCCCGGCCCTGCGCCCCACTGCTTCACAGCCGGGGCTTTATCCGTCTCCGTCCCCTCCCCTACTCTGCCCACCCCCGCCCTGGCAACCACCAGTTTGAACAGGTCTGTGTTCACAGGGCTGATTCTGTTTTCAGTTTGTTTATTCATCTATTTTTGTGGATTCACATAAATAAGTGGAATCATATGGTGTTTGTCTTTCTCTGACTTGTTTTCACTTAGCGTTAACACCCTCCAGCTTCGGGACGCCCGGGTGGCTCCGTGGGTGAGCGTCTTCGCCCAGGGCGTGACCCCGGGGTCCTGGGATCGAGTCCCGCATCAGGATCCCTGCAGGGAGCCTGCTTCTGCCTCTGCCTGTGTCTCTGTGTCTCCTGTATAAGTAAATACAATCTTTAAAAAAACAAAACAAAAAAAAACAACCGACACCTAGCTTCATCCAGGTCATCGCAAATAGCAAGACCTCCTCCTTTTGTATGGCTGACGGGTATTCCACTGTGTGTGTGCAAGGTGAGGTGCAGGGGGTGGGGCGGTTACTTGATACACTTACACCTATTCATCTAATACATAGAATTGACCTTTTGCTGTGCGTGTACAGATGTGTGTTCCGGGGGAGGGCACGCATGCGGTGTGTGCCCACCTGTACCTGTACGGCCGCCCCCCCTCAGCCCATGGCTGTGACCATACACAGGGTACATGCTCACATATGTGGGGGGGTGTGTCCCAGAAGGTGGAACTCACAGCCCCGCGGGGAAGGACACACCTGAAGAGCCTGAGCAAGTAGCGTGAGGGCAGGTGCTGGGGCAGGTGTAGGCTGCACTCTGGAGGAAGCCCCGGGTGGTGAGGAGGAGAGGGAGAGAAGAGTGGCCGGGTGTGTGCAGGATCCGGGCCAGGTGGCCGGTGGGGTGGCCACGGGGAGATTCGTGTGGGGCTCGGGGTGATTGGTTTTAGCCGCAGTCTCTGGACCGTGTTACTGGTTTTGTTCTGTTTGGTCCATCTCTGTACTCTTCCAACTTTAACTTTCATTTTGCTGAGACCTAATTTATCCTGTCACTAGGGGGGCAGGCTTCAGCCCCCAGCCGTGCCCAGCACGGTTAAGTAAATGTTGAAAGAACCTGTTGGAACTTTTGCTGAGACAGGAAAACCACCAGGCCTGCCGTGAAAATAACATTTGGAGCAGTTGGCTGTGTTTTTTCTTAGCCTCTTGCTGAGGATCTGAACAGTCCCACAAGGTGGCATTCATTGAAAGCCAACTCTGAGCACCACGTTTCCATTATTCCATCGTGAAGCCCCAGGATGTCCCAGAGGGCAGGTGGTGTGCCACTGGCACGAATAAACTGAGGCTCACCACGGCGACGTGACTTGCCCGGGCAGGTCCTCTGAGGACAGGAGGAGCAGGACGGTGCCTGGAGAGGTACAGCAGGGCCACCCTGCTTAGGACACGGGTGCGGGTCTCACCCTCTGAGATGTGTGACCTGGGGCCCGGCCCTCTGCTCCCGTAGGGTTAGAGAGACACCTAGCTCAAGACGAAATGAACACTTTCTGCTTGACAAAAGATGCCATTGGGGGACCATCAAGCTGCAGACGGAGGAATATCGTAGCTGACAAGGGGCCCACCTCCAAAATACACCAAGGGCTTCTGCAAATCAACAATAAAAGCAGGAACAACCTAATGGAACTGGGAACAGGGCGTTTATAAAAGGAGGTAGGCAAGTGACCAGGGCCCCCTGAGAGGATGCCGGGCATCATGGATCAGGGCAATGGCGCCGGGATGTGATCTCGCATTTGCTTGAATGGCCACAGTCTGAAACAACAAGGACGGATGTCGGGGCTGGGGGGCCCTCGGGGGGCCGTGTCCGGCCTGCCATGCGGGGCGGTGGCTGGGCAGCCGCCTTACTAGGCTAAGCCTCCACCCTCCTGCAGGCCCTCTGCCTGCGAGCTGCACTTTCAGGCATTTGCCTAAGAGGGAGGAGTCTGCCAGCACCAAGCTGGGCCCAGACTGGCCCCTGCCCCCGTGCGCCCAGCCGTGGAGCCCGGAGAGCGCGTGGGGGACACCGCAGCCTGGGGCTAGAGAAAGCAGCCAGGCCCGGAGGAGAGCAGGAGCAGGTGCGGGCGGAGCTCATCCAGGGGACACGGGTTAGAGCCTGGAGGGGTGGGGGTGGCCCTGACGGGCAGTGCAGGCTGAAGCGGCCTCTGGGTCGGAAGTTTCCGTCTCGTGTGCAGCTGGTGGTTTTGTGGTTGTATTTAATCGTCAGGACCCATCAGACTGAGCGCTTAGGTGTGTGCATTTGATGATCTGTCGGCTGCTCGATGATTTTTTTTTCAAGGGCAGCACGTTATTGTTATTAGTGTGCTGGGGCGGCTTCAACAGCAGAGACTTTCCTCCGAGTCTGGAGGCAGGAGGTCCCAGATCACGGTGTTGCCAGGGCTGGTTTCTGCTGAGACGGCTCTCCGCGGCCTGCAGACGGCTGTCTCCTCCTGTCCTCCCTGGCCTCGTCCCCGTCGGCGTCGGGTGTCTCCTCCTCCTCCTGGAGGGACACCAGGCCTATGGAGCCGGGGACCCACTCTTCGGCCTCATTTAGCTTCAGCTGTGTCCTCAAAAGCCCTGTCACCAGATCCAGTCACGTGGGGTGTTGGGCTTCAATCTGTGAACTTCGCGGGGGTGGGGAGGGACACAACTCAGTTCATAACAAAGAGGTTTTTTTTTTATTATTATTGGTGTTCAGTTTGCCAACATATAGCATAACACCCAGTGCTCATCCCATCAAGTGCTCCCCTCCGTGCCCATCACCCAGTCACCCCACCTCCCGCCCACCTCCCTTTCTACCACCCCTAGTTCGTTTCCCAGAGTTAGGAGTCACAAAGAGAGTTTTTGAAAGAGAAAAAGAATACCTGCTCGCAGAGTGGTCGTGAGGATTACACCAAGGAAGACAGCCCTGAACACAGCCCCTGCCACGCACCCCGCCTGAGCAAGAAGGCGCCTTCATGGTCAGCAGCTCTGGAAGGCCGGGCTGTTTGGCCTCCATCCTTAGGGGCTGTTCACCCGGATCGCGTGCGGGTCCTAGCTCGTCCTGGCACGAAACCGCCGTGGAAGGAAGGAGCACTTTGTCAACTAAGGAATTCGCGCCGCCTGCTGACCGAGGACACCGCCCTGGTTGCTGATCAGAGGCAAGATGGTCTTCCCAGCGTGCCTGGGTCTGGCCGCTTTCGCCTCTCACCCTTGGAAGCAAAATGCAGGGAACTCGTTGAATCCTCGAACTGTGTTCTATGGAGAGGTGTGGACATTTAAGGTAAAAGAAAAGAAAACGGCTCCGGATGTCTGTATTCAGAACCGAAATAAGAAATGAAGCTGCCCCTGCTCCTCGAATCACCAGGCAGAAAACAAGAATTTTCAAGTGCTTATTCGTTCAGAGTAACTTTGCTGCCGTTCCGTTCACCCGCAGTTCAAGGCACCCATTTTAAGGGTACGGGTGATGATGTGGCAAATGTGTGTATCCACGTAACTTGTGTCACATTCAAGATCCAGGACATTTCCATCATCCCCAAACCCCAGACATCCCCTCCTACTCCTCCGTAGTCAGAACCCTCCACCTGCAATGTCTAACCCACTTTCTGTAACCACAGCAGCGTTGTGCCGCTCTAGCGTCTCATACACACACGTCATACCCCTTCGCATCTGGGGTATTTTCCCGAGATGATGTTTTTGAGATTCGTCCACCCCAATCCGTGTACCAGCAGCTCATTCTTTATTGCTGAATATGTGCCATCATACGGGCGCCGTCTTCTATGTTTTTTTTTTTTCTAGAAGTTATGTTTTGTACCTGTGATCCATTTCAAATTAATATATATGCACAGCAAGGGCAAGATTTGAGGATCATTTTATATTTTCACATGGATGTCTAGTTTGTCTAGCAATTGATTTCCATATTGATAATAGCATCAGATGATCAGACTGTCTTTATTACTATAGCAATGGGGTGAGTCTTGAAGTCAGGTAGTATCAATCCTCCAACTTTGTTTTGCTCCTTTGATGTTTTGTCGTCTCCTCCCAGTCTTTTACTTCTCCACAGAAAATTTAGAATCAGTTTCTTAATATCCACAAGATAACTGCCTGTGACTTTGATTGGGATTGCATTGAATCTATAGATTGAGTTGGAAAAAACTTCACATCTTGACAATAGTGAGCCTTGCTATCCATGAACATGAGATATCCCTCCATTTATCTGGCTCTCCTTTGTTTCCTTTCATCACACATTTGTAGTTTTTCTCATACAGATTTTGTACCTACTTTGTCAAATGTACACCCGAGCATTTCATTTCCAGGGAGTGATAATGTGAGCAGTGATACTATAAATAGTGTTGTGTTTACAATGTCAATTTCTGCTCATTTATTGCTGGTATATAAGGCTAAAAATTAGCCTTATATGCTGCAAGCTTGCTGTAATTGCTTATTAGTGCCAAGAGGTTTTGTTGTTGTTGCTGTTGATTCTTTCGGATTTTGTACAGGTGATTGTGTCATCTGTGAACAAAGTTTTATTTCTTCCTTCTCAATCAGGAGGTCTTATGTTTCCTTTTTTTCCTCTCTGTTTTATGGAATTTGCTTGGACTTCCAGCATGATTTTGAAACGGCGTGGTGAGAGGGGATATCCTTTTCTTGCTCCTGATCCAAGTGGAAAAGCGTCACATCGCACACCATTAAGTATGATGTCAGCTCTAGGTTTCTTGTAGACATTCTCTATCAAGTTGAGGAAGTTGCTTTCATTCCTAATTTACTGATAGTTTTTTTTTTAAATCATAAATGGATGTTGGATCATGACAAATGCTTTTTCTACATCTATTGATATGATCACATGATTTTTTTTTCTTTAGCCTGTTAATTTGATGGATTATATTATTTGACTTAAAATGTTTAATTAGCTTTGCATACCTGGGATAAATCTCACTTGGTTGTGGTGTGTGATTATTTTTATATTGTTTCTTTTTCAGATGTAGAGTTCGGTAATTCATCAGTTGCATATAACAGCCAGTGGTCATCCCATCAAGTGCCCTCCTCAAGGCCCATCACCCCGTTACCCCATCCCCCCACCCACCTCCCCTGCAGCAACCCTCAGTTTATTTCCTATAGTTAAGTGTCTCTCATGGTTTGTCTCCCTCTCTGATGACTTCCCATTCAGTGTTCTCTCCCTTCCCCTATGATCCTTTGTGCTGTTTCTTATGTTCCATGTATGAGTGAAATCATGATAATTGTCTTTCTCTGATTGACTTATTTCACTCAGCATAATACCTTCTAGTTCCTTCCATGTCGATATAAATGGTGGATATTCATCCTTTCTGATGGCTGAGTAATATTCCATTGTATATATAGACCACATCTTCTTTATCTGTTCATCTGCCCGTGGACACTTGGTCTCTTTCCATAGTTTGGCTCTTGTGGACATTGCTGCTATAAACACTGGGGGGCAGGTGTCCCAGTGTTTCACTTCATCTGTATCTTTGGGGTACATACCCAGTAGTGCAACTGGGTCATAGGGTAGCTCTATTTTTAACTTTCTGAGGAACCTCCACACTGTTCTCCAGAGTGGCTGCACCAGCTTGCATTCCCACCAACAGTGCAAGAGGGTTGGTTCCCTTTTCTCTGCATCCTCGCCAACATTTGTCGTTCCTGACTTGTTAATTGTGGCCATTCTGGCTGGTGTGAGGTGGTATCTTACTGTGGTTTTGATTTATACTTCCCTGATGCCCAGTGATGTTGAGCATTTTTTCATGTGTCTGCTGGCAATTTGTATGTCTTCTTTGGAGAAATGTCTGTTCATGTCTTCTGCCCATTTCTTGACTGAATTATTTGTTTTTTGAGTGTTGAGTTTGGTAAATTCTTTATAAATCTTGGATCAATTTGCTAATATTTTGTTGGGGATTTTTGTATCTTTGTTCATGAGAGGTATTGGTCTGTACTTTTCTTGTGATGTCTCTACCTGGTTTTGGTATTAGGGTAATTCTGGCCTCATATAATGACTTGGAAAGCATTCCTCTGAGAGAGATTGTAGAGGATTAGTACAATCTATTCTTTAAATGTTTGGTAGAATTCATCAGTGTCTGAGTTTAGTGCTTTCTGTTTTGGAAGGTTATTAACTACTGGTTTCAATTTCTTTAAAAGATATAGGCATGTCCAGATTGCCAGTTTCTTCTTGTGTGAATTTTGGCAAATTGTGTTTTTAAAGAAATTGGTCCATTTAATTTACCAAGTTTTTGGACATTGAGTTGTTTTAGTAATCTTTTATGATCCATTTAATGTCCATAGGTCTGTAGTGATGTCCCCTTTGTCATTTCTGATATTAATAATTTTTGTCCTCTCTGTTTTCCTTAGTCTGGCTAGAGGCTCATCAGTTTTGTCGATTTTTTTTAAGTGACAATGTTTGATTTCATTGTTTTCCTCTATCGTTTTTCTGTTTTTAATTAGTTTCTGCTCTAGTTATTTTTCCTTTTACTTATTTGGATATAATTAGTGCTTCTTTTTCTATTTTTTAAAGATAGAACCTTAGATGATTGACTGTAGATCTTTCTTATACTCTTATATATGCACTCAGTGCTGTAAATTTCCCCCTGAGCACTACTTTATATGCACCCCACAAATTCTGATGAGTTATGTTTTCATTTTCACTTACTTCAAAATATATTTAAGTTTATTTTGATATTTCTTTAACCCTTGTGTTATTTAGAAGTATGTTTAATATCCATGTATTTTGGGATTTTGTAGCTATCTTTCTGTTACTGAGTTCTAGTTTTTTTCTACTGGGGGCTGAGAGTAGACATTGCATGTTTTCTATTTTTTAAATTTGTTTAAGATGTGTTTTATACCCAGAATGTAGTCTACCTTGATGAATGTTCCAAGGAAGTTTGAGAACAATATGCCTTCTCAAATGTTGTTGGATAAAATGATCTGTAGATGTCTGTTACGTCCAACTGACTGATAGAATTGTTGAACTCAACCATGTCCTTACTACTTTTCTGCCAGTTGGATATAACCATTGGTGTTAAAGTCTTTGACTATAATAATAATGGATTTATCTGTTTTTCCTAGCAGTTCTACCAATTTTTGTGCTGTGCAATTTAATGCTGTCTTGTTTGTCCCATACACATTAAAGATTGTTTTATCTTCTTAGAGAACTGACCCCTTTATCATTATGTAGTATCTCTCTCTATTCCTGATAATTTTCCTTGCTGTGAAGTCAGCTCTGTCTGAAATTAATATAGCTGCTCCTGCTCTCTTTTGACTAGCTTGGATTCTCTTTCTCCATTCATTTCATTTTAATCAATATTTTAAGTGGGATTTTTATAAACTACATGTAATTGGGTTTTGTTTTTTGATACATCCTGACAATCTATATAATTTAATTGGTGCATTTAGACCATTGACATTCAAAGTGATTATTGATATGGTTGGACTAATATCTACCATATTTGTTACTGTTTTCTACTCTTCCCCTTGTTCTTTATCCCTGTTTTTGTCTTATACTCTTTTTCTGCCTTTTGTGGTTTAATGGAGCATTGATTTGATTTCATTTTATCTTTTCTTGCCATAATAATTATGTGTGTGTGTGTATATATATATTTGTATATTTTTATTGGAGTTCAATTTGCCAACATACAGCATATCATCCAGTGCTCATCCCGTCAAGTACCCCCCTCAGTGGCCGTCACCCAGTCACCCCAACCCCCTGCCCATCTCCCCTACCACTACCCCTTGTTCATTTCCCAGAGTTAGGAGTCTCTCATGTTCTGTCTCCCTCTGATTTTTCCCATTTTATCTCCTTTCCCCTATAATCCCTTTCACTACCTTTTATATTCCCCGTATGAATGAAACCATGTGATGATTATTCTTCTCCAATTGACTCACTTCACTCAGCATAATACCCTCCAGTTCCATCCACGTCTAAGTACAGGGTAGGTATTTGTCATTTCTAATGGCTGAGGAATATTCCATTGTATATATAGACCACATCTTCTTTATCCATTCATCTTTCAATGGACACCAAGGCTCTTTCCACAGTGTGGCTATTGTGGACATTGCTGCTGTGAACATTGGGATGCAGGTGCCCCTTTGAATCACTGTATTTGTATCCTTTGTATGCAATTGTTGGAATTTCCATATTGTTTTCCAGAGTGGATGCACCAGTGTGCATTCCCACCAGCAGTGTTAGGAGAGCTCTCTACATCCTCACTAATACCTGTTGTTCTGAGTTGCTCATTTTAGCCATTCTGGCCAGTGTGGTGTGGTATCTCATTGTGGTTTTGATGTGTATTTTCCTGATGCTGATGTCTGAGAAAGTCTGTATTTCTGCTTCACTTTTGAAAGATGATTTCACAGGGTACAGAATTCTAGGTTGATTTTTTTTCCCTCTCAACATTTTAAGTATTAATGCTACTCTCCTCTTGCTTGCATGTTTTTTGAGAAGTTGGTTGTAATTCTTACCTTTGCTCCTCTATAGATAAGGTAATCTCTTTTCTCTCTGGCTCCTTTCAGGATTTTTTCCTTATTTTTTGGTTCTGAATATGATATGTCTAGGTATAGTTTTTTGTTGTTTTGTTTTTTCTTTTCTTTTCTTTTTTTTTCTTTTTCTTTTCTTTTTCTTTCTTTTTTTTTTTTTTTGGTATTTAATATACCTGTCATTCTCTGAACTCCCTGGATCTGTGGTAGGTGTTTCATAGAAACTGAATGTGTCTCCCGCCCCCCAACAACCAAATTAATCTATTAAGTCCCTAATCCCTACTGTGATGATATTCAGAGATTATACATCAGGAGGTAATTAGATCTTGAAGGTTGGGCCCTCATAATGAGACAGGTGCCCTTATAAGAAGGGACCCCAGAGAGCTTGCTTCCTCTCTATCAGCCACGTGGTCTCTATCAGCCACGTGGACACAGTTAGGAGGTGACCATCTACAAACCAGAAAGAACGTCCTCACCAGACCCTGGATCTTGGATTTTCCAGCCTCCAGAACTGTGAACAAAACCCACAAATGTTTGTTGTTTAGCCCCCCTTGTCTGATCTTAATGTAGGGAAAATTACCAGTCAGTGTTGCTCCTTCCCCACTTTCCCTTCGGGTGTTCCATTACATGTATATTACACCTTCTCTACACTGTGTCTCACAGTTCTTGGATATTATGGGGGCTTTTCCCTTAGTTTTTCTTCCTATGCTTTTCAGTTTTGGAAGTTTCTGTTGTCATGTTTTCTAGCTCATCGGAGCATAACTTGGTTGTGTCCCCCACTAATAAGCCCATCCGAGACATCCTCCATTTCTATCAGTGTTTTTTATGTCTTACATTTCCTTTGGATTCTTCCTTAGAATTTATACCTCTCCATTTACATTTTCTCATCTATTTTTTGAAACTGTCTACTTTATCCACTAGACCCCCATAGTGTATTACTCAGAAGTGTTTTAGATTCCTGGTCTTACAATTCCAGCATCTCTGTCATACCTGGACCTGGTTCTGATGCTTCCTTTCTTTTTTTAAACTTTGGTTTTATGGTTTTAGTATGCCTTGTAATTTTTTCCTCAGACATGAGGTACTGGGTAAAAGTTGCTGCTGGAAACAGGCCTTTGGTGAGATGGTGATGAGATGTAAGGGGAAGGGAAGCACTCTGTAGTCCTGTGATTTCATCTCCATCTTGTAATGAGCCTAAGTCTCTGGACTGTGACCTCACAACTGCTTCTCAATTGTCATTTGTTTTCACACACGCCTGGCACAATGTGGTTAGAATGGACTGCAGTCGGATGTTTCCCTTCCCCCCAGGTCACTATTTCCACTAGATAATTTCCACTAGATTGGACCATGGTTAAATGATAATTTCCACTAGATTGGACCATGGTTAAATAGTGAAGTAGCCCTTTCCTGAAGGCACACCTTAGAAAGACAGAAAATTCTGGCATATTTCAGAATGGCCGCTTGCCTCCTCCCTCTTCCAGAAGCATGAAGGGATTTTTCTCGAGTATTTATGTGAGACCTGGTAGGACTCCAGGAGGTAAACTCCCCAGAGTGTGGGGCCCCTGATGGGTGCATCCCCCTTGAGTTTTTATCTCTCAGCCTTATTCACACCAAGCCTCCAGTAGTTCATCAGCTGTGGTTCAGGTTTTCCAAGATGGTGCTGGTCCCATAGACTTTTCAGCTCTGAGTTTCTGCTCCAGTATGTTGTGATTCTCTGTAATCCCTGTCTTTGGAAGCAGTGGTTTACCCTCTGACCTCACCTCTCTTGTGGATCTAAGAAGAGTTGTTGATTTCTCAGTTTGTTCAGCCTTTTACTTCTTGGTAGGATTGAGTGGGGAATTATGAGCCCCTCTCATGCTGGAGAAACCACAAGTCTCCATGCCTATTTTTATTCCTGTCATCCCTTCCTTGTCCTTCTCAGGCAACCACTGGCCTCTTTTCTATATAGATAATGTTGTATTTGATAGAGTTTTATACACGTTGAATCATGCGGTACATACTAATTTCTTTGGCCTTTTAAATTGAGCATACTGATTCTGAGATCCATCCCTGCTGTTGGGTGTATCAATAGTTTGTTAATTTTTATTGCAGAGTTACTCATACATTGTATGCATTTACCGCAATCTGTTTATTCATCTATCTGTTGATGTACTTGGGTTGTTTCCATTCTTTGGCTATTATATTGTGGATGCTATGAACATTCACTCATAAGTCTCTGTATTGACATATGCTACCATTTCTCTTGGGTAAATATCTGGGAATGGATTGGCTAGGTCATATGGTAGGTGTATGTTTAACTTTTTAATAAATTGTTAAACTGTTTCCCAAAGAAATTGTATCATTTTACATTCTTACCTGCAATATATGAGAGTTCTTAATTTTCTTTTTTATTAGACTTAAATTTTAGCCATTCTGGCGAGCATATAATGGTGTCTCATTGTGATTTTCATTTGTATTTCCTAATTAATTATGTTGAACATAATTTGTTCATTTGTTTATTTGGTTGTATATAATATATATATAATTTTATATAGTATAATATACTATATTATATTTGTTATATGTAATCTTAAATGAGGAGTGGCAGATATTCTCTTCTATTCTGTGATTTGTATGGTGTGTAGGCAACCTTCATGATGGCGCTAAAGATCTTCATCACCACCACCACCTCCGCCCTCCCTGCCCCCCCCCCACCCCGGTTTCACATTGTTGTTTTATCCCCTTCCTGGAGGTGGGTGTGATTTAGTTACTTCCTTCTAATGAGTAGAATATGGCAGAAGTGATGGTATGTTTCTGTCGATATTAGTTTAGTTATATAAAGCCAGACTTCTCATTCGCTCCCTTTATTCCCTTCTCTGTCTCATCATTTTCTTAAATAAGACAGTTTGCATATTTTAAGGACACTTAGGCACCATATAGAGATATCTGCTTAGAAAACTGGTGCAGCCACTCTGCAAAACAGTATGGAGTTATCTCAAAAACTTGAAAATAGAGCTACCCTGTAACCCAGCAATTGCACTACTAAATTTTTATCCGAAGGACACAAATACAGCGATTTGAAAGGGCACATGCACACCAATATTTATAACAGCAATGTCCATAGTAGCCAGACTATGGAGAATCCTAGATGCCCTTGACAGATGACTGGATAAAGAAGATTAAAAAAAAGAAGAAGAAGATGTGGTATGTATACAGTGGAATATTATGTAGCCATCAAAAAGAATGAAATCTTGCCATTTGCAATGATGTAGATGGAACTAGAGGGTATTATGCCAAGTGAACCAAGTCAGTCAGAGAAAGACAAATACCACATGATTTTACTCATATGTGGAATTTAAGAAACAAAACAGATGAACATAGGGGAAGGGAAAGAAAAATAAGATGAAAACGGAGACAAAACATAAAAGATTCTTAACTATAGAGAACAAACGGAGGGTTGCTAGAGGGGTGGGGGTATGGGGTAACTGGGTGATGGGCATTAAGGGGGGCACTTGTGATGAGCACTGAGTGTTATATGCAACTGATGAATCACTAAATTGTACCCTGGAATTTAATAATATACTATAAGTTAACTAACTTGAATATAAAACAAACAAACGAGATATCTACTTGACAAGGATGTGAGTTATTCAGTGAATAACTGACATTTATCAACAATCACATGGGTAACCTTAAAAGCAGATCTTTCAGTCGGCTGCTTTCTCATTATTAACCCTGAGAAAGAATCACCCAGCTAAGCTGTTTCCAGATTGCAGATGCTCAGTAACTTTGTGAGATGATGTATATTCTTTGTTTTAAGCTGCTGAGTTTGGGGGTAATTTGTTATGCATCAATACATAACTAAAACAGACTTTGGACCTGGAAGTGGGGTGCTTCCATAAAAGATGGGAAACTGTGGAAGTGGCTTTGGAACCAGATCATGGGCTTTGGAGGTAGTATTTGTGAAAGTCTAGAGTGCCTAGAGGAAACTGACGGTCTCTGATAAAGGCTCACAGGAAAGTGAGGTGAATTTTATTGGAAACCGTATAGAAGCAGAAGCTATGTAGTGGCACAAAGTGTGGCAACATTGTTGCTTAGATAATGAGGAAAGCAGAAATTATGCCAAATGCATTAGAAAATCAAGCTAAGGAAATTACAAGTGCCACTTGTTTCCTTGCTGCTTATACTAAAGTGCAAGACGATCAAGATTTTTTTTTTAAAGAGAAATACTCTTAAGCAGAAAGGTACCAGAAATTTATATTTTGAAAATTCTCAGCCTTTCCAGATGACAAATGATGTTAAAATTAAGAAATGGCCTCTAAGAAAGGCCCAAATCTAGGGCATTTCCAGGAAAACTAGACACAGAAATCAAGCCAAGAGTATGACTGAACTCCTTTGTTAAGACCTTAGAAAGATCTAAAGTTGTGCCTAAGTCATATAAGTCTTTGGAAGAGAGTAAGAATGTGCATCCAAGATGCTTTTACTCACACAGTAGCATCACTAGGAAGCTAAGGACCTCATCCTTACCGGTCTGAACAGGAAGCCAAAGCGTGGAGGAATTACTTCAAAGGGCCTCAAGATTTGCAGAGACCTTCGTGTTCTTAAAAGGGTTCAATATGCATCAATACCACCAGCTAGCTGTGAGAAGGACAGTGATAAATGAGAATGGGGAGAAGCCTTTGGGCCCCCAGAATCATACTGGCAAAAATCAGGGTGAGAGAGCTATTTAGTTAAAAGCATTTTATACCATTCACGCAAAAGGAGAGATGACCCAGAGGGCAGAGCCACAGAGAATTATTCCCGGGCCATCAGACACAGTTAAGGAACTTAAGAGAATTTCCCAGCTGGATTTCAAAATTGCTAGGTCCAGTGACACCTCTGTGCCTCTCACTTCCCTGTTTTTGAACAGGAACTTCTACAGAAGTTTTTCCATGCGCATCCAGTGTTGCATGTTGGGTATATGTGGATTCACATGACTTCTCTCTTAGGTTCACCAATCTACATATTGAGAAAAACTGTACTCAATGAGCCATAATTAAGGAAATGTTCCTGAGAAGCTACATCCACATGTGGGCCCAATATAAATTATGAGATTCTAGATGATGCAGTCATGAGATAAAATTGCGGGAGCCTTGTGATGAAATGAGTGTATCATCTCATACTGGAGAGAAATAAACCAAATGAATACAGAAAAAAATGCTGGGATGTTATTCTGTGTTTATTTTTTTTAATAAATTTATTTTTTTATTGGTGTTCAATTTGCCAACATATAGAATAACACCCAGTGCTCATCCCGTCAAGTGCTCACCTCAGTGCCCGTCACCCAGTCACCCCCACCCCCTGCCCACCTCCCCTTCCACCACCCCTAGTTCGTTTCCCAGAGTTAGGAGTCTTTCATGTTCTGTCTCCCTTTCTGATATTTCCACTCATTTTTTCTCCTTTCCCTTTCATTCCTTTTCACTATTTTTTATATTCCCCAAATGAATGAGACTATATGTTTGTCCTTCTCCGATTGACTTATAAATTATGACTCTACTTCCACACTGGTGTCTTCTCTTCCCCCCAGACCACCCCCCCTTTCACTGCCCATTTGGAGAGAGTCAGCTGCAGTGTCATTGGTTAGTCCTGGGGCCGAGCTGCATGAACAAGCTTGGGAGAAGGGCTTTTGAGGCCTTGTCTGTGGACACATGAGTGATCTCAGGCCTTTAGGTGACCACAACCCAGGGTGACACTTCGCTGCCTCCAGAAAGACGTCAAGCTAGGACTGCCTGCTACGGTGTGTCTGCATTCCTGGCCCACAGAAACTGGTGTGATAACATGTTTGGGTTTTTTTTTTTTAAGCTTCTATAACAAATAGAACTGTTTGCCTTTTTATGTAAATTTTAGAATTAGCTCATCAATATCTTTAAAGAGCCTATTGCAATTTTGATCAGGTTTGCATTGAATCTATAGAGCAAATTTGGGTGAATGGATATCTTAACAATATAGAGTATTCCAATTCATAAACACAGTTTATCTCTCCATTTATTTAGACTTTCTTTAATTTTTAAAGCAGCCTTTATAATTTTACACAAATATATCTTCATTTTGTTAGATTTATACTGAAGCATTCTATTTTTGTGATGTTATTGTAAACTATACTATTGAAATTTCAAATTCCAACTGTTTATTGCTAATCTAGATATATTACTGATTTTGTATTCTGACTTTGCTCCCTGAGACTTTGCTAAACTAATTTATTGTTCTAGGAGATATTTTGTAGATTCCTTGAAAATTTCCATATAACTGGAATTAGCTACTAATGTTAAACAGGCCCCAATGACCCAGAAACTTCAGTTCCTTGGCATAGTTGCAACACAAATCAGTGCTTATGGCCATCAAAACACATGCAAACGATTGCTCATAGCAGTTTGAGTTGTAACAGCTCCCAAATTGGAACAACTTAAATGACCATCAGCAGTAGAGAGGATAAGTTGTGTGTTTATATAATAACATAGTATGCAGCAGTAGGAAAGAGTGAACTTCTACAACACGAAACAGCATGGAGGACTTACACAGGAATTACACTGAGCCAAGTAAGCCAGACAAAAGAGGACACAGTGTATAATTCTATTCTTAAGATGTTTAGAATAGAAAAAGCTGATTTATATTATTAGAGATTAGAATAGTTATCACCCTAGGTATTGATTGGGAAGGGGCACAAAAGGGCTTCTTTGGTTCTGAAAATGTTTCAGTCTTGGCATGGGTGGTAGTTTTATGGGGATTTTCACATGTGAGAATCACTAAGCTGCACATGTAATAATTGTGCATTATGACTGGGGATGGATGTGATTGGAGGGTCTCATATGGAGACCGCGACCTCAGAGGTCACTGATGGGGGCAAATGGACCCTGGAGAGATGGGAGGCAGGAACAGCCCCCAGGGGGGCATCAGCATTTAAATGGCATGAAAGAGAGGGCCCACCATGAGTGTCTGGGTAGGAATGATCAGAGGCATTTGGAAAGAACAGGGATTGCCACATGCCCCAGACATTAAAGGAGGAGAAGCTGTCAAAGAAGAAAGGGGTAACATTGACATTTTCACAATATTAATTCTGCCAATCCATGGGCATGGAATATTTTTCCATCTCTTTGTGTCTTCCTCAATTTCTTTCAGAAGTGTTCTTTAGTTTTTAGGGTATAGATCCTTTACCTCTTTGGTTAGGTTTATTCCTAGGTATCTTATGCTTTTGGGTGCAATTGTAAATGGGATTGACTCCTTAATTTCTCTTTCTTCAGTCTCATTGTTAGTGTATAGAAATGCCATTGATTTCTGGGCATTGATTTTGTATCCTGCCACACTGCCAAATTGCTGTATGAGTTCTAGCAATCTTGGGGTGGAGGCTTTTGGGTTTTCTATGTAGAGTATCATGTCATCGGTGAAGAGGGAGAGTTTGACTTCTTTGCCAATGTTAATGTTACCCAGGGCAATTTACACGTTTAATGGAATCCCTATCAAAATACCATGGACTTTCTTCAGAGAGTTATAACAAATTATTTTAAGATTTGTGTGGAATCAGAAAAGACCCCAAATAGCCAGGGGAATTTTAAAAAAGAAAACCATATCTGGGGGCATCACAATGCCAGATTTCAGGTTGTACTGCAAAGCTGTGGTCATCAAGACAGTGTGGTACTGACACAAAAACAGACACATAGATCAATGGAACAGAATAGAGAACCCAGAAGTGGACCCTGAACTTTATGGCCAACTAATATTCGATAAAGGAGGAAAGACTATCCATTGGAAGAAAGACAGTCTCTTCAATAAATGGTGCTGGGAAAATTGGACATCCACATGCAGAAGAATGAAACTAGACCACTCTCTTTCACCATACACAAAGACAAACTCAAAATGGATGAAAGATCTAAATGTGAGACAAGATTCCATCAAAATCCTAGAGAAGAACACAGGCAACACCCTTTTTGAACTCGGCCACAGTAACTTCTTGCAAGATTCATCCACGAAGGCAAAAGAAACAAAAGCAAAAATGAACTATTGGGACTTCATCAAGATAAGAAGGTTTTGCACAGCAAAGGATACAGTCAACAAAACTAAAAGACAACCTACAGAATGGGAGAAGATATTTGTAAATGACGTATCAGATAAAGGACTAGTTTCCAAGATCTATAAAGAACTTATTAAACTCAACAGCAAAGAAACAATCCAATCATGAAATGGGCAAAAGACATGAAGAGAAATCTCACAGAGGAAGACATAGACATGGCCAACATGCACATGAGAAAATGCTCTGCATCACTTGCCATCAGGGAAATACAAATCAAAACCACAATGAGATACCACCTCACACCAGTGAGAATGGGGAAAATTAACAAGGCAGGAAACCACAAATGTTGGAGAGGATGCGGAGAAAAGGGAACCCTCTTACACTGTTGGTGGGAATGTGAACTGGTGCAGCCACTCTGGAAAACTGTGTGGAGGGTCCTCAAAGAGTTAAAAATAGACCTGCCCTACGACCCAGCAATTGCACTGCTGGGGATTTACCCCAAAGATTCAGATGCAATGAAATGCCAGGACACCTGCATCCGATGTTTCTAGCAGCAATGTCCACAATAGCCAAACTGTGGAAGGAACCTTGGTGTCCATCGAAAGATGAATGGATAAAGAAGCTGTGGTCTCTGTATACAATGGAATATTCCTCAGCCATTAGAAACGACAAATACCCACCATTTGCTTCAACGTGGATGGAACTGGAGGGTATTATGCTGCGTGAAATAAGTCAATCGGAGAAGGACAAACATTATATGTTGTCATTCATTTGGGGAATATAAATAATAGTGAAAGGGAATAGAAGGGAAGGGAGAAGAAATGGGTAGTAAATATCAGAAAGGGAGACAGAACATAAGGACTCCTAACTCTGGGAAATGAACTAGGGGTGGTGGAAGGGGAGGAGGGCAGGGGGTGGGGGTGAATGGGTGATGGGCACTGAGGGAGGCACTTGACGGGATGAGCACTGGGTGTTATTCTGTATGTTGGCAAATTGAACACTAATAAAAAATAAATTTATTATTAAAAAGAAAAACAAGAAAGGGGGTAACCCAAATCCACTCAGGTCATCACTGATAAGGGCCAGAAAGTGTCTCTTAGACTTAGTGGCACTATAGTCAGTAGTTTGAGAGATTTGATTGCAGAGGGATGCAAGACAGCACAGGTAGAGACAGTGAGTACACAGTACAGGTTTAAAAAACATTCATGGGGAGTGAGTGAGAGATATAACCAGGCTACGGAGATGGCTGTGTTAAAGGGAAGGGTGAGAGAATTTTGGATAAGCTTGAAGGTTGAAGAGAATGAATTGGGAAGGAGAAAGGTCAAAATCAAATGAGAGAGAGGACACTTGTTGGCAGAGAGCCCTGAAGGAGCCCAGAGGAGTGGATGCAGTAGAATTCCAGACCCAGTATAATGTTCAGCCTTGAGCAGAATGGGGACAGTTTATCCTGCGAAGACAGAGGAGGTAAATAAAGATGAATGCGTCTGAAGGCCCCATGTTTTTAACAAAGTTGTGATGAGGTGGTTTGCTGATAGTAAGGCAGTGTGGGTGACTCAGTTCAGTTCAGCAAACATTCAGCATCCAACTAGGTGCCATGAGCAGGGGCTACAGAGACAAGTGAGATGTGATCTCTGTTGTTGAGAAGGTGCACATGCATGGACATGCACACTCACACAGGCACACAGAATTGTCATTCATGTGACATGGGAGATGCACCAGTAGAAGTATCCAGAGTAGAGGGGAGCCATGCAAGAAGGGTACATAGATCTGTCCTGGCCTTGATGCTGGGACTGTGCTGGCAGAGGGCAGAGGTAAACAAGATAGAGGTGTAGCCAGCAAGCTAGGCGGGAAGTTCATTCTAGGCACCATTGTTACAAGAGGAACACTGGCTTCCTGTGACAAGAGAGGATCTGTGATTGCCAAGAGAGAGTGCTAACATGGCCAGACTTCTCTGGGGTTGATCTTTTAAACCTCACTATAAGGGTTGCTCCTCTCTGAGCCTAAGATCGAGGCACTGGTAGAAGCCCTTTCCAGGGGCTCAGATAAACTGCATGGTCAGAGGCTGAGGCAGCAGTGATTTGCATTGAAGCCATGGTGGGCAGTGGGAGCATGGAATGGGTTAAGGGGCTGAGAGCCAGAAATGGCAGGGCCTCTGCTTAGGGTCCATTCATCATTCAACCTGGTATGCTCTTGGTTGTGGGAGAGTTTGAGGTAAGAAAGGTACATTCCTTTCCTTTGTTCTAATTTTTCATGTCACTTTGGTTATTCGTATGGCTGGTTTCTATATAAAAATGTTAGAATCATGTGTCCAGTAATATAAAAAAATATATGTTAAGAGCAAGGCAACATTGGAACACCTCAACTGACATCTCAGTCAGTTAAGTGTCTGACTCTTGGTTTCAGCTCAGGTCATGAGATCAAGCTCTGTGTCGGGCTCTATGCTCAACATGGAGTCCTCCATCTCCCCTCCCCGCCTCCGGCTTGCTCTCTCTTGCTTACTCGCTCTAAAATAAATAACAAAGGGTTGTGGAAGGGAGGAATGTAAGGGGATGGGGTAGTTGGGTGATGGGCACTGAGGAGGGCACTTGATGGAATGAGCACTGGGTGTCATACTACATGTTGGCAAAATGAATTTAAATAAAATTTAAAAACTAATAAAATAAATAAATATACCAAAGAGTAAGACAACATTGAGTATATTGGTTATGTTGTATAATAAGGATCTTTGTGTTAAAACTTCTCATCCATGAACATGATACAGCTTTCCATTTACTCAGTTCTTTCATATATTTCAACAACATTTAAAATTGTTTTGCTAAATGTATTGCACATCATTTGTTATTATTTATTCATATATACTGAAGAGTTTTATGATATTTTACTTTTTAAACATTCAACAATATGTTATAAAATAGCACAAGAGGGATCCCTGGGTGGCGCAGCGGTTTGGCGCCTGCCTTTGGCCCAGGGCACGATCCTGGAGACCCAGGATCGAATCCCACGTCGGGCTACCGGTGCATGGAGCCTGCTTCTCCCTCTGCCTGTGTCTCTGCCTCTCTCTCTCTCTCTGTGTGACTATCATAAATAAATAAAAATTAAAAAAAAATAGCACAAGAATAGACAAATAGCCCGGTGGGACAGAATAAGACTCTAGAAACACATCAACATATATAGGGACACTTGGTTTATGACAAAGGTGACATGACATAGCAGTGGAGGAAAAACATATATATTTTTAAAAAGGCCAGTAGGATAACCATATGGAAAAAATAAAACAACCCCTATATCACAAAAGCTACAAAAAGTTAATTCTATATGACTTATAGATACTAATATAAAAGACTAAGGAAGAAAACTTCACTAGATAGTATAGAGAAATATGTTTTTGGATCCAATATGGGAAATAGTTCTTTAAAAGTGCTATAGAATAAAGTAACCATGAAGAAAATGAGTGATTAATTTTACTAAGAGAATTTAAGAACTTCTGTTAATAGAAAAAATTAATACAAGTGCAAATGTGGAAGCAGCAGAGAGGAAGATGATATTTGCAAATCATATAACTGATGAAGAGCTCATACCCAGAATATAGGAAAAAATTCTATAACCAATATAAAAAGAAAAACAATAGAAAAACCAAGCAAAGCATATATACTTTCCCAAAAGGACATCCAAATTGCTGTTAAATATATGAAAATCTGCTTAGCCCATTGGCCACTGGAGAAATGAAAATGAAAGCCACAATGATATGTGGCTACATACCTACCAGAATGGCTAAAATTGATAAATATGACTTGTTTGTTATGGTGTGCAGCAACAGGAACTCTCAGGCACTATTTTTGGGAACAAAGATTGCTGTAACATTTTTGGAAAACTTGCATTATCCAAAAAGATGAACAATTCCACTCCTAAGAATGCCCAAATGAATTCGTTCACAGCAAAAACAAAACAAAATATGTAAAAGTATTTCATAGCAGCATTATTTTAAAAGACAATAACTGGAAACAACCCATGTGTTCATAACAGTAAGATGAACAAGTTATGGTATCTTCATATAATGAAATGTATATAGCAACGAAAATTAAAGAACTGCTTCTATACACAATCACAAGGGTTAACGTCACAGAGAGAATATTAGCAAAAAAAAAAAGTCACAAAAGAAGAAAAATTGTGTGCTTCTATTCCTAGGAAGTTCACAGCAGGCAAAACTAATCTGTGTATTAGAGGCGGGATAGCTGTTGACCTTGCAGGGCAATGACTAAATGGAGGTAGGGGTATAGTGGAAACTGGGTAGGTTTTTTTCTTGACCTGGGGGTTGGTGATCTCCCTGAATGGATATGATGTTATTTTTTTTCTGTAGATACATACAAATTATATCTGTTTATACTTCATGTCTCTCATTATGTGACTAGGAAGGTGGATGTCACGGCTGGAGCTCTGGGTCATCTTTTCTAGTGTCAGTGTCTCCCATGCCCTTGGTGTCATGAAGCGGAGCCCAAAGGAGCTCCTTCCTCTGAATGAGGCCAATGCATTGCTTCAGACCACTAACCTGGCTTCTCTGTGAGAGAGGCCCTATCATCAGACCTGAACTGCTACAGCCAAGCCCATTTCTATTGACACCAAACCCACCATGAGGAATACCTTGGACACACATTACATTATTATCTTAAACAGATGTCTATGGCAATGGTATTGAGGATGGCCTGATGAGAGGTAAATGTTCAGATCTTGCCAAAAATAGATAGCAAGGGCATTTAGAGGATAGGAGGTTGGAGGTACAGTGTATGCAGACACTTTTTTCATCCAGTTCGATCAAGATACATAAACATCTGACTCCTCTCCTACTAAATCTCATGGATGGTATAGAGAACCATGATAAGAAATAAGCAGAAGACCTACCCCTGCCTCGATGCCCAGTGATTGCTCTCCTTATCTTCATGTGATTCAAGTCATTGCTCTTTCTTCGAACATTTAGAGATTTGAGAGAGAACATCCTCATTTATCCATACATTTCCCACTTAGTAAACATCTGGTCCATTAAATGCTTTTAATCAACATTGATTGAAAGAGTAAATGAATCAGTTTTTCAACATGTCCAATTCCATCTGGAAGTGATGAGGTTTGAGGAGGTCCTCATAATTCAGTGTCTCCCTGAGGCCTCCATCCAGCCTGCAAGACACACTGACTCCCTTCAGCACATCCTTCACATGGCCGTGTGTTTCTGGCCCAGCCTCCGCAGGGCCTCCTTCACATCCTTGTTTCGCAGACTGTAGATGAGGGGATTGAGCATTGGGATGACCAGCGTGTAGAAGACAGAGACCACCTTGCCCTGCTCCATGGACTCAATTGCTCCTGGCTGGGCATACATGACAAAAACAGTCCCAAAAAATAGGGTCACTGCAGTCATGTGGGAGCCACAGGTGGAGAAGATCTTGCGTCTCCCAGCTCCTGACCGCATCCTCAGGATGGTCACTGTGATGTAGCCATAGGAGATGAGGATCACAATCGTCACAGCCACTATGATGAGCCCACAGATGCCAAACAAGAGAAGTTCATTGATGGCCGTGTTGCCACAGGCGATCTGGAGCAGAGGGGGCACATCACAGAAGAAATGGTTGATGCGGTTGGAGCTGCAGAATGGGAGGTGGAATGTGAAGCTGGTCTGCACAACAGAGTTGAAGCAGCCTCCACAGTAGGCGCCCAGCACCAGGCGAGTGCAGGCAGACTGGCACATGGTGATGGGGTAGCGCAAGGGGCTACAGATGGCCATGAAGCGGTCATAGGCCATGACACCCAAGAGGAAACCTTCAGTTGTGACCAGCAGGGAGAAAAAGAATAACTGGGTGGCACATCCTGTAAAGGTGATGACTTTGGATGAGGAGAAGAAGTTGGCCAGTGCATTGGGGGCGATGACAGATGAGTAGCACAAGTCCAGGAAGGAGAGGTTCTTGAGGAAGAAGTACATTGGGGAGTGCAGTCGGGCATCCAGGGTGATAACGATGATCATGAGGATGTTCCCCAGCACAGTCACCATGTACAGGGCCAGGAACACAGCAAAGAGCAGGGCCTGGGTCTCCAGACCACCTTCAAATCCCTCCAGCACAAAATCTTGAAGGTAGACCATGGAGAGGTTTCCATTACTGTAGGATGGCATGAGCCTCAGTCCTCACCAGGGGTATTACTTCTTCAGTATAGGCAGTTTAAGTAGGTCAAACTAAATTCCCTGCTGAAGACTATTTAGAAGATAAATAACAACAAAAAATCTGATTGAAGATATAATGGAGTTAATGGTTTAGCAAAGAATTACTCAACAAAATTCAATATACACAGAGGCCCAGGGATTCATCACTCAGAGCTTTTTTATCCCTTGATTCCTAAGCCAATTTTGAAGAGGAATCTGAGAGGCCAGGTAGCTGAGCAGTGAGGTTTTGTTTGTCTTGCAGAGCTAATGCTGACAGTGGTTGGTTACTAGGGACCAGGCAGGATGTACCATAGGAGTGAGATAAATCTGACCATTTCAATCACTGAAAGTGTTAAGATGTTATCTGAGCGCTAGTGCCTCTGACACCTTGCATAAGTAGACATATCTCAAGAGGCAGACACATTATCTTAGACTGCAGGTACTATCTATAAAAGTTCTGTTTAAATAATGCCAGACATTTTTTAAAATTGAATTATGAATTAAAATAACATAAAAACATAAACAATAAACAAGAAAAATGCAAAGGGATTTCAGATTTTGGAATTCACACACATAAGCGTTAAAGTTATTATGTTTAAAGAATAAAAGATGAGACTAAGAATTTTAGCAGAAATGTGAAAGGTGTAAAGCAAATAATATGTAACTTTTTAAAGTACAATGACTAAAATTAGGAATTCAATGAATGAGTTTTACAGATTAGAAATAGTTAAGGAGAAAATTTGTGAACTAGAATACCAATCAGTAGAAAATATTCAGAGTGAAACATTGAGAGACTAAAAGATAGAAGAAAAATCCAGAAATGAGGGTTAGAGACAAAAGATATAGAAAAATACATAGTATGAGCTCCTAAAAAAGAGGAAAAGAGATAAATAGGCTGAATCAGAGCTTGAAGAAATAATGGCCAAGTATTATCTCAAACCAATGAATGATATTATTCTATAAATTCAATAACACTTCAAATTAAAGCAGGATTTATACAAAGAACACCAAACTTGGGCATGTCATAGGAAATATTTAGAACCAAATAAATAGAAAAACATTAAAAACAGCTTGAGAATGAACCATAGCCACTTCAGGGATGCCTGGTTGGGACAGTCAATGAGGTCTTCCACTCCTGGATTCTGGGATGTGTATGTAGCTCAGCAGTTGATCATCTGCCTTAGGCTAGAGCGGGATCCCAGGGTCATGTGGTTGAGTCCTGCATCGAGTTCCCAGGGGAGGTGGGTGGGTGGGGGGAGCCTGTTTCTCTCTCTGCCTGTGTCTCTGTCTCTCTCTCTCCGTGTCTCTCATGAATAAATAAATAAAATCTTTTTTTTTTTAAACCCTCCTGGCTTTTGCTCAGATTGTGGTCCCAGAGTTGTGAGATTGAGCCTCATGACAGGCACACATTCAGCAGAGAGTCTGCTTGAGACCCTCTCTCCCTTTCCCACTGCCTCTCCCACCTAAAATAAATAAATAAATAAATAAATTAATTAATTAATTAATCTTTTCTATAAAAGAAGACATAGTCGCTTCAAAGTATGAACATTAGAATTAAGACTGACAATTATCTTACCAGATTAAAATAATGGAAGCAAAAATAAAAGGATTTCTATTTTCCTTTGTTCAAAGAAAATAATTACCAACATCTACCAAAAAGTATCCTTCAAGGCTCAAAGTGAATTTAGCAATAATAGTTAAGACTTCAAGACTCCACTGAGTATTGAATACAAAAACAAAACTAAGTATCAGTAAGAAATAACAGATTTGAACAGCATTATAAACCAAATAGACCTAACAGGCATACATAGAGCACACTGTGTCCCCATTGATAGCAGAATACATTAATAGCAGAACACGGTGCATGGGAAACATAATCCAGGATAGCCGATATGTTAGTTCACAAAGCAAGTCTCAATAAATGTTAAAAGATTTAAAGTACATGATGTATGTTCTCCAGACAAAATGGAATGAAATCACAGAACAACCACATAGGGCAATTTGGAAAGCTTACAGACATGTGGAAGCTAAACAACATATTTTTAAATCACAATGAAAATTATAAAATATTTTGAGATTAATGAAAATGGAGACACAACACCCCCAAACTTAGGAGATACAATGAAAGAAGACTCAGAAATTTATAGCTATAAACACCAACATTAAAAAAATATTTAAAATCAATTATTTAAGTTTCCATCTTAGGAAAGAAAGAGTAACAATACAAAACTAAACTCAAAGCATAAAGAATGAGATAATAAAGGTTGGAGAAGACAAAAATGAATTAGAGGAAAGTAATATAAGGCAGAAAATCAAAGACATTAAAAGTTAGTTCCCCAAAAAGTTTAGCCAACTTCATATTCAGTTAGATTGACCTAAAAAATCAGAATTAAATTTCTAAAATCAGGACTGAAAGCAGACACGTGACTTCTGAACTTACATAAATAAAAAGTATCGTAAGAATATATTGGAACAATCGTATGCTAACACATTAGCTAACCTAATGAAATGAACAAATTCCTGGAAACACTCAAACTGACATAACCAACCCAAGGAGAAATAGAAAATCTGAGAAGACATATAACAAAGAGATTGACTCAGTAGTCAAAAACATTTCTAACAAAGAGAAGTTCAGGACCAGATGGTTTCAGTGGTGACTTTTACCAGTGAATATAAGAATTAACATATGTACAACTCAAAGTCTAAAAATGTAGATAGGAGAAACCACTTCTTAATTCATTCCATAAGGCCTGTATTGTTTTCACACAAAATGGAGACAAAGATATTTCAAGAAAATGAAGCTAAAGATCAATATGTCTTAGGAATATAGATACAAGAATCCTTGTCAAAATATGAGCAAGCTAAATAAGCAGAACTTCACAAGGACTATACAGCATGAGACAAGTGAGAGTTATCTCAGGAATGCAAGAGTGGAGCAATATACAAAAATCATTCAATGTGATACACCATACAAGTGGAATTCAGGGAAAATAACCACATGATGATCTCAGTAGATACATAAAAACTACAAAACATTGCTGAACAGAATGCAAGAAGAAATGTAAAGATATCCCATGTTCATGGACTGGAAGACTTACTAATGTCAGGATGTAGTAATCCCCAAATTTACACACAGATTCAATTATAATCCTATTAAAATTCCAATTGTCTTCTTTGATTTGGGGCAGAAATCGCCCTAAATAGTGAAAACAATATTTAAAAGGACAAAGTAGGAGCACTAACACTTCCTGATTTTAAAACTGACTTTGAACCAGAGCAGTGTTGTATTTACACAAGGATAGACATAGACCAAAGAAAAGGAATCAAGAATACAGAAATAAACTCACACATCTGAGATTTTCAACAAGGGGCCCACCAGCACCATCCAACAGTAAAAAATAGTCTTTTTCACAAATGGTGATGGAAAAACTAAATATCCAATATCCACATGCAAAAGAATTAAGTAAGAGCTTTACTTCACATCACATACAAAAATTAACTCAAAATGGACAAAGACCTAAATGCATGTGCTAAAATTATAAAATTATTAGATGTTAAAGACACATCAATGTCATTTATTGTGACTTGGGATTAGTCAGCAATTTCTTAGATATGACATCAAAGTACAAACAACAAAATAGATTAAAACTAAAATAAGGGATCCCTGGGTGGCACAGCGGTTTGGCGCCTGCCTTTGGCCCAGGGCGTGATCCCGGAGACCTGGGATCGAATCCCACGTCGGGCTCTGGGTGCATGGAGCCTGCTTCTCCCTCTGCCTGTGTCTCTGCCTCTCTCTCTCTCTCTGTGTGTCACTATCATAAATAAATAAAAATTAAAAAAAAATAAAAATAAAATAAGATAAAATAGACAAATTGAACATCAAAATTAAAATATTGCACATTGAAGGACACTATCAAGAATATGAAACAGCCCATTTTATGGGAGAAAATTTAAAAAAATTACATATATTATAGGGATCTGTTATTCATTGAATAACATATATTATTCATTGAATATACAGAACTCTTCCACTCAGCAACAAAAAGACTCAAATTTTACTTTTTAAGATTTTTTATTTTATTTATTCATGAGACACACACACACAGAGAGGCAGAGAGATAGTCAGAGGGGGAAGCAGCCTCCCTTGAGGGAGCCTGATGTGGGACTCGATCCCAGGACCTTGGGATCAAGATCTGAGCTAAAAGCAGACCCTCAACCACAGAGCCACCCACTCAGCCTGACAGTCAAATTTTAAAATGGGTAAAGGACCTGCATGGATATTTCTCCAAAGTTAATATACAAGTGGCCAATAAGTATAAGAGAAGTTATTCAATGTCATTAGTCAAGAGGGAACTGTGGAACAAAACCACTATGAGATTCCACTTCATTTGTTAGAAGGGTTACAATTATTTTTAAAGATAGAGAAGAACAAGGGTTGGTGAGAATTTGGAAATTAGAACCTTCATATACAGCAGGTACAAATATAAGAGTGCTACAGCCTCTGTAAAAAATAGCTTTCCCATTCCACAGAAAGTTAGACACAGGGTTTGCCTATGACCCACCCTAATCCACATGTAGGGATGTGTCCAAGAGAATTGACAATATATGCTCACATACAAGCCTGTTCACAAATGTTCATAATAGCAATATTCATAATAGCTAAAAGCAAATGTGAGCCAAATGTCCATCAAATGGTGAAGAGATAAACAAAATGTGAAATATTTATACAGGCAACATCAGTATGAAGCCATTAAAGAAGTGAAATTCTTTTGTGGGGGTTAGGGAGGGAGCACACAGGTGAGCAGGGGGAGGGGCAGAGGGAGAATCTTAAGCAGGATCCATGCCCAGCATGGAGTCCAATATGGGGCTTGACTCACAACCCTGAGATCATGACCTGCACCCAAATCAAGAGTCAGATGCTGAACTGACTGAACCACCCAGGATACACCGTGGATGACCCTTGGAAACATTATGCTGAGTAAATGAAGCTTGACACAAAAGACTGAATAATCTATTGTTCCATTTATATAAAATGTGCAGAAGAGGGACAGAAGTGCATTTGTATTTGCCAAAATATGGTTGGGAGAGAGGGAAAGGAGAGTGCTAATGGGTATAGGGTTTCTTGTGTGATGGAACTATTCTGGAACCAGAAAGTTGAACATGGTGGATATAATAAAATGAAAGACCACGCTTGTTTGTACACTTTGAACTGGTAAAATTGTGACTTTTATGTCATGTGAGATTATTCCTCAATTTAAAATTTTAAAAATACAAATAATGAAGGTTAAATAAGAACATTTACCAGCTATTTAAACTGAGAGAATTTAATTGAGGCACATCAAATATGTTAAAAATCCATGTGTTCATCATACCAAAAAAACCACTTCATTGGTTATCTTAGGAGATGCTGAGGGAATCCACGCAGTGATGCTCATAGTGAGGAAATAAATGTTTAGAGGGATTATCCCTTTATAGAAAATTGCAGCTAATAAATAAAGATTGAATTACACAATTTGAATTTATCGTCCTATAATCCCCTAATGAAACAATGAATTTAGGTAAGATTACTGATGGCTACTAATATTAGAAAACAAGAAATGCAGCCAGGTGGACCCCTAAGTGGAAGTACGCAGAACACTTATGAAATATTCCTGCAAAAAAAAATCAATCGTGAGCCAGACTGAGCCTCTAGGGCCTACCAGTTACTGGAAATATAAGGAGCAACAAAGTATGCCAATCAACACTACAGGGACATGATCAGCAAAATCTGTCATGTGTGTGAGTGGCTTTGCAGGATAAACAATCTGTTTTCTTCAATAAATAAGGTGAAGTAATAATTTTGAAATGAAAACAGAGGGACAGGAAGCCAGTGAATGAGAGACTTTAGAGGCATCATGAGAGCACGGTGTAAGGATGTTAATCCTGTTCCAAAACAAACTATAAAGGAAAAATGAGTCAATCAGGACAATTAAAACACTAAATGGCAATTTCATAATATTAAGAAGACATTATTAATTGTTTTATAGATAATAGTGACATTGGAGTTATCTTTCTTTAAAGTCCTCACTCTAATCCCTCAGTTTAGAGGGATTAGATATGATTGGCTCTAGGTTGATAATATTGAAGTTGGTGGGTGCTATAGGTAATCCATTACTACTCTAGTTTCATGTCTGTGTGTTTGAGAACAGCCATAATAAAGAGAGGCCTTTATCTAAAAATAAATAAAATAAAACTAAGTGAAGAGAATTGGTCTCACACAGGAAGAAAAGCAGACGTGACCTTTAGGTAGCAGGAAACTGACCTTGGGGACGAGGGGAGCTCAGTGATGGCAGAAAGAATGAAGGTTATGAAAAATGGCCCCAAATGGATATACCTAAATAAATACAGATTTTATGAAATGTACATCAGGTTGAAAATGGAGAAAGTAAAAAATACAGGTAATTGAGAGTAAATACCTAGAGTAAAAACAGTTTCCTCATTGTTCAGAACATCAATAAAAAATACTAATGTCAGTTATGTTAGGTCAAGAATGCAATTTGTAATTTGTTTGCCACCCCTAACAAAAGAAAAAGAATACTAAACAAATGTAAAACTTCCAAGCTAATATAAAGAAAAGGTGGAATAATACTTTTTTCAATGAATGCAAAAAATGGAAGAAGAGAGAGAGAAAAAATAAATATTGCTAATGAACTCAGTATGCATACAGCCTAAAAATGGGGTATTATGTGAAGGACTAAAGTGTCTTGTACAACATGATTGGAATGAAGTTTCCAATGAAAAGATGTTCCAGTAGGCAGGTTGAAGAAACAAAACTTAACCATACACTATATAAGAGATAGAAAAAGCAACAAAATTGTTGAAAACAAAGTGATGGAAACAAACACAGCAAACTAACATTCCACCAAACAACCACACGACACCACAGTTGCTATACTAATCCCAAAGCCCAATTCAGGATAAAAACACCAGCTGAGAAGAAGACACTTCACAGTGACGAGAAACATTTGGTTCCCCCGAGACGGGCAACCGTGTTAAATGTGTGAGCACCTGCTAGAAGAGCCTCAGGGTGTACAAAGCAAAACTGGGCACTTACGGGAGAAAAGTACAAATCCACAACTATGTGAGAGATTTTAACCCCCTCCCTTGGAACTGATAGAACAATCTCACAAGGTGCCAACCTGGATATGGAACGTTTAGGCAGTAACATAGTGACCATAACCTAAAGGAGCACGGCACAAAATGGCAGGATGTATATTCTTTGTTTTCTTTTTCCTAAAAGCTTTTGTTTAAAGTCCAGTAGAGTTAAGAGAGTATAATATTAGTTTCAGGTGTACAGTATAGTGATTCAGCCCTTCTATACAGCACCTGGTGCTTATCACGACAGGCGTGCTCCTTCATCCCCATCGCCTCGAGCCCCCCATCCCCGGCCCACCTCCCCTCTCTTACCCTCAGTGTGTTCTCTGTAGTTCAGAGTCTGTTTTCTGGTTTGCCTCTCTCCTTTCTTCCCCTATGTTCATTTGTTTTATTTCTGAAATTCCACACATGAGTGAGATCATATGATAATTGTCTTTCTCTGACTTTATGTAGCATAATACCCTCTATATCCACCCATGTTATTGTAAATGGCAAGACTTCATGGGTTTTTATGGCTGAGTAATACTGCATTGCATGTATATGTCACCTCTTTATCAATCAGTCAGAGGATGTACATTATTTTCAAGAGTATAAATAACACATTAACACATTGGTTATATTCTGGACTCATTGCAGCTTTCAACAAATTTCAAAGGACTGAAGGTGTAAAAAATATATTGTGTGCAATTTATATGAAACCAGGCCAAAAGTAAATCACAAATAGATCATGTAAAAATCCTTGTGTATTTTTATTTTTAAAAGTACTTCTAAGTAAGCCATGGGTGTAAACAAGAATTTTGAAATATAGAAATTGCATAAGATGAGTAACAAAAGTAGCAGCTTGGATGCATTACCGTCTGTGTTTAAAGGCAAATTTAAACACTTCTTTAAAGGGAAGAAAGTAAAGAAGAAAATTTATTAAATACAAAACAGACATACACAAGAGAGATGTTATAACAAAAGGTGATAGTTTGGGATGACTGATCAAATAACCAGACTTTTGAGGGATGAAGGAGAAAAGGCAGAAATTACTGAGGTCGGGAATGAAAGGAGGTTATCACTGAGATCCTTGAATCAGAGTGGATCGTGACAGAGTGTTTTCATAAACTTGAAAAGTTGTGGAATTTGCAAACCACGAGAAAGATTTCCCCCAACCCAAATGTCCCAATAATGAACGAGGTTGAAGATCTGTAAGTTTCATAATTCTTGAGAAATGTGATATGTATTGTAAAATCTTTCCATGGAAAAGGTTCCAGGACTAGATGGCTTTGCAGTGGAAAGTAAATACCTTTACTAACTATGACCAAGTCTACCAAAACTGAATCTTACAAAAAACTTCAAAACAATAGAAGGAAAATTTCCATGTTATTTTATGAGGCTCGTGTAATATTAATGCCAAACTCTAACAAGGATATTATAAAAAATTTTTTACAATTACACTATCTCAATCACAAGTATATAAGCAAATTTACCAAACAAATTCTGATTAAGTACCATATAAAACTTATGGTATGCCCAACACCAAGTGTCTGTATTCCAGGAATGCATAAACTGTAGAGAGAAACCAAAGTAGACTTAAGTAACATGGTGGGATTCCAGATCCCCAAACTGGAACACTCAATATTGCAAAGATGCCAGTTCTCCCCAGTGAAGTGAGTCACTGTGATTTTTTATTGTGGAATCTGAAGAGGTGATCCTAAAACCATGTTGAATTGCAACACTAGTGTTTCCAAGACAGTTTTGAGAAATTATCAAGGGGGGGATTTGCACTATCAGCAAACAGTGAGGGGGATTTGCACTATCAGAAACTCACAGTAGGTGTGATGAAACAATGATAGCGACAGAGGATAGGCCATCTGAGTACGGAACACAACAGAAAGCCTGGAAGTCAACTCAGTGCTTGTTAGACACCCCATTTACCAAACAGGTGGGAAGTCTATGGAAAAGTAAAAAATCTGGGTCAATTAAGAGTCATAGGCTAACCACTGAGATTTGGCTCTTACCTCATACTAGACACACAAAAGAGTCCAGGCTGAATGCAGAGTTAGATTTGAAAGCAAAATAGTGATGAGAATAGAGAAGACCCTCCAGGTCCTCAAGCAGGAAAGTGCCTCCCAAATGTCCCGTGCAGGGAGCAAAAAGGAGTAAAGCACGAAGGAAATACCTTGAGGATGGAGCTACATGAAAATCGAGAGAGTCTGCAGAGTGTGTCAAGGCAGAGCACAGCTTGGGAAGGCACACTGCAATACATGATGGGAAACCGACTCGTCTGCATGATATATAAGTAATCCTTGACCCACAAGAATAAGACAAGCCTGTAGAAATGCGAGAGACAGGTAGAAGCGATGTGCAGAGGAGAGGAGCCAAATGTGCTGGACACATTTGAAATGTGTCCTGTCTCCCCACGGGCTCTCCGTCACCTCTCTGATGAGACTGTTTCCTGTATGTGCCATAGGCAACCTGGTCACACCCCCTCTCACTGCCTGTGTCCCATCATATTGCACATGTTTGTTGTCATGTCTGCCTTCCTGCAGAGCCATGAGCTCCCAGGGCTGGCCTTGATCTACACTATTTCTGCATCCCCCACCCTGGGACCATGTCCCTTAGAAGTGTGTGCTCAGTTCTCTGGTGGGCTACTGATTTGAGCCTGAGAAATACATTTCAGGTCATGAGGGAGCCTGGTGCTGTGATCCTCTGATTAAAATGAAAACCTGTTCCTTCAGATGGAATGACTCTGATCCCAAATAGTGCTGGCCAGGGCAGGAGTGGGTCACCCTTTCAGCTGCTGAGGCAAGCCCTGAGTGCTTCCTGTCTACCATAACTCTGATGCCCCCCTTACACACTCGGTGTCTTTCATACCCTGGACTCCTGAGGGATGGCCGCCTTGACCTTTACCTCCTCCAGGTGAGGGTCATGACTGTTGAAGGTCACACAGCCCATGTCTATGCAGATGATGATGAGGTCGGCTTGTAGAACTGTCACCCCTCCTTCTTAGTTTTGGGTTCCCATGCAATGAAGAGAGTGTTGGGAGGGAGCAGGCGAGGGTCTTGGGGTCACAGGGGCTGTGTGGATGGGTGCTCCATGTTCAAGCTTCAGGAGCTCCTGGTTTCTGGTAGAAGCAGAGGAGGAAATGGCCTCAGCTCACTTCAGCTGCCACATCTTGTTGCTTCATCCAGGCAGTAGTAGTGCAAGGACGTGCACCTTGGGGTCACTGTGCTGGGAAGGTCTCTCCTCCTGAACTGCTGGGACTTGGAGCCTTGAATGGCCAATTAGGTGAGCTTGTTTGTCTTCTGGCCTCTGGAGTGTACTGGGACTCCCAGTTCCCCTGGGTACCACTGTCATCAAGCTCTGTCTGAACCCGTCTGCCCCTACACAGCTAGGCTCCAAAGCAGACAAGTCTCTCTGGGCCTCAGGTGTGAGCAGAAGAGAATCATAGACATCATGTGCCCACCTTAATGCCCGTCATCCGGTTACCCCATTCCCTATACCCTCCACTGCAGCAACCATTAATTTCTTTCCTATATGGAAGACTCATTTTTAACAATTTTATTCAGAAGAGAGCACTTGACCTAGGAACTACCATTTAATACATTTTTTCAGAACACAGTAATCATGTTGGTTGTAGTTACAGGGTACAGCACATCTCTAAAGCTTATTCTTTTATGACAGCAGTTTATGTCTGTTACATAATAACTTCATCACCCCACCTGTGGCAATCTCCATACCCTCCATCAAGGTTGCAGGACACATTGACTCCCTTCAGCACATCCTTCACATGGTCGTGTGCTTCTGGCCCAGCCTCCGCAGGGCCTCCTTCACATCCTTGTTTCGTAGACTGTAGATGAGGGGATTGAGCATTGGGATGACCAGCGTGTAGAAGACAGAGACCACCTTGCCCTGCTCCATGGACTCAATTGCTCCTGGCTGGGCATACATGACAAAGAGAGTCCCAAAAAAGAGAGTCACTGCAGTCATGTGGGAGCCACAGGTGGAGAAGATCTTGCGTCTCCCAGTTCCTGAGCGCATCCTCAGGATGGTCACTGTAATGTAGCCATAGGAGATGAGGATCACAATCGTCACAGCCACTATGATGAGCCCACAGATGCCAAACAAGAGAAGTTCATTGATGGCCGTGTTGCCACAGGCGATCTGGAGCAGAGGGGGCACATCACAGAAGAAATGGTTGATGCGGTTGGAGCTGCAGAATGGGAGGTGGAATGTGAAGCTGGTCTGCACAACAGAGTTGAAGCAGCCTCCACAGTAGGCACCCAGCAGCAGGCGAGTGCAGGCAGACTGGCACATGGTGATGGGGTAACGCAAGGGGTTACAGATGGCCATGAAGCGGTCATAGGCCATGACACCCAGGAGGAAGCCTTCAGTTGTGGCCAGCAAGGAGAAAAAGAAAAACTGGGTGGCACATCCTGCAAAGGTGATGACCTTGGACGAGGAGAAGAAGTTGGCCAGTGCATTTGGGGCAATGACAGATGAGTAGCACAAGTCCACAAAGGAGAGGTTCTTGAGAAAGAAGTACATTGGGGAGTGCAGGCGGGCATCCAGGGTGATAACGATGATCATGAGGAGGTTACCCAGCACAGTCACCATGTACAGGGCGAGGAACACAGCAAAGAGCAGGGCCTGGGTCCTAAGGCCACCTGCAAATCCCTCCAGCACAAAATCTTGAAAGTAGACCTTGGAGAGGTTTCCATTATTGTGCAATGGCATGAGCCTCAGTCCTCCCGACGGGAATTACCCCTCCTTGTTGGCAAAATAAGTGGGTCAAGCTAAACTCCTGCTGAAGACTATTTAGAACAGATAAACAACAACAAAAAATCTAGTTGAAGATATAATGGAGTTAATGGTTTAGCAAAGAATTAATAAACAAAATTCAAGATAGACGCATAGGTCCAAGGATTTCAATACTGAAGATTTCTTCTTCCCTTCATTCCTAAGCCAATTGTGAAGAGGAATCTGATAGCCAGGTGGTTCAGCAGTGAGATTTTCCCTGTCTTCCAGAGCTAATGTGATAATGATTGGTTACTACTGGAGCAGCCAGGATGCACCATGGGAGTGAGTTAAATCAGGAGTAAGTATGCAGCTGAGCTTCTGACCATTTCAATCACTGATAGTATATTAAGACACGATCTGAATGCTATGCTCTAAAACCCTGCAAAAATAAACATATATCAAGTTGAAGACATGTTATCCTAGACTGCAGATGTTTTCTCTAAAAGTTTTTGTAACTACTGCCAGACAGAATTAAAAAATTGAATTCCTGTAATAAAAATTAAAATTACCTGACCATAGAGAAACCCCAAGAGGTTTCCGATTTTGGTGTAACACATATGTAAATTTTATATAAAGTTATTATTTTAAAGAATGAAAGATGAGCGATGCCTGGGTGGCTCAGTGGTTAGGGCCTGCCTTTGCCCCAGGGCGTGATCCTGGAGTCCCGGGATCGAGTCCCACGTTGGGTTTCCTGCATGGAACCTGCTTCTCCCTATGCCTGTGTCTCTGCCTCTCTCTCTCTCTCTCTGTGTGTGTGTGTTTCTGTCTCTGTATCTCTCATGAATAATTTTTTTTAAAAAAGAATGAAAGTTGAGAGTTACAATCTTATTTGAAATTTGCAAGCAATAAAGAATAATATGTAACAGTTTAGAAGTACAATGGCTAAAATTAGGAACTCAATGAATGAATTTTAAAGATTAGCTAAGAAGAAAATTAGTGAACTAGAATACGGATCAGTGGAAAATACTCAGAGTGAAGTATTGAGAGACAAAAGAACAGAAAAAATCAGAAATGAGTGTTAGAGATCAACAACATAGAGATATACATATTATGAATTCCGTAAAAAGATTAAAGAGATTAATATGCTGAATCAGTGCTTGAAGAGTTAATGGCCAGGTGTTATCTCAAAACAATGAAAGATATTATTCTACAGATTCATTAACCTACAAAATCACCCCAGTGACAGTGGGTCCTTGACGGAGGGACCTGGGGGCTGATGCACAACACGCTCCTCCCCGGTGGCTCGTCCGCGTCCCCCTGGGAGCTTGTAAAAGCCTGAAGCCCAGGGTGCACCCCCCACCAGCTCGGTCAAGGGTGGGCCCCAGGCCCTGCACGCTGCTTCTCGGAGCGACCCAGACGGCCCCGTGAGCCGCGAGGTGGAGAAGCCCCAACGCGGGGTCCTCTGTGCAGCGACTGTGAGTCCCCGGCCCCGCTGCCCCCTCCCCGGCGGCTCAGGAGAGCTCTAGGAGCCCTCTGTCGCACGGGAAATGAAAGAGCCTCTGGGGAGCTAGTGGCCACAATGCACCACACCGGGCTCGTTTCCTTGCACTTCTGGAAGCAGGGACGCCCGAGACCAGGGTACCAGCGGGTTTCTCCAGGGCCTGTCTCCTTGGCTTGAGGAGGCTATCCCCGCCACCCGGGGCCCCCACATGGCCTCCCTCTATATGTATCTCCTTATAGGGACACCAGTCAGACTGGATTGGGTAACCTACAAAATCAAAGCAGCATTTATACAATGAACGCCACACTTGGACATATCATAGTAAAAATATTTAGAGTCAAAATAAAGAGAAAAGTATAAAAGCATTCTGAGAAAGAAAACAATCACTTCAGGGGCACCTAAGTGGAACAGTCGGTTAGGACTCTGATTCCTGGCTTCTGCTCAGGTTGTGATCTCAGAGTTGTGAGATTGGTTACCATGGCAGGCTCACATTCAGCACAGAATCTGTTTGAGACCCTCGCTCCCTTTCCCAGTGCCCCTCCTCTAAAATAAATAATAAAACCTTTCTTTACAAAAAAGACAAAAAAGAAGACATAGTCATTTCAATGTTTAAAGTTAGAAATAAGACTGACAATTGTCTTACCAGATTAAAAATAATGGAAGCCAAGGAAATATATTTTCCTTTCTTCAAAGAAAATAATTATCAACTATTATTCTGCATCTAGCCAAACATATCCTTCAGAACTCAAAGTGAATGTAGCTGTAACAATTAAGGAGTCAATCCATTTACAATTGTATCCAAAAGCATAAGATACCTAGGAATAAACCAACCAAAGAAGTAAAGGATCCATACCCTAAAAATACAGAACACTTGTGAAAGAAATTGAGGAAGTCACAAAGAGATGGAAAAATATTCCATCCTCACAGATTGGAAGAATTAATATTGTGAAAATGTCTCTGCTACCCAGGGCAATTTACACATTCAATGCAATCCCTATCAAAATCCCATGGACTTGGGGGCAGCACCGGTGGCTCAGTGGTTTAGCACCGCCTTAGATCAGCTTAGGGCATGATCCTGGAGACAGGGGATTGAGTCCCACGTTGGGCTCCCTGCATGGAGCCTGCTTTTCCCTCTCTCTCTCTCTCTCTTTCTCTTATGAATAAATAAATAAAATCTTTTAAAAATATCCCATGGGGATCCCTGGGTGGCGCAGCGGTTTAGCGCCTGCCTTTGGCCCAGGGCGCGATCCTGGAGACCCGGGATCGAATCCCACGTCAGGCTCCCGGTGCATGGAGCCTGCTTCTCCCTCTGCCTGTGTCTCTGCCTCTCTCTGTCTCTCTCTCTCTGTGTGACTATCATAAATAAATAAAAATTTAAAAAAAATAAAAATAAAAATATCCCATGGACTTTCATTAGGGAGTTGGAAAAAATAATCTTAAGATTTGTGTGGAGTCAGAAAAGACCCCAAATAGCCAGGGGGATATTGAAAAAGAAAACCAGAGCCGGTGGCATCACAATGCCAAGTTTCAAGTTGTACTACAAAGCTGTGATCATCAAGACAGTGTGGTGCTGGCACAAAAAGAGACACATACATCAATGGAACAGAATAGAGAACCCAGAAATGGGCCCTCAACTCTATGGTCGACTAATATTCAACAAAGCAGGAAAGACTATCCAGTGGAAAAAGGACAGTCTCTTCAATAAATGGTGCTGGGAAAATTGGACAGCCATGTGTAGCAGAACGAAACGAGATCATTGTCTGACACCAGACAAAGATAAACTCAAAATGGATGAAAGATCTAAACGTGAGACAAGAATCCATCAAAATCCTAGGGGAGAACACAGGCAACACCCTTTTTGAAGTTGGCCACAGTAACTTCTTGCAAGATCTATCTATGAAGGCAAGAGAAACAAAAGCAAAAATGAACTATTGGGACTTCATCAAGATAAGAAGCTTCTGCACACCAAAGAAACAGTCAACAAAACTCAAAGACAACCTACAGAATGGGAGAAGATATTTGCAAATTACCTATCAGATCAAGGGCTAGTTTCCAAGATCTATAAAGAACTTATTAAACTCAACAGCAAAGAAACGAACAGTCCAATCATAAAATGGGCAAAAGACATGAAGAGAAATCTCACAGAGGAAGACATAGACATGGCCAACAAGCACATGAGGAAATGCTCCGCATCACTGGCCATCAGGGAAATACAAATCAAAACCACCAGAAGATCCCACCTCACACCAGTGAGAATGGTGAAAATGAACAAGATGGGAAACAACAGATGTTGGAGAGGATGTGGAGAAAGAGGAACCCTCTTGCACTGTGATGGGAATGTGACCTGGTGCAGCCACTCTGAAAACTGTGTGGAGGTTCCTCAAAGAGTGAAAAATAGACCTGCCCTACGACCCAGCAATTGCACTGCTGGGGATTTACCCCAAAGATACAGATGCAGTGAAATGCCGGGACACCTGCACCCTGATGATTCTAGCAGCAATGTCCACAGTAGCCAAACTGTGGAAGGAGCCTCGGTGTCCATCGAAAGATGAATGGATAAAGAAGCTGTGGTCTCTGTATACAATGGGATATTCCTCAGCCACTAGAAATGACAAATACCCACCATTTGCTTCGACGTGGATGGAACTGGAGGGTATTATGCTGAGTGAAGTCAGTCAGTCGGAGAAGGACAATCATCATATGGTCTCACTCATATGGGGAATATAAAAATTGTGAATGGGATTAAAGGGAAAGGAGGGGAACTGAATGGGAAATATCCAAGAAGGTGACAGAACATGGAGGCTCCTGGTTCTGGGAAACGAACAAAGGGTGGTGGAAAGGGAGGTGAGTGGGGGGAAGGGTGATTGGGTGACGGGCACTGAGGGGGGCATCTGACGGGATGAGCACTGGGTGTTATGCTATATGTTGGCAAATAGAACTCCAATAAAAAATATAAAAAAAAGGAGGAGGTGCAAGATGGCAGAAGAGTAGGGTCCCCAAATCACCTGTCCCCACCAAATTACCTAGATAACTTTCAAATCATCCTGAAAATCTACGAATTCAGCCTGAGATTTAAAGACAGAACAGCTGAAATGCTACAGTGAGAAGAGTTCCCGCTTCTATCAAGGTAGGAAGACAGGGGAAAAAGAAATAAACAAAAGGCCTCCAAGGGGGAGGGGCCCCGCGAGGAGCCGGGCTGAGGCCGGGTCGAGTGTCCCCAGGACAGGAGAGCCCCGTCCCGGAGAAGCAGGAGCTGCACCAACCTTTCTGGGCGGAAAGGGGCTCGCAGGGAGATGGAGCAGGACCCAGGAGGGCGGGGATGCCCTCGGGCTCCCGGGGACACTAACAGACACCTGCGCCCCGGGGGAGTGCGCCGAGCTCCCTAAGGGCTGCAGCGCGCACGGCGGGACCCAGAGCAGCTCGGAGGGGCTCGGGGGCGGCTCCGCGGAGGGGGCTGCGGGGTGGGAGCGTGATTCCAACAGCGCAGGCCCGGGAGCACAGGGCGCTGGGACACAGCCCAGGATCCGGCCTCCCCCGGGACAGGCAGAGGCCAGGAGGGACCAGGACAGCAAGGACGCTCCTGCCCCGAGCTGAGCAGATCAGCGGCCCCGCCCCGGAGCCTCCAGGCCCTGCAGACGGAGAGCTCCAGAGCTACTGCGGGGGCTGACTCCAGGGCTGCAGAGCTGGCCCCGCCACTGCGGTTATTCCTCCTGGGGCCTCACGGGGTGAACAGCCCCCACTGAGCCCTGCACCAGGCAGGGGGCTGAGCAGCTCCCCCAAGTGCTAACACCTGAAAATGAGCACAGCAGGCCCCTCCCCCAGAAGACCAGCTAGACGGACAAGTTCCAGGGGAAGTCAAGGGACTTAAAGTATACAGAATCAGAAGATACTCCCCCGTGTTTTTTTCTTTTCTTGTTTTTTTTCTTCTTTTTGATTTCTGATTCCTTCCCCCACCCCTTTTTTCACCTTTCTTTCTTTTTCTCTTTTTCTTCTTTTTTCCTTTTTTCTACCTTTTTTCTTTTTTCTTTTTTTTTCTTTCCTTCTCTCTCTCTCTTTTTCTCCTTTTCCCAATACAACTTGTTTTTGGCCACTCTGCACTGAACAAAATGACTAGAAGGAAAACCTCACCTCAAAAGAAAGAATCAGAAACAGTCCTCTCTCCCACAGAGTTACAAAATCTGGATTACAATTCAATGTCAGAAAGCCAATTCAGAAGCACTATTATAAAGCTACTGGTGGCTCTAGAAAAAAGCATAAAGGACTCAAGAGACTTCATGACTGCAGAATTTAGATCCAATCAGGCAGAAATTAAAAATCAATTGAATGAGATGCAATCCAAACTAGAAGTCCTAACGACGAGGGTTAACGAGGTGGGAGAACGAGTGAGTGACATAGAAGACAAGTTGATGACAAAGAGGGAAACTGAGAAAAAAAGAGACAGACAATTAAAAGACCATGAAGACAGATTAAGGGAAATAAACGACAGCTTGAGGAAGAAAAACCTATGTTTAATTGGGGTTCCCAAGGGCGCCGAAAGGGACAGAGGTCCAGAATATGTATTTGAACAAATCCTAGCTGAAAACTTTCCTAATCTGGGAAGGGAAACAGGCATTCAGATCCAGGAAATAGAGAGATCCCCCCCTAAAATCAATAAAAACCGTTCAACACCTCGACATTTAATAGTGAAGCTTGCAAATTCCAAAGATAAAGAGAAGATCCTTAAAGCAGCAAGAGACAAGAAATCCCTGACTTTTATGGGGAAGAGTATTAGGGTAACAGCAGACCTCTCCACAGAGACCTGGCAGGCCAGAAAGGGCTGGCAGGATATATCCAGGGTCCTAAATGAGAAGAACATGCAGCCAAGAATACTGTATCCAGCAAGGCTCTCATTCAAAATGGAAGGAGAGATAAAGAGCTTCCAAGTCAGGCAGAAACTGAAAGAATATGTGACCTCCAAACCAGCTCTGCAAGAAATTTTAAGGGGGACTCTTAAAATTCCCCTTTAAGAAGAAGGTCAGTGGAACAATCCATAAAAACAAGGACTGAATAGATATCATGATGACACTAAACTCATATCTGTCAATAGTAACTCTGAACATGAACGGGCTTAATGACCCCATCAAAAGGCGCAGGGTTTCAGACTGGATAAAAAAGCAGGACCCATCTATTTGCTGTCTACAAGAGACTCATTTTAGACAGAAGGACACCTACAACCTGAAAATAAAAGGTTGGAGAACCATTTACCCTTCAAATGGTCCTCAAAAGAAAGCAGGGGTAGCCATCCTTATATCAGATAAACTAAAATTTACCCCAAAGACTGTAGAGAGAGATGAAGAGGGACACTATATCATACTTAAAGGATCTATCCAACAAGAGGACTTAACAATCCTCAATATATATGCCCCGAATGTGGGAGCTGCCAAATATTTAAACCAATTAATAACCAAAGTGAAGAAATACTTAGATAATAATACACTTATACTTGGTGACTTCAATCTAGCTCTTTCTACCCTCAATAGGTCTTCTAAGCACAACATCTCCAAAGAAACGAGAGCTTTAAATGATACACTGGACCAGATGGATTTCACAGATATCTACAGAACTTTACATCCAAACTCAACTGAATACACATTTTTCTCAAGTGCACATGGGACTTTCTCCAGAATAGACCACATACTGGGTCACAAATCGGGTCTGAACCGATACCAAAAGATTGGGATCATTCCCTCATATTCTCAGACCATAATGCCTTGAAATTAGAACTAAATCACAACACGAAGCTTGGAAGGACCTCAAACACGTGGAGGTTAAGGACCATCCTGCTAAAAGATGAAAGGGTCAATCAGGAAATTAAGGAAGAATTAAAAAGATTCATGGAAACTAATGAGAATGAAGACACAACTGTTCAAAACCTTTGGGATGCAGCAAAAGCAGTCCTGAGGGGGAAATATATCGCAATACAAGCATCCATTCAAAAACTGGAAAGAACTCAAATACAAAAGCTAACCTTACACATAAAGGAGCTAGAGAAAAAACAGCAGATGGACCCCACGCTCAGCAGAAGAAGAGAGTTAATTAAAATTTGAGCAGAACTCAATGAAATCAAGACCAGAAGAACTGTGGAACAGATTAACAGAACCAGGAGTTGGTTCTTTGAAAGAATTAATAACATAGATAAACCATTAGCCAGCCTTATTAAAAAGAAGAGAGAGAAGACTCAAATTAATAAAATCATGAATGAGAAAGGAGAGATCACTACCAACACCAAGGAAATACAAACGATTTTAAAAACATATTATGAACAGCTATACGCCAATAAATTAGGCAATCTAGAAGAAATGGATGCATCCTGGAAAGCCACAAACTACCAAAACTGGAACAGGAAGAAATAGAAAACCTGAACAGGCCAATAACCAGGGAGGAAATTGAAGCAGTCATCAAAAACCTCCCAAGACACAAGAGTCCAGGGTCAGATGGCTTCCCAGGGGAATTCTATCAAACATTTAAAGAAGAAATCATACCTATTCTACTAAAGCTGTTTGGACAGATAGAAAGAGATGGAGTACTTCCAAATTCGTTCTATGAGGCCAGCATCACCTTAATTCCAAAACCAGACAAAGACCCTAAAAAAAAATTTATAGCTATAAACACCAACTTTAAAAATAAACATCTCAAATCAATAATTTAACTTTCCATCTTAGGAAAGAAAGGAGAAAGAGAATAAAATACCTCATAGCAAATAGAACAAATAAAGGTTAGAGTAGAGGTAAAAGAATTAGAGTAAAATAATTCAGAATATAGATGATACTAACATTTAGTTCTCTGAGAAGTTTAACCGACTTGGCAAACCGTCTGCTAGATTCACCCCCAAAAAGCAGAATACTTAAATTTCTAAGATCAGAAAAAAACAGAGACATGACTTCTGATGTTATAGAATTAAAAAGTATTATAAGAACATATTGGAATATGGCATGCCAACACATTAGCTAACCTAGATAGAATGACCAAATTCCCAGAAATAGACTAACATAACTGACTCAAGGAGAAATAGAAAATCCGAGCAGACATATAATAAACCGATTGAGTCAATAGTCACGTAACATTTCTAACAAAGAAAAATTTAGGAACAGATGGTTTCAGTGGTGACTTTTACCAGTATACAAGAATTAACACACTGGTACACCTCAAATTCTAAAAATTAGATGGGAGAAAACACTTCCTAATTCATTCCATAAGGCCTGTATTATTCTCATGCAAAGTGGAAACAAAGATAGTGCAAGAAAACGAGGCTACAGACAAATATCTCATATGAAGATAGATACAAAAATCCTTATCAAAATACTAAAAGCTAAATGCAGCAGAACTTCACAGGGATTATACAGCATAACCAAGTGAGAGTTATCCAGGAATACGAGAGTAGACCAATATACAAAAAAAATCACTCCATATAATACACCATAGACATGGAATTCAGGGGGAGAAACTACATGATCATCTTAGGAGATCCAAAAAAGTACAAATCATTGTGGAAAGATGAAGAGGACCCACATCAATGCGAGGATATCCCATGATCATGGACTGGAGGATTTACTAATGTCAAGATGTAGTACTCCTCATGTTTACATATAGATTCAATGTAATCCTATCAAAATCCAATTACCGTTTTATATTTCGTGGGTTTTTTTTGGCAAAAATTGACCCTAAATGGCTGAAAAAATATATGAAGAGACCAAAGTAAGAGGACTGACACTTCCTGATTTCAAAACTGACTTTGAAGCAGTGTTGTGCTTGCACGAGGATAGACATAGAGCAATGGAATAGAATCAAAATACAGAAATAAACTCACCTGTGATTTTCAACGAGGGGCCCAAGGGCACCATCCAACAGTGAAAAAAGAGTATTTTTCATAAATGTTGAGGAAAAAAGTGTATAATCCACATGCAAAAGAATGAATTAAGAGCTTTACCTCACACCACATACAAAAATTAACTAAAAATGGACAAATACCTAAATGCTTGTGCTAAAACTATAAAACTATATAGTGAGGTGAAATAGACATCAGTATCAATTATTGTGACTTGGGATTAGTCAGCAATTTCCTATATGACATCAAAGTACAGACTACAAAATAGGAGAATCAAAACTAAAATATGATAAAATAGACCAATTGAACTTCTTCTAAATTAAAATCTTGTGCATCAAAGGACACTCTCAAGACGATGAAGACAAAAATCTATATTAAGGTAAATACTTTTGACAATTGATACATATCTAATAAGGATAAAATATCCATGGAATATACAGAATTCCTCCAACTCAGCAACAAAAACACAGTCAAATGTTTAACTGGGCAAAGGGTTTGCATGGGCATTTCTCGAAAGATATATACAACTGGCCAATAAGTTAAAGAGACATTATTCAATGTCGTTAGTCAAGAGGGAACTGTGGAACAAAACCCCTATGAGATTCCACTTTGTTAGAATGGTTACAATTATTTTTAAAGACTGAGGAGAACAAGGGTTGGTGAGAATTTGGAAAATAGAACCTTCATATCCGGCAGGTACAAATATAAGAGTGGCACAGCCTCTGTAGAAAGTAGTCTTGCCATCCCTCAAAAAGTTAGACACAGGGTTTCCCTATGACCCACCCTAATCCACATGTAGGGATATGCCCAGGAGAGTTGACAATATACGTTCACACACAAGCCTGTTCACAAGTGTTCATAGTAGCAATATTCGTAATAGCTAAAAAGCTAATGGAAGCTGAATGTCCATCAAATGGTGAAGAGATAAACAAAATGTGAAATATTCATACAGCGAAACAATATTCATCCACAAAAGAAATAAAGTTCTTGTGTGTGTGTGTGTGTGTGTGTGTGTGGTGAGGGGGGTGGTTAGGGAGGGAGCACACAGGTGAGCAGGAGGAGGGGCAGAGGGAGAGAAGGGGAGAGGGGGAATCTTAAGCAGAATCCAGGCCCAGCATGGAGCCCAATATGGGGCTTGACTCACAACTCTGAGATCATGAGCTGAGCCCAAATCAAGAGTCGGATGCTGAACTGACCGAACCACCCAAGTTCCCTGAAAGAAATAAAGTTCTAGTACAAGATATATCATGGATGAGCCTTGAAAAAATTATGCTAAATAAATGAAGCTTGGCACAAAAGCCTGAATATTCTGTAAATTCATTTTATAAAATATGCAGAAGAGGGACAGAAGTGCATTTGTATTTGCCAAAATATGGTTGGGAGAGGGAAGGGAGAGTGCTGATGGGAATAGGGTTTCTTTGGGTGATGAAACTCTTCTGGAACCAGAGAGATGAACGCTGTGGATACAATAAAAAATGAAAGACCATGCTTATTTGTACACTGAACTGGAAAAAATGTCATGTGAGCTTTGTTCCTCAATTTAAGATTTTATTTATTTATTTTTTAAAATAAATTTATTTTTTATTGGTGTTCAAATTGCCAACATACAGAATAACACCCAGTGCTCATCCCGTCAAGTGCCCACCTCAGTGCCCGCCACCCAGTCACCCTCACCCCCCGCCCTCCTCCCCTTCCCTTCCACCCGCCCATCTCCCCCCTTCCACCACCCCTAGGTCGTTTTCCAGAGTTAGGAGTCTTTCATGTTCTGTCTCCCTTTCTGATATTTCCCACTTATTTTTTCTCCTTTCCCCTTTATTCCCTTTCACTATTTTTTATATTCCCCAAATTTAAAATTTTAAGAATACAATGAAGGTGAAATAAGAACACTTACCAGCATTTTATTTTTTAATTTTTGTATAGATTTATTTTTTATTGGTGTTCAATTTGCCAACATATAGAAGAACACCCAGGGCTCCTCCCATCAAGTGCCCCCCTCAGTGCCCGTCACCCAGTCACCCAACCCTCCGCCCACCTCCCTTTCTACCACCCCTAGTTCGTTTCCCAGAGTTAGGAGTCTCTCATGTTCTGTCTCCCTTTCTGATATTTCCCACTCATTTTTTCTCCTTTACCCTTTATTGCCTTTCACTATTTTTTATATTCCTCAAATGAATGAGACCATATCATGTTTGTCTTCTCCAATTGACTTATTTCACTCAGCATAATACCCCCAGTTCCATCCACGTTGAAGCAAATCTTACCAGCATTTTAAACTGAGAGAATTTAATTGAAGCATATCAAATGGATAAAAATTCACGAGTTTATAATACTGAAAATAAAAACCCCTTCATTGGCTTCTTTGGAGTATGATGCAGAGGGAAGCCACACAGTGACCCTCACAGTGAGGAAATCAATGTTTAGAGGGATTTTTCCTTTACAGAATATTGCAACTAATAAATGAAAATTGAAGTACAGAATTTGAATATTATCATCTGATAAACCCATAATGAAACAACAAGTTTAGGTAAGATTACTTATGGCTACTGTTACTACAGGACAAGAGATGCAGCCAGGTGGACCTCTCAGTGGAAGTACACTCAACACTTATGAAATATTCCTGCCAGAAAAATCAGTCATGAGTCCGACTGAGCCTCTAGGACCTACCAGTTACTGGAAATAAAAGGAACAACAGAATACGCTAATCAACCCTACAGGGACAAGGTCAGCAAAATCTGTCGTGTGTGAGAAGCTTTGCAGGATAAACCATCTGTTTGTTCAATAAAGAAGGTGAGTAGTAATATTGAAATGAAAATAGAGGGACAGGAAGCCAGTGAATGAGAGGTTTTAGAGGCATCATGAGAACATGGAGTAAGGATGTTATGAATCCTGTTCCAAAACATACCAGAAAGGACAAATGAGTCAATCAGGACAATTGAAACACTAAATGGCAATTCTATAATATTAAGAATTCATTATTAATTGTTTAAAGGATAATAGTAACATCAGAGTTGTCTTTCTTTAAAGTCTTCAATGTTTAAAGGGATTAGTTATGATGGGCTCTAGGTTGATAATATTGAAGTTGGTGGGTGCGATAGGTAATCCATTACTGCTCTAGTTTCATGTCCGTGTGTTTGAGAACAGCCATAATAAAGAGAGGCATGCATCTAAACATAAATAAAATAAAACTAAGTTAAGAGAATTTGTCTCACACAGGAGGAAAAGCAGACGTGACCTTTAGATAGCAGGATACTGACCTTGAGGGTGAGGAGAGCTCAGAGATGGCATAAAGAATGAAGATTATAAAAAAGGGCCCCAATATGGATACACCTAAATAAATACAGATTTTATGCAATGCACATCAGGTTGAAAATGCAGAAAGTAAAGTACACCACACCAAAGACAGGTAATTGGGAGTAAATATGTAGAGTTGAAAGGGTTTCCTCATTGTTCAGGGAGTCAATAACTATACTAACGTAGGTTGTATTAGATCAAAATGTAAGTTGTAATCTGTTTGCCACCCCTAACAAAAGAAAAAAGAGCAAATGGAAGTAAAACGTAGAGCTAATATAATAAAGGTGGAATAATACTTTTCAATGAATGTTAAAAAAAAACGGAGAAAGAAATAAAGAGCACTAAAGAACATGGTATACATAAAGCCTAAATTTATCTGTATTATGTGAAGGACTAAACTGTCTTGTGTACAACATGATTGAAGTGAAATTTCCAATGAAAAGTTGTGTGCTAGTAGGCAGGTTGAAGAAACAAAACTTAAAAATATGCAATCGGAGAAGGACAAACATTATATGTTCTCATTCATTTGGGGAATATAAATAATAGTGAAAGGGAATACAAGGGAAGGGAGAAGAAATGTGTGGGAAATATCAGAAAGGGAGACAACATAAAGACTCCTAACTCTGGGAAAAGAACTAGGGGTGGTGGAAGGAGAGGAGGGCGGGGGTTGGGGGTGAATGGGTGACGGGCACTGAGGGGGGGCCCTTGGTGGGATGAGCACTGGGTGTTATTCTGTATGTTGGCGAATTGAACACCAATAAAAAATAAATTTCTTATTAAAAATAATATGCAATATTAAGAGATATAAAAAGCAAACATAAAATGTTGAAAATGAAGGTGATGGGAACATACACAGCAAAATAATATTTTAGCAAAAACCACACACCACCACAGTTACTATACTAACCAGAAAGCCGACTTCAAAGTGGAAAAACCAGCTGAGAAGAGGACACTTCACAGTGATGAGAAACATTTGGTTCCCCTGAGACGGGCAACTGTGTTAAACGTGTGAGCACCTGCCAGAAGAGTCTCAGGATATACAAAACAAAACTGGGCACTTATGGGAGAAAAGTACAAATCCACAACTATGTGAGAGATTTTAACCCCCTCCCTTGGAACTGATAGAACAATCACACAAGGTGCCAACCTGGATACGGAACGTTTAGGCAGTAGCATAGTGACCATAACTTAATGGAGCACGGCACCCAACAGCAGGATGTATATTCTTTGTTTTCTTTTTCCTAAAAGGTTTTGTTTAAAGTCTAGTATAGTTAAGAGAGTATAATATTAGTTTCAGGCATACAGTATAGTGATTCAGCCCTTCTATACAGCACCTGGTGCTCATCACGACAGGTGCACTTCTTCATTCCCATCGCCTGGAGCCCCCCGTCCCCCACCTACCTCCCCTCTCTTACCCTCAGTGTGTTCTCTGTAGTTCAGAGTCTGTTTTCTGCTTTGCTTCTTTCCTTTCTTCCCCTATGTTCATTTGTTTTGTTTCTGAAATTCCACACATGAGTGAGATCATATGATAATTTTCTCTGACTTCATTCACTTAGCATAGGACCCTCTATATCCATCCATGTTATTGTAAATGGCAAGACTTCATGGGTTTTTATGGCTGAGTAATACTGCATTGCATGTATATGTCACCTCTTTATCAATCAGTCAGAGGATGTACATTATTTTCAAGAGTATAAAGAACATATTAACACATTGGTTATATTCTGGATTCATTGCCGCTTTCAACAAATTTCAAAGGACTGAAGGTGTAAAAAATATATTTGTGTGCAATTTATATGAAACCAGGCCAAAAGTAAATCACAAATAGAACATTTTAAAATCCTATTGTATTTTTAATTTTAAAAGTACTTCTAAGTAAGCCATGGGTGTAAACAAGAATTATGAAATATAGAAATCGCATAAGATGAGTAACAAAAGTAGTAGCTTGGATGCATTATCGTCTGTGTTTAAAGACAAATTTATAGGCTTAAGTCCATATGTAAGAAAAGTAGAAAAACAGGAAATAGTATTGGTCTAAAAATATTATAAAAATAATTGTTAATGAAATCCCAAGGTCTCATTCATTTGGGTAATATAAATAATAGTGAAAGGGAATAGAGGGGAAGGGAGAAGAAATGGGTAGGAAATATCAGAAAGGGAGACAGAATATGGAAGACTCCTAACTCTGGGAAATGAACTAGGGGTGGTGGAAGGGGAGGAGGGCGGGGGATGGGGGTGAGTGGGTGGCGGGCACTGAGGTGGGCACTTGACGGGATGAACACTGGGTGTTATTCTGTATGTTGGCAAATTGAACACCAATAAAAATAAATTTATTATTAAAAAGAAAGTTCTTTCATCCAAAAAAAAAAAGAAAAAAAAAAAGAAAAGAAATCCCAAGAAAATGGAAGGGAAGAAAGTAAAGAAGAAAAAAAAATTTTTAATGGCAAGATTTCATTCTTTTGTTTTTCTTTTTTTAATTAATTACTTTATTTATTCATAAAGACAGGGAGAGAGAGAGGCAGAGACACAGGCAGAGGGAGAAGCAGGCTCCATGCAGGGAGCCTGACGTGGGACTCGATCCAGGGTCGCCAGGATCACGCCCTGGGCTGCAGGAGGCGCTAAACCGCTGCGCCACCAGGGCTGCCCAGAAAATTTATTAAATACAAAACAGACATACACCAGAGAGATGTTATAACAAAAGGTGATAATTTGGGATGACTGATCGAATAACAAGACTTTTGAGGGATGAAGGAGAAAAGGCAGAAATTACTGAGGTCGGGAATAAAAGGAGGTTATCACTGAGATCCTTGAATCGGAGTGGATCGTGACAGAGTGTTTTCATAAACTTGAAAAGTTGTGGAATTTGCAAACCACTAGAAAGATATCCCCCAACCCAAATGCCCAAATAACAAGGTTGAAGATCTGTAAGTTTCATAATTCTTGAGAAATGTGATATGTATTGTAAAATCTTTCCATGGAAAAGGTTCCAGGACTAGATGGCTTTGCAGTGGAAAGTAAATACCTTTACTATGACCAAATCTACCAAAACTGAATCTTACACAAAATCTTCAAAACAATAGAAGGAAAATTTCCATGTTATTTTATGAGGCCCATGTAATATTAATGCCAAACTCTAACAAGGATATTATAAGAAATTTTTTACAATTACACTATCTCAATCACAAGTATATAAGCAAATTTACCAAACAAAATCTGATTAAGTACCATATAAAAGTCACGGTATGCCCAACACCAAGTGTCTGTATTCCAGGAATGCATAAACTGTAGAGAGAAACCAAAGTAGACTTAAGTAACATGGTGGGATTCCAGATCCCCAAACCGGAACACTCAATATTGCAAAGATGCCAGTTCTCCCCACAGTGAAGTGAGTCACTGTGATTTTTTATTGTGGAATCTGAAGAGGTGATCCTAAAACCATGTTGAATTTTGCAACACTAGTGTTTCCAAGACAGTTTTGAGAAACTGTCAAGGGGGGGATTTGCACTATCAGCAAATAGCGAGGGGGATTTGCACTATCAGCAAACAGTGAGGGGGATTTGCACTATCAGCAACTCACAGTAGGTGTGATGAAACAATGATAGCGACAGAGGATAGGCCATCTGAGTACGGAACACAACAGAGAGCCTGGAAGTCAACTCAGTGCTTGTTAGACACCCCATTTACCAAACAGGTGGGAAGTCTATGGAAAAGTAAAAAATCTGGGTCAATTAAGAGTCATAGGCTAACCACTGAGATTTGGCTCTTACCTCATACTAGACACACAAAAGAGTCCAGGCTGAATGCAGAGTTAGATTTGAAAGCAAAATAGTGATGAGAGTAGAGGAGACCCTCCAGGTCCTCAAGCAGGAAAGTACCTCCCAAATGTCTCACGCAGGGAGCAAAAAGGAGTAAAGCACGAAGGAAATACCTTGTGGATGGAGCTACATGAAAATTGAGAGAGTCTGCAGAGTGTGTAAAGGCAGAGCACAGCTTGGGAAGGCACACTGCAATACAGGAAGGGAAACGGACTTGTCTGCACAATATATACATAATCCTTGATCCGCAAGAATAAGACAAGCCTGTAGAAATACAGGCGAGAGACAGGTAGAAGTGATGTGCAGAGGAGAGGAGCCAAATGTGCTGGACACATTTGAAATGTGTCCTGTTTCCCCACAGGCTCTCTGTTACCTCTCTGATGTGACTGTTTCCTGTTTGTGCCATAGGCAACCTGGTCACACCCCCTCTCACTGCCTGTGTCCCATCATATTGCACATGTTTGTTGTCATGTCTGCCTTCCTGCAGAGCCATGAGCTCCCCAGGGCTGGCCTTGATCTGCACTATTTCTGCATCCCCCACCCTGGGACCATGTCCCTTAGAAGTGTGTGCCCAGTTCTCTGGTGGGCTACTGATTTGAGCCTGAGAAATACATTTCAGGTCATGAGGGAGCCTGGTGCTGTGATCCTCTGATTAAAATGAAAATCTGTTCCTTCAGATGGAATGACCCTGATCCCAAATAGTGCTGGCCAGGGCAGGAGTGGGGTCACCCCTTCAGCTGCTGAGGCAAGCCCTGAGTGCTTCCTGTCTACCATAACTCTGATGCCCCCCTTACACACTCGGTGTCCTTCATACCCTGGACCCCTGAGGGATGGCTGCCTTGACCCTTACCTCCTCCAGGTGAGGGTCATGACTGTTGAAGGTCACACAGCCCATGTCTGTGCAGTAGATGATGAGGTCAGCTTGTAGAACTGTCACCTCTCCTTCTTAGCTTTGGGTTCCCATGCAATGAAGAGAGTGTTGGGAGGGGGAAGGCGAGGGTCTTGGGGTCACAGGAACTGTGTGGATGGGTGCTCCATGTTCAAGCTTCAGGAGCTCCTGGTTTCTGGTAGAAGCAGAGGAGGAAATGGCCTCAGCTCACTTCAGCTGCCACATCTTGTTGCTTCATCCAGGCAGTAGTAGTGCAAGGACGTGCACCTTGGGGTCACTGTGGTAGGAAAGTCTCTTCTCCTGAACTGCTGGGACTTGGAGCCTTGAATGGCCAATTAGGTGAGCTTGTTTGTCTTCTGGCCTCTGGAGTGCACTGGGACTCCCAGTTCTCCTGGGTACCACTGTCATCAAGCTCTGTCTGAACCTGTCTGCCCCTACACGGCCAGGCTCCAAAGCCCAGAAGTCTCTCTGGGCCTCAGGTGTGAGCAGAAGAGAATCATAGACATCATGTGCCCACCTTAATGCCCGTCATCCGGTTACCCCATTCCCTATACCCTCCACTGCAGCAACCATTAATTTCTTTCCTATATGGAAGACTCATTTTTAACAATTTTATTCAGAAGAAAGCACTTGACCTAGGCACTACCACTTAATACTTTTTTCAGGGCACAGTAATCATTGTAGGTTGTAGATACAGGGTACAGCACATCTCTAAAGCTTATTCTTTTATGACAGCAGTTTATGTTTGTTACATAATAGCTCCATCACCCCACCAGTGGCAATCTCCGTATCCTCCATCAAGGTTGCAGGACACATTGACTCCCTTCAGCACATCCTTCACATGGCCGTGTGCTTCTGGCCCAGCCTCCGCAGGGCCTCCTTCACATCCTTGTTTCGCAGACTGTAGATGAGGGGATTGAGCATTGGGATGACCAGCGTGTAGAAGACAGAGACCACCTTGCCCTGCTCCATGGACTCAATTGCTCCTGGCTGGGCATACATGACAAAGAGAGTCCCAAAAAAGAGAGTCACTGCAGTCATGTGGGAGCCACAGGTGGAGAAGATCTTGCGTCTCCCAGCTCCTGATCCCATCCTCAGGATGGTCACTGTGATGTAGCCATAGGAGATGAGGATCACAATCGTCACAGCCACTATGATGAGCCCACAGATGCCAAACAAGAGAAGTTCATTGATGGCCGTGTTGCCACAGGCGATCTGGAGCAGAGGGGGCACATCACAGAAGAAGTGGTTGATGCGGTTGGAGCTGCAGAATGGGAGGTGGAATGTGAAGCTGGTCTGCACAACAGAGTTGAAGCAGCCTCCACAGTAGGCGCCCAGCACCAGGCGAGTGCAGGCAGACTGGCACATGGTGGTGGGGTAACGCAAGGGGCTACAGATAGCCATGAAGCGGTCGTAGGCCATGACACCCAGGAGGAAGCCTTCAGTTGTGGCCAGCAGGGATAAAAAGAAAAACTGGGTGGCACATCCTGCAAAGGTGATGACCTTGGATGAGGAGAAGAAGTTGGCCAGTGCATTGGGGGCAATGACAGATGAGTAGCACAAGTCCACAAAGGAGAGGTTCTTGAGGAAGAAGTACATTGGGGAGTGCAGGCGGGCATCCAGGGTGATAACGATGATCATGAGGAGGTTACCCAGGACAGTCACCATGTACAGGGCCAGGAAAACAGCAAAGAGCAGGGCCTGGGTCTCAAGGCCACCTGCAAATCCCTCCAGCACAAAATCTTGAAAGTAGACCTTGGAGTGGTTTCCATTACTGTGGGATGGCATGAGCCTCGGTCCTCCAGAGGGGAATTGGCAGATTAAGTGGGTCAAGTTAACTCCCTGCAGAACACTATTTAGAAAGATAAACAACAACAGTCAAAAATCTGGTTAAAATATAATGGAGTTAATGGTTTAGCTAAGAATTAATAAACAAAATTCAAGATAAACGCATAGGTCCAGCGATATCAGTACTGAGGATTTCTTCTTCCCTTGATTCCTAAGTCTTTGTGAAGCAGAATCTGAAAGGCCAATTGGTTAAGCAGTGAGATTTTGCCTGTCTTGCAGGGCTAATGCTGGTAGTGGTTGGTTACTACGAACCAGCCAGGATGCATCATGGGAGTGAGTTAAATCAGGAGTATGTATGCAGCTCAGCTTCTGACCATTTCAATCATTGAAAGTATATTAAGACATGATCTGAATGCTATGCTCTAAAACCCTGCAAAAATAAACATATCAAGTTGAAGACATGTTATTCTAGACTGCAGTTGTTTTCCCAAAAAGTTTTTGTAACTACCCAGGCAGAATTAAAAAATTGAGTTCCTGCAATAAAAATTAATATTACCAGACCATAGAGAAACCCCAAGAGGTTTCAGATTTTGGAGTAACACTTAAGAAATTTTATATAAAGTTATTATTTTTAAAGAATGAAAGATGAGGGATGCCTGTGTGGCTCAGTGGTTTAGGTCCTGCCTTTATCCCAGGACATGGCCCTGGAGTCTCAGGATCAAGTTCAACGCTGGGGTCCCTGCATGGAGCCTGCTTCTCCTGTGCCCCCCCATCTCTCTCTGTGTGTCTCTTATGAATAAATAAATAAAATATTTTTTAAAAAGTCCCATGGACTTTCATCAGAGAGTTGAAACCAATAATCTTAAGATTTGTGTGGAATCACCATTTGCTTCAATGTGGATGGAACTGGAGGGTATTATGCTGAGTGAAATAAATCAATCAGAGAAGGACAATCATTATATGGTCTCATTCAATTGGGGAATATAAAAAATAGTGAAAGGGAATAAAGGGGAAAGGAGAAAAAATGAGTGGGAAATATCAGAAAGGGAGACAGAACATGAAATACTCCTAACTCTGGGAAACGAACTAGAGGTGATGGAAGGGAGGGAGGGCGGTAGGTTGGGGTTACTGGGTGGCAGACACTGAAAGGGCACTTGATGGGATGAGCACGGGGTGTTATTCTGTATGTTGACAATTTGAACACCAATAAAAAATAAATTTATTATTAAAAAAATAAAAAAAAGATTTTTGTGGAATCAGAAAAGACTCCAAATAGCCAGGGGAATATTAAAAAAGAAAACCAGAGCTGGGGGCATCACAATGACAGGTTTCAAGTTGTACTACAAAGCTGTGACCATCAAGACACTGTGGTACTGGCACAAAAACAGACACAGACATCAATGGAGCAGAATAGAGAACCTAGCAAAGGACCCTCAACTCTATGGTCGACTAATATTCAACAAAGCAGGAAAGACTATACTCTGGATAAAGCATAGTCTCTTCAATAAGTAGTGCTGGGAAAATTGGACAGTATATGCAGAAGAATGAAACTAGACCATTGTCTGACACCAGACACAAAGATACACTCAAAATGGTTGGAGATCTAAAGGTAAGACAAGAATCCTTCAAAATCCTAGAGGAGAACACATTCAACACCCTTTTGGAACTTGGCCATGGCAACTTTTTGAAGATCCATCCATGAAGGCAAGGGAAACAAAAGCAAAAATGAACTATTGCGACTTCATCAAGATAAGAAGCTTCTGCACCGCAAAAGAAAGAGTCAACAAAACTAAAAGATAACCTACACATAGGAGAAGATATTTGCAAATGACATATCAGATCAAGTGCTAGTTTCCAAGATCTATAAAGACTTTATTAAACTCAACAGGAAAGGAACAAACAATCCAATCATGAAATGGCCAAAAGACATGAACAGAAATCTCACAGAGGAAGACATAGACACGGCCAACAAGCACATGATAAAAATGCTCCACATCTCTTGCTTTCAGGGAAATACAAATCAAAACCACAAGGAGATCCCACCTCACACCAGTGAGAATGGGCAAAATGAACAAGATGGGAAACAACAGATGTTGGAGAGGATGTGGAGAAAGAGGAACCCTCTTGCACAGTTGGTGGGAATGTGAACTGATGCAGTCACTCTGGAAAACTGTGTGGAGGTTTCTCAAAGAGTTAAAAATAGACCTGCCCTATGACCCAGCAATTGCACTACTGGGGATTTACCCCAAAGATAGTGATGCAGTGAAATGGCAGGACACCTGCACCCCAAAGTTTTTAGCAGCAATGTCCACAATAGCCACACTGTGGAAGGAGCCTTGGTGTACAATAACAGATGAATGGATAAAGGAAAACTGGGCACTTACAGGAGAAAAGTACAAATCCAGAACTATGTGAGAGATTTTAACACCCTCCCTTGGAACTAATAAAACAATCTCACAAGATGCCAACCTGGATACAGAATGTTTAGGCAGTAACATTAGTGACCATAACCTAATGGAGCACAGCACCCAACAGCAGGATGTATATTATTTGTTTTTTTTTTTTTTTAAAGAGTGGACTTTAGTCCAGTGTAGTTAACAGGTGTACAGTATAGTGATTCAGCACTTCCATAACAGCACCTGGTGCTCATCACGACAGGTGCGCTCCTTCATCCCCATCGCCTCGACCCCTCATCACCCCCACCCACCTCCCCTCTCTTACCCTCAGCGTGTTCTCTGTAGTTCAGAGTCTGTTTTCTGGTTTGCCTCTCTCCTTTCTTCCCCTATGTTCATTTGTTTTGTTTCTGAAATTCCACATGTGAGTGAGATCATATGATAATTGTCTTTCTCTGACTTTATTTAGCATAATACCCTCTATATCCATGTTGTTGTAAATGGCAAGACTTCATGGTCTTTTATGGCTGAGTGATATTCCATTATATGTATATACCAACTCTTCTTTATCCATTCATTAGCGGATATTCATTATTTTTAAGCCATAAAGACCATATTCACACATTGATTATTGATTCACACATTGATCTGGACACAGAGTAGCTTTCAACAAACTTCAAAGGTTTGAAGGTATAATATATATTTTTGTGTAATTTAAATTAAATGAATAGTAAATCAAATAAAGCATTTTAAAATCCTCATATACTTTTTAATGTAATTATTTCTTCTATGTAAGCCATGGGTCTAAATAATATTTTTGATATTTAAAAATTGCATACGAATAACAAAAATAATGCTGCGATACATTTAAGTCCACTTTTAAGGAGAAATTTATAGGCTTAAATCCATATGTTAGAAGAAAAACAGGAAATCAGGATTTATCTGAAAATATTATAAAAAGACTAGTGAATGAAATCCCAAGGAAATAGAATGGATGGATGTAAAGAACAAGATTCATGAGGTAGGAAACACACAAGAAGATGTTATATCAAAAGGTCATTATTTGAGAGAACCGATCAAATGACAGGACTTCAGAGAGATGAAGGAGAAAAGGTAGAAATTATTGATATTGGGAACGAAAGGAGGATATCATTGAGATCCTAGATTTGGAGTGGAACATGAAAAATGTTTTCATAAACTTGAAATGTTGAAATTGTTGAAATTGGCAAATTACTAGAAATATATTACCCACCTCAACTGCCTCCCCAGTGAAGTAGAAGATAGGTGAGGTCCATACTAATTGAGAAATGTAATATGTACTATAAAATCTTCCCATGTAAAAGATTCCAGACGAGATGGCTTTACTTCTGAAAGTAAACCCTTCATGAAATATGAACAAATCTACCAAAATATTAATCTCATACAAAATCAATGAAATCATAAAGAAGGACAACCTTCCATGTTATCTTATGAGGCCCATGTAATATTTATGCCAAAATCTGAAAAGGGCATTATAAGAAAATTTTAAAAATTGTGCTATCACAATTACAAGCATATAAACAAATTTACCAAACAAAATCTAATTGAATAACATATAAAAATTACTGTCCAACACCAAGTTGTCTGTATTCCAGGAATGTATAAACTGTTGAGAGAAACCAAAGTAGATCCAAGTAACATGGCAGGATTCCAAGGTCCTAAAAGGGTACACTCAGTGTTGCATAGATGCCAGTTCTTCCCACACTGAACTGAGTCAGTGTGATCCTGGTGATTTTTTATTGTGAAATCTGAAAAGCGGATCTAAAATGCATATTGAAATTGGGAACCAAATGTTTGCAACACAATCTTGAGAAGAGAAATGAGGGGGATTGCGCTACCAGATGTGGACACATAGTAGGTGTAATAAAACAATAATGGTGGCAGAGGTTTGACCGTCTGTGGAGGGAACAGAACAGAGAGCCGGGAAGTCAACCCCGTGCTAGTCTAGACACCGCATTTACCAAACAAATCAGTAGTCTATGGAAAAGTCGGAACACCTGGGACAGTTGATAGTCATAGTCTAAACACTGAGATTTGGCTCTTTCCTCATACTAGACACACACAACAGTCCAGGCTGAATGCAGCTGTAAGTTTGAAAGTGTAAGAGTGAAGACCCTCCAGGTCCTCGAGCAGGAAAGCACCTCCGAAATGTCCTGTGCAGGGAGCAAAAGGGACTAAATCACAAAGGAAATATCTTGTGGATGGAGCTACATGAAAATCGAGACAGTCTGCAGAGTGTGTAAAGGCAGAGCACAGCTTGGGAAGGCACACTGCAATACATGATGGGAAACCGACTTGTCTGCACGATATATAAATAATCCTTGACGCAAGAATAAGACAACCCAGGACAAATACAGGTGAGAGATTCATACAAGTGATGCACAGAGGAGAGGAGTCAAATGTTCTGTACACGTTTGAAAATGTGCACGATCCTGCTAATCATCAGGAGAAAGCAAGTTCCCACGTTAGACATGTCCTCCTGCACACCCGCCCAAATGTCTCAAACTAAGCAGAGGGCAGTAACCAGCGGTGTCGAGGACGGGAGCCACCGGAAGGGAGTGTAAATCAGGACACATTTGTCATTTTCTACTGATGTGGAGGATCCCCGTCCTCACCTGTATCTTCACTTTACCTCTGGAAGTGCGCACAGGTGCACAAGGAGACCACGGGGAGGCTGTTCTCGGCAGCGTTAGCACCATAGCTGCACTAGTGAGTTGTGGTGTGTTGTCTGGCGGAGAACTAGACAACCGTAAACAGGAAGCAGCATGATGCTGACCATGGACTGCAGCCTGAGAACAGCTGCTCATCACAGGTCAGGCTCAGGTCACTCACTCTCAGAGCCTGGGCTTCCAAGGGCAGCTGGTCCCCAAGGACCCAAGTCATCCTGTTCAAAACTGCTTGCTCAGGTCCAGGTGGAGGAGGTCACCACCAGGAGCCAGCCGGGACACTGTCCACCCTCTCCCTTGCCCATCCTGGGCTGTCACCTGACATTCTAAGTGCATTCACTGTCCTTGCCTCCTGCTTCTCACTTGTCAACTCCAGACCTTTCTAATCTCCATCTGAAAAGCCACCATGCTTTCATAATGAACTCCAGCCTGTCCATTCCCTGCTTTGTGTCCCCACAGAGCTCCCTGGGCAGAGTCACCAAAGTCTCCCTCGGGTCATGTTGCTCCCTAATGCAAATGAGTGACAGCTTCCTGACCAGCTGAGGGATCCTGGAGAGGAGCCCAGAAGGGTCTTCTCTGGTGACCTCAGCTCCAGGAGGGGACATCATGCTCCGCAATTCTCTGATTCTCTTCTTCTGTCATGAATGTCTATCTTGCCCCCTCCAATTTCTGTGTGTGACCAGCTCTCCCTGCTCCCCATAGCTCTCCATCACCTCTCTGATGTGACTGTTTCCTCCTTTGAGCCATTAGCAGCCTGCTCCCCCGCCAATCACTGCCCATGTCCTAACAAATTGCAGGTGTTTGTGGTCATGTCTGCCTTCCTGCAGAGCCATGAGCTCCCAGAGATGGCCTTGGTCTATGCTATTTCTGCATCTCCCACCCTGTGGCCATGACCCTTAGAGGTGTGTGCTCAGTACTCTGGGGAGCTAATGATTTGAGCCTAAGAAATTCACATCAGGTCATGAGGGAGCCTGGTGTTGTGATCTCTGATTGTATTGAAAACCGTTTCCTTCAGATGGAATGACCTTGAAGCCCAAGAGAGTGCTGGCCAGGGCAGGAGTAGTGTCACTCCTTCAGGTGCTGAGGCAAGCTCTGAGTGCTTCCTGTCTACCATAGCTCTGATGCCTCCCTTACTTATTTTTTTTATTTTTTTTATGATAGTCACACACAGAGAGAGAGAGGCAGAGACACAGGCAGAGGGAGAAACAGGCTCCATGCACCGGGAGCCTGATGGATTCGATCCTGGGTCTCCAGGATCGCGCCCTGGGCCAAAGGCAGGCACCAAACTGCTGCGCCACCCAGGGATCCCTGATGCCTCCCTTACACACACTGTGTTCTTCATACCCTGGGACCCCTAGGGATGGCTGCCTTGACCCTTACCTCTTCCAGGTGAGGGTCATGACTGCTAAGTATCACACAGCCATCACCTGCTCTCCCAGGGTCTCTGAGCTCCTGGCCTTCATGTGCTGATGATAATGAAGTGTGAGCTGAGGAATGACACCCCTCCTCCTTCAGCTCTGGCTTCCCAGGCAATGAAGAGAGAGTGGGAAGGGGATAGGAGAGGGCCCTCAGTGAGGGTCCAGGGACAGTCTAGATGGGTGCCCTTAGTTCCGGATTCTAGAAGCTCCTTGTCCTGGTAGAATCAGGGGACATAATGGTCTTTGCTCACCTCAGCTTCTGAGTTTTGTTGCATCCTCCAGGCAGCAGCACAAGGACCTGTATCTTGGGGTCACTGTGCTGGGAAATTCTCTCCTCCTGCTGGCTGGGACTTGGAGCCTTAAATGGCCAATTAAGTGAGCTTGTTTGTGTTTTGGCCTCTGGAGTGCATTGGGACCTCTGGTTCTCCTGGGTACCCCTGTCCCTAAGCTTTATCTGACCCACCCTCCCCTACATGGCCAGGCACCAAAGCCCAGAAGTCTCTTGAGGCCCCAAGATGAGCAGAAGACATGAGCAGACTAAGAGCTGATTCTGTGGCCCTAAGTGTACTATCCTCCCGGGAGTGGCAAGTGTGAAGTCCTGAGCCTAAAGACATTTTCTCATGGCTTCCTACTATCACCTTAGGCGTACCATTCTTCTGTGAGCTGAAATGATCTGTCAGGAAACAATCCGCTTTGGGTTCATCTCAGTTTGTTGTGGTCCCCCGACAGCAAAGAGTGATCCACGAGTGGGAGAGGACCACCCTGAGTACATTTCTGTTCCTGGAAGAGGATCAGTTAAAGGTTGCTTTTCAAATTTATAAAACTGAAATGTGTTTGAAAAACAAGAACTTATGAAGTATTTGGCGAGCAGTGAGGATGCCTCTCTATTTATGCCAGTCACTGTCCCTACTCTGTGGAAGGGCAAGGGTTTCAACCTCCACACTACTAGGAGAGGAGGTGGTCTAGTGGTGGATGTGTCTTTCATTAATTTGTCTTTTTTTAAGAGAATAAGAGCACACCCCACAACAGGTCTGCATTTTTAAAAATCTTTTTACCAATTGCCATGTAATTAATCATAACCTTTGTAAGATCATGACATTCTCCTTCAGGGTCTCGAGTGTACTGATGTGTGGGGGACCAGGAGTTCTTCTTTTAACTATGTGAATGGCTATTTATGATTGTACTTTTATTTTTTTTTAAAGAATTTGTTTTTTTTGTTTTTTTAAATTTTTATTTATTTTTGATAGTCACACACAGAGAGAGAGAAAGAGAGAGAGAGAGAGAGAGAGAGAGAGAGGCAGAGACATAGGCAGAGGGAGAAGCAGGCTCCATGCACCGGGAGCCTGACGTGGGATTCGATCCTGGGTCTCCAGGATCGCGCCCTGGGCCAAAGGCAGGCGCTAAACGGCTGCACCACCCAGGGATCCCCTATGATTGTACTTTTAAAAATTTAATTCAGTTAGCCAATATATGCTATAGCACGTTTCAGATGTAGTTTTCAATAATTCATCAATTGAATATAACACCCGTGTTCATCACATCACAGGCCCAGCTTAATGCCCATCACCCAGTTACCCCATTCCCCAGACCCTTCTGTCCAGTAACCCTCAGTTTGTTCCAAGACTGAGGAGTCATTTCTAAAAATTTTATTCTGAAAAGAGCACTTAAACTAAGATCTACCCATAAATTAATTTTCAAGGGCACAATATATCATTGTTGGTTGTAGATAGCATATGGCATTTATCTAAAGCTTATTCTTCTTGTTTGAGAAATATGCTAGTTAAAAAAGACCTGAGCTCCCCATATGTGGCAACCTCAATATCTTCCATCAAGCATGCAGGACACACTGACTCCCTACAGCACATCCTTCACATGACTGTGTGTTTCTGGCCCAGCCTCTGCACAGCCTCCTTCACATCCTTGTTTCGCAGACTGTAGATGAGAGGATTGAGCATTGGGATGACCAGCGTGTAGAAGACAGAGACCACCTTGCCCTGCTCCATGGACTCAATTGCTCCTGGCTGGGCATACATGACAAAGAGAGTCCCAAAAAAGAGAGTCACTGCAGTCATGTGGGAGCCACAGGTGGAGAAGATCTTGCGTCTCCCAGCTCCTGATCCCATCCTCAGGATGGTCACTGTGATGTAGCCATAGGAGATGAGGATCACAAACGTCACACCCACAATGATGAGCCCACAGATGCCAAACAAGAGAAGTTCATTGATGGCCGTGTTGCCACAGGCGATCTGGAGCAGAGGGGGCACATCACAGAAGAAGTGGTTGATGTGGTTGGAGCTGCAGAATGGGAGGTGGAATGTGAAGCTGGTCTGCACAACAGAGTTGAAGCAGCCTCCACAGTAGGCGCCCAGCACCAGGCGAGTGCAGGCAGACTGGCACATGGTGCTCGGGTAGCGCAAAGGGCTACAGATGGCCATGAAGCGGTCATAGGCCATGACACCCAGGAGGAAGCATTCAGTGGTTGCCATAAGGGAGATAAAGAAAAACTGGGTGGCACATCCTGCAAAGGTGATGACCTTGGATGACGAGAAGAAGTTGGCCAGTGCATTGGGGGCAATGACAGATGAGTAGCACAAGTCCACGAAGGAGAGGTTCTTGAGGAAGAAGTACATTGGGGAGTGCAGGCGGGCATCCAGGGTAATTATGATGATCATGAGGATGTTCCCCAGAAGAGTCACCATGTACAGGGCCAGAAACAGAGTGAAGAGTAGCGCCTGGGTCTCCAGGCCACCCCCAAATCCCTCCAGCACAAAATCTTGAATGTAGACCTTAGAGAGATTTTCATTACTGTGGGATGGCATGAGCCTCACTCCTCACCAGGGTAATTACTGGTCCAGTATTAGCAGATTAAGCTGAATTTTTGCTGAAGTCTATTTAGGAAACATATACAACAAAAACCAAAATGTGATTGAAGGTATAAGGGAATTAATGATTTAGTAAAGAATTACTAAGCAAAATTCAATATACACAGAGGCCCAGGGATTTCCTTACTCAGTGTTTCTTTTTCCCTTGAGACATAGCCATTTTGAAGAGGAATCTGAGAGGCCAGGCAGCCTAGCAGTGAGGTTTTGTCGGACTTGCAGAACTGATGCTGACAGTGGTTGGTTACTAGGGACAGGCAGGTTGCACCATGGGAGTGAGATAAATCAGGAGTTGGAATGCAGCTCAGCTTCTGACCATTTCAATCACTGAAACTGTATCAAGATGTGATCTGGGTGCTAGTGCCTCTGACACCTTGAAAAAATAAACATATCTCCAGAGGAAGACACATCTTAGATGGCAGATATTATCTATAAAAGTTCTGATTAAATAATGCCAGACAGGGTCGCCTGGGTGGCTCAGTGGTTGGGCACCTGCCTTCGGCCTAGGTCATGATCCCAGTATCCGGGAATGAGTCCCGCATCAGGGTCCCTGTGAGGAGCCTGCTTCTCCCTCTGCCTGTGTCTCTCATGAATAAATAAATAACTCTTTAAAAAAATAAATAAATAATGCCAACCGAATTTAAGTATTGTATTATGAACTTAAAGAACAGAAGCAATAGAAAAACCAAAAGAGTCTTTGGTTTTGGAGTTAGCACACATGAACTTTAAATTAAAGTTATTAAAAGATGAGACTAAGAATTTTAGCAGAAATGTGGAAGCTCTCTCATTCAGAATAGAAGGAGAGATAAAGAGCTTCCAAGACCGGCAAGAACTGAAAGAATATGTGACCACCAAACCAGCTCTGCAAGAAATTTTAAGGGGATCTATTAAAATTCCTCTTTAAGAAGAAGTCCAATGGAACAATCCACAAAAACAGGGACTGAATAGGTATCATGATGACACTAAATTCATATCTTTCAATAGTAACTCTGAACGTGAATGGGCTTAATGACCCCATCAAAAGGCGCAGGGTTTCAGACTGGATAAAAAAGCAGGACCCATCTATTTGCTGTCTACAAGAGACTTATTTTAGACATAAGGACACCTACAGCCTGAAAATAAAAGGTTAAAAAATTTAAAGACAGTTGTTTTAAAACTAATATTTATTGTAGGTTTTTTTGTTTGTTTGTTTACAGACAGACAGTGAGAGAGCTTGTGCACAGGGGAAGGAGCAGAGGAAGAGGCAGACAGCCCCAGTCAGACTCCACGTTCAGTGGGGAGCCCAATGCAGGGCTCAATCTGATGACTTTTAGTTTCTGACCTGAGCCAACATGAAGAGTCGGAGCTTAGCCAACTGAGCCACTCAGACACCCCCGTATTGTAGGATTTCATACGTATATAGAAATAACATATATGAAAGAATGGGTTAAAGAATGGGAGGGGAGAAATAGAAGTATGCTCTGAGAATGTTATTACTTTATACATAAATGGTTATGGATTAGTTGAAAATAGACTACTAGATTAAAGATGCATATTATAAACGCTAGTGCAACTGCTAGGTAAACACAAGAACATATAGCTAAAATGCCAATAGTAGAAATAAAATTGAATTTAGTAACATGCTAGATTATTCCATAATAATGTGAAAGGAAGAAAAATAACAAAGAGTAGAAAGAAAAACTGAAAACCATGGCATATTGGCATATATAAACCAATCATATTTGATAATTACATTAAGTATAAATGTAGGAGAGGTGCTGGTTACAAAGGTATAGCATCAGAGAAATTTTGGGGGGAGATAGAACTATACTGTACCTTGATTGTGGTAGTGGTTATTTAACCCTGTGGATTTGTCATAAACACATGAACTAAGAAATTGAATTTTTCTTTATGTATTTAATTAAATAAATTAAAAAAGAAAGCAATGCTTAACATCATTAATTGTCTGGGAAATGCAAAATGAAGTTGCAATGTGAGGGTGCCAGGGTGGCTCAGACTCTTGATTTTGGCTCAGGTTATGATTTCAGGCTCATGAGATCGAGTCCCAAGTCTGGCTCCACACTCAGCAAGGAGTCTGCCTGGGATTCTGTGTCTCCCATCTGTCTCTCTCCCTTCTCTCCCAAGCTCTCTCCATCTCTCAAAATAAATAAATAAACATTTAAAAATAAAAAAATAAAAAATAAAATGAAATAGACAAATTGATCTTGCACATTGAAGGACACTATCAAGAAGATGAAACAAAACCCATATGGAACAAAATTTTGACAAATTACATAACTCATAGGAATCTAGTATCGATGGAATACACAGAGCTTTTCCAACTCTGCAACAAAAATAGAGTCAAATTTTAAAATGGCCAAGACTTGCATGGACATTTCTCCAAAGAAAATGTACAACTTGCCAATAAGTATAAGAGAAGATACTCAATGTCATTAGTTGTTAGGGAACTGTGGGTCAAAACCACCATGCGATTCCACTTTGTTAGTTAGAATGGCTACAATTATTTTTAAAGATAGAGAAGAACAAGTGTTGGTGAGAATTTGGACATTAGAACCTTCACTCACTGCCGGTACAAATATAAGAGTGGCACAGCCTCAGTAGAAAGTAGTCTTGCCATCCCTCAGATAGACACAGGGTTTCCCTATGATGCACCCTAATCCACATGTAGGTATGTGACCAAAAGAAATGACAATACATGTTCACATGAAAGCCTGTACACAAATGTTCATAATAGCAATATTCATAAGATCTAAAAGTAAATGGAAGCCAAATGCCCATGAAATGGTGAAGAGATAAACAAAATGTGAAATATTCATACAGTGGAACAATATTCATCTAGAAAAGAAATAGAGTTCTCATGTGTGTGAGGGGGGGTCTGAGAGGGAGTGTACAGGTGAGCTGGGAGAGGGGCAAAAGGAGAGAAGGGGAGAGGGGGAATCTTAAGTAGGATCCATGCCCAGCATGGAGTCCAATATGGGGCTTGACTCACAACCCTGAGATCATGACCTGAGCCCAAATCAAGAGTCCGATGCTGAGCTAGGTGATCCACCTGGACCCCCAAAAGGTATTCCTTGATCTCCTATGATCTACTACAAGACAGAACACAGATGAGCCTTGAAAACATTATGTTGAGTAAATGAAGCTTGACACAAAAGCCTGAATATTCTATAAGTCCATTTATATAAAATGTGCAGAAGAGGGACAGAAGTGCATTTGTTTGCCAAGATATGGTTGGGAGAGAGGGAAGGGAGAGTACTGGTTTCTTTGTGTTATGAAACTCTTCTGGAACCAGAGAATTGAACACAGTGGATATAATAAAAAAAATGAAAGGCCACACTTGTTTGTACAATTTGAACTGGTAAAATTGTGACTTTCATGCCATGAGAGGATCATTCCTCATTTTAAGTTTTAAAAATAATAAATAATGAAGGTGAAATAAGAATACTCACCAGCACTTTTAAATTGAGAAATTTAATTGAAGGACAAAAATATTATAAAAATTCCACGAGTTCATAATGTTAAGAAAAAGTCCCTTCTTTGGCTATCTTTAGAAGGTGATGTTGAGGAAATCCACACAGTGACCCTCACAGTGAGGAAGTAAATGTTTAGAGTGATTTTTCCTTTAAACAATCCTGCAACTAATAAATAAAAATTGAATTATGGAATTTGAATATTATCATCTGATAAACCCATAATGAAACAAAAAGTTCAGGTAAGATTATTCATGGCCACTAATATTACAAAACAAGAGATGCAGCCAGGTGGACCTCTCAGTGGAGGTACACACAACACCTATTAAATATTCCTGCCAGAAAATCAATTATGAGTCAGACTGAGTCTTTAGACCTACCAAATTACAGGAAATATAAGGAGCAATAGAATATGCTAATTAACCCTACAGGGACAAGGTCAGCAAAATCTGTGATGTCTGTGAGAAGCTATGCATGATAAACAACCTGTTTGTTCAATAAATAGGGTGAGTAATAATATTGAAATGAAAATAGAGGGACAGGCAGCCAATGAATGAGAGACTTTAGAGGCATCATGAGAACACAGTGTAAGGATGTTATGAATCCTGTTCCAAAACAGACCAGAAAGGAAAAAGGAGTCAATCAGGACAATTAAAACACTAAATGGAAATTTTACAATATTAAGAAGTCATGATTGTTTAAAGGATAATAGAAACATTAGAGTTGTCTTTCTTTAAAGTCCTCACTGTTTAGAGGGATTGGATATGATCAGCTCTTGGTTAATAATATTGAAGTTGGTGCGTGTGATAGGTAATCCATTACTGCCTTAGTTTCATGTCCATGTGTTTGTGAACAGCTGTAATAAAGAGAGGTATTTATCTAAAAATAAAATGAAACTAAGTGGAGAGAATTTGTCCCCACACTGGAGGAGAAGCAGATGTGACCTTTAGGTAGCAGGAAACTGACCCTGGGGGTGAGGGGAGCTCAGTGATGGCAGAAAGAATGTGAGACAAGAATCCATCAAAATCCTAGAGGAGAACACAGGCAACACCCTTTTTGAACTTGGCCACAGCAACTTCTTGAAGATCCATCTATGAAGGCAAGGGAAAGAAAAGCAAAAATGAACTATTGGGACTTAATAAGATAAAAAGCTTCTGCACAGCAAAAGAAACAGTCAACATAACTAAAAGACAAGCTACAGATGTGAGAAGATATTTGCAAATGACCTATCAGATCAAGGGCTAGTATCCAAGATCTATAAAGAACTTATTAAACTCAACAGCAGCAAATAAAATAAAATAAATAAACTCAACAGCAAAGAATCAAACAATTCAATCGTGAAATGGGCAAAAGATTGAACATAAATGTCACCAAAGAAGACATACACATGGACAACAAGCACATGAGAAAATGCTCCACATCTCTTGTCATCAGGGAAATACAAATCAAAATCACAAGGAGACCCCACTTCACACTAGTGAGAATGCTGAAACTTAACAAGACAGGAAACAACAGATGTTGGAGAGGATGTGGAGAAAGGGGAACCCTCTTGCACAGTTGGTGGGAATGTGAACTGGTACAGCCACTCTGGAAAACTGTGTGGAGGTTCCTCAAAGAGTGAAAAATAGATCTGCCCTATGACCCAGCAATTGCACTTCTGGGGATTTACCCCAAAGATACAGATGCAATGAAACGCCGGGACACCTGCACCCCGATGTTTATAGCAGCAATGTCCACAGTAGCCAAACTGTGGAAGGAGCCTCGGTGTCCATCGACAGATGATGGATAGAGAAGCTGTGGTCTATGTATACAATGGAATATTCCTCAGCCACTAGAAATGACAAATACCCACCATTAGCTTCAATGTGGAGGGACCTGGAGGGTATTACGCTCAGTGAAGTAAGTCAATCGGAGAAGGGCAAACATTATATGGTCTCATTCATACGGGGAATATAAAAATTAGTGAAAGGGATTATAAGGGAAAGGAGAGAAAATGAGTGGGAAATATCAGAGAGGGAGACAGGACATGAGAGACTCCTAACTCTGGGAAACGAACAAGAGGTAATGGAAGGGTAGGTGGGTGGGGGTTGAGGTGACTGGGTGACGGGCTCTAAGGAGGGCACTTGGCGGGATGAGCACTGGGTGTTATGCTATATGTTGGCAAATCGAACTCCAATAAAAAGTATACAAAAAAAGATAAAGGGCCCCAAATAAATACAGATTTTATTCAGTGCACATCAGGTTGAAAATGCAGAAAGTAAAGTACACCACACCAAAGACAGGTAATTGGGAGTTAATACATAGAGTTAAAAGGGTTTCCTCATTGTTTAGGGAGCCAATGACTATATTAACGTAGGTTGTGTTAAGTCAATAACGCAGGTTTTACTTTGTTTGCCTCATTTAAATGACTGTGAAAAATCAAGTAAAGAGAGAAAAAAATAAAAAGCACTAAAAAGAACAGTATGCATAAAGCCTAACTTTGTCTTTATTTTATTGATTTATTCATGAGATATACAGAGAGAGAGAGAGAGACAGAGACATTGAGAGAGGGAGAAACAGGATCCTTGCGGGGAGCCCGATGAGGGACTTGATCCCTGGACCCAGGAGCACACCCTGAGCTGAAGGCAAACGCTCAACCACTTAGCCATCCAGGCGTCCTTAAATACGCCTGTATAATGTGAAGGACTCATGTGTCTTGTACAATATAAATGGAATAAAGTTTCCAATGAAAAGATGTGCCAGTAGGCAGGTTGAAGAAACAAAACTTAACCATACGGTATAAAAACAATTAGAAAAAAGCAAACATAAATTGTTGAAAACAAAGTGATGGAAACATACACAGCAAACTAACATTCCACCAGACAACCACACGACACCACAGTTGCTATACTAACCCCAAAGCCCACTTCAGGATGGAAGCACCAGCTGAGAAGAGGGCACTTCACAGTGACCAGAAACATTTGGTTCCCCCAAGACGGGCAACCATGCTAAATGTGTGAGCACCTGCCAGAAGAGCCTCAGGATGTACAAAGCAAAACTGGGCACTTTCAGGAGAAAAGTACAAATCCACAACTATGTGAGAGATTTTAACCCCCTCCCTTGGAACTGATAGAACAATCTCACAAGATTCCAACCTGGATATGGAACGTTTAGGCAGTAACGTAGTGACCATAACCTAATGGAGCACAGCACCCAACGGCAGAATGTATATTCTTTGTTTCTTTTTTTTTTAAATTGTTTAAAGTCCAGTATAGTTATCAGAGTATAATATTGGTTTCAGGTTTACAGTATAGTGATTTAGCCCTTCCATAGAGCACCTGGTGCTGCTCATCACGACAGGTGCTCTCCTTCATCCCTATCACCTTGTCCCCACCCACCCCCCGCCACCCACCTCCCTCTCTTACCCTCAGTGTGTTCTCTGTAGTTCAGAGTCTGCTTTATGGTTTGCATCTCTCCTTTCTTCCTCTATGTTCATTCGTTTTGTTTCGTAAATTCCACACATAAGTGAGATCATATGATAATTCTCTTTCTCTGACTACTTTCATTTAGCACAATACCCTCTATATCCACCCATGTTGTTGTAAATGGCAAGACTTCATGGTCTTTTATGGCTGAGTCCATTATATGTATATATCACCTCTACCAAATCCATTCATCAGAGGACGTACGTTATTTTCTTTTTCTTTTTTCTATTGGAGTTCAATTTGCCAACATATAGCATAACACCCAGTGCTCATCCTGCCAAGTGCCCCTGTCAGTGCCCATCACCCAGTCACCTCAACCCCCCGCCCACCTCCCTTTCCACTACCCCTCGTTCGTTTCCTAAATTTAGGTGTCTCTCATGTTTTGTCACCCTCACTGATATTTTCACTAATTTTCTCTCCTTTCCCCTTTAGTTCCTTTCACTAATTTTTATATTTCAAATGAATGAGACCATATAATGTTTGTCCTTCTCCGATTGACTTATTTCACTCAACATCATACCCTCCAGTTCCATCCACGTCGAAGCAAATGGTGGGTATTTGTCGTTTCTAATGGCTGAGTGATATTCCATTGTAAAAAAGAACTGCCCTAGGACCCAGCAATTGCACTGCTGGGGACTTACCCCAAAGATACAGATGCAATGAAACGCCGGGACACCTGCACCCCAATGTTTATAGCAGCAATGTCCACAATAGCCAAACTGTGGAAGGAGCCTCGGTGTCCATTGAAAGATGAATGGATAAAGAAGATGTGGTCTATGTATACTACATGTACATTATTTTCAAGTTTACAAAGGACATATATACACAGTGACTATATTCTGGACACAGAGCCACTTTCAACAAATTTCAAAGGATTCAAAGTGTATAAAATATATTTGTGTGCAATTTAAATTAAACCAAAAGTAACGACAAATACCCACCATTTGCTTCAATGTGGATTGAACTGGAGAGTATTATGCTGAGTGAAGTAAGTCAATCAGAGAAGGACAAACATTATATGTTCACATTCATTTGGAGAATATAAATAATAGTGAAAGGGAATATAAGGGAAGGGAGAAGAAATGCGTGGGAAATATCAGAAAGGGAGACAGAACATAAAGACTCCTACCTCTGGGAAACGAACTAGGGGTAGTGGAAGGGGAGGAGGGCAGGGGGTGGGGGTAAATGGGTGATGGGCACTGATGGGGGCACTTGATGGGATGAACACTGGGTGTTATTCTGTATATTGGTAAATTGAACACCAATAAAAAATAAATTTATTATAAAAAATAAACCAAAAGTAAGTCACAAAGAGCATTTTAAAATCCTCATGTATTTTTTCATTTAAAATGTTGGCAAATCAGGGACGCCTGGGTGGCTCAGTGGTTGAGTGTCTGCCTTTGGCCCAAGGCATGATCCTGGAGACCCAGGATAGAGTCCCACATCGGGCTCCCTGCATAGAGCCTGCTTCTCCCTCTACCTGTGTCTTTGCCTCTCTCTCTCTGTGTGTGTCTCATGAATAAATAAATAAATAAATAAATAAAATCTTTAAAAAAAGTGTTGGCAAATCGAACTTCAATTAAAAATATACATATCAGGGATCCCTGGGTGGCACAGCGGTTTGGCGCCTGACTTTGGCCCAGGGCGCGATCCTGGAGACCCGGGATCAAATCCCACATCGGGCTCCCGGTGAATGGAGCCTGCTTCTCCCTCTGCCTATGTCTCTGCCTCTCTCTCTATCTGTGACTACCATAAATAAAAAAAAATTAAAAAAAAAATATACATATCAAAATAAAATGTAAGTAAGCTGCAGGTCTAAACAATAATTTTGAAATTTAAAATTGTGTAAGATGAGCAACAAAAATATTATCAGGATACATTTAAGACTGTGTTCAAAGGGAAATTTATAGGTTTCTATCCATATGCTAGAAAGGCAGAAAAACAGCAAATCAGTATTTATTTGAAAATATTATAAAAGATTAGTGAATGAAATCCCAAGGAAATAGAAAGGAAGAAAGTAAAGAATCAACTTCATTAAACAGTAAACAGAAACACACCAGAGATGTTATACCAAAAGATGATTATTTGGGAAGACTGATAAGATGACAAGACTTTGGAAGGATGAAGGAGAAAAGGCAAAAATTTCTGATGTCAGGAGTGAAAGGAGGATACCACTGAGATCCTAGAATTCGAGTGGATCGTGACAGAATGTTTTCATAACTTGAAATGTTGATAAAAATGGCAAACTATTAGAAAGATATCACCCACGCCCAGTGGATTCTCCCAACAAAGTAGAAGATACATGAGATCCATAGTTTGAGAAATATAAGAAGTTCTTTAAAATCTTTCCATATAAAAGATCCCGGTACTAGATGGCTTTCCCTGTAACAGTAGATACTTCTTCTAATTACGACAAAATCTAACAAAATAATCATACAATATCTTCAATATAATAGAAGAGGGTCAAACTTCCATGTTATTTTATGAGCACATGTAATCATAATGGCAAAATCTGAAAAGGACTTTATAAGAAAAAATTTAAAAAATACGCCATCTCAATTACAAGTATATAAGCAAATTTACCAACAAAAGCTAATTAAGTAACATATAAAAATTATCGTATGTTGGACACCAAGTTGTCTGTAATCCAGGAATGCATAAAACTGTTGAGAGAAACCAAAGTAGATTAAGTGACATGGCGGGATGTGGCAGGTTCCCAACCAGCACACCGAGTATTGCAATGATGCCAGTTCTCCCCACACTGAACTGAGTCAGTGTGATCCCAGTGACTTTTTTATTGCGGAATTGGAAAAGCTGATCCTAAACTGCGTGCTGAAATGTGTAAAATTGAGTGTGTCTAAGACATTCTTGAGGAGACAAACAGCGTGGGGGGATTTGCACGACAGACAACCATAAGTAGCGGCAATGAAACGATGACGGCATTAGCAGATTGACCATCTGCTGATGGAACAGAACAGGGAGCCTGGAAGTCAACCCCGTTCTTCTCTAATAATCCCATTTAACAAACAGGTGGCTAGCTCCCAGTGTGGAATAGTCACAATCTCCCTCATGTCATATTGCTCCCTAATACAAATGAGTGACAGCTTCCCCACCAGCTGAAGGATCCTAGAGAGGAACCCAGGAGCAGCCATGTGAGGTGATCCCGGATCCAACAGGGGACATCATGCTGGGAATTATCTATTTTCTGGTTATGCCACTAATGTCTGTCACCCCCATGCACTGTTTCGCTGTGATCAGCTCTCCTGTCTCCCATCTTTACCTCTCCATCACCTCTATGATGTGACTGATTTCCTCTTTGTGCCATCAGCAGCCTGGTCACAGCCCCTCACTGCCCGTGTCCCAATATATTGCAGTCTTTGTTGTCATGTCTGCCTTCCTGCAGAGCCATGAGCTCCCAGGGCTGGCCTTGGTCTACACTATTTCTGTATCTCCCACCCCGTGGCCATGTCCTTTAGAAGTGTGTGTGCTCAGTACTCTGGGGAGCTAACGATTTGAGCATGAGAAATGCACTTCAGGTCATGAGGGAGCCTGGTGCTGTGATCCTCTGATTGAATTCAAAACCTGTTCATTCAGATGGAATGACCCTGAAGCCCAAGACAGTGCTGCCAGGGCAGGAGTGGGGTCACCCCCTCTGCTGAGGCAAGCCCTGAGTGCTTCCTGTCTACCATAGCTCTGATGCCTCCCTTACACCGGTGTCCTTCATACCCTGGGACCCCTAAGGGATGGTTGCCTTGACCCTTACCTCCTCCAGGTGAGGGTCATGACTGTTGAAGCTCACACAGCCAGCACCTGCTTCTCCCAGGGTCTCTGAGCTCCTGGCCCTCAGGTGCTGATGATAAAGAAGTGTGAGCTGAGGAATGCCACCCCTCCTCCTTCAGCTCTGGCTTTCCAGGCAATGAAGAGAGAGTGAGAAGGAGATAGGAGAGGGCCCTCAGGGTCCAGGGACAGTCTAGATGAGTGCCCTAAGTTCCGGATTCTAGAAGCTCCTTCTCCTGGTAGAATCAGGGAATAGAATGGTCTCTGCTCACCTCAGCTTCTGAGTTTTGTTGCCTCCTCCAGGCAGCAGCACAAGGACGTGTATCTTGGGGTCACTGTGCTGGGAAGTTCTTTCCACCTACAAGGCTGGGACTTGGAGCCTTGAATGGCCAATTAAGAGAGCTTGTTTGTATTTTGGCCTCTGGAGTGCATTGGGATCTCTGGCTCTCCTGGGTACACCTGTCCCTAAGCTTTATCTGACCCACCCTCCCCTACATGGCCAGGCACCAAAGCCCAGAAGTCTCTTGGGGCCCTAAGATAAACAGAAGAGATAAGCAGACTAAGAGCTGACTCTGTGGCCCTACGTGTACTGTCCTCCCGGGAGTGGCAAGTGTGAAGTCCTGAGCCTAAAGACATTTTCTCACGGCTTCCTACTATCACCTTAGGTGTACCATTCTTCTGTGAGCTGAAATGAACTGTTAGAAAACAATCCTCTTTGGGTTCATCTGAGTTTGTTGTTGGTCCCCGACAGCAAGAGTGATCCACGAGTGGGAGAAGACCACCCTGAATACATCTCTGTTCCTGGAAGAGGATCAGTTAAGAGTTGCTTTTCAAATTTATAAAACTGAAATGTGTTTGAAAAACAAGAGCTTATAAAGTGTTTGGTGAGCAGTGAGGATGCCTCTCTATTTACTCCAGTCACTGTCCCTACTCTGTGGAAGGGCAAGGGTTGCGACCTCCACAACTACTAGGAGAGGAGGTGGTCTAGTGGTGGATGTGTCTTTTAATTAATTAAATAATTTGTCTCTATTTTTTTAATTTTTTATTTTATTTTATATCTTTCATAATGCATTTATTTTTTACTGATGTTCAATTTGCCAACATACAGAATAACACCCAGTGCTCATCCCGTCAAGTGCCCCCATCAGTGCCCGTCACCCATTCACCCCCACCCCCCTCCTCTTCCACCACCCCTAGTTCGTCTCCCAGAGTTAGGAGTCTCTCATGTTCTGTCTCCCTTTCTGATATTTCCTACCCATTTCTTCTCCCTTCCCTTCTATTCCCTTTCACTATTATTTATATTCCCCAAAAGAAGAGAACATATAATGGTTGTCCTTCTCCGATTGACTCATTTCACTCAGCATAATACCCTCCAGTTCCATTCACATCGAAGCAAATGGTGGGTATTTGTCATTTCTAGTGGCTGAGGAATATTCCTTTTTTTTTTGATATAGCTATAATTTTTAATAAAACAATATATTAAGCTAAAACTAAATTGATTTTCTTTATCTTTTTTTTAAATTTATTTTTTATTGGTGTTCAATTTACTAACATACAGAATAACCCCCAGTGCCCGTCACCCATTCACTCCCACCCCCCGCCCTCCTCCCCTTCTACCACCCCTAGTTCGTTTCCCAGAGTTAGCAGTCTTTACGTTCTGTCTCCCTTTCTGATATTTCCCACACATTTCTTCCCCCTTCCCTTATATTCCCTTTCACTATTATTTATATTCCCCAAATGAATGAGAACATATAATGTTTGTCCTTCTCCGACTGACTTCACTCAGCATAATACCCTCCAGTTCCATCCACGTTGAAGCAAATGGAGGGTATTTGTCGTTTCTAATGGCTGAGGAATATTCCATTGTGTACAGAAACCACATCTTCTTTATCCATTCATCTTTCGATGGACACCGAGGCTCCTTCCACAGTGTGGCTATTGTGGACATTGCTGCTAGAAACATCGGGTGCAGGTGTCCCGGCGTTTCATTGCATCTGAATCTTTGGGGTAAATCCCCAACAGTGCTATTGCTGGGTCGTAGGGCAGGTCTATTTTTAACTCTTTGAGGAACCTCCACACAGTTTTCCAGAGTGGCTGCACCAGTTCACATTCCCACCAACAGTGTAAGAGGGTTCCCTTTTCTCCACATCCTCTCCAACATTTGTTGTTTTCTGCCTTGTTAATTTTCCCCATTCTCACTGGGGTGAGGTGGTATCTCATTGTGGTTTTGATTTGTATTTCCCTGATGGCAAGTGATGCAGAGCATTTTCTCATATGCATGTTGGCCATGTCTGTTTAATGCAATCCCTATCAAAATACCATGGACTTTCTTCAGATAGTTAGAACAAATTATTTTAAGATTTGTGTGGAATCAGAAAAGACCCCGAATAGCCAGGGGAATTTTAAAAAAGAAAACCATTTCTGGGGGCATCACAATGCCAGATTTCAGGTTGTACTACAAAGCTGTGGTCATCAAGACAGTGTGGTACTGGCACAAAAACAGACATATAGATCAGTGGAACAGAATAGAGAACCCAGAAGTGGACCCTGAACTTTATGGCCAACTAATATTCGATAAAGGAGGAAAGACTATCCATTGGAAGAAAGACAGTCTCTTCAATAAATGGTGCTGGGAAAATTGGACATCCACATGCAGAAGAATGAAACTAGACCACTCTCTTGCACCATACACAAAGATAAACTCAAAATGTCTTGATGAAGTCCCAATAGTTCATTTTTGCTTTTGTTTCTTTTGCCTTCATCAAGATAAGAAGCTTTTGCACAGCAAAGGATACAGTCAACAAAACTCAAAGACAACCTACAGAATGGGAGAAGATATTTGCAAATGACATATCAGATAAAGGGCTAGTTTCCAAGATCTATAAAGAACTTATTAAACTCAACAGCAAAGAAAAAGACAATCCAATCATGAAATGGGCAAAAGACATGAACAGAAATCTCACAGAGGAAGACATACACATGGCCAACAAGCACTTGAGAAATGCTCTGCATCACTTGCCATCAGGGAAATACAAATCAAAACCACAATGAGATCCCACCTCACACCAGTGAGAATGGGGAAAATTAACAAGGCAGGAAACCACAAATGTTGGAGAGGATGCGGAGAAAAGGGAACCCTCTTACACTGTTGGTGGGAATGTGAACTGGTGCAGCCACTCTGGCAAACTGTGTGGAGGTTCCTCAAAGAGTTAAAAATAGACCTGCCCTACGACCCAGCAATTGCACTGCTGGGGATTTACCCCAAAGATTCAGATGCAACGAAACGCCGGGACACCTGCACCCGATGTTTCTAGCAGCAATGTCCACAATAGCCAAATTGTGAAAGGAGCCTCGGTGTCCATCGAAAGATGAATGGATAAAGAAGATGTGGTTTGGGATCCCTGGGTGGCGCAGCGGTTTAGCGCCTGTCTTTGGCCCAGGGCGTGATCCTGGAGACCTAGGATCGAATCCCACATCGGGCTCCCAGTGCATGGAGCCTGCTTCTCCCTCTGCCTGTGTCTTTGCCTCTCTCTCTCTGTGACTATCATAAATAAATAAAAATTAAAAAAAAAGAAGATGTGGTTTATGTATACAATTGAATATTCCTCAGCCGTTAGAAATGACAAATACCCACCATTTGCTTCAATGTGGATGGAACTGGAGGGTATTATGCTGAGTGAAATGAGTCAATTGGAGAAGGACAAACATTATATGTTCTCATTCATTTGGGGAATGTAAATAATAGTGAAAGGGAATAGAAGGGAAGGGAGAAGAAATGGGTAGGAAATATCAGAAAGGGACACAGAACATGAGAGACTCCTGACTCTGGGAGACGAACTAGGGTTGGTGGAAGGGGAGGAGGGCGGGGGTGGGGGTGAATGGGTGATGGGCACTGATGGAGGCACTTGACGGGATGAGCACTGGGTGTTATTCTGTATGTTTTCAAATTGAAACCACAATGAGATACCACCTCACACCAGTGAGAATGGGGAAAATTAACAAGGCAGGAAACAACAAATATGGGAGAGGATGTGGAGACATGAGAACCCTCCTGCACTGTTGGTGGGAATGTGAACTGGTGCAGCCACTCTGGAAAACTGTGTGGAAGTTCCTCAAAGAGTTAAAAATAGACCTGCCCTATGACCCAGCAATTGCACTGCTGGGGATTTACCCCAAAGATACTAATGCAGTGAAATGGCAGGACACCTGCATCCCAATGTTTCTAGCAGCAATGTCCACAATAGCCAAACTGTGGAAGAAGCCTCAGTGTCCATCAAAAGATGAATGGATAAAGAAGATGTGGTCTATGTATACAATAGAATATTCCTCAGCCATCAGAAATGACAAATACCCACCATTTGCTTCAACGTGAATGGAACTGGAGGGTATTATGCTGAGTGAAATAAGTCAATTGGAGAAGGACAAATATTATATGCTGTCATTCACTTGGGGAATATAAAACTTAGTGAAAGGGAATAAAGGGGAAAGGAGAGAAAATGAATGAAAATATCAGTGAGGGTGACAGAACATGAGAGACACCTAACTCTGGGAAACAAACAAGGGGTGGTGGAAAGGGAGGTGGGGGGGGTTGGGGTGACTGGGTGATGGGCACTGAGGGGGGCACTTGATGGGATGAGCACTTGGTGTTATGCTATATGTTGGCAAATTGAACTCCAATAAAAAAAATTAAAAAAAAACACCAATAAAAAAATAAATTTATTATTTAAAAAATCTCAGGGAAGACATAGACATGGCCAACATGCACATGAGATAATTTGTCTTTTATTATTTTTTTATTTTTATTTTTATTTTTTTTTGATAATTTGTCTTTTTAAAAGAGAATATGACCACTCCCCAGAACAGGTCTCTAATTTTTTATCTTTTTACTAGTTGCCATGTAATCATCACTTTTGTAAGATCATGACATTCTCTTTCAGTGTCTCGAGGGTATTGTTGTGTGGAGGACCAGGACTTCCTCATTTCACTATGTGAATGGCTTTTTATGATTGTATTTTTAAAAAATTTAATTCAGTTAGCCAATATATGCTACATCATGTTTCAGATGTAGTTTTCAATCATTCATCAATTGAATATAACACCTGTGTTCATCACATCACATGCCCACCTTAATGCCCATCACCCATTTACCCCATTCCCCGACCTTTCTGTCCAGCAAACCTCAATTTGTTTCCAAGACTGAAGAGTCATTTCTAAAAATTTTATTCTGAAAAAAAGCACTGAAACTAAGATCAACCCATTAACTTTCAAGGGCACAATATACCATTGTTGGTTGTAGATAGCATATGACATTTATCTAAAGCTTATTCTTCTTGTTTGAGAAATATGCCAGTTAAAGAAAACTGAGCTCCCCATCTGTGGCAACCTCCATAGCTTCCATCAAGCCTGCAGGACACACTGACTCCCTACTGCACATCCTTCACGTGACTGTGTGTTTCTGGCCCAGCCTCTGCACAGCTTCCTTCACATCCTTGTTTCGCAGACTGTAGATGAGAGGATTGAGCATTGGGATGACCAGCGTGTAGAAGACAGAGACCACCTTGCCCTGCTCCATGGACTCAATTGCTCCTGGCTGGGCATACATGACAAAGAGAGTCCCAAAAAAGAGGGTCACTGCAGTCATGTGGGAGCCACAGGTGGAGAAGATCTTGCGTCTCCCAGCTCCTGACCGCATCCTCAGGATGGTCACTGTGATGTAGCCATAGGAGATGAGGATCACAAATGTCACACCCACAATGATGAGCCCACAGATGCCAAACAAGAGAAGTTTATTGATGGCCGTGTTGCCACAGGCGATCTGGAGCAGAGGGGGCACATCACAGAAGAAGTGGTTGATGCGGTTGGAGCTGCAGAATGAGAGGTGGAATGTGAAGCTGGTCTGCACAACAGAGTTGAAGCAGCCTCCACAGTAGGCGCCCAGCACCAGGCGAGTGCAGGCAGACTGGCACATGGTGCTCGGGTAATGTAAGGGGTTACAGATGGCCATGAAGCGGTCATAGGCCATGACACCCAGGAGGAAGCATTCAGTGCTGGCCAGGAGGGAGAAAAAGAAAAACTGGGTGGCACATCCTGCAAAGGTGATGACCTTGGATGAGGAGAAGAAGTTGGCCAGTGCATTGGGGGCGATCACAGATGAGTAGCACAAGTCCACGAAGGAGAGGTTCTTGAGGAAGAAGTACATTGGGGAGTGCAGGCGGGCATCCAGGGTAATTATGATGATCATGAGAATGTTCCCCAGCAGAGTCACCATGTACAGGGCCAGAAACAGAGTGAAGAGTAGCACCTGGGTCTCCAGGCCACCCCCAAATCCCTCCAGCACAAAATCTTGAATGTAGACCTTGGAGAGGTTTTCATTACTGTGGGATGGCATGAGCCTCAGTCCTCACCAGGGGAATTACTTGTCCAGTATTAGCAGATTAAGCCATTTTCTGCTGAAGTCTATTTAGGAAACATATACAACAAAAACCAAAATGTGATTGAAGGTATAAGGGAATTAATGATTTAGTAAAGAATTACTAAGCAAAATTCAATATACACAGAGGCCCAGGGATTTCCTTACTCAGTGTTTCTTTTTCCCTTGAGACATAGCCATTTTGAAGAGGAATCAGCCAGGCTGCTGAGCAGTGAGATTTTGTCTGGTTTGCAGAACTAATGGTGACTGGTTGGTTACTAGGGACAGGCAGGTTGCACCATGGGAGTGAGATAAATCAGGAGTTGGAATGCAGCTCAGCTTCTGACCATTTCAATCACTTAAATTGTATCAAGATGTGATCTGAGTGCTAGTGCCTCTGACACTTGAAAAAATAAACATATCTCCAGAGGAAGACACATCTTAGATGGCAGATATTATCTATAAAAGTTCTGATTAAATAATGCCAGACAGGGTCGCCTGGGTGGCTCAGTGGTTGGGCACCTGCCTTCGGCCTAGGTCATGATCCCAGTATCCGGAATGAGTTCCGCATCAGGGTTCTGTGAGGAGCCTGCTTCTCCCTCTGCCTGTGTCTCTGCGTCTCTCTCAGTCTGTGTCTCTCATGAATAAATAACTCTTTAAAAAAATAAATAAATAATGCCAACCGAATTTAAGTATTGTATTATGAACTTAAAGAACAGAAGCATGTATCCCTGGGTGGCTCAGCGGTTTAGCGCCTGCCTTTGACTAGGACGTGATCCTGGAGTCCCGGGATTGAGTCCCACGTCGGGCTCCCTGCATGGAGCCTGCTTCTCCCTCTGCCTGTGTCTCTGCCTCTCTCTCTCAGTCTGTGTCTCTCATGAATAAATAAAATAAAATTAAAAAAAAAAGAACAGAAGCAATAGAAAAACCAAAAGAGTCTTTGGTTTTGGAGTTAGCACACATGAACTTTAAAGTTATTAAAAGATGAGAGTAAGAATTTTAGCAGAAATGTGGAAGCTCTAAAGAGAAATAATATCTAACTCTTTATAAATACAATGGCTACAATTAGAACTCAATGAATGAATTTTACAGATTAGAAAGAGCTAAAGAGGAAATTTGTGACCTAGAATACAGATCAGTAGAAAATATTCAGAGTGAAATATCGAGAGACAAAAAGAGAAAAATCAGGAATGAGGATTAGAGATCAAAGATTAGATACATACATACTATGAATTCCTCAAAGAAGAGGAATGAGATAAATAGGCTAAATCAGGGATCCCTGGGTGGCGCAGCGGTTTGGCGCCTGCCTTTGGCCCAGGGCGCGATCCTGGAGACCCGGGATCGAATCCCACGTCGGGCTCCCAGTGCATGGAGCTTGCTTCTCCCTCTGCCTGTGTCTCTGCCTCTCTGTCTCTCTCTGTGTAACTATCATGAATAAATAGATAAAATCTTTAAAAAAATAGGCTAAATCAGAAGTTGAAGAAATAATGGCCAGTTGTTACCTCAAACAAATGAATGATATTATTTTGCAGATACATGAAACCTCCATAGTCAAGGCGGGATTTATACAAAGAACATCACCCTTGGATCTATCATAGTAATAATATATAGAACCAAATTAAGAGGAAAAAATCAAAAGCAGCCTGAAAACGGAAACAGGAATCCTGGGTGGCACATTTGGTTCCATCTCTAACTTCTATTTTTTTTTTCTTAGGTTGTGATATTAGAATTGTGAGATTGGTCCTCCTGGAACATACAGACTCAGCACAGAGTCTCCTTGTGCTGAGAGTCTCCATCTCTCCCACTCCTATTGCCCCTCCCTGTAAAATAAGTAAGTAAATTTTTTTTGAAAAAAGAAGACATAGTGGCTTTAAGGTATCAACCTTAGAAGTAAAACTGGCAATGGTTTACCTGATTAAAAACCATGGAAGACAGAGTAAAATGAATTATATTTTCCTTGGTTCAATGAAAATAGTTACCAACTAGAATTCTACCTCTACCCAAAAATATCCTTCAAGACTCAAAGTGAATTTAGCAATGATAATTAAGACTTCAATACTCCTCTTTCAATAATGAATACTACAGAAAATCTTTTTTTTTTTTTCAAACAACGTGGAACAAGGCCTTATTTTAAGCTATGGAGGAAACTCCTAGAACATAGAAAGAACATGGGGAGAGCCAGTGTCAAGTGTGGGCCATGGAGGAGTCCTGTGTGCTGCAGGTCTGGAGGCAGAAGGGACACGGGCCTCCGCAAGCTGTCCTGGGGTTTGTAGCCACTGGGACCTGACACAGCTCAAGCCACCCACCTTTGGGAAAACTGCGGGGCAAGGCTTGGGAATATTCCGGATGCTGGCTTTCCGGATGCCCAGTGTTGCTCCAAGACCACAGAGGTCAGGTTTCCCTGACTAGGGTTTCCCATGGACATGAGGTCCATACACATGCAGCCTAGAGGGAAGGGGCACACTGGTGACTTGCCAGGTAGCTACGGACTCATGCCCACATTTTCCTCTTAGATCCCAAAAGAGTGGATTGGGAGGTGGAGGGAAATGACCTGTGGCTCGGCGCAGCTCTTTTGTGACTCCCCAGGCCCTGGGCAGCTGACAAAGGGCTCCTGGCTGTGCTCAGCACAGAGGCAGGGCTGCTCCTGGCAGGGCTGCTCCTGGCTGTGCTCAGCACAGAGGCAGGGCCGCGAGGAGTAGGGCCCAGGTTGCACACGACCCTGCAGGTGGCCTCACTGGCAGTGCTGCTGGGCTCTGGGCTGGCCCTTGGGGGCCTCTGAGTGGGTAGATTCCTCAAGCTGGGACTTACAGTAGGGGCATTCGGGCCTCCAGACACAGGATTGTGTTTGGTGCTGGCTTTGGTGGTTGTCATGGGGGTGCTCCCGCAAGGGTGGTCCTGGGTGTTCGGGCCCAAGCTGTTTCTAAAGTGGTGTGTGCTGCTCGGGGCCCTGCTGGTTTGTGGTGTAATGCTGAGAGCTCCAAAGCTGCAGCTCCGGTCTGGGGCAGCCTGTCGCCTCCCCAATCCTGCAGGGGCTGCTGCAACCCCCAAGCTCAAGGGGACTGGGCTTGTGCTGCCAGCTATTGGGCAGTGCTGCCAGCTGTTGGGCCCAGCATTGGTCATGGAGCCAGGGGCAGTGGCTGTGCCAGGGGGCACGACAGCTGGGGTGGCAGCAAAGCCTGGCTGGGAGCCAGCATGGGTCCCTGAGGTGCAGGATGTTGGAAAGGAATCCCGAAAGCCACCTGTGTGACGCTGCCCAAGGAGAGCTGGCCTGAAGCAGAGGTCAGGGCCCCGGCTGCTGTTGAGGCTGGAGCTGCCCGTTGTCCATAGGGGAGAGGGCTGTAAAGGGTGGTGGCTTCCTGACACTACCCATCAGTGGCCGTGAATAGGGGCTGAGCTGGAGTTCCTGGGTTCCCACAGGGGTGTTACACAGGTGGGCTCAGGCTCTAGAACCCAGTGCATGCAGGCCAGTGTTGCCTGTGATGTACAGCAAATCTAAGTGTCAGCAAGGAAATAATAGATTTCAAAAGCAACATAAACCAAATGGTCATAAAGAGCATATGTGGGACACACTGTGCTCATCAATAGCAGAATACATTCGTCTCCAGTGCACGTGGAACATTATCCAGGATAGACATATGTTAGTTCACAAAGCAAGTCTCAATAAATGTTAGAAGATATAAACTACACCAAGTATGTTCTCCAAACAAAATGGAATGAAATCACAGGGCAAAAACATAGCCTTACATAGCATTTGGAAAACTTACAAATATGTTGAAGCTAAACAACATATTTTTAATAACAGAATATAGGTCAAAGAAGAAATCACAATGGTAATACAGTATTTGGAGATGAACAAAACTGGTAACACAGTACACCAAAATTTAGGAGATGCAATGAAAGAAGGACTCAGAAATTTATATCTTAAACATGAACATTAAAAAAAAAAGATTTAAAATCGATAATTTAACTTTCTTAGGAAAGAAAACAAACAAAAAAAGAATACAAAACTAAGCTGAAAGCAAATAGAATGAATGAGATAATAAAGGTTAGAAAAGAGATAAATGAATAGGAGGAGAGTAAAATAAGGCAGAAAATCAATGACACTAAAAGTTAGTTCTCTGAAAAGTTTAACCAACTTTGTAAACCTTCAGCTAGATTGACCCAAAAAAAGGCAGAAGACTTAAATTTCTAAAAATCAGAAATGAAAGCAGACACATGGGATCCCTGGGTGGCGCAGCGGTTTGGCGCCTGCCTTTGGCCCAGGGCGTGATCCTGGAGACCCGGGATCGAATCCCACGTCGGGCTCCCGGTGCATGGAGCCTGCTTCTCCCTCTGCCTGTGTCTCTGCCTCTCTCTCTCTGTGTGACTATCATGAATAAATAAATAAAATCTTTAAAAAAAAAAAAAGAAAGCAGACACATGACTTCTGATCTTGCAGAAATAAAAAGTATTATAAGAATATATTGGAGGTTCCTCAAGGAGTTAAAAATAGATCTGCCCTACAACCCAGCAATTGCACTGCTGGGGATTTACCCCAAGATACAGACACATTGAAAAGCTGAGACACCTGCACCCAATGTTCACAGCAGCAATGTCCACAATAGCCAAACTGTGGAAGGAGCCTTGGTGTCCATCGACAGATTAATGGATAAAGAAGCTGTGGTCTCTGTATACAATGCAATATTCCTCAGCCATTAGAAATGACAAATACCCACCATTTTCTTCGACGTGGTTGGAACTGGAGGGTATTATGCTGAGTGAAATAAGTTAATTGGAGAAGGACAAACATTATATGTCTCATTCATTTGGGGAATATAAAAAATAGTGAAAGGGAATAAAGGGGAAAGGAGAAAAAATGGAGGGAAATATCAGAGAGGGAGACAAAACATGAGAGACTCCTAACTCTGGGAAAAGAAATAAGGGTGGTTTAAGGGGAGGTGGGCGGGGAGTGGGGATGACTGGGTGACCGGCATCAAGGTGGGCACTTGATGGGATGAGCACTGGGTGTTATTCTATATGTTGGCAAATTGAACACCAATAAAAAAAAATAAAGTTGTAAGTAAAAAAATAAAGAAAGAAAAGAAAATCCTCATGTATTTTTTCATTTAAAATGTTGGCACGAAAGATGAATGGATAACTCGAACTTCAATAAAAAATATACATAATAAAATAAAATGTAAGTAATCTGCAGGTCTAAACAATAATTTTGAAATTTAAAATTGCATAATATGAGTAACAAAAATACTATCAGGATACATTTAAGACTGTGTTCAAAGGGAAATTTATAGGCTTCTCTCTGTATGCTAGAAGGGCAGAAAAACAGCAAATCAGTATAACTCTGGGAAACGAACTAGGGGTGGTGGAAGGGGAGGAGGGCGGGGAGTGGGGGTGACTGGGTGGCGGGCACTGAGGGGGGCACTTGACGGGGTGAGCACTGGGTGTTATTCTGTATGTTGGCAAATTGAACACCAATAAAAAATAAATTTATTATTAAAAAAAGAAAATATTATAAAAGAATAGAGAATGAAAATCATGGAAGTTTCTACTCAATAAATTTTGCCTGTGATTCAGGAGTCTTGTGAAAAAAAAAAAAGATTAGTGAATGAAATCCCAAGGAAATAGAATGGAAGAAAGTAAAGAATAAACTTAATTAATCAGTAAACAGGAACTCACCAGAGAGATGTTATACCAGAAGGTGATTATTTGGGAAGACTGATCAAATGACAAGACTTTGGAAGGATGAAGGATAAAAGTCAAATTTTCTGATGTCAGGAGTGAAAGGAGAATATCATTGAGATCCTAGAATTGGAGTGGATCGTGACAGAATGGTTTCATAACTTGAAATGTTGATAAAAATGGCAAACTACTAGAAAGATATCACCGACCCCCCAGTGGACTCCTCCAACGAAGTAAAAGATATATGAGATCCATAGTTTGAGAAATATAAGAAGTTCTTTAAACTCTTTCCATATAAAAGATCCCAGTACTGAAATATCAGAAAGGGAGACAGAACATGAGAGACTCCTAACTCTGGGATATGAACTAGTGGTGGTGGAAGGGGAGCTGGGCGGGAGGTGGGGGTGCCTGGGTGATGGGCACTGAGGTGGGCATTTGACGGGATGAGCACTGGGTGTTATTTTATATGTTGGCAAATTGAACACCAATAAAAAAATAAATTTATAAAAAAAAGATCTCAGAACTAGATGGCTTTCCTTGTCAACGTAGATACTACTCCTAAATACGACAAAATCTAACAAAAAATTAATCATACGATATCTTCAAAATAATAGAAGAGGGTCAAACTTCCATGTTATTTTATGAGCACATGTAATCATAATGGCAAAATCTGAAAAGGACTTTATAAGAAAAAAATTTTTTAAATACGCCACCTCAATCACAAGTATATACACATATTTACCAAGCAAAATCTAATTAAGTAACATATAAAAATTATCGTATGTCAGACACCAAGTTGTCTGTAATCCAGGAATGCATAAAACTGTTGAGAGAAACCAAAGTAGATTAAGTAACATGGCGGGATGTGGCAGGTTCCCAACCAGCACACTGAGTATTGCAATGATGCCAGTTCTCCCCACGCTGAACTGAGTCAGTGTGATCCCAGTGACTTTTTTATTGCGGAGTCAGAAAAGCTGATTCTAAACTGCGTGCTGAAATGTGTAAAATTGAGTGTGTCTAAGACATTCTTGAGGAGACAAACAGCGTGGGGGGATTTGCACGACAGACAACCATAAGTAGCGGCAATGAAACGATGACGGCATTAGCAGATTGACCATCTGCTGATGGAACAGAACAGGGAGCCTGGAAGTCAACCCCGTTCTTCTCTAATAATCCCATTTAACAAACAGGTGGCACATCAGTAGAGGGGGCACATCAGGTGGCTAGCTCCCAGTGTGGAAGAGTCACACCCTCCCTCATGTCATATTGCTCCCTAATACAAATGAGTGACAGCTTCCCCACCAGCTGAGGGATCCTGGAGAGGAACCCAGGAGGGGCCATGTCAGGTGATCCCAGATCCAATAGGGGACATCATGCTGGGATTTATCTATTCTCTGGTTATACCGCTAATGTCTGTCACCCCCATCCACTGTTTTGCTGTGACAGGATCTCCTGTCTCCCATCTTTACCTCTCCATTACCTCTCCATCACTTCTCTGATGTGACTGTTTCTTCTTTGTGCCATCAGCAGCCTGGTCACACCCCTCACTGCCCGTGTCCCAATATCTTGCGGTCTTTGTTGTCATGTCTGCCTTCCTGCAGAGCCATGAGCTCCCAGGGCTGGCCTTGGTCTACAGTATTTCTACATCCCCCACCCCGTGGCCATGTCCCTTAGAAGTGTGTGTGCTCAGTACTCTGGTGAGCTGCTGATTTGAGCCTGAGAAATGCACTTCAGGTCACGAGGGAGCCTGGTGCTATGATCCTCTAATTATAATAAAAACCTGTTCCTTCAGATGGAATGACCCTGAGCCCAAGACAGGGCCAGGGCAGGAGTGGGGTCACCCCTTCAGCTGCTGAGGCAAGCCCTGAGTGCTTCCTGTCTACCATAGCTCTGATGCCTCCCTTACACACACCGTGTCCTTCATACCCTGGGACCCCTGAGGGATGGTGCCCTTGACCCTTACCTCTTCCAGGTGAAGGTCATGACTGTTGAAGCTCACACAGCCATCACCTGCTCTCCCAGGGTCTCTGAGCTCCTGGCCTTCATGTGCTGATGATAATGAAGTGTGAGCCGAGGAATGACACCCCTCCTCCTTCAGCTCTGGCTTCCCAGGCAATGAAGAGAGAGTGGGAAGGGGATAGGAGAGGGCCCTCAGTGAGGGTCCAGGGACAGTCTAGCTGGGTGCCCCATATTCTGGCTTGTGCAAGCTCCTTCTCCTGGTAGAATCAGGGGACAGAATGGTCTCTGCTCACCTCAGCTTCTGAGTTTTGTTGCATCCTCCAGGCAGCAGCACAAGGACCTATATCTTGGGGTCACTGTGCTGGGAAATTCTTTCCTCCTGCTGGCTGGGACTTGGAACCTTAAATGGCCAATTAAGTGAGCTTGTTTGTGTTGTGGCCCCTGGAGTGCATTGCGACCTCTAGTTCTCCTGGGTACCCCTGTACTTAAGCTTTATCTGACCCACCCTCCCCTACTTGGCCAGGCACTGAAGCCCAGAAGTCTCTTGGGGCCCCAAGATTAACAGAAGAGATGAGCAGACTAAGAGCTGACTTTGTGGCCCTACGTGTACTGTCCTCCCGGGAGTGGCAAGTGTGAAGTCCTGAGCCTTAAGACATTTTCTCATGGCTTCCTACTATCACCTTAGGGTTACCATTCTTCTGTGAGCTGAAATGATCTGTCAGGAAACAATCCTCTTTGGGTTCATCTCAGTTTGTTGTTGATTCCCTGACAGCAAAGAGTGATCCATGAGTGGGAGAGAACAACTCTGAATACATTTCTGTTCTTGGAAGAGGATCAGTTAAGAGCTGCTTTTCAAATTTATAAAACTGAAATGTGTTTGAAAAACAAGAACTTGGGCAGCCCTAGTGGCTCAGTGGTTTAGTGCTGCCTTCAGTCCAGGGCCTGATCCTGGAGACCTGGTATCAAGTCGCACGTTTGGCTCCCTGCATGGAGTCTGCTTCTCCCTCTGCGTGTGTCTCTGCCTCTCTCTCTCTCTGTGTATCTCATGTATAAATAAATTAAATCTTTAAAAAAAAAAGAAAAACAAGAACTTATAAAGTGTTTGGTGAACAGTGAGGATGCCTCTCTATTTACCCAAGTCACTGTCCTACTCTGTGGAAGGGCAAGGGTTTCCACATCCTCAAATACTAGGATAGGAGGTGATCTAGTGGTAAATGTGTCTTTTGTTAATTTGTCTTTTTTTAGAGAATATGACCATACCCCAGCACAAGTGTGCATTTTTAAAATCTTTACCAATTGCCATGTAATCATCACTTTTGTAAGATCATGACATTCTCTTTCAGTGTCTCGAGGGTACTGTTGTGTGGGGGACCAGGACATCCTCATTTCACTATGTGAATGGCTATTTATGATTGTACTTTAAAAAATTTAATTCAGTTAGCCAATATATGCTATAGCATGTTTCAGATGTAGTTTTCAATAATTAATCAATTGCATATAACACCCGTGTTCATCACATCACAGGCCCACCTTAATACCCATCATCCAGTTATCCCATTCCCCAGACCATTCTGTCCAGCAACCCTCAATTTGTTTTCATGGCTGAAGAGTCATTTCTAAAAATTTTATTCTGAAAAGAGCACTTAAACTAAGATCTACCCATTAATTTGTTTTCAAAGGCACAATATATCATGTCGATTGTAGATAGCATAGCTTATTCTTCTTGTTTGAGAAATATGCCAGTTAAAAAAACTGAGTTCCCCATATGTGGCAACCTCCATATCTTCCATCAAGCCTGCAGGACACACTGGCTACCAACAGCACATCCTTCGTATGGCCATGTGTTTCTGGCCCAGCCTCTGCACAGCCTCCTTCACATCCTTGTTTCGCAGACTGTAGATGAGGGGATTGAGCATTGGGATGACCAGCGTGTAGAAGACAGAGACCACCTTGCCCTGCTCCATGGACTCAATTGCTCCTGGCTGGGCATACATGACAAAGGCAGTCCCAAAAAAGAGAGTCACTACAGTCATGTGGGAGCCACAGGTGGAGAAGATCTTGTGTCTCCCAGTTCCTGAGTGCATCCTCAGGATGGTCACTGTGATGTAGCCATAGGAGATGAGGATCACAAACATCACACCCACAATGATGAGCCCACAGATGCCAAACAGAAGAAGTTCATTGATGGCCGTGTTGCCACAGGCGATCTGGAGCAGAGGGGGTACATCACAGAAGAAGTGGTTGATGCGGTTGGAGCTGCAGAATGAGAGGTGGAATGTGAAGCTGGTCTGCACAACAGAGTTGAAGCAGCCTCCACAGTAGGCGCCCAGCACCAGGCGAGTGCAGGCAGACTGGCACATGGTGCTCGGGTAGCGCAAAGGGCTACAGATGGCCATGAAGCGGTCATACGCCATCACACCCAGGAAGAAGCATTCAGTGGTGGCCAGCAGGGAGATAAAGAAAAACTGGGTGGCACATCCTGCAAAGGTGATGACCTTGGATGAGGAGAAGAAGTTGGCCAGTGCATTGGGGGCGATCACAGATGAGTAGCACAAGTCCACAAAGGAGAGGTTCTTGAGGAAGAAGTACATTGGGGAGTGCAGGCGGGCATCCAGGGTAATTATGATGATCATGAGAATGTTCCCCAGCACAGTCACCATGTACAGGGCCAGAAACAGAGTGAAGAGTAGCGCCTGGGTCTCTAGGCCACCCCCAAATCCCTCCAGCACAAAATCTTGAAAGTAGACCATGGAGAGGTTTTCATTACTGTGGGATGGCATGAGCCTCAGTCCTCACCAGGGGAATTTTTCCCCAGTATTAGCAGATTAAGCTGAATTTCTACTGAAGTCTATTTAGGAAACATATACAACAAAAAACCAAAATGTGATTGAAGGTATAAGGGAATTAATGATTTAGTAAAGAATTACTAAACAAAATTCAATATACACAGAGGCCAGGGATTTCATTACTCAGAGTTTCTTTGTCCCCTGTGACATAAGCCAATTTTGAAGAGAAATCTGTGAGGCCAGGCAGCTGAGCAGTGAGGTTTTTTTGGTCTTGCAGAACTAATGCTGACAGTGGTTGGTTACTAGGAACCAGGCAGGATGCACCAATGGAATGAGATAAATCAGGAATAGGTATGCAGCTCAGGTTCTGACCATTTCAACCACTTAAACTGTACCAAGATGTGATCTGAGTGCTAGTGCCTCTGACACCTTGTAAAAATCAACATATTTCCAGGGGAAGACACATCTTAGATGGCAGATGGTATATATAAAAGTTCTGATTAAAACCCAGGGTCGCCTGGGTGGCTCAGTGGTTAGGCTCCTGCCTTCGGCCTAGGTCCTGATCCCGGTATCTGGGAGTGAGTCCTGCATTAAGGTCCCTGTGAGGTGCCTGCTTCTCCCTCTGCCTGTGTCTCTGCTTCTCTCTCTCAGTCTGTGTCTCTCATGAGTAAATATTTCTTTAAAAATAAATAAATAATGCCAATCGAATTTCAATATTGTATTATGAACTTAAAGAACAGAAACAATAGAAAAAGCAAAAGAGTCTCTGATTTTGTAGTTAGCACACATGAACTTTAAATTAAAGCTATTAAAAGATGAGACTAAGAATTTTAGCAGAAATGTGGAAGCTCTAAAGAGAATAATATCTAACTTTTTAGAAATACAATGGCTACAATTAGAACTCAATGAATGAATTTTACAGATAAGAAAGAGCTAAAGAGGAAATTTGTGACCTAGAATACAGATCAGTAGAAAATATTCAGAGTGAAATATCGAGAGACAAAAAGAGAAAAATCAGGAATGAGGATTAGAGATCAAAGATTAGAAACATACATACTATGAATTCCTCAAAGAAGGGGAATGAGATAAATAGGCTAAATCAGAAGTTGAAGAGATAATGGACAATTGTTACCTCAAACAAATGAATGATATTATTTTGCAGATACATGAAACCTCCATAGTCAAGGCAGGATTTATACAAAGAACACCACCCTTGGATCTATCATAGTAATAATATATAGACCAAATCAAGAGGAAAAATTTAAAAGCAGACTGAGAAAGAAAACAGGAATCCTGGGTAGCACATTTGGTTCCATCTCTGACTTCTGTTTTTTTCTCAGGTTGTGATATTAGAATTGTGAGATTGGTCCTCATGAAACATACAGACTCAGCACAGAGTCTCCTTGAGACCATCTCTCCCACTCCTATTGCCCCTCCCTGTAAAATAAGTAAGTAAATCTTTTTGAAAAAAGAAGACATAATGGCTTTAAGGAATCAACGTTAGAAGTAAGACTGACAATGGTTTACCTGATTAAAAACAATGAGAGCCAAAGTAAAATTAATTATATTTTTCTTTGTTCAATGAAGATAATCACCAACTAGAATTCTACATCTACCCAAAAAAATCCTTCAAGACTCAAAGTGAATTTAGCAATAATAGTTAAGACTTCAATACTCCTCTTTCAATAATAAATACTACAGCAAACCTAAGTTTTAGCAAGGAAATAATAATTTCAACAGCAACATAAACCAAATGGTCATAAAGAGCATATGTGGAACACACTGTGCTCATCAATAGCAGAATACATTCGTCTTCAGTGCACGTAGAACATTATCCAGGATATACCATTAGTTCACAACATAAGTCTCAATAAAAGTTAGAAGATATAAAGTACACCAAGTATGTTCTCCAAACAAAATGGAATGAAATCACAGGGCAACAATATAGCCTTACATAGCGTTTGGAAAATTTACAAATATGTTGAAGCTAAACAACATATTTTTAATTACAAATAGGTCAAAGAAGAAATCACAATGGTAATACTGTATTTGAGATGAATAAGTGTAGGAACACAGGATACCAAAACTTAGGCGATGCAATTAAAGAAGGACTCAGAAATTTATATCTCAAACATGAACATTAAAAAGGATTAAGAATCAATAATTTAACCTTCTGTCTTAGGAAAGAAAGCAGAAAAAGAATACAAAACTAAGCTGAAAGCAAATAGAATGAATGAGATAATAAAGGTTAAAGAAGAGATAAATGAATTAGAGGAGAGTAAAATAAGGCAGAAAAATAAATAACACTAAAAGTTAGTTCTCTGAAAAGTTTAACCAACTTTGCAAACCTTTAGCTAGATTGACCCCAAAAAAGGACAGAAGACTTCAATTTCTAAAATCAGAAATGAAAGCAGACACATGACTTCTGATATTGCAGAAATAAGGAATATTATAAGAATATATTGGAGGTTCCTCAAAGAGTTAAAAATAGAGCTACCCTCGACCCAGCAATTGCACTACTGGGAATTTACCCCAAAGATACAGACACAGTGAAAAGCCAAGACACCTGTACCCCAATGTTCACAGAAGCAATGTCCACAATAGTCAAACTGTGGAAGGAGACTTGGTGTCCATAGAAAGATGAATGGATAAAGAAGATGTGGTCTATATATACAATGGACTATTACTCAGCCATTAGAAATGACAAATACCTACCATTTGCTTTAATGTGGGTAGAACTGGAGAGGATAATGCTGAGTGAAGTAAGTCAATCAGAGAAGGACAAACATTATATGGTCTCACTCATTTGGGGAATATAAAAAATAGTGAAACAGTGGGAAAAATCAGAGAGGGTGACAAAGCATGAGCGACTCCTAACTCTGGGAAACAAACAGGGGCAGTGGAAGGGGATATGGGTGGGGGAATGGGTGACTGCGTGACAGGCACTGAGAGGGACACTTGATGGGATGAGCACTCGCTGTTATACCATATGTTGGCAAATCAAACTCCAATAAAAAATGTACAAAAATTTAAAAAAAGAATATATTGCAACTATTGTATGCCAACACATTAACTAACACAGATGAATTGAGCAAATTCCCAGAAACACTGAAACTGACATAACCGACTCAAGGAGAAATAGAAAATCTGAGCAGACATATAACAAACAGATTGAGTCAGTAGTCAAAAAAACGTTTCTAACAAAAGTTCAGGGCCAGATGGTTTTAGTGGTGACTTTTACTACTGAATACAAAAATTAAAACTAGTATGTCTCCAAGTCTAAAAAGTAGAGAGGAGAAACCACTTCCTAATTCATTCCATAAGGCCTATAATGTTTTTACACCAAATTGAGACAAAGATATTGCAAGAAAATGAAGGTACAGATCAATATTTCTCATGCATATAGACACAAAAACTCCTTACCACAATACTAGCAAGCTAATACCAGCAGAACTTTAATGGGATTATGTAGCATATGTGTGACAATTATCCCAGGAATGCAAGAGTGGATCAATATACAACAATCACTCAATATAATACAACATACATATGAAATTCAGGGAAATAAACCACATGATTATTTCAGTAGATACAGAAAAACTACAGAACATTGCTGAAATAAATGAAAGAAGACCTACATAAATGTAAAGATATCCCATGTTCATGGACTGGAAGATTTACTAATGTCAAGATGTAGTACTCCCCAAATTTACGTACAGATTCAATGTAATCCTGTGAAAATTCAAATTGCCTTATTTTTTTCATATAAGTTGGCCCAAAATAGCCAAAGCAATATTTTAAAAGAACAAGGTGGAATGCCTGGTTTTCTCAGTGATTGAGCATCTGCCTTCACCTTAGGTCATGATCCCAGGGTCCCAGAATCGAGTCCTAGACTCACTGCAGGGAGTCTGCTTCTCTCTATGCTTCTGTCTCTGCCTCTCTCTTTGTGTCTCTCATGGACAAATAAATACAAAATCTTTAAAAAAATAAAAAATAAAATGAACAAAGTAGGAGGACTAACACTTCCTGATTTCAAAACTGACTTTGAAGCAGAACAGTGTTGTGTTTGCATGAAGATAGACATAGGCCAAATGAATGCACTCAAAATACAGAAATAAACTCACACATCTTTGATTTTCAACAAGGGGTTAAAGGCACCACCCAACACTGAAAAAGAGTCTTTTCAACAAATGGTGATGAAAAAACTGAATATCCATATCCAAAAAATGAATTAATTAGTTTTACTTGACACCACAAACAAAAATAAACTCAAAGTGGACAAAAAAAATGTGCTGAAACTACAAAACTATTTCAAGTCAAAGGGACATCAGTATCAATTATTGTGACTTGGAATTACTTGCTAGTTTCTCACATATGACATCAAAGTACAAACAACAAAATAGAATAACTAAAACAAAAATAAAATGAAACATGAGGATATACATAAGAAAAACTTTTATATTTACCCAGACCTCATCTCCATTGGCTCTCATTTTCCTTGTTTTTGAAGAACTTCCTTTCATGTACACATCTATTATTAGCACATTCTCTCATCTTTTGTTGGTATGGAAAAGTCTTCATTTTGTCTTCACATTTCTGGTGGAAATTTTTGCTGGATACTGACTTCTAGATTTGCAGTTATTTTTTTCGTTGTTCATACTGTGTTTGGGTTTCATGGAGTTTCTTGATTCTGTAAATTACAGTTTTCCTACAGTTAAAAAACTTTTCAACTATTATTTCCTCAATTACCATTTCCGTTCCTCTCTCAGGGCCAGGTCTCCTGGGACTTCATTTAAATGTGTTAGGTCACCTGATAAGGCCCTGAAGGTCACTGAGGGTTTTCATTATTTTTTTTAAAGATCTTGTTTATTTGAGAAAGAGAGAGAGTGCACATGGACACATGGGGGGAGGCGCAGAGGCAGAGGGAGAAGCAGATATCCCTCTGAGCAGGGAAGATGACTGAGGCTCCATCCCAAGACCCTACAATCGTGACTTAAACTGGAGGCAGATGTTTAACCAACAGAGCCACCAAGGTGCCCCCTTTTTCATTATTTTAAAATCTTTTTTTTTCTGCTATAAACATCGGGGTGCAGGTGTCCCGGCATTTCATTGCATCTGCATCTTTGGGGTAAATCCCCAGCAGTGCAATTGCTGGGTTGTAGGGCAGATCTATTTTTAACTCTTTGAGGAACCTCCACACAGTTTTCCAGAGTGGCTGCACCAGTTCACATTCCCACCAACAGTGCAAGAGTGTTCCCCTTTCTCCACATCCTCTCCAACATTTGTGGTTTCCTGCCTTGTTAATTTTCCCCATTCTCACTGGTGTGAGGTGGTAACTCATTGTGGTTTTGATTTATATTTCCAAGGAGAAAAAATGAGTGGGAAATATCATAAAGGGAGACAGAACATGAGAGACTCGTAATTCTGGGAAATGAACTGGGGAGGGTGGGGGAAGGGGAGGTAGGTGGGGGTGGGGGTGGGGGTGGGGTGACTGGGTGACGGGCACTGAGGGGGGTACTTGATGGGATGAGCACTGGGTTATTCTATATGTTGGCAAATTGAACACCAATAAAAAATAAATTTATATAAAAATCTTTTTTAATGAGCTTAATTTTAGATAGTTTCTATTGTTATCCTTTCAGATTGAAATCTCTATGAGTCAGAGCTCAACAAACCTGTTAAAAAATTTAAAGACAGTTGTTTTAAAAACTATATTTATTGTAGGTTTTGTTTGTTTGTTTGTTTACAGTCAGAGAGCTAGAGTTCTTGTGCACAGGGAAGCAGCAGAGGAAGAGGGAGAGTCCCAGGCAGGCCTCTCGTTCAGTGGGCAGCCCAATGTAGGACTCAATCTCATGACTTTTAGATCCACCTGGGCCATAATCAAGAGTCGGAGCTTAACCAATTGAGCCACTCCGACACCCTTGCATTGTAGGATTTCATAATATATAGAAATAACATATATGAAAGAATGGGTTAAAGAATGGGAGGGGAGAAATAGAAGTATGCTCTGAGAATGTTATTACTTTATACATAAATGGTTATGGATTAGTTGAAAATAGACTACTAGATTAAAGATGCATATTATAAACGCTAGTGCAACTGCTGGGTAAACACAAGAACATATAGCTAAAATGCTAAATGAATTTTGGAACATGCTAGATTATTCCATAATAAGGTGAAAGGAAGAAAAATAACAAAGAGTAGAAAGAAAAATTGAAATCCATGGCATATTGGTATATATAAACTAATCATATTTGATAATTACATTAAGTATAAATGTAGGAGAGGTGCTGGTTACAAAGGTACAGCATCAGAGAAATTTTGGGGGGAGATAGAACTATACTGTACCTTGATTGTGGTAGTGGTTATTTAACCCTGTGGATTTGCCATAAGTACATGAACTAAGAAATTGAATTTTACTTTATGTATTTAATTAAATAAAGTTTAAAAAGAAAAGCAACGCTCAACATCATTAATTGTCTGGGAAATGCAAAATGAAGTTTCAGTATGGGGGTGTCAGGGTGGCTCAGACTCTTGATTTTGGCTCAGGTCATGATCTCAGGCTCATGAGATCGAGCCCCAAGTCCGGCTCCACACTCAGCAAGAAGTCTGCCTGGGATTCTCTGTCTCCCATCTGTCTCTCCCACTGCTCTCACATGGTCTCTCCTTCTCTCAAAATAAATAAATAAAAATTTAAGAATAAAATAAAAATGAAAAATAAAATGAAATAAACAAATTGAACTTGCACATCAAAGGACATAATCAAGAACATGAAACAAAACCCATGCTATGGAAGAAAATTTTGACAAATTACATATCTCATAAGAACCTAGTATCGATGGAATACACAGAACTTTTCCAACTATGCAACAAAAACAGAGACAAATTTTAAAATGGCAAAGACTTGTGTGGGCATTTCTCCAAAGAAAATATACAACTTGCCAGTAAGTATAAGAGAAGATACTCCATGTCATTAGTCGTTAGGGAACTGTGGGTCAAAACCACTATGAGATTCCACTTTTTTCATTAGAATGGCTACAATTATTTTTAAAGATAGAGAAGAACAAGTGTTGGTGAGAATTTGGAAATTAGAACCTCACTGCCGGTACAAATATAAGAGTGGCACAGCCTCAGTAGAAAGTAGTCTTGCCATCCCTCAGATAAACATAGGGTTTCCCTATGTGCACCCTAATCCACATGTAGGTATGTGACCAAAAGAAATGACAATACGTGTTCACATAAAAGCCTGTACACAAATGTTCATAATAGCAATATTCATAAGAGCTAAAAGTAAATGCAAGCCAAATGCCCATGAAATGGTGAAGAGATAAACAGATGTGAAATATTCATACAGTGGAACAATATTCATCCATAAAAAAATAAAGGTCTCATGTGTGTGTGGGGGGGTGTCTGGGAGGGAGCGTACAGGTGAGCCAGTGGAGGGACAGAGGGAGATAAGGGGAGAGGGGGAATCTTAAGTAGGATCCATGCCCAGCATGGAGTACAATATGGGGCTTGACTCCCAACTCATATCATGACCTGAGCCAAAATCAACAGCCCGATGCTGAGCTAGGTGATCCACCTGGAGCCCCAAAAGGAATAATGATCTACTACAAGACAGAACACTGATGAGCCTTAGAAAACATTATGCTGAGTAAATGAAGCTTGACACAAAAGCCTGAATATTCTATAAGTCCATTTATATAAAATGTGCAGAAGAGGGACAGAAGTGAATTTGTTTGCCAAGATATGGTTGGGAGAGAGGGAAGGGAGAGTACTGGTTTCTTTGTGTTATGAAACTCTTCTGGAACCAGAGAATTGAACACAGTGGATATAATAAAAAAATGAAAGACCACACTTGTTTGTACAATTTGAACTGGTAAAATTGCGACTTTCATGCCATGAGAAAATCATTCCTCATTTTAAGTTTTGAAAATAATAAATAATGAAGGTGAAATAAGAACACTCACCAGTGGTTGTAAACTGAGAGAATTTAATTGAAGCACAAAAATAGTATAAAAATCCAAGAGTTCATAATATTGAAGAAAAAAATCCCTTCCATGGCTATCTTTAGAAAATGATGCTGAGGGAATACACACAGTGACCCTCACAGTGAGGAAATCAATGTTTAGAGTGATTTTTCCTTTATACAATATTGCAACTAATAAATGTCCACAATAGCCAAACTGTGGAAGGAGCCTTGGTGTCCATCAAAAGAATAATGGATAAAGAAGATGTGGTTTATGTATACTATGGAATATTACTCAGCCATTAGAAATGACAAATACCCACCATTTGCTTCGATGTGGATGGAACTGGAGGGTATTATGCTGAGTGAAATAAGTCAATCGGAGAAGGACAAACATTATATGGTCTCATTAAATTTGGGGAATATAAATAATAGTGAAAGGGAATAGAGAGGAAGGGAGAAGAAATGGGTAAGAACTATCAGAAAGGGAGACAGAACATGGAAGACTCCTAACTCTGGGAAATGAACTAGGGGTGGTGGAAGGGGAGGAGGGCAGGGGGTGGGGATGACTGGGTGATGGGCACTGAGGGGGGCACTTGACAGGGTGAGCACTGGGTGTTATTCTGTATGTTGGCAAATTGAACACCAATAATAAATTTATTATTAAAAATAAATGAATATTGAATTACAGAATTTTGATATTATCATCTGATAAACCCATAATGAAACAACGAGTTAGGCTAGATTACTTATGGCTACTGTTACTACAGGACAAGAGATGCAGCCAGGTGGACCTCTCAGTGGAGGTACACACAACATTTGTGAAATATTCTTGTCAGAAAATCAATCGTGAGTTAGACTGAGCCTTCAGACCTACCAGTTTACAGGAAATATAAGGAGCAACAGAATATGCTAACGAACCCTACAGGGACAAGGTCAGCAAAATCTGTGCTATGTGTGAGAAGCTATGCACGATAAACAACCTGTTTGTTCAATAAATAAGGTGAGTAATAATATTGAAATGAAAATAGAGGGACAGGAAGCCAATGAATGAGAGACTTTTGAGGCATCATGAGAACACAGTGTAAGGATGTTATGAATCCTGTTCCAAAACAGACCAGAAAGGAAAAATGAGTCAATCAGGACAATTAAAACACTAAATGGCAATTTTATAATATTAAGAAGACATTATTAATTGTTTAAAGATAAGAGTAACATTAGAGTTGTCTTTCTTTAAAGTCCTCACTGTTTAGAGGGATTACATATGATCTATTTTTTTTTTAAATACGCCATCTCAATCACAAGTATATACGCAAATTTACCAAGCAAAATCTAATTAAGTAACATATAAAAATTATCGTATGTCGGAAACAAGTTGTCTATAATCCAGGAATGTCTATAATCCAGGATTTCTCTCAAATCTCAGGTTTGAGAGAAACCAAAGTAGATTAAGTGACATGGCGGGATGTTGCAGGTTCCCAACCAGCACGCTTGAGTATTGCAATGATGCCAGTTCTCCCCACACGGAACTGAGTCAGTGTGATCCCAGTGATTTTTTTATTGCGGAATTGGAAAAGCTGATCCTAAACTGCGTGCTGAAATGCATAAAATTGAGTGTGTCTAAGACATTCTTGAGGAGACAAACAGTGTGGGGGGATTTGCACGACAGACAATCATAAGTAGCGGTAATGAAACGATGACGGCATTTGCAGATTGACCATCTGCTGATGGAACAGAACAGAGAGCCTGGAAGTCAACCCCGTTCTTCTCTAATAATCCCATTTAACAAACAGGTGGCTAGCTCCCAGTGTGGAATAGTCACACCCTCCCTCATGTCATATTGCTCCCTAATACAAATGAGTGACAGCTTCCCCACCAGCTGAGGGATCCTGGAGAGGAACCCAGGAGGGGCCGTGTCAGGTGATACCGGATCCAACAGGGGACATCATGCTGGGATTTATCTATTCTCTGGTTATGCCGCTAATGTCTGTCACCCCCATGCACTGTTTCACTGTGACCAGCTCTCCTGTCTCTCATCTTTACCTCTCCATTACCTTTCTGACATGACCGTTTCCTCTTTGTGCCATCAGCAGCCTGGTCACACCCCCTCACTGCCCATGTCCCAATATCTTGCGGTCTTTGTTGTCATGTCTGCCTTCTTGCAGAGCCATGATCTCCCAGGAATGGCTCTGGTCTACCCTATTTCTGCATCCCCCACCCCGTGGCCATGTCCCTTAGAAGTGTGTGTGCTCAGTACTCTGGTGAGCTGCTGATTTGAGCCTGAGAAATGCACTTCAGGTCATGAGGGAGCCTGGTGCTGTGATCCTCTGATTATAATGAAAACCTGTCCCTTTAGTTGAAATGGCCCTGAGCCCAATACAGTGCTGGCCAGGGCAGGAGTGGGGTCACCCCTTCAGCCGCTGAGGCAAGCCCTGAGTGCTTCCTGTCTACCATAGCTCTGATGCCTCCTTTACACACACGGTGTCCTTCATACCCTGGGACCCCTAGGGGTGGTTGCCTTGACCCTTACCTCTTCCAGGTGAGGGTCATGGCTGCTCAATATCACACAGCCATCACCTGCCCTCCCTGTGTTCCTGAGCTCCTGGTCCACATCTGTGCAGATGATGATGTTTGGCCCAAAAACTCTCACCCCTCCTCCTTCAGCTCTGGGTACACATGCAATAAAGATATTGTGAAGAGGGAGTAAGGGAGGGCCCTCTAGGTACCTGGGAAATTCAGACCGGGTGGTACATTTGGGCTTCAGGAAGCTCCTAGATCATGGTGATTGCAGGGGACAGAATGTTCTCAGATAACCTCAGCTTCCATGTCTTGTTGCTTCATCCAAGCAGCACAGCAAAGGCCTGCACCTTAGAGTGACTGTGCTGGGAAGGTCTCTCTACCTGCAAGGCTGGGACTTGGAGACTTTATGGCCAATTAGGTGATCTTGTTTGTGTTCTGGCCTCTACAGAGCCCTGGGACTCCTGGTTCTCCTGGGTTTCCCTATCAGTAAGCTTTGCCTGACACCCCCTCCCCTACATGGCCAGGATCCAAAGCCCAGAAGTCTCTTGGGGCCCCAGGTATCAGGAGAAGAGGAGCATAGACTAAGAGCAGACACTGTGGTCCAGAGTGTACTGTCCTTTCAGGGATGGCAGGTGTGAACTCCTGAACCCAAAGCCATTTTATCAGTCCTTCACTCCATCACCTTAGGTGTCCATTCTTATGTGAACTCAAATGATCTGTCTGGAAAGACAATCCTCTCTGGGTTCTTCTCTGCTTGCTGCTGGTCTCTGTGCAGCAGACGCTAATCCATGTTGGGAGAAGACCACTCTGAATACATTTCTGTTCCTGAGGGAGGATTAGTTGGAGGTTGTTTTTAAAAAGTGTGAAACTGAAATGTGCCTGAAAAATTCAAGCACATAGAAAGTGCTTGGCCTGCTGTGAGGATGCCCTTCTGTTTACACCAATCACTGTCCCAACTCTTTGGAGATTTGGGGTCTACTTCCACACCTTTGGGGAGTAGGAGGCCTGAGGTTCATGTGTCTTTCCCTTAGTTTTTTCACTTATAGATTATGACCATACCCACACCGGGTCAAAAATTTTAATCTTTCACCAAATATTGTGTAATCCTCACCTTCATGACAGTGACATGCTCTTTCAGTGTCCCAGTGTTCCATTGTGTGTAGGACCAGGACTTCCTTATTTCACTCTGTGAATGGCTATTTAGGATTGTACTTTTTGTAAAATTTATTCAGTTTGCCAACATATAGTCTACCAGTAGTTTCAGATGTACTTTTCAATAAATCATCAGTTGCATAAAACACCCAGTGCTTATCACATCATATGCCTACCTTAATACCCATCATCCAGTTACCCCATTTCCCACGCCTTCCCCTCCAGCAACCCTCAATTTCCTATATAGAAGAGTCATTTTTAAAAACTTTAAAAAGGGCACTTAACCTAAGATCTACTGCTTAATATTTTTGAGGGCACAGTATATCATTGTTGATTGTAGGTACAGTGTACAGTACATATCTCTAAAGTGTATTACTCTTGTTGACAGATATTTATGTCTGCTAAATAATAACTCCTCCACCCCACCTGTGGCAGCCTCCATATCCTCCATCAAGCCTGCAGGACACACTGACTCCCTACAGCACATCATCACATGGTCATGTGTTTCTGGCCCAGCCTCTGCACAGCCTCCTTCACATCCTTGTTTCGCAGACTGTAGATGAGGGGATTGAGCATTGGGATGACCAGCGTGTAGAAGACAGAGACCACCTTGCCCTGCTCCATGGACTCAATTGCTCCTGGCTGGGCATACATGACAAAGAGGGTCCCAAAAAAGAGAGTCACTGCAGTCATGTGGGAGCCACAGGTGGAGAAGATCTTGCGTCTCCCAGCTCCTGACCGCATCCTCAGGATGGTCGCTATGATGTAGCCATAGGAGATGAGGATCACAAACATCACACCCACAATGATGAGCCCACAGATGCCAAACAAGAGAAGTTTATTGATGGCTATGTTGCCACAGGCGATCTGGAGTAGAGGGGGCACATCACAGAAGAAGTGGTTGATGCGGTTGGAGCTGCAGAATGGGAGGTGGAATGTGAAGCTGGTCTGCACAATAGAGTTGAAGCAGCCTCCACAGTAGGCGCCCAGCACCAGGCGAGTGCAGGCAGACTGGCACATGGTGATGGGGTAGCGCAAGGGGTTACAGATGGCCATGAAGCGGTCATAGGCCATGACACCCAGGAGGAAGCATTCAGTGGTGGCCAGAATGGACAAAAAGAAAAACTGCATGGCACATCCTGTGAAGGTGATGACCTTGGACGAGGAGAAGAAGTTGGCCAGTGCATTGGGGGCAATGAAAGATGAGTACCACAAGTCCACGAAGGAGAGGTTCTTGAGGAAGAAGTACATTGGGGAGTGCAGGCGGGCATCCAGGGTGATAACAATGATCATGAGGAGGTTGCCCAGTACAGTCACCATGTACAGGGCCAGGAACACAGCAAAGAGCAGCGCCTGGGTTTCCAGACCACCTGAAAATCCCTCCAGCACAAAATCTTGAAAGTAGACCTTGGAGAGGTTTCCATAACTGTGGGATGGCATGAGCCTCAGCTTCTCCAGGGGAATTATACCTCCAGCTTGGGCAGATTAAGTATGTCAAGCTAAAATTCTGCTGAAGAGTGTTTGGAAGACAAAAACAAAAACAAAATCAAAATGAAGGTATAAGGGAGTTAATGGGTTAATGAAGAATTACTAAACAAAATTCAAGACAAACACATTGTACCAGATATTTCAATACTGAGGACCTTTTTTTCCTTGTTACATAAGCCCATTTTGCAAAAGAATCTGTGAGGGCAGGTGGTTATGCAGTGAGGGTTTAACTGTTGTGTGGAACTCCTGCTACAGTGGTTGGTTACCAGGGATGATGCTAGATGCACCATAGGAGTGAGATAAATCAGAAGTAGGTATACAGCTCAGCTCCTGACCATTTCAATCCATGAAACTGTATTAAGATGTGAACTGCATGCCAGTGCCTCTGACACTTTGCAAAAATAAACATATCTCAAGAGGAAGACACATCATCCTAGACCACAGGTGTTATCTATAAAAGTTTTGTGTCAATACTGCCAGACAGAATTTAAAAATTGAAGACTTCCTGCAATATGAATTAAAAATTCAGAAACAATAGAAAAAATCAAAGAGGTTCTAGATTTTGGAGTTAACACACCATCTTTAAATTAATTATATTTAAAAGGAAAAGTTGAGTCTAAGAATTGTAGCCAAATGAAGAAGCAATGATTACTCAGCCATTAGAAATGACAAATACCCAAAAAAAAAAAAAAAAAAGAAATGACAAATACCCACCATTTGCTTCAATGTGGATGGAACTGGAGGGTACTATGCTGAGTGAAATAACTCAGTCGGAGAAGGACAACCATTATATGTTCTCATTCATTTGGGGAATATAAATAATAGTGAAAGGGAATAGAATGGAAGGGAGAAGAAATGGGTAGGAAATATCAGAAAGGGAGACAGAACATAAAGACTCCTAACTCTGGGAAATGAACTAGGGGTGGTGGAAGGGGAGGTGGGGTGGGGGTGAATGGGTGACGGGCACTGAAGGGGGCACTTGACGGTATGAGCACTGGGTGTTATCTGTATGTTGGCAAATTGAACACCAATAAAAAATAAATTTAGTATTAAAAAAAGAAGCAATGAAAAGAATAATATGTAACTTTTTAGAAGTACAGTGGCTAAAATTAGGAACTCAATGAATGTACTTTATAGAGTAGAAATAGCTAAGGAGAAAATTTGTGAACTAGAATATAGATCAGTAGAAAATATTCAGAGTGAAACATTTAGAGAGTAAAAGATAGAAAAATCAGAAATGAGGGTTAGAGGCAAAAGATATAGGGACATCCATCTTATTAGCTCCCAAAGGAGGGTTAAAGATAAACAGGCTGAATCACGGATTGAAGAGAGAATGGCCATGTATAATTTAAACTAATGAAGGATATTATTCTACAGGTTCATTAACACTACAAAATCAAAACAGCATTTATACAAAGAACACCACACTTGGACATATCAAGTAATAATAATAATTAGAATTAAAATAAAGTGAGATGTATTAAAAGCCTCCTGAAAAAGAAGACACAATCACTTCAAAGGCACCTAAGTGGCACAATCTGTTCGTCCTCTGACTTCTGGCTTTTGCTCAGGTTGTGATCACAGGGTTGAGATTTCAGGCCTCATGGTAGGCGCCCATTCAGCACAGAATCTGCTTGAGACCCTCTCTCTCTCTGCCACTGCCCCCCCTACAATAAATAAATCTTTAAAAAAGAAGTCGCTATGAATTATCAATGTTAGAAGAAAGACTCACAATTGACTTACCAGTTTAAAAATAATGGAAGTTAAATTAAAAGGAAATATATTTTCCTTTCTTCAAAGAAAATAATTACCAACTAGAATTCTACCCAAAGTTATCCTTCAGAACACAAAAAGAATGTAGAAATAATAGTTTAAGACTTCAATATGCCACTTTCAATAATGAATAGTGCAACAAAACTAAGTATCAGTAAGGAAATAACAGATGTGATCAGAATTATAAACCAAATACTTAGGCAGATTTAGAACACACTGCGTTCATCAATAGCAGAATACATTCGTTCCAGTGCACGTGGAACATTATTAAGGATAGACTATATGTTAGTTCACGAAGCAAGTCTCAATAAATGTTAGAAGATTTAAAGTACACTAAGTATGTTCTGAAAACAAAATGGAATGATATCACAAAACAACAGCATAAGGCCTTTGGAAAACTTACAAACATGTGAAAGGTAAATACATTTTTTTTAACTCCAGTGGGTCAAAGAAGAAAACACAATGGAAATTACAAAGCATTGTGAGGTTAATGAAAATGGGAACACAAACACGAAAATTTAGGAGATGCAATGAAAGACGGAATTAGAAAGTAATAGCTATAAACCCCAAGATTTTAAAAGAAGTCTTAAAATCAGCAATTAAACTTAACATCTAGGGAAAGAAAGTAGTAAACAAATACAAAACTAAGCTCAAAGCAAATAGAAAGCATGACATAGTAAAGGTTAGAGAAGATATAAATGAATTAGAGGAGAGTAAAATAAGAAAGAAAATCAAGGGCACTAAAATTTAGTTCTTTGAAACGTTTAACCAACTTCACAAACCTTCAACTACATTGACCAAAAAAAGTCAGAAGCCTTAAATTTATAAATCAGAAATGAAAGCAGACACATGACTTCTGATCTTACAGAAATAAAAAGTATTTTAAGAATGTATTGGAACAATCGTATGCCAACACAGGAGAACAAATTCCTGGAAACACAGAAACTAACATAACTGACTCAAGGAGAAAAACATAATCTGAGCAGACATATAACAGAATGAATCAGTAGTCAAAAAACATTTCTAACAGAGAAAAGTTCATAACCAGATGGTGTCAGTGGTAACTTTTACCAGTGAATACAGAATTAACACTAGTACACTCAAAGTCTAAAAAGTAGTTAGGATAAAACACTTCCTGATACATTCCATAAGGCCTGTATTGTTTTTACACTAACTGGAGTCAAGGAAATGAAGCTGCATATCCATATGTAATGGATATAGATATAAGAATCCTTATCCAAATATGAGTAAGCTAAATCCAGCAGAACTTCACAGGGATTATACAGCATAACCAAGTGAGAGTTACCCCAGCAGTGCAAAGACAGGTCAATACACAAAAGTCACTCAATGTAATACACCATGCAAATGGAATTAAGGGGGAAAAACTACATGATCATCTTAGTAGATACAGGAAGAGTACAAGACATTGCTAGAAGAAATGAAAGAAGACCTACATAAATGTAAAGATATCCCATGATCATGGACTGGAAGGCTTACTAATGTCAAGATGTAGTACTCCCCATATTTATGTACGGATTCAATGTAATCCTATGGAAATTCCAATTCCCTGGTTTTTTTTTTCAGAATAGACTTTAAATAGCTGAAACAATATTTGAAAAGGACAAAGTCGGAGGGCTAATACTTCCTGATTTAAAAACTGACTTTGAAGCAGAACAGTGTTGCGCTTGTGCAAGGAGAGACATAGACTGAAGGAATGGAATCAAAATATAGAAATAAACTCACACATCAGCGATATTCAACAACGGGCTGAAGGGCACCATCCAACTATGAAAACAATAGTCTTTTCCACAAATTTGATGGAAACACTGAATATCCACATGTAAAAGAATGATTTAAGAACTTTACCTCATACCACATACAAAAATAACTCAAAATGGACAAATACCTAAATGTACGTGCTAAAACTATAAAACTATTAGATGTGAATGAGACTTCAGTGTCAATTATTGTTACTTGGGATTAATCAGCAGTTTCTTATATATGACATCAAAGCACAGACTACAAAATAGGAGAATTAAAACTAAAATTCAATAAATTACACAAATCGAACTTCATCAAAATTAAAATCTTGTGCATCAAAAGACACTATCAAGAAGATGAAGACAAAATGTATATTATGGGGGATAATTTTGAAATTTATATATCTAGTAAGGATCTAGTATTCTTGGAAGATAGAGAACTCTTCCAACTCAACAGCAAAAACACAGTCAAGTTTTAAAATGGGCCAAGGCCTTGCATGGACATTTCTCCCTAGAAAATATGCAACTGGCCAGTGAGTATAAGAAAAGGTGTTCAACATCATTAGTCATTAGGGAAATGTGAGTCAAAACTATGATGAGATTCCACTTTGTTCATTAGAATGGCACAATTTTTTGATAATAGAGTAGAACAAATGGTGAGATTTTGGAAAAATCATAACCCTCATATACTGCAGATACAAATATAAGAGTGGCACAGCCTCTGTAGAAAATAATCTTGCCATCCCTCAGAAAGTTAGATTCAGAGTTTCCTTATGACCCACCCTAATCCACATGTAGGGATGTGCCCAAGAGAAATGACAATATATGTTCACATAAAAGCTTGTTCACAAATGTTCATAATAGCAATATCTCTAATAGCTAAAAAGCTAATGCAAGCCAAATGTCCATAAAATGGTGAAGAGATAAACAAAATGTGAAATATTCATACAGTGGAACAATATTCAGCCATTAAATAAAGTTCTTTGGGGGGCAGCTGGGAGGGAGTGTACAGTGAGCAGAGAGAGAGTCAGCGGGAGAGAAGGGGAGAGGGAGAATCTTAACTAGGATCCATGCCCAGTATGGAGTCAATTATGGGACTTGATCTCATAACCCTGAGATCATGAGCTGAGCCCAAATCAAGAGTCGGATGCTGAACTGACTAAACCACCCAGGATCCCTGAAAGAAATAAAGTTCTAGTACAAGACAGAGCATGGATGAGCCTTGAAACATTATGGTAAGTACATGAAGCTTGACATATTCTAAATACATGAAGCCTGAATATTCTGTAAATTCATTTTATAAAATATGCAGAATAGGGACAGAAGTTCATTTGCATTTGCCAAAATACGGTTGCGGGAGAGGGAAGGGAAGTGCTGGTGGGATAGGGTTTCTTTGGGTGATGAAACTTTTCTGGGGATGCCTGGGTGGCTCAGCGGTTGAGCGTCTGCCTTCAGCTCAGGGTGTGATCCTGGGACCTGGGATCAAGTCCCATGTTGGGCTCCTTGCAGGGAGCCTGCTTCTCCCTTAGCTTATGTCTCTGCCTCCCTCTCTCTGTCTCTCTTATGAATAAATAAATAAAATCTTTTTAAAAAAGAAACTCTTCTGGAACCAGTGAATTTAACACCGTGGATATAATAAAAAATGAAAGACCACACTTGTTTGTACACTTTAAACTGGTAAAATTGTGACTTTTATGTCATGTAAGCATTGTTCCTCAATTTAAAATAATAAAAATAATGAATAATGAACATGAAATTAGAATATTGACCAGCATTTTAAACAGAGAATTTAATTGAGGCACATCAACTATTCTAAAACTACATGGTGGCGGGCACTGAGGGGAGCACTGGATGGGTTGAGCACTGGGTGTTATTCTATATGTTGGCAAACTGAACACCAATAAAAAATAAATTTATAAAAAAATAAAAAATAAAAGAATAAAACTACATGAGTTCATAATATTGAAGAAAAAAACCCTTCATTGTCTGCCTTTGGAGGATGATGCTGAGGGAATCCACACAGTGATGCTCAAAGTGAGGAAATAATTGGTTAGAGGGGTTTTCCTTTTATAGAATATTGCAACTAATAAGTGAAGATTGAAATACAGAATTTTAATATTATCATCTTATAAACCCCTAATGAAACAATGAGTTTAGGTAAGATTAATGACCACTGTTAATACAAAACAAGAGATGAAGCCAGGTAGACCTCTCAGTGGAAGTACACACAACACTTATGAAATATTCCTACCAAAATCAATTGTGAGGATCCCTGGGTGGCGCAGCGGTTTGGCGCCTGCCTTTGGCCCAGGGCGCGATCCTGGAGACCCGGGATCGAATCCCACGTCAGGCTCCCGGTGCATGGAGCCTGCTTCTCCCTCTGCCTATGTCTCTGCCTCTCTCTCTCTCTCTCTGTATGACTATCATAAATAAATAAAAAAAAATTAATTGTGAGTCAGACTGAGCCTCTAGAACCTACCAGCTTACTGGAAATATAAGGGGCCAATATCAACCCTACAGGGACATGATCAGCAAAACCTGTGATGTGTGTGAGTAGCTTTGCAGGTTAAACAAACTGTTTTCTTCAATAAATAAGGTGAAGTAATAATATTGAAATGAAAATAGAGGGACAGGCAGCCAGTGACTGAGAAACTTTAGAGGCATCAGAGAGCAGTGTATGGATGTTATTGAATCCTGTTCCAAAACAAACGATAAAGGAAAAATGAGTCAATCAGGACAATTAAAACACTAAATGGAGATTTTATAATATTAATAAGTCATTATTAATTGTTTTATGGATTATAGTAACATTGGAGTTATCTTTCTTTAAAGTCCTTACTGTTTAGAGGGATTAGATATGATCAGCTCTAGATTGATAATTATTGAAGTTGGTTGGTACGAATAGGTAATCCATTACTGCCTAGTTTCATGTCCATGTGTTTGAGAACATCCATAATGAAGAGAGGCATGCATCTAAAAATAAGTGAAATAAAACTAAGTGGAGAATTTGTCCACACACAGGAGGAAAAGCAGAGCTTCACCTTCAGTTAACAGGAAAGTGACCCTGGGGGCGAGTGAGGGGAGCTCAGTGATGGCAGAAAGAATGAAGATAATTAAAAAGGGCCCAATATGGATATACCTAAATAAATACTGATTTATGCAGGGCACAGCAGGTTGAAAATGCAGAAAGTAAAGTACACCACACCAAAGACAGGTAATTGGGAGAAAATATGTAGAGTTGAAAGGGTTTCCTGATTGCGCAGAGAGTCAAAAAAATACTAATGTTGGTTGTGTTAAGTCATATCGCAAGTTGTAATTTGTTTGCCACCACCAAAAAAAAGAGTTAAAAAATGTAAAACTTCCAAGCTAATATAAAGAAGGGGTGGAATAATAACTTTTTAAATAAATGTGAGAAATGGAATGGAGAGAAATATAAACATCACCAAAACTCGGTAGGCATAAAGCCTAAATATGTCCGTATTACGTGAAGGACTCAAGTGTCTTGTACAGTGTAATTGGAATAAAGTTTCCAATGAAAAGCTGTGCCAGTAGGCAGGTTGAAGAAACAAAACTTAACCATATGCTATATAAGAGATAAAAAAGCAAACATAAAATGTTGAAAATAAAAGTGATGGAAACATACACAACAAACTAACATTCCACCAGACAACCACATGCCGCCACTGTTGCTATACTAACCCCAAAGCCGACTTCACGATGGAAGCACAACTGAGAAGAGGACACTTCATAGTGACCAGAAACATCTGGTTCCCCCGAGACGGGCAACCGTGTTAAACGTGTGAGCACCTGCCAGAAGAGCCTCAGGATATACAAAGCAAAACTGGGCACTTACGGGAGAAAAGTACAAATCCACAACTATGTGAGAGATTTTAACCCCCTCCCTTGGAACTGATAGAACAATCACACAAGGTGCCAACCTGGATACGGAACGTTTAGGCAGTAACATAGAGACCATAACCTAATGGAGCACGGGACCCAATGGCAGGATGTATATTCTTTGTTTCTTTTTTAAAAAAGGTTTTGTTTAAAGTCCAGTATAGTTAACAGAGTATACTATTGGTTTCAGGTGTACAGTATAGTGATTTAGCACTTCCATGACAGCACCTGGTGCTCATCACGACAGGTGTGCTCCTTCATCCCCATCACCTCGTTCCCCCGTCCCCTCCACCCACCTCCCCTCTCTTACCCTCAGTGTGTTCTCTGTAGTTCAGAGTCTTTTTTCTGGTTTGCCTCTTTCCTTTCTTCCCCTATGTTCATTTGTTTTGTTTCTTAAATTCCACACGAGTGAGATCATATGATAACAGTCTTTCTCTGACTTCTTTCACTTAGCATAGGACCCTCTATATCCATCCATGTATTTGTAAATGGCAAGACTTCATGCTTTTTTATGCCTGAGTAACATTCCATTATATGTATATACTACTTCCTCTTTATCCATCAATCAGAGGATTACCTGATTTTCAATCTTATAAAGAACAGATTTACACAGCGGTTATATTCTGAACACAGAGCAGCTTTCTTTTTTTTTAATAAATTAATTTTTTATTGGTGTTCAATTTACCAACATATAGAATAACACCCAGTGCTCATCCCGTCAAGTGTCCCCCTCAATGCCCGTCACCCACTCACCCCCACCCCCCGCCCCCCTCCCCTTCCACCACCCCTAGTTCGTTTCCCAGAGTTAGGAGTCTTTATGTTCTGTCTCCCTTTCTGATATTTCCCACACATTTCTTCTCCCTTCCCTTATATTCCCTTTCACTATTATTTATATTCCCCAAATGAATGAGCAGCTTTCAACACATTTCAAAGGATTGATGGTGTATATATTTGTGCACAACTTAAATTAAACCAAGAGTAAATCAGAAATAGAACGTGTTCAAATTCTCATGTATTTTTTAAATTAAAATTACTTAAGTAAGGCACAGATCCAAATAATATCAAATTTAAATTTTGATATTTAAAATTGGGTAATGAGTAAAAAAAATTGGTGCCTGTGATGCATTTAAGTCTGTGTTTATAGGGAAATTAATAGACTTATATCCATATGTTAGGAAAGAAGAAAAACAGGAAATCAGTATTCATAGCTGGGGGTATCACAATGCCAGATTTTAGGTTGTACTACAAAGCTGTGGTCATCAAGACAGTGTGGTACTGGCACAAAAACATAGATCAATGGAACAGAATAGAGAATCTAGAAGTGGACCCTCGACTTTATGGTCAACTAATATTCAACAAAGGAGGAAAGACTATCCACTGGAAAAAAGAGAGTCTCTTCAATAAATGGTACTGGGAACATTGGATATCCACATGCAGAAGAATGAAACTGGACCACTCTCTTGCACCAGACACAAAGATAAACTCAAAATGGATGAAAGATCTAAATGTGAGACAAGATTCCATCAAAATCCTAGAGGAGAACACAGGAAACACCCTTTTTGAACTTGGCCACAGTAACTTCTTGCAAGATACATCCATGAAGGCAAGAGAAACAAAAGCAAAAATGAACTATTGGGACTTCATCAAGATAAGAAGCTTTTGCACAGCAAAAGAAACAGTCAACAAAACTAGAAGACAACCTACAGAATGGGAGAAGAGATTTGCAAATGACGTATCAGATAAAGGGCTAGTTTCCAAGATCTATAAAGAACTTATTAAACTCAACAGCAAAAAAACAAACAATCTGATCATGAAATGGGCAAAGGACATGAACAGAAATCTCACAAAGGAAGACTTAGATATGGCCAACACACACATGAGAAAATGCTCCGCATCACTTGCCATCAGGCAAATACAAATCAAAACCACCATGAGATCCCACCTCACACCAGTGAGAATGGGGAAAATTAACAAAGTAGGAAACTACAAATGTTGGAGAGGATGTGGAGAAAGGGGAACCCTCCTGCATTGTTGGTGGGAATGTGAACTGGTGCAGCCACTCTGGAAAACTGTGTGGAGGTTCCTCAAAGAGTTAAAAATAGACCTGCCCTGCGACCCAGCAATTGCACTGCTGGGGATTTACCCCAAAGATACAGATGCAGTAAAACGCCGGGACACCTGCACCCCGATGTTTCTAGCAGCAATGTCCACAAGAGCCAAACTGTGGAAGGAGCCTCGGTGTCCATCGAAAGATGAATGGATAAAGATGATGTGGTTTATGTATGCTATGGAATATTACTCAGCCATTACAAATGACAAATACCCACCATTTGCTTCGACATGGATGGAACTGGAGGGTATTATGCTGAGTAAAATAAGTCAATTGGAGAAGGACAAACATTATATGGTCTCATTCATTTGGGGAATATAAAAAATAGTGAAAGGTAATAAAGGGGAAAGTAAAAAAATGAGTGGGAAATATCAGAGAGGGAGACAGAACATGAGAGACTCCTAAGTCAGAAATGAACAAGGGGTGGTGGAAGGGGAGGTGGGAGGGGGTGTGGGGATGACTGGGTGACGGGCACTGAGAGGGGCACTTGACGGGATGAGCACTGGGTATTATGCTATATGTTGGCAAATTGAACTCCAATAAAAAACTAAAAACTTACTCGTTTTAACAAATATTTCATTCATATGTACTATGTGCTTGGCACTATGCTATTATCTGGAGATACTTTCAAAGTATTTGTTATTCCACTTAGTTGTACACAAAAATCTGTATAATAGACTATTTTCAAGAAACATATAGAATAAAATCAAGAAGAAAAAAAACTAAAACTAAAAAAATAAAATAATAAAAATATTATAAAACATTAGTGAATGGTATCCCAAGGAAACAGGAGGGGCGAGAGTAAAGAAGAAAATTTGTCATCGCTGACCTGGTGGTGGGACTCTGCACTGGGCAGATCAAGACGGGTGCACCATGCAGATCTGAGTGCTTGGCCAAGTACAGCCAGATCCTCAGAACTGAGAGGAACTGGGTAGCAAGGCCAAGTTCACCGGCAGAAGCTTCAGAAACCCCCTCGCCAAGTAAGGTCCAGGTGGTGCACCCTGTGGTCCTGAGTCGGCTCGTTAGACTTCTGCTCCCCCTGGGCAGCTCGAGGCCCCCAGGCCAAAGTGTCAGGCCCTGTGCTAGTTAGCTGCCCTCTCCCCTCCCTGTGATGTTCTCAAAGCTTCCTTAGAATTGCTACAGAAGCCAGACTTGACCATCTGGAACCCTGCTGGGAACCCTAGCTCTGTAAACAAGTGACTGGTCCAAATCATTGCTTTCTCACCTCACTTCCACCAAGCGCCTGGAGCCAGGTCTGTCTATGTAATAATCTCAAGGTGTCCACAGGCAGGATCCCCAATGGTTTTATGTGCAGAATAAAAAGGCCTCAGTGACCCATAGGAAAAAAAAAAGAAAACATATACCTCAGAATACATTATACCAAAAGGTATGAGAAGACTGATCAAATAACAGAAATTCCGGAGGCTGAAGGACAAAAGACAAAAACTCCTGATATCGGGAATGAAAGGAGGATATCACTGGGATCGTAGAACTTGAGTGGATCATGACAAAATGTTTTCATAAATTTGAAATGTTGATAAACATGGCAAACTACTAAAAAGTTAGTGCCCGAATCAACTGACCAACAACAAAACACAAGATACAGTCCACAGTTATTGAGAAATGTAATATGTACTTTAAAATCTTTCCATGCAAAAGGTTCCAGGAATAGTTGGTTTTACAGTAGAAAGTAAATACTACTAAATATGAACTAATCTACCAAAATACTTAAACAAAATCGCCAAAACAGTAGAAGAGGGACAACTTTCCATGTTATTACATGAGACCCGTGTAATCTTAATACCAAAATCTGAAAAGGACATTATAAAAATATTAAAAATTATACTGTCTCAATCACAAGTATATAAGTAAATTTGCCAAACAAAATCTAATTTTTTTTTAATTTTTATTTATTTATGATAGTCACAGAGAGAGAGAGAGAGAGAGGCAGAGACATAGGCAGAGGGAGAAGCAGGCTCCATGCACTGGCAGCCCGACGTGGGATTCGATCCCGGGTCTCCAGGATCGCGCCCTGGGCCAAAGGCAGGCGCCAAACCACTGCACCACCCAGGGATCCCCAAAATCTAATTAACATATAAAAATTATACTATGTCCAACACCAAGTTGTCTGTATTCCAGGAATGCATAAAATTCTTGAGAGAAACCAAAATAGATCTAGGTAACAAGATGAGATCCCAGGTTCCCAAAACAGCACACTCACTATTGCATAAATGCCAGTTCTCGCCACACTGAACTGAGTGTGTCCCAAGTGATTTTTTTATTGTGGAATCTGAAAATCTGATCATTCTTTTTTAATAATAAATTTATTTTTTATTGCTGTTCAATTTGCCAACATACAGAATAACACCCAGTGCTCATCCTGTCAAGTGCCCCCATCAGTGCCCCTAAAATGCACGCTGAAATTGGCAAAAACAAGTGTTTCCAAGACAATCTGGAAAAGAGACACAATGAGGGAGATTGCACCACCAGACATGGACTCATAGTAGGTGTAATAAAACAATGATGGTGGCAGAGGTTTGACCATCTGTGGAGGGAGCAGAACAGAGAGCCTGGACGTCAACCTGTGCTAGTCTAGACACCCCATTTACCAAACAGGTGGGTAGTCTATGGAAAAGTCAGAACACCTGGGACAGTTGATAGTCACAGTCTAAACACTGAGATTTGGCTCTTTCCTCATACTACACACACAAAACAGTCCAGGATGAATGCAGATGTACTTTGAAAGTGTAGTAGTGAAGACAATGGAGAAGACCCTCCAGGTCCTCGAACAGGAAAGCACCTCTGAAATGTCCTGTGCAGGGAGCAAAAAGGACTAAAGCACAAAGGAAATACCTTGTGGATAGAACTACATGAAAATCGAGACAGTCTGCAGAGTGTGTAAAGGCAGAGCACAGCTTGGGAAGGCACACTGCAACACAAGAAGGGAAACCGACTTGTCTGCACAATATATAAAAAATCCTTGACATGCAAGAAAGAGACAACCCTGTAGAAATACAGGCAAGAGACTCATAGAAGTGACGCACAGAGAAGAGGAGCCAAATGTGCTGTATGTGTTTGAAAATGTGCACAATCCTGCTAATCATCAGGAGAAGCAAGTTCCCGCATTAGGACGTCCTCCTGCACACCCGCCCCAAAGTCTCAAATTAAGCAGAGGGGCAGTAACCAGTGGTGTCAGGACGGGAGACACTGGAAGGGAGTGTAAATCAGGACAGGTTTGTCATTTTCTACTGATGTGGACGATCCCCGTCCTCACCTGTGCGTCCCTTACACACATTTCACTTTCCCTCTGGAAGTGCGCACAGGTGCACAGGGAGACCACAGGGAGGCTGTTCTCGGCCGCATTAGTACCATAGCTGCACTAGTGAGTTGTGGTGTGTTGTCTGGTGGAGAACTAGACAACAGTAAACAGGAAGCAGCATGATGCTGACCATGGACCGCAGCCTGAGAACAGCTGCTCATCACAGGTCAGGCTCAGGTCACTCACTCTCAGAGCCTGGATTTCCAAGGGGAGTTCGTCCCCAAAGACCCAAGTCAACCTGTTCAAAACTGCTTGCTCAGGTCCAGGTGGAGAAGGTTACCACCAGGAGCCACCCCAGACCAATACCCCCCTCCCCTGCCCATCCTGGGCTGTGACCTGACAATCTGCATTGACACTCCCTGCCTCTACCACATCTGTTAACTCCAGACTCTTATCTCAAGTGAATGGTCACCATGGTTTCATAATGAGCTCCAGCCTGTCCATTCCCTGCCTTGTGTCCCACACAGAGCTCCCTGTGTGGAGTCATCAATCCCTCTCTCAGGTCATGTTGCTCCCTAATGGAAATGAGTGACAGCTTCCCTACCAGCTAAGGGATCCTGGAGAGGAGCCCCAAAATGTTCTTGGTGGGCAACCGTGGCTCCATGAGGGGACATCATGTTTGGGGATTCTCTGATTCTCTCCTTCTGCTTCAATGTCTGTCTACCTCCATTCACCTTGTGGGCGTGGCCAGCTCTCCTATCTCCCCATGGGCTCTCCATCACCTCTCTGATGTGACTGTTTCCTCTTTGTGCCATCAGCAACCCATCTCACTGCCCGTGTCCCATCAAATTGCAGGTGTTTGTTGTCATGACTGCCTTCCTGTAGAGCCATGAGCTCCCAGGGCTGGCCTTAGTCTGCACTATTTCTGCATTCCCCACCCCGTGGCCATGTCCCTTAGAAGGGTGTGCTCAGTACTCTGGTGAGCTACTGATTTGAGCCTGAGAAATGCACTTCAGGTCACGAGGGAGCCTGGTGTTGTGATCCTCTGATTACAATAAAAACCTGTCCCTTTAGATGGAATGACCCTTCAGCCCAAGACAGTGCTGGCCAGGGCAGGAGTGGGGTCACCCCTTCAGCTGCTGAGGCAAGCCCTGAGTGCTTATTGCCTACCATAGCTCTGATGCCTCCCTTACACACACGGTATCCTTCATACCTTGGGACCCTGAGAGATGGCTGTCTTGACTCTTACCTCTTCCAAGGGAGGGTCATGACTGTTCAAGATCACACAGCCAGCACCTGCTCTCTCAGGGTCTCCCAAGCTCCTGGCCCACATCCGTGCTGATGATGATGAGGTTAGCAGGAGGACTCTCACCCTTCATCCTTCATTAAGGTCTCCCATGCAATGAATAAGAGTGGGGAGGTGGCAGGGGAGGACACTCAGGGATCCAGGGAGAGTCTGGAGGGTACCCGAAGTTCAGGCTTCAGGAGGCTCCTAGATCTTGATAGACTCATGGGAGGGAAGGGTCTCAGCTCACCTCAGTTTCCACATCTGGTTGCATCAGCCAGGCAGCAGAGCAAGGACCTGCACATTGTGGTCACTGCTCTGGGAATGTCTCTCCTCCTGCAAGGCTTGGATTTGGAGCCTTAAATGGCCAATTAGGTGAACTTGTTTATGTTCTGGCCTCTGGAGTGCTCTGGGACTCCTGGTTCTCCTGGGTTCTCCTGTCACCAAGCTTTGTCTGACCTGCCCTCCCCTACACGTCCAGGCACCAAAATCCGAAAGTCTCTCTGGGCCACAGGGGGTGAGCAGGAGAGGAGCATAAACTCTAATAGCCTCGCTGTGGCCCTGAGTTGACTGTCCTCCCAGGGGTGGCAGGTGTGAACTCCTGAGCCTAAAGCCATTTCATCACCCCTTTCCCCATCACCTTCCTTGTACCATTATCTGCAAGCTGAAATGATCTGTCAGGAAAAGCAATCCTCTCTGGGATCATCTCTGTTGGTCTCCCTGCAGCTCCTCAGCAGACCCTGACTGAGAAGTGGAAGAAGACCACCCTGAATACATTTATGTTCCTGCAGAGGGGTCAGGAAGAGGTTGCTTTTCTAAATTATAGAACCAAAATAAGTTTGAGAAATTCAAGCACTTAGAATGTGTTGGCATGCAGTGAGGATGCCCCTCAGTTTACCTCAATCACTGTCCCAGCCCTGTGGGAGTTCTGGGGTTTCCATACGTCACTTGTTGGGGAGATGTTGGCCTGGGGGCACTTGTGTCTTTTACTTAATTGTTGTTTCTTTTCTTAAAGTGTATTTATTATTCATGAGAGACACAGAGTTAGAGGCAGAGATAGAGACAGAGGGAGAAGCAGGCTCCTCCAGGGGCCCCCACATGGGCTTCTCTCCCTGGACACCAGGGATAGAGCTTGATGCTCAACCACTGAGCCACCCAGGTGTCCCAATTTGCTTTTGTCTTTTACATAAATATGATCACACCCAACATCGTGTTGGCATTTTTAATCTTTTTACCTTATACTGTGCAATTGTCACATCTGTAAGTAGTGACATTCTCATTCCATGTATTCAGTGTTCTGTTGTGAAGGGGATTAGGACTTCCTCATTTCACTATGTGAATGCCTATTTAGGAATGCACATTTTTTTTTAAACATGATTCATTAGCCAACTATTACTATATCTTGTTTCAGATGTGGTGTTCAGTAATTCATCTGTTGCATATAACCAGCCCTGCTCATCACATCACATGCATATTTTAATGACCATCTCCCAGTTATCCCATACCCCAATGACCTTCTATCCAGTAACCCTCAGGTCGTTTCCTAACTGAAAACTCACTTTTAAAATTGTACTCTAAAAAGGTCACTTATCCTAAGATGTACAATTTTAATAAATTCATAAGGCACAATATATTATTGTTGATTGTAGGTACAGCATCCCTCTAAAGCTTATTTCTCTTGCATGAATGAAATTCCTTCCTGTTAATTAATAATTTAAACACCCGAGTCCTGGCAAACACCATCCCCTCCATCTAGCCTGCAGAACTCTCAGACTTCCTTCACCACATCCTTCACGTGGCCAAGTGTTCCTGGCCTAGCCTCCACACAGCCTCCTTCACATCCTTGTTTTGCAGTCTGTAGGTGAGGGATTGAGCATTGGGATGACCAATGTGTAGAAGACGGAGACCACCTAGCCCTGCTCCATGGACTCAATTGCTCCTGTCTGGGCATACATGACAAAGACAGTCCCCAAAAAGAGTCACTGCAGTCATATGGGAGCCACAGGTGGAGAAGATCTTGCGTCTCCCAGCTCCTGAGCCCATGCTCAGGATGGTCACTATTATGTAACCATAGGAGATGAGGACAAATGTCACACCCACAATCATGAGCCCACAGATGCCAAATAAGAGAAGTTCATTGATGGCCGTGTTGCCACAGGCGATCTGGAGTAGAGGGGCACATCACAGAAGAAGTGGTTGATGCGGTTGGAGCTGCAGAATGGGAGGTGGAATGTGAAGCTGGTCTGCACAACAGAGTTGGAGCAGCCTCCACAGTAGGCGCCCAGCACCAGGCGAGTGCAGGCAGACTGGCACATGGTGCTGGGGTAGCGCAAGGGGCTACAGATGGCTATGAAGTGGTCGTAGAACATAACACCCAGGAGGAAGCATTCAGTGGTGGCCAAGGGATAAAAAGAAAAACTGGGTGGCACATCCTGCAAAGGTGATGACCTTGGATGAGGAGAAGTAGTTGGCCAGTGCATTGGGGCAATGACAGATGAGTAGCACAAGTCCACAAAGGAGAGGTTCTTGAGGAAGTAGTACATTGGGAAGTGTAGGCAGGCATCCAGGGTGCTAAAGATGATATTGAGGAAGTTTCCCAGTATAGGCACCATATACAGGGCCAAGAGCACAGTGAAGAGCATGGCTTGGGTCTCCAGACCACCCCTAAATCCCTCTAGTACAAAATCTTGAAAGTGGATCATGGAGCTGTTTCTATACTGTGAGATGGCTTGAGCCTCAGTCCTCACCAGGGAATTACTACTCCAGTATAGGCAGTTTAAGTGGGTCAAGCTAAACTTCCTGCTGAAGACTATTTTGAAAAGATAAATACTGAAAAAAATCTGATTGAAGGTATAAGAGAGTTACTGGATTGCAGAAGATTTACTAAACAAAATTAGATATAAAAAACAGGCATAAGGTTTTCATTATTGGAATTTCTTTTTCCCTTGAGATGTTAGCCAATTTTGAAGACGAATCTTAGAGGCTAGGTGGCTAACCAGTGAGGTTTTGCCTGTCTTGCAGAGCTAATGCTGACTCTGTTTGGTCATATTTCACAGGAGTGAGATAAATCAGGAGTAGGTATGCAGCCAAGCTTCTAACCTTTTCAATCAAGCAAGCGTATTATGATTTGATCTGAGTGCCAGTGCCCCTCACACCTTGCAAAACTAAATATATCTCAATAGGAAGGCATATATCCTGGACTGCAGTTGTTATCTATAAAAGTTCTGTGTAAATAATGCCAGACAGAATTTTATGATTGAGGAGTTCCTGCAAAACGAATTAAAATATCATAAACAATAGAAAACACAAATAGCTTTCAGTTTTTGGAGTTAACACACATAAACTTTATTTTAAAATTTTATTATCTTTAAAATATTTTTTAAAATATTTAATTTTTTTATTCATGAGAGACACAAAGAGAGAGGCAGAGACATAGGCAGAGGGAGAAGCAGACTCCATGCAGGGAGCCTGCCATAGGACTCCATCCAAGGTCTCCAGATCGCACACTGGGCCGAAGGTGGCACCAAACCACAGAGCCACCAGGGCTGCCCCCACAAATAAACTTTAAATGGAAGTTATTATGTATAGAGGATAAAGATGAGAGTAAGAAACTTAGCAGAAATGTAAAGCAATCAAGAGAATAATATCTAACTTTTTACAAGTATACTGGCTAGATTTGGAACTCAATGAAAGAAGTTTACAGATTAGATATAGCTAGAAAGAAAGTTTGTGAACTGGAATACAGAGCAGTAGAAATATTCAGAATCAAGTTTTGAGAAGCAAAAGGATAGAAAAACAAGAAATGAGGGTTAGGGACAAAAGATGTAGGGACATCCCTGCTATGAGTTCCTAAAGAAGGTTTAAAGAGAGAAAAAGGGTGAATCAGTGCTTGAAGAGAGAATGGATACTTATTATTTCAAGCCAATGAATGAAATTATTCTAAAGATTCAATAACCCTACCAAATCAAAGCAGGATTTATACAAAGAACACCACACTTGAACATATGATAGTAAAAATATTTAGAACCAAGAGAAAAAGACAAATATAAAAAGAGCCTGACAGAGAACATGTAGTCACTTCAAGGATGGATAAGTGGCACAGTCGGGTAGGCCTCTGACTCCTGGTTTTGACTCAGGTTGTGATCTCAGAGTTGTGAGATTGGGCTCCATTTTAGGCCCACATTCAGCGCACAGTCTGCTTGAAACACTGTCCCTCTGCCACTGCCCTTCCTCCCCTAAAATAAATAAATCAATCTTAAAAAGAAGACATACTCACTTCAAAGCATCAACTTTAGAAGTAAGATTGACAATTGGCTTATCAGACTAAAAATAATGGAAGCCAGATTAAAAGGAAATATATTTTCCTTTCTTCAAAGAAAATAATTACTAACTAGAATTCTTCCAAAAGGTATCTTTCAGAATGGAAAAGGAATGTAGAAATAATAGTTTAAGACTTCAATGCTCCACTTTCAATAATGAATTGTACAACAAAACTAAGTATCAATAAGGAAATAACAGATGTGAACAGCATTATAAACCAAATAGTTAACAGGCATATGTGGAAACACACTGTGTTCATCAATAGCAGAATACATTAGTCTCCAGTGCACATGGAACATTATTCAGGATCGACCGTATGCTATTTCACAAAGCAAGTCTCAATAAATGTTAGAAGATTGAAAGTATAAGAAGTATGCTCTCCAAACAAAATGGAATGAAATCACAAAGCAACAGCATAAGGCCATTTGGAAAACTTACAGACACGTGGAAGCTCAACAACACATTTTTAAATCACCAGTGGGTCAAAGAAGAAATCACAATGGAAATTACAAAGTATTATGAGATTAATGAAAATGGGAACACTATACCCCAAGATTTAGGAGATGCAATGAAAGAAGGACTCAGAAATTTATAGCTATAAACACCAATATTTTAAAAAGATTTGTATTCCATAATTAACTTTCTATCTTAGGAAAGAGAGTAGAAAGGAATAAAAAACTACGCTCAAAGGAAATAGAATGAATGGAATAATGAAGATTAGAGAAGAGATCAATGATTTAGAGGAGAGTAGAATAAGACACTACAATCAAAGACACTAAAAGCTAGTTCTCTGAAAAGTTTGACCAACTAGACAAACTTTGGCTAGGTGGCGGAGAAAGTCATAAAACTTAAATTTCTAAAATCAGAAATGAAAGCAGACACATGACTTTTGATCCTCAGAAATAAAAATTATCATAAGAATATATTGGAACAATCGTATTCCAACAAGTGAGCTAACCTAGACGAAATGAACCAATTCCTGGAAACGGTGTAACAGAACTGACTCAAGGAGAAATAGGAAATCTGAGCAGACATACAACAAACAGTTGGAGTCAGTAGTCAAAACGCTTTTCTAACAAAGAGAAGTCCAGGACCAGAGGGTTTCAGTGGTGACTTTTACCAGTGAATACAAGAATTAACACACGCACAACTCAGAGTCTAAAATGTAGATAGGAGAAACCACTTCCTAATACATTTCATAAGGCCTTCATAAGGCCTACATTTCACACTAAATGGGGTCAAAGATATTGCAAGAAAATTAAGCTAAAGATCAATATGTCTTATGAGTATAGATACAAAAATCCTTATCAAAATTGAAGCAAGCCAAATCCAGCAGAACTTCACAGGGATTATACAGTATAAACAAGTGAGAGTATCCCAGGGTAGCAATACTGAATCAATATAAACAATCAATGTGATTCATCATATCAGCAAGAGAAAAAACAATAACCATATGATCCTTTCAATAGATGCCGAGAAAGCATTTGACAAAATACAGCATCCATTCCTGATCAAAACTCTTCAGAGTGTAGGGATAGAGGGAACATTCCTCAACATCTTAAAAGCCACCTACGAGAAGCCCACAGCAAATATCATTCTCAATGGGGAAGCAGTGGGAGCCTTTCCTCTAAGATCAGGAACAAGACAAGATGTCCACTCTCACCACTGCTATTCAACATAGTACTAGAAGTCCTAGCCTCAGCAATCAGACAACAAAGAGAAATAAAAGGCTTTCAAACTGGCAAAGAAGAAGTCAAACTCTCCCTCTTGATTAACACTTTGAAGTGGTAAAATTGTCACTTTTGTGTCATGAGAAATGTTCATCAGTTTAAAATGTTAAAACTAAAAAATAATAATGGTGAAATAAGAACATTCACTAGCATTTTCACTGATAGAATTTACTTGAAGCACATCGATTATGCTAAAAAAATCCCCTGAGTTCATAATACCAAAAATAAAAACCCCCTCATTGGTTACCTTTGGAGCTGATGCTGAGGGAATTCAAGCAGTGACCCTCACAGTGAGGAAATATTTGTCTCGAGCAAATTTGCTTTACAGAATATTGCTACTAATAAATGAAGATTAAAAAACAGAATTTGAATATTATCATCTTATAAACCCCTAATGAAATAATGAGTTTAGGTAAGATTACTGATATCCACTAATATTAAAAAAAAGAAGAGATGCAGCCAGGAGGACCTCTCAGTGGAAATAGAAACAACTCTTATGAAATATTCTTGCCAAATATCAATCATGAATTAGAGTGAGACTTTAGGACCTACCAAGTACTGGAAATATAAGGAGCAAAAGGATATAAGGTGGTTTGCAGGATAAAGAACCTGTTTGTACAATAAATTAAGTGCGGTAATAATTTTGACATGAAAATAGAGGGACAGGCAGCCAATGAGTTAGAGATTAAAGAGTCATCAAGAGAACACAGTGTAAGGATATTATTGAATCCTGTTCCAAAACAAATGATAAAGGAAAAATGACTCCATCAGAAAAATGAAAAAAGTAAAAGGAAATTTAATCATATTAAGAAGTAATTATTTATTGTTTTATGAAAATAGTAACATAAGAGTTGTCTTTCTTTAAAGTCCTCACCGTTTAGAAGGATTAGATATGATCGGCTCTAGGATGATAATATTGAAGTTGGTGGGTGCCATAGGTAATCCATTACTGCTCTCGTTTCATGTCGGTGTGTTTGAGAACAGCCATAATAAAGAGAGGCATGCATCAAAAAATAAATAAAATAAAACTAAGTGGAGAGAATTTGTCCTCACACAGGAGAAAAGCAGACGTGATCGTTAGGTAGCAAGAAACTGACATGAGGCCTAAATACGTCTGTATTAGGTGAAAGACTAAATTGTTTTGAACAATATAAATGGAGTAAGTTTCCATGAAAAGATGTGCCAGTAGGCAGGTTGAAGAAACAAAACTTAACCATACGCTATATAAGAGATAAAAAAGCAAACAAAGTGTTGAAAACAAAGTGATGGAAACATACGCAGCAAACTAACATTCCACCAAACAACCACACGACACCACAGTTGCTATACTAACCCCAAAGCCGACTTCACGATGGAAGCACCAGCTGAGAAGAGGACACTTCACAGTGACCAGAAACATTTGGTTCCCCTGAGATGGGCAACCGTGCTAAATGTGTGAGCACCTGCCAGAAGAGCCTCAGGATGTACAAAGCAAAACTGGGCACTTTCAGGAGAAAAGTACAAATCCACAACTATGTGAGAGATCTTAACCACCTCCCTTGGAACTGATAGGACAATCCCACAAGATTCCAAACTGGATACGGAACGTTTAGGCTGTAACATAGTGACCATAACCTAATGGAGCAAGGCATCCAACAGCAGGATGTATATCTTTGTTTTCCGTTTTTAATAAGTTTTTAATTAAAGTCCAGTATAGTTAATAGAGTATAATATCAGTTTCAGGTGTAAATATAGTGATTCAGCACTTCCATAACAACACCTGGTGCTCATCACAACAGGTGCGCTCCTTCATCCCCATCACCTCGTTCCCCCGTGCCCCCCCCCACCTCCCCTCTCTTACCCTCAGTGTGCTCTTAGTAGTTCAGGTCTGTTTTCTGGTTTGCCTCACTCCTTTCTTCCCCTATGTTCATTTGTTTTGTTTCTGAAATTCCACACGTGAATGAGATCATATGATAATTGTCGTTCTCTGACTTTATTTATTTATTTATTTATTTATTTATTTATTTATTTATGATCGTCACTCACAGAGAGAGAGAGAGAGAGGCAGAGACACAGGCAAAGGGAGAAGCAGGCTCCATGCACCAGGAGCCCGACACGGGATTCGATCCCAGGTCTCCAGGATCACGCCCTGGGCCAAAGGCAGGCGCCAAACCACTGCGCCACCCAGGGATCCCTCTCTGACTTTATTTAGCATAATACCCTCCATATTCATCCCTGTGGTTGTAAATGGCAAGACTTCATGGGTTCTTATGGCTAGTCAGGGCAGAGGTGGGGTTACCCCTTCAGCCCCTGAGGCAAGCCCTGAGTGCTTACTGTCTACCATAGCGCTGATGCCTCCCGTACACACATGGTGTCCTTCATACCCTGAGACCCCGAGGGATGGCTGCCTTGACCCTTAACTCTTCCAGGTGAGGGTCATGACTGCTCAATATCACACAGCCAGCACTTGCTCTCCCAGGATCTCCTGAACTCCTGATCCACATCCGTGCTTCTGAGGTTGGCCCAAGTACTCTCACCCCTCCTCCTTCAGCTCTGGATACATATGCAATAAAGAGATTGTGAGGAGAGAGTAAAGGGGGCCCTCAAGGCCCCTGGGAGATTCAGAATGGGTGCCCACATTTGAGCTTCAGGAAGCTCCTAGATCATCATGGTGATTGCAGGGGACAGAATGTTCAGATCCCCTTAGCTTCTACATGTTGTTGCATCATCCAGGCAGCAGAGCAAAGACCTGCACCTTTGGGTCACTGTGCTGGGAAGGTCTCTCCACCTGCATGGCTAGGACTTGGATGCCATTCACTTGAATGGTGAAATAGGTGAGCTTGTTTGTGTTCTGGCCTCTACAGAGCACTGGGATTCCCAGTTCTCCTGGGTTCCCCTGTCAGCAAGCTTTGTCTGACAACCCCTCCCCTACGTGGCCAGGCTCCAAAGCCCAGAAGTCTCTTGGGGCCCCAGGTATCAGGAAAAGAGAAGCATAGACTAAGAGCAGACGCTGTGACCTTGAGTGGACTATTTTCCCTGGGGCAGCAGGTGTGAACTCCTGAGCCCAAAGCCATTTCATCAACCCTTCCCTCCATCACCTTAGGCATACCATTCTTCTGTGAGCTCAAAAGATCTGTCTGGAAAGACAGTCCTCTTTGGGTTCTTCTCTACTTGCTGCTGGTCTCTGTGCAGCAGACGCTAATCCATGTTGGGAGAAGACAACTCTGAATACATTTCTGTTCCTGAGGGAGGATTAGTTGGAGGTTGTTTTTAAAAAGTATGAAACTGAAATGTGCCTGAAAAATTCAAGCACATAGAAAGTGTGTGGCCTGCAGTGAGGATGCCCCTCTGTTTACACCAATCACTGTCCCAACTCTGGAGATTTGGGGTTTCTACTTCTGCATCTTTGGGGAGGAGGAGGCCTGAGGGTGCATTGTATTTCATTTAACTTGTTTTTCCATTACAGATATATGACCACACCCACATCAGGTCTGAATTTTTAATCTTTTATCAAATACTGTGTAGTCCTCACGTTCTACAACAGTGACATTCTCTTTCAGGGTCTCAGTGTTCCATTGTGTGCGGGACCAAGACTTTCTCATTTCAATCTGTGAATGGCTGTTTAGGATTGTACATTTGTAAAATTAATTTGGTAAGCTAACATACACTATAGCAGTAATTTCAGATGTAGTTTTCAATAAATCATCAGTTGAGTGTAACACTAGGTGCTCATCACGTCATAAGGCCACCTTGTTGCCCATTATCCAGTTACCCACACACTCCCCTCCAGAAACCCTCAGTTTGTTTCCTATATAGAAGAGTCATTTTTAAAAATTTTATTCTGAAGAGGGCACTTAATCTGAGATCTACTGCTTAATATTTTTAAGGTCACAGTATATCATTATTGATTGTAGGTACATGTACAGCTCATTACCAAAGTGTTCGCTCTTGTTGACAGAAGTTTATGTCTGCTAAATAATAACTCCTCCACCCCACCTGGGGCACCTCTATATACTCCATCAAGTATGCAGGACACAATGACTCCCTACAGCACATCATCACATGGTCATGTGTTTCTGGCCCAGCCTCTGCACAGCCTCCTTCACATCCTTGTTTCGCAGACTGTAGATGAGAGGATTGAGCATTGGGATGACCAGCGTGTAGAAGACAGAGACCACCTTGCCCTGCTCCATGGACTCAATTGCTCCTGGCTGGGCATACATGACAAAGAGAGTCCCAAAAAAGAGAGTTACTACAGTCATGTGGGAGCCACAGGTGGAGAAGATCTTGCGTCTCCCAGCTCCTGACTGCATCCTCAGGATGGTCACTATGATGTAGCCATAGGAGATGAGGATCACAAATGCCAAACCCACAATCATGAACCCACAGATGCCAAACATGAGAAGTTCATTGATGGCCGTGTTGCCACAGGCGATCTGAAGCAGAGGGGGCACATCACAGAAGAAGTGGTTGATGCGGTTGGAGCTGCAGAATGAGAGGTGGAATGTGAAGCTGGTCTGCACAACAGAGTTGAAGCAGCCTCCACAGTAGGCGCCCAGCACCAGGCGAGTGCAGGCAGACTGGCACATGGTGATGGGGTAGCGCAAGGGGTTACAGATGGCCATGAAGCGGTCGTAGGCCATGACACCCAGGAGGAAGCCTTCTGTTGTGGCCAGCAAGGAGAAAAAGAAAAACTGCATGGCACATCCTGCAAAGGTGATGACCTTGGACGAGGAGAAGAAGTTGGCCAGTGCATTGGGGGCAATGACAGATGAGTAGCACAAGTCTAGGAAGGAGAGGTTCTTGAGGAAGAAGTACATTGGGGAGTGCAGGCGGGCATCCAGGGTGATAACAATGATCATGAGGATGTTGCCCAGTACAGTCACCATATACAGGGCCAGGAACACAGCAAAGAGCAGGGCCTGGGTCTCAAGGCCAACTCCAAATCCTTCCAGCACAAAATCTTGAAAGTAGGCCATGGAGAGGTTTCCATTACTGTGAGGTGGCATGAACCTCAGTCCTCTCCACAGGAATTACACCTCAAGTATTAGCAGATTAAGTAGGTCAAGTTAAACTTCTGCTGAAGATAATTTAGAAAAGATAACAAAACCAAAATCTGATTGAAGGTAAAAGGGAGTTAATGGGTTAGTGAAGAATTTTTAAACAAAATTCAAGTTAAACACATAGGCCCTAGGATTTCATTACTGAGAGCTTATATTTCCTTGTTACATAAGCCCATTTTGCAGAAGAATCTGTGAGGGCAGGTGATTATCAGTGAGGATTTGACTGTTGTGTGGAATTCCTGCTACAGTGGTTGGTTACCAGGGACAATGCTAGATGCACCATAGGAGTGAAATAAATCAGGAGTAGGTATGCAGCTCAGCTCCTGACCAATTAGATCTCTGAAACTGTATTAAGATGTGAACTGAGTACTAGCGCCTCTGACACTTTGCAAAAATAAGCATATCTCAAGAGGAAGACACATCATCCTAGACCACAGGTGTTATCTATAAATGGTTTTTTTATGATAAATTTATTTTTTATTGGTGTTCAATTTGCCAACATACAGAATAACACCCAGTGCTCATCCCGACAAGTGCCCCCCTCCGTACCCATCACCCATTCACTCCCACGCCCCTCCCTCCTCCCCTTCCACCACCCTTAGTTTGTTTTCCCGAGTTAGGAGTCTTTATGTTCTATCTCCCTTTCTGATATTTCCCACACACTTCTTCTCCCTTCCCTTATATTCCCTTTCACTATTATTTATATTCCCCAAATGAATGAGAATATATAATGTTTGTCCTTCTCCGATTGACTTACTTCACTCAGCATAATACCCTCCAGTTCCATCCACGTTGAAGCAAATGGTGGGTATTTGTCATTTCTAATGACTGAGTAATATTCCATTGTATATCTATAAATGTTTTGTGTCAATACTGCCAGACAGAATTTTAAAATTGAAGAGTTCCTGCAATACGGATTAAAAATTCAGAAACAATAGAAAAACTCAAAGAGGTTCTTGATTTTGGAGTTGACACACCAACTCTAAAGTTATTATGTGTAAAGGAAATGTTCAGACTAAGAATTATAGCCAAATGAACAAACAATGAAGAGACTAATATGTAACTTTTTGGAAGTACAGTGGCTAAAATTAGGAACTCAATGAATGTACTTCGCAGAGTAGAAATAGCTAAGGAGAAAATTTGTGAACTAGAATACAGATCAGTAGAAAGTATTTAGAGTGAGATATTGAGAGACAAAAGGATAGAAAAGTCAGGAATGAGGGTTTGAGTTAAAATATATAGGGACATCCATATCCATAAAAAATAAATTTATAAGAAAATTTTCTTTTGTAAAATAAAACATAACTGACTCGAGAAATATATAATCTGAGCAGACATATAACAGAATGAATCACAAGTCAAAAAACATTTCTAACAAAAAAAGACAGGACTAGATGGTTTCAGTGGTGACTTTTATCAGCGAATACAGAATTAACACAAGTATGCTCAAAGTCTAAAAAGTAGATAGGAGGAAACACTTCTTTTTTTTCTTTTTTCTTTTCCTTTTTATTTTTTTATTGAAGTTCAATTTGCCAACATATAGCATAACACCCAGTCCTCATCCCACCAAATGCCCCCCTCAGTGCTCATCACCCAGTCACCCCAACCCCCTGCCCACCTCCTTTCCACTACCCCTTGTTTGTTTCCCAGTGAGGAGTCTCTCAAGTTTTGTCACCCTCACTGATATTTTCACTCATTTTCTTTCCTTTCGCCTTTATTCCCTTTCACCCTTTTACTATTTTTATATTCCCTGAATGAAAGAAACCATATAATGTTTGTCCTTCTCTGATTGACTTATTTCACTCAACATAATACCCTCCAGTTCCATCCATGTCGAAGCAAATAGTGGGTATTTGTCATTTCTAATGGCTGAGGAATATTCCATTGTATACATAGACCACAGCTTCTTTATCCATTCATCTTTCTTTTTTTTTTCACTAAACTCATACCTTTCAATAGTAACTCTGAACGTGAACGGGCTTAATGACCCCATCAAAAGGCGCAGGGTTTCAGACTGGATAAAAAAGCAGAAACCTTCTATTTGCTGTCTACAAGAGACTCATTTTAGACAGAAGAACACCTACAGCCTGAAAATAAAAGGTTGGAGAACCATTTACAATTTAAATGGTCCTCTAAAGAAAGCAGGGGTAGCCATCGTTATATCAGATAAACTAAAATTTACCCCGAAGACTGTAGTGAGAGATGAAGAGGGACACTATATCATACTTAAAGGATCTATCCAACAAGAGGACTTAACAATCCTCAATATATATGCCCCGAATGTGGGAGCTGCCAAATATATCAATCAATTAATAACCAAAGTGAAGAAATACTTAGATAATAATACACTTATACTTGGTGACTTCAATCTAGCTCTTTCTATACTCGATAGGTCTTCTAAGCACAACATCTTCAAAGAAACGAGAGCTTTAAATGATACACTGGACCAGATGGATTTCACAGATATCTACAGAACTTTACATCCAAACTCAACTGAATACACATTCTTCTCAAGTGCACATGGAACTTTCTCCAGAATAGACCACATACTGGGTAACAAATCAGGCCTGAACCAATACCAAAAGATTGGGATCGTCCCCTGCATATTCTCAGACCACAATGCCTTGAACTTAGAACTAAATCACAACAAGAAGTTTGGAAAGACCTCAAACACGTGGAGGTTAAGGACCATCCTGCTAAAAGATGAAAGGGTCAATCAGGAAATTAAGGAAGAATTAAAAAGATTCGTGGAAACTAATGAGAATGAAGATACAACCATTCAAAATCTTTGGGATGCAGCAAAAGCAGTCCTACAAGCATCCATTCAAAAACTGAAAAGAACTCAAATACAAAAGCTAACCTTACACATAAAGGAGCTAGAGAAAAAACAGCAAATAGATCCTACACCCAGCAGAAGAAGAGAGTTAATAAAGATTCAAGCAGAACTCAACTAAATCGAGACCAGAAGAACTGTGGAACATATCAACCGAACCAGGAGTTGGTTCTTTGAAAGAATTAATCAGATAGATAAACCATTAGCCAGCCTTATTAAAAAGAAGAGAGAGACGACTCAAATTACTAAATCATGAATGAGAAAGGAGAGATCACTACCAACACCAAGGAAATACAAACGATTTAAAAAACATATTATGAACAGCTATACGCCAATAAATTAGGCAATCTAGAAGAAATGGACGCATTCCTGGAAAGCCACAAACTACCAAAACTGGAACAGGAAGAAATAGAAAACCTGAACAGACCAATAACCAGGGAGGAAATTGAAGCAGTTATCAAAAACCTCCCAAGACACAAGAGTCCAGGGCCAGATGGCTTCCCAGGGGAATTCTATCAAACGTTTAAAGAAGAAATCACACCTATTCTACTAAAGCTGTTTGGAAAGATAGAAAGAGATGGAGTACTTCCAAATTCGTTCTATGAGGCCAGCATCACCTAAATTCCAAAACCAGACAAAGACCCCACCAAAAAGGAGAATTAGAGACCAATATCCCTGATGAACATGGATGCAAAAATTCTCAACAAGGTACTAGCCAATAGGATCCAACTGCACATTAAGAAAATTATTCACCATGACCAAGAAGGATTTATCCCCGGGACACAAGGCTGGTTCAACACTTGTAAAACAATCAATGTGATTCATCATATCAGCAAGAGAAAAACCAAGAACCATATGATCCTCTCATTAGATGCAGAGAAAGCATTTGACAAAATACAGCATCCATTCCTGATCAAAACTCTTTAGAGTGTAGGGATAGAGGGAACTTTCCTCGACATCTTAAAAGCCATCTACGAAAAGCCCACAGCAAACATCATTCTCAATGGGGAAGCGCTGGGAGCCTTTCCCCTAAGATCAGGAACAAGACAGGGATGTCCACTCTCACCACTGCTATTCAACATAGTACTGGAAGTCCTAGCCTCAGCAGTCAGACAACAAAAAGACATTAAAGGCATTCAAATTGGCAAAGAAGGAGTCAAACTCTCCCTCTTCGCAGATGACATGATACTGTACATAGAAAACCCAAAAGACTCCACGCCAAGATTGCTAGAACTTATACAGCAATTTGGCAGCGTGGCAGGATACAAAATCAGTGCCCAGAAGTCAGTGGCATTTCTATACACTAACAATGAGACTGAAGAAAGAGAAATTAAGGAGTCAATCCCGTTTACAATTGCACCCAAAAGCATAAGATACCTAGGAATAAACCTCACCAAAGAGGTAAAGGATTTATACCCTAAAAACTATAGAACACTTCTGAAAGAAATTGAGGAAGACACAAAGAGATGGAAAAGTATTCCATGCTCATGGATTGGCAGAATTAATACTGTGAAAATGTCAATGTTACCCAGAGCAATTTACACGTTTAATGCAATCCCTATCAAAATACCATCGACTTTCTTCATTCATCTTTCAATGGAGAAAACACTTCTTAATTCATTCCATAATGCCTGTTTTGTTTTCACACTAAACGGAGTCAAAGTTGTTGCAAGGAAATGAAGCTACGTATCAAAATGTAATGACTATGGATATAAGAATCCTTATCCAAGTCCAAGTAAACTAAATCCAGCAGAACTTCACAGGGATTCTACAGCATAACCAAGTGAGAGTTATCCCAGGAGTGCAAAGACAGGTCAATACACAAAAGTCACTCAATGTAATACACCATACAAATGGAATTAAGGGGAAAAAACTACATGATCATCTTAGTAGATACAGGAAGAGTACAAGACATTGCTAGAAGAAATGAAAGAAGACATACATAAATGTAAAGATATCCCATGATCATGGACTGGAAGGCTTACTAATGTCAAGATGTAGTACTCCCCATATTTATGTACGGATTCAATGTAATCCTACGGAAATTCCAATTCCCTGTTTTTTTATGCAGGGGGGGTTGTTTTGTTTTGTTTTGTTTTGTTTTCAGAATTGACCCTAAATAGCTGAAACAATATTTGAAAAGGACAAAGTAGGAGGGCTAGCACTTCCTGACTTAAAAACTGACTTTGAAGCAGAACAGTGTTGTGCTTGCGCAAGGATAGACATAGACCAAAGGAATGGAATCACAATACAGAAATGAACTCACACATCAGCGATACTCAACCAGGGGCCGAATAATATTTTATTATTAAAAAATATTAAAAATAATGCATAATGGACAAGACTCTAGAATATTCACCAGCATTTTAAACTGAGAGAATTTAATTGAAGCACATCAACCATTCTAAAAATACATGAGTTCATAATATTGAAGAAGAAAACCCCTTCATTGTCTTCCTTTGGAGGATGATGCTGAGGGAATCCACACAATGACCCTCACAGTGGGGAAATAATTGTTTATTTTTTTAATTCTTATTTTTTTAATAATAAAAATATTTTTTATTGGTGTTCAATTTGCCAGCATACAGAATAACACCCAGTGCTCATCCCGTCAAGTGCCCCCCTCAGTGCCCGCCACCCAGTCACACCCTCCCCCTGCCCTCCTCCCCTTCCACCACCCCTAGTTCGTTTCTCAGAGTTAGGTGTCTCTCATGTTCTGTCTCCATTTCTGATATTTCCCACCCATTTCTCAATTCTTATTTGTAAAGATTTTATTTATTTATTCATGATAGACAGAGAGAGGCAGAGACACAGACAGAAGGAGAAGCAGGCTCCGTGCAGAGACCCCGACGTGGGACTCGATCACGGGTCTCTAGGATCACACCCTGAGCTGAAGGTGGTGCTAAATTGCTGAGCCACCCAGGCTGCCTGGGAAGAGTTGTTTAAGGATTTTTCCCTTAGAATATTGCAACTAATAAATGAAGATTGAAATACAGAATATGAGTATTCTCATCTTATAAACCCCTAATGAAACATCCAGTTTAGGTAAGATTAATGACCACTGTTAATATTAATCAAGAGATGCAGCCAGGTGGACCTCAGAGGGGAAGTACACACAATAGTTATGAAATATTCTTACCAAAAATCAATTGTAAGTCAGATTGAGCCTTTGGACCTACCAGTTTCCCAGAATGTAAGAAGCAACACAATATGCTAATCAACACTACAGGGACAGCATCAGCAACACCTGTGATGTGTGTGAAAAGCATTGCAGGATAAAAAACCGGTTTTCTTCAATAAAAAGGTTGAAGTAATAATATTGAAAGTGAAATAAGTCAATCGGAGAAGGACAAACATTATATCTTCTATTTCATTTGGGGAATATAAATAAGAGTGAAAGGGAATAGAAGGGAAGGGAGAAGAAATGGGTAGTAAATATCAGAAAGGGAGACAGAACATAAAGACTCCTAACACTGGGAAATGAACTAGGGGTGGTGGCAGGGGAGGAGGGCGGGGGGGGAATGGGTGATGGACACTGAGGGGGGGCACGTGACGGGATAAGCACTGGATGTTATTCTGTATGTTGGTAAATTAAACACCAATAAAAAAATAAATTTATTGAAAAAAAAAGAAAATAGAGGGACAGGCAGCCAGTGAATGAGAGACTTTAGAGGCATCAGAGAACAGTGGATGGATGTTATTGAATCCTGTTCCAAAACAAAGTATAAAGGAAACATGAGCCAATCTGGACAATTAAAGCACTAAATGGAACTTTTATAATATTAAGGATAATATTAATTTCTTTGTGGAGAATAGTTAAACTGAAGTTGTGTTTAAAGTCACTGTTGAGAGGGATTAGATATGATTAACTGTAGACTGATAATTATTGAAGTTGGTTGGTGCAAATAGGTAATCCATTATTGCTCTAGTTCCATGTCTGAGTGTTTGAGAACATCCATAAGAAAGAGAGTCAAGGAAGTGACACACAGAGGAGAGGAGCCAGATGTGCTGTACACGTTTGAAAATGTGCATAATCCTGCTAATCATCAGGAGAAAGCAAGTTCCCATGTTAAAAACGTCCTCCTGCCCACCCGCCCAAATGTCTCAAACTAAGCAGAGGGGCAGTAACCAGCGGTGTTGTGGACGGGAGCCACTGGAAGGGAGTGTAAATCAGGACACATTTGTCATTTTCTACTGATGTGAAGGATCCCTGTTCCTCACCTGTGTCTTCACTTTCCCTCTGGAAGTGCGCACAGGTGCACAGGGAGACCACAGGGAGGCTGTTCTCGGCAGCGTTAGGACCATAGCTGCACTAGTGAGTTGTGGTATGTTGCCTGGCGGAGAACTAGACAACCGTAAACAGGAAGCAGCATGATGCTGACCATGGACCGCAGCCTGAGAACAGCTGCTCATCACAGGTCAGGCTCAGGTCACTCACTCTCAAAGCCTGGATATCCAAAGGCAGTTGGTCCTCAAGGACCCAAGTCATCCTGTTCAAAACTGCTTGCTCAGGTCCAGGTGGAGGAGGTCACCACCAGGAGCCACACCACACCCGTCTCCCTCTCCCCTGATCATCCTGGGTTGTGTCCTGACAATCTGCATTGACCCCCTGCCTCCACCACACCTGTCAACTCAAGACCCTTCTCATGTCTCATGTGAATGGTCGCAATGGTTTCATAATGAGCTCTAGCCTGCCCATTCCCTACTTTGTATCCCAAACAGAGCTCCTTGTGCAGAGTCACCAAATCCTCCCTCATGTCATATTGCTCCCTAATGCAAATGAGTGACAGCTTCCCCACCAGCTGAGGGATCCTGGAGAGGAACCCAAAAGGGACTGGAACCCTCAGCTCCAGACAGGGACATCATACTCGGAGATTCTCTGATTCTCGCCATCTGTCATGATGTCTGTCTACCTCCATCCAACTTTAGTGTGTGACCAGCTCTCATCTCCCAATGGGCTCTATGTCACTCTCTGATGTGACAGTTTCCTGTTTGTGCCATCAGCAGCCTGGTCATGCCCCCCTCACTGCCTGTGTCCCATCAAATTTCAACTGTTTGTTGTAAAGTCGGCCTTTTTACAGAGCCATGAGCTCCCAGGGCTGACCCTGGTCTACAGTATTTCTGCATCCCTCACCCTGTGGCCATGTCCCTTCGAAGGGTGTGCTCAGTACTCTGGTGACCTACTGATTTGAGCCTGAGAAATGCACTTCAGGTCACGAGGGAGCCTGGTGCTGTGATCTCTGTTTACAATGACAACCGGGCTCTTTAGCTGGAATGACCCTGAAGTCCAAGACAGTGCTGGCCAGGGCAGGAGTGGGGTCACCCCTTCAGCTGCTGAGGCAAGCCCTGAGTGCTTACTGTCTACCTTAGCTCTAAAGCCTCCCTTACACACATGGTGTCCTTCATACCTGGCAGCCCTGAGGGATGGCTGCCTTGACCCTTACTTCTTCCAGGTGAGGGTCATGACTGTTCAACATCACACAGCCAGCACCTGCTCTCCCAGGGTCTCCCAAGCTCCTGGCCCACATCCGTGCTGATGATGACGACGTCAGCAGGAGAACTCTCACCCTTCTTCCTTCATTAATATCTCCCATGCAATGAAGAGAGAGTGGGGAGGTGGCAGGGGAGGACCCTCAGGGACTCAGGTAGTCTGGTGGATACCTGAGGTTCAGTCTTCAGTAGACTCCTTGATCTTGGTTGACTCGTGGGAGGGAAGGGTCTCAGCTCACCTCAGTTTCCACGTCTTGTTGCATCATCCAGGCAGCAGAGCAAGGACCTGCACATTGGGGTCACTGTGCTGGGAAGGTCTCTCCTCCTGCAAGGCTGGGATTTGGAGCCTTAAATGCCCAATTAGGTGAGCTTGTTTGTGTTCTGGTCTCTGGAGTGCTCTGGGACTCCTGGTTCTCCTGGGTTCTCCTGTCACCAAGCTTTGTCTGACCTGCCCTCCTCTACCTGTCCAGGCACCAAAATCCAGACGTTTCTGTGCTCCCCAGGGGGTGAGCAGAAGAAGATCATAAACTCTAATAGCCTCGCTGTGGCCCTGAGTTGACTGTCCTCCCAGTGGAGGCAGGTGTGAACTCCTGAGCCCAAAGCCATTTCATCACCCCTTTCCCATTCACCTTGTATCATTATCTACGACCTGAAATGAACTGTCAGGAAAAAACAGTCCTCTCTGGGATCATCTCCGTTGGTCTCCCTGCAGCTCCTCAGCAGAGTCTGACTCAGAAGTGGAAGAAGACCACCCTGAATACATTTCTGTTCCTGCAGATGGGTCAGGAAGAGGTTGCTTTTCTAAATCATGGAACCAAAATAAGTTTGAGAAATTCAAGCACTTAGAATGTGTTGGCATGCAGTGAGGATGCCCCTCTGTTTACGTCAATCACTGTCCCAGCCCTGTGGGAGTTCTGGGGTTTCCACACGTCACTTGTTGGGGAGATGTTGGCCTGGGGGCACTTGTGTCTTTTACTTAATTGTTTTTTCTTGTTTTAAAATTGTATTTAGGGGATCCCTGGGTGGCGCAGTGGTTTAGCTTTGGCCTTAGGGCGCGATCCTGGAGACCCGGGATTGAATCCCATGTCGGGCTCCCGGTGCATGGAGCCTGCTTCTCTCCCTTCCTGTGTCTCTGCCTCTCTCTCTGTGTGTGTGACTACCATAAATAAATTTAAAAAAAATTAAAATTGTATTTATTATTCATGAGAGATACAGAGATAGAGGCAGAGATAGAGGCAGATGGAGAAGCAGGCTCCTCCAGGGGCCCCCACATGGGTTTCATCCCTGGACACCAGGGATAGAGCATTATGCTCAACCACTGAGCCACCAAGGTGTCTCAATTTGTTTTTGTCTTTTAGATAAATATGATCACACCCAATATCGTGTTGGCATTTTTAATCTTTTTACCGTATACTGTGCAATTGTCACATTTGTAAGTAGTGACATTCTCATTCCGTGTCTTCAGTGTTCTGTTGTGAAGGGGATTAGGACATCGTCATTTCACTATGTGAATGCCTATTTAGGAATGCACATTTTTTAAAACATGATTCATTAGCCTACTATTACTATATCTTGTTTAAAATGTGGTGTTCAGAAATTCATCAGTTGCATATAACCACCCTGCTCATCACATCACATGCATATTTTAATGACCATCTCCCAGTTATCCCATGCCCCAACGACCTTCTGTCCAGTAACCCTCAGGTCGTTTCCTAACTGAAGACTCACTTTTATTTTTATTAGTTTTTTAATAATAAATTTATTTTCTATATGTGATCAATTTGCCAACATACAGAATAACACCCAGAGCTCATCCCATCAAGTGCCCCCCTCAGTGCCCGTCACCCATTCACCCCCACCCTCCACCCCCCTCCCCTTCCACCACCCCTAGTTCTCTTCCCAGATTTAGGAGTCTTCATGTTCTGTCTCCCTTTCTGTAATTTCCTACCCAATTCTTCTCCCTTCCCTTCTACTCCCTTTCACTATTATTTATATTCCCCAAATGAATGAGAAGATATCATGTTTGTCCTTCTCTGATTGACTTACTTCACTCAGCATAATACCCTCCAGTTCCATCCACGTTGAAGCAAATGGTGGGTATTTGTCATTTCTAATGGCTGAGTAATATTCCATTGTATACATAAACCACATCTTCTTTATCCATTCATCTTTCGATAGACTCACTTTTAAAATTGTACTCTGAAAAGGTCACTTATCCTAGGATGTACAATTTTAATAAATTTATAAGAAACAATATATTATTGTTGATTTTAGGTACAGCATCCCTCTAAAGCTTATTTCTCTGGCATGAATGAAATTGCTTCCTGTTATTTAAAAATTTAAACACCTGAGTCCTGGCAAACACCATCCCCTACATCTAGCCTCCAGAACTCTCAGACTCCCTTCACCACATCCTTCACGTGGCCATGTGTTTCTGGCCCAGCCTCCACACAGCCTCCTTAACATCCAGGTTTTGCAGACTGTAGATGAGGGGATTGAGCTTTGGGATGACCAGTGTGTAGAAGACAGAGACCACCTTGCCCTGCTCCATGGACTCAATTGCTCCTGGCTGGGTATATATTACAAAGATGGTCCCAAAAAAGAGGGTCATTGCAGTCATGTGGGAGCCACAGGTGGAGAAGACCCTGCATCTCCCAGCTCCTGAGCCCACAGATGCCCACAGATGCCAAACAAGAGAAGTTCATTGATGGCCGTGTTGCCACAGGCGATCTGGAACAGAGGGGGCACATCACAGAGGACGTGGTTGATGCAGTTGGAGCTGCAGAATGAGAGGTTGAATGTGAAGCTTCTCTGCATCAGAGTTGAAGCAGCCTCCACAGTAGGTGCACAGCACCAGGAGAGTGCAGCCAGACTGGCACATGGTGCTAGGGTAGCTCAAGGGTCTACAAATGGCCATGAAGTGGTCGTAGGACATAACACCCAGGAGGAAGCATTCAGTGGTAGCCACCAGGGATAAAAAGAAAAACTGGGTGGCACATTCTGTAAAGGTGATGACCTTGGATGAGGAGAAGTAGTTGGCCGGTGCATTGGGGGCAATGACAGATGAGTAGCACAAGTCCACGAAGGAGGGGTTCTTGAGGAAGACATACATTGGGAAGTGTAGGCAGGCATCCAGGGTGCTAAAGATGATCATGAGGAAGTTGCCCAGTATAGTCACCATGTACAGGGCCAAGAACACAGTGAAGAGCATTGCTTGGGTCTCCAGACCACCCCTAAATCCCTCTAGTACAAAATCTTGAAAGTGGCCATGGAGAGGTTTCATTACTGTGGGATGGCATGAGCCTCAGCCCTCACCATGGAATTTCTACTCCAGTATAGGCAGTTTAAGTGGGTCAAGCTAAACTTCCTGCTGAAGACTATTTTGAAAAGATAAATACTGAAAAAAAAATCTGATTGAAGGTATAAGAGAGTTACTGGATTGCAGAAGATTTATTAAAGAAAATTAGATATAAAAAAACAGGCATAAGTATTTCATTATGGGAACTCCCTTTTCCCTTGAGATGTAAGCCAATTTTGAAGAGGAATCTTAGAGGCTAGGTGGCTAACCAGTGAGGTTTTGCCTGTCTTGCAGAGCTAATGCTGACTCTGTTTGGTCATAGCATCCAATCATGATACATCATAGGAGTGAGATAAATCAGGAGTAGCTATGCAGCCAAGCTTCTAGCCATTTCAATCAAGAAAGTGTATTACGATGTGATCTGAGTGCCAGTGCCTCTCACACCTTGCAAAAATACATATATCTCAAGAGGCAGACACATTATGCTGGACTGAAGTTGCTATGTATAAAAGTTCTGTGTAAATAATGTCAGACAGAATTTTGAGATTGAGGAGTTCCTACAAAACAAATTAAAATATCATAAACAATAGAAAACACAAAAGAGCTTTTGGTTTTTGGAGTTAACACACATCAACTTTACTTTTTTATTTAATAAACTTTTAATTATTTTTAAAAAGTATTTATTTATTTCTTCATGAGAGACACAAAGAGAGAGGCAGAGACATCGGCAGAGGGAGAAGCAGGCTCCATGCAGGGAGCCTGCCGTGGAACTCCATCCAAGGTCTCCAGGAACATGCACTGGGCTGAAGGTGGCACCAAACCACTGACCACCAGGGCTGCCTCCACAAATAAGCTTTAAATGGAAATTATTATGTATGGAGGATAAAGATGAGAGTAAGAAACTTCGCAGATATGTAAAGCAATCAAGAGAATAATATCTAACTTTTTACAAGTATACTGGCTAGATTTGGAACTCAATGAAAGTAGTTTACAGATTAGATATAGCTAGAAAGAAAGTTTGTGAAATGGAATACAGAGCAGTAGAAAATATTCAGAATCAAGTTTTGAGAAGCAAAAGGATAGAAAAACAAGAAATGAGGGTTAGGTACGAAAGATGTAGGGACATCCCTTCTATGAGTTCCTAAAGAAGGTTTAAAGAGAGAAAAAGGCTGAATCAGTGCTTGAAGAGAGAATGGATACTTATTATCTCAAGCCAATGAATGAAATTATTCTAAAGATTCATTAACCCTACCAAATCAAAGCAGGATTTATAGAAAGAACACCACACTTGAACATATGATAGTAAAAATATTTAGAACCAAGAGAAAAAGACAAATATAAAAACAGCCTGACATAGAACATACAGTCACTTCAAGGATGGATAAGTGGCACAGTCGGGTAGGCCTCTGACTCCTGGTTTTGACTCAGGTTGTGATCTCAGAGTTGTGAGATTGGGCTCCATTTTAGGCCCACATTCAGCGCACAGTCTGCTTGAAACACTGTCCCTCTGCCACTGCCCTTCCTCCCCTAAAATAAATAAATCAATCTTAAAAAGAAGACATATTCACTTTAAAGTATCAACTTTAGAAGTAAGATTGACAATTGGCTTATCAGACTAAAAATAATGGAAGCCAAGTAAAAAAATAATTACCAACTAGAATTCTACCAATAGGTATCCGTCAGAATGCAAAAGAAATGTAGAAATCATAGTTTAAGACTTCAATGCTCCACTTTCAATAATGAATTGTACAGCAAAACTAAGTATCAGTAAGGAAATAACAGATGTGAACAGCATTATAAACCAAATACTTAACAGGCATATGTGGAACACACTGTGTTCATCAATAGCAGAATACATTAGCCTCCAGTGCACATGGAACATTATTCAGGATCGACCGTATGCTATTTCACAAAGCAAGTCTCAATAAATGTTAGAAGATTGAAAGTATAAGAAGTATGCTCTCCAAACAAAATGGAATGAAATCACAAAGCAACAGCATAAGGCCATTTGGAAAACTTACAGACACGTGGAAGCTCAACAACACATTTTTAAATCACCAGTGGGTCAAAGAAGAAATCACAATGGAAATTACAAAGTATTATGAGATTAATGAAAATGGGAACACTATACCCCAAGACTTAGGAGATGCAATGAAAGAAGGACTCAGAAATTTATAGCTATAAACACCAATATTTTAAAAAGATTTGTATTCCATAATTAACTTTCCATCTTAGGAAAGAGAGTAGAAAGGAATAAAAAACTACGCTCAAAGGAAATAGAATGAATGGAATAATGAAGATTAGAGAAGAGATCAATGAATTAGAGGAGAGTAGAATAAGACACTACAATCAAAGACACTAAAAGCTAGTTCTCTGAAAAGTTTGACCAACTAGACAAACTTTGGCTACATTGACCAAGAAAGTCATAAAACTTAAATTTCTAAAATCAGAAATGAAAGCAGACACATGACTTTTGATCTTCAGAAATAAAAATTATCATAAGAATATATTGGAACAATCGTATTCCAACAAGTGAGCTAACCTAGACGAAATGAACCAATTCCTGGAAACGGTGTAACAGAACTGACTCAAGGAGAAATAGGAAATCTGAGCAGACATACAACAAACAGATGGAGTCAATAGTCAAAACGCTTTTCTAACAAAGAGAAGTCCAGGACCAGAGGGTTTCAGTGGTGACTTTTACCAGTGAATACAAGAATTAACACACGCAGAACTCAGAGTCTAAAATGTAGATAGGAGAAACCACTTCCTAATACATTTCATAAGGCCTTCATATGGCCTACATTTCACACTAAATGGGGTCAAAGATATTGCAAGAAAATTAAGCTAAAGATCAATATGTCTTATGAATATAGATACAAAAATCCTTATCAAAATTGAAGCAAGCCAAATCCAGCAGAACTTCACGGGGATTATACAGTATAAACAAGTGAGAGTATCCCAGGGTAGCAATACTGAATCAATATAGAAAAATCAGGAATCCCTGTGTGGCTCAGCAGTTTACCACCTGCATTCTGCCTAGGGCGTGGTCCTGGAGTCCCAGGATTGAGTCCCATGTCGGGCTCCCTGCATGGATCCTGCTTCTCCCTCTGCCTGTGGTCTGCCTCTCTCTCTCTCTCTCTGTGTGTGTCTCTCATAAATAAATAAATAAATAAATAAATAAATAAATAAAAATTTAAAAATATAGTAAAATCATTCAATTTAGTATACCATACAAATGGAAGTTAGGGGAAAATAAACCAAAAATATTCTCCTTAGATATAAAAAAAAATGTTGAAAGAAATTAAAGAAGACCTGCTAAATGTAAAGATATCCCATGATCAAGGAGTGGAAGACCTACTAATGTCAAGATGTAGTAATCTCTACATTTACATACAGATTCAATGTAATCCTATGGAAATTCTAGTTACTTTTTTTTTTTTTTGCAGAAATCAACCCTAAATAGCCAAAACAATATTTAATTTTTTGTATATTTTTTATTGGAGTCCGATTTGCCAACATATACCATAACACCCAGTGCTAATCCTCTCAAGTGCTCCTTCAATGCCCGTCACCCAGTCACCCCAACTGCCCCCACCCACCTCCCCTTCCACTACCCTTTGTTCATTTCCCGGGGTTAGGAGTCTCATGTTCATCTCCCTCACTGATATTTCCCACTCATTTTCTCTCCTTTCCCCTTTATTTCCTTTCACTATTTTTTAAATTCTCAAATGAATGAGACCATATAATGGCCAAAACAACATTTGAAAGAACAAAGTAAGAGGGCTAACACTTCCTGGTTTCAAAACTGTCTTTGAATCAGACCACTGTTGTGCATGCACAAGGATAGACATAGACCAAAGGAATGGAATCAAGAAAACAGAAATAAACTCACACACTTACGATTTTCACAAGGGGTCCCAAAGGCCCCATCCAATGGTAAAGAAAGAGTCCTTTTTCAAATGTTGATGGGAAAACTGAATATCCACATGAAAAAGAATGCATCAAGAGCATTACCTCAACAATCAATGTGATTCATCATATCAGCAAAAGAAAAAACAAGAACCATATGATCCTCTCATTAGATGCAGAGAAAGCATTTGACAAAATACAGCATCCATTCCTGAACAAAACTCTTCAGAGTGTAGGGATAGAGGGAACATGCCTCAAATCTTAAAAGCCACGTATGAGAAGCCCACAGCAATTATCCTTCTCAATGGGGAAGCACTGGGAGCCCTTCCCCTAAGATCAGGAACAAGACAGGGATGTCCACTCTCACCACTGCTATTCAACATAGTACTGGAAGTCCTAGCCTCAGCAATCAGACAACAAAAAGACATTAAAGGCATTCGAATTGGCAAAGAAGAAGTCAAACTCTCCCTCTTCGCAGATGACTTGATACTCTACATAGAAAACCCAAAAGCCTCCACCCCAAGATTGCTAGAATTCATACAGCATTTGGCAGCGTGGCAGGATACAAAATCAATGCCCAGAAATTAGTGGCATTTCTATACACTAACAATGAGACTGAAGAAAGATAAATATTTTTATAAACTTATTTTTTATTGGTTTTCAATTTGCCAACATACAGAATAACACCCAGAGCTCATCCCATCAAGTGCCCCCCTCAGTGCCCATTATCCATTCACCCCCACTCTGCACCCACCTCCCCTTCCACCACTCCTAGTTTGTTTCCCAGAGTTAGGAGTCTCTATTGTTCAGTCTCCCTTTCTGATATTTCCCACTCATTTTTCTCCTCTCCCCCTTATTCTCTTTCACCATTTCCCATATTCCCCAAATAAATGAGACCATATAATGTTTATATATACAATGGAATATTACTCAGCCATTAGAAATGACAAATACCCACCAAGAAAGAGAAATTAAGGAGTCAATTTCATTTACCAGTGCACCCAAAAGCATAAGATACCTAGGAATAAACCTAACCAAAGAGGTAAAGGATCTATACCCTAAAAACTATAGAACACTTCTGAAAGAAATTGAGGAAGACACAAAGAGATGGAAAAATATTCCATGCTCATGGATTGGAAGAATTAGTATTGTGAAAATGTCAATGTTTCCCAGGGCAATTTACACGTTTAATGCAATCCCTATCAAAATACCATGGACTTTCTTCAGAGAGTTGGAACAAATTATCTTAAGATTTGTGTGGAATCATAAAAACCCTGAAGAGCCAGGGGAATATTAAAAAAAAAACCATATCTGGGGGCATGACAATGCCGGATTTCAGGTTGTACTACAAAGGTGTGGTCATCAAGGCAGTGTGGTACTGGCACAAAAACAGACACATAGATCAATGGAACAGATTAGAGAATCCAGAAGTGGACGTGCTGAAATTATAAAATTATTAGAGGTGAAAGAGACATCAGTGGCAATTATTCTGACATGGGATTAGTCAGCAAATTCTTAAACATGACATCAGAGTACAAACAAAAATAAATAAATAGATAAATAAATAAATAAATAAATAAATAAATAAATAAGATAAAACAGACAAATTGAACTTCCTCAAAAAAAAAATATTGTGCATCAAAGAACACTTTCAAGAAGATGAAGACAAAACCTATATTAAGGTAGTTACTTTTGACAAATTACATATATCTAATAAGGATCTAGTATCCATGGAATATAGAGAACCCTTCCAACTCAGTCACAAAAACACAAATTTAAATGGGCAAAGGGCTTGCATGGGCATTTCTCCAAAAAAAAATGTATACCTGGCCAATAAGAGAAGATGCTGAATGTCATTAGTCATTACGGAAATGTGGAACAAACTACTATGAGATTTCGTTCATTTATTAGAATGCCTACAATTTTTTTATGATAGAGAAGAACAAATGTTGGTGAGAATATGGAAAAAATCATAACCTCATAATGGTGGTACAGCCTCTGTAGAAAGTAGTCCTGCCATCCCTCAGAAAGTTAGATGTAGAGCTTCCCTACGACCCACCCTAATCCACATGTAGGGATGTGCCCAGGAGAAATGACAATATATGTTCACATAAAAGCCTGTTCACAAATGTGCATAATAGCAATATTCATAAGGTAAAAAGCTAATGCAAGCCAAATGTGCATCAAATGATGAAGAGATTAAAAAATGTGAAATATTCATACAGTGGAAAAATCAATATTCAGCCATTTAAGAAGTAAGGTTCTTTTGGGTGGGGGGTAGGGAGAGAGCACACAAGTGAGCAGGGGGAGGGGCAGAGGGAGAGAAGGGGAGAGGGGGAATATTAAGTAGGATCCATGCCCAGAATGGAGGCCCATATGGGGCTTGCTCACAACCCTGAGATCATGACCTGAGCCCAAAGCAAGAGTCGGATGCTGAGCTAGGTGATCCACCTGGAGCCCCAAAGGGAATAATGATCTACTACAAGACAGAACATGGATGAGACTTGAAAACATTATGCTGAGTAAATGAAGCTTGACACCAAAGGCTAAATATCCTGTAAGTCCATTTATATAAAATGTGCAGAATAGGGACAGAAGTGTGTTTGTATTTACCAAAATATGGTTGGGGGAGAGGGAAGGGAGCGAGTTGACCGGAATAGGGTTTTTTTGTGTGCGATGAAACTATTCTGGAACCAGAGAGTTGCTCACTGTGGATATAATTAGAAATGAAACATCACACTTGATTAACACTTTGAAGTGGTAAAATTGTCACTTTTGTGTCAATGAGAATTGTTCCTCAGTTTAAAATGTTAAAACTAAAAAATAATAATGGTGAAATAAGAACATTCACTAGCATTTTCACTGATAGAATTTACTTGAAGCACATCGATTATGCTAAAAAAATCCCCTGAGTTCATAATACCAAAAATAAAAGCCCCCTCATTGGTTACCTTTGGAAGCTGATGCTGAGGGAATTCAAGCAGTGACCCTCACAGTGAGGAAATATTTGTCTCGAGCAAATTTGCTTTACAGAATATTGCTACTAATAAATGAAGATTAAAAAACAGATTTGAATATTATCATCTTATAAACCCCTAATGAAATAATGAGTTTAGGTAAGATTACTGATATCCACTAATATTAAAAAAGGAGGAGATGCAGCCAGGTGGATTTCTCAGTGGTAATAGAAACAACTCTTATGAAATATTCTTGCCAAATATCAATCATGAATTAGAGTGAGACTTTAGGACCTACCAAGTACTGGAAATATAAGGAGCAAAAGGACATAAGGTGGTTTGCAGGATAAAGAACCTGTTTGTACAATAAATAAAGTGCAGTAATAATTTTGACATGAAAATAGAGGGACAGGCAGCCAATGAGTTAGAGATTCAAGAGTCATCAAGAGAACACAGTGTAAGGATGTTATTGAATCCTGTTCCAACTGGGACAGTTCTCCTGGGTTCCCCTGTCAGCAAGCTTTGTCTGACAACCCCTCCCCTACATGGCCAGGCTCCAAAGCCCAGAAGTCTCTTGGGGCCCCAGGTATCAGGAGAAGAGCATAGACTAAGAGCAGACGCTGTGACCTTGAATGGACTATTGTCACTGGGGCAGCAGGTGTGAACTCCTGAGCCCAAAGCCATTTCATCAACCCTACCCTCCATCACCTTAGGCATACCATTTTTCTGTGAGCTCAAAAGATATGTCTGGAAAGACAGTCCTCTTTGGGTTCTTCTCTGCTTGCTGCTGGTCTCTGTGAAGCAGACGCTAATCCATGTTGGGAGAAGACAACTCTGAATACATTTCTGTTCCTGAGGGAGGATTAGTTGGAGGTTGTTTTTAAGAAGTATGAAACTGAAATGTGCCTGAAAAATTCAAGCACATGGAAAGTGTGTGGCCTGCAGTGAGGATGCCCCTCTGTTTACACCAATCACTGTCCCAACTCTGGAGATTTGGGGTTTCTACTTCTGCATCTTTGGGGGGGAGGAGGCCTGAGGGTGCATTGTATTTCATTTAATTTGTTTTTCCATTACAGATATATGACCACACCCACATCAGGTCTGAATTTTTAATCTTTTATCAAATACTGTGTAATCCTCACGCTCTACAACAGTGACATTCTCTTTCAGGGTCTCAGTGTTCCATTGTGTGCGGGACCAAGACTTTCTCATTTCAATCTGTGAATGGCTGTTTAGGATTGTACATTTGTAAAATTAATTTGGTAAGCTAACATACACTATAGCAGTAATTTCAGATGTAGTTTTCTTTTTTTTTTTTCAGATGTAGTTTTCAATAAATCATCAGTTGAGTGTAACACTAGGTGCTCATCGCGTCATAAGCCCACCTTGTTGCTCATTATCCAGTTACCCACACCCTCCCCTCCAGAAACCCTCAGTTTGTTTCCTATATAGAAGAGTCATTTTTAAAAATTTTATTCTGAAGAGGGCACTTAACCTGAGATCTACTGCTTAATATTTTTAAGGGCACAGTATATCATTATTGATTGTAGGTACATGTACAGCTCATTACTAAAGCGTTCGCTCTTGTTGACAGAAGTTTATGTCTGCTAAATAATAACTCCTCCACCCCACCTGGGGCACCTCTACATACTCCATCAAGTATGCAGGACACAATGACTCCCTACAGCACATCATCACATGGTCATGTGTTTCTGGCCCAGCCTCTGCACAGCCTCCTTCACATCCTTGTTTCGCAGACTGTAGATGAGAGGATTGAGCATTGGGATGACCAGCGTGTAGAAGACAGAGACCACCTTGCCCTGCTCCATGGACTCAATTGCTCCTGGCTGGGCATACATGACAAAGAGAGTCCCAAAAAAGAGAGTTACTACAGTCATGTGGGAGCCACAGGTGGAGAAGATCTTGCGTCTCCCAGCTCCTGACTGCATCCTCAGGATGGTAGCTATGATGTAGCCATAGGAGATGAGGATCACAAGTGCCAAACCCACAATCATGAACCCACAGATGCCAAACATGAGAAGTTCACTGATGGCCGTATTGCCACAGGCGATCTGGAGCAGAGGGGGCACATCACAGAAGAAGTGGTTGATGCGGTTGGAGCTGCAGAATGGGAGGTGGAATGTGAAGCTTGTCTGCACAACAGAGTTGAAGCAGCCTCCACAGTAGGCGCCCAGCACCAGGCGAGTGCAGGCAGACTGGCACATGGTGCTAGGGTAGCGCAAGGGGCTACAGATGGCCATGAAGCGGTCGTAGGCCATGACACCCAGGAGGAAGCCTTCTGTTGTGGCCAGCAGAGATAAAAAGAAAAACTGAGTGGCACATCCTGCAAAGGTGATGACCTTGGACGAGGAGAAGAAGTTGGCCAGTGCATTGGGGGCGATCACAGATGAGTAGCACAAGTCCACAAAGGAGAGGTTCTTGAGGAAGAAGTACATTGGGGAGTGCAGGCGGGCATCCAGGGTGATAACAATGATCATGATAATGTTGCCCAGTACAGTCACCATATACAGGGCCAGGAACACAGCAAAGAGCAGGGCCTGGGTCTCAAGGCCACCTCCAAATCCTTCCAGCACAAAATCTTGAAAGTAGGCCATGGAGAGGTTTCCATTACTGTGGGATGGCATGAACCTCAGTCCTCACCACGGGAATTACACCTCCAGTATTAGCAGATTAAGTAGGTTAAGCTAAACTTCTGCTGAAGATAATTTAGAAAAGATAACAAAACCAAAATCTGATCGAAGGTAAAAGAGAGTTAATGGGTTAGTGAAGAATTATTTTAAAAATTTCAAGATAAACACATAGGCCCTCAGATTTCATTACTGAGAGCTTATTTCTCCTTGTTACATAAGCCCATTTTGCAGAAGAATCTGTGAGGGCAGGTGGTTATCAGTGAGGGTTTGACTGTTGTGTGGAAGTCCTGCTACAGTGGTTGGTTACCAGGGACGATGCTAGATGCACCATAGGAGTGAGATAAATCAGAGTAGGTATGCAGCTCAGCTCCTAACCATTTCAATCCCTGAAACTGTATTAATATGTGAACTGAGTGCTAGCGCCTCTGACACTTTGCAAAAATAAGCATATCTCAAGAGGAAGACACATCATCCTAGACCACAGGTGTTATCTATAAAAGTTTTTTTATAATAAATTTATTTTTTATTGGTGTTCAATTTGCCAACATACAGAATAACACCCAGTGCTCATCCCGTCAAGTGCCCCCCTCCGTACCCATCACCCATTCACTCCCACGCCCCTCCCTCCTCCCCTTCCACCACCCCTAGTTTGTTTTCCCGAGTTAGGAGTCTTGATGTTCTGTCTCCCTTTCTGATATTTCCCACACACTTCTCCCTTCCCTTATATTCCCTTTCACTATTATTTATATTCCCCAAATGAATGAGAATATATAATGTTTGTCCTTCTCTGATTGACTTACTTCACTCAGCATAATACCCTCTAGTTCCATCCACGTTGAAGCAAATGGTGGGTATTTGTCATTTCTAATGACTGAGTAATATTCCATTGTATATCTATAAATGTTTTGTGTCAATACTGGCAGACAGAATTTTAAAATTGAAGAGTTCCTGCAATATGGATTAAAAATTCAGAAACAATAGAAAAACTCAAAGAGGTTCTTGATTTTGGAGTTGACACACCAACTCTAAAGTTATTATGTGTAAACGAAACGTTCACACTAAGAATTATAGCCAAATGAACAAACAATGAAGAGACTAATATGTAACTTTTTGGAAGTACAGTAGCTAAAATTAGGAACTCAATGAATGTACTTCACAGAGTAGAAATAGCTAAGGAGAAAATTTGTGAACTAGAATACAGATCAGTAGAAAGTTTTTAGAGTGAGATATTGAGAGACAAAAGGATAGAAAAGTCAGGAATGAGGGTTTGAGTTAAAATATATAGGGACATCCATATCCATAAAAAATAAATTTATAAGAAAATTTTCTTTTGTAAAATAAAACATAACTGACTCGAGAACTATATAATCTGAGCAGACATATAACAGAATGAATCACAAGTCAAAAAACATTTCTAACAAAGAAAAGATCAAACTAGATGGTTTCAGTGGTGACTTTTATCAGCGAATACAGAATTAACACAAGTATGCTCAAAGTCTAAAAAGTAGATAGGAGGAAACACTTCTTTTTTCTTTTCCTTTTTATTTTTTTATTGAAGTTCAATTTGCCAACATGTAGCATAACACCCAGTCCTCATCCCACCAAATGACCCCTTCAGTGCTCATCACCCAGTCACCCAACCCCCTTCCCACCATCCTTTCCACTACCCCTTGTTTGTTCCCAGTGAGGAGTCTCTCAAGTTTTGTCACCCTCACTGATATTTTCACTCATTTTCTTTCCTTTCACCTTTATTCCCTTTCACCCTTTTACTATTTTTTATATTCCCTGAATGAATGAGACCATATAATGTTTGTCCTACTCTGATTGACTTATTTCACTCAGCATAATACCCTCCAGTTCCATCCATGTCAAAGCAAATAGTGGGTATTTGTCATTTCTAATGGCTGAGGAATATTCCATTGTATACATAGACCACAGCTTCTTTATCCATTCATCTTTCTTTTTTTTTCACTAAAATCATACCTTTCAATAGTAACTCTGAACGTGAACGGGCTTAATGACCCCGTCAAAAGGCGCAGGGTTTCAGACTGGATAAAAAAGCAGAAACCATCTATTTGCTGTCTACAAGAGACTCATTTTAGACAGAAGGACACCTACAGCCTGAAAATAAAAGGTTGGAGAACCATTTACCATTTAAATGGTCCTCTAAAGAAAGCAGGGGTAGCCATCGTTATATCAGATAAACTAAAATTTACCCCGAAGACTGTAGTGAGAGATGAAGAGGGACACTATATCATACTTAAAGGATCTATCCAACAAGAGGACGTAACAATCCTCAATATATATTACCCGAATGTGGGAGCTGCCAAATATATCAATCAATTAATAACCAAAGTGAAGAAATACTTAGATAATAATACACTTATACTTGGTGACTTCAATCTAGCTCTTTCTATACTCGATAGGTCTTCTAAGCACAACATCTTCAAAGAAACGAGAGCTTTAAATGATACACTGGACCAGATGGATTTCACAGATATCTACAGAACTTTACATCCAAACTCAACTGAATACACATTCTTCTCAAGTGCACATGGAACTTTCTCCAGAATAGACCACATACTGGGTAACAAATCAGGCCTGAACCAATACCAAAAGATTGGGATCGTCCCCTGCATATTCTCAGACCATAATGCCTTGAACTTAGAACTAAATCACAACATGAAGTTTGGAAAGACTTCAAACACGTGGAGGTTAAGGACCATCCTGCTAAAAGATGAAAGGGTCAATCAGGAAATTAAGGAAGAATTAAAAAGATTCGTGGAAACTAATGAGAATGAAGATACAACCATTCAAAATCTTTGGGATGCAGCAAAAGCAGTCCTACAAGCATCCATTCAAAAACTGGAAAGAACTCAAATACAAAAGCTAACCTTACACATAAAGGAGCTAGAGAAAAAACAGCAAATAGATCCTACACCCAGCAGAAGAAGAGAGTTAATAAAGATTCAAGCAGAACTCAACTAAATCGAGACCAGAAGAACTGTGGAACAGATCAACCGAACCAGAAGTTGGTTCTTTGAAAGAATTAATCAGATAGATAAACCATTAGCCAGCCTTATTAAAAAGAAGAGAGAGAAGACTCAAATTAATAAAATCATGAATGAGAAAGGAGAGATCACTACCAACACCAAGGAAATACAAACGGTTTTAAAAACATATTATGAACAGCTATACGCCAATAAATTAGGCAATCTAGAAGAAATGGATGCATTCCTGGAAAGCCACAAACTACCAAAACTGGAACAGGAAGAAATAGAAAACGTGAACAGGCCAATAACCAGGGAGGAAATTGAAGCAGTTATCAAAAACCTCCCAAGACACAAAAGTCCAGGGCCAGATGGCTTCCCAGGAGAATTCTATCAAACGTTTAAAGAAGAAACCATACCTATTCTACTAAAGCTGTTTGGAAAGATAGAAAGAGATTGAGTACTTCCAAATTCATTCTATGAGGCCAGCATCACCTTAATTCCAAAATCAGACAAAGACCCCACCAAAAAGTCGAATTGTAGACCAATATCCTGATGAACATGGATGCAAAAATTCTCAACAAGATACTAGCCAATAGGATCCAACGGTATATTAAGAAAATTATTCACCATGACCATGTAGGATTTATCCCTGGACACAAGGCTGCTTCAACACTCGTAGAACAATCAATGTGATTCATCATATCAGCAAAAGAAAAACCAAGAACCATATGATCCTCTCAATAGATGCAGAGAAAGCATTTGAGAAAATACAGCATCCATTCCTGATCAAAACTCTTCAGAGTGTAGGGATAGAGGGAACATTCCTCGACATCTTAAAAGCCATCTATGAAAAGCCCACAGCAAATATCATTCTCAATGGGGAAGCACTGGGAGCCTTTCCCCTAAGATCAGGAACAAGACAGGGATGTCCACTCTCACCACTGCTATTCAACATAGTACTGGAAGTCCTAGCCTCAGCAATCAGAGAACAAAAAGACATTAAAGGCATTCAAATTGGCAAAGAAGGAGTCAAACTCTCCCTCTTCGCAGATGACATGATACTGTACATAGAAAACCCAAAAGACTCCATGCCAAGATTGCTAGAACTCATACAGCAATTTGGCAGCTTGGAAGGATACAAAATCAATGCCCAGAAGTCAGTGGCATTTCTATACACTAACAATGAGACTGAAGAAAGAGAAATTAAGGAGTCAATCCCGTTTACAATTGCACCCAAAAGCATAAGATACCTAGGAATAAACCTCACCAAAGAGGTAAAGGATTTATACCCTAAAAACTATAGAACACTTCTGAAAGAAATTGAGGAAGACACAAAGAGATGGAAAAATATTCCATGCTCATGGATTGGCAGAATTAATACTGTGAAAATGTCAATGTTACCCAGAGCAATTTACACGTTTAATGCAATCCCTATCAAAATACCATCGACTTTCTTCATTCATCTTTCAATGGAGAAAACACTTCTTAATTCATTCCATAATGCCTGTTTTGTTTTCACACTAAACGGAGTCAAAGTTGTTGCAAGGAAATGAAGCTACGTATCAAAATGTAATGACTATGGATATAAGAATCCTTATCCAAGTCCAAGTAAACTAAATCCAGCAGAACTTCACAGGGATTCTACAGCATAACCAAGTGAGAGTTATCCCAGGAGTGCAAAGACAGGTCAATACACAAAAGTCACTCAATGTAATACACCATACAAAAGGAATTAAGGGGAAAAAACTACATGATCATCTTAGTAGATACAGGAAGAGTACAAGACATTGCTAGAAGAAATGAAAGAAGACCTACATAAATGTAAAGATATCCCATGATCATGGACTGGAAGGCTTACTAATGTCAAGATGTAGTACTCCCCATATTTATGTACGGATTCAATGTAATCCTATGGAAATTCCAATTCCCTGTTTTTTTATGCAGGGGGGGTTGTTTTGTTTTGTTTTGTTTTCAGAATTGACCCTAATAGCTGAAACAATATTTGAAAAGGACAAAGTAGGAGGGCTAGCACTTCCTGACTTAAAAACTGACTTTGAAGCAGAACAGTGTTGTGCTTGCGCAAGGATAGACATAGACCAAAGGAATGGAATCACAATACAGAAATGAACTCACACATCAGCGATACTCAACCAGGGGCCGAATAATATTTTATTATTAAAAAATATTAAAAATAATGCATAATGGACAAGACTCTAGAATATTCACCAGCATTTTAAACTGAGAGAATTTAATTGAAGCACATCAACCATTCTAAAAATACATGAGTTCATAATATTGAAGAAGAAAACCCCTTCATTGTCTTCCTTTGGAGGATGATGCTGAGGGAATCCACACAATGACCCTCACAGTGGGGAAATAATTGTTTATTTTTTTAATTCTTATTTTTTTAATAATAAAATATTTTTTATTGGTGTTCAATTTGCCAGCATACAGAATAACACCCAGTGCTCATCCCGTCAAGTGCCCCCCTCAGTGCCCGCCACCCATTCACACCCTCCCCCTGCCCTCCTCCCCTTCCACCACCCCTAGTTCGTTTCTCAGAGTTAGGAGTCTCTCATGTTCTGTCTCCATTTCTGATATTTCCCACCCATTTCTCAATTCTTATTTTTAAAGATTTTATTTATTTATTCATGATAGAGAGAGGCAGAGACACAGACAGAAGGAGAAGCAGGCTCCATGCAGGGACCCCGACGTGGGACTCGATCACGGGTCTCTAGGATCACACCCTGAGCTGAAGGTGGTGCTAAATTGCTGAGCCACCCAGGCTGCCTGGAAAGAGTTGTTTAAGGATTTTTCCCTTAGAATATTGCAACTAATAAATGAAGATTGAAATACGGAATATGAGTATTCTCATCTTATAAACCCCTAATGAAACATCCAGTTTAGGTAAGATTAATGACCACTGTTAATATTAATCAAGAGATGCAGCCAGGTGGACCTCAGAGGGGAAGTACACACAATAGTTATGAAATATTCTTACCAAAAATCAATTGTAAGTCAGATTGAGCCTCTAGGACCTACCAGTTTCCCAGAATGTAAGAAGCAACACAATATGCTAATCAACACTACAGGGACAGCATCAGCAACACCTGTGATGTATGTGAAAAGCACTGCAGGATAAAAAACCAGTTTTCTTCAATAAAAAAGTTGAAGTAATAATATTGAAAGTGAAATAAGTCAATCGGAGAAGGACAAACATTATATCTTCTCATTCATTTGGGGAATATAAATAATAGTGAAAGGGAATAGAAAGGAAGGGAGAAGAAATGGGTAGTAAATATCGGAAAGGGAGACAGAACATAAAGACTCCTAACACTGGGAAATGAACTAGGGGTGGTGGCAGGGGAGGAGGGCGGGGGGGGGTGTGAATGGGTGATGGACACTGAGGGGGGGCACTTGACGGGATGAGCACTGGATGTTATTCTGTATGTTGGTAAATTGAACACCAATAAAAAAATAAATTTATTATTTAAAAAAAAAAGAAAATAGAGGGACAGGCAGCCAGTGAATGAGAGACTTTAGAGGCATCAGAGAACAGTGGATGGATGTTATTGAATCCTGTTCCAAAACAAAGTATAAAGGAAACATGAGCCAATCTGGACAATTAAAGCACTAAATGGAACTTTTATAATATTAAGGATAATATTAATTTCTTTGTGGAGAATAGTTAAATTGAAGTTGTGTTTAAAGTCACTGTTGAGAGGGATTAGATATGATTAACTGTAGACTGATAATTATTGAAGTTGGTTGGTGCAAATAGGTAATCCATTATTGCTCTAGGTCCATGTCTGAGTGTTTGAGAACATCCATAATAAAGAGAGTCAAGGAAGTGACACACAGAGGAGAGGAGCCAGATGTGCTGTACACGTTTGAAAATGTGCATAATCCTGCTAATCATCAGGAGAAAGCAAGTTCCCATGTTAAAAACGTCCTCCTGCCCACCCGCCCAAATGTCTCAAACTAAGCAGAGGGGCAGTAACCAGCGGTGTTGCGGACGGGAGCCCCTGGAAGGGAGTGTAAATCAGGACACATTTGTCATTTTCTACTGATGTGGACGATCCCCATCCTCACCTGTGTCTTCAGTTTCCCTCTGGAAGTGCGCACAGGTGCACAGGGAGACCACAGGGAGGCTGTTCTCAGCAGTGTTAGGACCATAGCTGCACTAGTGAGTTGTGGTGTGTTGCCTGGCGGAGAACTAGACAACCATAAACAGGAAGCAGCATGATGCTGACCATGGACCGCAGCCTGAGAACAGCTGCTCATCACAGGTCAGGCTCAGGTCACTCACTCTCAAAGCCTGGATATCCAAAGGCAGCTGGTCCTCAAGGACCCAAGTCATCCTGTTCAAAACTGCTTGCTCAGGTCCAGGTGGAGGAGGTCACCACCAGGAGCCACACCACACCCGTCTCCCTCTCCCCTGATCATCCTGGGCTGTGTCCTGACAATCTGCATTGACCCCCTGCCTCCACCACACCTGTCAACTCAAGACCTTTCTCATGTCTCATGTGAATGGTCCCAATGGTTTCATAATGAGCTCTAGCCTGCCCATTCCCTACTTTGTATCCCAAACAGAGCTCCTTGTGCAGAGTCACCAAATCCTCCCTCATGTCATATTGCTCCCTAATGCAAATGAGTGACAGCTTCCCCACCAGCTGAGGGATCCTGGAGAGGAACCCAAAAGGGACTGGAACCCTCAGCTTCAGACAGGGACATCATACTCGGATATTCTCTGATTCTCACCATCTGTCATGATGTCTGTCTACCTCCATCCAACTTTAGTGTGTGACCAGCTGTCATCTCCCAATGGGCTCTCTGTCCCCTCTCTGATGTGACAGTTTCCTGTTTGTGCCATCAGCAGCCTGGTCATGCCCCCCTCACTGCCTGTGTCCCATCAAATTTAAACTGTTTGTTGTAAAGTCGGCCTTTTTACAGAGCCATGAGCTCCCAGGGCTGGCCCTGGTCTATAGTATTTCTGCATCCCTCACCCTGTGGCCATGTCCCTTCGAAGGGTGTGCTCAGTACTCTGGTGACCTACTGATTTGAGCCTGAGAAATGCACTTCAGGTCACGAGGGAGCCTGGTGCTGTGATCTCTGTTTACAATGAAAACCGGGCTCTTTAGCTGGAATGACCCTGAAGTCCAAGACAGTGCTGGACAGGGCAGGAGTGGGGTCACCCCTTCAGCTGCTGAGGCAAGCCCTGAGTGCTTACTGTCTACCTTAGCTCTAATGCCTCCCTTACACACTTGGTGTCCTTCATACCTGGCAGCCCTGAGGGATGGCTGCCTTGACCCTTACTTCTTCCAGGTGAGGGTCATGACTGTTCAAGATCACACAGCCAGCACCTGCTCTCCCAGGGTCTCCCAAGCTCCAGGCCCACATCCATGCTGATGATGACGACGTCAGCTGGAGGACTCTCACCCTTCTTCCTTCATTAATGTCTCCCATGCAATGAAGAGAGAGTGGGGAGGTGGCAGGGGAGGACCCTCAGGGACTCAGGTAGTCTGGTGGATACCTGAGGTTCAGTCTTCAGTAGACTCCTTGATCTTGGTAGACTCATGGGAGGGAAGGGTCTCAGCTCACCTCAGTTTCCACGTCTTGTTGCATCATCCAGGCAGCAGAGCAAGGACCTGCACATTGGGGTCACTGTGCTGGAAGGTCTCTCCTCCTTCAAGGCTGGGACTTGGAGCCTTAAATGGCCAATTAGGTGAGCTTGTTTGTGTTCTGGCCTCTGGAGTGCTCTGGGACTCCTGGTTCTCCTGGGTTCTCCTGTCACCAAGCTTTGTCTGACCTGCCCTCCTCTACCTGTCCAGGCACCAAAATTCAGACGTTTCTGTGGTCCCCAGGGGGTGAGCAGAAGAAGATCATAAACTCTAATAGCCTCGCTGTGGCCCTGAGTTGACTGTCCTCCCAGTGGAGGCAGGTGTGAACTCCTGATCCCAAAGCCATTTCATCACCCCTTTCCCCATCACCTTGTATCATTATCTACGAGCTGAAATGATCTGTCAGGAAAAAACAGTCCTCTCTGGGATCATCTCCGTTGGTCTCCCTGCAGCTCCTCAGCAGAGTCTGACTCAGAAGTGGAAGAAGACCACCCTGAATACATTTCTGTTCCTGCAGATGGGTCAGGAAGAGGTTGCTTTTCTAAATCATGGAACCAAAATAAGTTTGAGAAATTCAAGCACTTAGAATGTGTTGGCATGCAGTGAGGATGCCCCTCTGTTTACGTCAATCACTGTCCCAGCCCTGTGGGAGTTCTGGGGTTTCCACACGTCACTTGTTGGGGAGATGTTGGCCTGGGGGCACTTGTGTCTTTTACTTAATTGTTTTTTCTTTTTTTTAAATTGTATTTAGAGGATCCCTGGGTGGCGCAGTGGTTTAGCTTTGGCCTTAGGGCGCGATCCTGGAGACCCGGGATTGAATCCCATGTCGGGCTCCCGGTGCATGGAGCCTGCTTCTCCCTCTTCCTGTGTCTCTGCCTCTCTCTCTGTGTGTGTGACTATCATAAATAAATTTTAAAAAAAATTAAAATTGTATTTATTATTCATGAGAGATACAGAGATAGAGGCAGAGATAGAGGCAGATGGAGAAGCAGGCTCCTCCAGGGGCCCCCACATGGGCTTCATCCCTGGACACCAGGGATAGAGCATTATGCTCAACCACTGAGCCACCATGGTGTCCCAATTTGTTTTTGTCTTTTAGATAAATATGATCACACCCAACATCGTGTTGGCATTTTTAATCTTTTTACCGTATACTGTGCAATTGTCACATTTGTAAGTAGTGACATTCTCATTCCGTGTCTTCAGTGTTCTGTTGTGAAGGGGATTAGGACATCCTCATTTCACTATGTGAATGCCTATTTAGGAATGCACATTTTTTAAAACATGATTCATTAGCCTACTATTACTATATCTTGTTTAAAATGTGGTGTTCAGAAATTCATCAGTTGCATATAACCACCCCTGCTCATCACATCACACGCATATTTTAATGACCATCTCCCAGTTATCCCATGCCCCAACGACCTTCTGTCCAGTAACCCTCAGGTCGTTTCCTAACTGAAGACTCACTTTTATTTTTAGTAGTTTTTTAATAATAAATTTATTTTCTATATGTGATCAATTTGCCAACATACAGAATAACACCCAGAGCTCATCCCATCAAGTGGCCCCCTCAGTTCCCGTCACCCATTCACCCCCACCCTCCACCCTCCTCCCCTTCCACCACCCCTAGTTCTTTTCCCAGATTTAGGAGTCTTCATGTTCTGTCTCCCTTTCTGTAATCTCCTACCCAATTCTTCTCCCTTCCCTTCTACTCCCTTTCACTGTTATTTATATTCCCCAAATGAATGAGAAGATATCATGTTTGTCCTTCTCTGATTGACTTACTTCACTCAGCATAATACCCTCCAGTTCCATCCACGTTGAAGCAAATGGTGGGTATTTGTCATTTCTAATGGCTGAGTAATATTCCATTGTATACATAAACCACATCTTCTTTATCCATTCATCTTTCGATAGACTCACTTTTAAAAAAGTACTCTGAAAAGGTCACTTATCCTAGGATGTACAATTTTAATAAATTTATAAGAAACAATATATTACTGTTGATTTTAGGTACAGCATCCCTTTAAAGCTTATTTCTCTGGCATGAATGAAATTGCTTCCTGTTATTTAAAAATTTAAACACCTGAGTCCTGGCAAACACCATCCCCTACATCTAGCCTCCAGAACTCTCAGACTCCCTTCACCACATCCTTCACGTGGCCATGTGTTTCTGGCCCAGCCTCCACACAGCCTCCTTCACATCCTTGTTTTGCAGACTGTAGATGAGGGGATTGAGCTCTGGGATGACCAGCGTGTAGAAGACAGAGACCACCTTGCCCTGCTCCATGGACTCAGTTGCTCCTGGCTGGGTATATATTACAAAGACGGTCCCAAAAAAGAGGGTCATTGCAGTCATGTGGGAGCCACAGGTGGAGAAGACCTTGCATCTCCCAGCTCCTGAGCCCATCCTCAGGATGGACACTATTATGTAACCATAGGAGATGAGGACCATATATGTCACACCCACAATCATGAGCCCACAGATGCCAAACAAGAGAAGTTCATTGATGGCCGTGTTGCCACAGGCGATCGGGAACAGAGGGGCACATCACAGAGGACGTGGTTGATGCAGTTGGAGCTGCAGAATGAGAGGTTGAATGTGAAGCTTCTCTGCACCAGAGTTGAAGCAGCCTCCACAGTAGGTGCACAGCACCAGGAGAGTGCAGCCAGACTGGCACATGGTGCTAGGGTAGCTCAAGAGTCTACAAATGGCCATGAAGTGGTCGTAGGACATAACACCCAGGAGGAAGCATTCAGTGGTAGCCACTAGGGATAAAAAGAAAAACTGGGTGGCACATTCTGTAAAGGTGATGACCTTGGATGAGGAGAAGTAGTTGGCCGGTGCATTGGGGGCAATAACAGATGAGTAGCACAAGTCCATGAAGGAGGGGTTCTTGAGGAAGACATACATTGGGAAGTGTTGCAGGCATCCAGGGTGCTAAAGATGATCATGAGGAAGTTGCCCAGTATAGTCACCATGTACAAGGCCAAGAACACAGTGAAGAGCATGGCTTGGGTCTCCAGACCACCCCTAAATCCCTCTAGTACAAAATCTTGAAAGTGGCCATGGAGAGGTTTCATTACTGTGGGATGGCATGAGCCTCAGCCCTCACCATGGAATTACTACTCCAGTATAGGCAGTTTAAGTGGGTCAAGCTAAACTTCCTGCTGAAGACTATTTTGAAAAGATAAATTCTGAGAAAAAATCTGATTGAAGGTATAAGAGAGTTACTGGATTGCAGAAGATTTATTAAAGAAAATTAGATATAAAAATAGGCATAAGGATTTCATTATGGGAACTTCCTTTTCCATTGAGATGTAAGCCAATTTTGAAGATGAATCTTAGAGGCTAGGTGGCTAACCAGTGAGGTTTTGCCTGTCTTGCAGAGCTAATGCTGACTCCTTTTGTTCATAGCATCCAATCATGATACATCATAGGAGTGAGATAAATCAGGAGTAGCTATGCAGCCAAGCTTCTAGCCATTTCAATCAAGAAAGTGTATTACGATGTGATCTGAGTGCCAGTGCCTCTCACACCTTGCAAAAATACATATATCTCAAGAGGCAGACACATTATGCTGGACTGAAGTTGCTATGTATAAAAGTTCTGTGTAAATAATGTCAGACAGAATTTTGAGATTGAGGAGTTCCTACAAAACAAATTAAAATATCATAAACAATAGAAAACACAAAAGAGCTTTCAGTTTCTGGAGTTAACACACATCAACTTTACTTTTTTATTTAATTAACTTCTTAATTATTTTAAAAAAGATTTTATTTATTTATTTCTTCATGAGAGACACAAAGAGAGAGGCAGAGACATCGGCAGAGGGAGATGCAGGCTCCATGCAGGGAGCCTGCCGTGGGACTCCATCCAAGGTCTCCAGGATCATGCACTGGGCTGAAGGTGGCACCAAACCACTGACCACCAGGGCTGCCCCCACAAATAAGCTTTAAATGGAAATTATTATGTAGGAGGATAAAGATGAGAGTAAGAAACTTTGCAGATATGTAAAGCAATCAAGAGAATAATATCTAACTTTTTACAAGTATAGTGGCTAGATTTGGAACTCAATGAAAGTAGTTTACAGATTAGATATAGCTAGAAAGAAAGTTTGTGAACTGGAATACAGAGCAGTAGAAAATATTCAGAATCAAGTTTTGAGAAGCAAAAGGATAGAAAAACAAGAAATGAGGGTTAGGGACGAAAGATGTAGGGACATCCCTTCTATGAGTTCCTAAAGAAGGTTTAAAGAGAGAAAAAGGCTGAATCAGTGCTTGAAGAGAGAATGGATACTTATTATCTCAAGCCAATGAATGAAATTATTCTAAAGATTCATTAACCCTACCAAATCAAAGCAGGATTTATAGAAAGAACACCACACTTGAACATATGATAGTAAAAATATTTAGAACCAAGAGAAAAAGACAAATATAAAAACAGCCTGACATAGAACATATAGTCACTTCAAGGATGGATAAGTGGCACAGTCGGGTAGGCCTCTGACTCCTGGTTTTGACTCAGGTTGTGATCTCAGAGTTGTGAGATTGGGCTCCATTTTAGGCCCACATTCAGCGCACAGTCTGCTTGAAACACTGTCCCTCTGCCACTGCCCTTCCTCCCCTAAAATAAATAAATCAATCTTAAAAAGAAGACATATTCACTTCAAAGCATCAACTTTAGAAGTAAGATTGACAATTGGCTTATCAGACTAAAAATAATGGAAGCCAAGTAAAAAAATAATTACCAACTAGAATTCTACCAATAGGTATCCGTCAGAATGCAAAAGAAATGTAGAAATCATAGTTTAAGACTTCAATGCTCCACTTTCAATAATGAATTGTACAACAAAACTAAGTATCAGTAAGGAAATAACAGATGTGAACAGCATTATAAACCAAATACTTAACAGGCATATGTGGAACACACTGTGTTCATCAATAGCAGAATACATTAGCCTCCAGTGCACATGGAACATTATTCAGGATCGACCGTATGCTATTTCACAAAGCAAGTCTCAATAAATGTTAGAAGATTGAAAGTATAAGAAGTATGCTCTCCAAACAAAATGGAATGAAATCACAAAGCAACAGCATAAGGCCATTTGGAAAACTTACAGACACGTGGAAGCTCAACAACACATTTTTAAATCACCAGTGGGTCAAAGAAGAAATCACAATGGAAATTACAAAGTATTATGAGATTAATGAAAATGGGAACACTATACCCCAAGACTTAGGAGATGCAATGAAAGAAGGACTCAGAAATTTATAGCTATAAACACCAATATTTTAAAAAGATTTGTATTCCATAATTAACTTTCTATCTTAGGAAAGAGAGTAGAAAGGAATAAAAAACTACGCTCAAAGAAATAGAATGAATGGAATAATGAAGATTAGAGAAGAGATCAATGAATTAGAGGAGAGTAGAATAAGACACTACAATCAAAGACACTAAAAGCTAGTTCTCTGAAAAGTTTGACCAACTAGACAAACTTTGGCTACATTGACCAAGAAAGTCATAAAACTTAAATTTCTAAAATCAGAAATGAAAGCAGACACATGACTTTTGATCTTCAGAAATAAAAATTATCATAAGAATATATTGGAACAATCGTATTCCAACAAGTGAGCTAACCTAGACGAAATGAACCAATTCCTGGAAACGGTGTAACAGAACTGACTCAAGGAGAAATAGGAAATCTGAGCAGACATACAACAAACAGATGGAGTCAATAGTCAAAACGCTTTTCTAACAAAGAGAAGTCCAGGACCAGAGGGTTTCAGTGGTGACTTTTACCAGTGAATACAAGAATTAACACACACACAACTCAAAGTCTAAAATGTAGATAGGAGAAACCACTTCCTAATACATTTCATAAGGCCTTCATATGGCGTACATTTCACACTAAATGGGGTCAAAGATATTGCAAGAAAATTAAGCTAAAGATCAATATGTCTTATGAATATAGATACAAAAATCCTTATCAAAATTGAAGCAAGCCAAATCCAGCAGAACTTCACGGGGATTATACAGTATAAACAAGTGAGAGTATCCCAGGGTAGCAATACTGAATCAATATAGAAAAATCAGGAATCCCTGTGTGGCTCAGCAGTTTACCACCTGCATTCTGCCTAGGGCGTGGTCCTGGAGTCCCAGGATTGAGTCCCATGTCGGGCTCCCTGCATGGATCCTGCTTCTCCCTCTGCCTGTGGTCTGCCTCTCTCTCTCTCTGTGTGTGTCTCTCATAAATAAATAAATAAATAAATAAATAAATAAATAAATAAGTAAAATTTTAAAAATATAGTAAAATCATTCAATTTAGTATACCATACAAATGGAAGTTAGGGGAAAATAACCCAAAAATATTCTCCTTAGATATAGAAAAAAATGCTGAAAGAAATTAAAGAAGACCTACATAAATGTAAAGATATCCCATGATGAGGACAGGAAGACCTACTAATGTCAAGATGTAGTAATCTCTACATTTACATACAGATTCAATGTAATCCTATGGAAATTCTAGTTACTTTTTTTTTTTTTGCAGAAATCAACCCTAAATAGCCAAAACAATATTTAATTTTTTGTATATTTTTTATTGGAGTTCGATTTCTCAACATGTACCATAACACCCAGTGCTTATCCTCTCAAGTGCCCCCTCAATGCCCGTCACCCAGTCACCCCAATTGCCCCCACCCACCTCCCCTTCCACTATCCTTTGTTCGTTTCCCAGGGTTAGGAGTCTCTCATGTTCATCTCCCTCACTGATATTTCCCACTCATTTTCTCTCCTTTCCCCTTTATTTCCTTTCACTATTTTTTAAATTCCCCAAAAGAATGAGACCATATAATGGCCAAAACAACATTTGAAAGAACAAAGTAAGAGGGCTAACACTTCCTGGTTTCAAAACTGTCTTTGAATCAGACCACTGTTGTGCATGCACAAGGATAGACATAGACCAAAGGAATGGAATCAAGAAAACAGAAATAAACTCACACACTTGCGATTTTCACAAGGGGGCCCAAAGGCCCCATCCAACGGTGAAAAAAGAGTCCTTTTTCAAATGTTGATGGGAAAACTGAATAACCACATGAAAAAGAATGCATCAAGAGCTTTACCTCAACAATCAATGTGATTCATCATATCAGCAAGAGAAAAAACAAGAACCATATGATCCTTTCATTAGATGCAGAGAAGCATTTGACAAAATACAGTATCCATTCCTGATCAAAACTCTTCAGAGTGTAGGGATAGAGGGAACATGCTTCAAATCTTAAAAGCCACCTACGAGAAGCCCACAGCAAATATCATTCTCAATGGGAAGCGCTGGGAGCCTTTCCCCTAAGATCAGGAACAAGATAAGATGTCCACTCTCACCACTGCTATTCAACATAGTACTGGAAGTCCTAGCCTCAGCAATCAGACAACAAAAAGACATTAAAGGCATTCGAATTGGCAAAGAAGAAGTCAAACTCTCCCTCTTCGCCAATGACATGATACTCTACATAGAAAACCCAAAAGCCTCCACCCCAAGATTGCTAGAACTCATACAGCATTTGGCAGTGTGGCAGGATACAAAATCAATGCCCAGAAATTAGTGGCATTTCTATACACTAACAATGAGACTGAAGAAAGATAAATATTTTTATAAATTTATTTTTATTGGTTTTCAATTTGCCAACATACAGAATAACACCCAGAGCTCATCCCGTAAAGTGCCCCCCTCAGTGCCCATCATCCATTCACCCCCCCCCCCGCCCTCCTCCCCTTCCACCACTCCTAGTTTGTTTCCCAGAGTTAGGAGTCTCTCATGTTCAGTCTCCCTTTCTGATATTTCCCACTCATTTTTCTCCTCTCCTCCTTATTCTCCTTCACCATTTCCCATATTCCCCAAATAAATGAGACCATATAATGTTTATATATACAATGGAATATTACTCAGCCATTAGAAATGACAAATACCCACCAAGAAAGAGAAATTAAGGAGTCAATTCCATTTACCAGTGCACCCAAAAGCATAAGATACCTAGGAATAAACCTAACCAAAGAGGTAAAGGATCTATACCCTAAAAACTATAGAACACTTCTGAAAGAAATTGAGGAAGACACAAAGAGATGGAAAAATATTCCATGCTCATGGATTGGAAGAATTAGTATTGTGAAAATGTCAATGGTTCCAGGGCAATTTACACGTTTAATGCAATCCCTATCAAAATACCATGGACTTTCTTCAGAGAGTTGGAACAAGTTATCTTAAGATTTGTGTGGAATCATAAAAACCCTGAAGAGCCAGGGGAATATTAAAAAAAAAAACCATATCTGGGGGCATCACAATGCCAGATTTCAGGTTGTACTACAAAGGTGTGGTCATCAAGGCAGTGTGGAACTGGCACAAAAACAGACACATAGATCAATGGAACAGATTAGAGAATCCAGAAGTGGACATGCTGAAATTATAAAATTATTAGAGGTGAAAGAGACATCAGTGGCAATTATTCTGACATGGGATTAGTCAGCAAATTCTTAATCATGACATCAGAGTACAAACAAAAATAAATAAATAGATAAATAAATAAATAAATAAATAAGATAAAACTGACAAATTGAACTTCCTCAAAATTAAAATATTGTGCATCAAAGAACACTTTCAAGAAGATGAAGACAAAACCTATATTAAGGTAGTTACTTTTGACAAATTACATATATCTAATAAGGATCTAGTATCCATGGAATATAGAGAAAACTTCCAACTCAGTCACAAAAACACAAATTTAAATGGGCAAAGGGCTTGCATGGGCATTTCTCCAAAAAAAAAAATGTATACCTGGCCAATAAGAGAAGATGCTGAATGTTTAGTCATTACGGAAATGTGGAACAAACTACTATGATATTTCGTTCATTTATTAGAATGCCTACAATTTTTTTATGATAGAGAAGAACAAATGTTGGTGAGAATATGGAAAAAATCATAACCTCATAATGGTGGTACAGCCTCTGTAGAAAGTAGTCCTGCCATCCCTCAGAAAGTTAGATGTAGAGCTTCCCTACGACCCACCCTAATCCACATGTAGGGATGTGCCCAGGAGAAATGACAATATATGTTCACATAAAAGCCCCTTCACAAATGTGCATAATAGCAATATTCATAAGGTAAAAAGCTAATGCAAGCCAAATGTGCATCAAATGGTGAAGAGATTAAAAAATGTGAAATATTCATACAGTGGAAAAATCAATATTCAGCCATTTAAGAAGTAAGGTTCTTTTGGGTGGGGGGTAGGGAGAAAGCACACAAGTGAGCAGGGGGAGGGGCAGAGGGAGAGAAGGGGAGAGGGGGAATCTTAAGTAGGATCCATGCCCAGAATGGAGGCCCATATGGGGCTTGCTCACAACCCTGAGATCATGACCTGAGCCCAAAGCAAGAGTCGGATGCTGAGCTAGGTGATCCACCTGGAGCCCCAAAGGGAATAATGATCTACTACAAGACAGAACATGGATGAGACTTGAAAACATTATGCTGAGTAAATGAAGCTTGACACCAAAGGCTAAATATCCTGTAAGTCCATTTATATAAAATGTGCAGAATAGGGACAGAAGTGTGTTTGTATTTACCAAAATATGGTTGGGGGAGAGGGAAGGGAGCGTGCTGACCGGAATAGGGTTTTTTTGTGTGCGATGAAACTATTCTGGAACCAGAGAGTTGCTCACTGTGGATATAATTAGAAATGAAACATCACACTTGATTAACACTTTGAAGTGGTAAAATTGTCACTTTTGTGTCAATGAGAATTGTTCCTCAGTTTAAAATGTTAAAACTAAAAAATAATAATGGTGAAATAAGAACATTCACTAGCATTTTCACTGATAGAATTTACTTGAAGCACATCGATTATGCAAAAAAAATCCCCTGAGTTCATAATACCAAAAATAAAAACCCCCTCATTGGTTACCTTTGGAAGCTGATGCTGAGGGAATTCAAGCAGTGACCCTCACAGTGAGGAAATATTTGTCTCGAGCAAATTTGCTTTACAGAATATTGCTACTAATAAATGAAGATTAAAAAACAGAATTTGAATATTATCATCTTATAAACCCCTAATGAAATAATGAGTTTAGGTAAGATTACTGATATCCACTAATATTAAAAAAGGAAGAGATGCAGCCAGGTGGACTTCTCAGTGGTAATAGAAACAACTCTTATGAAATATTCTTGCCAAATATCAATCATGAATTAGAGTGAGACTTTAGGACCTACCAAGTACTGGAAATATAAGGAGCAAAAGGACATAAGGTGGTTTGCAGGATAAAGAACCTGTTTGTACAATAAATAAAGTGCAGTAATAATTTTGACATGAAAATAGAGGGACAGGCAGCCAATGAGTTAGAGATTCAAGAGTCATCAAGAGAACACAGTGTAAGGATGTTATTGAATCCTGTTCCAACTGGGACAGTTCTCCTGGGTTCCCCTGTCAGCAAGCTTTGTCTGACACCCCCTCCCCTACATGGCCAGGCTCCAAAGCCCAGAAGTCTCTTGGGGCCCCAGGTATCAGGAAAAGAGAAGCATAGACTAAGAGCAGACGCTGTGACCTTGAGTGGACTATTTTCCCTGGGGCAGCAGGTGTGAACTCCTGAGCCCAAAGCCATTTCATCAAATCTTCCCTCCATCACCTTAGGCATACCATTTTTCTGTGAGCTCAAAAGATATGTCTGGAAAGACAGTCCTCTTTGGGTTCTTCTCTGCTTGCTGCTGGTCTCTGTGAAGCAGACGCTAATCCATGTGGGGAGAAGACAACTCTGAATACATTTCTGTTCCTGAGGGAGGATTAGTTGGAGGTTGTTTTTAAAAAGTATGAAACTTCTTGCAAGATACATCCACGAAGGCAAAAGAAACAAAAGCAAAAATGAACTATTGGGACTTCATCAAGATAAGAAGCTTTTGCACAGCAAAGGATACAGTCAACAAAACTCAAAGACAACCTACAGAATGGGAGAAGATATTTGCAAATGACATATCAGATAAAGGGCTAGTTTCCAAGATCTATAAAGAACTTATTAAACTCAACACCAAAGAAACAAACAATCCAATCATGAAATGGGCAAAAGACATGAACAGAAATCTCACAGAAGAAGACATAGACATGGCCAACATGCACATGAGAAAATGCTCTGCATCACTTGCCATCAGGGAAATACAAATCAAAACCACAATGAGATACCACCTCACACCAGTGAGAATGGGAAAAATTAACAAGGCAGGAAACAACAAATGTTGGAGAGGATGTGGAGAAAAGGGAACCCTCTTACACTGTTGGTGGGAATGTGAACTGGTGCAGCCACTGTGGAAAACTGTGTGGAGGTTCCTCAAACAGTTAAAAATATACCTGCCCTACGACCCAGCAATTGCACTGTTGGGGATTTACCCCAAAGATACAAATGCAATGAAACGCTGGGACACCTGCACCCCGATGTTTCTAGCAGCAATGGCCACGATAGCCAAACTGTGGAAGGAGCCTCGGTGTCCAACGAAAGATGAATGGATAAAGAAGATGTGGTTTATGTATACAATGGAATATTACTCAGCTATTAGAAATGACAAATACCCACCATTTGCTTCAACGTGGATGGAACTGGAGGGTATTATGCTGAGTGAAGTAAGTCAGTCGGAGAAGGACAAACATTATATGTTCTCATTCATTTGGGGAATATAAATAATAGTGAAAGGGAAAATAAGGGAAGGGAGAAGAAATGTGTGGGAAATATCAGAAAGGGAGACAGAACATAAAGACTGCTAACTCTGGGAAACGAACTAGGGGTGGTAGAAGGGGAGGAGGGCGGGGGGTGGGAGTGAATGGGTGACGGGCACTGGGTGTTATTCTGTATGTTAGTAAATTGAACACCAATAAAAAAAATAATAATAATAAAAAAAAAAAAATAAAAAGTATGAAACTGAAATGTGCCTGAAAAATTCAAGCACATAGAAAGTGTGTGGCCTGCAGTGAGGATGCCCCTCTGTTTACACCAATCACTGTCCCAACTCTGGAGATTTGGGGTTTCTACTTCTGCATCTTTGGGGGGGAGGAGGCCTGAGGGTGCATTGTATTTCATTTAATTTGTTTTTCCATTACAGATATATGACCACACCCACATCAGGTCTGAATTTTTAATCTTTTATCAAATACTGTGTAATCCTCACGCTCTACAACAGTGACATTCTCTTTCAGGGTCTCAGTGTTCCATTGTGTGCGGGACCAAGACTTTCTCATTTCAATCTGTGAATGGCTGTTTAGGATTGTACATTTGTAAAATTAATTTGGTAAGCTAACATACACTATAGCAGTAATTTCAGATGTAGTTTTCTTTTTTTTTTTTCAGATGTAGTTTTCAATAAATCATCAGTTGAGTGTAACACTAGGTGCTCATCGCGTCATAAGCCCACCTTGTTGCTCATTATCCAGTTACCCACACCCTCCCCTCCAGAAACCCTCAGTTTGTTTCCTATATAGAAGAGTCATTTTTAAAAATTTTATTCTGAAGAGGGCACTTAACCTGAGATCTACTGCTTAATATTTTTAAGGGCACAGTATATCATTATTGATTGTAGGTACATGTACAGCTCATTACTAAAGCGTTCGCTCTTGTTGACAGAAGTTTATGTCTGCTAAATAATAACTCCTCCACCCCACCTGGGGCACCTCTACATACTCCATCAAGTATGCAGGACACAATGACTCCCTACAGCACATCATCACATGGTCATGTGTTTCTGGCCCAGCCTCTGCACAGCCTCCTTCACATCCTTGTTTCGCAGACTGTAGATGAGAGGATTGAGCATTGGGATGACCAGCGTGTAGAAGACAGAGACCACCTTGCCCTGCTCCATGGACTCAATTGCTCCTGGCTGGGCATACATGACAAAGAGAGTCCCAAAAAAGAGAGTTACTACAGTCATGTGGGAGCCACAGGTGGAGAAGATCTTGCGTCTCCCAGCTCCTGACTGCATCCTCAGGATGGTAGCTATGATGTAGCCATAGGAGATGAGGATCACAAGTGCCAAACCCACAATCATGAACCCACAGATGCCAAACATGAGAAGTTCATTGATGGCCGTATTGCCACAGGCGATCTGGAGCAGAGGGGGCACATCACAGAAGAAGTGGTTGATGCGGTTGGAGCTGCAGAATGGGAGGTGGAATGTGAAGCTGGTCTGCACAACAGAGTTGAAGCAGCCTCCACAGTAGGCGCCCAGCACCAGGCGAGTGCAGGCAGACTGGCACATGGTGCTAGGGTAGCGCAAGGGGCTACAGATGGCCATGAAGCGGTCGTAGGCCATGACACCCAGGAGGAAGCCTTCTGTTGTGGCCAGCAGAGATAAAAAGAAAAACTGAGTGGCACATCCTGCAAAGGTGATGACCTTGGACGAGGAGAAGAAGTTGGCCAGTGCATTTGGGGCGATCACAGATGAGTAGCACAAGTCCACAAAGGAGAGGTTCTTTAGGAAGAAGTACATTGGGGAGTGCAGGCGGGCATCCAGGGTGATAACAATGATCATGAGAATGTTGCCCAGTACAGTCACCATATACAGGGCCAGGAACACAGCAAAGAGCAGGGCCTGGGTCTCAAGGCCACCTCCAAATCCTTCCAGCACAAAATCTTGAAAGTAGGCCATGGAGAGGTTTCCATTACTGTGGGATGGCATGAACCTCAGTCCTCACCACGGGAATTACACCTCCAGTATTAGCAGATTAAGTAGGTCAAGCTAAACTTCTGCTGAAGATAATTTAGAAAAGATAACAAAACCAAAATCTGATTGAAGGTAAAAGAGAGTTAATGGGTTAGTGAAGAATTATTTTAAAAATTTCAAGATAAACACATAGGCCCTCAGATTTCATTACTGAGAGCTTATTTCTCCTTGTTACATAAGCCCATTTTGCAGAAGAATCTGTGAGGGCAGGTGGTTATCAGTGAGGGTTTGACTGTTGTGTGGAAGTCCTGCTACAGTGGTTGGTTACCAGGGACGATGCTAGATGCACCATAGGAGTGAGATAAATCAGAGTAGGTATGCAGCTCAGCTCCTAACCATTTCAATCCCTGAAACTGTATTAATATGTGAACTGAGTGCTAGCGCCTCTGACACTTTGCAAAAATAAGCGTATCTCAAGAGGAAGACACATCATCCTAGACCACAGGTGTTATCTATAAAAGTTTTTTTATAATAAATTTATTTTTTATTGGTGTTCAATTTGCCAACATACAGAATAACACCCAGTCCTCATCCCGTCAAGTGCCCCCCTCCGTACCCATCACCCATTCACTCCCACGCCCCTCCCTCCTCCCCTTCCACCACCCCTAGTTTGTTTTCCCGAGTTAGGAGTCTTGATGTTCTGTCTCCCTTTCTGATATTTCCCACACACTTATTCTCCCTTCCCTTATATTCCCTTTCACTATTATTTATATTCCCCAAATGAATGAGAACATATAATGTTTGTCCTTCTCTGATTGACTTACTTTACTCAGCATAATACCCTCTAGTTCCATCCACGTTGAAGCAAATGGTGGGTATTTGTCATTTCTAATGACTGAGTAATATTCCATTGTATATCTATAAATGTTTTGTGTCAATACTGGCAGACAGAATTTTAAAATTGAAGAGTTCCTGCAATATGGATTAAAAATTCAGAAACAATAGAAAAACTCAAAGAGGTTCTTGATTTTGGAGTTGACACACCAACTCTAAAGTTATTATGTGTAAACGAAACGTTCACACTAAGAATTATAGCCAAATGAACAAACAATGAAGAGACTAATATGTAACTTTTTGGAAGTACAGTAGCTAAAATTAGGAACTCAATGAATGTACTTCACAGAGTAGAAATAGCTAAGGAGAAAATTTGTGAACTAGAATACAGATCAGTAGAAAGTTTTTAGAGTGAGATATTGAGAGACAAAAGGATAGAAAAGTCAGGAATGAGGGTTTGAGTTAAAATATATAGGGACATCCATATCCATAAAAAATAAATTTATAAGAAAATTTTCTTTTGTAAAATAAAACATAACTGACTCGAGAACTATATAATCTGAGCAGACATATAACAGAATGAATCACAAGTCAAAAAACATTTCTAACAAAGAAAAGATCAAACTAGATGGTTTCAGTGGTGACTTTTATCAGCGAATACAGAATTAACACAAGTATGCTCAAAGTCTAAAAAGTAGATAGGAGGAAACACTTCTTTTTTTTCTTTTTTCTTTTTCTTTTTATTTTTTTATTGAAGTTCAATTTGCCAACATATAGCATAACACCCAGTCCTCATCCCACCAAATGACCCCCTCAGTGCTCATCACCCAGTCACCCCAACCCCCTGCCCACCATCCTTTCCACTACCCCTTGTTTGTTCCCAGTGAGGAGTCTCTCAAGTTTTGTCACCCTCACTGATATTTTCACTCATTTTCTTTCCTTTCACCTTTATTCCCTTTCACCCTTTTACTATTTTTTATATTCCCTGAATGAATGAGACCATATAATGTTTGTCCTACTCTGATTGACTTATTTCACTCAGCATAATACCCTCCAGTTCCATCCATGTCGAAGCAAATAGTGGGTATTTGTCATTTCTAATGGCTGAGGAATATTCCATTGTATACATAGACCACAGCTTCTTTATCCATTTATCTTTCTTTTTTTTTCCACTAAACTCATAGCTTTCAATAGTAACTCTGAACGTGAACGGGCTTAATGACCCCGTCAAAAGGCGCAGGGTTTCAGACTGGATAAAAAAGCAGAAACCATCTATTTGCTGTCTACAAGAGACTCATTTTAGACAGAAGGACACCTACAGCCTGAAAATAAAAGGTTGGAGAACCATTTACCATTTAAATGGTCCTCTAAAGAAAGCAGGGGTAGCCATCGTTATATCAGATAAACTAAAATTTACCCCGAAGACTGTAGTGAGAGATGAAGAGGGACACTATATCATACTTAAAGGATCTATCCAACAAGAGGACGTAACAATCCTCAATATATATTACCCGAATGTGGGAGCTGCCAAATATATCAATCAATTAATAACCAAAGTGAAGAAATACTTAGATAATAATACACTTATACTTGGTGACTTCAATCTAGCTCTTTCTATACTCGATAGGTCTTCTAAGCACAACATCTTCAAAGAAACGAGAGCTTTAAATGATACACTGGACCAGATGGATTTCACAGATATCTACAGAACTTTACATCCAAACTCAACTGAATACACATTCTTCTCAAGTGCACATGGAACTTTCTCCAGAATAGACCACATACTGGGTAACAAATCAGGCCTGAACCAATACCAAAAGATTGGGATCGTCCCCTGCATATTCTCAGACCATAATGCCTTGAACTTAGAACTAAATCACAACATGAAGTTTGGAAAGACTTCAAACACGTGGAGGTTAAGGACCATCCTGCTAAAAGGTGAAAGGGTCAATCAAGAAATTAAGGAAGAATTAAAAAGATTCGTGGAAACTAATGAGAATGAAGATACAACCATTCAAAATCTTTGGGATGCAGCAAAAGCAGTCCTACAAGCATCCATTCAAAAACTGGAAAGAACTCAAATACAAAAGCTAACCTTACACATAAAGGAGCTAGAGAAAAAACAGCAAATAGATCCTACACCCAGCAGAAGAAGAGAGTTAATAAAGATTCAAGCAGAACTCACTAAATTGAGACCAGAAGAACTGTGGAACAGATCAACCGAACCAGAAGTTGGTTCTTTGAAAGAATTAATCAGATAGAAAAACCATTAGCCAGCCTTATTAAAAAGAAGAGAGAGAAGACTCAAATTAATAAAATCATGAATGAGAAAGGAGAGATCACTACCAACACCAAGGAAATACAAACGGTTTTAAAAACATATTATGAACAGCTATACGCCAATAAATTAGGCAATCTAGAAGAAATGGACGCATTCCTGGAAAGCCACAAACTACCAAAACTGGAACAGGAAGAAATAGAAAACCTGAACAGGCCAATAACCAGGGAGGAAATTGAAGCAGTTATCAAAAACCTCCCAAGACACAAAAGTCCAGGGCCAGATGGCTTCCCAGGAGAATTCTATCAAACGTTTAAAGAAGAAACCATACCTATTCTACTAAAGCTGTTTGGAAATATAGAAAGAGATTGAGTACTTCCAAATTCATTCTATGAGGCCAGCATCACCTTAATTTCAAAATCAGACAAAGACCCCACCAAAAAGTCGAATTGTAGACCAATATCCTGATGAACATGGATGCAAAAATTCTCAACAAGATACTAGCCAATAGGATCCAACGGTATATTAAGAAAATTACTCACCATGACCAAGTAGGATTTATCCCTGGACACAAGGCTGCTTCAACACTCGTAGAACAATCAATGTGATTCATCATATCAGCAAAAGAAAAACCAAGAACCATATGATCCTCTCAATAGATGCAGAGAAAGCATTTGAGAAAATACAGCATCCATTCCTGATCAAAACTCTTCAGAGTGCAGGGATAGAGGGAACATTTCTTGACATCTTAAAAGCCATCTATGAAAAGCCCACAGCAAATATCATTCTCAATGGGGAAGCACTGGGAGCCTTTCCCCTAAGATCAGGAACAAGACAGGGATGTCCACTCTCACCACTGCTATTCAACATAGTACTGGAAGTCCTAGCCTCAGCAGTCAGACAACAAAAAGACATTAAAGGCATTGAAATTGGCAAAGAAGGAGTCAAACTCTCCCTCTTCGCAGATGACATGATACTGTACATAGAAAACCCAAAAGACTCCACGCCAAGATTGCTAGAACTTATACAGCAATTTGGCAGCGTGGCAGGATACAAAATCAGTGCCCAGAAGTCAGTGGCATTTCTATACGCTAACAATGAGACTGAAGAAAGAGAAATTAAGGAGTCAATCCCGTTTACAATTGCACCCAAAAGCATAAGATACCTAGGAATAAACCTCACCAAAGAGGTAAAGGATTTATACCCTAAAAACTATAGAACACTTCTGAAAGAAATTGAGGAAGACACAAAGAGATGGAAAAATATTCCATGCTCATGGATTGGCAGAATTAATACTGTGAAAATGTCAATGTTACCCAGAGCAATTTACACGTTTAATGCAATCCCTATAAAAATACCATGGACTTTCTTCATTCATCTTTCAATGGAGAAAACACTTCTTAATTCATTCCATAATGCCTGTTTTGTTTTCACACTTAACGGAGTCAAAGTTGTTGCAAGGAAATGAAGCTACGTATCAAAATGTAATGACTATGGATATAAGAATCCTTATCCAAGTCCAAGTAAACTAAATCCAGCAGAACTTCACAGGGATTCTACAGCATAACCAAGTGAGAGTTATCCCAGGAGTGCAAAGACAGGTCAATACACAAAAGTCACTCAATGTAATACACCATACAAAAGGAATTAAGGGGAAAAAACTACATGATCATCTTAGTAGATACAGGAAGAGTACAAGACATTGCTAGAAGAAATGAAAGAAGACCTACATAAATGTAAAGATATCCCATGATCATGGACTGGAAGGCTTACTAATGTCAAGATGTAGTACTCCCCATATTTATGTACGGATTCAATGTAATCCTATGGAAATTCCAATTCCCTGTTTTTTTATGCAGGGGGGGTTGTTTTGTTTTGTTTTGTTTTGTTTTCAGAAATGACCCTAATAGCTGAAACAATATTTGAAAAGGACAAAGTAGGAGGGCTAGCACTTCCTGACTTAAAAACTGACTTTGAAGCAGAACAGTGTTGTGCTTGCGCAAGGATAGACATAGACCAAAGGAATGGAATCACAATACAGAAATGAACTCACACATCAGCGATACTCAACCAGGGGCCGAATAATATTTTATTATTAAAAAATATTAAAAATAATGCATAATGGACAAGACTCTAGAATATTCACCAGCATTTTAAACTGAGAGAATTTAATTGAAGCACATCAACCATTCTAAAAATACATGAGTTCATAATATTGAAGAAGAAAACCCCTTCATTGTCTTCCTTTGGAGGATGATGCTGAGGGAATCCACACAATGACCCTCACAGTGGGGAAATAATTGTTTATTTTTTTAATTCTTATTTTTTTAATAATAAAAATATTTTTTATTGGTGTTCAATTTGCCAGCAAACAGAATAACACCCAGTGCTCATCCCGTCAAGTGCCCCCCTCAGTGCCCGCCACCCATTCACACCCTCCCCCTGCCCTCCTCCCCTTCCACCACCCCTAGTTCGTTTCTCAGAGTTAGGTGTCTCTCATGTTCTGTCTCCATTTCTGATATTTCCCACCCATTTCTCAATTCTTATTTGTAAACATTTTATTTATTTATTCATGATAGACAGAGAGAGGCAGAGACACAGACAGAAGGAGAAGCAGGCTCCGTGCAGAGACCCCGACGTGGGACTCGATCACGGGTCTCTAGGATCACACCCTGAGCTGAAGGTGGTGCTAAATTGCTGAGCCACCCAGGCTGCCTGGGAAGAGTTGTTTAAGGATTTTTCCCTTAGAATATTGCAACTAATAAATGAAGATTGAAATACGGAATATGAGTATTCTCATCTTATAAACCCCTAATGAAACATCCAGTTTGGGTAAGATTAATGACCACTGTTAATATTAATCAAGAGATGCAGCCAGGTGGACCTCAGAGGGGAAGTACACACAATAGTTATGAAATATTCTTACCAAAAATCAATTGTAAGTCAGATTGAGCCTCTAGGACCTACCAGTTTCCCAGAATGTAAGAAGCAACACAATATGCTAATCAACACTACAGGGACAGCATCAGCAACACCTGTGATGTGTGTGAAAAGCATTGCAGGATAAAAAACCGGTTTTCTTCAATAAAAAGGTTGAAGTAATAATATTGAAAGTGAAATAAGTCAATCGGAGAAGGACAAACATTATATCTTTTATTTCATTTGGGGAATATAAATAAGAGTGAAAGGGAATAGAAAGGAAGGGAGAAGAAATGGGTAGTAAATATCAGAAAGGGAGACAGAACTTAAAGACTCCTAACACTGGGAAATGAACTAGGGTTGGTGGCAGGGGAGGAGGGCGGGGGGGGAATGGGTGATGGACACTGAGTGGGGGCACGTGACGGGATAAGCACTGGATGTTATTCTGTATGTTGGTAAATTGAACACCAATAAAAAAATAAATTTATTTAAAAAAAAAAGAAAATAGAGGGACAGGCAGCCAGTGAATGAGAGACTTTAGAGGCATCAGAGAACAGTGGATGGATGTTATTGAATCCTGTTGCAAAACAAAGTATAAAGGAAAAATGAGCCAATCTGGACAATTAAAGCACTAAATGGAACTTTTATAATATTAAGGATAATATTAATTTCTTTGTGGAGAATAGTTAAATTGAAGTTGTGTTTAAAGTCACTGTTGAGGGATCCCTGGGTGGCCCAGCGGTTTGGCGCCTGCCTTTGGCCCAGGGCGCGATCCTGGAGACCCGGGATCGAATCCCACATCGGGCTCCCGGTGCATGGAGCCTGCTTCTCCCTCTGCCTGTGTCTCTGCCTCTCTCTCTCTCTCTCTCTGTGACTATCATAAATAAATAAAAATTAAAAAAAAAAAAAAAAAAAAAAAAAATAAAGTCACTGTTGAGAGGGATTAGATATGATTAACTGTAGACTGATAATTATTGAAGTTGGTTGGTGCAAATAGGTAATCCATTATTGCTCTAGTTCCATGTCTGAGTGTTTGAGAACATCCATAAGAAAGAGAGTCAAGGAAGTGACACACAGAGGAGAGGAGCCAGATGTGCTGTACACGTTTGAAAATGTGCATAATCCTGCTAATCATCAGGAGAAAGCAAGTTCCCATGTTAAAAACGTCCTCCTGCACACCCGCCCAAATGTCTCAAACTAAGCAGAGGGGCAGTAACCAGCGGTGTTGCGGACGGGAGCCACTGGAAGGGAGTGTAAATCAGGACACATTTGTCATTTTCTATTGATGTGGAGGATCCCTGTTCCTCACCTGTGTCTTCACTTTCCCTCTGGAAGTGCACACAGATGCACAGGGAGACCGCAGGGAGGCTGTTCTCAGCAGTGTTAGGACCATAGCTGCACTAGTGAGTTGTGGTATGTTGCCTGGCAGAGAACTAGACAACCCTAAACAGGAAGCAGCATGATGCTGACCATGGACCGTAGCCTGAGAACAGCTGCTCATCACAGGTCAGGCTCAGGTCACTCACTCTCAGAGCCTGGATTTCCAAGGGCAGTTGGCCCCCAAGGAGCCAAGTCACCCTGTTCAAAACTGCTTACTCAGGTCCAGGTGGAGGAGGTCACCACCAGGAGCCACACCAAACCCGTCTCCCTCTCCCCTGATCATCCTGGGTTGTGTCCTGACAATCTGCATTGACCCCCTGCCTCCACCACACCTGTCAACTCAAGACCCTTCTCATGTCTCATGTGAATGGTCGCAATGGTTTCATAATGAGCTCTAGCCTGCCCATTCCCTACTTTGTATCCCAAACAGAGCTCCTTGTGCAGAGTCACCAAATCCTCCCTCATGTCATATTGCTCCCTAATGCAAATGAGTGACAGCTTCCCAACCAGCTGAGGGATCCTGGAGAGGAACCCAAAAGGGACTGGAACCCTCAGCTCCAGACAGGGACATCATACTCGGAGATTCTCTGATTCTCGCCATCTGTCATGATGTCTGTCTACCTCCATCCAACTTTAGTGTGTGACCAGCTCTCATCTCCCAATGGGCTCTATGTCACTCTCTGATGTGACAGTTTCCTGTTTGTGCCATCAGCAGCCTGGTCATGCCCCCCTCACTGCCTGTGTCCCATCAAATTTCAACTGTTTGTTGTAAAGTCGGCCTTTTTACAGAGCCATGAGCTCCCAGGGCTGACCCTGGTCTATAGTATTTCTGCATCCCTCACCCTGTGGCCATGTCCCTTAGAAGGGTGTGCTCAGTACTCTGGTGACCTACTGATTTGAGCCTGAGAAATGCACTTCAGGTCACGAGGGAGCCTGGTGCTGTGATCTCTGTTTACAATGACAACCGGGCTCTTTAGCTGGAATGACCCTGAAGTCCAAGACAGTGCTGGCCAGGGCAGGAGTGGGGTCACCCCTTCAGCTGCTGAGGCAAGCCCTGAGTGCTTACTGTCTACCTTAGCTCTAAAGCCTCCCTTACACACATGGTGTCCTTCATACCTGGCAGCCCTGAGGGATGGCTGCCTTGACCCTTACTTCTTCCAGGTGAGGGTCATGACTGTTCAACATCACACAGCCAGCACCTGCTCTCCCAGGGTCTCCCAAGCTCCTGGCCCACATCCGTGCTGATGATGACGACGTCAGCAGGAGAACTCTCACCCTTCTTCCTTCATTAATGTCTCCCATGCAATGAAGAGAGAGTGGGGAGGTCGCAGGGGAGGACCCTCAGGGACTCAGGTAGTCTGGTGGATACCTGAGGTTCAGTCTTCAGTAGACTCCTTGATCTTGGTAGACTTGTGGGAGGGAAGGGTCTCAGCTCACCTCAGTTTCCACGTCTTATTGCATCATCCAGGCAGCAGAGCAAGGACCTGCACATTGGGGTCACTGTGCTGGGAAGGTCTCTCCTCCTGCAAGGCTGGGACTTGGAGCCTTGAATGGCCAATTAGGTGAGCTTGTTTGTGTTCTGGTCTCTGGAGTGCTCTGGGACTCCTGGTTCTCCTGGGTTCTCCTGTCACCAAGCTTTGTCTGACCTGCCCTCCTCTACCTGTCCAGTCACCAAAATCCAGATGTTTCTGTGCTCCCCAGAGGGTGAGCAGAAGAAGATCATAAACTCTAATAGCCTCGCTGTGGCCCTGAGTTGACTGTCCTCCCAGTGGAGGCAGGTGTGAACTCCTGAGCCCAAAGCCATTTCATCACCCCTTTCCCATTCACCTTGTATCATTATCTACGAGCTGAAATGATCTGTCAGGAAAAAACAGTCCTCTCTGGCATCATCTCCGTTGGTCTCCCTGCAGCTCCTCAGCAGAGTCTGACTCAGAAGTGGAAGAAGACCACCCTGAATACATTTCTGTTCCTGCAGAGGGATCAGGAAGAGGTTGCTTTTCTAAATCATGGAACCAAAATAAGTTTGAGAAATTCAAGCACTTAGAATGTGTTGGCATGCAGTGAGGATGCCCCTCTGTTTACGTCAATCACTGTCCCAGCCCTGTGGGAGTTCTGGGGTTTCCACACGTCACTTGTTGGGGAGATGTTGGCCTGGGGGCACTAGTGTCTTTTACTTAATTGTTTTTTCTTTTTTTAAAATTGTATTTAGAGGATCCCTGGGTGGCGCAGTGGTTTAGCTTTGGCCTTAGGGCGCGATCCTGGAGACCCGGGATTGAATCACACGTCGGGCTCCCGGTGCATGGAGCCTGCTTCTCCCTCTTCCTGTGTCTCTGCCTCTCTCTCTGTGTGTGTGACTATCATAAATAAATTTTAAAAAAATTAAAATTGTATTTATTATTCATGAGAGATACAGAGATAGAGGCAGAGATAGAGGCAGATGGAGAAGCAGGCTCCTCCAGGGGCCCCCACATGGGCTTCATCCCTGGACACCAGGGATAGAACATTATGCTCAACCACTGAGCCACCAAGGTGTCCCAATTTGTTTTTGTCTTTTAGATAAATATGATCACACCCAACATCGTGTTGGCATTTTTAATCTTTTTACCGTATACTGTGCAATTGTCACATTTGTAAGTAGTGACATTCTCATTCCGTGTCTTCAGTGTTCTGTTGTGAAGGGGATTAAGACATCCTCATTTCACTATGTGAATGCCTATTTAGGAATGCACATTTTTTAAAACATGATTCATTAGCCTACTATTACTATATCTTGTTTAAAATGTGGTGTTCAGAAATTCATCAGTTGCATATAACCACCCCTGCTCATCACATCACACGCATATTTTAATGACCATCTCCCAGTTATCCCATACCCCAACGACCTTCTGTCCAGTAACCCTCAGGTCATTTCCTAACTGAAGACTCACTTTTATTTTTAGTAGTTTTTTAATAATAAATTTATTTTCTATATGTGATCAATTTGCCAACATACAGAATAACACCCAGAGCTCATCCCATCAAGTGCCCCCCTCAGTGCCCGTCACCCATTCACCCCCACCCTCCACCCTCCTCCCCTTCCACCACCCCTAGTTCTTTTCCCAGATTTAGGAGTCTTCATGTTCTGTCTCCCTTTCTGTAATGTCCTACCCAATTCTTCTCCCTTCCCTTCTACTCCCTTTCACTGTTATTTATATTCCCCAAATGAATGAGAAGATATCATGTTTGTCCTTCTCCGATTGACTTACTTCACTCAGCATAATACCCTCCAGTTCCATCCACGTTGAAGCAAATGGTGGGTATTTGTCATTTCTAATGGCTGAGTAATATTCCATTGTATACATAAACCACATCTTCTTTATCCATTCATCTTTCGATAGACTCACTTTTAAAATTGTACTCTGAAAAGGTCACTTATCCTAGGATGTACAATTTTAATAAATTTATAAGAAACAATATATTATTGTTGATTTTAGGTACAGCATCTCTCTAAAGCTTATTTCTCTGGCATGAATGAAATTGCTTCCTGTTATTTAAAAATTTAAACACCTGAGTCCTGGCAAACACCATCCCCTACATCTAGCCTCCAGAACTCTCAGACTCCCTTCACGACATCCTTCACGTGGCCATGTGTTTCTGGCCCAGCCTCCACACAGCCACCTTCACATCCTTGTTTTGCAGACTGTAGATGAGGGGATTGAGCTTTGGGATGACCAGCGTGTAGAAGACAGAGACCACCTTGCCCTGCTCCATGGACTCAGTTGCTCCTGGCTGGGTATATATTACAAAGACGGTCCCAAAAAAGAGGGTCATTGCAGTCATGTGGGAGCCACAGGTGGAGAAGACCTTGCATCTCCCAGCTCCTGAGCCCATCCTCAGGATGGACACTATTATGTAACCATAGGAGATGAGGACCATATATGTCACACCCACAATCATGAGCCCACAGATGCCAAACAAGAGAAGTTCATTGATGGCCGTGTTGCCACAGGCGATCTGGAACAGAGGGGCACATCACAGAGGACGTGGTTGATGCAGTTGGAGCTGCAGAATGAGAGGTTGAATGTGAAGCTTCTCTGCACCAGAGTTGAAGCAGCCTCCACAGTAGGTGCACAGCACCAGGCGAGTGCAGCCAGACTGGCACATGGTGCTAGGGTAGCTTAAGGGTCTACAAATGGCCATGAAGTGGTCGTAGGACATAACACCCAGGAGGAAGCATTCAGTGGTAGCCACCAGGGATAAAAAGAAAAACTGGGTGGCACATTCTGTAAAGGTGATGACCTAGGATGAGGAAAAGTAGTTGGCCGGTGCATTGGGGGAAATGACAGATGAGTAGCACAAGTCCACGAAGGAGGGGTTCTTGAGGAAGACATACATTGGGAAGTGTAGGCAGGCATCCAGGGTGCTAAAGATGATCATGAGGAAGTTGCCCAGTATAGTCACCATGTACAGGGCCAAGAACACAGTGAAGAGCATGGCTTGGGTCTCCAGACCACCCCTAAATCCCTCTAGTACAAAATCTTGAAAGTGGCCATGGAGAGGTTTCATTACTGTGGGATGGCATGAGCCTCAACCCTCACCATGGAATTACTACTCCAGTATAGGCAGTTTAAGTGGGTCAAGCTAAACTTCCTGCTGAAGACTATTTTGAAAAGATAAATACTGAAAAAAAATCTGATTGAAGGTATAAGAGAGTTACTGGATTGCAGAAGATTTATTAAAGAAAATTAGACATAAAAATAGGCATAAGGATTTCATTATGGGAACTTCCTTTTCCATTGAGATGTAAGCCAATTTTGAAGATGAATCTTAGAGGCTAGGTGGCTAACCAGTGAGGTTTTGCCTGTCTTGCAGAGCTAATGATGACTCTGTTTGGTCATAGCATCCAATCATGATACATCATAGGAGTGAGATAAATCAGGAGTAGCTATGCAGCCAAGCTTCTAGCCATTTCAATCAAGAAAGTGTATTACGATATGATCTGAGTGCCAGTGCCTCTGACACCTTGCAAAAATACATATATCTCAAGAGGCAGACACATTATGCTGGACTGAAGTTGCTATCTATAAAAGTTCTGTGTAAATAATGTCAGACAGAATTTTGAGATTGAGGAGTTCTTACAAAACAAATTAAAATATCATAAACAATAGAAAACACAAAAGAGCTTTCAGTTTTTGGAGTTAACACACATCAACTTTACTTTTTTATTTAATTAACTTCTTAATTATTTTAAAAAAGATTTTATTTATTTATTTCTTCATGAGAGACACAAAGAGAGAGGCAGAGACATCGGCAGAGGGAGATGCAGGCTTCATGCAGGGAACCTACCATAGGACTCCATCCAAGGTCTCCAGGATCATGCACTGGGCTGAAGGTGGCACCAAACCACTGACCACCAGGGCTGCCCCCACAAATAAGCTTTAAATGGAAATTATTATGTATGGAGGATAAAGATGAGAGTTAGAAACTTCGCAGGTATGTAAAGCAATCAAGAGAATAATATCTAACTTTTTACAAGTATACTGGCTAGATTTGGAACTCAATGAAAGTAGTTTACAGATTAGATATAGCTAGAAAGAAAGTTTGTGAAATGGAATACAGAGCAGTAGAAAATATTCAGAATCAAGTTTTGAGAAGCAAAAGGATAGAAAAACAAGAAATGAGGGTTAGGGACGAAAGATGTAGGGACATCCCTTCTATGAGTTCCTAAAGAAGGTTTAAAGAGAGAAAAAGGCTGAATCAGTGCTTGAAGAGAGAATGGATACTTATTATCTCAAGCCAATGAATGAAATTATTCTAAAGATTCATTAACCCTACCAAATCAAAGCAGGATTTATAGAAAGAACACCACACTTGAACATATGATAGTAAAAATATTTAGAACCAAGAGAAAAAGACAAATATAAAAACAGCCTGACATAACATATAGTCACTTCAAGGATGGATAAGTGGCACAGTCGGGTAGGCCTCTGACTCCTGGTTTTGACTCAGGTTGTGATCTCAGAGTTGTGAGATTGGGCTCCATTTTAGGCCCACATTCAGCGCACAGTCTGCTTGAAACACTGTCCCTCTGCCACTGCCCTTCCTCCCCTAAAATAAATAAATCAATCTTAAAAAGAAGACATATTCACTTCAAAGTATCAACTTTAGAAGTAAGATTGACAATTGGCTTATCAGACTAAAAATAATGGAAGCCAAGTAAAAAAATAATTACCAACTAGAATTCTACCAATAGGTATCCTTCAGAATGCAAAAGAAATGTAGAAATAATAGTTTAAGACTTCAATGCTCCACTTTCAGTAATGAATTGTACAACAAAACTAAGTATCAGTAAGGAAATAACAGATGTGAACAGCATTATAAACCAAATACTTAACAGGCATATGTGGAAGACACTGTGTTCATCAATAGCAGAATACATTAGCCTCCAGTGCACATGGAACATTATTCAGGATCGACCGTATGCTATTTCACAAAGCAGTCTCAATAAATGTTAGAAGATTGAAAGTATAAGAAGTATGCTCTCCAAACAAAATGGAATGAAATCACAAAGCAACAGCATAAGGCCATTTGGAAAACTTACAGATACGTGGAAGCTCAACAACACATTTTTAAATCACCAGTGGGTCAAAGAAGAAATCACAATGGAAATTACAAAGTATTATGAGATTAATGAAAATGGGAACACTATACCCCAAGACTTAGGAGATGCAATGAAAGAAGGACTCAGAAATTTATAGCTATAAACACCAATATTTTAAAAAGATTTGTATTCCATAATTAACTTTCCATCTTAGGAAAGAGAGTAGAAAGGAATAAAAAACTACGCTCAAAGGAAATAGAATGAATGGAATAATGAAGATTAGAGAAGAGATCAATGAATTAGAGGAGAGTAGAATAAGACACTACAATCAAAGACACTAAAAGCTAGTTCTCTGAAAAGTTTGACCAACTAGACAAACTTTGGCTACATTGACCAAGAAAGTCATAAAACTTAAATTTCTAAAATCAGAAATGAAAGCAGACACATGACTTTTGATCTTCAGAAATAAAAATTATCATAAGAATATATTGGAACAATCGTATTCCAACAAGTGAGCTAACCTAGACGAAATGAACCAATTCCTGGAAACGGTGTAACAGAACTGACTCAAGGAGAAATAGGAAATCTGAGCAGACATACAACAAACAGATGGAGTCAATAGTCAAAACGCTTTTCTAACAAAGAGAAGTCCAGGACCAGAGGGTTTCAGGGGTGACTTTTACCAGTGAATACAAGAATTAACACATGCACAACTCAAAGTCTAAAATGTAGATAGGAGAAACCACTTCCTAATACATTTCATAAGGCCTTCATATGGCCTACATTTCACACTAAATGGGGTCAAAGATATTGCAAGAAAATTAAGCTAAAGATCAATATGTCTTATGAATATAGATACAAAAATCCTTATCAAAATTGAAGCAAGCCAAATCCAGCAGATCTTCACGGGGATTATACAGTATAAACAAGTGAGAGTATCCCAGGGTAGCAATACTGAATCAATATAGAAAAATCAGGAATCCCTGTGTGGCTCAGCAGTTTACCACCTGCATTCTGCCTAGGGCGTGGTCCTGGAGTCCCAGGATTGAGTCCCATGTCGGGCTCCCTGCATTGATCTTGCTTCTCCCTCTGCCTGTGGTCTGCCTCTCTCTCTCTGTGTGTCTCTCATAAATAAATAAATAAGTAAATAAATAAATAAATAAATAAGTAAAATTTTAAAAATATAGTAAAATCATTCAATTTAGTATACCATACAAATGGAAGTTAGGGGAAAATAACCCAAAAATATTCTCCTTAGATATAGAAAAAAATGCTGAAAGAAATTAAAGAAGACCTACATAAATGTAAAGATATCCCATGATCAAGGACTGGAAGACCTACAAATGTCAAGATGTAGTAATCTCTACATTTACATACAGATTCAATGTAATCCTATGGAAATTCTAGTTACTTTTTTTTTTTGCAGATATCAACCCTAAATAGCCAAAACAATATTTAATTTTTTGTATATTTTTTATTGGAGTCCGATTTGCCAACATATACCATAACACCCAGTGCTAATCCTCTCAAGTGCTCCCTCAATGCCCGTCACCCAGTCACCCCAACTGCCCCCACCCACCTCCCCTTCCACTACCCTTTGTTCATTTCCCGGGGTTAGGAGTCTCATGTTCATCTCCCTCACTGATATTTCCCACTCATTTTCTCTCCTTTCCCCTTTATTTCCTTTCACTATTTTTTAAATTCTCAAATGAATGAGACCATATAATGGCCAAAACAACATTTGAAAGAACAAAGTAAGAGGGCTAACACTTCCTGGTTTCAAAACTGTCTTTGAATCAGACCACTGTTGTGCATGCACAAGGATAGACATAGACCAAAGGAATGGAATCAAGAAAACAGAAATAAACTCACACACTTGCGATTTTCACAAGGGGTCCCAAAGGCCCCATCCAATGGTAAAGAAAGAGTCCTTTTTCAAATGTTGATGGGAAAACTGAATATCCACATGAAAAAGAATGCATCAAGAGCATTACCTCAACAATCAATGTGATTCATCATATCAGCAAAAGAAAAAACAAGAACCATATGATCCTCTCATTAGATGCAGAGAAAGCATTTGACAAAATACAGCATCCATTCCTGAACAAAACTCTTCAGAGTGTAGGGATAGAGGGAACATGCCTCAAGTCTTAAAAGCCACGTATGAGAAGCCCACAGCAATTATCCTTCTCAATGGGGAAGCACTGGGAGCCCTTCCCCTAAGATCAGGAACAAGACAGGGATGTCTACTCTCACCACTGCTATTCAACATAGTACTAGAAGTCCTAGCCTCAGCAATCAGACAACAAAAAGACATTAAAGGCATTCGAATTGGCAAAGAAGAAGTCAAACTCTCTCTCTTCGCCAATGACATGATACTCTACATAGAAAACCCAAAAGCCTCCACCCCAAGATTGCTAGAATTCATACAGCATTTGGCAGCGTGGCAGGATACAAAATCAATGCCCAGAAATTAGTGGCATTTCTATACACTAACAATGAGACTGAAGAAAGATAAATATTTTTATAAACTTATTTTTTATTGGTTTTCAATTTGCCAACATACAGAATAACACCCAGTGCTCATCCCATCAAGTGCCCCCCTCAGTGCCCATTATCCATTCACCCCCACTCTGCACCCACCTCCCCTTCCACCACTCCTAGTTTGTTTCCCAGAGTTAGGAGTCTCTCATGTTCAGTCTCCCTTTCTGATATTTCCCACTCATGTTTCTCCTTTCCCCCTTATTCTCTTTCACCATTTCCCATATTCCCCAAATAAATGAGACCATATAATGTTTATATATACAATGGAATATTACTCAGCCATTAGAAATGACAAATACCCACCAAGAAAGAGAAATTAAGGAGTCAATTTCATTTACCAGTGCACCCAAAAGCATAAGATACCTAGGAATAAACCTAACCAAAGAGGTAAAGGATCTATACCCTAAAAACTATAGAACACTTCTGAAAGAAATTGAGGAAGATACAAAGAGATGGAAAAATATTCCATGCTCATGGATTGGAAGAATTAGTATTGTGAAAATGTCAATGGTTCCCAGGGCAATTTACACGTTTAATGCAATCCCTATCAAAATACCATGGACTTTCTTCAGAGAGTTGGAACAAGTTATCTTAAGATTTGTGTGGAATCATAAAAACCCTGAAGAGCCAGGGGAATATTAAAAAAAAACCATATCTGGGGGCATGACAATGCCGGATTTCAGGTTGTACTACAAAGGTGTGGTCATCAAGGCAGTGTGGTACTGGCACAAAAACAGACACATAGATCAATGGAACAGATTAGAGAATCCAGAAGTGGACGTGCTGAAATTATAAAATTATTAGAGGTGAAAGAGACATCAGTGGCAATTATTCTGACATGGGATTAGTCAGCAAATTCTTAAACATGACATCAGAGTACAAACAAAAATAAATAAATAGATAAATAAATAAATAAATAAGATAAAACAGACAAATTGAACTTCCTCAAAATTAAAATATTGTGCATGAAAGAACACTTTCAAGAAGATGAAGACAAAACCTATATTAAGGTAGTTACTTTTGACAAATTACATATATCTAATAAGGATCTAGTATCCATGGAATATAGAGAACCCTTCCAACTCAGTCACAAAAACACAAATTTAAATGGGCAAAGGGCTTGCATGGGCATTTCTCAAAAAAAAAAATGTATACCTGGCCAATAAGAGAAGATGCTGAATGTCATTAGTCATTAGGGAAATGTGGAACAAACTACTATGAGATTTCGTTCATTTATTAGAATGCCTACAATTTTTTTATGATAGAGAAGAACAAATGTTGGTGAGAATATGGAAAAAATCATAACCTCATAATGGTGGTACAGCCTCTGTAGAAAGTAGTCCTGCCATCCCTCAGAAAGTTAGATGTAGAGCTTCCCTACGACCCACCCTAATCCACATGTAGGGATGTGCCCAGGAGAAATGACAATATATGTTCACATAAAAGCCCCTTCACAAATGTGCATAATAGCAATATTCATAAGGTAAAAAGCTAATGCAAGCCAAATGTGCATCAAATGGTGAAGAGATTAAAAAATGTGAAATATTCATTCATACAGTGGAAAAATCAATATTCAGCCATTTAAGAAGTAAGGTTCTTTTGGGTGGGGGGTAGGGAGAGAGCACACAAGTGAGCAGGGGGAGGGGCAGAGGGAGAGAAGGGGAGAGGGGGAATCTTAAGTAGGATCCATGCCCAGAATGGAGGCCCATATGGGGCTTGCTCACAACTCTGAGATCATGACCTGAGCCCAAAGCAAGAGTCGGATGCTGAGCTAGGTGATCCACCTGGAGCCCCAAAGGGAATAATGATCTACTACAAGACAGAACATGGATGAGACTTGAAAACATTATGCTGAGTAAATGAAGCTTGATACCAAAGGCTAAATATCCTGTAAGTCCATTTATATAAAATGTGCAGAATAGGGACAGAACTGTGTTTGTATTTACCAAAATATGGTTGGGGGAGAGGGAAGGGAGCGTGCTGACCGGAATAGGGTTTTTTTGTGTGCGATGAAACTATTCTGGAACCAGAGAGTTGCTCACTGTGGATATAATTAGAAATGAAACATCACACTTGATTAACACTTTGAAGTGGTAAAATTGCCACTTTTGTGTCAATGAGAATTGTTCCTCAGTTTAAAATGTTAAAACTAAAAAATAATAATGGTGAAATAAGAACATTCACTAGCATTTTCACTGATAGAATTTACTTGAAGCACATCGATTATGCTAAAAAAATCCCCTGAGTTCATAATACCAAAAATAAAAGCCCCCTCATTGGTTACCTTTGGAAGCTGATGCTGAGGGAATTCAAGCAGTGACCCTCACAGTGAGGAAATATTTGTCTCGAGCAAATTTGCTTTACAGAATATTGCTACTAATAAATGAAGATTAAAAAACAGAATTTGAATATTATCATCTTATAAACCCCTAATGAAACAATGAGTTTAGGTAAGATTACTGATATCCACTAATATTAAAAAAGGAAGAGATGCAGCCAGGTGGACTTCTCAGTGGTAATAGAAACAACTCTTATGAAATATTCTTGCCAAATATCAATCATGAATTAGAGTGAGACTTTAGGACCTACCAAGTACTGGAAATATAAGGAGCAAAAGGACATAAGGTGGTTTGCAGGATAAAGAACCTGTTTGTACAATAAATAAAGTACAGTAATAATTTTGACATGAAAATAGAGGGACAGGCAGCCAATGAGTTAGAGATTCAAGAGTCATCAAGAGAACACAGTGTAAGGATGTTATTGAATCCTGTTCCAACTGGGACAGTTCTCCTGGGTTCCCCTGTCAGCAAGCTTTGTCTGACACCCCCTCCCCTACATGGCCAGGCTCCAAAGCCCAGAAGTCTCTTGGGGCCCCAGGTATCAGGAGAAGAGCATAGACTAAGAGCAGATGCTGTGACCTTGAGTGGACTATTGTCCCTGGGGCAGCAGGTTTCGAACTCCTGAGCCCAAAGCCATTTCATCAACGCTTCCCTCCGTCATTAGGTATACCGTTCTTCTGTGAGCTCAAAAGATCTGTCTGGAAAGACAATCCTCTCTGGGTTCTTCTCTGCTTGCTGCTGGTCTCTGTGCAGCCGACGCTAATCCATGTGGGGAGAAGACAACTCTGAATACATTTCTGTTCCTGAGGGAGGATTAGTTGGAGGTTGTTTTTAAAAAGTATGAAACTGAAATGTGCCTGAAAAATTCAAGCACATAGAAAGTGTGTGGCCTGCAGTGAGGATGCCCCTCTGTTTACACCAATCACTGTCCCAACTCTGGAGATTTGGGGTTTCTACTTCTGCATCTTTGGGGAGAAGGAGGCCTGAGGGTGCATGTATCTTTCATTTAACTTGTGTTTCCTTTATAGATATATGACCACACCCACATCAATTCTGAATTTTTAATCTTTTATCAAATACTGTGCAATCCTCACGTTCTACAACAGTGACGTTCTCTTTCAGTGTCTCAGTGTTCCATTGTGTGCGGGACCAAGACTTTCTCATTTCAATCTGTGAATGGCTGTTTAGGATTGTACATTTGTAAAATTAATTTGAAAGCTAACATACACTATAGCAGTAATTTCAGATGTAGTTTTCAATAAATCATCAGTTGAGTGTAACACTAGGTGCTCATCATGTCATAAGCACACCTTGTTGCCCATTATCCAGTTACCCACACCCTCCCCTCCAGAAACCCTCAGTTTGTTTCCTATATAGAAGAATCATTTTAAAACTTTATTCTGAAGAGGGCACTTAACCTGAGATCTACTGCTTAATATTTTTAAGGGAACAGTATATCATTATTGATTGTAGGTACATGTACAGCACATTGCTAAAGTGTTTCTTCTTGTTGACAGAAGTTTATGTCTGCCAAATAATAACTCCTCCACCCCACTGGGGAAACCTCCATATACTCCATCAAGTAATCGGGACACACTTCATCACATGGTCACGTGTTTCTGGCCCAGCCTCCACAAGGCCTCCTTCACATCCTTGTTTCGCAGACTGTAGATGAGGGGATTGAGCATTGGGATGACCAGCGTGTAGAAGACAGAGACCACCTTGCCCTGCTCCATGGACTCAATTGCTCCTGGCTGGGCGTACATAACAAAGAGAGTCCCAAAAAAGAGGGTCACTGCAGTCATGTGGGAGCCACAGGTGGAGAAGATCTTGTGTCTCCCAGCTCCCGAGCGCATCCTCAGGATGGTCACTGTGATGTAGCCATAGGAGATGAGAATCACAAATGTCACACCCACAATCATGAACCCACAAATGCCAAACAAGAGAAGTTCATTGATGGCCGTGTTGCCACAGGCGATCTGGAGCAGAGGGGGTACATCACAGAAGAAGTGGTTGATGCGGTTGGAGCTGCAGAATGGGAGGTGGAATGTGAAGCTGGTCTGCACAACAGAGTTGAAGCAGCCTCCACAGTAGGCGCCCAGCACCAGGCGAGTGCAGGCAGACTGGCACATGGTGATGGGGTAGCGCAAGGGGCTACAGATGGCCATGAAGCGGTCATAGGCCATAACACCCAGGAGGAAGCCTTCTGTTGTGGCCAGCAGAGATAAAAAGAAAAACTGGGTGGCACATCCTGCAAAGGTGATGACCTTGGACGAGGAGAAGAAGTTGGCTAGTGCATTGGGGGCAATGACAGATGAGTAGCACAAGTCCACAAAGGAGAGGTTCTTGAGGAAGAAGTACATTGGGGAGTGCAGGCGGGCATCCAGGGTGATAACAATGATCATGAGAATGTTGCCCAGTATAGTCACCATATACAGGGCCAGGAACACAGCAAAGAGCAGGGCCTGGGTCTCAAGGCCACCTCCAAATCCTTCCAGCACAAAATCTTGAAAGTAGGCCATGGAGAGGTTTCCATTACTGTGGGATGGCATGAACCTCAGTCCTCACCACGGGAATTACACCTCCAGTATTAGCAGATTAAGTAGGTCAAGCTAAACTTCTGCTGAAGATAATTTAGAAAAGATAACAAACCAAAATCTGATTGAAGGTAAAAGAGAGTTAATGGGTTAGTGAAGAATTATTTTAAAAATTTCAAGATAAACACACAGGCCCTCAGATTTCATTACTGAGAGCTTATTTCTCCTTGTTACATAAGCCCATTTTGCAGAAGAACTGTGAGGGCAGGTGGTTATCAGTGAGGGTTTGACTGTTGTGTGGAATTCCTGCTACAGGGATTGGTTACCAGGGACGATGCTAGATGCACCATAGGAGTGAGATAAATCAGGAGTAGGTATGCAGCTCAGCTCCTGACCATTTCAATCCCTGAAACTGTATTAATATGTGAACTGAGTGCTAGCGCCTCTGACACTTTGCAAAAATAAGCATATCTCAAGAGGAAGACACATCATCCTAGACCACAGGTGTTATCTATAAAAGTTTTTTTATAATAAATTTATTTTTTATTGGTGTTCAATTTGCCAACATACAGAATAACACCCAGTGCTCATCCCGTCAAGTGCCCCCCTCCGTACCCATCACCCATTCACTCCCACGCCCCTCCCTCCTCCCCTTCCACCACCCCTAGTTTGTTTTCCCGAGTTAGGAGTCTTTATGTTCTATCTCCCTTTCTGATATTTCCCACACACTTATTCTCCCTTCCCTTATATTCCCTTTCACTATTATTTATATTCCCCAAATGAATGAGAACATATAATGTTTGTCCTTCTCTGATTGACTTACTTCACTCAGCATAATACCCTCTAGTTCCATCCACGTTGAAGCAAATGGTGGGTATTTGTCATTTCTAATGACTGAGTAATATTCTATTGTATATCTATAAATGTTTTGTGTCAATACTGGCAGACAGAATTTTAAAATTGAAGAGTTCCTGCAATATGGATTAAAAATTCAGAAACAATAGAAAAACTCAAAGAGGTTCTTGATTTTGGAGTTGACACACCAACTCTAAAGTTATTATGTGTAAACGAAACGTTCAGACTAAGAATTATAGCCAAATGAACAAACAATGAAGAGACTAATATGTAACTTTTTGGAAGTACAGTAGCTAAAGTTAGGAACTCAATGAATGTACTTCACAGAGTAGAAATAGCTAAGGAGAAAATTTGTGAACTAGAATACAGATCAGTAGAAAGTATTTAGAGTGAGATATTGAGAGACAAAAGGATAGAAAAGTCAGGAATGAGGGTTTGAGTTAAAATATATAGGGACATCCATATCCATAAAAAATAAATTTATAAGAAAATTTTCTTTTGTAAAATAAAACATAACTGACTCGAGAACTATATAATCTGAGCAGACATATAACAGAATGAATCACAAGTCAAAAAACATTTCTAACAAAAAAAAGATCAGGACTAGATGGTTTCAGTGGTGACTTTTATCAGCGAATACAGAATTAACACAAGTATGCTCAAAGTCTAAAAAGTAGATAGGAGGAAACACTTCTTTTTTCTTTTCCTTTTTATTTTTTTATTGAAGTTCAATTTGCCAACATATAGCATAACACCCAGTCCTCATCCCACCAAATGCCCCCTTCATTGCTCATCACCCAGTCACCCCAACCCCCTTCCCACCATCCTTTCCACTACCCCTTGTTTGTTCCCAGTGAGGAGTCTCTCAAGTTTTGTCACCCTCACTGATATTTTCACTCATTTTCTTTCCTTTCACCTTTATTCCCTTTCACCCTTTTACTATTTTTTATATTCCCTGAATGAATGAGACCATATAATGTTTGTCCTACTCTGATTGACTTATTTCACTCAGCATAATACCCTCCAGTTCCATCCATGTCGAAGCAAATAGTGGGTATTTGTCATTTCTAATGGCTGAGGAATATTCCATTGTATACATAGACCACAGCTTCTTTATCCATTCATCTTTCTTTTTTTTTTCACTAAACTCATACCTTTCAATAGTAACTCTGAACGTGAACGGGCTTAATGACCCCGTCAAAAGGCGCAGGGTTTCAGACTGGATAAAAAAGCAGAAACCATCTATTTGCTGTCTACAAGAGACTCATTTTTTTTTATTTTATTTTATTTTTTTTTATTGGTGTTCAGTTTACTAACATACAGAATAACACCCAGTGCCCGTCACCCATTCACTCCCACCCCCCGCCCTCCTCCCCTTCTACCACCCCTAGTTCGTTTCCCAGAGTTAGCAGTCTTTACGTTCTGTCTCCCTTTCTGATATTTCCCACACATTTCTTCTCCCTTCCCTTATTTTCCCTTTCACTATTATTTATATTCCCCAAATGAATGAGAACATATAATGTTTGTCCTTCTCCGACTGACTTACTTCACTCAGCATAATACCCTCCAGTTCCATCCACGTTGAAGCAAATGGTGGGTATTTGTCATTTCTAATAGCTGAGTAATATTCCATTGTATACATAAACCACATCTTCTTTATCCATTCATCTTTCGTTGGACACCGAGGCTCCTTCCACAGTTTGGCTATCGTGGCCATTGCTGCTAGAAACATCGGGGTGCAGGTGTCCCGGCGTTTCATTGCATTTGTATCTTTGGGGTAAATCCCCAACAGTGCAATTGCTGGGTCGTAGGGCAGGTATATTTTTAACTGTTTGAGGAACCTCCACACAGTTTTCCAGAGTGGCTGCACCAGTTCACATTCCCACCAACAGTGTAAATATCATTCTCAATGGGGAAGCACTGGGAGCCTTTCCCCTAAGATCAGGAACAAGACAGGGATGTCCACTCTCACCACTGCTATTCAACATAGTACTGGAAGTCCTAGCCTCAGCAATCAGACAACAAAAAGACATTAAAGGCATTCAAATTGGCAAAGAAGAAGTCAAACTCTCTCTCTTCGCCGATGACATGATACTCTACATAGAAAACCCAAAAGTCTCCACCCCAAGATTGCTAGAACTCATACAGCAATTCGGTAGCGTGGCAGGATACAAAATCAATGCCCAGAAGTCAGTGGCATTTCTATACACTAACAATGAGACTGAAGAAAGAGAAATTAAGGAGTCAATCCCATTTACAATTGCACCCAAAAGCATAAGATACCTAGGAATAAACCTCACCAAAGATGTAAAGGATCTATACCCTCAAAACTATAGAACACTTCTGAAAGAAATTGAGGAAGACACAAAGAGATGGAAAAATATTCCATGCTCATGGATTGGCAGAATTAATATTGTGAAAATGTCAATGTTACCCAGGGCAATATACACGTTTAATGCAATCCCTATCAAAATACCATGGACTTTCTTCAGAGAGTTAGAACAAATTTTTTTAAGATTTGTGTGGAATCAGAAAAGACCCCGAATAGCCAGGGGAATTTTAAAAAAGAAAACCATATCTGGGGGCATCACAATGCCAGATTTCAGGTTGTACTACAAAGCTGTGGTCATCAAGACAGTGTGGTACTGGCACAAAAACAGACACATAGATCAGTGGAACAGAATAGAGAATCCAGAAGTGGACCCTGAACTTTATGGGCAACTAATATTCGATAAAGGAGGAAAGACTATCCATTGGAAGAAAGACAGTCTCTTCAATAAATGGTGCTGGGAAAATTGGACATCCACATGCAGAAGAATGAAACTAGACCACTCTCTTTCACCATACACAAAGATAAACTCAAAATGGATGAAAGATCTAAATGTGAGACAAGATTCCATCAAAATCCTAGAGAAGAACACAGGCAACACCCTTTTTGAACTCGGCCATAGTAACTTCTTGCAAGATACATCCACAAAGGCAAAAGAAACAAAAGCAAAAATGAACTATTGGGACTTCATCAAGATAAGAAGCTTTTGCACAGCAAAGGATACAGTCAACAAAACTCAAAGACAACCTACAGAATGGGAGAAGATATTTGCAAATGACATATCAGATAAAGGGCTAGTTTCCAAGATCTATAAAGAACTTATTAAACTCAACACCAAAGAAACAAACAATCCAATCATGAAATGGGCAAAAGACATGAACAGAAATCTCACAGAGGAAGACATAGACATGGCCAACATGCATATGAGAAAATGCTCTGCATCACTTGCCATCAGGGAAATACAAATCAAAACTACAATGAGATACCACCTCACACCAGTGAGAATGGGGAAAATTAACAAGGCAGGAAACAACAAATGTTGGAGAGGATGCGGAGAAAAGAGACTCATTTTAGACAGAAGGACACCTACAGCCTGAAAATAAAAGGTTGGAGAACCATTTACCATTTAAATGGTCCTCTAAAGAAAGCAGGGGTAGCCATCGTTATATCAGATAAACTAAAATTTACCCCGAAGACTGTAGTGAGAGATGAAGAGGGACACTATATCATACTTAAAGGATCTATCCAACAAGAGGACTTAACAATCCTCAATATATATGCCCCGAATGTGGGAGTTGCCAAATATATCAATCAATTAATAACCAAAGTGAAGAAATACTTAGATAATAATACACTTATACTTGGTGACTTCAATCTAGCTCTTTCTATACTCGATAGGTCTTCTAAGCACAACATCTTCAAAGAAACGAGAACTTTAAATGATACACTGGACCAGATGGATTTCACAGATATCTACAGAACTTTACATCCAAACTCAACTGAATACACATTCTTCTCAAGTGCACATGGAACTTTCTCCAGAATAGACCACATACTGGGTAACAAATCAGACCTGAACCAATACCAAAAGATTGGGATCGTCCCCTGCATATTCTCAGACCATAATGCCTTGAACTTAGAACTAAATCACAACAAGAAGTTTGGAAAGACCTCAAACACGTGGAGGTTAAGGACCATCCTGCTAAAAGGTGAAAGGGTCAATCAGGAAATTAAGGAAGAATTAAAAAGATTCGTGGAAACTAATGAGAATGAAGATACAACCATTCAAAATCTTTGGGATGCAGCAAAAGCAGTCCTACAAGCATCCATTCAAAAACTGGAAAGAACTCAAATACAAAAGCTAACCTTACACATAAAGGAGCTAGAGAAAAAACAGCAAATAGATCCTACACCCAGCAGAAGAAGAGAGTTAATAAAGATTCAAGCAGAACTCAACTAAATCGAGACCAGAAGAACTGTGGAACAGATCAACCGAACCAGGAGTTGGTTCTTTGAAAGAATTAATAAGATAGATAAACCATTAGCCAGCCTTATTAAAAAGAAGAGAGAGAAGACTCAAATTAATAAAATCATGAATGAGAAAGGAGAGATCACTACCAAAACCAAGGAAATACAAACGGTTTTAAAAACATATTATGAACAGCTATACGCCAATAAATTAGGCAATCTAGAAGAAATGGACGCATTCCTGGAAAGCCACAAACTACCAAAACTGGAACAGGAAGAAATAGAAAACCTGAACAGGCCAATAACCAGGGAGGAAATTGAAGCAGTTATCAAAAACCTCACAAGACACAAAAGTCCAGGGCCAGATGGCTTCCCAGGAGAATTCTATCAAACGTTTAAAGAAGAAACCATACCTATTCTACTAAAGCTGTTTGGAAATATAGAAAGAGATTGAGTACTTCCAAATTCATTCTATGAGGCCAGCATCACCTTAATTCCAAAATCAGACAAAGACCCCACCAAAAAGGAGAATTGTAGACCAATATCCTTGATGAACATGGATGCAAAAATTCTCAACAAGATACTAGCCAATAGGATCCAACGGTATATTAAGAAAATTATTCACCATGACCAAGTAGGATTTATCCCTGGACACAAGGCTGCTTCAACACTCGTAGAACAATCAATGTGATTCATCATATCAGCAAAAGAAAAACCAAGAACCATATGATCCTCTCAATAGATGCAGTGAAAGCATTTCACAAAATACAGCATCCATTCCTGATCAAAACTCTTCAGAGTGTAGGGATAGAGGGAACTTTCCTCGACATCTTAAAAGCCATCTATGAAAAGCCCACAGCAAATATCATTCTCAATGGGGAAGCACTGGGAGCCTTTCCCCTAAGATCAGGAACAAGACAGGGATGTCCACTCTCACCACTGCTATTCAACATAGTACTGGAAGTCCTAGCCTCAGCAGTCAGACAACAAAAAGACATTAAAGACATTCAAATTGGCAAAGAAGAAGTCAAACTCTCCCTCTTCGCAGATGACATGATACTCTACATAGAAAACCCAAAAGACTCCACGCCAAGATTGCTAGAACTTATACAGCAATTCGGCAGCGTGGCAGGATACAAAATCAGTGCCCAGAAGTCAGTGGCATTTCTATACACTAACAATGAGACTGAAGAAAGAGAAATTAAGGAGTCAATCCCGTTTACAATTGCACCCAAAAGCATAAGATACCTAGGAATAAACCTCACCAAAGAGGTAAAGGATCTATACCCTAAAAACTATAGAACACTTCTGAAAGAAATTGAGGAAGACACAAAGAGATGGAAAAATATTCCATGCTCATGGATTGGCAGAATTAATACTGTGAAAATGTCAATGTTACCCAGAGCAATTTACACGTTTAATGCAATCCCTATCAAAATACCATCGACTTTCTTCATTCATCTTTCAATGGAGAAAACACTTCTTAATTCATTCCATAATGCCTGTTTTGTTTTCACACTTAACGGAGTCAAAGTTGTTGCAAGGAAATGAAGCTACGTATGAAATTGTAATGACTATGGATATAAGAATACTTATCCAAGTCCAAGTAAACTAAATCCAGCAGAACTTCACAGGGATTCTACAGCATAACCAAGTGAGAGTTATCCCAGGAGTGCAAAGACAGGTCAATACACAAAAGTCACTCAATGTAATACACCATACAAATGGAATTAAGGGGAAAAAAACTACATGATCATCTTAGTAGATACAGGAAGAGTACAAGAGATTGCTAGAAGAAATGAAAGAAGACATACATAAATGTAAAGATATCCCATGATCATGGACTGGAAGGCTTACTAATGTCAAGATGTAGTACTCCCCATATTTATGTACGGATTCAATGTAATCCTATGGAAATTCCAATTCCCTGTTTTTTTATGCAGGGGGGGTTGTTTTGTTTTGTTTTGTCTTGTTTTCAGAATTGACCCTAAATAGCTGAAACAATATTTGAAAAGGACAAAGTAGGAGGGCTAGCACTTCCTGACTTAAAAACTGACTTTGAAGCAGAACAGTGTTGTGCTTGCGCAAGGATAGACATAGACCAAAGGAATGGAATCACAATACAGAAATGAACTCACACATCAGCGATACTCAACCAGGGGCCGAATAATATTTTATTATTAAAAAATATTAAAAATAATGTTTAATGGGCAAGACTCTAGAATATTCACCAGCATTTTAAACTGAGAGAATTTAATTGAAGCACATCAACCATTCTAAAAATACATGAGTTCATAATATTGAAGAAGAAAACCCCTTCATTGTCTTCCTTTGGAGGATGATGCTGAGGGAATCCACACAATGACCCTCACAGTGGGGAAATAATTGTTTATTTTTTAATTCTTATTTTTTTAATAATAAAAATATTTTTTATTCGTGTTCAATTTGCCAGCATACAGAATAACACCCAGTGCTCATCCCGTCAAGTGCCCCCCTCAGTGCCCGCCACCCAGTCACACCCTCCCCCTGCCCTCCTCCCCTTCCACCACCCCTAGTTCGTTTCTCAGAGTTAGGTGTCTCTCATGTTCTGTCTCCATTTCTGATATTTCCCACCCATTTCTCAATTCTTATTTGTAAACATTTTATTTATTTATTCATGATAGACAGAGAGAGGCAGAGACACAGACAGAAGGAGAAGCAGGCTCCATGCAGGGACCCCGACGTGGGACTCGATCACGGGTCTCTAGGATCACACCCTGAGCTGAAGGTGGTGCTAAATTGCTGAGCCACCCAGGCTGCCTGGAAAGAGTTGTTTAAGGATTTTTCCCTTAGAATATTGCAACTAATAAATGAAGATTGAAATACGGAATATGAGTATTCTCATCTTATAAACCCCTAATGAAACATCCAGTTTAGGTAAGATTAATGACCACTGTTAATATTAATCAAGAGATGCAGCCAGGTGGACCTCAGAGGGGAAGTACACACAATAGTTATGAAATATTCTTACCAAAAATCAATTGTAAGTCAGATTGAGCCTCTAGGACCTACCAGTTTCCCAGAATGTAAGAAGCAACACAATATGCTAATCAACACTACAGGCACAGCATCAGCAACACCTGTGATGTGTGTGAAAAGCTTGCAGGATAAAAAACCAGTTTTCTTCAATAAAAAAGTTGAAGTAATAATATTGAAAGTGAAATAAGTCAATCGGAGAAGGACAAACATTATATCTTCTCATTCATTTGGGGAATATAAATAATAGTGAAAGGGAATAGAAAGGAAGGGAGAAGAAATGGGTAGTAAATATCGGAAAGGGAGACAGAACATAAAGACTCCTAACACTGGGAAATGAACTAGGGGTGGTGGCAGGGGAGGAGGGCGGGGGGTGTGTGAATGGGTGATGGACACTGAGGTGGGGCACTTGACGGGATAAACACTGGATGTTATTCTGTATGTTGGTAAATTGAACACCAATAAAAAAATAAATTTATTATTAAAAAAAAAGAAAATAGAGGAACAGGCAGCCAGTGAATGAGAGACTTTAGAGGCATCAGAGAACAGTGGATGGATGTTATTGAATCCTGTTCCAAAACAAAGTATAAAGGAAACATGAGCCAATCTGGACAATTAAAGCACTAAATGGAACTTTTATAATATTAAGGATAATATTAATTTCTTTGTGGAGAATAGTTAAACTGAAGTTGTGTTTAAAGTCACTGTTGAGAGGGATTAGATATGATTAACTGTAGACTGATAATTATTGAAGTTGGTTGGTGCAAATAGGTAATCCATTATTGCTCTAGTTCCATGTCTGAGTGTTTGAGAACATCCATAATAAAGAGAGTCAAGGAAGTGACACACAGAGGAGAGGAGCCAGATGTGCTGTACACGTTTGAAAATGTGCATAATCCTGCTAATCATCAGGAGAAAGCAAGTTCCCATGTTAAAAACGTCCTCCTGCCCACCCGCCCAAATGTCTCAAACTAAGCAGAGGGGCAGTAACCAGCGGTGTTGTGGACGGGAGCCACTGGAAGGGAGTGTAAATCAGGACACATTTGTCATTTTCTACTGATGTGGAGGATCCCTGTTCCTCACCCGGGTCTTCACTTTCCCTCTGGAAGTGCGCACAGGTGCACAGGGAGACCGCAGGGAGGCTGTTCTCGGCAGCGTTAGGACCATAGCTGCACTAGTGAGTTGTGGTTTGTTGCCTGGCGGAGAACTAGACAAGAACTAGACTAGAACTAGACTAGAACTAGACAAGAACTAGACTAGAACTAGAACTAGACTGCGTAAACAGGAAGCAGCATGATGCTGACCATGGACCGCAGCCTGAGAACAGCTGCTCATCACAGGTCAGGCTCAGGTCACTCACTCTCAAAGCCTGGATATCCAAAGGCAGTTGGTCCTCAAGGACCCAAGTCATCCTGTTCAAAACTGCTTGCTCAGGTCCAGGTGGAGGAGGTCACCACCAGGAGCCACACCACACCCGTCTCCCTCTCCCCTGATCATCCTGGGTTGTGTCCTGAAAATCTGCATTGACCCCCTGCCTCCACCACACCTGTCAACTCAAGACCCTTCTCATGTCTCATGTGAATGGTCGCAATGGTTTCATAATGAGCTCTAGCCTGCCCATTCCCTACTTTGTATCCCAAACAGAGCTCCTTGTGCAGAGTCACCAAATCCTCCCTCATGTCATATTGCTCCCTAATGCAAATGAGTGACAGCTTCCCCACCAGCTGAGGGATCCTGGAGAGGAACCCAAAAGGGACTGGAACCCTCAGCTCCAGACAGGGACATCATACTCGGAGATTCTCTGATTCTCGCCATCTGTCATGATGTCTGTCTACCTCCATCCAACTTTAGTGTGTGACCAGCTCTCATCTTCAATGGGCTCTCTGTCACTCTCTGATGTGACAGTTTCCTGTTTGTGCCATCAGCAGCCTGGTCATGCCCCCCTCACTGCCTGTGTCCCATCAAATTTCAACTGTTTGTTGTAAAGTCGGCCTTTTTACAGAGCCATGAGCTCCCAGGGCTGGCCCTGGTCTACAGTATTTCTGCATCCCTGTGGCCATGTCCCTTCGAAGGGTGTGCTCAGTACTCTGGTGACCTACTGATTTGAGCCTGAGAAATGCACTTCAGGTCACGAGGGAGCCTGGTGCTGTGATCTCTGTTTACAATGAAAACCGGGTTCTTTAGCTGGAATGACCCTGAAGTCCAAGACAGTGCTGGCCAGGGCAGGAGTGGGGTCACCCCTTCAGCTGCTGAGGCAAGCCCTGAGTGCTTACTGTCTACCTTAGCTCTAAAGCCTCCCTTACACACATGGTGTCCTTCATACCTGGCAGCCCTGAGGGATGGCTGCCTTGACCCTTACTTCTTCCAGGTGAGGGTCATGACTGTTCAAGATCACACAGCCAGCACCTGCTCTCCCAGGGTCTCCCAAGCTCCTGGCTCACATCCGTGCTGATGATGACGACGTCAGCAGGAGAACTCTCACCCTTCTTCCTTCATTAATGTCTCCCATGCAATGAAGAGAGAGTGGGGAGGTGGCAGGGGAGGACCCTCAGGGACTCAGGTAGTCTGGTGGATACCTGAGGTTCAGTCTTCAATAGACTCCTTGATCTTGGTTGACTCGTGGGAGGGAAGGGTCTCAGCTCACCTCAGTTTCCACGACTTGTTGCATCATCCAGGCAGCAGAGCAAGGACCTGCACATTGGGGTCACTGTGCTGGGAAGGTCTCTCCTCCTGCAAGGCTGGGATTTGGAGCCTTAAATGCCCAATTAGGTGAGCTTGTTTGTGTTCTGGTCTCTGGAGTGCTCTGGGACTCCTGGTTCTCCTGGGTTCTCCTGTCACCAAGCTTTGTCTGACCTGCCCTCCTCTACCTGTCCAGGCACCAAAATCCAGACGTTTCTGTGCTCCCCAGGGGGTGAGCAGAAGAAGATCATAAACTCTAATAGCCTCGCTGTGGCCCTGAGTTGACTGTCCTCCCAGTGGAGGCAGGTGTGAACTCCTGAGCCCAAAGCCATTTCATCACCCCTTTCCCATTCACCTTGTATCATTATCTACGAGCTGAAATGATCTGTCAGGAAAAAACAGTCCTCTCTGGGATCATCTCCGTTGGTCTCCCTGCAGCTCCTCAGCAGAGTCTGACTCAGAAGTGGAAGAACACCTCCGTGAATACATTTCTGTTCCTGCAGAAGGATCAGGAAGAGGTTGCTTTTCTAAATCATGGAACCAAAATAAGTTTGAGAAATTCAAGCACTTAGAATGTGTTGGCATGCAGTGAGGATGCCCCTCTGTTTACGTCAATCACTGTCCCAGCCCTGTGGGAGTTCTGGGGTTTCCACACGTCACTTGTTGGGGAGATGTTGGCCTGGGGGCACTTGTGTCTTTTACTTAATTGTTTTTTCTTGTTTTAAAATTGTATTTAGGGGATCCCTGGGTGGCGCAGTGGTTTAGCTTTGGCCTTAGGGTGCGATCCTGGAGACCCGGGATTGAATCCCACGTCGGGCTCCCGGTGCATGGAGCCTGCTTCTCCCTCTTCCTGTGTCTCTGCTTCTCTCTCTGTGTGTGTGACTATCATAAATAAATTTTAAAAAAATTAAAATTGTATTTATTATTCAAGAGAGATACAGAGATAGAGGCAGAGATAGAGGCAGATGGAGAAGCAGGCTCCTCCAGGGGCCCCCACATGGGCTTCATCCCTGGACACCAGGGATAGAACATTATGCTCAACCACTGAGCCACCAAGGTGTCCCAATTTGTTTTTGTCTTTTAGATAAATATGATCACACCCAACATCGTGTTGGCATTTTTAATCTTTTTACCGTATACTGTGCAATTGTCACATTTGTAAGTAGTGACATTCTCATTCCGTGTCTTCAGTGTTCTGTTGTGAAGGGGATTAAGACATCCTCATTTCACTATGTGAATGCCTATTTAGGAATGCACATTTTTTAAAACATGATTCATTAGCCTACTATTACTATATCTTGTTTAAAATGTGGTGTTCAGAAATTCATCAGTTGCATATAACCACCCCTGCTCATCACATCACACGCATATTTTAATGACCATCTCCCAGTTATCCCATGCCCCAACGACCTTCTGTCCAGTAACCCTCAGGTCGTTTCCTAACTGAAGACTCACTTTTATTTTTATTAGTTTTTTAATAATAAATTTATTTTCTATATGTGATCAATTTGCCAACATACAGAATAACACCCAGAGCTCATCCCATCAAGTGCCCCCCTCAGTGCCCGTCACGCATTCACCCCCACCCTCCACCCTCCTCCCCTTCCACCACCCCTAGTTCTCTTCCCAGATTTAGGAGTCTTCATGTTCTGTCTCCCTTTCTGTAATCTCCTACCAAATTCTTCTCCCTTCCCTTCTACTCCCTTTCACTGTTATTTATATTCCCCAAATGAATGAGAAGATATCATGTTTGTCCTTCTCTGATTGACTTACTTCACTCAGCATAATACCCTCCAGTTCCATCCACGTTGAAGCAAATGGTGGGTATTTGTCATTTCTAATGGCTGAGTAATATTCCATTGTATACATAAACCACATCTTCTTTATCCATTCATCTTTCGATAGACTCACTTTTAAAACTGTACTCTGAAAAGGTCACTTATCCTAGGATGTACAATTTTAATAAATTTATAAGAAACAATATATTATTGTTGATTTTAGGTACAGCATCCCTCTAAAGCTTATTTCTCTGGCATGAATGAAATTGCTTCCTGTTATTTAAAAATTTAAACACCTGAGTCCTGGCAAACACCATCCCCTACATCTAGCCTCCAGAACTCTCAGACTCCCTTCACCACATCTTTCACGTGGCCATGTGTTTCTGGCCCAGCCTCCACACAGCCTCCTTCACATCCTTGTTTTGCAGACTGTAGATGAGGGGATTGAGCTTTGGGATGACCAGCGTGTAGAAGACAGAGACCACCTTGCCCTGCTCCATGGACTCAGTTGCTCCTGGCTGGGTATATATTACAAAGACGGTCCCAAAAAAGAGGGTCATTGCAGTCATGTGGGAGCCACAGGTGGAGAAGACCTTGCATCTCCCAGCTCCTGAGCCCACAGATGCCCACAGATGCCAAACAAGAGAAGTTCATTGATGGCCGTGTTGCCACAGGCGATCTGGAACAGAGGGGGCACATCACAGAGGACGTGGTTGATGCAGTTGGAGCTGCAGAATGAGAGGTTGAATGTGAAGCTTCTCTGCATCAGAGTTGAAGCAGCCTCCACAGTAGGTGCACAGCACCAGGCGAGTGCAGCCAGACTGGCACATGGTGCTAGGGTAGCTCAAGGGTCTACAAATGGCCATGAAGTGGTCGTAGGACATAACACCCAGGAGGAAGCATTCAGTGGTAGCCACCAGGGATAAAAAGAAAAACTGGGTGGCACATTCTGTAAAGGTGATGACCTTGGATGAGGAGAAGTAGTTGGCCGGTGCATTGGGGGCAATGACAGATGAGTAGCACAAGTCCACGAAGGAGGGGTTCTTGAGGAAGACATACATTGGGAAGTGTAGGCAGGCATCCAGGGTGCTAAAGATGATCATGAGGAAGTTGCCCAGTATAGTCACCATGTACAGGGCCAAGAACACAGTGAAGAGCATGGCTTGGGTCTCCAGACCACCCCTAAATCCCTCTAGTACAAAATCTTGAAAGTGGCCATGGAGAGGTTTCATTACTGTGGGATGGCATGAGCCTCAGCCCTCACCATGGAATTACTACTCCAGTATAGGCAGTTTAAGTGGGTCAAGCTAAACTTCCTGCTGAAGACTATTTTGAAAAGATAAATACTGAAAAAAAAATCTGATTGAAGGTATAAGAGAGTTACTGGATTGCAGAAGATTTATTAAAGAAAATTAGATATAAAAAACAGGCATAAGTATTTCATTATGGGAACTTCCTTTTCCCTTGAGATGTAAGCCAATTTTGAAGAGGAATCTTAGAGGCTAGGTGGCTAACCAGTGAGGTTTTGCCTGTCTTGCAGAGCAAGACTCTGACTCTGTTTGGTCATAGCATCCAATCATGATACATCATAGGAGTGAGATAAATCAGGAGTAGCTATGCAGCCAAGCTTCTAGCCATTTCAATCAAGAAAGTGTATTACGATGTGATCTGAGTGCCAGTGCCTCTCACACCTTGCAAAAATACATATATCTCAAGAGGCAGACACATTATGCTGGACTGAAGTTGCTATCTATAAAAGTTCTGTGTAAATAATGTCAGACAGAATTTTGAGATTGAGGAGTTCCTACAAAACAAATTAAAATATCATAAACAATAGAAAACACAAAAGAGCTTTCGGTTTTTGGAGTTAACACACATCAACTTTACTTTTTTATTTAATTAACTTTTTAATTATTTTTAAAAAGTATTTATTTATTTCTTCATGAGAGACACAAAGAGAGAGGCAGAGACATCGGCAGAGGGAGATGCAGGCTCCATGCAGGGAGCCTGCCGTGGAACTCCATCCAAGGTCTCCAGGATCATGCACTGGGCTGAAGGTGGCACCAAACCACTGACCACCAGGGCTGCCTCCACAAATAAGCTTTAAATGGAAATTATTATGTATGGAGGATAAAGATGAGAGTAAGAAACTTCGCAGATATGTAAAGCAATCAAGAGAATAATATCTAACTTTTTACAAGTATAGTGGCTAGATTTGGAACTCAATGAAAGTAGTTTACAGATTAGATATAGCTAGAAAGAAAGTTTGTGAAATGGAATACAGAGCAGTAGAAAATATTCAGAATCAAGTTTTGAGAAGCAAAAGGATAGAAAAACAAGAAATGAGGGTTAGGTACGAAAGATGTAGGGACATCCCTTCTATGAGTTCCTAAAGAAGGTTTAAAGAGAGAAAAGGCTGAATCAGTGCTTGAAGAGAGAATGGATACTTATTATCTCAAGCCAATGAATGAAATTATTCTAAAGATTCATTAACCCTACCAAATCAAAGCAGGATTTATAGAAAGAACACCACACTTGAACATATGATAGTAAAAATATTTAGAACCAAGAGAAAAAGACAAATATAAAAACAGCCTGACATAGAACATATAGTCACTTCAAGGATGGATAAGTGGCACAGTCGGGTAGGCCTCTGACTCCTGGTTTTGACTCAGGTTGTGATCTCAGAGTTGTGAGATTGGGCTCCATTTTAGGCCCACATTCAGCGCACAGTCTGCTTGAAACACTGTCCCTCTGCCACTGCCCTTCCTCCCCTAAAATAAATAAATCAATCTTAAAAAGAAGACATATTCACTTCAAAGTATCAACTTTAGAAGTAAGATTGACAATTGGCTTATCAGACTAAAAATAATGGAAGCCACGTAAAAAAATAATTACCAACTAGAATTCTACCAACAGGTATCCGTCAGAATGCAAAAGAAATGTAGAAATCATAGTTTAAGACTTCAATGCTCCACTTTCAATAATGAATTGTACAACAAAACTAAGTATCAGTAAGGAAATAACAGATGTGAACAGCATTATAAACCAAATACTTAACAGGCATATGTGGAACACACTGTGTTCATCAATAGCAGAATACATTAGTCTCCAGTGCACATGGAACATTATTCAGGATCGACCGTATGCTATTTCACAAAGCAGTCTCAATAAATGTTAGAAGATTGAAAGTATAAGAAGTATGCTCTCCAAACAAAATGGAATGAAATCACAAAGCAACAGCATAAGGCCATTTGGAAAACTTACAGATACGTGGAAGCTCAACAACACATTTTTAAATCACCAGTGGGTCAAAGAAGAAATCACAATGGAAATTACAAAGTATTATGAGATTAATGAAAATGGGAACACTATACCCCAAGACTTAGGAGATGCAATGAAAGAAGGACTCAGAAATTTATAGGTATAAACACCAATATTTTAAAAAGATTTGTATTCCATAATTAACTTTCTACCTTAGGAAAGAGAGTAGAAAGGAATAAAAAACTATGCTCAAAGGAAATAGAATGAATGGAATAATGAAGATTAGAGAAGAGATCAATGAATTAGAGGAGAGTAGAATAAGACACTACAATCAAAGACACTAAAAGCTAGTTCTCTGAAAAGTTTGATCAACTAGATAAACTTTGGCTAGGTGGCGGAGAAAGTCAGAAAACTTAAATTTCTAAAATCAGAAATGAAAGCAGACCCATGACTTTTGATCTTCAGAAATAAAAATTACCATAATATATTGGAACAATCGTATTCCAACAAGTGAGCTAACCTAGACGAAATGAACCAATTCCTGGAAACGGTGTAACAGAACTGACTCAAGGAGAAATAGGAAATCTGAGCAGACATACAACAAACAGATGGAGTCAATAGTCAAAACGCTTTTCTAACAAAGAGAAGTCCAGGACCAGAGGGTTTCAGTGGTGACTTTTACCAGTGAATACAAGAATTAACACATGCACAACTCAAAGTCTAAAATGTAGATAGGAGAAACCACTTCCTAATACATTTCATAAGGCCTTCATATGGCGTACATTTCACACTAAATGGGGTCAAAGATATTGCAAGAAAATTAAGCTAAAGATCAATATGTCTTATGAATATAGATACAAAAATCCTTATCAAAATTGAAGCAAGCCAAATCCAGCAGAACTTCACGGGGATTATACATTATAAACAAGTGAGAGTATCCCAGGGTAGCAATACTGAATCAATATAGAAAAATCAGGAATCCCTGTGTGGCTCAGCAGTTTACCACCTGCATTCTGCCTAGGGCGTGGTCCTGGAGTCCCAGGATTGAGTCCCATGTCGGGCTCCCTGCATGGATCCTGCTTCTCCCTCTGCCTGTGGTCTGCCTCTCTCTCTCTGTGTGTCTCTCATAAATAAATAAATAAATAAATAAATAAATAAATAAATAAGTAAAATTTTAAAAATATAGTAAAATCATTTAATTTAGTATACCATACAAATGGAAGTTAGGGGAAAATAAACCAAAAATATTCTCCTTAGATATAAAAAAAATGTTGAAAGAAATTAAAGAAGACCTGCTAAATGTAAAGATATCCCATGATCAAGGAGTGGAAGACCTACTAATGTCAAGATGTAGTAATCTCTACATTTACATACAGATTCAATGTAATCCTATGGAAATTCTAGTTACTTTTTTTTTTTTGCAGAAATCAACCCTAAATAGCCAAAAACAATATTTAATTTTTTGTATATTTTTTATTGGAGTTCGATTTCCCAACATGTACCATAACACCCAGTGCTTATCCTCTCAAGTGACCCCTCAATGCCTGTCACCCAGTCACCCCAACTGCCCCCACCCACCTCCTCTTCCACTACCCTTTGTTCGTTTCCCAGGGTTAGGAGTCTCTCATGTTCATCTCCCTCACTGATATTTCCCACTCATTTTCTCTCCTTTCCCCTTTATTTCCTTTCACTATTTTTTAAATTCCCCAAATGAATGAGACCATATAATGGCCAAAACAACATTTGAAAGAACAAAGTAAGAGGGCTAACACTTCCTGGTTTCAAAACTGTCTTTAAATCAGACCACTGTTGTGCATGCACAAGGATAGACATAGACCAAAGGAATGGAATCAAGAAAACAGAAATAAACTCACACACTTGCGATTTTCACAAGGGGGCCCAAAGGCCACATCCAACGGTGAAAAAAGAGTCCTTTTTCAAATATTGATGGGAAAACTGAATACCCACATGAAAAAGAATGCATCAAGAGCTTTACCTCAACAATCAATGTGATTCATCATATCAGCAAAAGAAAAAACAAGAACCATATGATCCTCTCATTAGATGCAGAGAAAGCATTTGACAAAATACAGCATCCATTCCTGATCAAAACCCTTCAGAGTGTAGGGATAGAGGGAACATGCCTCAAATCTTAAAAGCCACCTACGAGAAGCCCACAGCAAATATCATTCTCAATGGGGAAGCGCTGGGAGCCTTTCCTCTAAGTCAGGAACAAGACAGGGATGTCCACTCTCACCACTGTTATTCAACATAGTACTGGAAGTCCTAGCCTCAGCAATCAGACAACAAAAAGACATTAAAGGCATTCGAATTGGCAAAGAAGAAGTCAAACTCTCCCTCTTCGCCGATGACATGATACTCTACATAGAAAACCCAAAAGCCTCCACCCCAAGATTGCTAGAATTCATACAGCATTTGGCAGCATGACAGGATACAAAATCAATGCCCAGAAATTAGTGGCATTTCTATACACTAACAATGAGACTGAAGAAAGATAAATATTTTTATAAATTTATTTTTTATTGGTTTTCAATTTGCCAACATACAGAATAACACCCAGTGCTCATCCCATCAAGTGCCCCCCTCAGTGCCCATCATCCATTCACCCCCACTCTGCACCCACCTCCCCTTCCACCACCCCTAGTTTGTTTCCCAGAGTTAGGAGTCTCTATTGTTCAGTCTCCCTTTCTGATATTTCCCACTCATTTTTCTCCTTTCCCCTTTATTCTTTTCCACCATTTCCCATAATCCCCAAATAAATGAGACCATATAATGTTTATTTATACAATGGAATATTACTCAGCCATTAGAAACGACAAATACCCACCAAGAAAGAGAAATTAAGGAGTCAATTCCATTTACCAGTGCACCCAAAAGCATAAGATACCTAGGAATAAACCTAATCAAAGAGGTAAAAGATCTATACCCTAACAACTACAGAACACTTCTGAAAGAAATTGAGGAAGACACAAAGAGATGGAAAAATATTCCATGCTCATGGATTGGAAGAATTAGTATTGTGAAAATGTCAATGGTTCCCAGGGCAATGTACACGTTTAATGCAATCCCTATCAAAATACCATGGACTTTCTTCAGAGACTTGGAACAAATTATCTTAAGATTTGTGTGGAATCATAAAAACCCTGAAGAGCCAGGGGAATATTAAAAAAAAAACATATCTAGGGGCATCACAATGCCAGATTTTAGGTTGTACTACAAATCTGTGGTCATCAAGACAGTGTGGTACTGGCACAAAAACAGACACATAGATCAATGGAACAGATTAGAGAATCCAGAAGTGGACGTGCTGAAATTATAAAATTATTAGAGGTGAAAGAGACATCAGAGGCAATTATTCTGACATGGGATTAGTCAGCAAATTCTTAAACATGACATCAGAGTACAAACATAAATAAATAAATAAATAAATAAATAAATAAGATAAAACAGACAAATTGAACTTCCTCAAAATTAAAATATTGTGCATCAAAGAACACTTTCAAGAGGATGAAGACAAAACCTATATTAAGGTATTTACTTTTGACAAATTACATATATCTAATAAGGATCTTGTATCCATGGAATATAGAGAAAACTTCCAACTCAGTCACAGAATCACAAATTTAAATTGGGCAAAGGGCTTGCATGGGCATTTCTCCAAAAAAAAATATATACCTGGCCAATAAGAGAAGATGCAGAATGTCATTAGTCATTAGGGAAATGTGGAACAAACTACTATGAGATTTCGTTCATTTATTAGAATGCCTACAATTTTTTTATGATAGAGAAGAACAAATGTTGGTGAGAATATGGAAAAAATCATAACCTCATAATGGTGGTACAGCCTCTGTAGAAAGTAGTCCTGCCATCCCTCAGAAAGTTAGATGTAGAGCTTCCCTACGACCCACCCTAATCCACATGTAGGGATGTGCCCAGGAGAAATGACAATATATGTTCACATAAAAGCCCCTTCACAAATGTGCATAATAGCAATATTCATAAGGTAAAAAGCTAATGCAAGCCAAATGTGCATCAAATGGTAAAGAGATTAAAAAATGTGAAATATTCATACAGTGGAAAAATCAATATTCAGCCATTTAAGAAGTAAGGTTCTTTTGGGTGGGGGGTAGGGAGAGAGCACACAAGTGAGCAGGGGGAGGGGCAGAGGGAGAGAAGGGGAGAGGGGGAATCTTAAGTAGGATCCATGCCCAGAATGGAGGCCCATATGGGGCTTGCTCACAACCCTGAGATCATGACCTGAGCCCAAAGCAAGAGTCGGATGCTGAGCTAGGTGATCCACCTGGAGCCCCAAAGGGAATAATGATCTACTACAAGACAGAACATGGATGAGACTTGAAAACATTATGCTGAGTAAATGAAGCTTGACACCAAAGGCTAAATATCCTGTAAGTCCATTTATATAAAATGTGCAGAATAGGGACAGAAGTGTGTTTGTATTTACCAAAATATGGTTGGGGGAGAGGGAAAGGAGCGTGCTGACCGGAATAGCGTTTTTTTGTGTGCGATGAAACTATTCTGGAACCAGAGAGTTGCTCACTGTGGATATAATTAGAAATGAAACATCACACTTGATTAACACTTTGAAGTGGTAAAATTGTCACTTTTGTGTCAATGAGAATTATTCCTCAGTTTAAAATGTTAAAACTAAAAAATAATAATGGTGAAATAAGAACATTCACTAGCATTTTCACTGATAGAATTTACTTGAAGCACATCGATTATGCTAAACAAAATCCCCAGAATTCATAATACCAAAAATAAAAACCCCCTCATTGGTTACCTTTGGAAGCTGATGCTGAGGGAATTCAAGCAGTGACCCTCACAGTGAGGAAATTTTTGTCTCGAGCAAATTTGCTTTACAGAATATTGCTACTAATAAATGAAGATTAAAAAACAGAATTTGGATATTATCATCTTATAAACCCCTAATGAAATAATGAGTTTAGGTAAGATTACTGATATCCACTAATATTAAAAAAGGAAGAGATGCAGCCAGGTGGACTTCTCAGTGGTAATAGAAACAACTCTTATGAAATATTCTTGCCAAATATCAATCATGAATTAGAGTGAGACTTTAGGACCTACCAAGTACTGGAAATATAAGGAGCAAAAGGACATAAGGTGGTTTGCAGGATAAAGAACCTGTTTGTACAATAAATAAAGTGCAGTAATAATTTTGACATGAAAATAGAGGGACAGGCAGCCAATGAGTTAGAGATTCAAGAGTCATCAAGAGAACACAGTGTAAGGATGTTATTGAATCCTGTTCCAACTGGGACAGTTCTCCTGGGTTCCCCTGTCAGCAAGCTTTGTCTGACACCCCCTCCCCTACATGGCCAGGCTCCAAAGCCCAGAAGTCTCTTGGGGCCCCAGGTATCAGGAGAAGAGCATAGACTAAGAGCAGATGCTGTGACCTTGAGTGGACTATTGTCCCTGGGGCAGCAGGTTTCGAACTCCTGAGCCCAAAGCCATTTCATCAACGCTTCCCTCCATCATTAGGCATACCATTCTTCTGTGAGCTCAAAAGATCTGTCTGGAAAGACAATCCTCTCTGGGTTCTTCTCTGCTTGCTGCTGGTCTCTGTGCAGCCGACGCTAATCCATGTGGGGAGAAGACAACTCTGAATACATTTCTGTTCCTGAGGGAGGATTAGTTGGAGGTTGTTTTTAAAAAGTATGAAACTGAAATGTGCCTGAAAAATTCAAGCACATAGAAAGTGTGTGGCCTGCAGTGAGGATGCCCCTCTGTTTACACCAATCACTGTCCCAACTCTGGAGATTTGGGGTTTCTACTTCTGCATCTTTGGGGAGGAGGAGGCCTGAGGGTGCATTGTATTTCATTTAACTTGTTTTTCCATTACAGATATATGACCACACCCAGAGCAGGTCTGAATTTTTAATCTTTTATCAAATACTGTGTAATCCTCACGTTCTACAACAGTGACGTTCTCTTTCAGGGTCTCAGTGTTCCATTGTGTGCGGGACCAAGACTTTCTCATTTCAATCTGTGAATGGCTGTTTAGGATTGTACATTTGTAAAATTAATTTGGTAAGCTAACATACACTATAGCAGTAATTTCAGATGTAGTTTTCAATAAATCATCAGTTGAGTGTGACACTAGGTGCTCATCGCGTCATAAGCCCACCTTGTTGCCCAGATCCAGTTACCCACACCCTCCCCTCCATAAACCCTAAGTTTGTTTCCTATATAGAAGAATCATTTTAAAACTTTATTCTGAAGAGGGCACTTAACCTGAGATCTACTGCTTAATATTTTTAAGGGCACAGTATATCATTATTGATTGTAGGTACATGTACAGCACATTGCTAAAGTGTTTCTTCTTGTTGACAGAAGTTTATGTCTGCTAAATAATAACTCCTCCACCCCACTGGGGAAACCTCCATATACTCCATCAAGTATTCGGGACACACTTCATCACATGGTCATGTGTTTCTGGCCCAGCCTCTGCACAGCCTCCTTCACATCCTTGTTTCGCAGACTGTAGATGAGGGGATTGAGCATTGGGATGACCAGCGTGTAGAAGACAGAGACCACCTTGCCCTGCTCCATGGACTCAATTGCTCCTGGCTGGGCGTACATAACAAAGAGAGTCCCAAAAAAGAGGGTCACTGCAGTCATGTGGGAGCCACAGGTGGAGAAGATCTTGTGCCTCCCAGCTGCCGAGCGCATCCTCAGGATGGTCACTGTGATGTAGCCATAGGAGATGAGAATCACAAATGTCACACCCACAATCATGAACCCACAAATGCCAAACAAGAGAAGTTCATTGATGGCCGTGTTGCCACAGGCGATCTGGAGCAGAGGGGGTACATCACAGAAGAAGTGGTTGATGTGGTTGGAGCTGCAGAATGGGAGGTGGAATGTGAAGCTGGTCTGCACAACAGAGTTGAAGCAGCCTCCACAGACCGCGCCCAGCACCAGGCGAGTGCAGGCAGACTGGCACATGGTGCTGGGGTAGCGCAAGGGGCTACAGATGGCCATGAAGCGGTCATAGGCCATAACACCCAGGAGGAAGCCTTCTGTTGTGGCCAGCAGAGATAAAAAGAAAAACTGGGTGGCACATCCTGCAAAGGTGATGACCTTGGACGAGGAGAAGAAGTTGGCCAGTGCATTTGGGGCAATGACAGATGAGTAGCACAAGTCCACAAAGGAGAGGTTCTTGAGGAAGAAGTACATTGGGGAGTGCAGGCGGGCATCCAGGGTGATAACAATGATCATGAGAATGTTGCCCAGTACAGTCACCATATACAGGGCCAGGAACACAGCAAAGAGCAGGGCCTGGGTCTCAAGGCCACCTCCAAATCCTTCCAGCACAAAATCTTGAAAGTAGGCCATGGAGAGGTTTCCATTACTGTGGGATGGCATGAACCTCAGTCCTCACCACGGGAATTACACCTCCAGTATTAGCAGATTAAGTAGGTCAAGCTAAACTTCTGCTGAAGATAATTTAGAAAAGATAACAAAACCAAAATCTGATTGAAGGTAAAAGAGAGTTAATGGGTTAGTGAAGAATTATTTTAAAAATTTCAAGATAAACACATAGGCCCTCAGATTTCATTACTGAGAGCTTATTTCTCCTTGTTACATAACCCCTTTTTGCAGAAGAATCTGTGAGGGCAGGTGGTTATCAGTGAGGGTTTGACTGTTGTGTGGAACTCCTGCTACAGTGGTTGGTTACCAGGGACAATGCTAGATGCACCATAGGAGTGAAATAAATCAGGAGTAGGTATGCAGCTCAGCTCCTGACCATTTCAATCCCTGAAACTGTATTAATATGTGAACTGAGTGCTAGCGCCTCTGACACTTTGCAAAAATAAGCATATCTCAAGAGGAAGACACATCATCCTAGACCACAGGTGTTATCTATAAAAGTTTTTTTATAATAAATTTATTTTTTATTGGTGTTCAATTTGCCAACATACAGAATAACACCCAGTGCTCATCCCGTCAAGTGCCCCCCTCCGTACCCATCACCCATTCACTCCCACGCCCCTCCCTCCTCCCTTTCCACCACCCCTAGTTTGTTTTCCCGAGTTAGGAGTCTTTATGTTCTATCTCCCTTTCTGATATTTCCCACACACTTCTTCTCCCTTCCCTTATATTCCCTTTCACTATTATTTATATTCCCCAAATGAATGAGAATATATAATGTTTGTCCTTCTCTGATTGACTTACTTCACTCAGCATAATACCCTCCAGTTCCATCCACGTTGAAGCAAATGGTGGGTATTTGTCATTTCTAATGACTGAGTAATATTCCATTGTATATCTATAAATGTTTTCTGTCAATACTGCCAGACAGAATTTTAAAATTGAAGAGTTCCTGCAATATGGATTAAAAATTCAGAAACAATAGAAAAACTCAAAGAGGTTCTTGATTTTGGAGTTGACACACCAACTCTAAAGTTATTATGTGTAAAGGAAACGTTCAGACTAAGAATTATAGCCAAATGAACAAACAATGAAGAGACTAATATGTAACTTTTTGGAAGTACAGTAGCTAAAATTAGGAACTCAATGAATGTACTTCACAGAGTAGAAATAGCTAAGGAGAAAATTTGTGAACTAGAATACAGATCAGTAGAAAGTATTTAGAGTGAGATATTGAGAGACAAAAGGATAGAAAAGTCAGGAATGAGGGTTTGAGTTAAAATATATAGGGACATCCATATCCATAAAAAATAAATTTATAAGAAAATTTTCTTTTGTAAAATAAAACATAACTGACTCGAGAAATATATAATCTGAGCAGACATATAACAGAATGAATCACAAGTCTAAAAACATTTCTAACAAAAAAAAGATCAGGACTAGATGGTTTCAGTGGTGACTTTTATCAGCGAATACAGAATTAACACAAGTATGCTCAAAGTCTAAAAAGTAGATAGGAGGAAACACTTCTTTTTTCTTTTCCTTTTTATTTTTTTATTGAAGTTCAATTTGCCAACATATAGCATAACACCCAGTCCTCATCCCACCAAATGCCCCCCTCAGTGCTCATCACCCAGTCACCCCAACCCCCTTCCCACCATCCTTTCCACTACCCCTTGTTTGTTCCCAGTGAGGAGTCTCTCAAGTTTTGTCACCCTCACTGATATTTTCACTCATTTTCTTTCCTTTCACCTTTATTCCCTTTCACCCTTTTACTATTTTTTATATTCCCTGAATGAATGAGACCATATAATGTTTGTCCTACTCTGATTGACTTATTTCACTCAGCATAATACCCTCCAGTTCCATCCATGTCGAAGCAAATAGTGGGTATTTGTCATTTCTAATGGCTGAGGAATATTCCATTGTATACATAGACCACAGCTTCTTTATCCATTCATCTTTCTTTTTTTTTTCACTAAACTCATACCTTTCAATAGTAACTCTGAATGTGAACGGGCTTAATGACCCCGTCAAAAGGCGCAGGGTTTCAGACTGGATAAAAAAGCAGAAACCATCTATTTGCTGTCTACAAGAGACTCATTTTAGACAGAAGGACACCTACAGCCTGAAAATAAAAGGTTGGAGAACCATTTACCATTTAAATGGTCCTCTAAAGAAAGCAGGGGTAGCCATCCTTATATCAGATAAACTAAAATTTACCCCGAAGACTGTAGTGAGAGATGAAGAGGGACACTATATCGTACTTAAAGGATCTATCCAACAAGAGGACGTAACAATCCTCAATATATATGCCCCGAATGTGGGAGCTGCCAAATATATCAATCAATTAATAACCAAAGTGAAGAAATACTTAGATAATAATACACTTATACTTGGTGACTTCAATCTAGCTCTTTCTATACTCGATAGGTCTTCTAAGCACAACATCTTCAAAGAAACGAGAGCTTTAAATGATACACTGGACCAGATGGATTTCACAGATATCTACAGAACTTTACATCCAAACTCAACTGAATACACATTCTTCTCAAGTGCACATGGAACTTTCTCCAGAATAGACCACATACTGGGTAACAAATCAGGCCTGAACCAATACCAAAAGATTGGGATCGTCCCCTGCATATTCTCAGACCATAATGCCTTGAACTTAGAACTAAATCACAACAAGAAGTTTGGAAAGACCTCAAACACGTAGAGGTTAAGGACCATCCTGCTAAAAGGTGAAAGGGTCAATCAGGAAATTAAGGAAGAATTAAAAAGATTCGTGGAAACTAATGAGAATGAAGATACAACCATTCAAAATCTTTGGGATGCAGCAAAAGCAGTCCTACAAGCATCCATTCAAAAACTGGAAAGAACTCAAATACAAAAGCTAACCTTACACATAAAGGAGCTAGAGAAAAAACAGCAAATAGATCCTAACCCAGCAGAAGAAGAGAGTTAATAAAGATTCAAGCAGAACTCAACTAAATTGAGACCAGAAGAACTGTGGAACAGATCAACCGAACCAGGAGTTGGTTCTTTGAAAGAATTAATAAGATAGATAAACCATTAGCCAGCCTTATTAAAAAGAAGAGAGAGAAGACTCAAATTAATAAAATCATGAATGAGAAAGGAGAGATCACTACCAACACTAAGGAAATACAAACGGTTTTAAAAACATATTATGAACAGCTATACGCCAATAAATTAGGCAATCTAGAAGAAATGGACGCATTCCTGGAAAGCCACAAACTACCAAAACTGGAACAGGAAGAAATAGAAAACCTGAACAGGCCAATAACCATGGAGGAAATTGAAGCAGTTATCAAAAACCTCCCAAGACACAAAAGTCCAGGGCCAGATGGCTTCCCAGGAGAATTCTATCAAACGTTTAAAGAAGAAACCATACCTATTCTACTAAAGCTGTTTGGAAATATAGAAAGAGATTGAGTACATCCAAATTCATTCTATGAGGCCAGCATGACCTTAATTCCAAAATCAGACAAAGACCCCACCAAAAAGGAGAATTGTAGACCAATATCCTTGATGAACATGGATGCAAAAATTCTCAACAAGATACTAGCCAATAGGATCCAACGGTATATTAAGAAAATTATTCACCATGACCAAGTAGGATTTATCCCTGGACACAAGGCTGCTTCAACACTAGTAGAACAATCAATGTGATTCATCATATCAGCAAGAGAAAAACCAAGAACCATATGAACCTCTCAATAGATGCAGAGAAAGCATTTGACAAAATACAGCATCCATTCCTGATCAAAACTCTTTAGAGTGTAGGGATAGAGGGAACATTCCTCGACACCTTAAAAGCCATCTATGAAATCCCACAGCAAATATCATTCTCAATGGGGAAGCACTGGGAGCCTTTCCCCTAAGATCAGGAACAAGACAGGGATGTCCACTCTCACCACTGCTATTCAACATAGTACTGGAAGTCCTAGCCTCAGCAGTCAGACAACAAAAAGACATTAAAGGCATTCAAATTGGCAAAGAAGTAGTCAAACTCTCCCTCTTCGCAGATGACATGATACTCTACATAGAAAACCCAAAAGACTCCACGCCAAGATTGCTAGAACTCATACAGCAATTTGGCAGCGTGGCAGGATACAAAATCAGTGCCCAGAAGTCAGTGGCATTTCTATACACTAACAATGAGACTGAAGAAAGAGAAATTAAGGAGTCAATCCCGTTTACAATTGCACCCAAAAGCATAAGATACCTAGGAATAAACCTCACCAAAGAGGTAAAGGATCTATACCCTAAAAACTATAGAACACTTCTGAAAGAAATTGAGGAAGACACAAAGAGATGGAAAAATATTCCATGCTCATGGATTGGCAGAATTAATACTGTGAAAATGTCAATGTTACCCAGAGCAATTTACACGTTTAATGCAATCCCTATCAAAATACCATCGACTTTCTTCATTCATCTTTCAATGGAGAAAACACTTCTTAATTCATTCCATAATGCCTGTATTGTTTTCACACTAAACGGAGTCAAAGTTGTTGCAAGGAAATGAAGCTACGTATCAAAATGTAATGGCTATGGATATAAGAATCCTTATCCAAGTCCAAGTAAACTAAATCCAGCAGAACTTCACAGGGATTCTACAGCATAACCAAGTGAGAGTTATCCCAGGAGTGCAAAGACAGGTCAATACACAAAAGTCACTCAATGTAATACACCATACAAATGGAATTAAGGGGAAAAAACTACATGATCATCTTAGTAGATACAGGAAGAGTACAAGACATTGCTAGAAGAAATGAAAGAAGACCTACATAAATGTAAAGATATCCCATGATCATGGACTGGAAGGCTTACTAATGTCAAGATGTAGTACTCCCCATATTTATGTACGGATTCAATGTAATCCTATGGAAATTCCAATTCCCTGTTTTTTTATGCAGGGGGGGGTTGTTTTGTTTTGTTTTGTTTTGTTTTCAGAATTGACCCTAAATAGCTGAAACAATATTTGAAAAGGACAAAGTAGGAGGGCTAGCACTTCCTGACTTAAAAACTGACTTTGAAGCAGAACAGTGTTGTGCTTGCGCAAGGATAGACATAGACCAAAGGAATGGAATCACAATACAGAAATGAACTCACACATCAGCGATACTCAACCAGGGGCCGAATAATATTTTATTATTAAAAAATATTAAAAGTAATGCATAATAGACAAGACTCTAGAATATTCACCAGCATTTTAAACTGAGAGAATTTAATTGAAGCACATCAACCATTCTAAAAATTCATGAGTTCATAATATTGAAGAAGAAAACCCCTTCATTGTCTTCCTTTGGAGGATGATGCTGAGGGAATCCACACAATGACCCTCACAGTGGGGAAATAATTGTTTATTTTTTTAATTCTTATTTTTTAATAATAAAAATATTTTTTATTGGTGTTCAATTTGCCAGCATACAGAATAACACCCAGTGCTCATCCCGTCAAGTGCCCCCCTCAGTGCCCGCCACCCATTCACACCCTCCCCCTGCCCTCCTCCCCTTCCACCACCCCTAGTTCGTTTCTCAGAGTTAGGAGTCTCTCATGTTCTGTCTCCATTTCTGATATTTCCCACCCATTTCTCAATTCTTATTTTTAAAGATTTTATTTATTTATTCATGATAGAGAGAGGCAGAGACACAGACAGAAGGAGAAGCAGGCTCCATGCAGGGACCCCGACGTGGGACTCGATCACGGGTCTCTAGGTTCACACCCTGAGCTGAAGGTGGTGCTAAATTGCTGAGCCACCCAGGCTGCCTGGAAAGAGTTGTTTAAGGATTTTTCCCTTAGAATATTGCAACTAATAAATGAAGATTGAAATACGGAATATGAGTATTCTCATCTTATAAACCCCTAATGAAACATCCAGTTTAGGTAAGATTAATGACCACTGTTAATATTAATCAAGAGATGCAGCCAGGTGGACCTCAGAGGGGAAGTACACACAATAGTTATGAAATATTCTTACCAAAAATCAATTGTAAGTCAGATTGAGCCTCTAGGACCTACCAGTTTCCCAGAATGTAAGAAGCAACACAATATGCTAATCAACACTACAGGGACAGCATCAGCAACACCTGTGATGTATGTGAAAAGCACTGCAGGATAAAAAACCGGTTTTCTTCAATAAAAAAGTTGAAGTAATAATATTGAAAGTGAAATAAGTCAATCGGAGAAGGACAAACATTATATCTTCTCATTCATTTGGGGAATATAAATAATAGTGAAAGGGAATAGAAAGGAAGGGAGAAGAAATGGGTAGTAAATATCGGAAAGGGAGACAGAACATAAAGACTCCTAACACTGGGAAATGAACTAGGGGTGGTGGCAGGGGAGGAGGGCGGGGGGGGTGTGAATGGGTGATGGACACTGAGGGGGGGCACTTGACGGGATAAGCACTGGATGTTATTCTGTATGTTGGTAAATTGAACACCAATAAAAAAATAAATTTATTATTTAAAAAAAAAGAAAATAGAGGGACAGGCAGCCAGTGAATGAGAGACTTTAGAGGCATCAGAGAACAGTGGATGGATGTTATTGAATCCTGTTCCAAAACAAAGTATAAAGGAAACATGAGCCAATCTGGACAATTAAAGCACTAAATGGAACTTTTATAATATTAAGGGTAATATTAATTTCTTTGTGGAGAATAGTTAAATTGAAGTTGTCTTTAAAGTCACTGTTGAGAGGGATTAGATATGATTGATTGTAGATTGATAATTATTGAAGATGGTTGGTGCAAATATGTAATCCATTATTGCTCTAGTTCCATGTCTGAGTGTTTGAGAACATCCATAATAAAGAGAGTCAAGGAAGTGACACCAGAGGAGAGGAGCCAGATGTGCTGTACACATATGAAAATGTGTACAATCCTGCTAATCATCAGGAGAAAGCAAGTTCCCATGTTAAAAACGTCCTCCTGCACACCCGCCCAAATGTCTCAAACTAAGCAGAGGGGCAGTAACCAGCGGCGTTGCGGACGGGAGCCACTGGAAGGGAGTGTAAATCAGGACACGTTTGTCATTTTCTACTGATGTGGAGGATCCCTGTTCCCCACCTGTGTCTTCACTTTCCCTCTGGAAGTGCGCACAGGTATACAGAGAGACCACGGGGAGCCTGTTCCCGGCAAAGTTAGTACCATAGCTGCACTAGTGAGTTGTGGTGTGTTGCCTGGCAGAGAACTAGACAACCGTAAACAGGAAGCAGCATGATGCTGACCATGGACCGCAGCCTGAGAAGAGCTGCTCATCACAGGTCAGGCTCAGGTCACTCACTCTCAAAGCCTGGATATCCAAAGGCAGTTGGTCCTCAAGGACCCAAGTCATCCTGTTCAAAACTGCTTGCTCAGGTCCAGGTGGAGGAGGTCACCACCAGGAGCCACACCACACCTGTCTCCCTCTCCCCTGATCATCCTGGGCTGTGTCCTGACAATCTGCATTGACCCCCTGCCTCCACCACACCTGTCAACTCAAGACCCTTCTCATGTCTCATGTGAATGGTCCCAATGGTTTCATAATGAGCTCTAGCCTGCCCATTCCCTACTTTGTGTCCCACACAGAGGTCCTTGTGCAGAGTCACCAAATCCTCCCTCATGTCATATTGCTCCCTAATGCAAATGAGTGACAGCTTCCCCACCAGCTGAGGGATCCTGGAGAGGAACCCAAAAGGGACTGGAACCCTCAGCTCCAGACAGGGACATCATACTCGGAGATTCTCTGATTCTCGCCATCTGTCATGATGTCTGTCTACCTCCATCCAACTTTAGTGTGTGACCAGCTGTCATCTCCCAATGGGCTCTCTGTCCCCTCTCTGATGGGACAAACAGTTTCCTGTTTGTGCCATCAGCAGCCTGGTCATGCCCCCCTCACTGCCTGTGTCCCATCAATTTCAACTGTTTGTTGTAAAGTCGGCCTTTTTACAGAGCCATGAGCTCCCAGGGCTGGCCCTGGTCTATAGTATTTCTGCATCCCTCACCCTGTGGCCATGTCCCTTCGAAGGGTGTGCTCAGTACTCTGGTGACCTACTGATTTGAGCCTGAGAAATGCACTTCAGGTCACGAGGGAGCCTGGTGCTGTGATCTCTGTTTACAATGAAAACCGGGCTCTTTAGCTGGTATGACCCTGAAGTCCAAGACAGTGCTGGCCAGGGCAGGAGGGGGTCACCCCTTCAGATGCTGAGGCAAGCCCTGAGTGCTTACTGTCTACCTTAGCTCTAATGCCTCCCTTACACACATGGTGTCCTTCATACCTGGCAGCCCTGAGGGATGGCTGCCTTGACTCTTACTTCTTCCAGGTGAGGGTCATGACTGTTCAACATCACACAGCCAGCACCTGCTCTCCCAGGGTCTCCCAAGCTCCTGGCCCACATCCGTGCTGATGATGACGAGGTTAGCAGGAGGACTCTCACCCTTCATCCTTCATTAAGGTCTCCCATGCAATGAAGAGAGAGTGGGGAAGTGACAGGGGAGGACCCTCAGGGACCCAGGTAGTCTGGCGGGTACCAGAGGTTCAGGCTTCAGGAGGCTCCTTGATCTTGGTAGGCTCATGGGAGGGAAGGGTCTCAGCTCACCTCAGTTTCCACGTCTTATTGCATCATCCAGGCAGCAGGGCAAGGACCTGCACATTGGGGTCACTGTGCTGGGAAGGTCTCTCCTCCTGCAAAGCTGGGATTTGGAGCCTTGAATGGCCAATTAGGGGAGCTTGTTTGTGTTCTGGCCTCTGGAGTGCTCTGGGACTCCTGGTTCTCCTGGGTTCTCCTGTCACCAAGGTTTGTCTGACCTGCCCTCCCCTACACGTCCAAGTATTCAAATCCGGAAGTTTCTGTGGTCCCCAGGGGGTGAGCAGAAGATGAGTATAAACTCTAATAGCCTCGCTGTGGCCCTGAGTTGACTGTCCTCCCAGGGGTGGCAGGTGTGAACTCCTGAGCCCAAAGCCATTTCATCACCCCTTTCCCCATCACCTTACTCATACCATTATCTGCAAGCTGAAATGATCTGTCAGGAAAAACTATCCTCTCTGGGATCATCTCCGTTGGTCTCCCTGCAGCTCGTCCTCCCTTCAGCTCCTCAGCAGAGTCTGACTCAGAAGTGGAAGAAGACCACCCTGAATACATTTCTGTTCCTACAGAGGGGTCAGGAAGAGGTTGCTTTTCTAAATCATAGAACCAAAATATCTTTGAGAAATTCAAGCACTTAGAATGTGTTGGCATGCAGTGAGGATGCCCCACTGTTTACCTCAATCACTGTCCCAGCCCTGTGGGAGTTCTGGGGTTTCCATCATGTCACTTGTTGGGGAGATGTTGGCATGGGTGCCCTTGTGTCTTTTACTTAATTGTTTTTTCTTTTTTTTAAAGTTGTATTTATTATTCACGAGAGACACAGAGATAGAGGCAGAGATAGAGGCAGAGGGAGAAGCAGGCTCCTCCAAGAGCTCCCACGTGGGCTACTATCCCTGGACACCAGCGATAGAGCATGATGCTCAACCACTGAGCCACCCAGGTTCCCAAATTGTTCTTGTCTTTTACATAAATCTGATCACACCCAACATCAGGTCTGCATTTTTTATCTTTTTACCGTATACTGTAATTGTCACATTTGTAAGTAGTGATTCTTTTTTTTTAATAAATTTATTTGTTATTGGTGTTCAATTTGCCAACATATAGAATAACACCCAGTGCTCATCCCATCAAGCGCCCCCCTCAGTGCCCGTCACCCAGTCACACCCACCACCCGCCTACCTCCCCTTCCACCACCCCTAGTTTGTGTCCCAGCCTTAGGAGTAAGTAGTGATTCTCATTCCCTTGTCTTCAGTGTTCTGTTGAAGGGGATTAGGACTTCCTCATTTAACTATATGAATGCCTATTTAGGAATGCACATTTTTAAAACATGTTTCATTAGCCAACAATTACTATATCTTGTTTCAGATGTGGTGTTCAGTAATTCATCAGTTCCGTATAACCAACCCTGCTCATCACATCACACCCATATTTTAATGACCATCTCCCAGTTATCCCATGCCCCAATGACCTTCTGTCCTGTAACCCTAGGGTCGTTTCCTAACTGAAAACTCACTTTTTAAATTGTACTCTGAAAGGGTCACTTATCCTAAGATATACAATTTAATAAATTTCTAAGGCACAATATATTATTGTTGATTGTAGGTACAGCATATAGCTCTCTCTAAAGTTTATTCCTCTTACATGAATGAAATTGCTTCCTGTTAATTAAGAATTCAAACACCTGAGTCCTGGTAAACACTATCCCCTCTGTCTAACCTGCAAAACTCTCAGACTCCCTTCACCACATCCTTCACATGGCCATGTGTTTCTGGCCCAGCCTCCACAAGGCCTCCTTCACATCCTTGTTTCGCAGACTGTAGATGAGGGGATTGAGCATTGGGATGACCAGTGTGTAGAAGACAGAGACCACCTTGCCCTGCTCCATGGACTCAATTGCTCCTGGCTGGGCATACATGACAAAGACGGTCCCAAAAAAGAGGGTCACTGCAGTCATGTGGGAGCCACAGGTGGAGAAGACCTTGTGTCTCCCAGCTCCTGAGCTCATCCTCAGGATGGTCACTATGATGTAGCCATAGGAGATGAGGATCACAAACGTCACCCCCACAATGATGAGCCCACAGATGCCAAACAAGAGAAGTTCATTGATGGTCGTGTTGCCACAGGCGATCTGGAGCAGAGGGGGCACATCACAGAAGAAGTGGTTGATGCGGTTGGAGCTGCAGAATGGGAGGTGGAATGTGAAGCTGGTCTGCACAACAGAGTTGAGGCAGCCTCCACAGTAGGCGCCCAGCACCAGGCGAGTGCAGGCAGACTGGCACATGGTGATGGGGTAGCGCAAGGGGCTACAGATGGCCATGAAGCGGTCGTAGGCCATGACACCTAGGAGGAAGGCTTCAGTTGTGGCTAGCAGGGAGAAAAAGAATAACTGGGTGGCACATCCTGCAAAGGTGATGATCTTTGATGATGAGAAGAAGTTGGCCAGTGCATTGGGGGTGATCACAGATGAGTAGCACAAGTCTAGGAAGGAGAGGTTCTTGAGGAAGAAGTACATTGGGGAGTGCAGGCGGGCATCCAGGGTGATAACGATGATCATGAGGATGTTCCCCAGCACAGTCACCACGTACAGGGCTAGGAACACAGTGAAGAGCATGGCCTGGGTCTCCAGACCACCTCCAAATCCCTCCAGCACAAAATCTTGAAAGTAGACCTTGGAGAGGTTTTCATTACTGTGGGATAGCATGAGCCTCAGTCCTCAACAGGGGAATTACTCCTCCAGTATTAGCAGATTAAGCAGAACTTCTGCTGAAGTGGAAGCTCAACAACACTTTAAATCACCAGGGGGTCCAAGAAAAAATACAATGGAAATTACAAAGTATTATGAGATAATGAAAATGGAAACAATACACCCCAAGACTCAGGCGATGCAATGAAAGAAGGACTCAGAAATTTATAGCTATAAACACCAATATTAAAAAAAAGATTTATGTTGCATAATTAACTTTCTATATTAGGTAAGAGAGTAGAAAGGAATAAAAAACTAAGCTCAAAGAAAATAGAACGAGGGTGACGGGCACTGAGGGGGGCACTTGATGGGATGAGCACTGGGTGTTATTCTATATGTCGGCAAATTGAACACCAATAAAAAATAAATTTATAAAAAAAAAAGAAAATAGGAGTCTCTCATGTTCTGTCTCCCTCTCTGACATTTCCCACTCATTTTTTTCTCCTTTCCCCTTTATTCCCTTTCACTATTTTTTATATTCCCCAAATGCGTGGTGGAAGAGGAAGTGAGCGGGGGGTGGGGGTGACTGGGTGACGGGCACTGAGGGGGCACTTGACAGGATGAGCACTGGGTGTTATTCTGTATGTTGGCAAATTGAACACCAACAAAAAATAAATTTATTATAAAAAAGTCTTTTAAAAAATAAATAAATAAAATAAAAGAAGAATGGGAAACAAACACATAAAAAAAAGAAAATAGAATGGAATGGAATAATAAAGATTAGAGAAGAGATAAGTGAATTAGAGGAGAGTAAAATAAAACACTACAATCAAAGACACTAAAAGCTAGTTCTCAGGATGCCTGGGTGGCTCTGTGGTTTGGTGCCTGCCTTCGGCCCAGGGTGTGATCCTGGTGTCCCAGGATCAAGTCCCAAATCAGGCTCCCTGTGTGAATGGAGCCTGCTTCTCCCTCTGCCTATACCTCTGCCTCTCCCTCTCTCAGAGTCTCTCATGAATAAATAAATAAAATCTTTTTTTTAAAAAAAAAAAAAGAAGCTAGTTCTCTGAAAATTTTGACCAGCTAGACAAACTTTGGGTAGATTGACCAAGAAAGTCAGAAAACTTAAATTTCTAAAATCAGAAATGAAAGCAGACACATGACTTTTGATCTTCAGAAATAAAAATTATCATAAATATATTGGAGCAATCATATTCCAACAAGTGAGCTAACCTAGAGGAAATGAACCAATTCCTGGAAACAGTGTAACATAACTGACTCAAGGAGAAATAGAAAATCTGAGCAGACATACAACAAACATGGAATCAATAGCCAAAACGCTTTTCTAACAAAGAGAAGTTCAGGACCGGAGGGTTTCAGTGGTGACTTTTAACAGTGAATACAAGAATTAACACACACACAACTCAAAGTCTCAAATGTAGATAGGAGAAACCACTTCCTAATACATTTCATAAGGCCTGTATTGTTTTCACACTAAATGGGGTCAAAGATATTGCAGGAAAATGAAGCTAAAGATCAATATGTATTATGAATATAGATACAAAAATCCTTATCAAAATTGAAGGAAGCCAAACCCAGCAGAACTTCACAGAGATTATACAGCATTAACAAGTGAGAGTTATCTCAGGGTAGCAATACTGGATTAATATAGAAAAATCATTGAATTTAGTACACCATACAAATGGAATTTAGGGGAAAAAACCCACACAATTATTTCAGTAGATACAGAAAAAAATGCTGAAAGAAATGAAAGAAGACCTACATAAATGTAAAGATATCCCATGATCATGGACTAGAAGATTTACTAATGTCAAGATGTAGTAATCTCCACATTTACATACAGATTCAATGTAATCCTATGGAAATTCCAATTACATTCTTTTTTTTAAGATATCGACCTTAAATAGCCAAAACAATATTAAAAAGAACAAAGTAGGAGGGCTAACACTTACTGATTTCAAAACTGTCTTTTAACCAGACCACTGTTGTGCTTGCACAATGATAGACATAGACCAAAGGAATGGAATCAAGAAAACAGAAATACACTCACATACCTGCGATTTTCACGAGGGGGCTCAAGGGTACTATCCAACAGTGAAGACTCTTTTTTTCAAATATTGATGGGAAAACTGAATATCCACATGAAAAAGAATGCATCAAGAGCTTTACATCACACCACATACAAAGTAACCAAAATGGACAGAGACATAAATGCACTTGGTAAAATTATAAAACTATTAGAGGTGAAAGAGACATCAGTGTCAATTATTGTGACATGGGATTAGTCAGCAATTTGTTAGATATAACATCAAAGTACAAACATCAAATTACAATGTTGGTGGGAATGTGAAATGGTGCAGCCACTCTGGAGAACTGTGTGGAGGATCCTCAAAGAGTTAAAAATAGACCTGCCCTACGACTCAGCAATTGCATTGTTGGGGATTTACCCCAAAGTTGCAGATGCAATGAAACACCGGGACACCTGCACCCCGATGTTTATAGCAGCAATGTCCACAATAGCCAACGTGTGGAAGGAGCCTCGGTGTCCATCGAAAGATGAATGGATAAAGAAGATGTGGTTTATGTATACAATGGAATATTCCTCAGCCATTAGAAACGACAAATACCATTTGCTTCAACGTGGATGGAACTGGAGGGTATTATGCTGAGTGAAGTAAGTCAATCAGAGAAGGACAAACAGTGTATGTTCTCATTCATTTGGGGAATATAAATAATAGTGAAAGGGAATATAAGGGAAGGGAGAAGAAATGTGTGGGAAATAGCAGAAAGGGAGACAGAACATCAAGACTCCTAACTCTGGGAAACGAACTAGGGGTGGTGGAAGGGGAGGGGGGCAGGGGGTGGGGGTGAATGGGAGATGGGCACTGAGGGGGGCACTTGACGGATTGAGCACTGGGTATTATTCTGTATGTTGGTAAGTTGAACACCAATAAAAAATAAATTTATTTAAAAAATGAAAAAAATAAAAAAAATAAAAATAAACTGAACTTCATTAAAATTAAAATCTTGTGTATCAAAGAACACTTTCAACAAGATAAAGACAAAACCTAATTTAAGGTAGTACTTTCAACAAATTACATATATCTCATAAAGATCTAGTATCCATGGAATATACAGAACACTTCCAACTCAACCACAGAAACACAGTCAAATATAAAATGGGCAAAGAGCTTGCATGGGCATTTTCCTTTTTTTTTCTTAATAAATTTATGTTTTATTGGTATTCAATTTGTCAACATATAGTGCTCATCCTATCAAGTGCCTACCTCACTTCCTGCCACCCAGTCACCCCCAGCCCCCTCCACCTCCCCTTCCACCACCCCAGTTCGTTTCCCAGAGTTAGGAGTCTTTATGTTCTGTCTCCCTTTCTGATATTTCCCACACATTTTTTCTCCTTTCCCCTTTATTCCTTTTCACTATTTTTTATATTCCCCAAATGAATGAGACCATATAATGTTTGTCCTTCTCCAATTGATTTATTTCACTCAGCATAATACCCTCCAGTTCCAACCACGTCGAAGCAAATGGTGGGTATTTGTCATTTCTAATGGCTGAGGAATATTCCATTGTATACATAGACCACATCTTCTTTATCCATTCATCTTTCGATGGTCACTGAGGCTCCTTCCACGGGTTGGCTATTGAGGACATTGCTGCTATAAATATAGGGGTGCAGGTGTCCTGGCATTTCATTGCAACTGTATCTTTGGGGTAAATCCCCAGCAGTGCAATTGCTGGGTCGTAGGGCAGGTCTATTTTTAACTCTCTGAGGATCCCCCACACAGTTTTCCATGTGGCTGCACCATTTCACATTCCCACCAACAGTGCAGAGGGTTCCCCTTTCTCCGCATCCTCTCCAACATTTGTGGTTTCCTGCCTTGTTAGTGTTCCCCATTCTCACTGGGGTGAGGTGGTATCTCATTGTGGTTTGGGTTTGTATTTCCCTGATGGCAAGTGATGCAGAGCATTTTCTCATGTGCGTGTTGGCCATGTCTATGTCTCCTCTGTGAGATTTCTGTTCTTGTCGTTTGCCCATTTCATGATTGGATTGTTTGTTTCTTTGGTGTTGAGTTTAATAAGTTCTTTATAGATCTTGGAAACTAGCCCTTTCTCTGAAAGGTCATTTGCAAATCTCTTCTCCCATTCTGTAGGTTGTCTTTTAGTTTTGTTGACTGTATCCTTTGCTGTGCAAAAGCTTCTAATCTTGATGAAGTCCCAATAGTTCATTTTTGCTTTTGTTTCTTTTGCCTTCATGGATGAATCTTGCAAGAAGTTACTGTGGCCAAGTTCAAAAAGGGTGTTGCCTGTGTTCTTCTCTAGGATTTTGATGGAATCTTGTCTCACATTTAGATCTCTCATCCATTTTGAGTTTATCTTTGTGTATGGTGAAAGAGAGTGGTCTAGTTTCATTCTTCTGCATGTGGATGTCCAATTTTCCCAGCCCCATTTATTGAAGAGACGTCTTTCTTCCAGTGGATAGTCTTTCCTCCTTTATCGAATATTAGTTGACCATAAAGTTCAGGGTCCACTTCTGGGTTCTCTATTCTGTTCCATTGATCTATGTGTCTGTTTTTGTGCCACTACCACACTGTCTTGATGACCACAGCTTTGTAGTACAACCTGAAATCTGACATTGTGATGCCCCCAGATATGGTTTTCTTTTTTAAAATTCCCCTGGCTATTCAGAGTCTTTTCTGATTCCACACAAATCTTAAAATAATTTGTTCCAACTGTCGGAAGAAAGTCCATGGTATTTTGATAGGGATTGCATTAAATGTGTAAATTGCCCTGGGTAACATTGACATTTTCATTATAGTTATTCTTCCAATTCATGAGCATGGAATATTTTCCATCTCTTTGTCTTCCTCAATTTCTTTCAGAAGTGTTCTATAGTTTTTAGGGTATAGATCCTTTACCTTTTTGGTTAGGTTTATTCCTAGGTATCTTATGCTTTTGGGTGCAATTGTAAATGGGATTGACTCCTTAATTTCTCTTTCTTCAGTCTCACTGTTAGTGTAGAAATGCCACTGACTTCTGGGCATTGATTTTGTATCCTGCCATGCTGCCAAATTGCTGTATGAGTTCTAGCAATCTTGGGGTGGAGGCTTTTGGGTTTTCTATGTAGAGTATTATGTCATCGGCAAAAAGGGAGAGTTTGACTACTTCTTTGCCAATGTGAATGCCTTTTATTTCTCTTTGTTGTCTGATTGCTGAGGCTAGGACTCCTAGTACTATGTTGAATAGCAGTGGTGAGAGTGGACATCCCTGTCTTGTTCCTGATCTTAGGGGAAAGGCTCCCAGTGCTTCCCCATTGAGAATGATATTTGCTGTGGGCTTTTCATAGATGGCTTTTAAGATACTGAGGAATGTTCCCTCTATCCCTACGCTCTGAAGAGTTTTGGTCAGGAATGGATGCTGTATTTTGTCAAATGCTTTCTCTGCATCTATTGAAAGGATCATATAGTTCTTGTTTTTTCTCTTGCTGATATGATGAATCACATTGATTGTTTTACGAGTGTTGAACTAGCCTTGCATCCCGGGGATAAATCCTACTTGGTCATGGTGAATAATTTTCTTAATGTACTGTTGTATCCTATTGGCTAGATCTTGTTGAGTATTTTTGCATCCATGTTCATCAGGGATATTGGTCTATAATTCTTTTTGGTGGGGTCTTTGTCTGGTTTTGGAATTAAGGTGATGTTGGCCTCATAGAACGAGTTTGGAAGTACTCCATCTCTTTCTATCTTTCCGAACAGCTTTAGTAGAATAGGAATGGTTTCTTCTTTAAATGTTGGATAGAATTCTGCAGGGAAGCCATCTGGCCCTGGACTTTTGTGTCTTGGGAGGTTTTTGATGACTGCTTCAATTTCCTCCCTGGTTATTGGCCTGTTATGGTTTTCTATTTCTTCCTGTTCCAGTTTTGGTAGTTTGTAGTTTTCCAGAAATGCGTCCATTTCTTCTAGATTGCCTAATTTATTGGCGTATAGCTGTTCATAATATGTTTTTAAAATAGTTTGTATTTCCTTGGTGTTGGTAGTGCATGGGCATTTTCAAAAAAAGTGTATAACTGGCCAAAAAGAGAAGATGCTCATCATCATTAGTCATTAGGGAAATGTGGAACAAAACTCCTATGAGATTTCACTTCATTTGTTAGATTGGCTACATTTCTTTTCATGATAGAGTAGAACAAATTTTAGTGAGAATTTGAAAAAATTATAACCCTCATATACTGCAGGTACTAATATAAGAGTGATACAGCCTCTGTAGAAAATACTCTTGCCATCCCTCAGAAAGTTAGATGTAGAGTTTCCCTATGACCCACCCTAATCCACATGTAGAGATGTGCCCAAGAGAAATGACAATATATATATATATTTTATATACATAAAAGCTTGTTCACAAATGTTCATAAAAGCAATATTCATAATGGATGGAAGTAAATGCAAGCCAAATGTCCATCAAATGGTGAAGAGATAAACAAAATGTGAAATATTCATACAGTGGAACAATCAGTATGCAGCCATTAAAGAAGTCAAATTCTTTTGTGGGAGGTTAGGGAAGGAGTACACCAGTGAGCAAGAAGAGGGGCAGAGGGAGAGAAGGGGCGAGGGGGAATCTTAACTAAGATCCATGCCCAGCATGGAATCCAATATGGGGCTTGACTCCCAACCCTGAGATCATGACCTGAGCCCAAATCAAAAGTCAGATGCTGAGCTCGGTCATCCACCTAGAGCCCCAAAAGGAATAATGATCTTCTACAAGATAGAACATGGATGATGAGCCTTGAAAACATGCTAAGTAAATGAAGCTTGACACCAAAGGCTAAATATCCTGTAAGTCCAGTTATATAAAATGTGCAGAATAGGGACAGAAGTGCCTTTGTATTTACAAAATCCAAACATGGCTGGGTGAGAGGGAAGGGAGCATGCTGATCGGAATAGGGTTTTTTTGTGTGTGATGAAACTATTCTGGAACCAGAGAGTTGAACATTGTGGATATAATTAGAAATGAAACATCACACTTTATTAACACTTTGAAGTGGTAAAATTATCACTTTATGTCAATGAGAATTGTTCCTCAGTTTAAAATGTTAAAACTAAAAAATAACGAAGGTGAAATATACAGGTGCAGTAAAACACCAGGACACCTGCACCCCGATGTTCATAGCAGCAATGTCCACAATAGTCAAACTGTGGAAGGAGCCTCGGTGTCCACCGAGAGATGATGGATAGAGAAGACTTGGTCTATGTATACAATGGAATATTAACCACTGGAAAGGTTGAATATCCACCATTTGCTTCTATGTGGATGGAACTGGAGGGTATTATGATGAGTGAAGTAAGTCAATCGGAGAAGGACAATCATTATATGGTTTCACTCATGGGGAATATAAGAAATAGTGAAAGGGATTATAGGGGAAAAGAGGGGAACTGAGTGGGAAATATTAGAAAGGGTGACAAAACATGAGAGACTCCTAACTCTGGGAAACAAACAAGGGGCAGTGGAAGGGAAGGTAGGTGGGGACATGGGGTGACTGGGTGACTGGTAGGGGACACTTGATGGGATGAGCACTGGATGTTATGCTATATGTTGGCCAAATGAAGTTCAATGAAAAATATAGGTGAGCACTTGACGGGATGAGCATTGGGTGTTATTCTATATGTTGGCAAATTGAACACCAATAAGAAATAAATTTATAATTAAAAAATATATATATAAATAAAAAAGAACATTCACTAGCATTTTCAACTGATAGAATTTAATTGAAGCACATCAATTATGCTAAAAAATCCCCTTGAGTTCATAATATCAAAAATAAAAACCTCTTTATTTTCTTCCTTTGGAGGATGATGCTGAGGGAATCCACACAGTGACTCTCACAGTGAGGAAATATTTGTCTTGAGTGAATTTCCCTATAGAGAATAAGGCTACTAATAAATGAAGACTGAAATACAGAATTTTAATATTACCATCTTAAAACCCCTAATGAAATAATGAGTTTAGATAGTATTACCAAAAACTGCTAATATTAAAAAAGAAGAGGTGCAGCCAAGTGGTCCTCTCAGTGGAAATAGAAACAATGCTTATGAAATATTCCTGCCAAATATCAATCGTGAGTCAGACTGAGCCTCTAGGATGTACCAATTACTGGAAATATAAGGAGCAAAAGAATATGCTAATCACCCTATAGGGACATGATCAGCAAAATCTGTCATATTAGAAGCTTTGCAGGGTAAACACCTATTTGTACAAAAAATAAGTTGAAGTAATAATTTAGAAATGAAAACGGTGGGAATGGCAGTCAGTGAATTAGAGATTCAAGAGTCATCAAGAGAACACAGTGTAAGGATGTTATTGAATCATGTACCAAAACAAATGATACAGGAAAAATGACTCAATCAGAAAAATGAAAAAAGCAGATGGAAATTTAATAATATTAAGAAGTAATTATTCATTGTTTTATGAAAATAGTAACATCAGAGTTGTCTTTCTTTAAAGTCCTCACCATTTAGAGGGATTAGATATGATCGGCTCTAGTTTGATAAAACTGAAGTTGGTGGGAGCGATAGGTAATCCATTACTGCTTTAATTTCATGTTGGTGTGTTTGAGAACATCCATAATAGAGAGAGGCATGCATCTAAAAATAAATGAAATGAAATTATGTGGAGAATTTGTCCACACACGGGAGGAAAAGCAGAGCATGACCTTCAGTAGCAGGAAACTGACATAAAGCCTAAATACGTCTGTATTATGTGAAGGACTAAATTGTTTTGAACAATATAAATGGAATAAATTTCCAATGAAAAGTTGTGCCAGTAGGCAGGTTGAAGAAACAAAACTTAACCATACGCTATATAGAGATAAAAAAGCAAACAAAGTGTTGAAAACAAAGTGATGGAAATGTGCACAGCAAACTAACATTCCACCAAACAACACGACACCACAGTTGCTATACTAACCCCAAAGCCGACTTCAAAGTGGAAAAACCAGCTGAGAAGAGGACACTTCACAGTGACGAGAAACATTTGGTTTCCCCGAGATGGGCAACCGTGTTAAACGTGTGAGCACCTGCCAGAAGAGCCTCAGGATATACAAAGCAAAACTGGGCACTTACGGGACAAAAGTACAAATCCACAACTATGTGAGAGATTTTAACCCCCTCCCTTGGAACTGATAGAACAATCACACGAGATTCCAACCTGGATACGAAACGTTTAGGCAGTAACATTAGTGACCATAACCTAATGGAGCACGGCATCCAACAGCAGGATGTATATTCTTTGTTTTCTTTTTCTTTTTTTAAGGTTTTGTTTAAAGTCCAGTATAGTTAACACAGTATACTACTGGTTTCAAGTGTACAGTACGGTGATTCAGCCCTTCCATACAGCACCTGGTGCTCATCACAACAGGTGCGCTCCTTCATCCCCATCACCTCGTTTCCCCTTCCCCTGCCCCCAACCCCCGCCCACCTCCCCTCTCTTACCCTCAGTGTGTTCTCTGTAGTTCAGAGTCTGTTTTCTGGTTTGCCTCTCTCCTTTCCTCCCCTATGTTCCTTTGTTTTGCTTCTGAAATTCCACACGAGTGAGATCATATGATAATTCTCTTTCTCTGACTTCTTTCACTTAGTATAATACCCTCTATATCCATCCATGTTGTTGTAAATGGCAAGACTTCATGGGTTTTTATGGCTGAGTAATATTTCATTGCTTGTATATACCAACTCTTTATCCATTCATCAGAGGATGTACATTAATTTTAGTTTATAAAGAATACATTCACACATAGACTATATTCTGGACACAGAGCAACTTTCAACACATTTCAAAGGGCACTTGGAGGGATGAGCACTGGGCGTTATGCTATATGTTGGCAAATTGAACTCCAGTAAAAAAAAATAAAAATACTTTTCAGTAAAAACTCTTAAAAAATAGTGTATAAAATATATTTGTACACAATTTAAATTAAACTAAAAGTAAATCACAAATAAAAACATTTTATTTTATTTTATTTTATTTTTTTAAATTTTTTATTGGTGTTCAATTTACCAACATACAGAATAACCCCCAGTGCCCGTCACCCATTCACTCCCACCCCCCACCCTCCTCCCCTTCTACCACCCCTAGTTCGTTTCCCAGAGTTAGCAGTCTTTACGTTCTGTCTCCCTTTCTGCTATTTCCCACACATTTCTTCTCCCTTCCCTTATATTCCCTTTCACTATTATTTATATTCCCCAAATGAATGAGAACATATAATGTTTGTCCTTCTCCGACTGACTTACTTCACTCAGCATAATACCCTCCAGTTCCATCCACGTTGAAGCATTTTAATAATCCAGGGCAGCCCAGGTGGCCCAGCAGTTTAGCACTGCCTTTGGCCCAGGGCCTGATCCTAGAGGCCTGGGATCGAGTCCCACATCGGGGTCCCTGCATGGAGCCTGCTCCTCCCTCTGCCTGTGTCTCTGCTTCTCTCTCTCTCATTCTGTGTCACTCTTGATTAAATAAATAAAATCTTTAAAAAAACATTTTAATAATCCAAATGTAATTGTTAATTTAAAAAGTATTTCTAAGTAAGCCACAGGTCTAAACAATAATTTTGAAATTTAAAAATTGCATAAGAGGAGTAACAAAAGTAGTGTCTCGGATACACTTAAGTCTGTTTTTTTTTTTAGTCTGTTTTTAAAGGGAAATTTACAGGCTTTAATCCATATGTTAGAAAAGGAAAACAGGAAATGAGTATTCATCTGAAAAAAATCATAAAAGATTAGTGAACAAAATCCCAAGAAAATGGAAGGGAACAAAATAAAGACTAAAATTTATTAAATAGAAAACAGAAGGTGTTATAATAAAAGGTGATTATTTGAGAAGATCTATCAAATGACAAATGTTTTGAGGGATGAAGTTGAAAAGACAGAAATTACTGATGTCAGACATGAAAGGAGGATACACAGAGATTCTAGAATTGGAGTGGATCGTGACAATGTTTTCAAAAACTTGAAATGTTGATAAAATTGGCAAACTACTATAGAGATATCACCCACCTGAACTGAGTCCCCAACAAAACAGAAGATATGTGAGTTCCATAATTATTGAGAAATGCATATGCACTTTAATATCTTTCCATGCAAAAGATTCTAGGGCTAGATGGCTTTATTGTGAAAGTAAATACTTCATAATGAATAAATGTGAACAAGTGTACCAAAATACTTAATCTTACACAAGATCATCAAAGCAATAGAAGAACAACAACTTTCCATGCTATTTTATGAGTCCTGTGAAATCTTAATGCCAAAATCTGATAAGGATATTTTAAGAAAGTTTTTTAAAAACACACTATCTAAATCATTAGCAAAGAAGCTAATTTACCAAACCAAATCTAATGAAGTAATATATAAAAATTATAGTATGTCCAACACCAAGTTGTCTGGAATCCGGGAATGCATGAACTGTTGAAAGAAACTGAAGTAGATTTAAGTAATATGGCAGGATACCAGGTTCCCAAACTGGCACACTCAGTATTGCATAAATGCCAGTTCTCCCCACAGCGAACTGAGTCAGTGATACCCCAGTGATTTTTATTTGCAGAATGTGGGAATCTGATCCTAAAATGTGTATCAAAATATGCAAAACCAAGTGTTTCCAAGACATTCTTGAGAAGAGAAACAGCATAGGGGAATTTGCCCTATTGGACAACGACTCATAGCTCATAGTAATGAAACAAGGTTGTGGCAGAGGATAGACCATCTGAGGATGGAACACAACAGAGAGTCTGGAAGTCAACCCCATGATTTTCTAGAAAGCCCATTTACCAAGCAGGTGGGTAGTCTATGGAAAAGTCAGAACACCTAGGACAACTGATAGTCATAGTCTAAACACTGAGATTTGGCTCTTTCCTCATACTAGACACACAAAACAGTCCAGGCTGAACACAGATATAGATTTGAAAGCAAAACAGTGAAGACAATAGAGAAGACACTCATGAACCCAGTGAAGGAAATCACCTCCCAAATGTCTTGTGCAGGGAGCAAAAAGGACTAAAGCATAAAGGAAATACCTTGTGGATGTAACTACATGAAAATAGAGACAGTCTGCAGAGTGTGTAAAGGCAGAGCACAGCTTGGGAAGGCACACTGCAATACATGAAGGGAAACCACTTGTCTGCACGATATATAAATAATCCTTGACATGCAAGAATAAGACAACCGTGTAGAAATACAGGTGAGAGACTTGTAGAAGTGACACACAGAGGAGAGGAGCCAGATGTGCCATAAATGTTTGAAAATGTGCGCAATCCTGCTAATCATCAGGAGAAAGTTCCTGCATTAAAGATGTCCTCCTGCACACCCGCCCAAATGTCTCAAACTAAGCAGAGGGGCAGTAACTAGCGGTGTTGAGGACGGGAGCCACTGGAAGGGAGTGTAAATCAGGACATGTTTGTCATTTTCTACTGATGTGGAGGATCCCCGTCCTCACCTGTGTCTTCACTTTCCCTCTGGAAGTGCGCACAGGTGCACAGGGAGACCACGGGGAGGCTGTTCTTGGCAGCATTAGTACCTTAGCTGCACTAGTGAGTTGTGGTGTGTTGTCTGGCGGAGAACTAGACAACAGTAAACAGGAAGCAGCATGATGCTGACCGTGGACTGCAGCCTGAGAACAGCTGCTCATCACAGGTCAGGCTCAGGTCACTCACTCTCAGAGCCTGGAATTCCAAGGACAGTTGGTCTCAAGGACCCAAGTCATCCTGTTCAAAACTGCTTGCTCAGGTCCAGGTGGATGAGGTCACCACCAGGAGCCACCCCAGATCCAACCACCCCCTCCCCTGCCCATCCTGGGCTGTGTCCTGACAATCTGCATTGACCCTCCCAGCCTCCACCACACCTGTCAACTCAAGACCCTTCTCACATCTCATATGAATGGCCACCATGGTTTCATAATGAGCTCCAGCCTGTCCATTCCCTGCTTTGTGTCCCACACAGAGATCCCTGGGCAGAGTCACCAAATCCTCCCTCAGGGCATATTGCTACCTAATTCAAATGAGTGACAGCTTCCCCACCAGATGAGGGATCTGGAGAGGAACCCAGAAGGGTCTTATTCAGTGACCTCAGCTCCATCTGGGGACATCATGCTCAGTGATTCTCTGATTCTCTTGTTCTGCCGTGAATGTCTATCTCTCCCTATCCACGTGTGGGTGTGACCAGCTCTCCCATCTCCCCTTGGGCTCTCCATCTCCTTTCTGACGTGACTGAACTGGTCATCAGTTTGACATCAACAACCTGGTCACACACCCCTCGTAGCTATTGTCCCATCATATTGCAGGTGTTTGTCATGTCTGCCTTCCTACAGAGCCATGAGCTCCCCAGGGCCAGACTTGGTCTACACTATTTCTGCATCCCCACTCCATGGCCATTTCCCTTAGAAGTGTGTGCTCAGTACTCTGGTGAGCTATGGAATTGAGCCTGAGAAGTGTACCTCAGGTCATGAGGGAGCCTGGTGCTGTGATCCTCTGATTATAATGAAAATACGACCCTAATTTGTAATGACTCTGTAGCTGAAGACAGCACTGGCCAGGTCAGGAGTGTGGTCACCCCTTTAGCTGCTGAGGCAAACCCTGAGTACTTACTGTCTACCTACTGCCCGTGCCTCACCTAAACCCATGGTGTCTTTCAAGAACTGGCAAACCTGAGGGATGGCTGTCTTGACTCTAACCATTCCTAGGTGAGAGTCATGACTCATTCAACACACACAGCCAGCACCTGCTCTCCCAGTATCTCCTGACTACTGGCTTAGGTCTGTTCTGATGATAAACAGGTGGGCACCAATACTATCACCCCTTCTCCTTCAGCCTTGGCTTCCCACTCAATGAAGAGAGAGTGAGGGGGGCAGGAAAATACTCTCACGTCATGGGGAGACTCTGGCTGGGTACCCCAAGTTCAGGTTTAAGGAAGCTCCTAGATCTGGGTAGAAGCAGTGGATGGAAGGGTCTTGGCTCACCTCAGATTCCACATGTTGCTTCATCCAGGCAGCAGAGCAAAGACTTGCACTTTGGGGTCACTGTGCTGGGAAGGTGTATCCACCTGCACATCTGGGGCTTGGAACTCTGAATAACCCATTAGGTGAGCTTGTTTGTGTTCTGGCCTCTGCAGTGCACTGGGACTCCCAGTTCTCCTGGGTTTCCCTGTCACCCAGCTGTGTGACCTGCCCTCCCTACAAGGCCAGACAACAAAGCCCAGAAGTTTCTTTGGGCCCCAGAGGGTGATCAGAGAGAAGCATAGAATTTAAGAGCAGACGCTGTGGTCTAGAGTGTACTGTCCTCCCAGGAGTGGTAGATGTGAACTTCTGAACCCAAGTCATTTCATCAACCCTTCCCTCCATCACCTTAGGTGTACATTTCTCCTGTGAGCCCAAATGATCTGACATGAAACAATCTTCACTTAGTCCATGTCTGCTTGCTGTTGGTCTGCGAGCAGCTGAGCCTGATTCACAAGTAGGAGAAGACCACCCTGAATACATTTCTTTTCCTGGACGAGGATCAGTTGGAAGTTGCTTTTCAAATCAAAAAACCAAAATGTGTTAGAAAAATTCAAGCAAATCAAAAGTGTTTGCCATGCAGTGAGGATGCTCATGCTCCTCCATTTACCCCAAACACTGCCCCTACTCTGTGGGTGGTCTGGGTTTCCACCACTTCAACTGTTGGGGGAAAGGTGGCCTCAGGCACATGTGGTGTATTTTAATTAATTTTTTTCTATTACAAGAATGTGATCACACCCCACACGATGTCTGCATTTTTTTATCCAATACTGTGCAATCATCACCTTTTTATGACAGTGACATTCTCTTTCCGAGTCTCCAGTGTTCCATTTTGTGGGGGAACCTGGATTTCCTCATTTAATTATGTGATGGCTATTTAGTGTTGAACATTTTTAAGTTTAAATTCAATTAGTCAACATATATCTTGTTTCAGATGTAGTTTTCAGTGATTCATCAGTGGCATATAACACCCACTGCTCATCACATCATGTACCTATTTAATGCTCAACCACCAGTTATCTCATTCCCCACCCTTTCCCATCGAACTGCAGTCATTTTGTTCCTAAAGTGAAGAGTGATTTTTTAAAATTTTATTGGGAAAAGAACAGTTACCCTAAGTTTACCTCTCAACACATTTTTAAGGGCACAATATATTATTTATTGTACATGCAGTATACAGTATATCTCTAAAGTCTGTTTCTCTTGTGTGAGTGAAATTTATGACTGTTAATTAATTAGTCCACCACTCAAAGCCTGGCAATCACGATGCCTCCATCTAACCTGCAGGACACTCTGAATCCCTTCAGCACATCCTTCACAAGGCCATGTGTTTCTGGCCCAGCCTCCACAAGGCCTCCTTCACATCCTTGTTTCGCAGACTGTAGATGAGGGGATTGAGCATTGGGATGACCAGCGTGTAGAAGACAGAGACCACCTTGCCCTGCTCCATGGACTCAATTGCTCCTGGCTGGGCATACATGACAAAGAGAGTCCCAAAAAAGAGAGTCACTGCAGTCATGTGGGAGCCACAGGTGGAGAAGATCTTGCGTCTCCCAGCTCCTGAGCGCATCCTCAGGATGGTCACTGTGATGTAGCCATAGGAGATGAGGATCACAATTGTTACACCCACAATGATGAGCCCACAGATGCCAAACAAGAATAGTTCATTGATGGCCGTGTCGCCACAGGAGAGTTTGAGCAAGGGAGGCACATCACAGAAGAAGTGGTTGATGTGGTTGGAGCTGCAGAATGGGAGGTGGAATGTGAAGCTGGTCTGCACAACAGAGTTGAAGCAGCCTCCACAGTAGGCGCCCAGCACCAGGCGAGTGCAGGCAGACTGGCACATGGTGGTGGGGTAACGCAAGGGGTTACAAATGGCCATGAAGCGGTCGTAGGCCATGACACCCAGGAGGAAGCATTCAGTTGTTCCCAGCAAGGAGAAAAATAATAACTGGGTGGCACATCCTGCAAAGGTGATGACCTTGGATGAGGAGAAGAAGTTGGCCAGTGCTTTGGGAGCAATGAAAGATGAGTAGCACAAGTCCACAAAGGAGAGGTTCTTGAGGAAGAAGTACATTGGGGAGTGCAGGCGGGCATCCAGGGTGATAACGATGATCATGAGGAAGTTGCCCAGCAGAGTCACCATGTACAGGGCCAGGAACACAGCAAAGAGCAGGGCCTGGGTTTCCAGGCCACCCTCAAATCCCTCCAGCACAAAATCTTGAAAGTAGACCATAGAGAGGTTTTCACTACTGTGGGATGGCATGAGTCTCAGTCCTCCCCAGGGGAATTATACCTCCAGCTTGGGCAGATTAAGTCGGTCAAGCTAAACTTCCTGCTGAGAATATTTAGAAGATAGATAACAACAAAAACAAAATCTCATTGAATGTATAAGAGTGTTAATGGTTTAGTAAAGAGTTACAAAGCAAAATTCAGGATAAACACAAATGGTTAGTTTCTGACCATTTCAATCACCAAAAGTGTATTAAGATATGACCTGACTGGGTATGGTCACCGAGGGGGGCACTTGACAGGATGAGCAAAGGGTGTTATACTCTATATTGGCAAATAGAACTCCAATAAAAAATATACAAATTAATGAAAAAAATAAAAATTGAGGAGTTACTGCAATTAAAATTGAAATTTGGAACCATAAGAAAACCCCAAGAAGGTTCAGATATTGGAGCAACACACTTATAAATTTTATTTAAAGTTATTATTTTTAAAGGATAAATGTGAGACTAAGAATCTTAGTCAAAGTGTGGAAGCAATAAAGGGAGAACATATAGCTTTTTAGAGACTCGGTAGCTAAAATCAGGAACTCAGTGAATGAAATTTAGATATTAGAAATAGCTAAAGAGAAAGTTTGTGAACTAGAATACAGATCAGTAGAAAATATTCAGAGTAAAGCAGTGAGACTCAAAGCCATAGGAAAATTAGAAATGAGGATTGGAGACCAAGTATATAAAGATATGCATACTGTGAGTTACTAAATAAGGGGAAAGAGATAAATAGACTGAATCACAGCTTGAAGAGATAATGGCCATGTATTATCTCAAATGAAAGATATTATTCTAAAGATACATTAACTCTACCAAATCAAAGCAGGATTTATATAAAGACCCACACTTGGACATATCATAGTAAATGTATTTAGAACCAAAGGAAAAAGAAAAATATTAAAAGCAGTCTGAGAGAAAAGACATCATCACTTCAGGGGTGCCTGAGTGGGGCAGTCAGGCCTCTGACTCCTGGCTTCTGCTCAGGTTGTGATCTCAGAGTTGTGAGATTGGGCCCCATTTTAGGCATACATTCAGCACAGAGTCTGCTTGAGGCCCCCCCCCTCTCCCACTGCTCTTCCCCTAAAATAAATACATTTTTTAAAAGAAGACATATTCGCATCAAAGTATCAACTTAACTTATAAGACTGACAGTTGTCTTACCAGATTAAAAATAATGGAAGCCAAAATAAAAGGAATTGTATTTTCCTTTGCTCAAAGAAAATAATTAACAACTAGAGTTCTACATCTACCCAAATATATCCTTCAAGACTCAAAGTGAATATGACAATAATAGTTTAAGACTTCATACTCCACTTTCAATAATGAATAGAATAACAAAAAAAAAAAGAATAACAAAACTAGGTATCACAAGCAAATAATATATTTGAACATCATTATACACCAAATAGGCCTAACAGGCATATATATGGAGAACACTGTATCCATCAACAGCAGAATACATTCATCTCCAGTTCGTGTGGATCACTATCCACGATAGACCATATTTTAGTTCACAAAGCAAGTCTCAATAAATGTTAGATTTAAAGTACACAAAGTATGTTAGACATATAACAAATAAATGTTAGATTTAAAGTACACAAAGTATGTTCTCCAAGCAAAATGGAACAAAATTACAATTCAAAACATAAGGCAATTTGGAAAACTTACAAACATGTGGAAGATAACACAATTTTATTTTTATTTTATTATTTTTTCCCATTTTTTGTATTGGAGTTCAATTTGCCAACATATAGCATTTTTCCCATTTTTTGTATTGGAGTTCAATTTGCCAACATATAGCATAACACCCAGTGCTCACCCCACCAAGTCCCCCCTCGGTGCCCATCACCCAGTCACCCCACCCCCTCGCCCACCTCCCCTTCTACCACGCCTTATTTGTTTCCTAAATTTAGGTGTCTCTCATGTTTGAGACACCTAACCTCACTGATATTTTCACTAATTTTCTCTCCTTTCCCCTTTAGTCCCTTTCACTAATTTTTATATTTATATATTTTATATTTCAAATGAAAGAGATCATATCATGTTTGCAGATGCAAATAAGCACAGGAAACGCGGGAAGTCTGAAGGAGGTGAGCGGACGATCAGCACCCACGTCCCGGTGGTGACGCTACTAGAGTCACGCGAATGTTATCTTTGGGAGAAATTGGGTGAAGTTTGCAAAGGATCTCCGTGTTACTTCCTATACCTGCGTGTGAATCTACCGTTACTTGAGTAAAGTTTTTAATTACAGAAGCCGCCAGTAGTTCTATGGGGCTTCTCTGGTCTGTCCCACCAACATCTGTGTCGCAACAATACCCTCGATGACTGTAGTTGTAGAGGGAGTCTCAAGGTCAGTAGACTAATTCCTCCAGCTTTATTCTCCTTCGAAACTGTTAGCCGTTCTACTTTTGCCTTTTCATATAAATTTTAGGGTCGTCTTCCCTGTACGTATGGAAACTCTTGCTGCGATTCTGATAGTAATTGCGATAAACATGCATAGCAGTTTGGGGAGGATTAGCCTCTTTGCTGTGCTGACTCCTACCCCCCATGCCCAGCAGATTTCCCCCCCCACCCTCCTTCCCCCCCCCCATTTATCTGCACCCTCTCTGAGTCCTGCCGCCAGCACCGCACACTTTCCAGCATGGAAGTTCTACAGTTTGGGTCGAGTACACCTAAACACTTAAAAAATGTTTAGTGTCTTCATATGGTATTTTATTTTTTTATTTTTATTTATTTTTATTTTTTTCTTTTTGATTTGAAAATTTATTTATTTATTCATTCATTCATTTTTAAGTATTTTTTCATTGGAGTTCAATTTGCCAACATATAGCATATGACCCAGTGGTTATCTCGTCAAGTGCCCCTCTCAGTGCCTGTCACCCCGTCACCCCAATCCGCCGCCCACCTCCCCTTCCATCGCCCCTTGTTCATTTCCCAGAGGTAGGAGTCTCTCACGTTCTGTCTCCCTCACTGATATTTTCCACTCATTTTCTCTCCTTTCCCCTTTATTCCCTTTCACTGTTTTTTATATTCCCCAAATGAATGAGACCATATAAGGTTTGTCCTTCTCCGATTGACTTACTTCACTCAGCACAATACCCTCCAGTTCTATCCACGTTGAAGCAAATGGTGGGTATTCGTCGTTTTTAATCACTGAGGAATATTCCATTGTGTACATAAACCACATATTCTTTATCCATTCATCTTTCGATGGACACCAAGGCTCCTTCCACAGTGTGGCTATTGTGGACATTGCTGCTAGAAACATCGGGGTGCAGGTGTCCCGGCGTTTCACTGCATCTGTATCTTTGGGGTAAATCCCCAGCAGTGCAATTGCTGGGTCGTAGGGCAGGTCTATTTTTAACTCTTTGAGGAACCTCCACACAGTTTCCCAGAGTGGCTGCACCAGGTCACATTCCCACCAACAGTGCAAGAGGGTTCCCTTTTCTCCGCATCCTCTCCAACATCTGTTGTTTCCTGCCTTGTTAATTTTCCCTATTTTCAGTGGTGTGAGGTGGGATCTCCTTGTGGTTTTGATCTGTATTTCCCTGATGGCCCATGATGCGGAGCATTTTATCATGTGCATGTTGGCCATGTCTATGTCTTCCTCTGTGAGATTTCTGTTCATGTCTTTTGCCCATTTCATGATTGGATTGTTTGTTTCTTTGCTGTTAAGGTTAATAAGTTCTTATAGATCTTGGATATTAGCCCTTGATTTGATAGGTCATTTGCAAATATCTTCTCCATCTGCAGGTTGTCTTTCAGTTTTGTTGACTGTTTATTTTGCTGTGCAGAAGCTTCTTACCTTGATGAAGTCCCAATAATTCATTTTTGCTTTTGTTTCTCTTGCCTTCATGGATGTATCTTGCAAGAAGTTACTGTGGCCAAGTTCAAAAAGGGTGTTGCCTGTGTTCTCCTCTAGGATTTTGATGGAATCTTGTCTCACATTTAGATCTTTCATCCATTTTGAGTTTATCTTTGTGTCTGGTGCAAGAGAGTGGTCTAGTTTCATTCTTCTGCATGTGGATGTCCAATTTCCCCTGCACCATTTATTGAAGAGACTGTCTTTTTCCAGTGAATAGTCTTTCCTGCTTTTGTCGAATATTAGTTGACCATAAAGTTGAGGGTCCACTTCTGGATTCTCTAATCTGTTCCATTGATCTATGTGTCTGTTTTTATGCCACTACCACACTGTGTTGATGACCACAGCTTTGTAGTATAACCTGAAATCTGGCATTGTGATGCCCCCAGCTATGGTTTTCTTTTTTAAAATTCCCCTGGCTATTTGGAGTCTTTTCTGATTCCACACAAATCTTAAAATAATTTGTTCCAACTCTCTGAAGAAAGTCCATGGTATTTTGATAGGGATTGCATTAAATGTGTAAATTGCCCTGGGTAGCATTGACATTTTCACAATATTAATTCTGCCAATCCATAAGCATGGAACATTTTTCCATCTCTTTGTGTCTTCCTCAATTTCTTTCAGAAGTGTTCTGTAGTTTTTAGGGTAGAGATCCTTTACCTCTTTTGTTAGGTTTATTCCTAGGTATCTTATGCTTTTGGGTGCAGTTGTAAATGGGATTGACTCCTTAATTTCTCTTTTTTCAGTCTCATTGTTAGTGTATAGAAATGTCACTGACTTTTGGGTATTGATTTTGTATCCTGCCACACTGCCAAATTGCTGTATGAGTTCTAGCAATCTTGAGGTGGAGTCTTTGGGTTTTCTATGTACAGTATCATGTCATCTGGGAAGAGGGAGAGTTTGACTTCTTCTTTGCAAATTTGAATGCCTTTTATTTCTTTTTGTTTTCTGATTGCTGAGGCGAGGACTTCTAGTACTAAGTTGAATAGCAGTGGTGAGAGTGGACATCCCTGTCTTGTTCCCAATCTTAGGGGAAAGGCTCCCAGTGCTTCCCCATTGAGAATGACATTTGCTGTGGGCTTTTCGTAGATGGCTTTTAAGATGCTGAGGAATGTTCCCTCTATCTCTACACTCTGAAGAGTTGTATCTTCATTCTCATTAGTTTCCATGAATCTTTTTAATTCTTTCCTAATTTACTGGTTGATCCTTTCATCTTTTAGCAGGATGGTCCTTAACCTCCACGTGTTTGAAATTATTCCAAACTTCTTGTGATCGAGTTCTAGTTTCAAATAATTATGGTCTGAAAATATGCAGGGTACAATCCCAATCTTTTGTTATCGGTTAAGACCTGATTTATGACCCTGTATGTGGTCTATTCTGGTGAAAGTTACATGTGCACTTGAGAAGAATGTGTATTCAGTTGCGTTTGGATGTAAAGTTCTGTAAATATCTGTGAAATGCATCTGGTCCAGTGTATCATTTAAAGCTCTTGTTTCTTTGGAGATGTTGTGCTTAGAAGATCTGTCGATTATAGAAAGCACTGTGTCCAGTTGCCAAGTATAAGTATATTATTATCTAAGTATGTCTTAAATCTGGTTATTAATTGATATATTTGGCAGCTCCCACCTTCGGGGCATAAATATTCATGATTGTTAGGTCCTCTTGTTGGATAGATCCTTTAAGTATGATATAGTGTCCCTCTTCTTCTCTTACTACAGTCTTTGGGCTAAACTTTAATTTGTCTCATATAAGGATGGCTACCCCTGCTTTCTTTTGAGAACCATTTGAATGGTAAATGGTTCCCCAACCTTTTATTTTCAGGCTGTAGGTGTCCTTACGTCTAAAATGAATCTCTTGTAGAGAGCAAATAGATGGGTCTTGCTTTTTTATCCAGTCTGAAACCCTGTGCCTTTTGATGGGGTCATTAAGCCCATTCACGTTCAGAGTTACTATTGAAAGATATGAATTTAGTGTCATCATGATACCTATTCAGTCCCTGTTTTTGTGGATCATTTCCTTGGACTTCCTCTTTCTTTTACAGCATCCCCCTTAATATTTCTTGCAGAGCTGGTTTGGTAGTCACATATTCTTTCAGTTTCTGCCTATCTTGGAAGCTCTTTATCTCTCCTTCTATTCTGAATGACAGCCTTGCTGGATAAAGTATTCTTGGCTGCATGTTCTTCTCATTTAGGACCCTTTATATATCCTGCCAGCCGTTTATGGCCTGCCAGGTCTCTGTGGAGAGAACTGCTGCTAACCTAATACTTCTCCCCATAAAGGTTAAGGATCTCTTGTCTCTTGCTGCTTTAAGGATCTTCTCCTTATCTTTGGAATTTGCAAGTTTCACTATTAAATGTCGAGGTGTTGAGTGGTTTTTATTGATTTTAAGGGGGGATTTCTGTATCTCCTGGATCATAATGCCTGTTTCCCTTCCCAAGTTAGGGAGGTTCTCAATTATGATTTGTTCAAATACACTTTCTGGTCCTCTGTCTCTGTCAGCGCCCTCTGGAATCCCAATTAAACATAGATTTTTCCTTCAGAGGCTGTCATTTATTTCCCTTAACCTTTCTTCATGATCTTCTATTTTTTTATAAGTTTATTTTTTATTGGTGTTCAATTTGCCAACTTACAGAATAATACCCAGTGCTCATCCCACCAAGTGCCCACCTCAGAGCCCACCACCCAGTCACCCCCACCCCCTGCCCACCCCCCCTGCCCACCACTCCTAGTTCGTTTCCCAGAGTTAGGAGTCTCTCATGTTTTGTCTCCCTTTCTGATATTTCCCACTCATTTTTTCTCCTTTCCCCTTTATTCCCTTTCACTAATTTTTATATTCCCCAAATGAATGAGACCATATAATGTTTGTCCTTCTCCGATTGACTTACTTCACTCAGCATAATACCCTCCGGCTCCATCCATGTCGAAGCAAATGGTGGGTATTTGTCGTTTCTAATGGCTGAGGAATATCCCATTGTATACATATACCACATCTTCTTAATCCATTCATCTTTCGATGGACACCGAGGCTCCTTCCACAGTTTGCCTATTGTGGACATTGCTGCTGTAAACATTGGGGTGCAGGTGTCCTGCCACTTCACTGCATCTGTATCTTTGCGGTAAATCCCCAGCAGTGCAATTGCTGGGTCAGGGCAGATCTATTTTTAACTCTTTGAGGAACCTCCACACAGTTTTCCAGAGTGACTGCACCAGGGCGTGATCCTGAAGACCCGGGATTGAGTCCCACGTCAGGCTCCCTGCATGGAGCCTGCTTCTCCCTCTGCCTGTGTCTCTGCCTCTCTCCCTCTCTCTCTGTGTGTCTCTCATGAATAAATAAAAAGAAGATTTCTACCCAATAATTTAACATTCCATGGTAGGAAAGAAAGTAGAATAACAATACAAAACTAAGCTCAAAGCATTTGGAAAAAAATGAAATAATAAATGTTAGAGACAACAAAAGTGAAGTAGAAGAGAGTAAAATAAGGCAGAAAATCAATGACACTAAAATGTAGTTATCTGTAAATTTGTAACCAACTTGACAAACCTTCAGCTAAATTGACCAAAAAAAGTCAGAAGACTTAAATTTCTAAAATCAGAAATGAGAGCAGACACATGACTTCTTCTTTATAGAAATAAATAATAATATTATAAGGACATATTGGAACAATTGCATGCTAACACATTAGATAAAATAGATGAATAAATTCCTGGGAACACTCCAACGAACATAACTGACTCAAGAAGAAATGGAAAATCTGAGCAGACACAGAACAAATAAATTGAGTCAATAGTCAAAAAGATTTTCTAAAAGAGAAAGGTTCAGGACCTGATGTTGTCAGTGGTGACTTTTACCAGTGAGTACAAATTTAACACTAGTAGGTCTCAAATTCTAAAAATTAAATAGGACAAAACACTTCCTAATTTATTCCAAAGGACTGTATTGTTTTAAATTGGTGCAAAGGACAAAACACTTCCTAATTTATTCCAAAGGACTGTATTGTTTTAAATTGGTGCAAAGAGGGATCCCTGGGTGGTGCAGCGGTTTAGCGCCTGCCTTTGGCCCAGGGTGCGATCCTGGAGACCCGGGATCGAATCCCACGTCGGGCTCCTGGTGCATGGAGCCTGCTTCTCCCTCTGCCTGTATCTCTGCCTCTCTCTCTTTCTCTCTGTGACTATCATAAATAAATAAAAATTTAAAAAAAAATAAATTGGTGCAAAGATATTGCAAGAAAATGAAGCTAAAGATCAACATGTCTTATGATTATAGATACAAAAATTCTTATCAAAATACTAGCAAGCTAAATCCAGCAGAACTTCACAGGGAATATACAGTGTAACCAAATGAGAGTTATCCAAGGAATGCAAGAGTGGATAATGTATGAAAATCACTCAATAACACACCATAAAAATGGAATTAAGAGAAAAAAACCCACATTTTCATCTCAGTAGATTTAGAAAAACCTCAAACATTGCTGAAAGAATGAAAGACAACTGACATAGATGTAAAGATATCCCATATTCGTGGACTGGAAAACTTACTAATGTCAAGATGTAGTATTTCCCACATTTACATACAGATTCAATGTAATCCCATCAAAATTCCAACTACTGTTTTTTTTTTTTAGCAGATATTGACCCTAAAAAGCCAAAACAATAATCAAAACAACAAAGCAGGAGGAGTAACACTTCCTGATTTCAAAACTGACTGTGAAGGAAAACAGTATTGTGCTTGCACAAGGATAGATATAGGTCAAAGAAATAGAATCATTAATACAGAAATAAACTCACACACCTGCAGTTTTCACAAGGGGGATAAGGGCACCATCCAACAGTGAAAAAAGAGTCTTTGCCACAAATATTGATGAGAAAAATTAATATCCATATGCAAAAGAATGAATTAAGAGCTTTACCTCAAACTACATACAAAATTAACTCAAAATGGACAGAGACCTAAATGCAAGTGCTAAAACTATGAAACTATTAAAGGTGAAAGAGAGATCCGTGTCAATTATTGTGACTTGGGATTAGTCAGCAATTTCTTAAGTATGACATCAAAGTACAGACTACAAAATAGAAGAATTAAACTAAAATAAGAAAATAGATACATTGAACTTTATCAAAATTAAATTCTTGTGCATCAAAGGACACTCTCAAGAAGATGAAGACAAAACCTATATGAAGGTAGATATTTTTGACAAATTACACATATCTAATAAAGATCTAGTATCCGTGGAATATACAGAACTCTTCCAACTCAGCAAAACAAACAAACAAAATGCTCAAATTTTAAAATGGGCAAAGCACTTGCATGGACATTTCTTCAAAAAAAATGCACAACTGGCCAATAAGTAGAAGATGTTCAATATCTTTAGTCAAGAGGGCAATATGAAACAAAACTACTATGAGATTCCACTTTCCTCATTAGAATAGAAACAATTGTTTTTAACAATAGAGAAGAACAAATGTTGGCGATAATTTGGAAAAAAAATAACTCTCATATACTGCAGATACAAATATAAGAGTGGTACAGCCTCTGTAGAAAAGAGTCTTGCCATCCCTCAGAAAGTTAGATGCAGAGTTTCCCTATGACCACCCTAATCCACATGTAGGGATGTGCCCAAGAGAAATGACAATATATGTTCACATCAAAGCCTGTTCACAAATGCGCATAATAGCAATATTCATAATAGCTAAGGCTAATGGAAGTCAAATATCCATCAAATGGTGACGTGATAAACAAAATGTTAAATATTCATATACTGAAACAGTCCTCAGACAATAAAGAAATAAATTTCTTGTGGTACCAGGTCTGGAAGGGAGCATACAGGAGAGCAAGGGGAGCGGCAGAGGGAGAGAAAGGGAGAAGGAGAATCTTAAGTAGGATCCATGCCCAGCATGGAGTCCAATATGGGGCTTGACTCACAACCCTGAGATCATGACCTGAGCCCAAATCAAGAGTCGGACGCTGAGCTAGGTGATCCACCTGGAGCCCCATAAGGAATAATGATCTACTACAAGACAGAACATGGATGAGCCTCAAAAACATTATGCTGGGTAAATGAAGCTTGACACCAAAGGCTAAAATTCTATAAGTTGGGCAGCCCAGGTTGCTCAGTGGTTTAGCACTGCCTTCAGCCCAGGGCATGATCCTGGAGATCTGGGATTGAGTCCCACGTCAGGCTCCCTGCATGGAGCCTGCTTCTCCCTCTGCCTGTGTCTCTGCCTCTCTCTCTGTTTCTCATAAATAAATAAATAAAATCTTTTTAAAAATATCATTCTGTAAGTCTAGTTATATAAAATGTGCAGAATAGGGACAGAAGTACACTTATATTTGCTAAAATATGGTCGGGTAGAGGGAAAGGAGCATGCTGGTGGGTATAGGGGTGTTTTTTTGTGATGAAACTACTCTGGAACCAGAGAGTAGGACACTGGATATAATAAGAATTGAAGTATCACACTTGAATAACACTTTGAGCTGGTAAAATTATGACTTTTATGTCAATGAGAATTATTCCTCAATTTAAAATGTTAAAACTAAAAAATAATGGTGAAACAAGAACACTCACCAGCATTTTAAACCAAGAGAATTTAATTGAAGCACATTAATTATGCTAAAAATATCCTCTTGAGTATATAATATCAAAAATAAACACCGCTTCATTGGTTACCTTTGGAGGTTGATGCAGAGGGAATCCACACAGTGACCCTCACAGTGAGGAAAGAATTGTTTAGAGGAATTTTACCTTTATAGAATATTACAACTAATAAATGAATATTGAATTATGGAATTTGAATATTATCATCTTATAAACCCCTAACGAAATATGAGTCTAGGTAAGATTACTGATGGCCACTAATATCACAAAACAAGAGATGCTGCCAGGGGGACCTCTCAGTGGAAGTACATATAACACTTATGAAATATTCCTGCCAGAAAATCAATCATGAATCAGACTGAGCCTCTAGGACCTACCAGTTCCTGAAACTATAAGGAGCAACAGAATATGTTAATCAACCCTACAGGGACATGACCAGCAAAATCTGTGATATGAGAAGCTTTGCAGGGTAAAAAGTCTGTTTGTCAATAAATAAGGTGAAATAATAATTTTGAAATGAAAATAGAGGGACAGGCAGCCAATGAATTAGAGATTCAAGAGGCACCAAGAGAACACGGTGTATTCTGGGAGTTATTGAATCCTCTTCTAAAACAAACATTATATGGTCTCATTCATTTGGGGAATATAAAAATTAATGAAAGGCAATAAAGGAAAAGGAGAGAAAATGAGCGAAAAAATCAGAGAAGACAAAACATGAGAGACACCTAACTCTGGGAAATGAACAAGGGGTAGTGGAAGGGGAAGTGGGTGGGGGGTTGGGGTGACTGGATGATGGGCACTGAGGGTGGCCCTTTGCGGGATGAGCACTGAGTGTTATTCTATATGTTGGCAAATTGAACTCCAATAACAAATTAAAAAATAAAATAAACAAACAATAAAGGAAAAATGCCTCAATCAGAAAAATGAAAACACTAAATGGAAATTTTATGATATTAATAAGTAAATATTGTTTTCTGAATAATAGTAACATCAGAGTTGTCTTTCTTTAAAGTCCTCACATTTTAGAAGGATTAGATATGATCAGCTCTAGGATGATAATATTGAAGTTGGTTTGTGTGAATAGGTAATCCATTACTGCTCTAGTTTTATGTCAGTGTGTTTGAGAACATCCATAATAAAGAGAGGCAAGCATCTAAAAATAAGTAAAATAAAACCAAGTGGAGAGAATTTGTCCTCACACAGGAGGAAAAGCAGACATGACCTTTAGGTAGCAGGAAACGGACATAAAACCTATTTGTATGAGTATTATGTGAAGGACTAAAGTATCTTGTACAACATAAGTTTCCAATGAAAAGATGTGCCAGTAGGCAGGTTGAAGAAACAAAACTTTACCATATCCTATATAAGAGATAAAAAAGCAAACAAAGTGTTGAAAACAAAGTGATGGAAACATACACAGCAAACTAACATTCCACCAAACAACCACACAACACCACAGTTGCTATACTAACCCCAAAGCCCACTTCAGGATGGAAACACCATCTGAGAAGAGGATGTTTCACAGTGACCAGAAACATCTGGTTCCCCCGAGACGGGCAACCGTGTTAAAGGTGTGAGCACCTGCAAGAAGAGCATCAGGATACACAAAGCAAAACTGGGCACTTTCAGGAGAAAAGTACAAATCCACAACTATGTGAGAGATTTTAACCCCTCCCTTGGAACTGATAGAACAATCAACAAAATACCAACCTGGATACGGAACGTTTAGGCAGTAACATAGTGATCATAACCTAATGGAGCACGGCACCCAATGGCAGGATGTATATTCTTTGTTTTCTTTATTTTTTTAAGTTTTTGTTTAAAGTCCAGTATAGTTAACAGAGTATAATATCAGTTTCAGGTGTAAACATAGTGACAGCATTTCCATTTAACACCTGGTGCTCATCACGACAGGTGCCCTCCTTCATCCCCATCACCTCGTTCCCCGTCCCCCCCTACCTCCCCTCTCATCCTCAGTGTGTTCTCTGTAGTTGAGTCTGTTTTCTTTTTCTCTCTCTTTTTTAAGAAACACTGGTTTTGTTTTTACATTTTTTTATACATTTATTTTTTATTGGTGTTCAATTTGCCAACATATAGAATAATACCCAGTGCTCATCCCAAGTGCCCCCCTCAGTGCCCATCATCCAGTCACCCCCACCCCCCGCCCATCTCCCCTTCCACCACCCCTAGTTCATTTCCCAGAGTTAGGAGTCTCTCATGTCTGTTTTCCTGTTTGCCTCTCCCCATTCTTCCCCTATGTTCTTTTGTTTTGTTTCTGAAATTCCACACGTGAGTGAGATCATACGATAATTGTCTTTCTCTGACTTCTTTCACTTGGCATAGGACCTCTATATCCATCCCTGTTGTTGTAAATGGCAAGACTTCATGCTCTTTTATGGCTGAGTAATATTCCATTGCATGAATATACCAATTCTTCTTAACCATTCATCAGAGGATGTACATTATTTTCAATCTTATAAATAACATATTTACACAGTGACTATATTCTGGACACAGAGCATCTTTCAACAAATTTCAAATGATTGAAGGTGTAAAAAATATATTTGTGCACAATTTAAATTAAGCCAAGAGTAAATCACAAATAGAGCATTTTAAAAGTCTTGTGTATTTTTTTACATCCAAAGTACTTAAGTAAGAGATGCCTGTGTGGCTCAGCCATTGAGCGACTGCCTTTGGCCCAGGGTCTGATCCTGGAGTCTCAGATCGAGTCCCACATCAAGGTCCCTGCATAGAGCCTGATTCTCTCTCTGTCTATGTCTCTGCCTCTCTTTCTGTGTTTCTCATGAATAAGTAAATGAAATCTTTTTTAAAAAAAGAGATACTTAAATAAGCCACAGGTCTAAATTAAAATTTTGATATTTAAAAATTTCATAATGAGTAAAAATATAGTGCCTGGGATGCATTCAAGTCTGTTTTTATAGGGAAATTAGCAGGCTTATACCCATACATTAGAAAAGAAGAAAAACAGAAAATCAGTATTTGTCTGGAAATACTATAAAACATTAGTGAATGATATCCCAAGGATATAGAACGTGAAAAAGAAGAAAATTTATTAAATAGAAAACACAGGCACCAGAAGACATTACACCAAAAAGTGATTATATGAGAAGACTGATCAAATAACAGAAATTTGGGGGGCTGAAGGAGAAAAGGCAAAAATTTCTGATGTCGGGAGTGAAAGGAAGATATCATTGGGATCCTAGAGTTAGAGTGGATCGTGACAGAATGTTTTCATAAACTTGAAGTGTTGATAAAAATGGTGAAGTACTAAAAAGTTATCACCCAACTCAACTGACCCCCAACCAAAGAGAATATATGGTAGTTCCATAGTTAGTGAGAAACGTAATATGTACTTAAAATCATTCCATGCAAAAGATTCCATGGTTAGATGGCTTTACTTGTGAAAGTAAATACTTTATGATGAACAAATGTGAACAAATTTATAAAATACTTGATCTTACACAAAATCACCAAAACAATAGAAGAGGGACAACTTTCCATGTTATTTTATGAGGCTCATGAATTTTAATGTCAAAATCTGACAAGGATGTTTAAGAAAATTTAAAATTATGCTATTCAATCATAAGCAAATAAGCCAATTTACCAAACAAACCATATGAAGTAATAAATAAAAATTGTAGTATGTCCAACATCAAGTTGTCTGGAATCCAATAATACATAAAAATGTTGAGAGAAACCAAAATAGATTTAAGTACCATGACGGGATACCAAGTGGCCAAACCAGCACACTCAATATTGCATAGATGTCAATTATCCCCACACTGAACAGAGTCAGTTGGATCCCAGTGATTTCATTGGTAGAATCTGAAAAGTTGATCCTAAACCGTGTATTGAAATGTGCAAAACCAAGTATTTCCAAGACATTGTTGAGAAGAGAAACAGCGAAGGGGGTTTTGCACTATCAGACAGTGACTCATAGTAGGTGTAATGAAACAATGATGGAAGCAGAGGTTTGACCATCTGAGGATATAACAGAATAGAGAGTCAGGAAGTCAACCCCATTCTTGTCTACACACCCCATTTATTAAATAGGTGGAGTCTATGCAAAGGTCTTTACACCTGGGACAGTTGATAGTCATATGCTAAACAGTGAGATTTGGCTCTTACCTCATACTACACACACAGTCAGTCTTAGGCTGAACACAGATCTAATTTAAAAGGATAATTGTGAAGATCATACAAAAGACCCTCATGACCCCAGCACAGGAAAGCACCTCCCAAATGTCCTGTGCAGGGAGAAAAAAGGACTAAAACATAAAGGAAATACCTTGTGGATGTAACTACATGAAAATCAAGACAGTCTGCAGTGTGTAAAGGCAGAACACACCTTGGGAAGTCACACTGCAATACATGACGGGAAACTAACTTGTCTGCACAATATATAAATAATCCTTGACACACAAGAATAAGACAACCCTGTAGAAATACAGGCGAGAGACTCATAGAAGTGACGCGCAGAGGAGAAGAGCCAAATGTGCCGCACATGTTTGAAACTGTGCACAATCCTGATAATCATTAGGAGAAAGCAAGTTTCTGCATTAGAGACATCGTCCTGCACACCTGCCCAAATGTCTCAAACAGAGCAGAGGGACAGTAACCAGCAGTGTCGAGGATGGGAGCCACTGGAAGGGAGTGATTTAATCAGGACACGTTTCTCATTTTCTTTTTTTTTTTTTTCGTTTCTCATTTTCTAATGGTGTGGAGGATCCCCGTCCTCACCTGTGTCTTCACTTTCCCTCTGGAAGTGCACACAGGTGCACAGGGAGACCACGGGGAGGCTGTTCTCGGCAGCGTTAGTACCATAGATGCACTAGTGGTGTGTTGTCTGGCGGAGAACTAGACAACCGTAAACAGGAAGCAGCATGATGCTGACCAGGGACCACAGCCTGAGAACAGCTGCTCATCACAGGTCAGGCTCAGGTCACTCACTCTCAGAGCCTGGATTTCTAGGGCAGTTGGTCCCCAAGGTCCCAAGTCATCCTGTTCAAAACTGCTTGCTCAGGTCCAGGTGGAGGAGGTCACCATCAGGGGCCTGCTGGGACACTGTCCACCCTCTCCCATGCCCATCCAGGGCTGTCACATGACATTCTAAGTGCATTCACTGTCCTTGCCTCTTGCCTTCTCACTTGTCAACTCCAGACCTTTCTAATCTCCATCTGAAAGGCCACCATGCTTTCATAATGGGCTCCAGCCTGTCCATTCTGTGCTTTGTGTCCCACACAGAGCTCCCTGAACAGAGTCACCAAATCCTCCCTCAGGTCATGTTGCTCCCTAATGCAAATGAGTGACAGCTTCCCCACCAGCTGAGGGATCCTGGAGAGGAGCCCAGAAGAGTCTTGGTAGGCACCTTGGCTCCATTTGGGCACATATACTCGGTGATTCTCTAATTCTCCTGTTCTGCCTCCAAGTCTGTCTACTTCCATCCACTGTGTCAGTGTGACGAGCTCTCCTGTCTCCCCATGGCTCTCCATCACCTCTCTGATGTGACTGTTTCCTCCTTTGTGCCATCAGCAGCCTGGTCACACCCCCTCACTGCCTGTGTCCCATCATATTGCAGGTGTTTGTTGTCATGTCTGCCTTCCTGCAGAGCCATGAGCTCCCCAGGGCTAGCCTTGGTCTCCCCTATTTTGGCATCCCTCACCCTGGGCCATGTCCCTTAGAAGTGTGTGCTCAATACTCTGGTGAGCTACTGATTTTCTTTTTGAGCTACTGATTTGAACCTGAGAAATGCACTTCAGGTCATGAGGGAGCCTGGTGCTGTGATTCTCTGATTATTTTTTTTATTTTTATTTATTTATGATAGGCACACAGTGAGAGAGAGAGAGAGAGAGAGGCAGAGACACAGGCAGAGGGAGAAGCAGGCTCCATGCACCGGGAGCCCGACATGGGATTCGATCCCGGGTCTCCAGGATCGCGCCCTGGGCCAAAGGCAGGCGCTAAACCTCTGCGCCACCCAGGGATCCCTGATTCTCTGATTATAATGAAAACATGTCCCTCTAGATGGAATGACCCTGAATCCCAAGACAGTGTTGGCCAGGACAGGAGTGGGGTCACCCCTTCAGCTGCTGAGGCAAGCCCTGAATGCTTACTGTCTACCAAAGCTCTGATGCCTCCCTTACACACATGGTGTCCTTCATACCCTGGGACCCCTGAGGGATGGCTGCCTTGACCCTCACCATTTCCAGGTGAGAGTCATGACTGCTCAATATCACACAGCCAGTACTCTCTCTCCCAGGGACTCCCCCACTCCTGGCCCACATCTATGCTGATGAAAAACAGGTGAGCATGGAGCACTCTCAGCCCCCCTTCTTCAGCTCTGGCTTCCCAAATAATGAAGAGTTGTGAGGGTGAAAGGGAGCACCTCAGGGTCTCAGGGAGAGTTTGCCTGAGTGTTCCATGTTTGAGCTACAGGAAAGTCCCTGATCCTGGTGGAAGATGGGGTGAAATGTTCTCAACTCACCTCAGCTTCCACGTGCTGTTTCTTCATCCAGGCAGCAGAACAAGGTCTTGCACCTTGGGGTCACTGTGCTGAGAAGGTATCTCCTCCTGCACGGCTGGGACTTGGGCCTTGAATAGCCAATTAGGTGAGCTTGTTTGTGTTCTGGCCTTTGCAGTGCACCGGGAATCCTGGTTCTCCTGGGTATTACTGTCAGCAAGCCTTGTGTGACCCGCCCTCTCCTACAAGGCCAGACAACAAGGCCCAGAATTCTCTCTTGGCCCCAGAGGGTGTGCAGAAGAGGAGCATAGACTCAGAGAACAGACCCTGTGACCAGAGTGTACTGTCCTCCCAGGAGTGGCAGGTTAGCAACTTTGAGCCCAAAGTCATTTCATCTGCCCTTCTCCCCGTCACCTTAGGTGTACCATTCTTCTGTGAACCTAAGTTGTCTGTCGGGAAACATTCCTCTCTGGGTCCATCTCTGCTTGCTGTTGGTCTCCTTGCAGCAAAGCCTGATCCACAAGTGGAAGACAACTACCTTGAATACATTCCTATTCCTGGACAAGGATATTTGGAGGTTGCTTTTCAAATAAAAAAACTGAAATGTGTTTGAAAAATTCAAAGAAATCAAAAGTGTTTGGCCTGTAATGAGGATGCTCATGCTTCTCTGCTTACCCCAAACACTGCCCCTACTCTGTGGGAGGTCTGGAGTTTCCACCACTTTAACTGTTGGGGTAAATGTGGACTCAGGGGCACATGTGTTTTAATTATTTTTTTTCTCCTACAAGAATATGATTATATCCCACAACTGATCTGCATTTTTAATCTTTTTATCGAATGCAGTACAATGGTTAGCTTTCTATGACAGCAACATTCTCCTTCTGAGTCTCCAGTGTCCCATTGCGTGTGGGACCAGGGTTTCCTCATTTAACTGTGTGAATGGCTATTTAGTGTTGAACATTTTAAAAATTTAAATTCAATTAGTCAATATATATCTTCTTTCAGATGTAGTTTTCAATGATTCACCAGTTGCGTATAACAGCCACTGCTCATCATATCATGTACCCAACATAATGCCCATCCCTCAGTTATCTCACTCCCCACCCCCTCCCATCCAACAAACAACAGTTTGTTCCTATAGTGAAGGGTCATTTTTAAAAATTGTATTCTGATGAGAGCACTTAAGCTACATTTTTTTTTATTATTTTTTTTTTATTGGTGTTCAATTTACTAACATACAGAATAACACCCAGTGCCCGTCACCCATTCACTCCCACCCCCCGCCCTCCTCCCCTTCTACCACCCCTAGTTCGTTTCCCAGAGTTAGCAGTCTTTACGTTCTGTCTCCCTTTCTGATATTTCCCACACATTTCTTCTCCCTTCCCTTATTTTCCCTTTCACTATTATTTATATTCCCCAAATGAATGAGAGCATATAATGTTTGTCCTTCTCCGACTGACTTACTTCACTCAGCATAATACCCTCCAGTTCCATCCACGTTGAAGCAAATGGTGGGTATTTGTCATTTCTAATAGCTGAGTAATATTCCATTGTATACATAAACCACATCTTCTTTATCCATTCATCTTTCGTTGGACACCGAGGCTCCTTCCACAGTTTGGCTATAGTGGCCATTGCTGCTAGAAACATCGGGGTGCAGGTGTCCCGGCGTTTCATTGCATTTGTATCTTTGGGGTAAATCCCCAACAGTGCAATTGCTGGGTCGTAGGGCAGGTATATTTTTAACTGTTTGAGGAACCTCCACACAGTTTTCCAGAGTGGCTGCACCAGTTCACATTCCCACCAACAGTGTAAGAGGGTTCCCTTTTCTCCGCATCCTCTCCAACATTTGTTGTTTCCTGCCTTGTTAATTTTCCCCATTCTCACTGGTGTGAGGTGGTATCTCATTGTAGTTTTGATTTGTATTTCCCTGATGGCAAGTGATGCAGAGCATTTTCTCATATGCATGTTGGCCATGTCTATGTCTTCCTCTGTGAGATTTCTGTTCATGTCTTTTGCCCATTTCATGATTGGATTGTTTGTTTCTTTGGTGTTGAGTTTAATAAGTTCTTTATAGATCTTGGAAACTAGCCCTTTATCTGATATGTCATTTGCAAATATCTTCTCCCATTCTGTAGGTTGTCTTTGAGTTTTGTTGACTGTATCCTTTGCTGTGCAAAAGCTTCTTATCTTGATGAAGTCCCAATAGTTCATTTTTGCTTTTGTTTCTTTTGCCTTTGTGGATGTATCTTGCAAGAAGTTACTATGGCCGAGTTCAAAAAGGGTGTTGCCTGTGTTCTTCTCTAGGATTTTGATGGAATCTTGTCTCACATTTAGATCTTTCATCCATTTTGAGTTTATCTTTGTGTATGGTGAAAGAGAGTGGTCTAGTTTCATTCTTCTGCATGTGGATGTCCAATTTTCCCAGCACCATTTATTGAAGAGACTGTCTTTCTTCCAATGGATAGTCTTTCCTCCTTTATCGAATATTAGTTGCCCATAAAGTTCAGGGTCCACTTCTGGATTCTCTATTCTGTTCCACTGATCTATGTGTCTGTTTTTGTGCCAGTACCACACTGTCTTGATGACCACAGCTTTGTAGTACAACCTGAAATCTGGCATTGTGATGCCCCCAGATATGGTTTTCTTTTTTAAAATTCCCCTGGCTATTCGGGGTCTTTTCTGATTCCACACAAATCTTAAAATAATTTGTTCTATCTCTCAATAGTAACTCTGAATGTGAACGGGCTTAATGACCCCATCAAAAGGCGCAGGGTTTCAGACTGGATAAAAAAGCAGGACCCATCTATTTGCTGTCTACAAGAGACTCATTTTAGACAGAAGGACACCTACAGCCTGAAAATAAAAGGTTGGAGAACCATTTATCATTCGAATGGTCCTCAAAAGAAAGCAGGGGTAGCCATCCTTATATCAGATAAACTAAAATTTACCCCAAAGACTGTAGTGAGAGATGAAGAGGGACACTATATCATACTTAAAGGATCTATTCAACAAGAGGACTTAACAATCCTCAATATATATGCTCCGAATGTGGGAGCTGCCAAATATATAAATCAATTATTAACCAAAGTGAAGAAATACTTAGATAATAATACACTTATACTTGGTGACTTCAATCTAGCTCTTTCTATACTCGATAGGTCTTCTAAGCAAAACATCTCCAAAGAAACGAGAGCTTTAAATGATACACTGGACCAGATGGATTTCACAGATATCTACAGAACTTTACATCCAAACTCAACTGAATACACATTCTTCTCAAGCGCACATGGAACTTTCTCCAGAATAGACCACATATTGGGTCACAAATCGGGTCTGAACCGATACCAAAAGATTGGGATTGTCCCCTGCATATTCTCGGACCATAAAGCCTTGAAATTAGAACTAAATCACAACAAGAAGTTTGGAAGGACCTCAAACACATGGAGGTTAAGGACCATCCTGCTAAAAGATAAAAGGGTCAACCAGGAAATTAAGGAAGAATTAAAAAGATTCATGGAAACTAATGAGAATGAAGATACAACCGTTCAAAATCTTTGGGATGCAGCAAAAGCAGTCCTAAGGGGGAAATACATCGCAATACAAGCATCCATTCAAAAACTGGAAAGAACTCAAATACAAAAGCTAACCTTACACATAAAGGAGCTAGAGAAAAAACAGCAAATAGATCCTACACCCAAGAGAAGAAGGGAGTTAATAAAGATTCGAGCAGAACTCAACGAAATCGAGACCAGAAGAACTGTGGAACAGATCAACAGAACCAGGAGTTGGTTCTTTGAAAGAATTAATCAGATAGATAAACCATTAGCCAGCCTTATTAAAAAGAAGAGAGAGAAGACTCAAATTAATAAAATCATGAATGAGAAAGGAGAGATCACTACCAACACCAAGGAAATACAAACGATTTTAAAAACATATTATGAACAGCTATACGCCAATAAATTAGGCAATCTAGAAGAAATGGACGCATTCCTGGAAAGCCACAAACTACCAAAACTGGAACAGGAAGAAATAGAAAACCTGAACAGGCCAATAACCAGGGAGGAAATTGAAGCAGTCATCAAAAACCTCCCAAGACACAAGAGTCCAGGGCCAGATGGCTTCCCAGGAGAATTTTATCAAACGTTTAAAGAAGAAATCATACCTATTCTCCTAAAGCTGTTTGGAAAGATAGAAAGAGATGGAGTACTTCCAAATTCGTTCTATGAAGCCAGCATCACCTTAATTCCAAAGCCAGACAAAGACCCCGCCAAAAAGGAGAATTACAGACCAATATCCCTGATGAACATGGATGCAAAAATTCTCAACAAGATACTGGCCAATAGGATCCAACAGTACATTAAGAAAATTATTCACCATGACCAAGTAGGATTTATCCCTGGGACACAAGGCTGGTTCAACACCCGTAAAACAATCAATGTGATTCATCATATCAGCAAGAGAAAAACCAAGAACCATATGATCCTCTCATTGGATGCAGAGAAAGCATTTGACAAAATACAGCATCCATTCCTGATTAAAACTCTTCAGAGTGTAGGGATAGAGGGAACATTCCTCGACATCTTAAAAGCCATCTATGAAAAGCCCACAGCAAATATCATTCTCAATGGGGAAGCACTGGGAGCCTTTCCCCTAAGATCAGGAACAAGACAGGGATGTCCACTCTCACCACTGCTATTCAACATAGTACTGGAAGTCCTAGCCTCAGCAATCAGACAACAAAAAGACATTAAAGGCATTCAAATTGGCAAAGAAGAAGTCAAACTCTCTCTCTTCGCCGATGACATGATACTCTACATTAAGCTACATTTTTAAGGACACAATATATTACTGTTTGCAGGTACAATATATAACATATCCCTAAACCTTATTCTATGTCTGTGAATAAAATTTATGACTGTTAATTAATTAATCCATCACACAAAGCCTGGCAACCCCAATCACCTCCATCTACTTGTAGGACCACAGCCTCCCGGCTGCACATCCTTCATATGGCCATGTGTTTCTGGCCCAGCCTCCCCAGGGCCTCCTTCACATCCTTGTTTCGCAGACTGTAGATGAGGGGATTGAGCATTGGGATGACCAGCGTGTAGAAGACAGAGACCACCTTGCCCTGCTCCATGGACTCAATTGCTCCTGGCTGGGCATACATGACAAAGGCAGTCCCAAAAAAGAGGGTCACTGCAGTCATGTGGGAGCCACAGGTGGAGAAGACCTTGCGTCTCCCAGCTCCTGTTCGCATCCTCAGGATGGTCACTGTGATGTAGCCATAGGAGATGAGGATCACAAACGTCACCCCCACAATGATGAGCCCACAGATGCCAAACAAAAGAAGTTCATTGATGGCCGTGTTGCCACAGGCGATCTGGAGCAGAGGGGGCACATCACAGAAGAAGTGGTTGATGCGGTTGGAGCTGCAGAATGGGAGGTGGAATGTGAAGCTGGTCTGCACAACAGAGTTGAAGCACCCTCCACAGTAGGCGCCCAGCACCAGGCAAGTGCAGACAGACTGGCACATGGTGATGGGGTAACGCAAGGGGCTACAGATGGCCATGAAGCGGTCGTAGGCCATGACACCCAGGAGGAAGCATTCAGTTGTTCCCAGCAAAGAGAAAAAGAATAACTGGGTGGCACATCCTGCAAAGGTGATGACCTTTGATGAGGAGAAGTAGTTGGCCAGTGCATTGGGGGCAATGACAGATGAGTAGCACAAATCCACGAAGGAGAGGTTCTTGAGGAAGAAGTACATTGGGGAGTGCAGGTGGGAATCCAGGGTGATAACGATGATCATGAGGAAGTTGCCCAGTACAGTCACCATATACAGGGCCAGGAACACAGCAAAGAGCAGGGCCTGGGTTTCCAGGCCACTTTCAAATCCCTCCAGAACAAAATCTTGAAAGTAGACCATGGAGAGGTTTCCATTTCTGTGGGATAGCATGAGCCTCAGTCCTTCCAAGGGGAATTTCACCCCCAATATTGGCAGATTAAGTGGGTCAAGCTAAACTTTCGGCTGAAGACTATTTAGAAGATAAATAACAACAAAGAGAAAATCTCATTGAACATACAAGAAAGTAATGGTTAAGAGTTACAAACCTAAATTCAAGATAAACACAGAGGCCCAGGGATTTCATTACTCAGAGCTTCTTTTTTCCCTTGAGACATAAGCCAATTTTGAAGGGGCATCTCAGAGGCCAGGTGGATGGGCAGTGAGGGTTTGCTTGTCTTGCAGAGCTAATGCTGACAGTGGTTAGTTACTAGGGACCAGCTGGGATGCACCATGGGAGTGAGTTACATCAGGAGTAGGTATTCAGCTCAGCTTCTGACCATTTCAATCACTGAAAGTGTATTAAGACGTGATCTGAGTGCTAGTGCCTCTGACACCTTGCAAAAACAAACATATTTCAAGAGGAAGACATGTTATCCTAGACTGCAGGTGTTATCTATAAAAGTTTGTGGGGCAGCCTGGGTGGTTCAGGGGTTTAGCACTGCCTTCAGCCTAGAGCATGATCCTGGAGACCCAGGATCAAGTCCCACATTGCGGTCCCTACGTGGAGCCTACTTCTCCCTCTGCCTGTGTCTCTGCCTCTCTCTCTCTCTGTGTGTCTCTCATGAATAAATAAATATTTTTTAAAAAGTTTGTGTAACTACTACCAGATAGAATTTAAAAATAGAGGAGTTCCTGCAATAAAAATTAAAATTATGAAACCATAAAAAAACCCAAAGTGGTTTCAGAATTTGGAGTAACACGCATAAACTTTATATAAAGCTATTATTCTCCAAGGCTGAAAGATGAGACTAAGAAACTTAGTCAAAATATGGAAGCAACCAAGAGAAAAATATGTAACTTTTTAGAAGTACAATGGCTAAAATTAGGACTCAATGAATGAATTTTACAGATTAGAAATAGCTAAAGAGAAAATTTGTGAACTAGAATACAGATCAGTACAAAATATTCAGAGTGAAGCAGAGTGCGAGTGAGACTCAAAACCATAGAAAAATTAGAAATGAGGATTAGAGACCAAGTATATAGAGACATATATACTTCAGTTCCTAAAGAAGGGGAAAGAGATAAATAGGCTGAATCACAGCTTGAAAAGATAATGGCCACGTATTATCTTAAACTAATGAAAGATATTATTCTAAATATACATTAACCCTACAAAATCAAAGCAGCATTTTTATAAAGAACACCACACTTGGACATATCATACTAAAAATATTTAGAACCAAAATAAAAAGAAAAATATTAAAAGCAGCCTGAGAAAGAAGACATAATCACTTTAGGAGGGACTGGGTGGCACAGTCAGTTTGACCTCCGACTCCTGACTTTTGCTCAGGTTGTGATCTCAGAGATGTGAGATTAGGCCCCATCCGTGCACATTCAGCACAGAGTCTGCTTGAGACACTCTCTCCCTCTGCCACAACTCCAGCCCCCCAAAATAAAAAAATAAATCTTAAAAAGGAAGACATAGTCACTTCAAAGTATCAGTTTTAGAAGGAAGACTGACAATTGTCTTACCAGATTAAAAAAAAAAGAAGTCAAATTAAAAGGAAGTATATTTTTCTTTGTTCAAAGAAAATAATTACACTAGAATTCTACATCTACCCAAATATATCCTTTGAAACTCAAAGTTAATTTAGCAATAATAGTTTAAGATTTCAGTACTCAAAAAAAAAGATTTCAGTACCCCAATTTCAATAATAAATAGACAACAAATCCTAGTATAAGCAAGGAAATAATAGATTTGAACAGCATATAAACCAAATAGACCTAACAAGCATATATGGATAACACTGTATCCAACAATAGCAGAATACATTCATCTCCAGTGCATGTGGAACATTATCCAGGATAGACCATATGTTAGTTCACAAAGCAAGTCTCAACAAATGTTAGAAGATTTATAGTACAGGAAGTATGTTTTCCAAACAAAATGGAATGAAATCACAGAGCAACAACATAAGACAATTTGGAAAACTTACAAACATATGGAAGCTAAACAACACATTTCTATATCTCCAATGGGTCAAGAAAGAAATCACAATAGAAAATATAAAGTATTTTGAGATTAATGAAAATTGGGACACAACACCCAAAAACTTAGGAGATTCAATGAAAGGAGTCAGAAATTAATAGCTATATTAGGGATCCATGGGTATCTCAGCAGTTTAGCGCATGCCTTTGGTCCAGGGTGTGATCCTGGAGTCCCAGGATTGAGTCCCACATCAGGCGTCCTGCATGGAGTGGGCTTCTCCCTCTGCCTGTATCTCTGTGTCTCTCTCTGTGTGTGTCTCTCATGAATAAATAAATAAAATCTTTAAAAGAGGAAATTTATAGCTATAAACAACAACATTTTAAAAATGATTTCTAATCAATAATTTAACATTCTATGGTAGGAAAGAAAGTAGAATAACAATACAAAGCTAAGCTCAAAGCAAATAGAAAGAATGAAATAATAAAGGCCAGAGAAGACAAATACAAATTAGAAGAGAGTAAAATAACACAGATAATCGATGATACTAAAAGTTAGTTCTTTGTAAATTTAACCAACTTGACAAACCTTCAGCTAGATTGACCAATGAAAGAAGACTTAAATTTCTAAAATCAGAAATGAAAGCAGACACATGACTTCTGACCTTAGAGAAATAAAAAGTATAAGAATATATTGGAACAATCGTATGCTAACACATGAGCTAAACTAGGTGAAATGAACAAATTCCTGGAAACAAATCAGCATAACTGAGTCAAGAAGAAATAGAAAATCTGAGCATACGTATAACAAACAAATTGAGTCAATAGTCAAAAAGCTTTTCTAATGAAGAAAGGTTCAGAACCAGATGGTTTTAGTGGTGACTTTTACCAGTGAGTACAAAATTAACACTAGTAGGTCTCAAAATCTAAAAAATATTTTTTTAAATAGGACAAAACATTTCCTAATTCATTCCATAAGGTCTGTATTGTTTTCACACTAAATTGAGACAAAGATATTGCAAGAAATGAAGCTAAAGTCAATATGTCTTAGGAATATAGATACAAAAATCCTTATCCAAATATGAGCAAGCTAAAGAAGGAGAACTTCACAGAGATTATAGAGCATAACCAAGTGAGAGTTATCCCAGGAAAGCAAGAGTGGTTAATATATGAAGATCACTCAATATAATACACTATACATATGGAATTTAGGGGAAAAACCCCACATTTTCATCTCAGTAGATACAGAAAAACTACAAAACATTGCTGAACAAAATGAAAGAAGGTCTACATAAATGTAAAGATATCCCATGATCATGGACTGGAAGACTTACTAATGTCAAGATGTAGTAATCCCCAGGTTTACATAAAGAATCAATGTAATCCTATCAAAATTCCAATGACTGGGTGTTTTTATTTTTTGGTAGATATCGACCCTAGATAGCCAAAAAGAATATTTATTTATTTTTATTTTGTTACTTAGCAATGTTTTTTTAAATACATTTATTTTTATTGGTGTTCAATTTGTCAACATACAGAATAACACCCAGTGCTCATTCCGTCAAGTGCCCACCTCAGTGCCCGCCTTTAAAAGAACAAAGTAGAAAACTAACATTTCTTCATTTCAAAACTGACTATGTGGGTTTTTTAAAGTTCAATTGGCCAACATATAGTATAACACCCAGTGCTCACCCCATCAAGTGCCCCCTCAGTGCCTGTCACCCAATCACTCTATTCCCCTGCTCACCTCCCCTTCCACAACCCTTTGTGCATTTCCCAGGGTTAGGAATCTCTCGTGGTTTGTCTCTGTCTCTAATTTTTCCCACTCAGTTCCCCTTCTTTCTCTTATAATCCCTTTCACTATTTCCTATATTCCCCATATAAGTGAGACCATATGATGATTGTCCTTCTCCAATTGACTTATTTCACTCAGCATAATGCCTTCCAGTTCCAACCACATCGAAGCAAATGGTGGGTATTAATGCTTTCTGAAAGCTGAGTAATATTCCATTTTATATATAGACCACATCTTCTTTATCCATTTATGTATGGATGGACATCATGGCTCCTTCCACAGTTTGGTTACTGTGGACATTGCTGCTGTGAACATTGGGGTGAGTGCAAGAGGCAAAACTGACTTTGAAGCAGAACAATGTTGTGCTTGCACAAGAATAGACATAGACCAAAGGAATGGAATCAAAAATACAGAAATAAACTCACACACCTGCGATTTTCACAAGGGGGCCCAAGGTCACCATCCAACAGTGAAAATAGTCCTTTCCAAAAATGGTGATGGGAAACCTGATATCCACATGGAAAAGAATGAATTAAGAGCTTTACTTCACACCATATAAAGAAAAACTCAAAATGGACAGAGCCCTAAATGCAAGTGCTAAAGCGATAAAACCATCAGAGGTGAAAGAGACATCAGTGTCAATTACTGTGACTTGGAATTAGCAGTTTCTAAAATATGACATCAAAGTACAAACAACAAAATACTAATTTAAAGCTAAAATAAAATAAAATAGACAAACTGAACTTCATCAAAATTAAAATCATGTGCATCAAAGGACAGTCTCAAGAAGATGAAGACAAAACCTATATGAAGGTAGACACTTTCGACAAATTACACATATTTAATAAGGATCTAGTACCCATGAAATAGACTGAACTTTTCCAACTCAGCAACAAAAATGCAATCAAATTTTAAATTGGGCAAAGGACTTGCATCGACATTTCTCCAAATAAAAGGTACAACTGGCCAATAAGTATAAGAGAATATGTTCAATATCATTAGTCAAGTGAGAAATGTGGAACAAAACTACTGTGACATTCCACTTTTCTGATTAAAATGCCTATTTTTCTGATATTTCCCACTTATTTTTTCTCCTTTCCCCTTTATTCCCTTTCACTATTTTTTATAATATCAGAAAGGGAGACAGAACATGACAGACTCCTAACTCTGGGAAATGAACTAGGGGTGGTGGAAGGGGAGGTGGGCGGGGGTGGGGTGACTGGGTGACAGGCACTGAGGGGAGCACTTGAGGGGATGAGCACTGGGTGTTATTCTATATGTTGGCAAATTGAACACCAATAAAAAATAAATTTGTTTAAAAAATGAATTGAAACGCGAAAATAAAATAAAATAAAATAAAATGCCTATTTTTTTAACAATAGAGAAGAACAAATGTTGGTGGGAATTTGGAAAAACCATAACTCTCAGATACAGCAGGTACAAATCTAAGAGTGGTACAGCCTCTGTAGAAAAGAGTCTTGCCATACCTCAGAAAGTTAGATACAGAGTTTTCCTATGACTCACCCTAATCCACATGTAAGGATGTGCCCAAGAGAAATGACAATATATGTTCACATAAAAGCCTGTTCATTAGGCATGGTAGAAAGGGAGGTGGGTGGGGGGTGGGGGTCACTGGATGATGGGCACTGAGGAGGTTACTTGATGGGATGAGCACTGGGTGTTATTCTGTATGTTGGCAAATTGAACACCAATAAAAAATAAATTTATTTAAAAAGCCTGTTCACAAACGTGCATAATAGCAATAATCATAATAGCTAAAAGTAAATGCAAGCCAAATGTCCATCAAATGGTGAAGAGATAAAATGTTAAATATTCATACCGTGAACCAATATTTAGCCATTAAAAAAATATTCAGCCTCTTCATTGGTAGTGGGGGGCGGGGGAAAGAAGTATATGGGTGAGCAGGGGGAGGGTCATAGGGAGAGAAGGGGAGAGGGGGAATCTTAAGTAGGATGCATTCCCAGCATGGAGTCCAATATGGGTCTTGACTCCCAACCCTGAGATAATGACCTGAGCCCAAATCAAGAGTCCGATGCTGAGCTAGGTGATCCACCTGGAGCCCCAAAAGGAATAATGATCTACTACAAGACAGAACATAGATGAGCCTTGAAAACATTATGCTGAGTTAATGAAGCTTGACACCAAAGGCTAAATATTCTATAGGTCAATTTATATAAAATGTGCAGAATAGGGACAGAAGTACATTTGTATTTGCCAAAATATGGTTGGGAGAGAGGGAAGGGGTGTGCTTGCTTTGTATAATGAAACTATTCTGGAACCAGAGAGTTGAACACTGTGGATATAATTAGAAATGAAACACCAGGGGTATCCCTGGATGGCTCAGCGGTTGAGCATTTGCCTTCGGCCCAAGGCGAGGTCCAAACACCCGGGATCAAGTCCCACGTTGGGCTCCCTGCATAGAGCCTGCTTCTCCCTCTGCCTGTGTGTCTGCCTCTCTCTCTCTGGGTGTCTCATGAATAAATAAGTAAAATATTTTTTGAAAGAAAGAAAGAAAGAAAGAAAGAAAGAAAGAAAGAAAGAAAGAAAGAAAGAAAGAAAGAAAGAAAGAAGAAAGAGAAAGAAGAAAGAAAGAGAAAGAAAGAAAGAGAAAGAAAGAAAGAAAAAAAGAAAGAAAGAGAAAGAAGAAAGAAAGAAGAAAGAAAGAAAGAAGAAAAGAAAGAAAGAAAGAAAGAAAGAAAGAAAGAAAGAAAGAAAGAAAGAAAACACCAGACTTGATTAACACTTTGAACTGGTTGAATTGTGATTTTTTTATCATGTGAGAATTGTTCCTCAATTTAAAATTTTAAAAATAAAATATAATGAAGGTGAAATAAAACATTCACTAGCATTTTAAACTGAGATAATTTAATTGAAGCACATCAATTACACTAAAAATATAACTTTGAGTATATAAGTGAAAAATCCCACTTCTTGGCTTCTTTGGAGGTTGATGAAGAGGGAATCCACACAGTGACCCTCACAGTGAGGAAATAATTGTTTAGAGGAATTTTCCATTTATAGAATATTGCAACTAGTAAATGAAGATTGAATTACAAAATTTGAATATTATCATCTTATAAACCCCTAATGAAATAATGAGTCTAGGTAAGATTACTGATGGCCACTAATATTAACAAAAGCAAGAGGTGCAGCCAGGCAGACCTCTCAGTGAAAGTACACACAACACTTATGAAATATTCCTGCCAAATATCAATTGTGAGACAGCCTCTAGGACCTACCAGTTACTGGAAATATAAGGAGCAAAAGAATATGCTAATCAACCCTACAGGGACATGATCAGCAAAATCTGTGATATGAGAAGCTTTGCAGGATATAAAAACCTATTCAATAAATAACGTGAAGTAATAATTTTGAAATGAAAATAGAGGGACAGGCAGCCAATGAATTAGAGATTCAAGAGGCATCAAGAGAACATGGTGTAAGGATGTTGTTAAATCCTGTTCCAAAACAAACTATAAACTATAAAGGAAAAATGAACCAATCAAAAAATGAAAACAAAAATGGAAATTTTATGACATTCAGAAGTAAATGTTAATTGTTTTATAATAAATAGTAACGTAGGAGTTGTCTTTCCTTAAAGTCCTCACTGTAGAGAGATTAGATATGATTGGCTCCAGGTTGGTAATTATTGAAGTTGGTCAGTGTGAATAGGTAATCCATTACTGCTCCAGTTTCATGCCCATGTGTTTGAGAACATCCATAATAAAGAGAGGACTGCATCTAAAAATAAATAAAATAAGGGTCGCCTGGGTGGCTCAATGGTTTAGCGCCTGCCATCAGCCCAGGGCATGATCCTAGGGTCCTGGGGTTGAGTCCCACGTCGGGGCCCGGCGTGGAGCCTGCTTCTCCTTGTGCCTATGTCTCTGCCTTTCTCTCTGTGTGTGTCTCTCACAAATAAATAAATAGAATCCTTTAAAAATATTAAATAAATAAAATAAAACTAACTGGAGAGAATTTGTCTGTACAGGAGGAAAAGCAGAGCATGACTTACAGGTAGCAGGAAACTGACATAAAGCCTATTTATGTCAGAATTATGTAAGGACTAAATGTCTTGTACAATATAAGTTTCCAATGAAAAGATGTGCCAGTAGGCAGGTTGAAGAAACAAAACTTAACCATACGCTATATAAGAGATAAAAAAGCAAACATAAAGTGTTGAAAACAAAGTGATGGAAACAAACACAGCAAACTAACATTCCACCAAACAACCACACGACACCACAGTTGCTATACTAACCCCAAAGCCCACTTCAGGATGGAAGCACAGCTGAGAAGAGGACACTTCACAGTGACCACAAACATTTGGTTCCCCCGAGACGGGCAACTGTGTTAAACGTGTGAGCACCTGCCAGAAGAGCCTCAGGATGTACAAAGCAAAACTGGGCACTTTCAGGAGAAAAGTACAAATCCACAACTATGTGAGAGATTTTAACCCCCTCCCTTGGAACTGATAGAACAATCTCACAAGGTGCCAACCTGGATACGGAACGTTTAGGCAGTAACATCAGTGACCATAACCCAATGGAGCACGGCATCAAACAGCAGGATGTATATTTTCTTTTACTTTTTTAAAGACATTTTTATTTAGGGTCACCTGGGTGGATCAGTGGTTGAGCATCTGCCTTTGTCTCAGGGCGAGAACCTGGGGTCCAGGATTGAGTCTCGAATTGGGATCCTTGCAGGGAGCCTGCTTCTCCCAATGCCTATGTCTATGACTCTCTCTCTCTCTCTCTCTCTCTCTCTCTGTGTGTTTGTCTCTCATAAAGAAATAAATATTTTAAAAAACGTTTTATTTAAAGTCCAGTATAGGTAGCAGAGTATATTATTGGTTTCAGGTGTGCAGTATAGTGATTCAGCCCTTCCATACAGCACCTGGTGCTCATCACGACAGGTGCGCTCCTTCATTCCCATCGCCTGGAGCCCCCCGTCCCCCGCCTACCTCCCCTCTCTTACCCTCAGTGTGTTCTCTGTAGTTCAGAGTGTTTTCTGGTTTGCTTCTTTCCTTTCTTCCCCTATGTTCATTGTTTTGTTTCTGAAATTCCACACGTGAGTGAGATCATATGATAATTGTCTTTCTCTGACTTCTTTCACTTAGCATAATACCCTCTATATCCATCCATGTTGTTGTAAATGGCAAGATTTCATGGGTTTTTATGGCTGAGTAATATTCCATTGCATGTATATACCAACTCTTCTTATCCATTCATCAGAGGATGTACATTATTTTCAAGTTTACAAAGAACGTATTCACACATTGGCTATATTCTGGACACCGAGCAACAAACTTCAAAGGATTTAAAGTGTATAAAATAGTTGACCATAAAGCTCAGGGTCCACTTCTGGGTTCTCTATTCTGTTCCATTGATCTATGTGTCTGTTTTTCTGCCAGTACCACACTGTCTTGATGGCCATAGCTTTGTAGTACAACCTGAAATCTGGCATTGTGATGCCCCCAGATATGGTTTTCTTTTTTAAAATTCCCCTGGCTATTCGGGGTCTTCTGATTCCACACAAATCTTAAAATAATTTGTTCTAACTCTCTGAAGAAAGTCTATGGTATTTTGATAGGGATTGCACGTGTAAATTGCCCTGGGTAACATTGACATTTTCACAATATTAATTCTGCCAATCCATGAGCATGGAATATTTTTCCATCTCTTTGTGTCTTCCTCAATTTCTTTCAATAGTGTTCTATAGTTTTTAGGGTATAGATCCTTTACTTCTTTGGTTAGGTTTATTCCTAGGTATCTTATGTTTTTGGGTGCAATTGTAAATGGGATTGACTCCTTAATTTCTCTTTCTTCAGTCTCATTGTTAGTGTATAGAAATGCCACTGAATTCTGGTCATTGATTTTGTATCCTGCCATGCTACCAAATTGCTGTATGAGTTCTAGCAATCTTGGGATGGAGGCTTTTGGGTTTTCTATGTAGAGTATCAATCATGTCATCGGCGAAGAGGGAGAGTTTGATTTCTTCTTTGCCAATTTGAATGCCTTTAATGTCTTTTTGTTGTCCGATTGCTGAGGCTAGGACTTTTACTACTATGTTGAATAGAAGTGCTGAGAGTGGACATCCCTGTCTTGTTCCTGATCTTAGTGGTCAACTAATATTCGATAAAGGAGGAACGACTATCCATTGGAAGAAAGACAGTCTCTTCAATAAATGGTGCTGGGAAAATTGGACATCCACATGCAGAAGAATGAAACTAGACCAGTCTCTTGCACCAGACACAAAGATAAACTCAAAATGGATGAAAGATCTAAATGTGAGACAAGATTCCATCAGAATCCTAGAGAATAACACAGGCAACACCCTTTTTGAACTTGGCCACAGCAACTTCTTGCAAGATACATCCACGAAGGCAAAAGAAACAAAAGCAAAAATGAACTGTTGTGACTTCATCAAGATAAGAAGCTTTTGCACAGCAAAGGATACAGTCAACAAAACTAAAAGACAACCTACAGAATGGGAGAAGATATTGGCAAATGATATTTCAGATAAGGGGCTAGTTTCCAAGATCTATAAAGAACTTATTCAACTCAACACCAAAGAAACAAACAATCCAATCATGAAATGGGCAAAAGACATGAAGAGAAATCTCACAGAGGAAGACATAGACATGGTCAACATGCACATGAGAAAATGCTTTGCATCACTTGCCATCAGGGAAATACAAATCAAAACCACAATGAGATACCACCTCACACCAGTGAGAATGGGGAAAATTAACAAGGCAGGAAACAACAAATGTTGGAGAGGATGCGGAGAAAAGGGAACTATCTTACACTGTTGGTGGGAATGTGACCTGGTGCAGCCACTCTGGAAAACTGTGTGGAGGTTCCCCAAAGAGTTAAAAATAGACCTGCCCTACGACCCAGCAATTGCACTGTTGGGGATTTACCCCAAAGATACAGATGCAGTGAAACGCCGGGACACCTGCACCCCAATGTTTATAGCAGCAATGTCCACAATAGCCAAACTGTGGAAGGAGCCTCGGTGTCCATCGAAAGATGAATGGATAAAGAAGCTGTGGTCTAGGTACAATGGAATATTACTCAGCCATTAGAAACGACAAATACCCACCATTGGCTTCGATGTGGATGGAACTGGAGGGTATTATGCTGAGTGAATTAAGTCAATCGGAGAAGGATAAGCATTATATGTTCTCATTCATTCGGGGAATATAAAAAATAGTGAAAGGGAATAAAGTGGAAAGGAGAAAAAAATGAGTGGGAAATATCAGAAAGGGAGACAGAACATGAGAGACTCCTAACTCTGGGAAACGAACTAGGGGTGGTGGACGGGGAGGTGGGCTGGGGGTGGGGATGACTGGGTGGCGGGCACTGAGGTGGGCACTTGACGGGATGAGCAGTGGGTGTTACCTGTATGTTGACAAATTAAACACCAATAAAAAATAAATTTATTAAAAAAAATTCCCATGTAACTTTTAATCTACTAAGTAATTCTAAGTAAGCAATGGGTCTAAAAAATTTTTTTGAAATTTAAAAACTGCATAAGAGGAGTAACCAAAATAGTACCTGGGATTAATTTAAGTCTGTGTTTAAAGGGAAATTTAATGAAAAAACAAAAAACAAAGGGAATATCTCTGATGGGATGATGGGATGAGCACTGGGTGTTATTCTATATTTTGGCAAATTGAACACTAATAAAAAATAAATAAAAAAATAAAAAAATAAAGTAAAAAAATAAAATAAAGGGAAATTTATAGGCTTCATCTGTAACTTAGAAAATAAGAAACACAGGAAATCAGTATTCATCTGAAAATATTATAAAAAGATTAGTGAATGAAATCCCAAGAAAATACAAGGGAACAAATAAAGAATAAAATGTATTAAGTAGAAAACAGAAAGATGTTATTCCAAAAGGTGATTTTTTGAGAAGACGTATCAAATGACAAGAGTTTTGAGGGATGAAGGTGAAAAGGCAGAAATTACTGATGTCAGGAGTGAAAGGAGGATACCACTTAGACCCTAGAATTGGAGTGGATCATGACAGAATGTGTTCATAAACTTGAAATGTTGATGAAATTGGCAAACTACTAGAAAGATAACACCCACAACAACTGACCCCCCAGTGAAGTAGAACATCTCTGAATTCCATAGTTATTGAGAACTGTAATATGCATTTTAAAATCTTTCCATGCAAAAGATTTCAGGATCAGATGGCTTTACTTGTGAAAGTAAATACCTCTAGGAACTATGACCAAACCTACAAAAATACTCGATCTTACACAAAATATTCAAAACAATAGAAGGACAACTTTCCATTTTGTTTTATGAGGCCTGTGTAATCTTAATACCAAAATCTGACAAGGACGTTTGAAGAAAATTTTTAAAATATTCTATCTCAATCATAAGCAAACAAGGTAATTTCTCAAACAAGTCTAATTAAGCAATATATAAAAATTATATTATCCCCAACTCCAAGGTGTCTGTAATCCAGGAAGGCATAAAACTGTTGAGAGATACCAATGCAGATTAAGTAACATGGCAGGATTCCATGTTCTCAAACTGGCACACTCAGTATTGCATACATGCAGTTCCCCCAACACTGAATTGAGTCAGTGTGATCCCAGTGTTTTTCATTTGTGGAATTGGAAAAGCTGATTCTAAAGCACATATTGAAATCTGCAATACCAAGTGTATCCAAGACATTGTTGAAAAGAGAAACAGTGAGGTGGGGTTTACACTATCAGAGACTCATAGTAGGTGTAATGAAACAATGAGGGAAGTAGAGGTTTGACCAATTGAGGATGAAACAGAATAGAGAGCCTGGAAGTCAACCCCATGCTTGTCTATACACCCCATTTATTAAATAGGTGGAGTCTATGCAAAGGTATTAACACCTGGGACAGTTGATAGTCATATGCTAAACAGGTGGAAGGAGAGGTTGGCAGGGTGTGGGGGTGACTGGGTGATGCCCATTGAGGGGGGCACTTGATGGGATGAGCACTGGGTGTTATTCTATATGTTGGCAAAATGAACACCAGTATAAAATAAATTTATTTGTCCTCCGATTGACTCATTTCACTCAGCATAATACCCTCCAGTTCCATCCACGTTGAAGCAAATGCTGGGTATTTGTCATTTCTAATGGCTGAGGAATATTCCATTGTATACATAAACCACATCTTCTTTATCCATTCGTTCTCATTCATTTGGGGAATATAAATAATAGTGAAAGGGAATAGAAGGGAAGGGAGAAGAAATGGGTAGGAAATATCAGAAAGGGAGACAGACCATAAATACTCCTAACTCTGGGAAACAATCTAGAGGTGGTGGAAGGGGAGGAGGGCGCGGGGTGGGGGTGAATGGGTGACGGGCACTGAGGGGGGCACTTGACGGGATGAGCACTGGGTGTTATTCTGTATGTTGGCAAATTGAACACCAATAAAAATAAACTTATTATTAAAAAATAAATTTATTTTAAAAAGTCATATGCTAAACGTGAGATTTCGCTCTTACCTCATACTACAGACACAAAAGAGTCTTAGGCTGAACACAGATCTAATTTAAAAGGATAATTGTGAAGATCATACAAAAGACCCTCATGACCCCAGCACAGGAAAGCACCTCCCAGACATCCTGTGCAGGGAGCAAAAAGGACTAAAGCATAAAGGAAATACCTTGTGGATGGAACTACATGAAAATCAAGACAGTCTGCGGTGTGTAAGGGCAGAGCACAGCTTGGGAAGGCACACTGCAATACATGACGGGAAACCGACTTGTCTGCACCATATATAAATAATCATTGACACGCAATAAGACAACCACAAAGAAATACAGGTGAGAGGCTCGTAGAAGTGACCTGCATAGGAGAGGAGCCAGATGTGCCAAACATGTTTGAAAATGTGCACGATCCTGCTAATCATCAGGAGAAAGCAAGTTCCCATGTTAGAGACGTCCTCCTGCACACCCACCCAAATGTCTCAAACTAAGCAGAGGGGCAGTAACCAGCAGTGTCGAGGACGGGAGCCACCGGAAGGGAGTGTAAATCAGGACACGTTTGTCATTTTCTACTGATGTGGAGGATCCCCGTCCTCACCTGTGCCTCCCTTACACACACTTCACTTTCCCTCTGGAAGTGCGCACAGGTGTGCAGGGAGACCATGGGGAGGCTGTGCTCAGTAGTGTTAGTACCATAGCTGCACTAGTGAATTGTGGTGTATTGTTTGCTGGAAACTAGAAAACCGTAAACAGGAAGCAGCATGATGCTGACCATGGACTGTAGCCTGAGAACAGCTGCTCATCACAGGTCAGGCTCAGGTCACTCACTCTCAGAGCCTGGATTTCCAAGGGCAGTTCATCCCCAAAGACCCAAGTCATCCTGTTCAAAACTGCTTGCTCAGGTCCAGGTGAAGGAGGTCACCACCAGGAGCCAGCCGGGGCACTGTCCACCCTCTCACTTGCCCATCCTGGGCTGTCACCTGACATTCTAAGTGCATTCACTGTCCTTGCCTCCTGCCTTCTCACTTGTCAACTTCAGACCTTTCTAATCTCTATCTGAATGGCCACCATGCTTTCATAATGAGCTCCAGCCTGTCCATTCCCTGCTTTGTGTCCCACACAGAGCTCCCTGGCAGAGTCACCAAATCCTCCCTCAGGTCATGTTGCTCCCTAATGCAAATGAGTGACAGCTTCCCCACCAGCTGAGGGATCCTGGAGACAAGCCCCTGAGGGGTCTTGGTGGGCACCTTGGCTCCATTTGGGCACATATACTCGGTGATTCTCTGGTTCTCTTGTTCTTCTTCCAAGGCTGTCTACTTCCATCCACTGTCAGTGTGAGCAGCTCTCCTGTCTCCCCATGGCTCTCCATCACCTCTCTGATGTGACTGTTTTCTCCTTTGTGCCATCAGCAGCCTGGTCACACCCCCTCACTGCCTGTGTCCCATCATATTGCAGGTGTTTGTTGTCATGTCTGCCTTCCTGCAGAGCCATGAGCTCCCCAGGGCTGGCCTTGGTCTACTGGTCTACTCTATTTCTGCATCCCCTATGCCGAGCCATGTCCCTTAGAAGTGTGTGCTCAGTAGTCTGGTGAGATACTGATTTTTTTTTTGGAGCTACTGATTTGAGCCTGAGAAATGCACTTCAGGTCATGAGGGAGCCTGGTGTTGTGATCCTCTGATTACAGTGGAAACCTGTCCTTTAGATGGTATCACGCTGAAGCCCAAGTCAGTACTGGCCAGGGAAGGAGTGAGGTCACCCCTTCAGCTGCTGAAGCAAGCCCTGAGTGCTTACTCTCTACTATAGCTCTGATGCCTCCCTTACACACACGGTGTCCTTCATACCCTGGGACCCCTGAGGGATGGCTGTCTTGACCCTCATCTCTTTCAGGTGAGAGTCATGACTGCTCAATATCACACAGCCAGTACCTGCTCTCCCAGGGTCTCCTCAGCTTCTGGCTCATGTCTGTGCTGATGAAAAACAGGTGAGCATGGAGCACTCTCGGCCCTCCTCCTCCAGCTCTGGCTTCCCAAATAATGAAGAGAGTTGAGAGGAGGAGAGGGGGCACCCTCAGGGTCTCAGGGAGAATTTGCCTAAGTGCTCCATGTTTGAGCTACAGGAAGCTCCTTGATTGTAGTGGAAGATGGGGTGAAATGTTCTCGACTCACCTCAGCTTCATGTGTGTTGCTTCATCCAGGCAGCAGAACAAGGACCTGCATCTTGGGGTCACTGTGCTGGGAAGGTCTCTCCTCCTGAACTGCTGGGACTTGGGCCTTGAATAGCCAATTAGGTGAGCTTGTTTGTGTTCTGGCCTTTGCAGTGCACTGGGAATCCTGGATCTCCTGGGTATCCCTGTCACCAAGCCTTGTGTGACCCGCCCTCTCCTACAAGCCCAGACAACAAAGCCCAGAATTCTCTCTGGGTCCCAGAGGGTGAGCAGAAGAGGAGCATAGACTCAGAGAGCAGGCCCTGTGACTGGAGTGTACTGTCCTCCCAGGAGTGGCAGGTGTGAACTCCTGAGCCCCAAGTCATTTCATCAGCCCTTCCCCCATCACCTTAGGTGTACCATTCTCCTGTTGCCCAAATGGTCGGGAAACACTCCTCTCTGGGTCCATCCCTGCTTGTCGTTCATCTCTGAGCATCAGAGACTGATACACAAGTCAGAGAAGATCACTGTGAATACATTTCTCTTCCTGGATGAGGATCTGTTGGAGGTTGCTTTTCAAATCAAAAAACTAAAATGTGTTTGAAATACTCAAACAAGTTGAAAGTGTTTGGCCTGCAACGAGGATGCTCATGCTTCTCTGCTTATCCCAAACACTGCCCCTACTCTGTGGGAAGTCTGGGGTTTCCACCACTTCAACTGTTGAGGAAATGTGGCCTGGGAGTACATGTGTCTTTTCATTAATTTGTTTTTTTATCTTACAAGAATATGATCACATTCTGCAACAGTTCTGTATTTTTAATCTTTTTTATTGAATACAGTGCAATGGTTAGCTTTCAATGACAACAATATTCTCCTTCTAAGTCTCCAGAGTTCCATTGTGTGGGAGACCAGAGTATCCTCATTTACCTATGTGAATGGATATTTAGTGTTAAACATTTCTTTAATTTAAATTTAATTAGCCAATATAATATCTCATTTCTGATATAGTTTTCAACCTATACAACCCTACAATCAAACAAACATCAGTTTGTTCCTATAGTGAAGAGTCATTTTTAAAAATATTATTCTGAAAAGAACGCTTACAGTAAGATCTACCACTTAATATATTTTTAAGGCACAATATACTATTGATTGTAGGCACAATGTTGACTATATCTCTAAAGCTTATTCCTCTTGTGTGAGTCAAAATTATGAATGTTAATTAACTAGTCCACCATGCAAAGCCTGGCAACCATAATCCACTCCATCTAACCTGCAGGACACTGACTCCCTTCAGCACATCTTTCACATGGCCGTGTGTTTCTGGCCCAGCCTCCGCAGGGCCTCCTTCACATCCTTGTTTCGCACACTGTAGATGAGGGGATTGAGCATTGGGATGACCAGCGTGTAGAAGACAGAGACCACCTTGCCCTGCTCCATAGACTCAATTGCTCGTGGCTGGGCATACATGAAAAAGGCAGTCCCAAAAAAGAGAGTCACTGCAGTCATGTGGGAGCCACAGGTGGAGAAGATCTTGCTTCTTCCAGCTCCTGATCCCATCCTCAGGATGGTCGCTATGATGTAGCCATAGGAGATGAGAATCACAAATGTCACGCTCACGATGATGAGCCCACAGATGCCAAACAAGAGAAGTTCATTGATGGCCGTGTTGCCACAGGAGAGTTTGAGCAAGGGGACCACATCACAGAAGAAGTGGTTGATGCGGTTGGAGCTGCAGAATGGGAGGTGGAATGTGAAGCTGGTCTGCACAACAGAGTTGAAGCAGCCTCCACAGTAGGCGCCCAGCACCAGGCGAGTGCAAGCAGACTGGCACATGGTGATGGGGTAACGCAAGGGGTTACAGATGGCCATGAAGCGGTCATAGGCCATGACACCCAGGAGGAAAGCTTCAGTTGTGCCCAGCAAGGACAAAAAGGAAAACTGCATGGCACATCCTGCAAAGGTGATGACCTTGGATGAGGAGAAGAAGTTGGCCAGTGCTTTGGGGGCAATGACAGATGAGTAGCACAAGTCCACGAAGGAGAGGTTCTTGAGGAAGAAGTACATTGGGGAGTGCAGGCGGGCATCCAGGGTGATAACGATGATCATGAGGAGGTTACCCAGTACAGTCACCATGTATAGAGCCAGGAACACAGCAAAGAGCAGGGCCTGGGTTTCCAGGCCACCTTCAAATCCCTCCAGCACAAAATCTTGAAAGTGGACCATGGAGAGGTTTCCATTTCTTTTGGGTGGCATGAGCTTCAGTCCTCACCAGGGGAATTACACCTCCAGCATGGGCAGATTAAGTCATTCAAGCTAAACTTCTTGCTGAAGACTACTTACAAGATAAATAACAGCAAAAACAAAATCTGATTGAATGTATAAGAGACTTAAGGTTTAGTAAAAGTTACAAATAAAATTCAAGAAAAACAGAGGCCCAGGGATTTCATTAGTGAGAGCCTCTTTTTCTCCTGAGACATAAGCCCATTTTGAAGAGGAAACGGAGAGGCCACGTGGCTGTTCATGGAGGTTTTGCCTGTCTTCCAGAGCTAATGCTAACAGTGGTAGTTACCAGGGACCAAACAGGATGAACCATGGGAAGAGTTACATCAGGAGTTGGTATGCAGCTCAGCTTCTGACCTTTTCAATCACTGTAGTGTATTAAAATGTGTTCTGAGTGCTACTGCCTCTGAAATCCTGCAAGAATAAACATATCTCAAGAGGAAGATGAGTTATCCTAGACTGCACGTGTTATCTGTAAAAGTTTTGAGTAACTACTACTAGACAGAATTTAAAATTTGAGAGGTCTTACAATATGAATAAAAATTTGAAACCATAGAAGAACACAAAAAGTTTTCAGATTTTGGGGTGACACACATAAGCTTTATATAAAGTTATTATTTTTAAAGGATAAAAGATGAGACTAAGATCCTTACCAGAAGTGCAGAAGCAATCAAAAGAATAATATATAATTTGTAGAAGTACATTGGCTAAAATTAGGAACTCAATGAATAATTTTAGAAATTAGAAATAGCTAAAGAGAAAACTTATGAACTAGAATACAGGTCAGTAGAAAATATTCAGAGTGAAGCAGTTAGAGTCAAAACCATAGAAAAATCATAAATGAGGATTAGAGACCAAGTATATAGAAACATACATACTGTGAGTTCCTAAATAAGGGGAAAGAGATAAACAGGCTGAATCAGTGCTTGAAGAGATAATGGCCATGTATTATCTCAAACCAATGAAAGTTATTCTGCAGATTCATTAACCCTACAAAATCAAAGCAGGATTTATAAAAGAACACCACACATGGGGGTGACTTGGTGATGGGCACTGAAGAGGGCACTTGATGAGATGAGCACTGTTATTCTATATGTTGGCAAATTGAACACCAATAAAAAATAAATTCATAAAAAAAGAACACCACACATGGACATATCATAGTAATAATATTTAGAACCAAATAAAGAGAAAAAAATAAAAGCAGTCACTTCAGGGATGCCTGGGTGGCACAGCGGTTCCAACTCTGACCCCTGCTTTTTTTTTTTTTTGACCCCTGCTTTTGTTCAGATTGTAATCTTGCATTTGTGAGAATGGGCCCCCTGGAAGGTGCACACTCAGCACAGAGTCAGCTTGAGACATTCTCTCCCTCTGCCTCTACCTCCCCGCTAATTACATAAATAAGTAATTTTTTTCAAGTGACATAGTCGCTTCAAAGATCAACTTTAGAAGTAAGACAGACAATTATCATACCAGATTAAAAATAACGGAAGTCAAATTAAAATGAATTGTATTTTCCCTTGTTCAAAGAACTTAAACACCAACTAGAATTCTACATCTACCCAAAAATATCCTTCAGGACTCAAAGTGAAATTAACAATAATAATTTAAGACTCCAATACTCCTCTTTTGATAAATAACAGTACAGCAAATCTAAGTATCAGCAAGGAAATAATAGATTTGAGCAGCATTATAAATCAAAAGTCATAGAAGGAATATGCAGAACACACTGTATCCATCAATAGCAGAATACATTCATCTCCAGTGCACGTGAAACATTATCCAGGATAGACATATGTTAGTTCACAAAGCAGGTCTCAATAAATGTTAGAAGATATAAAGTACATGAAGTATGTTCCCCAAACAAAATGAAATGAAATCACAAAGCAACAATATAAGGCCATTTGGAAAACTTACAGACATGTGGAAGCTAAACAATACATTTTTAAATAACCGTGGGTTCAAAGAAGAAATCACAGTGGAAATTACAAAGTATTATGAGATTAATGAAAATCAGAACACAAACACCCCAAGACTTAGGAGACGCAATGAAAGAAGGACTCAGAAATTTGTATCTTGAACACCAACATTAAAAAAAAGATTTCAAATCAATAATTTAACTTTCCAGCTTAGGAAAGAAAGCAGAAAAAGAATACAAAACTAAGCTCAAAGCAAAGAGAACTAATGAAACAATAAAGTTTAGAGAAGAGATAAATGAATTGGAGGAGAGTAAAATAAGGCAGAAAATCAATGACACTAAAAGTTTTCTGAAAAGCTTAATCAACTTGTGAAACCTTCAGCTAGATTGACAGAAAATGTCAGAAGACTTAATATATAAAATCAGAAATGAAAGCAAACACATGACTTCAGGCCTTACAGAAATATGTATACAATGGAATATTACTCAGCTATTAGAAATGACAAATACCCACCATTTGCTTCAACGTGGATGGAACTGGAGGGTATTATGCTGAGTGAAGTAAGCCAGTCGGAGAAGGACAAACATTATATGTTCTCATTCATTTGGGGAATATAAATAATAGTGAAAGGGAATATAAGGGAAGGGAGAAGAAATGTGTGGGAAATAGCAGAAAGGGAGACAGAACGTAAAGACTGCTAACTCTGGGAAACGAACTAGGGGTGTTGGAAGGGGAGGAGGGCGGGGGGTGGGAGTGAATGGGTGACGGGCACTGGAGGTTATTCTGTATGTTAGTAAATTGAACACCAATAAAAAATAAATAAAAAAAAGAAATCAAAAGTATCAGAAGAATATATTGCAACAATCATATGCTAACACATTAGCTAAACCTATATGAAATGAACCAACTCCTGGAAACACATAAACTAACATAAAGGACTCAAGGAGAAATAGAAAATCTGAGAAGACCTATAACAGATTAAGTTAGTAGTCAAAAACCATTTCTAACAAATAAAGGTTCAGGACAAGAAGGTTTCAATGGTGACTTTTACCAGTGAACAGGAATTAACACTAGTACACTCAAAGTCTAACAATGTAGAGAGGAGAAAACATTTCCTAATTCATTCCATAAAGCCTGTATTGTTTCAACATTAAACTGTGAGAAAGATATTGCAAGAAAACTAAGCTACAGATCAATATCTCTCATGAATATGGATACAATTTACTTAACAAAAGACTAGCAAACTAAATCTAGGAGAACTTTTTTTTAAGATTTTATTTATTTATTCTTGAGAGAGAGTCAGAGACACAGGCAGAGGGAGAAGCAGGCTCCATCCTGGGAGCCTGAGGTGCAACTCGATCCCGGGTCTCCAGGATCACGCTCCAGGCCGAAGGCAGGCGCTAAACCACTGAGCTGCCCGGGCTGCCCTAGAAGAACTTTAACAGGATTATGTAGCATAACCAAGTGAGAGCTAGCCCAGTAATGCAAGAGTGGATCAATATGCAAAAATCACTCAATATAATACACCATTCTCATAGAATTCAGGGAAAATAACCACATGATCATCTCAGTAGATATAGAAAAACTGCAAAACATCACTCAACAAAATGAAAGAAGACGTACTACAGAAATATAAAGATATCCCATGTTCATGGACTGGAAGATTTGCTACTGACAAGATGTAGTACTTCCCATATTTATGTACATATTCAATTTAATACTATCAAAATTCCATTCCTTTTTTTTGCAGAAATCAACTCTGAATATCCAAAACAATAATTAAAAATAAGAAAGTGGCACTGAGGGGGGTACTGGACAGGATGAACACTGGGTATTATACTATGTGTTGGCAAATCGAGCTGCAGTAAAAAAAAAAAAAAAAAAAAAAAAAAGAACAAAATGGGACCCCTGGGTGGCTCAGTGGTTGAGCCTCTGCCTTCAGCTCAGGTTGTCATCCCAGGATCCCAGGATCAAGTCCCACATCAGACTCATGACAGAGAACCTATTTCTCCTTCTTTTTTTTTTCTTGTTGAGTATCACAATTTTTATTTTTTTATATTAATTTATTTTTTATTGGTGTTCAATTTGCCAACATATAGAATAATACCCAGTGCTCATCCTGTAATTGCCCACCTCAGTGCCCGTCAACCAGTCACCCCACCCCCCACCCACCTCCCCTTCCACCACACCTAGTTCGTTTCCCAGAGTTAGGAGTCTTTCATATTCTGTCTCCCTTTCTGATATTTCCCACTCATTTTTTCTCCTTTCCCCTTCTTTCTATGCAAAAGATTCCAGGACCAGATGGCTTTATTGTGAAAGTAAATACTTCTACAAAAGATGACCAAATCTACTGAAATACTAATCTTATACAAGATCTTCAAAACATTAGAAGAGGGACAACTTTCCATGTTTTCTTATGAGGCCCATGTAATCTTAATGCCTAAATCGAACAAGGATATTGTAAGAAATTTTTTTAATTACACTAACTCAATCACAAGCATATAGGCAAATTTACCAAATGAAATCTAATTAAGTAACATATAAAAATTATACTATGTCCAACACCAAGTTGTCTGTAATCCAGGAATGCATAAAACTGTTGAGAGAAACCAAAGTAGATTAAGTAATGTAGTGGGATTCTAGGTTCCCAAACCCGCACGCTCAATATTGTATGGATGCCAGTTCTCCCCACACTAAACTGAGTCAGTGTGATCACAGTGATTTTTATTTGCAGAATGTGAAAATCTAATCCTAAATGCAGAGTGAAATGTGCAAAAAAACAAGTATGTCCAAGACATTATATATATATATATATATGTTTCACTTGCCAAATATTGTGTAACAGTCAGTGCTCATCCCATCAAGTGCTCCTCTCAGTGCCCATCACCCAGTCACCCCATCCCTCCCACCTCCCCTTCCACTACCACTTGTTTGTTTCCCAGCTATAGGAGTCTCTCATGCTCTTGAGAAGGGAAACTGTGTGGGGATTTGCACATCAGACATGGACTCATGGAAGGTGTAATGAAACAATGATGTTGGCAGAGGTTAGACCATCTGAGGATGGAACACAACAGAGAGCCTGGACATCAACCCCATGCTTGTCTAGACACCCTGTTTACCCAACAGGTAGGTAGCCTATGGAAAAGTCAGAACTCCTGGGACAGTTGATGGGTCATAGTATAAACAGTGAGATTTGGCTCTTTCCTCATTGTAGATACACAAAACCATCCAGGCTGAACACACATCTAGATTTAAAAGCAAAATAGTGAAGACAATAGAGAAGACACTCATACCCCAGCACAGGAAAGCACCTCTCAAATGTCCTGTGCAGGGAGCAAAAAGGAATAAAGCATAAAGGAAACACCTTGTAGATGGAACTACATGAAAATTAAGACAGTCTGCAGAGTGTGTCAAGGCAGAGCACAGCTTGGGAAGGCACACTGCAATACATGATGGGAAACCGACTTGTCTGCACAATATATAAATAATCTTTGATCCACAAGAATAAGACAACCCCATAGAAATACAGGCAAGAGACTCTTAGAAGTGACCAGCAGAGGGGAGGACCAAATGTGCTGACACATTTGAAAATGTGCACAATCCTGCTAATCATCAGGAGAAAGCAATTCCCACTTTAGAGATGTCCTCCTGCACACCCGCCCAAACGTCTCAAACTAAGCAGAGGGGCAGCAACAATGTGTTGAGGACAGGAGCCACTGGAAGGGAGTGTAAATCAGGATGCGTTTCTCATTTTCTATTTTTTATTTATTTATTTATTTATTTATTTATTTATTTATTTATTTATTTTATAAATTTATTTTTTATTGGTGTTCAATTTGCCAGCATATAGAATAACACCCAGTTTCTCATTTTCTACTGATGTGGAAGATCCCTGTCCTCACCTGTGCCTCCCTTACAAACACTTCACTTTCCCTCTGGAAGTGTGCACAGGTGCACAGGGAGACCGGGGGGAGACTGTTCTCAGCAGCAATAGCACCATAGCTGCACTAGTGAGTTGTGGTGTGTTGTCTGGCAGAGAACTAGAAAACGGTAAACAGGAAGCAGCATGATGCTGATCATAGACCACAGCCTGAGAACAGCTGCTCATCACAGGTCAGGCTCAGGTCACTCACTCTCAGAGCCTGGATTTCTAGGGCAGTTGGTCCCCAAGGTCCCAAGTCATCCTGTTCAAAACTGCTTGCTCAGGTCCAGGTGGAGGAGGTCACCACCAGGAGCCAGCCAGGACACTGTCCACCCTCTCTCTTGCCCATCCTGGGCTGTCACCTGACATTCTAAGTGCATTCACTGTCCTTGCCTCTTGCCTTCTCACTTGTCAACTCCAGACCTTTCCAATCTCCATCTGAAAGGCCACCATGCTTTCATAATGAGCTCCAGCCTGTCCATTCCTTGCTTTGTGTCCCACACAGAACTCCCTGAACAGAGTCACCAAATCCTCCCTCAGGTCATGTTGCTCCCTAATGCAAATGAGTGACAGCTTCACCACCAGCTGAGGGATCCTGGAGAGGAGCCCAGAAGAGTCTTGGTGGGCACCTCGGCTCCATTTGGGCACATATACTCGGTGATTCTCTGGTTCTCCTGTTCTGCCTCCAAGTCTGTCTACTTCCATCCACTGTGTCAGTGTGACGAGCTCTCCTATCTCTCCATGGCTCTCCATCACCTCTCTGATGTGACTGTTTCCTCCTTTGTGCCATCGGCAGCCTGGTCACACCCCCTCACTGCCTGTGTCCCATCATATTGCAGGTGTTTGTTGTCATGTCTGCTTTCCTGCAGAGCCATGAGCTCCCCATGGCTGGCCTTGGTCTCCCCTATTTCTGCATCACCCTCCTCTGGACCATGGCCCTTAGAAGTGTGTGCTCAGTACTCTGGTGAGCTACTGATTTTCTTTTTGAGCTACTGATTTGAACCTGAGAAATGCACTTTGGATCATGAGGGAGCCTGGTGTTGTGATCCTCTGATTACAATGAAAACATGTCCTTTTGAATGGCATGACCCTGAAGCCAAAGCCAGTGCTGGCCAGGGCAGGAGTGGGGTCACCCCTTCAGCTGCTGAGGCAAGCCCAGAGTGCTTACTGTCTACGATAGCTCTGATGCCTCCCTTACACACACGGTGTCCTTCATACCCTGGGACCCCTAGGATGGCTACCTCGACCCTCATCTCTTTCAGGTGAGAATCATGACTGCTCAATATCACACAGCCAGTACCTGCTCTCCCAGGGTCTCCTCAGCTTCTGGCTCACGTCTGTGCTGATGAAAAACAGGTGAGCATGGAGCACTCTCGCCCCTCCTCCTCCAGCTCTGGCTTCCCAAATAATGAAGAGAGTTGAGAGGGGGAAAGGGAGCACCCTCACGGTCGCAGGGAGAGTTTGCCTGAGTGCTCCATGTTTGAGCTACAGGAAGTTCCTTGATCATAGTGGAAGATGGGGTGAAATGTTCTCGACTCACCTCAGCTTCATGTGTGTTGCTTCATCCAGGCAGCAGAACAAGGACCTGCATCTTGGGGTCACTGTGCTGGGAAGGTCTCTCCTCCTGCACGGCTGGGACTTGGAGTCTTGAATAGCCAATTAGGTGAGCTTGTTTCTGTTCTGGCCTTTGCAGTGCACTGGGAATCTTGGTTCTCTTGGGTACCCCTGTCACCAAGCCTTGTGTGACCCGCCCTCTCCTACAAGCCCAGACAACAAAGCCCAGAATTCTCTCTGGGACTCAGAGGGTGAACAGAAGGGAAGCATAGATCCAGAGAGCAGACCCTGTGACTGGAGTGTACTGTCTTCCCAGGAGTGGCAGGTGTGAACTCCTGAGCCCAAAGTCATTTCATCAGCCCTTTCCCCCGTCCCCTTAGGTGTACCATTCTCCTGTGAGCCCAAATGGTCGGGAAACACTCCTCTCTGGGTCCATCCGTGCTTGTCGTTCATCTCCGAGCAACAGAGACTGATCCACAAGTGAAAATGATCACTGTGAATACATTTCTGTCTCTGGATAAAGATCTGTTGGAGGTTGCTTTCAAAAAAAATACCAAACTGAAATGTGTTTGAAAAACTCAAGCAAGTCGAAAGTGTTTAGCCTGCAACAAGGATGCTCATGCTTCTCTGCTTATTCCAAACACTGCCCCTCTTCTGTGAGAGTCTGGAGTTTCCACCACTTCAACTGTTGGAGTAAAGGTGGCCTTGGGTACATGTGTTTTAATTAATTTGTTTTTTTTCTCTTACAAGAATATGATCACATCCCACAATAGATCTGTATTTTTAATCTCTTTATCCAATACAGTGCAGTGGTTAGTTTTCTATGATAGCAACAGTCACCTTCTGAGTCTCCAGTGTTCCATTGTGTGGGGGACCAGGGTTTCCTCATTTAACTATGTGAATGGCTATTTAGTGTTGAACATTTCTTTAATTTAAATTTAATTAACCAATATATATTATATCTTTTTTCCAAAGTAGTTTTCAATGATTCATCAGTTGCAATAACAATCACTGCTCAACATATCATGTGCCCAACTTAATGGCCATCTCCCAATTGTCTCATTTCCAACCCCCCTCCCATACAACAACCATCATTTTGTTCCTATAGTGAAGAGTGATTTTTTAAAATTTTATTCGGGAAACAGCAGTTACCCTAAATTTGTCATTTAACACATTTTTAAGGGCACAATATATTATTTATTTTACATACAGTACATAGTATATCTCTAAAGCCTATTCCTCTTCTTTGAGTGAAATTTATGACTGTTAATTAATTAGTCCACTGCTCAAAGTCTGGCAACCACGATGCCTCCATCTAACCTGCAGGACACTCTGACTCCCTTCAGCACATCCTTCACAAGGCCATGGGTTTCTGGCCCAGCCTCCGCAGGGCCTCCTTCACATCCTTGTTTCGCAGACTGTAGATGAGGGGATTGAGCATTGGGATGACCAGCGTGTAGAAGACAGAGACCACCTTGCCCTGCTCCATAGACTCAATTGCTCCTGGCTGGGCATACATGACAAAGACGGTCCCAAAAAAGAGAGTCACTGCAGTCATGTGGGAGCCACAGGTAGAGAAGACCTTACGTCTCCTAGCTCCTGATCCCATCCTCAGGATGGTCACTATGATGTAGCCATAGGAGATGAGGACCATAAATGCCAAACCCACAATGATGAGCCCACAGATGCCAAACAAGAGAAGTTCATTGATGGCTGTGTTGCCACAGGAGAGTTTGAGCAAGGGGACCACATCACAGAAGAAGTGGTTGATGCGGTTGGAGCTGCAGAATGGGAGGTGGAATGTGAAGCTGGTCTGCACAACAGAGTTGAAGCACCCTCCACAGTAGGCGCCCAGCACCAGGCAAGTGCAGGCAGACTGGCACATGGTGATGGGGTAACGCAAGGGGTTACAGATGGCCATGAAGCGGTCATAGGCCATGACACCCAGGAGGAAAGCTTCAGTTGTGCCCAGCAAGGACAAAAAGAAAAACTGCATGGCACATCCTGCAAAGGTGATGACCTTGGATGAGGAGAAGAAGTTGGCCAGTGCTTTCGGGGCAATGACAGATGAGTAGCACAAGTCAACAAAGGAGAGGTTCTTGAGGAAGAAGTACATTGGGGAGTGCAGGCGGGCATCCAGGGTGATAACAATGATCATGAGGAGGTTACCCAGTACAGTCACCATGTATAGAGCCAGGAACACAGCAAAGAGCAGGGCCTGGGTCTCCAGGCCACCCTCAAATCCCTCCAGAACAAAATCTTGAAAGTGGACCATGGAGAGGTTTCCATTTCTTTTGGGTGGCATGAGCTTCAGTCCTCACCAGGGAATTACACCTCCAGCGTGGGCAGATTAAGTCGGTCAAGCTAAACTTCTTGCTGAAGACTACTTACAAGATAAATAACAGCAAAAACAAAATCTGATTGAATGTATAAGAGACTTAAGGTTTAGTAAAAGTTACAAATAAAATTCAAGAAAAACAGAGGCCCAGGGATTTCATTAGTGAGAGCCTCTTTTTCTCCTTAGACATAAGCCCATTTTGAAGAGGAAACTGAGAGACCAGGTGGCTGTTCATGGAGGTTTTGCCTGTCTTTCAGAGCTAATGCTGACAGTGGTTGTTTACCAGGGACCAAACAGGATGAACCATGGGAAGAGTTACATCAGGAGTTGGTATGCAGCTCAGCTTCTGACCTTTTCAATCACTGTAAGTGTATTAAAATGTGAAGGAGCCTCGGTGTCCATCGAAAGATGAATGGATAAAGAAGATGTGGTTTATGTATACAATGGAATATTACTCAGCCATTAGAAATGACAAATACCCACCATTTGGTTCAACGTGGATGGAGCTGGAGGGTATTATGCTGAGTGAAATAAGTCAATCGGAGAAGGACAAACATTATATGTTCTCACTCATTTGGGGAATATAAATAATAGTGAAAGGGAATAGAAGGGAAGGGAGAAGAAATGGGTAGGAAATATCAGAAAGGGAGACAGACCATAAAGACTCCTAACTCTGGGAAACAAACTAGAGGTGGTGGAAGGGGAGGAGGGTGGGGAGTGGGGGTGAATGAGTGACGGGAACTGAGGAGGGCACTTGATGGGATGAGCACTGGGTGTTATTCTGTATGTTGGCAAATTGAACACCAATAAAAAATAAATTTATTATTAAAAAATAAAATAAAGGCAAAATAAATAAATAAATAATAAATAATTCTTTAAAAATGTAAACATTTCTAACTTCATTTAGAAGATGTTATTTAGGGCAGCCCAGATGGCTCAGCGGTTTTGCGCCTGCCTTCGGCCCAGGGTCTGACCCTGGGGACCTGGGATTGAGTCCCACGTTGGGCTCTGTACATGGAGACTGCTTCTCCTTCTGCCTGTGTCTCTGCCTCTGTGTGTGTGTGTGTGTGTGCATCATGAATACATAAATAAATAAAATCTCTTTTTAAAAAGATGTTAATTAAAAAAATACACCCCTACAGAATTGTTCTAAGAATGAAGCAAAATAAAGTATTATGCAAAAAAAATGTGTTCTGAGTACTACTGCCTCTGAAATCCTGCAAAATAAACATATCTCAAGAGGAAGATGAGTTATCCGAGACTGCAAGTGTTATCTGTAAAAGTTTTGTGTAACTACTACTAGACAGAATTTAAAATTTGAGGAATCCTACAATATGAATAAAAATTATGAAGCCATAGAAGAATACAAAGAGGTTTCAGATTTTGGGGTGACACACATAAGCTTTATATAAAGTTATTATTTTTAAAGGATACAAGATGAGACTAAGATCCTTACCAGAAGTGCAGAAGCAATCAAAAGAATAATATATAATTTGTAGAAGTACATTGACTAAAATTAGGGACTCAATGAATAATTTTAGAGATTAGAAATAGCTAAAGAGAAAACTTGTGAACTAGAATACAGGTCAGTAGAAAATATTCAGAGCGAAGTAGAGTCAAAACCATAGAAAAATCAGAAATGAGAATTAGAGACCAAGTATATAGAAACACACATACATGAGTTCCTAAATAAGGGGAAAGAGATAAACAGGCTGAATCAGTGCTTGAAGAGATAATGGCCATGTATTATCTCAAACCAATGAAAGTTATTCTGCAGATTCATTAACCCTACAAAATCAAAGCAGGATTTATAAAAGAACACCACACATGGACATATCATAGTAATAATATTTAGAACCAAATAAAGAGAAAAAAATTAAAAGCAGCCTGTGATAGAAGACACAGTCACTTCAGGGATGCCTGGGTTGCACAGCTGGTTCCAACTCTGACTCCTGGTTTTTGTTCAGGTTGTAATCTCAGAGTTGTGAGATTGGGCCCCATGGGAGGTGCACACTCAGCACAGAGTCTGCTTGAGACACTCTCTCTCTCTGCCACTACTTCTCCTCTAATTACATAAATAAGTAAATTTTTGAAGTGACATAGTCGCTTCAAAGTTCAACTTTAGAAGTAAGACAGACAATTATCTTACCAGATTAAAAATAATGGAAGTCACCGAGGCTCCTTCCACATTTTGGCTATTGTGGACATTGCTGCTATAAACATCGGGGTGCAGGTGTCCCGGCATTTCATTGCTTCTGTATCTTTGGGGTAAATCCTCAACAGTGCAATTGCTGGGTCGTAGGGCAGGTCTATTTTTAACTCTTTGAGGAACCTCCACACATTTTCCAGAGTGGCTGCACCAGTTCACATTCCCACCAACATGTGTAAGATGAATGGATAAAGAAGATGTGGTTTATGTATACAATGGAATATTACTCAGTCATTAGAAATGACAAATACCCACCATTTGCTTCGACGTGGATGGAACTGGAGGGTATTATGCTGAGTGAAATAAGTCAATCGGAGAAGGACAAACATTATATGTTCTCACTCATTTGGGGAATATAAATAATAGTGAAAGGGAATACAAGGGAAGGGAGAAGAAATGGGTAGGAAATATCAGAAAGGGAGCCAGAACATAAAGACTCCTAACTCTGGGAAATGAACTAGGGTTGATGGAAGGGGAGGAGGGTGGGGGTTGGGGGTGAATGGGTGACGGGCACTGAAGGGGGCACTTGACGGGATGAGCACTGAGTGTTATTCTGTATGTGGGAAATTGAACACCAATAAAAAATAAATTTATTATTTAAAAAAGCCAAAAAATAAAAAATAAGAATAAAAATAAAAATAATGGAAGTCAAATTAAAATGAATTGTATTTTCCTTTGTTCAAAGAACTTAATTACCAACTAGAATTCTACATCTACCCAAAAATATCCTTCAGGACTCAAAGTGTAATTAACAATAATAATTTAAAACTTCAATACTTCTCTTTCAATAATGATACTACAGCAAATCTAAGTATCAGCAAGAAAATAATAGATTTGAACAGCATTATAAACCCAATGATCATAGAGGGCATATGCAGAACACATTGTATCCATCAATAGCAGAATACTCTCATCTCCAGTACAAGTGGAACATTATCCAGGATAGACATATGCTAGTTCACAAATCAAGTCTCAATAAATGTTAGAATATTTAAAGTACATGAAGTATGTTCCCCAAACAAAATGAAATGAAATCACAAAGCAACAACATAAGGCCATTTGGAAAATTTACAGACATATGGAAGCTAAACAACACATTTTTTAAAGATTTTATTTTATTTATTCATGAGAGGCAGAGAGAGAGAGAGAGAGAGAGAGAAGCAGGCTCCATGCAGGCAGCCCGACGCAGGACTCGATCCCAAGTCTCCAGGATCAGGCCCTGGCCGAAGGCAGCACTAAACTACTGGACCACCGGGGCTGCCACTAAACAACACATTTTAAAATCACCATGGGTTCAAACAAGAAATCACAGTGGAAATTACTAAGTATTATGAGATTAATGAAAATCAGAACACAAACACACCAAGACTTAGGAGATACAATGAAAGAAGGACTCAGAAATTTGCATCTTGAACACCAACATTAAAAAAAGATTTCAAATCAATAATTTAACTTTCCAGCTTAGGAAAGAAAGCAGAAAAAGAATACAAAACTAAGCTCAAAGGAAAGAGAACTAATGAAACAATAGAGTTTAGAGAAGAGATAAATGAATTGGAGGAGAGTAAAATAAGGCAGAAAATCAATGACACTAAAAGTTCTCTGAAAAGTTTAATCAACTTGAGAAACTTTCAACTAGATTGACAAAAAATGCCAGAAGACTTAAATATCTAAAATCAGAAATCAGGACGCCTGGGTGGCTCAGCAGTTGGGTGCCTGCCTTTGGCTCAGGTCGTGATCCCGGGATCCGGGACCAAGTCCTGCATCAGGCTCCCTGTGAGGAGCCTGCTTCTCCCTCTGCCTATGGCTCTGCCTCTCACTTTCTTAGTCTGTGTCTCTCATGAATAAATAAATAAATCTTAAAAATAAAATAAAATAAAATCAGAAATGAAAGAGACACATGACTTCAGACCTTACAGAAATAAAAAGTATCAGAAGAATATATTGGAACACTCATATGCTAACACATTAGCTAACCTAGATGAACTGAACCAATTCCTGGAAACACATAAACTAACATAAGGACTCAAGGAGAAACAGAAAATCTGAGAAGACCTATAACAAACGATTAAGTTAGTAGTCAAAAACCATTTCTAACAAATAAAGATTCAGGATCAGATGGTTTCAGCGGTGACTTTTACCAGTGAATACAAGAATTAAAAAGTACACACAAGTCTAAAATGTACACACAAAGTCTAAAAATGTAGAGAGGAGAAAACATTTCCTAATTCATTCCATAAGGTCTGTATTGTTTCAACATTAAACTAAGAGAGAGATATTGCAAGTAAACTAAGCTACAGATCAATATCTCTCATGAATATGGATACAATTTACTTAACAAAATACTAGCAAACTAAATCTAGGAGAGAGAGAGTCAGAGACACAGGCAGAGGGAGAAGCAGGCTCCATCCTGGGAGCCTGAGGTGGGACTCGATCCCGGGTCTCCAGGATCATGCTCCAGGCCAAAGGCAGGCGCTAAACCACTGAGCCACCCAGGCTGCCCTAGAAGAACTTTAACAGGATTATGTAGCATAACCAAGTGAGAGCTATCCCAGTAATACAAGAGTGGATCAGTATGCAAAAATCACTCAATATAATACAATATAATACACCATTCTCATAGAATTCAGGGGAAATAACCACATAATCATCTCAGTAGATATAGAAAAACTATAAAACATCACTCAACGAAATGAAAGAAGACCTACTAAAGAAATGTAAAGATATCCCATGTTCATGGACTGGAAGATTTGCTACTGACAAGATGTAGTACTTCCCATATTTATGTACATATTTAATTTAATACTATCAAAATTCTATTGCTTTTTTTTTGCAGAAATCAACCCTGAATATCCAAAACAATATTTAAAAAGAAGAAAGTGGCACTGAGGGGGCACTTGACGGGATGAGCACTGGGTGTTATACTATATGTTGGCAAATCGAGCTGTATTAAAAAAAAAAGAGAAAGGACAAAGTGGGACCCCTGGGTGGCTCAGTGATTGAGCCTCTGCCTTCAGCTCAGGTTGTCATCCCGGGATCCCAGGATCAAGTCCTACATCAGACTCATGACAGAGAACCTTTTTATCCCTCTACGTATGTCTCTGAATCCCTCTGTGTGTCTCTCATGAATAAATAAATAAATAAATAAATAAATAAATAAATAAATAAATAAATAATCTTTAAAAAGGCACTGAGGGGGGCACTTGACAGGATGAGCACTGTGTGTTATATGTTGTTTTTTTAATTGGAGTTCAATATATGTTGGCAAATCGAACTCCAATAAAAAATATACAATACAATAAAATAAATAAAAATAAAAAGAAAGTAGGAGGGTTAACACTTCCTGCTTTCAAATCTGACTTTGAAACAAAACTTGTGCTTGCATGAGGACAGACATGGGTCAAAGGAATGGAATTAAGAATACAGAAATAAACTCACACATCTGTGATTTTCACAAGGGCCCCAAGGGCACCATCCAACAGTGAAAAAAGAGTCTTTTCCACAGATGGTGATGGGAAAACTGAATATTCACATGCAAAAGAAGGAATTAAAAACTTTACCACCACCACATACAAAAATTAACTCAGAATGGACAAAGATCCAAATGCAAGTGCCAAAACTATAAAACTACTAGGGGCGAAACAGACGTCAGTATCAATTATTGTGACTTGGGATCAGTCAGCAGTTTCTTACATATAACATCAAAGTAGAAATATAAAAATAGGAATATTAAAACTAAAATAAGATATAATAGACAAGTTTAACTTCATCAGAATTAAAATCTTGTGCATCAAAGGACACTATCAAGAAGAAGAAGAAAAAAACCTATATTATGGGAGAAAACTTCAACAAATTATATATCAAAATGGATCAGTATTCATGGAATATACAGAACATTTCCAACTAACCTCATGGAACACAGCATCCAACAGCTGGATGTACATTCTCTTCTCTCCTTTTTTAAAAAAGTTTTTGTTTAAAGTCAAGTGTAGTTAACAGAGTATAATATTAGTTTTATGCATACAATATAGTGATTCAGCACTTCATTCAACACGTGGTGCTCATCACAACAGGGGCGCTCCTTCAGCCTCATCACCTCATTCCTCTGCCCCCCCCCACCTCCCTTCTCTTACCCTCAGTGTGTTCTCTGTAGTTCAGAGTCTGTTTTCTGGTTTGCTTCCCCTTTGTTCATTTGTTTTGTTTCTTAAATCCCACACATGAGTGAGATCATGTAATAACTGTCTTTCTCTGACTTCCTTCACTTAGTATAATACACTCTATATCCATCCATTCTATTTAAATCATAGGATTTCATGCTTTTTTGGCTGAGTAATATTCCATTATATGTATATACCCCCTCTTCCAAATCCATTCATCAGAGGATTATGTTATTTTCAAGTTTACAATGAACATATTCACACATAGACTATATTCTAACCACTGAGCAGCTTTCAACACATTTCAAAGGATTGAAGGTGTATAAAGTATATATGTGTGCAATTTAAATTAATCCAAAGTTAAATCACAGAACATTTTAAAATCTTCACGTATTTTTTAACTAACAATGTAGTTCTAAGGAAGCCACGGGTGTAAACAATAATTTTCAAATTTAAAAGTTGCATAAGAGGAGTCACAAAAATAGTGCCTGGGGTGCATTTCAGTCTGCGTTTAAAGGGAAATTTATAGGCTTAAATCCATATGGTAGAAAAGAAGAAAAAACCGGAAATGAGCATTCATCTGAAAATATTATTAAAAGTTTAGTGAATGAAATTCCAAGGAAATAGAGTGGAAAAAGTAAAGAACAAAATTTATTAAATAGTAAATAGGCACACATTATAGAGATGTTATACCAAAAGGTGATTATTTGGGAAGACTGATCAAATGATAAGACTTCGAAGGGATGAAGGAGAAAAGGCAGCAATTACCGATGTCTGGAACAAAAGGAGGATATCACTGAGATCCTAGAATTGGAGTGGATCGTGACAGAGTGGTTTCACAAACTCGAAAAGTTGATGACATTGGCAAAGTACTAGAAAGATATCACCCCCAACAACTGACCACAACTGACCCCCCCCAATGAAGTAGAATATATGCGAGTTCCAGAGTTACTGAGAACTGTAATATGTACTTTAAAATCTTTCCATGCAAAAGATTCCAGGACCAGATGGCTTTACTGTGAAAGTAAATACTTCTACAAAAGATGACCAAATCTACCAAAATACTAATCTTATACAAGATCTTCAAAACATTAGAAGAGGGACAACTTTCCATGTTTTCTTATGAGGCCCATGTAATCTTAATGCCTAAATCTAACAAGGATATTGTAAGAAAATTTTTTAAATTACTCTAACTCAATCACAGGCATATAGGCAAATTTACCAAAAAAAAAAATCTAATTAAGTAACATATAAAAATTATACTATGTCCAACACCAAGTTGTCTGTAATCCAGGAATGCATAAAACTGTTGAGAGAAACCAAAGTAGATTAAGTAACGTAGTGGGATTCTAGGTTCCCAAACCCGCACGCTCAATATTGCACAGATGCCAGATCTCCCCACACTGAACTGAGTCAGTGTGATCACAGTGATTTTTATTTGCAGAATGTGAAAATCTGATCCTAAATGTGGAGTGAAATGTGCAAAAAAACAAGTATGTCCAAGACACACATATATATATATATATATATGTTTGACTTGCCAACATATAGTGTAACAGCCAGTGCTCATCCCATCAAGTGCTCCTCTCAGTGCCCATCACCCAGTCACCCCATCCCTCCCGCCTCTTCTTCCACTACCACTTGTTTGTTTCCCAGCTATAGGAGTCTCTCATGCTTTTGAGAAGGGAAACTGTGTAGGGATTTGCATATCAGACATGGACTCATGGAAGGTATAATGAAACAATGATGTTGGCAGAGGTTCGACCATCTGAGGATGGAACACAACAGAGAGCCTGGACGTCAACACCGTGGTTGTCTAGACACCCTGTTTACCCAACAGGTGGGTAGTCTATGGAAAAGTCAGAATACCTGGGACAGTTGATAGTCGTAGTCTAAACACTGAGATTTGGCTCTTTCCTCATACTACACACAAAACTGTCCAGGCTGAACACAGATCTAGATTTAAAAGCAAAATAGTGAAGACAGTAGAGAAGACCCTCATGACCCCAGCATGGGAAAGCGGGAAAGCACCTCCCAAATGTCCTGTGCAGGGAGCAAAAAGGAATAAAGCATAAAGGAAACACCTTGTAGATGGAACTACATGAAAATTGAGACAGTCTGCAGAGTGCGTAAAGGCAGAGCACAGCTTGGGAAGGCACACTGGAATACATGATGGGAAACCGACTTGTCTGCACAATATATAAATAATCCTTGACCCGCAAGAATAAGACAACCCCATAGAAATACAGGCGAGAGACTCCTAGAAGTGACAAGCAGAGGGGAGGAGCCAAATGTGCTGACACATTTGAAAATGTGCACAATCCTGCTAATCATCAGGATAAAGCAAGTTCCCACGTTAGAGATGTTCTCCTGCACACCCGCCCAAACGTCTCAAACTAAGCAGAGGGGCAGTAACCAACGGTGTCAAGGATGGGAGCCACTGGAAGGGAGTGTAAATCAGGACATGTTTGTCATTTTCTACTGATGTGGAGGATCCCCGTCTTCACCTGTGTCTTCACTTTCCCACTGGAAGTGTGCACAGGTGCACAGGGAGACCTCGGGGAGGCTGTTCTTGGCAGCGTTAGTACCATAGCTGGACTAGTGAGTTGTGGTGTGTTGCCTGGCGGAGAACTAGACAACAGTAAACAGGAAGCAGCATGATGCTGACCATGGACCACAGCCTGGTCACACCCCCTCTCACTGCCTGTGTCCCATCATATTGCACATGTTTGTTGTCATGTCTGCCTTCCTGCAGAGCCATGAGCTCCCAGGGCTGGACTTGGTCTACACTATTTCTGCATCCCCCACCCTGTGGCCATGTCCCTTAGAAGTGTGTGCTCAGTACTCTGGTGAGCTACAGATTTGAACCTGAGAAATGCACTTCAGGTCACAAGGGAGCCTGGTGCTGTCCTCTGATTACAATGAAAACCTTTCCTTTTAGTTGAAATGACCCTGAAGCCCAAGCCAGTGCTGTCCAGGGCAGGAGTGGGGTCACCACTTCAGCTGCTGAGGCAAGCCCTGAGTGCCTACTGTCTACCATAGCTCTGATGCCTCCCTTACACACACGGTGTCCTTCATACCCTGGACCCCTGAGGGATGGCTGTCTTGACCCTTACCTTTTTCAGGTGAGTCATGACTGCTCAATATCACACAACCAACACCTGCTCTCCCAGGGTCCCGAAGCTCCTGGTCCACATCTGTGCAGATGATGATGTTAGGTGAGCATGGAGCACTCTCGCCCCTCCTCCTTCAGCTCTGGCTTCCCAAATAATGAAGAGAGAGTGGGGAGGGGGTAGGGTAGGGCCTCAGGGTCCCAGGGAGAGTCTGGCTGGGTGCTCCATGTTCGGGCTTCAGGAAGCTCCTAGATCTTGGTGGAAGCAGGGGACAGAGGGGTCTTGACTCACCTCAGCTTCCAGGTATTGTTGCTTCATCCAGGCAGCAGAGCAAGGACCTGTGCCTTGGGGTCACTGTGCTGGTAAGGTCTCTCTTCCTGCAGGACTGGGACTTGGAGACTTGATGGCCAATTAGGTGAGCTTGTTTGTGTCCTGGCCTCTGGAGTGCAGTGGGTCTCCTGGTTCTCCTGGGTACCACTGTCACTAAGCTTTGTCCTACCCACCCTCCTGACACAGCCAGACACCAAAGCCCAGAAACCTCTCTGGGCCCCAGAGTGTGAGCAGAAGAGGAAAATAGTGAAGGGTAGACCCTGTGGTCCAGAGTGGATTGTCCTCGCAGGGGTAGCAGGTGTGAACTCCTGAGCCCAAGTCATTTCATCAGTCCTTCCTCTCATTGCCTTAGTTATACCCATTCTTCTGTGAGCCCAAATGGTCTGTCAGGAAGCACTCCTCTTTGGGTCCATTTCTACTTGCCATTGGTTCGGAGCAGCAGAGCCTGATCCACAAGTGGGAGAAGACCACACTGAATACATTACCTTTCCTGGAGGAGTATCAGGTGGATGTTTCTTTTCAAAATCATAAAACCAAAATGTGTTTGAAAAATTCAAGTGACCAGAAAGTGTTTGCATGTAGTGAGGATGCCCCTCTGTATATCTTGATCACGCCCCAGCTCTGTGGGAGGTCTGGGGCATCCACCTTCACACCTGTTGGGAGAGAAGGTGGCCTGGGGGCGCTTGTGTCTTTTACTTAATTTGTTTATTTTTTCTTCTACAGAAATAGGATCACACCCCACACCAGGTCTGCATTTTTAATCTTTTTTACCAAATACTGTGCAATCGTCACCTCTTATGGCAGTGACATTCTCTTTCTGAGTCTTCAGTGTTCTGATGTGTGGGGGACAATGACTTCCTCATTTAACTATGTGAATGGATATTTAGGATGTGCATTTTTAAAATTTAAATTCGCCAACATTTATTATATCTTCTTTCAGATGTAGTGTTCAGTAATTCATCAGTTGCGTATAACCATCCGTTCTCATCACATCATGTGCCTCCTTAAAGCCCAGTGCCAGTTATCCCATCCCCTACACCCCTCCTGTCAGGCAACCCTCAGTTTTTTTTCTATAGTGAACAGTGTTTCTTGAAAATTTTATTCTGAAAAGAGCACTTAAGCTACGATCTACCGCTTAACAAATTTTAAGGGCACAATATATTATTGATTGTAGGTATAGCATACAGCACATCTCTATGGCTTATTCCTCTTGTTTGAATGGAATTTATGCTTGTTAATTAATAATTCCACCACCTTACTTTTGGCTACTGACATTCACTATTTAATTATATCGATTTGACTCTTTCAGATAACTCATTCACATGGAATCATACAATTTTGTCCTTCTGTGGCTGCTTATTTCACTTAGCATAATGTCCTCAAGGCTCATCCATGTTTTCAAAAGTTGCTAAATTTCCTTTTTCTTAAAGGCCGTGTAGTAAGTATTCCACTGTGGTTATAAACCATTCATGCATCCACAGCCAGTTGTGTTGCTTCCACCTCTTTGCCATCCTGAGTCGTGCTGCACTGAGTCTGGAAGAGCAGACACTTCTTCCAGATTCTGATTTCAGTTCTTTCCATACATTCCCAGAAATGGGATTCCTAGTCCCTATGTAGTTCTATTTTTAATATGTTGAGAAGCTTCTATACTTTTTTCATGGCAGCTGCACTATTCTGCATTCCAACCAACCATGTACATGTTCCAATTTCTACACATCTTCGCCTGAGTGTGTTGTCTTTAAAAAAAATATTTTATTTATTTGTTTGGGATAGGGGGAGAGAGCCAGAGCAAGAGAGAGTGAGCACACAAGCAGGGGAGAGGCAGAGGGAGACAGAGAAGCAGACTCCCTGCTGAGTAGGGAGTCCCACGTGGGGCTGGATTCCAGGAACTGGGATCATGACCTGAGCCAAAGTGAGACACTTAACCAACTGAGCCACCCAGTGACCCTGTTGTTTCCTTTTTTTAAAATAAAAAAACATCTTTGTGTATGGTGAAAGAGAGTGGTCTAGTTTCATTCTTCTTCATGTGGATGTCCAATGTTCCCAGCACCATTTATTGAAGAGACTGTCCTTTTTCCAGTGGATAATCTTTCCTCCTTTATCAAATATTAGTTGACCATAAAGTTGAGGGTCCACTTCTGGATTCTCTATTCTGTTCCATTGATCTATTGTCTGTTTTTGTGCCAGTACCACACTGTCTTGATGACCACAGCTTTGTAGTACAGCCTGAAATCTGGCATTGTGATGCCCCCAGCTATGGACATCCACATGCAGAAGAATGAAACTAGACCACTCTCTTGCACCAGACACAAAGATAAACTCAAAATGGATGAAAGATCTAAATGTGAGACAAGAGTCCATCAAAATCCTGGAGGAGAACACAGGCAACACCCTTTTTGAACTTGGCCACAGCAACTTCTTACAAGATACATCCATGAAGGCAAAAGAAACAAAAGCAAAAATGAACTATTGGGACTTCATCAAGATAAGAAGCTTTTGCACAGCAAAGGATACAGTCAACAAAACTCAAAGACACCCTACAGAATGGGAGAAGAGATTTGCAAATGACGTATCAGATCAAGGGCTAGTATCCATCTATAAAGAACTTATTAAACTCAACAGCAAAGAAAAAGACAATCCAATCATGAAATGGGCAAAAGACACGAAGAGAAATCTCACAGAGGAAGACACAGACATGGCCAACACACACATGAGAAAATGCTCTGTCACTTGCCATCAGGGAAATACAAATCAAAACCACAATGAGATCCCACCTCACACCAGTGAGAATGGGGAAAATTAACAAGGCAGGAAACCACAAATGTTGGAGAGGATGCGGAGAAAAGGGAACCCTCTTACACTGTTGGTGGGAATGTGAACTGGTGCAGCCACTCTGGAAAACTGTGTGGAGGTTCCTCAAAGAGTTAAAAATAGACCTGCCCTATGACCCAGCAATTGCACTGTTGGGGATTTACCCCAAAGATACAGATGCAGTGAAACACCGGGACACCTGCACTCCGATGTTTCTAGCAGCAATGTCCACAATAGCCAAACTGTGGAAGGAGCCTCGGTGTCCATCGAAAGATGAATGGATAAAGAAGCTGTGGTCTATGTATACAATGGAATATTCCTCAGCCATTAGAAACGACAAATACCCACCATTTGCTTCAACGTGGATGGAACTGGAGGGTATTATGCTGAGTGAAGTAAGTCAATCAGAGAAGGACAAACATTATATGGTCTCATTCATTTGGGGAATATAAAAAATAGTGAAAGGGAATAAAGGGGAAAGGAGAAAAAATGAGTGGGAAATATCAGAAAGGGAGACAGAATATAAAGACTCCTAACTCTGGGAAACGAACTAGGGGTGGTGGAAGGGGAGGAGGGTGGGGGGTGGGGGTGAATGGGTGACGGGCACTGAGGGGGGCACTTGACGGGATGAGCACTGGGTGTTATTCTGTATGTTGGCAAATTGAACACCAATAAAAAATAAATTTATTATTTAAAAAAATAAAATAAAATAATAAAATAAAAAAAATCCTGGCAGGTGTGAAGTGGCACCTCATTGTAGTTTCCATTCACATTTCCCTGATACTGAGAGACACAGAGCATTTTTTTGATATGCCTTCTGGCCATTTGTACATCTTCTTTAGGGACATGTCTATTCAAGTCCTTAACCCGTTTTTTACTTGGGTCCTTATGTATTTTTCTTTAAATTTTGAGTTGTAGGAGTTGCTTACATGCGGAGATTAATCCCTTATCAGATAGATGGTTTGCAAATATTTTCTCCTATTCCTTAGGTTGCTTTTGCATGCTATTGAATGTTTCCTTTGCTAGGCAGAAGCTTTTTAGTTTGATAGAGTCCCGTTTGTTTATTCTTTATTTTGTTGCATGTGCCAAGACTATTCCCATGGAGTTTTCCTTGTGTTTTCTCTTAGGAGTTTTACAGATTGGGGTCCTACATTTAAGAGTTTAATCCATTTTGAGTTTATGTTTGTGTATGGTATAAAATAAGGACCTAATGCATTCTTTTGCATTTTAGATACCTAACTTTCCCAGTTCCGTTTGTTGGAGAGACTGTCCTTGCCTTATTGTGTACTCTTGTACAAAATGTCAAAGATCAATTGAACATACATAAATGGATTTATATCCAGGCTCTCTATTCTATCCTTTGATCTATGTATCTGTCTGTTTGATGGTATCATACTGTTTTGATTGTTGTAGCTTTATGGTACATTTTAAAACAAGAAACTGTGATACTTCCAGCTGTGTTTTTCTTTCTTTGTTTTTCTTTTCTCTTAAGATTGATTTGGCATTTAATGGTCCTTTGTAGTTCCATATGAGTTTTAAAACTCTTTTTTTATTTTTTTATTTTTTATTTTTTAAAGATTTTATTTATTTATTCATGAGAGAGAGAGAGAGACAGAGAGAGAGAGAGAGAGAGAGAGAGAGAAGCAGGCTCCATGCAGGGAGCCCGACGTGGGACTCGATCCCGGGTCTCCATAATCACGCCCTGGGCCAAAGGCAGGCGCCAAACCGCCGAGCCACCCCGGGATCCCCGTCTTTTTTTTATTTTTGTAAAATGCCATTGAGATTTTTTTGAAATATAATGAACATACAAGTGTTATGTAATTTTCAGGTGTATGATATAATGATTCAACAATTGTATGCATCACTCAGTGCTCATCACAATAAGTGTACTCTTAATCTCCATCCCCTATTTGAGCCATTGCCGTCTTCTTCTCCTCTCTGATAACCCTCAGTTTGTTCTCTATAGTTAAGAGTCTGTTTTTTCTTTTTCTATTTTTCTTTGTTTTGTTTCTTAAATTCCACATATGAGTGAAATCATATGGTATTTGTCTTTCTCTGACTTATTTCACTTGGCATTATATCTTCTAGATACATCAGTGTTGTTACAAATGGCAAGATTTTAATCTTTTTTATGTCTGAGCCTTATTCCACTATCTTTATCCATTTATCTATGAATGGACACTTGGGCTACTTTCATATCTTGTGGGTTGCAAATAATGCTGTGATGAATACAGGGATGCATATGTTTTTGAATTTGTATTTTCATTTTTGCAGGGTAAATACCCAGTAGTGGAATTGCTGGATCATATGTCAATTCTGTTTTTAACTTTTTGAGGAACTTCCATATTGTTTCCCACAGTGGCTGCATCAATGCAACAACTATGGATGGACCTACAAAGTATAAGTCTAAGTGAAATAAGTCAGAGAAAGGTACCATATGACTCACTCATGTGTGGAATTAAAAACACAAAACAAATGATCAGCTTTGTAATATATTTTGAAATCTGAGATTATGATACTCCAGTTTTGTTCTTCTTTTTCAAGTTTGCTTTGCCTATTTGAGGTCTTTTGTGGTTCCATAGAAATTTTAGGATTATTTGTTTTAGCTCTGTGAAAAATACTGTTGGTATTTTGAAAGGGATTGCATTAAATCTGTAGATTTCTTTGGGTAATATGGTCATTTAAACAATATTTGTTCTCCCAATACATCTTTTCATTTCTTCTTTTTTTATATTTTTTATTGGAGTTCAATTTGCCAACATATAGCATAACACCCAGTGCTTATCCCATCAAGTGCCCTCCTCAGTGCCCGTTACCCAGTCATCCCACCCCCTGCCCACCTCCCTTTCCATCACCCCTTGTTCGTTTCCCAGAGTTGGGAGTCTCTCAGGTTCTGTCATCCTCACTGATATTTTCACTCATTTTCTCTCCTTTCCCCTTTATTCTCTTTCACTATTTTTTACATTCCCCAAATGAATGAGACCATATAATGTTTGTCCTTCTCCTATTGACTTACTTCATTCCCTCCAGTTCCATCCATGTTGAAGCAAATGGTAGGTATTTGTTGTTTCTAATGCCTGAGTACTATTCCAGTCTACAATAGCCAAATTGTGGAAGGAGCCTCGGTGTCCATGGAAAGATGAATGGATAAAGAAGATGTGGTTTATGTATACAATGGAATATTATTCAGCCATTAGATATGGGGTTAATATCCAAAATATATGAAGAACTTATGCAGCTCAAAACGAGAAAGAGAAAGAGAGAGAGAGAGAGAATCCAATTTAAAAATGAGCAGAGGACATGAATAGACATTTCTCCAAAGAAGACATACAAATGGCCAACAGACACATGGAAAGATGTTGAACATCACTCATCATCAGGGAACTGCAAGTTAAAACAACAATGAGATATCGCCTCACATCTGTCAGAAGATGTAGAAAACAGGAACTTTCATGTACTGCAGGTGGGAATGCAGCCACTATGGAAAACAGTATGGAGGCTCCTCAAAATTTAACTATAGAACTACTAGATAATCCAGGAATTCTACTACTGAGTATTTAACCCCCACCCAAATGAAGACATTAATTTGGAATAGATATATACACCCCGATATTTATTGCAGTATTATTTTCAATAGACAAGATCTGGAAAAAACCCAAGTGTCTACCATAGATGAATGGATAAGGAACACATGGAATAGGTATACAATAGAATATTACACAGCCTTAAAAAAGAGTGATATCTTGCCACTGAGATTTTGATAGATATTGCATTGAATCTGTAGATTGCTTTAGGTAATGCGGACATTTTTTTAAATAATAAATTTATTTTTTATTGGTGTTCAATTTGCCAACATACAGAATAACACCCAGTGCTCATCCCATCAAGTGCCCCCCTCAGTGCCCGTCACCCATTCACCCCCACCCCCCGCCCTCCACCCCTTCCACCACCCCTAGTTCGTTTCCCAGAGTTAGGAGTCTTTATGTTTTGTCTCCCTTTCTGATATTTCCCACACACTTCTTCTCCCTTCCCTTCTATTCCCTTTCACTATTATTTATATTCCCCAAATGAATGAGAACATACAATGTTTGTCCTTCTCCGATTGACTTACTTAACAGTATTAAATCTTTAGTAAAAACCATATTAATATCTCACTATTAGGTTTTTCACTATAGGATGTGAGTAGATGTATTTTGTCAAGTGAGAAAGTTTATAGAAAGTTTCATATAAATAATAGTTTAACTGTATCATCTAAATTTTGCTATTCAGAGTTTTCAGTACCATTTAGTTTTACTTGCTTAGGCTTTCAGTATTCTTTCTACTTTGACCCATGACTTATGAGGATGTGTCTTAAATTTCCAGATATTTAAGGGATTTTTAAATTTTTATTTTTTATCCTATTATCTATCTATCTATCTATCTATCTATCTATCTATCTATCAATCATCAATCAATCATCTATCTTTACCTATCTATCTACACTTAGTATTTTGTTTTAAAAGGTTTTTTGTTTGTGAAAACTTTCCATCTATATTTATTAGTGAGTAGGGCCTGTGATTCTATAATGTCCTCATCAGATTTAGAAATCAAGGTTAAGCTGCCCTTACAAAATGAGTTCATTGGTGTTACTTCCATTTCTATTTTCTGAAAAGGAATGACTATGCTTCTATCTTATATAGAAAATCACTGACAGAACTCTTTGCATCTATAATTTTTCCATGTGGAAAGCTTGGACTTTCAGAGTCAATGTCTTTATATAAAATTATTATTCAGTTTTTTGTTTTGTTTTTTTTATTTTTTATTTTTATTTTTTTAATAATAAATTTATTTTTTATTGGTGTTTAATTTGCCAACATACAGAATAACACCCAGTGCTCATCCTGTCAAGTGCCCCCCTCAGTGCCCATCACCCATTCACCCCCACCCCCTGCCCTCCTCCCCTTCCACTGCCCCTAGTTCGTTTCCCAGAGTTAGGAGTCTTTATGTTCTGGCTCCCTTTCTGATATTTCCTACTCATTTCTTCTCCCTTCCCTTCTATTCCCTTTCACTATTATTTATATTCCCCAGATGAATGAGACCATATAATGTTTGTCTCTCCGATTGACTCATTTCGCTCAGCATAATACCCTCCAGTTCCATCCACATCAAAGCAAATGGTGGGTATTTGTCGTTTCTAATGCTGTGGTGTGTTTTTTTTTTTTTTAAATATCCCATTTGATGCTTCATCAATTTTGGAAAACTCAACTATTAGATATTCAAATATTGGTCCCAGCTCGTTCCTTCATTCCTTTATTTGAGGATTTCAATATATGTGAAAGCTTATTACCAAATCCTCTCTATCTCTTATTACTTTTCCAGTATTTTTGTCCTTTCATTTTTTCATGCTTTTAAGTATGAATATTTTCTTTTGATTGATATGGCAGTTTACTAAGTCTCTCTCCAGCTATGTTTAATCTTTGTTAATCCAATTCATTACATTCTTGTTTGCAATTATTTTATTTTTTAATTTATACCTTTAATTCCTTGAACATACTTATTTTCAAGTCTATGTCTGAGATCTCTTTCTAATGTCTACTTTTTATTTTTCTTTTGTCACGTTTTTCTGAATGGCTCATTACTTTTGATTACATACTAGATAATAAATATTTTTAAAGGCAAGGGTAATTTAAGGCACTGGATGATGTTAACTCTCCTCTGAGAGAATTTCCTTTTGCTTCTACTCAGAAGTCAGACAAACAAACACTGACCACATTAATTCAATTAGAATCTAAAAAGATTTGGATCTGGAAAATGGTGTGAGACCTTGTGAAAGCTGGTCTACTAGGAACTTACTGCGATTTCTAGGATGTTGCCCTTCATACTCCCCCCTATTCATTGCCGATTTTTGCTGTCTCAGCCCCATGAGTCTGGCAGTCACTTCTCAGCATCTAAGCATCAACCTTAGTAGTTGACAACTTCTTCAAGGGAATTTTAATCTCACCTGTCTTGGCTTCATCTGTATTCCAATCTTTGCCCCCAAGGTCCTTCTGCCCTAGTTGGTGTCTAGTGCTTCCCAAAATTTTAAAAATAATTTAAAATACTCTATATTTCAGAAAGAGGGTGTGTCTGAAATACTTTTTCCCCATTGCCAGAACAGAATTCCTGTTATATCATTTTCCATTCTTTTCTTTTTGAACCTTTGATGTCATTTTGTTTTAGATTGTGTCTTGTGTACGAAGCATCGAAAAAAAAGTAGCATATTTTTCTTACCATTCTAAGAGCCATTTTCTCTGAAAAGGTAATTTATTACATTTATCTTTATTGCAATTTTTGATATGTTTAGACTTATAGCTCATGTATTTTCTTATGTGTTGGCCACTTTTCTTACCCTTTTTTGAAGAATTTCTGTACAAATTATTGATATTTTTCTTTCTCTTTTACTCTCAGTATTTGGAAATTACACGTTTATTTCTATTCTTCTAGTAGATACTCTTACATTTTTACTGCACATGTTAAAGTTATATTTTGTATTAATGTCTAGACTGAATCAGAATCTCCTTCCTCAAAGCCTGGGTAGCTCAGCAGTTTAGCGCTGCCTTCAGCCCAGGGCGTGATCCTGGAGACCCGTGATCAAGTTCCATGTCAGGTTCCCTGTGTGGAGCCTGCTTCTCCCTCTGCCTGTGTCTCTGCCTCTCTCATTCTCTCTGTGTCTCTCATGAATAAATAAGTAAAATCTTTTAAAAAAACAGAATCCCCTTCCTCAAGAGGCCAAGAGCATTAGAATATTCTTTCCCATAACCTCTCTAAATTAACATCATTTAGCATTTTAGAACTAGATTTCACTTTAAAAATAAACATTGTGTACATCCCGTATTAATGGTCATGAGGCTTAAAAATACATTTTACATTTTATTTTTTTACCATAATTTCTTTTATTGCTTGTTTTTATCTTTCTTTGAACCATTATTTTGCAGGAGCACATCATATAAACTATCTTGTTGTTTACTTGATAAAAACTATATACCAAATCTTGTTTGGGGAGTCTTTGGCTGCTTATACATGGCCATTCCTCTCTGGATCCAATTCCCACAAAATAGCACTTTTAACCTAATCCAATTCCCACAAAATGCCCTGCTATGCACCTTACTAAGATTGAGGTTGGTTTAGATTGGTTCAAAAGTAGATCCCAATCAGCAGGTGAAATCATGAAATTGCTTTCTCCTACTTGCATCTAAATACACTGGATTTAACACAACCCATGCCTACCTCCATAGCAATCTTCTCCTGTGTATTTCAAGGTTTTGATTACACTGTATTGGCTGCTCTTCACATCTTTTCCTTTTTGAAGTAATTCTTTAAAATGCCTGATCACTGATTATCTTATTTCTGATTTTTGAGATTATCGTAGAGTTATTACATTTCCTATTCAACCATCTTGGCCCAATATAGATTTTTAGTAGTAGTATTTGTTTTGTAACAGTTACACCTATTATTTAGAGCTACACACTGGGCAAAGTGGTTTGTATTTCATCTTTTTCCCTCAAATTTTTAATTAAATTCTACTTAGTTAACATAGTGCAATATTGGTTTCAGGAGTAGAATTCAGTGATTTATCACTTACGTACCATACCCAAGTGCTCATCACAAATGCCCTTGTTAATACCATCAACCATTTAACCCATCCCCCACCCATCTCCCTTCATCAACCCTCAGTTTTTTTCTCTGACTTTAAGAGTCTCTTATGGTTTGTTTCCCTCTCTATTTTTTCTGCTCGCCCCCCATACTTATCTGTTTTGTTTATTAAATTCCACATATGAGTGAAAGAACGTGGTATTTGTTTTTCTCAGACTGATTTAGCTCCATCCACATCATTCTAAAAGGCAAGATTTCGTTATTCTTGATGGCTGAGTAATATTCCATCACATCTATGCATATATATCACATCTTCTTATACCACATCTTCTTACCCATTCATCAGTCCGTGGATGGACGTTTGGGCTTTTCCATAGTTTGGCTATTGTTGATAATGCTGCTATAAACATTTGGGTGCATGTGCCCCTTCAAATATGTATTTTGGTAGCCCTTAGGTAAATATCTAGTCATGCAACTGCTGGGTCATAGGGTAGCTCTATTTTTAACTTTCTGAGGAACCTCCACACTGTTCTCCAGAGGGGGTGCACCAATTTGCATTGCCACCAATAGTGCAAGAGGATTCCCCTTTCTCTGCATCCTCACCAACATATGTTGCATCAAGAATTGTTAATTTTAGCCATTTTGACAGGTATGAGATGGTATCTCATCATGGTTTTGATTTGTATCTCCCTGACTATGGGTAATTTTGAGCATCTTCTCATGTGTCTGTTAGCCATCTGGATGTGTTCTTTGGAAAAATGTCTATTCATATCTTTTGCCCATTTCTTAATTGGATTATTGGATTTTGGCTGTTGAGTTTGATAAGTCCTTTACAGATTTTGGATACCAACCCTTTATCAGATATATAATTTGCAAATATCTTCTCCATAGGCTGCCTTTTAGTTTTGTTGGCTGTTTCCTTTGCTGTACAGAAGCTATTTATCTTGATGAAGTGCCAATAGTTCATTTTTGCTTTTGTTTCCCTTGTCTTTGGCAACATGTGTAGTAATAAGTTGCTGCAGCTGAGGTCACAGAGGTTACTGCCTGTGTCTCCTCTAGGATTTTGATGGTTTCCCGTCTCACATTTAGGTCTTTCATTCATTTTGAATTTATTTTTGTGTGTGGTAGAAGAAAGTGGTCCTGTTTCATACTTTTGCATGTTGCTGTCCAGTTTTCCCAGCACCATTTGTCGAAAAGACTGTCTTTTTTTTTCCATTGGATATTCTTTCCTACTTTGCTAAAGATGAGTTGACCATATAGGTGTGGTTCTATTTCTGGGTTTTTTATTCTGTTCACTGAGCTATGTGTTTGTTTTGTACCAGTACCATACTGCCTTGATGACTATAGTTTTGTAATATAGCTTAAAGAATGTAATTGTATGCCTCTGGGGCGGGGCCGCTGATCTGCTCAGCTCGGGTCCACCGGGCGGCAGGAGTATTACTCAGCCATTAGAAACGACCAGTACCCACCATTGGCTTTGATGTGGATGGAACTGGAGGGTATTATGCTGAGTGAATTAAGTCAATCAGAGAAGAACAAACATTATATGGTCTCATTCATTTGGGGAATATAAAAAATAGTGAAAGGGAATAAAGGGGAAAGGAGAAAAAATGAGTGGGAAATATCAGAAAGGGAGACAGAACATGAAAGACTCCTAACTCTGGGAGGAACAAGGGGTGGTGGAAGGGGAGGTGGGCGGGAGGTGGGGGTGACAAGGTGATGGGCACTGAGGGGGGCACTTGATGGGATGAGCACTGGGGGTTATATGTATATGTTGGCAAATCGAACTCCAATAAAAAAATATACCAAAATTTTTTTTAAAAATAGACTTAAAAAAAAAAAAGACTGCTTTTGCTGCATCCCAGAGGTTTTGGATTGTCATGTTTTCATTTTCCATTTGCTTTCATGTACTTTTTAATTTCTTCTTTAATTTCCTGGTTAACCCATTTCATTCTTCAATAGGATGTTCTTTTACCACCATGTTATTGTGGTCTTTCCAAATCTTTTCTTGTGGTTGACTTCAAGTGTCATAACGTTGTGGTCTGAAAAATATGCATGGTATGATCTTGATCTTTTTGTACTTGTTGAGGCCTGATTTGTGAACCAAGATATTATCTATTCTGAAGAATATTACATTTATTATCAAAAAAGAATGTATTCTGCTGCTTTAGGATGAAATGTTCTGAATATATCTGTTAAGTCTATCTGGTCCAGTGTGTTATTTAAATCCATTGTTTCCTTACTGATTTTCTGCTTAGATCATCTGCCCATTGCTATAAGTAGGGTGTTAAAGTCCTCTACTATTATTATCAATGAATTTCTTTATGTGTATTATTGATTGATTTATATATTTGGGTGCTCACAAGTTGGGGGAATATATTTTCTTTAAAAAAAAGATTAAAAAAAATAAAAATAAATAAAAATAAAAATAAAAATAAAAAAAAGATTTTATTTATTTGAGACAGACAGAGACAACAAGCGGGATGGAGGACCAGAGGGAGAAGGAGAAGTAGGCTCCCTGCTGAGCAGGGAGTGCAATGTGGGGCTAGATCCGAGGACTCTGAGATCACAACCTGAGCCAGAGGCAGGTGCTTAACTGAGTGAGCCACCCAGGTGTCCCGGGGGGGAATATATTTTCAACTGTTAGATCTTCTTGATGGATAGACTCCTTAATTATGTTATAATACCCTTCTTCATATCTTGTTACAGTCTTTGTTTTATTTCTTTTTAATATTTTATTTATTCAGGAGAGAGAGAGAGAGGCAGAGACATAGGCAGAAGCAGGCTAGGGCTCAATCCCAGGACCCCAGGATCATACCCTGAGCAGAAGGCAGATGCTCAACTGCTGAGCCACCCAGGCATCCCCAGTGTTTGTTTTAAAATCTAGTTTGTCTGATATAAGTATGACTATTCTGGCTTTCTTTTTCTGTTAGCATGATAGATGGTTCTTCATCCCCTGACTTTCAATCTGCAGGTGTCTTTAGATCTAAAATGAGCCTCTTGTAGGAAGCCTATAGGTAGGTCTTGCTTTTTATCCATTCTGATGCCCTATGACTTTTTAATAATAAATTTATTTTTTATTGGTGTTCAATTTGCCAACATACAGAATTACACCCAGTGCTCATCCCATCAAGTGCCCCCCTCAGTGCCCGCCACCGAGTCACCCCCACCCCCTGCCCTCCTCCCCTTCCACCACCCCTAGTTCGTTTCCCAGAGTTAGGAGTCTTTGTGTTCTGTCTCCCTTTCTGATATTTCCTACCCATTTCTTCTCCCTTCCCTTCTATTCCCTTTCACTATTATTTATATTCCCCAAATGAATGAGAACATATAATGTTTGTCCTTCTCCGATTGACTCATTTTACTCAGCATAATATACTTTTGATTGGAGCATTTAGTCTATTTACATTCAGAGCGATTATTGAAAGATATGACTCTAGCCCATTGTGTTACCCATAAGTTGGTGTTTCTGGTGATGTTTTCTGAAACTTTCTAGTCTTTGTTGCTTTTGGTCTTCTTTTCCCACTCAAAGATCCCCCTTTAATATTTCTTGCATGGCTGGTTTAGTGGTCATGAACTCTTTTAGTTTGTGTTTGTCTGGGAAATTCTTCATCTCTCCTTCTATTCTGAATGACAGTCTTGATGGATAAAGTATTCTTAGCTGCATATTTTTCCCATCCAGTACATTGAATATACCTTACATTCGCTTCTGGCCTGCCAAGTTTCTGTGGACAGATATGCTTCAAACTTGATCTATCTTCCCTTGTAGGTTAGGGACATTTTCTTTCCTTGCTGCTTTCAGGATTCTTTCCTTGTCAGTGTATTTTGTGATTTTGACTATGGTATGTCTTGGCAACGGCTGACTTTTGTTGAATTGAATGCAAATCTTCTGCTTCTTGGATTTTGATGTTTGTGTCCTTCCCCAGATTAAGGAAGTTTTCAGCTATAATTTGCTTTAATAAACTTTCTGCCCTTTTTAATCTCTCTTCATCTTCTGGGACTCGTATGATACAAATATTATTATGATTTAAGGAGTCATTGAGTCCCCTAAGTCTACATTTGTGATCCAATACCTTTCTTTTCCTCTTCTTTTCAGCTTCATTATTTTCCATAATGCTATCTTCTACATCACTAAGTTGTTCCTCTGCTTTGTCCATCCTCATTGTCATGATGTCCATTCAGTTTTGTATCTTAGTTATAGAATTTTTAATTTTGGTCTGACTAGATTTTAATTCTTTTATCTCTGCAGTAAGGAATTCTGTTGTGTCTTCTACACTTTTTTTTTTCAAGCCCAGTGGTTATCCTTATGATTGTTGTTTAAATTTTAGTTCAGATACCTTACTTATCTGTATTGATTAAATCCCTACCCATTACTTCTACTTCTTGTTCTTTCTTTTGGGGTGAATACCTCCATCTTGTCATTTTGTCCAGAGTTGGGGGAGTGAGGTCGGAAGCTAGATCCTGGGTGTGTTTGGTTTGCTTGTTAAAAGAAGCTTCCACAGGGTAATCATTTTTTTTCTACTTGTGGACTTTCAGTTTTGTTCTCTCAGTCCTCAAATTTATTTCTTGGGTGTTTAGCATAACTTGATATTTATCTAGCTATGTTCAAGAGATGAGGCAAGTGTAGGATGCCCCTTCTCCTCTGCCATCTTAACTCCTCCTCCTTTTCAATCCAATAGAGCTTTAATTTGTATAACAATGTAATAAATGACACCCTATGTCAGCCAAGTATTTGTATTTTTATTATGAATTTTCATTAATTTTCAAGTTAATTAATTGTATTCAGAAAAGAAAGGGTTCAAAAAGATTCAAAGGACAGAAAAGAGATTTTTAAATTTCTGAACACATGAATACTGGCATATCATTTGAATACATAAAATTTATTTAAATATTATATATATTGAAATTATAAATTATATTATTAGTATATACATATAAATTATCTTATAAAGTATAAATTGCAAATTTTTGAATATATAAATATTTATACATTTTTATTTAATATTTATATACTTATATTTATATCAAATATATTCAATGATATATCAGTATTCATGTGTTCAGATACTATAGTCAAATAGTAAAAAAAAAAAGTAATGTTAATCGACCTCTTCTTATACTATGCTATGCAGCTAAAATGCACTTGTGTGCTTATTTAAATACATTCTAACAATATTGTGAGTCAAATATTAATAGTTCCTACAAATATGTAATGCCCTTCTAGGGAGCGTACTGCTAGTGACTGAACTGGACTCCAACCCAGGTCTTCTGAACACATATCCAGAATCAATTCTACACAAAAGCTTCCCTTTTCCATTTGCCCTCTATCTTAACCCTATCAGAAGTGACTTAGCCATTACCTTGGACTGTATACTAATAATATTAGAATTTATTTTTCTCTTACCGTGAAGTTACATACTCCCCTGGGCTCTGCCTTTGAACGAACTCAGCTGATTCATTAAAGAGTATCTAATGAGCTAATTAAACAGGAATAGAGTTTGACCAAGGAAAAGGCCCACAGAGAATGTAGATTCTGAGGCTGGGAGAATAGGGATTTAACCCCCTGGAGAGGTCAGCCTGATGACTCAGGATCCTAATGAGCCTGGTATGGTTCCCAACAAGCTCCCAAGGAGCATATCTGATCAAACTGTGTATCATAATGATTGTGGGCTTTTGACCCTAGCCTCTAGTGACCCAGCTTGGCAAGCCACATCTTCTAAGGTAGTCACTTTGCCAAACCACCAACACCTACAAAGTTAAGTTTCATAATCCACTTGTTCTGCTGAGCAACTCATCTTCACAAAAAGTCTCCTCACCTGTTGAAACTATCAAAACACTAAATAATTCAATACCTCATGGGACTAGAGTGGAAGAACATAGAACTATCCAAAAGCTAATTTGGCCAAATCCCATCTATATCCTTTATCTAGGAGATGAGGCCTAGATAAACTGGGATTTTACTTGCTAATATAAATTCAGAAAGCAAGCATAAGTAGGTACAAAAATAACAAAGAATACTTTGAAAAAGAACAATGAATAGGCATTTTTTCCAGCCATATGTTAAAGTTTATTATAAAAGTAATGGTCTCAAAAAAAAAGTAATGGTCTCTTGTGCTTTTTGCTTAGATGAATGACCATTTTCTCTGTTATCAGCCTGAGACTATAAGTACCAGATACTAGCTTTCCTAGCAACTGGCCCAGTAGTGACCAACAGCACATAATGGGGAAACATCTGGAAAACACTTTATTCATGAACAAAAGAGGGAGGCCAAAGTATTTTCTGTGAAATAGATTGATAATGCCTTTCAACATTCAGTTCCCTTTATTACATTATAATAGAATCCTTATTATTAACTGTTCACATGATCACTCAAAATAAAGACAGTAATTTCATCTTCTCTTGCAATGTGTGTGATCACATAACCAAGTACTGATAAACGTAATATAGCAACAATTTTATTAAATAAAAATGACTAGAATTTGGTTAAGGACAGCAAAGCCTATGTCATTTTGACCTGGGCTTCTCCCATCTCTCCCTTGGTACCTCCATGGATTGGTAGCCTTGAAAAGCATCCTTGCAGACACTAGAAGGGGAAGACTGATGTTACAGTTCCTCAATCCCTACAGCACAGTCTCTGCTTCTCCTGATCTGTAGTCTCTTGGAAAAGCCACATTCATGCAGTAGCTGTTTGGTCTGACCCAGAGCCCCAGTCTACCCCTAGAGAATTATCTAAGAGTCACTCAGCAGGTGATTAACATTGAAGTTGCCCAATGCTGCAATATCAGCATTATTGGGATAAAGAGGAGCTCAATCAACATTTTAAAGGAAGATCTGGAGAATTAGAGGTCCAAAAAGGGGTTTGAAAAGCTTATACCTATCACTGGAGATCTATAAATTTGCATTCATCATATGGCTGTGTGCATGCCCAGGAACTATCAAAGAGGCCTAGTCACTCACCTGTCAGTGATCTTGAGGCTCTGCCCAAGCAGGAAGTGAAGGCTAAGACAGATGTGTAAATTGTCTGAACTTTGAAGTAGAACCTCAACACACACAGATCTTAGCAAAGGGTGGTAGATTTACCACTGAAGTCATTTAAGAAAATCTGAGAAATCATTGACTGACTATTAATGTAAGTCTGAGCAAGTAACTCTTAGGATCACAGGCTTAAAAATAAAAACATAATTTAAAAAATACCAAAGACTTTGGTATCCACACAATGTAAGGACTACAGACTACATAATTAAACCAGAAAAGACATTAAACAAACAAACAGCAACAAAAGCAACTACAATGAACCCTGGGGTTTATCTTTTTCCAGAGTTGCATTGTTATATTTTCCAAAATATCAATTTATCAATTAAAAATTATGAAATATCCAGAGAAAGAAGAAAATATGGCCACATTCAGAAATAAGGCAGTCAATTGGAACTGTCCTTAAGGGGGCCTAGATGGTGGCCATGTTTACTAGGCAAACATGAAATCAGTTTTTATAAAAATGTTCAAAGAACAGAAGGAAATCATGTTTAAAGAATTTGGGGAAAGTAGGACAACTGTGTCTTCTCAAATAGAAAATATCAATAAAGAAATAGAAAAGAAGTTGTTGGTGTGTGTATGTGTGTATCCATATCTATATCTGTATCTATACCTCCATATAAAAATTATGAGATGAAAAGTACAAGAATTATCATGAAACTTCACTAGAGGAGCCCAACTGTAGAAGATTCAACCAGCAGAAAAAAAATCAGTGAACTTGAAGACAGGTCAATAGACGTTATTCATTCTGGGGAACAGAAAAAGAATCACTAAAAATGACAGAGCTTCAGATATCTGTGAGACATTATCAAGCACATCATCATATGCATAGTAGAATCCCAGAAGGAGAAAAGGGAGAGAATAGAGCTTAAAAAAAGTTATGAAGAAATAGTGGTGGAAAATTTCCCCAAATGATTAAAAAAAAAACCATTAATCTGTATATTTTGGAAGCTCAATGAATTCCAAAACAGAAATCCAAAGATATCTACACCTAAACGCATCATAACCAAACTGTCAAAAGTCAGACCAAAAGAGAAAGCAGCAGGATTAAAAATAATCCATCACATAAAATGAATCCTCAATCAAATTAATGACTGACATTGACATTAGAAAACAGGGAAGTCAGAAATTAGTGTGATGATATCATCAATCTGCTGGAAGAAAATTGGCTGTTGACCAAGAAAAAAATCAATATATAGCAAACTATAAGGATATTTTGAATATCCTTCAAAAATGAAGAATAAATTAAGACATCTTCAGATTTTTTTTTAATTTTTCACTAGATCCTACAAGAAATACTAGAAAGTGTCTGACCGGAAAGAAAGGGTACTAGATGGTAATTCAAATCATGAAGAAATAAAGAGCACTGGTAAAGGTAATTACACAAGTAAATATAAAAGACAATATAAATGTATATTTGGTAACTTTTTTAAATCCTAATTTAAAATATAACTGCATGAAACAGTAATTATAAAACTCTATTAATTGGCTTATAACACAGAAAAATGTAATTTGTATGACAATAATAGTACAGAGGAGAGGAGGGAGGGAATTATATTGGAATAAAGGTTCTATATATTATTGAAATTAAATCAGTACTTAACCAAACTAGGTTATTTTAACTTGAAATGTTAATCTAAATCACCAGGGGAACCACTAGGAAAATTACTCCAAAAATAGTAAAGAGAAGGAACTAAAAGGGGACATTAGGAAAAAAAATATAAACATAAAAGAAAGAAATAATGCAGAAATAAAGGAGCAAAAAGGGCAAAAGACTTATAGAAAGCCAGCAGCCCAATGGCATGCATAAATTCTACAATATTGATAATTACATTAAATGTAAATAGATTAAACACTCCAAAAAGCAAAATGAACAGAATGGATTTTTTAAAAAATCAGAATCTAATGAATGTACTATCTACACAAGGCATACTTTACATTCAAAGACATAAATGGATTTTTTAAAAGTGGAAAAAGAAGAAATATACAAACAGAAATCACAAGAGAATTGTATTGGCTACACTAATAGCAAACAAACAAAAAAAGACTTTAAAATGAGAGTTTTACTGCAGATAAGAAGATTTTATACTAATAGATGGGTTAATTTAATAGGAAGGAAGATACAGCAGCTATAAATATATATGTACCTAAGAACTGAGCCTCAAACAAATGAAAAAAGAATGATAGAATTGTAGGAGATGTAAACAGCTCAACAACAATAGTGGGAGACCCTCAATAATTGATTTTAAAAAACTAGACAAGAGAAGATGTGATATACAATGGAATATTACTCAGCCATTAGAAATGAATACTCACCATTTGCTTCGATGTGGATGGAACTGGAGGGTATTATGCTGAATGAAGTAAGTCAATCAGAGAAGGACAATCATTATATGGTTTCACTCATATGAGGAATATAAGAAATAGTGAAAGGGATTATAGGGGAAAGGAGGGGAACTGAGTGGGAAAAATTAGAAAGGGAGACAAAACATGAGAGACTCCTAACTCTGGGAAATGAACAAGGGGTAGTAGAAGGGGAAGCGGGCAGGGGGATTGGGTGACTGGGTGACAGACACTGAGGGAGGCACTCGATAGGATGAGCACTGGGTATTATACTATATGTTGGCAAATCGAACTTAAATAAAAATATATATATTAAAAAATGTACTTATTTTAAGTTGCAAATTTTAATAATAATATATGTCATCTCACAAAAGTGAATGTTCTGTGCTGCCCACAATGCTTGGCACATTAGATGTAATCAGTAAAGTAAATATTTGTTGAGTGAAAAAAAAAACTAGACAAAAAATTAGCAAAGATAGAAAAGACTTGAACAACATTATCAACCAACTTGATCTAACAAACATCTATAAAATACTCCACCCAACAACAGAGTACATATTCTGTTCAAGCTTACATGGAACATTCTTCAGGATAGACCATTTTTTAAGCCATAAAACAAGTCTCAGTAAATGTAGAAGAATTGAAATCATACAAAATACATTCTCTGAAAACAATGGAAGCAAATTAAAAATAAATAATAGAATAAAAATTGGGGGATCCCTGGGTGGCGCAGTGGTTTGGCACCTGCCTTTGGCCCAGGGCGTGATCCTGGAGACCCGGGATCGAATCCCACGTCGGGCTCCCGGTGCATGGAGCCTGCTTCTCCCTCTGCCTGTTGTGTCTCTGCCTCTCTCTCTCTAAAAAAAAAAAAAAAAAAAAAAAAAAAAAAAAAAAAAAGAATAACAATTGGGAAATTCACAAATATTTGGAAGTGAACAGCATAGTTTTAAATAGCCCATGTTTCAAAACAGAATTTATTGCAAGATAGGGGAACATGGGTGAGTCAGTTAGGCATCTGCCTCTTGATCTCAGCTCAGGTCTTGGTCTCAGGGCTGCAAATTCAAGTCCTGCATTGGCCTCTACACTTGGAGTGGAAATTACTTTAAAAAATTATTGCAAAATAAATGAGAAAGTATTTTTGAATTCAATGAAAATTAAAACACATTGTATCAAAATTTATTACATGCAGCTAAAGCAGTGCTTATAGGTAAATTTATAGCTTTAAAGACCTATATTAGAAAAGAAGAAAGATCTCAAACAAAATGCCCTAAATTTCTACCTTAAAAATCTGGGGGAGAAAAAAGAAAGCAAATTTAACCAAAGACCAAGAGAAGGAAGGAAATAATAAAGATTAGAGTGGAAATTGATGCATTATACAAGAGAACAATGACAGAGAAAATCAATTATTTTTTAAAAATTTTTATTCATGAGAGACACAGAGAGAGAGGGGCATAGCCACAGGCAGAGGGAGATGCCTGATGTGGGACTCAGTCCCAGGTCTCTAGGATCAGGCCCCGGCCCAAAGGCGGTGCTAAACCACTGAGCCACCTGGGCTGCCCCAATTCTTTTTTTCTAAAGATTTATTTATTTACTCATGAGAGACTTAGAGAAAAAGAGAGAGAGGCAGAGACATAGGCAGAAGGAGAAGCAGGCTTCTTGCAGGGAGCCGGATGTGGGACTCGATCCCAGGACTCAGGGATCATGCCCTGGGCCAAAAGCAGGCACTCAACCATTGAGCCACCCAAGCATCCCCAGAGAAAATCAATTCAATCAAAAGTTGGCTCTTTGAAAAGATTGACAAAATTGTAAGACCTTTAGCTAGACTAAGAAACAGGACGGAAGGGATACATAGTTCATAAAAAGTAAAAGTGAAATAGGATTGATTAGTATGCACCCTTCAGAAATCAACATTATTATAAGAAAATACTGTAAACAACTTGATTCTAACAAATTTGAAGACTTCAATAGAATGGACAATTTCCCAGAAAGTCACAAATTACCAACTGGACTCAAGAAAAAAGAAATGTAGACTATGAAGTAATTAAATTAGTAACTTTAAATTTTGCCACAAAGAAAAGCCCAGGCTTAAATACTTTTACTGATCATTTTTATCAAACATTTAAAGAGAAAATAATGCCAATACTCCAAAACCCCAGAAATATACCCATGCTAACATGACCGGCTGATTATTGACACAGGTATGAAAGCAATTCAATGGCATGAAGATAGCCTTTCAACAATTGGTACCATGGCCATTGGACATCCAGAGCCAAAACCAAACAAATCAGCAAAAACAGCTCAACCTAAATTTCCCACCTTGTATAAAAATGAACACAAATGGATCGTGAGCCTAAGTGGAAAACTTAGAACTATAAAGCTTTCTGTATGACTTCTTATTTCTTACAGCTGCGTGCAAACCGACAGTTATCTCAAGGTAAAAAGGTAATTGAAAACACTCCTCGGTGAGCTTGAGGACAAAACAAAACCTAACTGAACAAAGCCTTAGAAAGTGCCAAGGATTTCATAGGATAAAAAAATTCCACACACAAAAAAAATCCATAGCTGTTTCCATCTTTGACAAAACTCTGTAAGGAAAAGGAATCCATTGTGCGGGCAGGGGAAAGGGGAGGAAAACACAGGCCGGCTTTCCATGAACTTTTAGTCATGTCATCTTTCTGGTATTGGGAGATGGAACCTAGAGGAGTCCTAGCCATGAGTGGCATTGCAGCCACCAGGAAACCTGTAGTCATGGGTCTTCACCTTCTGCAGGGGATAGGACACCAGGGGGTGGGGGTGGGCAGAGAACGAGTTGAGAGACGTTAGTCCTGCAAAGGGATGTACACGTGTGAGGCAGTGCGGGGTGGCTAAAGAAACCCATCAGAGGCGCCCACGGCTCTCAGCTACAGAAGCGTGTTGTGTGCAGCTACACTGAGAACTGCAGACTCTTTTGTGTTCCATCTCGGAGAGGCTGACGATGGAGCAGGGAAACTGAGAGAAACCCCTCCAAGTCATTGCTGACATTCCCAGAATGGGCCCGCTGGGGTTCACAGCACTCTGCCCCCCCTGCCACAGCACCTCAGCATATTAAATATCCTACACTGAGGGCCACCTGGGTGACTCAATTGGTTACATGTCTGCCTTGGACTTGGGTCATGATCCCAGGGTCCTGAGATGGAGGCGTGTCAGTGTTGGGCTCTCTGCTCAGCCTGGAGTCTGCTTCTCCCCCCTGCTCATTCTATCTCTCTTTATCTCAAATAAATAAATAAAATCATAATAAATAAAATCCTAAAATAAATATCCTAAGCTGAAGGAATTTTTTTTTTTTAATGGCAGAAGCAGGAAGGTCGCTCTGACATCCCCTCCTCATCCCTCTTCCCTGAAAGGGGGCCATCAGACATCCCTGTTAGGAGGGCACTTGGTGTAATGAGCACTGGGTGTTACATGCAACTGATGAATTACTAATTTCTACCCCTGAAACTAATAATACACCATATGTTAACTAACTTGAATCTAAATAAAATCTAATATATATATATAATGTATTAGATATATATGTATATCTCTTGGTAGAAAGAAAATGATAAGAGATAGAGCCCTGCATCTTCAGGGAAGGAGTAAAGGATGCCAAGAGAGTACGGCTGAGCATATGAGAAATAAAAAAAACAAGTTTTGGAAAAAATAACAAGAGCCAGAAGTTCAGGAGGGGAGTCAGATGGAATCGGACAGATGGAACACTCCTACTGCTTATGTAATAGTGTAATATTAATTGGAGGTAGATATGCTATATTAAAGATGCATGTTTCAATTTCTAGAATAATCCCTGAAACTAACCGTATTACTTTCCTGTTGCTGCTGTAACAAATGAACACATCCTTAGTGGCTTGAAGCAACACAGAACTATTATCTTATAATTCTAGAAGCCAGACATCCAAAATGGGTCTGATGGAGATAAAATCAGCTGCACAAATGCTGTGCTCCCTCCGGAGGCTCCAGGAAAGGATCAAGGCTCTGCCTTTTCCTGCTTCTGGAGGCCACTGGCGTTCATGGCTCATGGCTCGTGGCTCCTGGGGGTGACACTGTAATCAGCACTCTTCCTCCCCTTCCATCCTTGTGATTACATTGGACAGATAATCCAGGACAATCTCCCTATCTAAAGAGGTCCTTATCGGGATGCCTGGGGGGCTCAGTCTGCCTTTGGCTCAGGTCGCGATCCCAGGGTCCTGGGATCCAGTCCCATGTGGGGCTCCCTGTAGGGAGCCTGCTTCTCCCTCTGCCTGTGTCTCTGCCTCTGTGTGTGTGTGTGTCTCATGAATACATAAATAAAATCTTTTAAAAAGAGAGAGATCCTTATCTTAATCAGATCTGCAAAGTCCCTTTGCAATGTAAAATAATATTTACATAGCTTAGGAGTTAGGATACGGGCACAGTGGGGGGACATCATGTGGACATCGCCACTGCTATTCTGACTACCACACTAACCAAAGAAGTAGAGCTAAAGTATCCATATGGACTACAAAATGAAACACTAAAAAATACACAATTTACCCAAAAGAAGAGAAGAAGAGAGAAACAGAAGCGAAGAACCAAAACCGTAGATAGAAAACATGGTACTAATGTGGGACATTTAGAACAGAACGTGCCTTTAATTATATTAAGTGTAAATGGAGTAAATATTCAAAACAAAGGACAGAAAGTTGCCTTTGTTTTTAAAACATATGTTCTAATTTCTGAATCAATAACCTTGCTTTGAAAAGACAGAATGTTTTGAAAGTACTGTTCACTCGGTTTCTCTGTGCTTGTCCAAGAATTGCAAAATGCCTGTCTCCTTTGCTTAGTGGTTTCCTGAGCTCGGGCATATGGGGCCAGTATCTTTCTCCTCCAATAAATATCCACTGCAAAGGCTGACGAGCATTTAATTGGCATTTTCCCCTTTGCAGAAAGAAAGGGGAATGTAGGCCAAGTAAAGTAGAAGCTTTCTCCAAACATCCTTGACTGAAAGGATGTGAAATTCTCAGCCCGACACAGGTTGAACTGCCAAAACAATTTTCATCCTACCACTAGCTTCCAAACTCAAAGACATTAGCCAAACCTAATGTAACCTACACGGTTAGTATTAGTACCACGTTGCTTAGAAAGGGAACTGTTAAAAAAAAAAAAAAAGAAAAGAAAAGAAAAGAAAAGAAAAAGAAAGGGAACTGTTCCACTAGGATTCTCTCTTCTTCTAAGTCCCAGGAACCTAACATTTAGAGTAAGCAGAAAATATTTTCCAAGGAAACTACTCTGGGTACTTTGTGACACTCACCCATATTCCTCCGCTCAGCATGCCTACCCCATATTCCCATGAATATGTGCTTTGAATGAATGCTGCCACTTTCTTACATATTCAGAATCTTGGTCACTCTTGTTTTGTTGGAAGAAGGCACCAAATAGAGGATGGGGCAATTAGAGGTCTCCCCCCCAGGATTTTTAAAACAGCTTTAGAAGGACCAGAAGAGCGACTCACAACTGCCCAAAGGGGTGAAATAGGAAATGTGGAGCATGGAAACTGGTGGCAGCTGTTCTCTGCTGTGTAGACAAAGACTCTCTAGCCAGAGAAGGTCATAGACAGAGGAAATCAGGGTCTGGAAAGAGTGAGAGCGACCCTGAGCCCAGGAACCCCTGAGACCAGCTGGTCAACTGCTGTACCCGTTCTTCCACAAATCCATTCTTCAATGTCTTAGCTACCATTTCAAAATATAATCCAGCCTTTTCAAGATATAATCTCTTTCTCTCTCTATTTCTTTTCCTCATGGGACAGTCTTCTTTAAGCCAACACCAAGTTCTCTCCACCTAGGATATTCTCCTCCAAGGAGCTCGCAGTTATTCCAATTACAGATGAAGGCCTCAAGCTATAATTTGCCTTTCTAATGTAATATGAACTTTCTAGCCTCTGAGCCTATAATCACCAATGATATTGCTTGTTTGCAGCAGGACTTCTAGATGTGCTAAAAATTGTTATTTTTTTATTAAGGCAATTTTAAAAAGTATAAGAAATATATATCTTTCTCTATATATAAATATGTTTTTCTATCCATCTGTTTTGCTGTGTGACAGCTATTCTTGAAGATTTGGTAATTGTAAGAATATTATGCCAACAAATTTGACAATGGTGATGAAAAGTCTACATACTTTAAAGATTCATCTTATCAAATCTGACACAAGGCACAATAGAAAATCTCAATAGCCATATTTCAATTAAATAAATAGAATTTGTAAACAAAATCTTCCTACAAAGAAAATTCTAGGTCCATATGGTTTCAGAGAAATTGCTATCAAAACATAAAGAAGACATCAAAAGATAAAAAGATTGCAGACTAATCCTGCATTAACATACTCACAGAAGTTTCTAAAAATATTAGCCAAAATATGCAGATATACAAAAAGAGAATCAAATTACGATCAAGTGAGGTTTATTCCATGAATTCAAGATTGGGAGAACATTTAAAAGTTTCATCATTGTAATTCACTATATTAACAGAAAAAAGAGAAAAAAAATATGATCTTCTCAATAAATGCCGAAAAAATATATCTTTGACAAAAAAAATCAACACCCATTCAAAGTTATTATCTCAGAAGTAGGAATATTCACTTGAGTTGAGAAGGGCATCTTCAAACTTATAGCTAATATCATACATGATGGCAAAAAACAAAATGTTTTTTCTGACATCAGAAATGAGGTAAGGGTATCTGCTCTCACCACTTTCATTTAACACTGTGCTGGAGGTTTGAGCAAGGTCAGGAAGACAATAAAAAGAAATAAAAGACACAGAGAATGAACAAAAAATCATTAAAATGTTTATTCACAAATAACATGAGTTTCTATGTATAAAATAATCAGGAATCTACAATCCAAAACTATTCAATCTAATGAATAAACTTAGGTAGGCCATAGGATATAACTTATACAAAATTAAATGTTTTCCTATATACCAGCAACAAATAGCAGGAAAATGAAAAACTTAAAAGTCATTTGTGGGGATCCCTGGGTGGCCCAGGGGTTTAGCGCCTGCCTTCAGCCCAGGGCCTGATCCTGCAACGAGTCCCGTGTCGAGCTCCCTGCATGGAGCCTGCTTCTCCTTCTGCCTGTGTCTCTGCCTCTATCTCTCTCTTTGTGTCTCTCGTGAATAAATGAATAAAATCTTTAAAAATAAATAAATAAATAAATAAATAAAAGACTAAGATAATTATGTTGGCTAAATAAAAACCCTATAAGCTCCTTACAAGTGACCTTCCATAAATATAAGGATGCAGAAAAGACGAAAGCAGGAGTGAGGGGGAAATGTACATTACATAAAGTTAAACAAAAGAAATCTTGTGTAGTTAAACTAGTATCAGGTGAATGTACTTTAAAGTAAGAAGAGACTCAATAAATAAAAAGAGAAATTTTATAATGATAAAGGCAGGTTTGCATGCTGTTCGGCCTAGGCAAGTGTACCCCCCCAACCCCTTATGAAAGACTGGGGTCTTAGTAGTTTCTTGGTTGAGGTGTTAACTCATTCTGTATGCAACCTGGGCCACTCAACATCGTCCCTGTGGTACTGGGGAGTGGACAAGGGGAAATTGATGCAAGTAGGAAAATCATTCTGCTGACTATGTCAAGAGTAACGAAATCCTATGTCTCTGATCTAGGAGCCTCATGTCTTCAGCCTCTATGAAGCCACGGCAGACCTAACCATGAACTTACAAGCTTATAAAATCTCAGGTCCTTCAGTTCTTGACACATATGGGTTGCCAATAAGCACACGAAAAGATATTCAACATTATCAGTATCAGAGGAATTAGGATTCAGAGCAACAAAACCCTCTAACATTGCTCTGCATTCCTCACCCAGATGGAGTAATGCCATTTTTTTAAATATTACTCATCCTAGTGACTGTGAGATATTTTATTGGTTTTAACTTCTCTAGTTACTGATGATGTTGAACATCTTTTCATGTGCTCATTGGCAACCCATATGTTGTTACAATCCATTGTAACACTGAGAATGTAAAATAGTACAGCCAGTATGAAGATTATTTGTCCGTGTCTTATACAGCTCAAAATACATTTTCTATATAACCCAGTAATTGCACTCCTTAAGTATTTATCCAGGAGAAATAAAAACCTCTGTATACACAGAGACGTATACACAAATTTATTTATTTTTTTATACACAAATTTATAACTGCATTGTTCATAATGGTCAAAACAGAAACAACTGAAATGCCAATTAACAGGTAAATCAATAAAAAAGTATGGTGTATCCATAAGATGAGATACTCTTCAGCAATGAAAAGGAACAAATTACTTATATATACAACAATATGGATGAATCTCAAAAATGTTACGGTAATCAACAGAAGCCATCCTGCCTGGTTCCGGTCACATCACATTCTAGAAAAGGCAAATCTAATCTATGGTGGCCAAAAACTGATCAATAGTTTCCGAAGACAGTGGGTGAGGTCATTTGCTGCAAATGGACTTAAAGGAATTCTATGGAACGATGGGATGTTTGATCTTGATTGTGGTAATGTTACACAACTATATACATTCAACAAAGTTCATAAAACTGTACATTTAAAATGGGTGTATTTTAATAAATTAAAGCTCAATAAGATTGCCCTAAAATATTGTAATAAGAAAAATCTACAGAAGACATTATATTTCATAAGATATTAAAAGCTTCCTCCCCCCCCCCCCCCGGTACACATATATTCACCTTAAGAGACTTCCTTCTTATTTCCATTGTTTCAGGATCATTTGTTGAAAACTACTTTCCCTACCTTGGTACTTTTCTCAAAGATCAACTTATCATTTTATACATGGTCAATTTTTAGGTTATAGTATATTTTGTTCCATTGGACTATTAGTCTACTTTATGCCAATCTCACATTGATTTGACTACTGTAACTTTATAGCAGATCTTAAAATCAGGTAGTAGACATTTTCCAATGTTGTTTTCTTTTTCAAAAATGGTTTTGCATTATATGGTCTCATTCATCTGGGGAATATAAAAAATAGTGAAAGGGAATAAAGGGGAAAGGAGAAAAAATGAGTGGGAAATATCAGAAAGGGAGACAGAACATGAGAGACTCCTAACTCTGAGAAACGAGCTAGGGGTGGTGGAAGGGGAGGAGGGCGGGGGGTGGGGGTGACTGGGTGACGGGCACTGAGGGGGGCACTTGACGGGATGAGCACTGGGTGTTATTCTGTATGTTGGCAAATTGAACACCAATAAAAAATAAATTTATAAAAAATGTTTTTGGCTTTTGTAGGACTTTTCCTTTTCTGTAAAAATTTTAGAGTAAAATTTTCAATTTTGAAATCCTAATGGCGTTTTTAGTTTGAGTGCATTGTTGAATATATAAAACAATTCTGGGGAGAATTAACATCTCAATAATATTGGAAAATTTAATCTATGAACTTGGCATATCTCTCCATTAACTTTAGGTCTTTGTTATTTCCTTTCAGAAATGTGTTGCAGGGGATCCCTGGGTGGCACAGCGGTTAGCACCTGCCTTTGGCCCAGGGTGTGATCCTGGAGACCCGGGATCGAATCCCACGTTGGGCTCCCGGTGCATGGAGCCTGCTTCTCCCTCTGCCTATGTCTCTGCCTCTCTCTCTCTCTCTCACTGTGTGCCTATCATGAATAAATAAAAGAAAAAAAATTTGAAAAAAAAAAAGAAATGTGTTGCAGTATTTAGTCTTATGGATATTTTTCAGTCTTTAGTATGAGGGATGACAAAGGGTCAGGGTCTTCTGGCTCAGCCATTGGTTGGAGATCCACAGCTATACACACTTGTGGGTGAAATGGCCAGAGGGTAGAGAAAAAATTGGGGGGACTCTGAGACCGGGGAGCTTAATGCACAAGCCATCCAGGCTTGAATAAAGGGGTACCACCAGTGGCACCAGCAGTTCCTATTGTGACTTCAACGGTGTGAAAAATGCTGCAAGCTGAAAAAGATGTGTACTCTGGGGTATGTCTGGCAAATGCTTTTTTCTCGATCTCAGTCTCAGGAAGGAGTCGGCCATAGGCTGCCTTCATGTGAAAGGATCCCAATTTGCAAACAGCCAGAGTTCTCCGAATCCGCCAACTTACTGTCATAATTTGGTAGAAAGGATGCGGACTTGGTGCAGGTCTGAGTGTAAAAAAAAACACTGAGTTGATACCATGAGGATGGATGTCAGAAACTCGAAGAGCCAGCTGGGACTGCCTAGGGACAGGGCTGGTACCTGTCGACAAATCCAGCACAGACCGCAGGGCCCACGCAAATGGCCAGATTCTTAGGAATAACACGGTCGGAAGCCACCCGTGATGTCCCATGGGTGACTGAGGATAAGCTGCAGCCACAGCCTGACCCTGGGACGAAGGAACAAGCTCATGCATGACTGAACTGGACTTGGGAAGCAGCACATCCCACACCCGGGAGCGTTGCTGACTTCTATCCCCACCCAAAGGAGACCATGTCTGGAGGGGGGTCTGGACAACAGCAGGCTGCTGCGTCTGAACTGCAAAAAGCAGGAGCTCTATGGTTGCTCTTGGCCCTGGTGATTCACTCACACACAATTCTGGAAGGATCTGCGGTTTTCACAGGCTCCCAACCTGGAGCTCACAGCTAAAGCCCACGAGTGCCGCCTAGCGGCACACACTGGAATTCTGGATGCTTCTGGGGCCGCCGAGCGGTGCATGCCCTCTGTCAGACAGTTGCTGGGTTGTTAGGTTGTTAGCGGCATTAATGCAAGCAAAGGCGGAGACCTAAAGTGTCTTGAAACTCGAAATATCCAGAATGTCTTGGGTGGTGTCAGAGAAGCAGTGATCAGGAGAGCTGTGCCTGGAAGAGCTCCGTGGTTAAACAGGAATGGTGCATTCCGGAGCAGGAGGCCTGGGGAGCATGAGGAGGGACTCGCATTCAGGACCGGAGCGGCCGATAGCCAGCTGATGACTCCCAGATCCTACTGTCGCTCGCCGGTGTCCTGTGAGCGGCTCTTTATTGACCAGCCGTAAGCCACTTAGGTGTAGTTCAGGGTGGCCAGACTGCCACTGGTTGCAAAGTTCAGCCACCCTTTGACCAACTGGTGGAAAAGCCCTGGTTGAGGAAGGTGAGAACCAAGCAGCTCAGAAGTCAGGGTCGTATGCTGTGTTCTGGGCAGTGATGGAAGGATCGGACGACAAAGCCCCCAAGTTGGGGCGTTCACTCGCTCACTGTGCGGCCGGGAGATGGGTAACGGGGGGATTGGCTAATAAAGGGCTGGCGGTGGGCGGCGCAGCCCTACAGAAAGCTCTGAGGAGGCCTGGGGCCCATTAAAGTAGGACATGTCGGTGGCCCTCTCGAGAACCATTCAGGGCCGCAGGGTGATTGGAGTCACCCAACGGGTATCCTGGTGCGCTCACTGGAGGGGCTCGGCGGGGGGAGGAGACCATCGAGGGAGTGGCCATGGGGCCGCAGCAGCACAGGGGTGGGTTGAGCATCCACACATTCCTGTCGCGCCCTCGGAGGCAGAACTGACTGCAGGTGGTCGTGGGGTGAGCCGCTCACACCCGCCCATGCCTCCGGATGCCTACGGACGGTCCCGAGAGGAGAAGACGCCCGGCATACCCGAAGGTAGAGGAAAATGCTCGGGGTGGTATGAAAGGACTGGGAAGACGATGCTGTACCCATTTGGGCCACACAGTGACATTTCTTCACACCAGGGACACGTCGCAGCGGCCAGCCCGTGGTGTCCAACGGCGGCCAAAGAGTGGGCTCATCAAACGGGCGTGCATTTTGTACTCCGAGTGGTGGCTTGATGGGGGGCTGGAAGAGGCAGTGGGGAGCGCACAGGGCTTGAGGGCTGGCTTGCACACTTCCATGGGTGTGCACTCACACCCAGCATGAGGGAGGCCCAGGGAGGGTCTCCACCGGGGAGCCCCCCCCCCTTTGCTGAGGGATCATGAGCGGAGGTGCTGGGGAAGATGCGGTTCTCCCCCGACTTTTCCTGTCCTGACTGGTGGTCCTGGGAGCGGGGCTGAGACCAGAGGTTCGGCAAGAAACTGTAACGACGCTGGAAGCCTTTGTGCCCGACTTTCTGCGGGTTGACGGGGCGGACGGGGCCCAGGTCCTACGAGGACACCCGGAGCTGGCGGGGAATGCAGCCGTGCCGCCTGGTGGTTGAGAAGGTCCCCGGCTCCGCACTAGGCTGGCCTTGGCCACCAGCAATCAGACCCGCTCAGAGGCCCGACCTCGCGTCCCTTCCCGAGATGGAAAAGCTCATGCTAAAATCAGCGACAGGTGGAGAGAAGCAGCGATAAGCCTGAGGAGAGGGGAATGCGTGTTTTGCAACAAGGGGATCCAGACGGGCTTGGAAACAAGACGCGGCAGGCGTCTTTATGACTTCAGAGAAAGCAGACATCTCTTAAACGGGATGTTAAAAATTAGTGCCCCCCCCCAAAGGAGCAAATGAGCCAAGGAGACTGTCGATGGAGGGGAAGGAAAGCGTCTTCCCGACGGTGTGACGGGCCAGCGGAGGTCCCGCGTCCACCCGAAGCCGTGAACTGCTTCCCAGGCGGTACCGCGAGCTGGTTTTCTGAATCTGGGTTCCTGTGCGTCCATCAGGGCCAATGGATGAGATTAACCGCATGCGGTTTAGAGGCTTGGCCTAGTTAATACTTGTCCCAGGAGGGAGGAAGGGGTCCCCTTGGCCTGCGTCCCGCGGGCTGGGCTGGGGAGGGACGGACACCCAGACCGGCGGGGGCCCAGGGAGCTGTTGCTCCTGTGCAGCACGAGAAATGAGTGAGCGGATGAAGAGGGAAGACACAGTGAGAGAGCGGACTCGCGCTACGTGTAAAGGACAAAATATGTCTAAAGACACGAGGCCGAGAATTCCTACAGACGATGAGAGAAATCCAGGGAACCTGAACAAATAAGTGTGGGAGGCACTTGCTCCCCAAGGAGGGTCGCTGGGCGGCCAGAAAGGGCCTGAGTGCACGCCTGGCGCCCGGTTGTACGAGCGTGAGGGAGATGAGCCGCGAAGACGTCACACGTGTGCCCCAGCGTGGCCCCGACCCCACTGCGCCCCCTGACCTCCGTGGCCCTCCAACGTGGCCCTGACCCCACTGCGTCCCCGACCTCAGTGCCCCTCCAACGTGGCCCCGACCCCACTGCATCCCCCCAACCTCCGTGGCCCTCCAGCGTGGCCCTCGCCCCCCAACAAGTGAGGCCTCGAGGCTGCTCCATGTCCTCCACCAGCTTGAGAGACGGTTCCCAGAGGGACCTTTGTTAGAGTTTAGGTTGATGATATTTGTGGGAAAAGTTCTTATCTTATACCAGAAACTCAGATTTCCGTGTCCCCGCGTGAATAACCACGTTCACGAGCTCTGGAGTAGCACGGCACCCTAAGTGCACCCCCGGACCAGGCCATGGTGGCCGCGCCTGAAAAGTCCCGCGTCCCCGGCAGGGGTCGTGCCCCCAGCCCTGCAGGGAGGCGTAGGGGGTCCGAGGGGTCCATGCCGTGTGGACGGGGCTGAGCGGACTGGGGATGGACCGTGGGCAGGCGCGGGGCTGGTCACGGAGAGGCTGCCGGTGGCGTCGCCCAGGGGCCCGCGGGCCTGAGGTTCTGTGCTAATTGGTGGCGTGGGGCAGTCACAGCTCCGTGGCAGGTAATTGGGCCCTGGGGCCCCCACACGTGGGCCTGACGGGGACGGGAGCCAGCAGCCCTTCTCCCTGGCGCCTCCTTTAAGCCGGCAGTTGCTCCGGGGTGGCCCCTCAGGGTGTCGGAGAGAAGGGAGGCCAGTGGGCCTGCAGCCGTCCCAGGTAGGGCGCTGGCATCCTTCCTGTTGCCGAGGGGGCGTCTAGGAAGCCTGGACCCGCTCCTTCAGGGAGGCGGCAGGCATGAGGCCCAGACGGAGCCGCCCGGCCCTGGCCCCGGCCCCGAGTGGGCGTGGGGGGACTTCCTCCCCCGCGCTTCCCCCACCCTCCCCGGATCTCCAGCGGCCCCCTCTCCCCCTGAGCTCCGAAGCCTCCAGTGAGGGGCACAGCCCCGCCTCCCACTGCCCGCCCCGTGCACCCCCGTGAGATGCTGTGGCCTCCCCGCCGCAGGGCCCCAGGGTCCGGAGACCACCCAGCGCCGCCTGGACCCCGCTCTCTGCCCCTCTGCCCCGCTGCCCGCCAGCCTGGCCCCCTTGCCCCTTGTCCTCCCAAGGACCCTGCGGTCTGCTGAACCTGGGCATGGAGGAAGGTTTCGGAAGGGGCCCCTTTTTCCGGCTGGCGTCGACCCAGCCAGCTCCCAATCTGCTGCCATCCAGAGCGGGGGCTCCCGGCTGGTGGGAGAACAGGGCCGCAGTGGGTGCTCCCTGCAGAGCGCCACCTCGCCGCTGCCCTTGCCCCCATCAGGGTGCCGACGGGCCAGCCTGGGGAGGACGTCCCTGCCCTGCCCACCTCCCCGACTGCCCCTCGCCCCCCCATCACTCTCCCCTTCTCTGCCTCCACCTCCTTCAAACCTCTTACCTTGTCTTTGATGAGGCCAGAAATGACCACACATTTGCCTTAAAACCGGGAAGTTTGGGGAGCTGCAAGAAGTGCAAAGGGATTCAAAGAAAACACGGAGATTGCGTCCCTCACACGCTCTGCGGGGCCCGGTGGACGAAGGGCGAGGGGCGGTGTCCACCCTTTAGTGGGCCGGTTTCCCGGTCAGGGTGGGACTGGCGCCCCTGGGCAGGTGCATCGGGCCGCTCCAGCCCTAACCCATAACGAAGCCCGGACTCCAGTGCCAGGCTGGACTCCTGGGCAGAACCCACGCTCCACCCCAACCTCGCAGCTGGGCGGAGCCCCCACCCCTGCACGTTGGGCCGGGTGGGACGTGGCGGGTCTGAGAATTCGGGGAGGAGCGTGGAAAGGGACAAGGGCATGTTCTCGGTTCCGTCTGCTTTCCCTGCCCTGCGGCTCCTCCCTCGACTGCAGCTTGTACCTTGGGGCCTGAGCGGGTTTCCCAGACGCTGTCCCTGACCGGCCCCAAGTCACCTCCCGGAGGACTCTTGTTTAGATGCTGACTCTTAGATTCTTGCTCCGTGCACTTCCCAGGCTGCCCTCCATGGGGTCCAGACGCGGCCCCTGGGCCCAGGCAGCCTCCTGGGGGCTAACACCACCTCCTTCAAGACTCTGCCCCAGGCTCGCCTTCCCCTGATTGCCCAGCCCCCAGCGCCCCAGCCGCCCGGCCCGACGGCTCCTTGCCCCCCCCTCCTCCCTGCATGCTAACAGTTACCTCTCTGGGGTGGCTAGTCTCTGTGGCCGGTCTTCTCCGCCTCCACTAGAACTTGCTCTTCGCCAGGGCGGAAGGTGTAGACAGCTTTCTCTCCCGACTTATCCCAGTCGCCTTGACGCAAGGACTGCGCATAGCAGGCCCTCCTGACCACACGGTGAGCCCCAGGTGACACCCTGCCCTGCGTCTCCGTGAGCTCGGACACCCTGGGCTTGGGCGGGAGGCCCCGGGCCGGTCCACAGGCACCTCCACTCCAGCGCATCTGAAACTGTCAGGTTTAATCCGATCGGTAGTAAAATGGAATGGAGAGGCCAGGCAAACGGTCGAAACAGGCTTTTAATGGGTCGCACTCTCGGGTGAGGTTCCGCGGCCCGCAGGGGAGGGAGAGAGCAGGGAAACTGGCTGGGGAAGTCGCGCCGGGGTAGCCGGCAGGGGGGTCTGAACAGTTCTTGGCGGGGAAGATAGGGGCAGGGCGGCATTCTAGTTAGGGCAAGGGTTATAGGTTTTTGTGCGCTAAGTTAGGGTAGGGCGGCAAGGCGGCCTTATTGGGAGGTTGCTGGCCTGGGGTCGGCCGTCTTGAGGTCCCCAGCCTCGCCAGCCCAACAGAAACCACCTCCTCATCTCCGTCTCTTTCCGAAAGAGTGCTTTGCCCTCTCCACCCGAACGCAAATGAAGGCAGGTGCCTGGAAGACACCCCGGGAGTCTCCGTTTCTGGGGGGGCATCTAGTGGCAGTGCTGGGGGCTCGCGGGAAACCTTCAGGAGGAGGCTGTGTCCGGGCCCATCCTGCCCGTGGACGGGACAGCCTGGGGCCCGTAATGAGCTGGAGGCCGCAGCTCATGAGGGGTGGGAACAAGAGGCCTGGGGTTCACGCCACGGGCGCTTGATGGACGGGGCTGGGACGGGGTTTCACACGCCTTTCTCTGCGGGTGGACGCGGGACCAGGTGAAGGCAGGAAAGACTGGATGGAGGCCAGCTGAGGCAGTGGCCGTGACCCAGGGTCGGGGTGATGGAGCCTGGACGGGGGGCAGTGCTGGAAGCCCACAGTGTGGACCCAGGAGACCTGCTTCTGGGGACATTTAGGATGTGCATGGGAAGGACTCTGTGCTCATGTAGCGGGTGGGCAGGGGGAGAGAGACGAGTGGAGCGGATGCTGGGTTCCTGTCCTGGACGGGGGGGTGGACCATGCGCCATTTCCCGAGAGGAACAGGGGTGTGAACCCCATGGCCGTGGAGGTCTATCGTTGGCGGGGAGCCTGAGTGGGGTCCGCAGATGGACAGGGAGGACCAGGGTGGTCAGACGGGCACGACGGTGGAAGATGTGAGGCGGGTGTCCGCGCTCAGGCGGACGGCGAGAACGGGAGGCGGGGCCCCCGCTGCCAAGTGCAGAAGAGGCGGGAGTGAACACGTGTGCCCAGAAACCAGCGACAGGTGGGTCCCTGGCACCTGCAGGACAGCCAGACCCGGATGCGTGGGGACGGAAGTCAGGGGGCGGTGGGGGGGAGGCAGGGGCAGACCACGGCTGGAGGTGGAACAGGAGAGGACGGGAGGCTCCTTACAGAGCCGGGCAGCGGCCACAGGGAGGACAGGAAGGAGGGAGGCGGGAGGGGAGCCGCGGCAGCCGGCTCGGGGGCGGGGGCGCTGGCAGGTGCCGCAGGGTGCCCTGCCCGACGGGGGCTGGCAGCGGCGTCCAGCCAGCTTGCCCCAGATCTTCCAGTTTTCCAAGAGAAGCCAGAAATCGGGGTTTCTACGTGAATGCTCTGGTTTCCCACCGTGATGGCCGCAGGGAAAGTCGTCAAGAATTCTCCTTAAGGAAAGCGAAGGGTAGAGTGGAGCCGTCGTAGCGGTGTCCGGGGCGGGCAGATGTGGTTCAGATTCTCACCGCGCCCGCAGGGACACCCCCTCCCCACCCCCGCCCCGTGGGGGAAATGTCAGCCGCAATCTTGGACGGAGGAGTCGCTCGCGGGCCACCGTGAGCGGATCTGCCTGCAGCGTCCCTCGAGTCCGCGGGAAGGGAGCCAGGGGCTGCAGGACCCGCAGGCAGGCCCCCGACGCCACGTCCCTTGGAAACTCAGTGCCTGGGGTCACAGGAAGAAGAGGCCTCACTGCTTCCTTAGCAGACGTGCAACCCAGGGGCTGGGCATCATCCACTGAGCAGCCCACCCTCACCTGGCCGATGACATCCCGGTGCCCTCAGGTGTGCCTCGGCGCTTTCTGTATCGTTTCTGCGCCGCCCCATCGACGACCAAGGCGGTGCTCCCTGTTCTTCGTATTTCTTCCTATCTTCATTTTTACGGTCAATCCAAACTAGCAAGTCCTCTTCATTGGTCTCCTTTTCTTTTTCTTTTTCTTTTTTTTTTTTTTTTTTTTTTAATTTTCATGGCTATTCCCATCGGTTCATATTTTCAGGTGATTCTAAGAATTATTTCTTCCCGTTTTAAGAAAAGCAAGACTTGGTGAGATTTCGAAGACAATTCAGTGAATTTTTGACATCAATTTGGAGATATTGGGATCCTTGCGTTAGGATGTTTCTTCAGCATGGAGCATTCTTATTAGTAATTGCTGGGATATGGGATGACTACTTTTTTAATATTCGCTTTGAAATCCCTTGATCGATTGTAATCATCTCCCGGGCTTTCTAGGTTAAAAGCCACGTGATGTGGAAACAAGGATAGTTTTGTCGATGCCTTTATTTACCCCTTGTGTAGTGGGTACCAGCGCGTTTTCAGGAGGCTCCATCTCCATCCTGACCTCAGCGGGATGGGACCGACCCTCGTGTTCGGCTGCAGGGCTGCTGTAGGCTGTTGGCTGAGACGGGGATTATTTATCACGTTAAACCAAATCACCTCTCTGGGGGGACAAATGTATAAAACACTGGCGCAGTTTTCAGTCGAAGCTTTTCAGCATCGGCCGGGCTGTCACCGCGATTGTCCTAATAGATTTGCTAGAGGTGAGCTCCCCTCGCAGCCCTGGAACAGAGGAGGACGGTGTGCGGCAGGTGCGCTTGTGCGCATGTCGCCCAGCTCTGCTTGCCAGCCCGCTGCTGGAATTTCGTGACTATAGTAAAAACAGGTTAGGCCGGCGGCAGGTGACTTCCCTTTGTGCGACGCTTGCCAGGGCCCTGTGGTATCAGGGAAGCACCGGGCCTGCCGTGCACCGGCTTACGGAGCTCGGGAAAGCCCAGCCCCTTGCAGAGTTGCAGGCGCAGGCGGGGGAAGGAGCATCGGGGCCTGTCGGTGTCCCTGCAACGGCTCCAGCCATCCCCAGATCGCTTCCGTGACCATGTTGGGCTTTCTGTTTCCACTGGCTGGTCTCTCGGACGGTCGTCCCTCTGCTGCAGACTCTGACCTTTGCTGTCCCGCAGCAGCTCTCAGGATCCGGGAAGGCTCGAGGGCACCGGAAGCCACAGGAAGGCAGCTGCAGGGATGCGCACAGTAGGTGCTTTATGGTGCTGCCCATCCTTCCCCTGCCACCTGCTGACTCTCTCTCTGTAGTCGGTACCTTCTCTCATCCCTCCAGTGGTGGCCGTGGGTTCCCTATTTTCCCATTTATTGGATGTGCTCCCTACTCTGTGGCTGCCCCCAGCCAGCTCTTGCCTCCGTTGATCAATCCTGTTCTTTTTCTTAATTAAAATAGATTCTTCCCTTTTCTTTCTTTCTTTTTTAAAAGATTTTATTTATTCATTCATGAGAGACACAGAGAGAGAGAGAGGCAGAGACACAGGCAGAGGGAGAAGCAGGCTCCATGCAGGGAGCCCGACGTGGGACTTGATCCCAGGACTCCAGGATCCTGCCCCAGGCCAAAGGCAGGTGCTAAACCACTGAGCCACCCAGGGATCTCCCCTTTTCTTTCTTTCCTTTTTTTTTTTTTAAGATTTTATTTATTCATGAGAGACACAGAGAGTTCCCTTTTCTTTCCTCTGCTTGTCCTCCAGTGGGCTTAATATATTTCCTGACTTTTTGAGTTTAATACTTACCTATTTTTTTCCCCTCCTTTTCGGCTAAAAGGGAAAAAAGCATTTAGAAGCACCCGTGAACACGTCTGGCCGAGTCCCGCGTGTGCGTGCGGCGTTGCTGGCCTCACCCCCACCCACCCCCCACCCCCACCCCCACCCCAGGTCTGTAACCGCGGCTCTGGTTTGCTCGCAGACGTGGGAGCTCGTTAGCAGAGCGCTTTCCTCTCTTCCACACGGTCAGGAGTCCCGTTTAGCTGATGTGAACCGATTTCGATGCTTTGGTCCCATTGCTTTTAGGAAATTGGGGAATCGATGATGTCCGGTTTGGAGATACCGTGGACTGTCTTACGCTATTACAGATCATTTTTTTCCAAACTTTCTGTGGGCCCTTCCCTTTCTTCCAAGGTCCTGAATATAACAGCCCTTCAATCGGCCGTAAACCATGTTTTTCTGACGCTCCGCATCCTCACCCGCTCCCGCCGGGGGGCCAGGTGGGGTGGGTGAGCGGCAGGTCCTTGTCTGCGGCCTCCTTCCTTCTGCTGCTGTCTCTGCACCGGAGCCGCCGCGGACTCTGCGGAGGTCGTGCTGGGGACCAGCAGGTTCAGAGAGAAGACCGGCCAGCAGGTCGGCAACGTTACCCGATCCGAGGCTAATTCTGAAATCAGGCTTTCTGGTTGTTTGTCTGATGCACCCGAGCTAAGCCTGGCCTCAGCCCTCCCGAGCGTCTGCTTCTGCGGGGTACGCGTAGTCTGGAATAGACTCCCTCACACGCGGAGAGTCTCCTCCTTGTGCCAGATGTTATTCTGCTCACGATGCTCGTGGCGACCGGTGCACTTCCTTGCCTGTGACCGTCCCCCTTTATTTACCTTCTCAGTGTTTTCTTCACTTTTACACTCTAGTGTGTCCTTTCAGGACCTACAGGGGCCACATCCTTTTGGGTGCTATTGTTTACTTCAAGGAATTTTAAGAACTCACGTTACTCTATTATAAAGTCTGAGAACAAGAAATACCTGTGGTTTTTCTTTTAAAGATTTTATTTATTTATTCATGAGAGACACAGAGAGAGGCAGAGACACAGGCAGAGGGAGAAGCAGGATCCATGCAGGGAGCCCGACGCGGGACGCGGGACGCGGGACGCGGGACTCGATCCTGGGACCCCGGGGTCATGCCCTGGGCCGAAGGTAGATGCTCAACTGCTGAGCCACCCAGGGGGTCCCCGTTTTGTCATTATTCTATGCGATACCTCATTCGAGGCCACAGGATAGCTTCACTCCCAGTGACCCAGTCTGTCTGCAGGTTTTCCATTGGGATGTGAACTGTGGGGAAATGTTTACCTACTGACTGTTTAATCCAGCACATAACATTATTTTTTTAAAAGGAGCATTTGAGAATTTAAAAATAAGTAATGGATCACCATTTTGAATAAGTAACACATTAACATGAAACAAAATGGAGAAAGTAGCAAAACTATCTCGTGGAGCCCTCTCTGTCCACCACTGTGTTCTAGGCACCTGCTTCCCACCCGGACAACGGGCATTGCCGGGTCCCTGCGTGAGGGTCCCACGCGGTCTGCTCACCTATGTGCCCTTACTTACATGCTAAGAATATCTAGAAGATTCAACTCTATGTCTTCAAAATCACTCCATACCTGCAGAGAGCCGTGTTGCTTCTCAGTGACTGCTCGGTCGTCCAAGTACAGACGTGACAAATTTACTTAGGCAGCACTTTGTCCTTAGAGGGTATTGTCTGCCTCTCCTGCTCGAACACTTTTTATTTTGTGACCTTTCGTTCATAGAGCCTATTAGAGTCGGGTCAGAAGGCAGCCCGCAGCTCCACGTATCCATCTCAACAATTCCAGATTTCTGGCTGGAACCAGATGGGTTTGTTTTCTGTCTTGTGGATACCTCTGGTGGGGGGAGCTGCAGCCGTGAGGTCAGAGGGCCTGGGTTTGTGTCATGGTCTTGGATAAACCCATGAACATTTTGATTTGAGTCTCACTTTGTCTGAGCATGAAGATGTCAGCTTTGCTTTCCCGGGGCCCTGGTGATGATGGCAGGATGTGTTTCATGTTAAAATACTTGGTTGGTGATGGTGATGAGGGTGACATGGTCCTTTGTCCCATTGAGGCCAGATCCGGGGACCCACACGTAGGATGGGGAGAGCCACATGGGGGCAGCCACTGGACTGTTCTGGAAACAGGATGCATGTAGGAGCCCTGTGTTCACCCACCTTCCCCCCATCACACCAGTCAGGTGCTGGGAAGATAGAGGCCCTGGAGAACATTCTAGACTTTTCTACTCTTGCTGCCCTAGCCACCTTTCTGTCATATCTTTTCTTTCCTCCTGAATTGGATCAGAATCCTTCCCTTGCTGATATGCCCTCCTGGTCTCTTTTTGATGTTATGGGTCTTTATATTTTTCTTTTTAAGATTTTATTTATGAGAGAGAGAGAGAGAGAGAACATGAGCAGGAGGAGAGGCAGAGGGAGAAGCAGCCTCCCCCCCACACCAGGCTTCATCCCAAGAGGACCTCAGGATCATGACCTGAGCCAAAGGCCGGTGCTTCACCAACTAAGACACCCAGGTGCCCCTGGGTTTTTATCTTTTTCCTCTTTTGTCGTATTTTCAGCGGTACTGAGATGACACAAAGATTGACATGTGAGCGCTCTCCTCTCTTGACCTGGGAGACTCCTGCCACTCCTCAAGGCTCCCAGCCCTGTGGGTGTGCCAGGGTCTGGGGTCTGGCTGCCCTGGGACACTATACCCCAGCATCCTATAAGCCTGCTGCTGTCCCTTCCTCTTATAAAATTGACTCTGAAACCAGGTGGAAGGTTTAGTATCTATTGATTTAGAAAGAATGTGCCAGATGACCAACAACAGGCCCAGGCAACCCAGGGTGCAGACAACTTGGATTTCCTATTGTCTTTAGAATCTTTGGAGAACTCGGGGCTGTGGGGAAACAAGACCACCAACAAGACTTGGGGGAGGATGTGGGTGGGTATTCCAGAGCCCTGTCCTCCTCAGCATGACCAGCCTCAGGGACACCAGGAAGCTCCTGATGGGAGAGGCTTCAGCTGGAGATGGTTCCTCCTCCCCTTGCTGCTGATAGAGCCAGACATCTGATCGTTGGGCCCACACCCAGCTGGGGGTGACCTCCGTTTCCCCCCCGCCCCGAGCCCCCGCAGCCCCTCACTCCGGGACGACGGTGTTTTGCAGGCCCGGGCGCCCGGCTCACAGGATGCGGGGACGGAACGCCACAAAGGTCAGCGTCTTCGTCCTGCTGGGCTTCCCCACGGCCCCTCAGCTGCAGTACGTGCTCTTCCTCGTCTTCCTGCTCACCTACCTCTTCATCCTGGTGGAGAACCTCGTCATCATCGTCACCGTCCGCCGCAGCGCCCCCCTCCACAGGCCCATGTACTACTTCCTGAGCACCCTGTCTGTCCTGGAGGTCTGGTACGTGTCTGACATCATCCCCAAGATGCTGGGGGGGTTCCTCCTGCAGCAGAAACTCATCTCCTTTGCCGGCTGCATGACCCAGCTCTACTTCTTCAGCTCCCTGGTGTGCACCGAATGCGTGCTCCTGGCCTCCATGGCCTACGACCGCTACGTGGCCATCTGCCACCCCCTGCGCTACCAAGTCATCATGACCACGGGGCTCTGCGTCCGGCTGGTGGCCTTCTCCTTCGTCAGCGGCTTCTCCATCTCTGTGATCAAGGTGTACTTTATCTCCAGGGCCACGTTCTGTGGCTCCAACGTCCTGAACCACTTCTTCTGTGACATTTCCCCCATCCTCAAGCTGGCCTGCACCGACTTCTCGACCGCGGAGCTGGTGGACTTCATCCTGGCCTTCATCATCCTGGTGTCGCCCCTGGTGGCCACCGTGCTGTCCTACGGGCACATCACCCTGGCCGTCCTGCGCATCCCCTCGGCCACGGGCCGCTGGAGGGCCTTCTCCACCTGCGCCTCCCACCTCACCGTGGTCACCATCTTCTACACGGCCTTACTTTTCATGTACGTCCGGCCCCAGGCCATAGATTCCCGGAGCTCCAACAAGCTCATCTCTGTTCTCTACACTGTCCTCACCCCGATAATCAACCCCTTGATCTACTGCCTGAGGAACAAAGAATTTAAGGCTGCCTTGAAAAAGGCTCTGGGCTTTGGTCAAGTTCCCAAGTAGAGGGCATGCCCTGGCATTCTACTATTCTGGAACATAATCTGAAAAAATATATTTTATCTGATGGGGCCATTTAGTTTGGAATAATGGGAATTCCCTCCATCATGACAAAGATTGCTCCCGCTTCCTTATGTCTCCTTCAGCTCATGGAAGGAGCTCAGTACCAGAGGAGCTGGTGTACTTACATGACTAGTTTCTTCATTTTTATCTGAGCAAAGTGGAATTCGTGATTTTTTTCATCCTTACCATTGCCCTGCGCGTTTCAGGAAAGAATCAAACATACCAGGTCATCTGAGGTGTTAAAGTCCTAATAATTGCAATGTTTTATAGAGTTAACTCTTGGGCAGCCCGGGTGGCTCAGCGGGTAGCACCGCCTGCAGCCCATGGCATGATCCTAGACACCCTGGATCGGGTCCCGTGACGTGCTCTCTGTATGATGCCTGCTTCTCCCTCTGCCTGTGCCTCTGCGCCTCTCTCTGTGTGTCTCTATGAATAAATAAATAAAATCTTTTTAAAAAGTAAAGAGTTAACTCTTAGAGATGCCTCGGTGGCTCTGCAGTTCAGCATCAGCTTTGGGCTCAGGTCATGAACCCGGGGTCCTGGGATCGAGTCCTGCTCAGGGAGGAGCCTGCTTCTCCCTCTGCTGCTCCCCCTGCTTGTGCTATCTCTCAAATAAATAAATAAAATCTTTAAAAAAAAAGTCACAGTTTCAGGGTCACCTGAGTGGCTCAGTGGTTGAGTATGTATCTGCCTTCGGCTCAGAGCATGATCCTGGGGTAGAGATCGAGTCCCCCATCGTGCTCTCCTCAGGGAGCCTGCTTCTCCCTCTGCCTGTGTCTCTGCCCCTCTCTCTGTGTCTCTCATGAATAAATAAACTCTTTAAAAAAAAAAGTTGACTCTTGGACTATGTGGTGAGATGAGCCTCAAGCGTCCCCACAGCAAACTCCGTCCAGGATCGTAAGAACCTATAGACTTGTGTTTAAACACACAATATTTCTTCTGCAAAGTCCTGAGCTAGCCACCAATCTCTCCTTTTTCTGGGCGTCAGCCCCTCACCCATCAGCTGCTGAAAGAATAAGACGCGATCTTGGTTGAGCTGTAATACAGGCAGGCGGGGACCATGTCTGGGGACCCTCGCAGTTCTACATGGTGCCTGGTGGGCAGTTGGCAAACATTTGTTGAATTAGTTCCCCGAGGTACAAAAAGGACATTCTCAGTGTGGTCGTCAGGGAACAACCTGGAGCCTCTGGAGACCCCAGCCTCATCCCCCAGGGAGCCCTGCCCCAGGGCCACGAACAGGACCTGGCACCCTCGGAGTGAGTGTCCTGTGGGGCCGGGCACGCCGAGCCCCAGGTCAGACCCTCAGGATGTGCCCAGCGTGTGCCCAGACCCTTCAGACATTCCAGGTGACTCTGATCGTCTCCAGGCTTCCAAAGCCCCAGTCTGTTGGACGACTGGGACCAAGTAAGAGAACACGTGGGCAGGCACCCACACCATCAGGGCAGGACTGGGGACATGAGGAGGATGGAGGGGTCCGTGGAGACCAGCAGACAACCCCAGGGCGCAGACGGGACAGCCCCGCGGCCTCCTTGCCCTCCGCCCCCAGGGTCTGCAGCCACCAGCCCTCCTGGAGCCCTGGAGTGTAAAGATGCGCATAGGCCCTTTGTCCTCACTGGTCCTTATCAGGAATCCTGTAAAAAGTCCCGGAGTGATGGGCACTGAGGAGGGCACTGGACTGGATGAGCACTGGGTGTTATTCTATGGGTTGGCAAACTGAACACCAATAAAAAATAAATTTATATAAAAAAAAAATCTGGAGTTCAAGGGAGCGGGGGCTGAGACCGAGTCCTGGAGCGTCTCTCACAGGCGGCGGGACGGGCTTCTGCACTCGGAGCAGCCCCGCCGCGCTGCCTGGGACTCTTGCCCCCGTCTTCGCTCACTTCTTTGCTGGTCTGTCCCGGTTTGGTGTCCTTGCTGGCCAGCCTCCTGCGTCAGGCCCGAGGTCCGTGCTGGAGGGACAGAGGATGGACACTCGCCCCCGGAGCCCAGCGAGGCAGGCATGGCCACCCGGGGCGACGGCCGCTCGGCAGCCAGAGGGGAGAGGGCGAGCCCATGGGGGGCTGCAGAGGCCCCCCCGGGGCCTGTTCAAGGTGAAGGGTGGTCAGGGGCCCAGGCGTGCTGGGCAGCGTCCGTGTCACCAAGGCCAGAGGCAGGGGCAACTCGGAGCATGGGGAGCTCAGAGAGGCTGGGTGCTGGCGCCCTGCGCTCACAGAGGGACACCTGAGGGGCAGGTGGGGGCAGCGCTGAGAGTGGCCCAGGCTGTGGCAGGCGGCAGATGGGGGATGGGGGGTTAGGATGGAGAGGATGACTCCAGGGGAGGGGCCGGATGGAAAACAGCTTCTCAAGGAGACGGAGGACGGGGAACTCGTCTGAAGGGCAGCAGGTGTTACCTGGGCCCTGGGATTTGGAGACCGTCTGGAAGCCTGAGGTTCCAGGAAATGCCATGAGATGGGCAAGATTAGGACCCAGGGCCGAGGAATTGCACTCAGGCCAGGGGAGCGGTGGGGCTTCCCTGAGGCTCAGGACGGTAGTGGCAGTTGGGGTTTGGGGTGTTTGGTTTAAGGGTTCACGTATTTCATGTTCACATCAGGAGGAATCTGGCAAGCAGGGGCAGGGGCAGGTGGCAGGTGCAGGGGGCAGGGGCAGATGCAGGGAGCAGGGGCAGGGGCTGGGGCAGGGCCTGGGGCTGGGCAGGCCTGTGGGAGGAGCGGGGCAGGGTGGGATTCCAGGGGAAGGGACGGGAGGGGCAGTGGTGAGGCACAGGGGAGGCCCCGCGGAGGTCCTGAGCAGGGGCGTCGGGACTCGCCTCGTGTCCTCCTGGGCCCTCTGGCTGCGGGCGGCCACCTGGGGGACGGGGACAGCTTGGGCGGGGTTGGCTCTGGCTCTGACCGGCAGCCGCTGTCCGCACCGACCCGCCCTCCCGCGAGCCAAAGCTCAGCCCAGCTGTGACCTGCCCGTCGCTGGGTGCAGGACCCGGGCTGGACTGGGGGCGCGGCTCCAAGGTCAGGGACCCCGCCACCAACGTGTGTGCCCATCCAGCCAAACGGGGGCCACGGGGCCTGGGCTCCACAGACCTGCCCAGGGGCCCTCAGCCGGGGTGGGGGACCAGACTGGCCCCAGAGGCACAAGGACCCGCTAATTGGCATTGAGTCGCGTCGTCAGCTTGGCGGGGGTAATTGGGCCCTGGAGTCCCTGAGCTCCCGCAGAAAAGGCCACAGGCGGTCCCCCGGCAGCCTGCTTCTGCGGAGCGTGTGGGTCGCGCCGCGGGCAGCCTGGGCGTCGCTGGGCACGCGGAGAAGCCGGTCCTACCCCGCGGGCTGCCTCCGTCGCTCCGTGAGGCTTCCGGGGCCGCAGGTAGGAGGCAACAGTGTCCAAGCCCACGCCTGGCCCATTTCGCTGTGACGTTAGAGTAGGACGCTTACCCTGCGATGCGGCGGCGTGTGCGTGTGTGCTCGCATGTGTGCACGCGCCTGTGCCTCCCCGACCACAGATCTGCCCACACCCGCCCTGGGGCAGGGGCTCGGAGCGAGTCCCCTCTGCACGACGCCTCGTGGGGGAGGTGGCCTCACGGCAGCCGAGGGAAGGTCTGGGGACCCGCGGAACTGTCTCCGCCGTTGTCTATTCATGTCGAGTTACCCCGAAATGAGTTTATTAAAAAAAGAAAATACAGCCGTTGTCCAAGAGCAGGGGAAGGGGAGCGCGCTTTCAAGGGGCCTGGATGTGTAAGTAAACTCGGGCTTCCACGGAGCTGATGGGTCTGGCACAAACGCGCCGGCTCCCTGGCGCTTCCCAGCGGGCTCACGGCGGCTGCGGCGGCCGGACACACAGGCTCCTGCCAACGTCGCTGTCCTGTGCACGTCGGAGCGTCCCCCAGGCTCCCCGAGTTCTGCTCCGCTCCCCCCCCCCGCCTCGGCTCCCGCTGGCTCCTCCACAGCTCTGGCTAGCCTCCTCTGCTGCCTTGAGGAGCCCCCGTGGCCTCCTGGGGGGTCCGCCCGGTGCCCTCCTCCCATCCAGCCACCTGAGCACCCCGTCCCCGCCGGAGCACATAGCGCCCTTCACTCACCACGTGGCCTCGATGACCCCAGGCCCGCTGGGGCCGGGCACCACAGCCCCTCCCTTCCCGGGAGCTTTCCCGACACGTGTGCCCTACCCAGTCTGGCTGGGACTTGCTCTGGTTGTCTGGTGGCCCCGACTTCTTGCCGAATTCCGTCTGCTCCTGCTCAGTGTCCACTGCATGGACTTGAAGGGACCTTCCTGGTCTGTGGCAGATGCTGAGGCCTCTGGGGGTCACCCAGGGGCCCTGCTCTGCATGTGCCCACCGGAGGGTCCCTAAGTGAATATCACCCAGGGTCAGAGCTCTGAGTCCTGGTCCTGCCCCCACCCCCTCCCCGGGCGTCCTGCCCCTCTGTCTGCACAGCTGCTGCCTGGGCACCCGTCCTCGTGTTCCCGGTGTGGTTCCTCCCACGGGCCGGCCGCCCCAGGAGCATGTGCGTATGCATGTAGTGGTGGGTGTATGTCCACAAACGTATAGGGGTGTGTGTGTGCACCTGTGCATGTAGTGGTGTGTACGTGCTCGCAGCATGTGTACGGTGGTGAGTGTATGGTGGCATGCATGTGCACGTGCACGGTTGTGTGCTGTGCTGTGTGCGTGCATGTACGTGTATGGTGGCCTGTGTGCAATGCTGTGTGTGTATATAGTGGTGCGTGCATTGCATACAGGTGTGTGTGCACACATGTGGGCCGTGGTGTGTGTAGAGTGGTGCGTGCCCATGTGTGTACAGTGCATGCATGCACATAGTTGTGTATTGTGGTGTGTGCATGCCTGTGCGTACAGCGTGTACATGTGTGCCTGTGTACAGTGTGTGCATGTGTGTGCATGTGTGTATGGTCCGTGCATGGAGTTTTGTGTGTGGTGTGTGGGTGTGCGTGTGAGTGTGCAGCACGGGTTGAGGTCAGGGCACGTCGGCCAGAGAATCGGGGCCCCTCCCTCACTGGCAGCAGCTCGCTTCTCCAGAGAGAGGTGGGCACGACCCCACTTTGCTGTACCAGGTTGTCCTCCCGTGGCGACCGTTCCATGCCCTGGTGCGACATAGCAGGGTTGGATCACCAGCCTTGACCATCTCTAAAATTAGGGGGAAAATTAAACAAGGCTTCGTCATGACCGTCCTGACTGAGGTGGTGGCAGCAGTGGATGTCAGCGATGGCCAGGGCCCCAAGGTGGGTGTGTGCTTGTCAACAGGACCCCACGCCCTGCGGGACCAAGGGAGCAGGCCCGGCCGTCGCCACCCGTCCAGGCAGACGGCTCCGTTCCTCAGGCCCCACGCACTCCTCCCCCGCCCCTCGTCTCTCCCGGCTCCGGCCCCGTAACTCAAGCACCAGGGCCTCCTGCTCAGGAACGTGGACCCAAGTGTGTCACCACTAGGTCCACACCCAGCTGGGGTGAGCTCCGCTCCCCCCCCCCGAACCCCCGCAGCCCCTCACTCCAGGATGACGGTGTTTTGCAGGCCCGGGCGCCCGGCTCACAGGATGCGGGGACGGAACGCCACCAAGGTCAGCGTCTTCATCCTGCTGGGCTTCCCCACGGCCCCTCAGCTGCAGTACGTGCTCTTCCTCGTCTTCCTGCTCACCTACCTCTTCATCCTGGTGGAGAACCTCGTCATCATTGTTACCGTCCGCCGCAGCGACCCCCTCCACAGGCCCATGTACTACTTCCTGGGCGCCCTGTCTGTCCTGGAGGTCTGGTACGTGTCCGTCATCATCCCCAAGATGCTGGGGGGGCTCCTCCTGCAGCAGAAACTCATCTCCTTTGCCGGCTGCATGACCCAGCTCTACTTCTTCAGCTCCCTGGTGTGCACCGAATGCGTGCTCCTGGCCTCCATGGCCTACGACCGCTACGTGGCCATCTGCCACCCCCTGCGCTACCAAGTCATCATGACCACGGGGCTCTGCGTCCGGCTGGTGGCCTTCTCCTTCGTCAGCGGCTTCTCCATCTCTATGATCAAGGTGTTCTTTGTCTCCAGGGCCACGTTCTGTGGCTCCAACGTCCTGAACCACTTCTTCTGTGACATTTCCCCCATCCTCAAGCTGGCCTGCACCGACTTCTCGACCGCGGAGCTGGTGGACTTCATCCTGGCCTTCATCATCCTGGTGTCGCCCCTGGTGGCCACCGTGCTGTCCTACGGGCACATCACCCTGGCCGTCCTGCGCATCCCCTCGGCCACGGGCCGCTGGAGGGCCTTCTCCACCTGCGCCTCCCACCTCACCGTGGTCACCATCTTCTACACGGCCATGATCTTCATGTACGTCCGGCCCCAGGCCATCGATTCCCGGAGCTCCAACAAGCTCATCTCTGCGGTGTACACTGTCCTCACCCCGATAATCAACCCCTTGATCTACTGCCTGAGGAACAAAGAATTTAAGGCTGCCTTGAAAAAGGCTCTGGGCTTTGGTCAAGTTCCCACGTAGAGGGCATGCCCTGGCATTCTACTATTCTGGAACATAATCTGAAAAAATATATTTTCTCTGATGGGGCAATTTAGTTTGGAATAATGGGAATTCCCTCCATCATGACAAAGATTGCTCCCGCTTCCTATGTCTCCTTCAGCTCATGGAAGGAGCTCAGTACCAGAGGAGCTGGTGTACTTACACGACTAGTTTCTTCATTTTTATCCGAGCAAAGTGGAATTCATGTTTTTTTTCATCCTTACCATTGCCCTGCGCGTTTCAGGAAAGAATCAAACATACCAGGTCATCTGAGGTGTTAAAGTCCTAATAATTGCAATGTTTTATAGAGTTAACTCTTGGGCAGCCCGGGTGGCTCAGCGGGTAGCACCGCCTGCAGCCCATGGCATGATCCTAGACACCCTGGATCGGGTCCCGTGACGTGCTCTCTGTATGATGCCTGCTTCTCCCTCTGCCTGTGCCTCTGCGCCTCTCTCTGTGTGTCTCTATGAATAAATAAATAAAATCTTTTTAAAAAGTAAAGAGTTAACTCTTAGAGATGCCTCGGTGGCTCTGCAGTTCAGCATCTGCTTTGGGCTCAGGTCATGAACCCGGGGTCCTGGGATCGAGTCCTGCTCAGGGAGGAGCCTGCTTCTCCCTCTGCTGCTCCCCCTGCTTGTGCTATCTCTCAAATAAATAAATAAAATCTTTAAAAAAAAAGTCACAGTTTCAGGGGCACCTGAGTGGCTCAGTGGTTGAGTATGTATCTGCCTTCGGCTCAGAGCATGATCCTGGGGTAGAGATCGAGTCCCCCATCGTGCTCTCCTCAGGGAGCCTGCTTCTCCCTCTGCCTGTGTCTCTGCCCCTCTCTCTGTGTCTCTCATGAATAAATAAACTCTTTAAAAAAAAAAAGTTGACTCTTGGACTATGTGGTGAGATGAGCCTCAAGCGTCCCCACAGCAAACTCCGTCCAGGATCGTAAGAACCTATAGACTTTTGTTTAAACACACAATATTTCTTCTGCAAAGTCCTGAGCTAGCCACCAATCTCTCCTTTTTCTGGGCATCAGCCCCTCACCCATCAGCTGCTGAAAGAATAAGACGCGATCTTGGTTGAGCTGTAATACAGGCAGGCGGGGACCATGTCTGGGGACCCTCGCAGTTCTACATGGTGCCTGGTGGGCAGTTGACAAACATTTGTTGAATTAGTTCCCCGAGATACAAAAAGGACATTCTCAGTGTGGTCGTCAGGGAACAACCTGGAGCCTCTGGAGACCCCAGCCTCATCCCCCAGGGAGCCCTGCCCCAGGGCCACGAACAGGACCTGACACCCTCGGAGTGAGTGTCCTGTGGGGCCGGGCACGCCGAGCCCCAGGTCAGACCCTCAGGATGTGCCCAGCGTGTGCCCAGACCCTTCAGACATTCCAGGTGACTCTGATCGTCTCCAGGCTTCCAAAGCCCCAGTCTGTTGGACGACTGGGACCAAGTAAGAGAACACGTGGGCAGGCACCCACACCATCAGGGCAGGACTGGGGACATGAGGAGGATGGAGGGGTCCGTGGAGACCAGCAGACAACCCCAGGGCGCAGACGGGACAGCCCCACGGCCTCCTTGCCCTCCGCCCCCAGGGTCTGCAGACACCAGCCCTCCTGGAGCCCTGGAGTGTAAAGATGCGCATAGGCCCTTTGTCCTCACTGGTCCTTATCAGGAATCCTGTAAAAAGTCCCGGAGTGATGGGCACTGAGGAGGGCACTGGACGGGATGAGCACTGGGTGTTATTCTATAGGTTGGCAAACTGAACACCAATAAAAAATAAATTTATATAAAAAAAAATCTGGAGTTCAGGGGAGCGGGGACTGAGACCGAGTCCTGGAGCGTCTCTCACAGGCGGCGGGACGGGCTTCTGCACTCGGAGCAGCCCCGCCGCGCTGCCTGGGACTCTTGCCCCCGTCCTTGCTCACTTCTTTGCTGGTCTGTCCCGGTTTGGTGTCCTTGCTGGCCGGCCTCCTGCGTCAGGCCCGAGGCCCGTGCTGGAGGGACAGAGGATGGACACTCGCCCCCGGAGCCCAGCGAGGCAGGCATGGCCACCCGGGGCGACGGCCGCTCGGCAGCCAGAGGGGAGAGGGCGAGCCCATGGGGGGCTGCAGAGGCCCCCCCGGGGCCTGTTCAAGGTGAAGGGTGGTCAGGGGCCCAGGCGTGCTGGGCAGCGTCCGTGTCACCAAGGCCAGAGGCAGGGGCAGCTCGGAGCATGGGGAGCTCAGAGAGGCCGGGTGCTGGCGCCCTGCGCTCACAGAGGGACACCTGAGGGGCAGGTGGGGGCAGCGCTGAGAGTGGCCCAGGCTGTGGCAGGCGGCAGATGGGGGATGGGGGGTTAGGATGGAGAGGATGACTCCAGGGGAGGGGCCGGATGGAAAACAGCTTCTCAAGGAGACGGAGGACGGGGAGCTCGTCTGAAGGGCAGCAGGTGTTACCTGGGCCCTGGGATTTGGAGACCGTCTGGAAGCCTGAGGTTCCAGGAAATGCCATGAGATGGGCAAGATTAGGACCCAGGGCCGAGGAATTGCACTCAGGCCAGGGGAGCGGTGGGGCTTCCCTGAGGCTCAGGACGGTAGTGGCAGTTGGGGTTTGGGGTGTTTGGTTTAAGGGTTCACGTATTTCATGTTCACATCAGGAGGAATCTGGCAAGCAGGGGCAGGGGCAGGTGGCAGGTGCAGGGGGCAGGGGCAGATGCAGGGAGCAGGGGCAGGGGCTGGGGCAGGGCCTGGGGCTGGGCAGGCCTGTGGGAGGAGCGGGGCAGGGTGGGATTCCAGGGGAAGGGACGGGAGGGGCAGTGGTGAGGCACAGGGGAGGCCCCGCGGAGGTCCTGAGCAGGGGCGTCGGGACTCGCCTCGTGTCCTCCTGGGCCCTCTGGCTGCGGGCGGCCACCTGGGGGACGGGGACAGCTCGGGCGGGGTTGGCTCTGGCTCTGACCGGCAGCCGCTGTCCGCACCGACCCGCCCTCCCGCGAGCCAAAGCTCAGCGCAGCTGTGACCTGCCCGTCGCTGGGTGCAGGACCCGGGCTAGACTGGGGGCGCGGCTCCAAGGTCAGGGACCCCGCCACCAACGTGTGTGCCCATCCAGCCAAACGGGGGCCACGGGGCCTGGGCTCCACAGACCTGCCCAGGGGCCCTCAGCCGGGGTGGGGGACCAGACTGGCCCCAGAGGCACAAGGACCCGCTAATTGGCATTGAGTCGCGTCGTCAGCTTGGCGGGGGTAATTGGGCCCTGGAGTCCCCGAGCTCCCGCAGAAAAGGCCACAGGCGGTCCCCCGGCAGCCTGCTTCTGCGGAGCGTGTGGGTCGCGCCGCGGGCAGCCTGGGCGTCGCTGGGCACGCGGAGAAGCCGGTCCTACCCCGCGGGCCGCCTCCGTCGCTCCGTGAGGCTTCCGGGACCGCAGGTAGGAGGCAACAGTGTCCAAGCCCACGCCTGGCCCATTTCGCTGTGACGTTAGAGTAGGACGCTTACCCTGCGATGCGGCGGCGTGTGCGTGTGTGCTCGCGTGTGTGCACGCGCCTGTGCCTCCCCGACCACAGATCTGCCCACACCCGCCCTGGGGCAGGGGCTCGGAGCGAGTCCCCTCTGCAGGACGCCTCGTGGGGGAGGTGGCCTCACGGCAGCCGAGGGAAGGTCTGGGGACCCGCGGAACTGTCTCCGCCGTTGTCTATTCATGTCGAGTTACCCCGAAATGAGTTTATTAAAAAAAGAAAATACAGCCGTTGTCCAAGAGCAGGGGAAGGGGAGCGCGCTTTCAAGGGGCCTGGATGTGTAAGTAAACTCGGGCTTCCATGGAGCTGATGGGTCTGGCACAAACGCGCCGGCTCCCTGGCGCTTCCCAGCGGGCTCACGGCGGCTGCGGCGGCCGGACACACAGGCTCCTGCCAACGTCGCTGTCCTGTGCACGTCGGAGCGTCCCCCAGGCTCCCCGAGTTCTGCTCCGCTCCCCCCCCCCCGCCTCGGCTCCCGCTGGCTCCTCCACAGCTCTGGCTAGCCTCCTCTGCTGCCTTGAGGAGCCCCCGTGGCCTCCCGGGGGGTCCGCCCGGTGCCCTCCTCCCATCCAGCCACCTGAGCACCCCGTCCCCGCCGGAGCACATAGCGCCCTTCACTCACCACGTGGCCTCGATGACCCCAGGCCCGCTGGGGCCGGGCACCACAGCCCCTCCCTTCCCGGGAGCTTTCCCGACACGTGTGCCCTACCCAGTCTGGCTGGGACTTGCTCTGGTTGTCTGGTGGCCCCGACTTCTTGCCGAATTCCGTCTGCTCCTGCTCAGTGTCCACTGCATGGACTTGAAGGGACCTTCCTGGTCTGTGGCAGATGCTGAGGCCTCTGGGGGTCACCCAGGGGCCCTGCTCTGCATGTGCCCACCGGAGGGTCCCTAAGTGAATATCACCCAGGGTCAGAGCTCTGAGTCCTGGTCCTGCCCCCACCCCCTCCCCGGGCGTCCTGCCCCTCTGTCTGCACAGCTGCTGCCTGGGCACCCGTCCTCGTGTTCCCGGTGTGGTTCCTCCCACGGGCCGGCCGCCCCAGGAGCATGTGCGTATGCATGTAGTGGTGGGTGTATGTCCACAAACGTATAGGGGTGTGTGTGTGCACCTGTGCATGTAGTGGTGTGTACGTGCTCGCAGCATGTGTACGGTGGTGAGTGTATGGTGGCATGCATGTGCACGTGCACGGTTGTGTGCTGTGCTGTGTGCGTGCATGTACGTGTATGGTGGCCTGTGTGCAATGCTGTGTGTGTATATAGTGGTGCGTGCATTGCATACAGGTGTGTGTGCACACATGTGGGCCGTGGTGTGTGTAGAGTGGTGCGTGCCCATGTGTGTACAGTGCATGCATGCACATAGTTGTGTATTGTGGTGTGTGCATGCCTGTGCGTACAGCGTGTACACGTGTGCCTGTGTACAGTGTGTGCATGTGTGTGCATGTGTGTATGGTCCGTGCATGGAGTTTTGTGTGTGGTGTGTGGGTGTGCGTGTGAGTGTGCAGCACGGGTTGAGGTCAGGGCACGTCGGCCAGAGAATCGGGGCCCCTCCCTCACTGGCAGCAGCTCGCTTCTCCAGAGAGAGGTGGGCACGACCCCACTTTGCTGTACCAGGTTGTCCTCCCGTGGCGACCGTTCCATGCCCTGGTGCGACATAGCAGGGTTGGATCACCAGCCTTGACCATCTCTAAAATTAGGGGGAAAATTAAACAAGGCTTCGTCATGACCGTCCTGACTGAGGTGGTGGCAGCAGTGGATGTCAGCGATGGCCAGGGCCCCAAGGCGGGTGTGTGCTTGTCAACAGGACCCCACGCCCTGCGGGACCAAGGGAGCAGGCCCGGCCGTCGCCACCCGTCCAGGCAGACGGCTCCGTTCCTCAGGCCCCGCGCACTCCTCCCCCGCCCCTCGTCTCTCCCGGCTCCGGCCCCGTAACCCAAGCACCAGGGCCTCCTGCTCAGGAACGTGGACCCAAGTGTGTCACCACTAGGTCCACACCCAGCTGGGGTGAGCTCCGCTCCCCCCCCCCGAGCCCCCGCAGCCCCTCACTCCAGGATGACGGTGTTTTGCAGGCCCGGGCGCCCGGCTCACAGGATGCGGGGACGGAACGCCACCAAGGTCAGCGTCTTCGTCCTGCTGGGCTTCCCCACGGCCCCTCGGCTGCAGTACGTGCTCTTCCTCGTCTTCCTGCTCACCTACCTCTTCATCCTGGTGGAGAACCTCGTCATCATCGTCACCGTCCACCGCAGCGACCCCCTCCACAGGCCCATGTACTACTTCCTGGGCGCCCTGTCTGTCCTGGAGGTCTGGTACGTGTCTGACATCATCCCCAAGATGCTGGGGGGGCTCCTCCTGCAGCAGAAACTCATCTCCTTTGCCGGCTGCATGACCCAGCTCTACTTCTTCAGCTCCCTGGTGTGCACCGAATGCGTGCTCCTGGCCTCCATGGCCTACGACCGCTACGTGGCCATCTGCCACCCCCTGCGCTACCAAGTCATCATGACCACGGGGCTCTGCGTCCGGCTGGTGGCCTTCTCCTTCGTCAGCGGCTTCTCCATCTCTGTGATCAAGGTGTGCTTTATCTCCAGGGCCACGTTCTGTGGCTCCAACGTCCTGAACCACTTCTTCTGTGACATTTCCCCCATCCTCAAGCTGGCCTGCACCGACTTCTCGACCGCGGAGCTGGTGGACTTCATCCTGGCCTTCATCATCCTGGTGTCGCCCCTGGTGGCCACCGTGCTGTCTTACGGGCACATCACCCTGGCCGTCCTGCGCATCCCCTCGGCCACGGGCCGCTGGAGGGCCTTCTCCACCTGCGCCTCCCACCTCACCGTGGTCACCATCTTCTACACGGCCATGATCTTCATGTACGTCCGGCCCCAGGCCATCGATTCCCGGAGCTCCAACAAGCTCATCTCTGCGGTGTACACTGTCCTCACCCCGATAATCAACCCCTTGATTTACTGCCTAAGGAACAAAGAATTTAAGGTTGCCTTGAAAAAGGCTCTGGGCTTTGGTCCATCTTCACGGTAGGACAACTGAACGTCCTGAAACCTAATTTGTAGCGATGATGAACCGCTATCTTAGGTGGCATTTCATGCTTTTTAACGTAAGTCTTCAATGAAATTTAGCAAGCTGTAAAACCACGCACAGATAAGAAACCCTCAACAGTTTTCATTTCCATAAAGGGTAGCAGTCCGTTTGGGTGGTTTTTTAAAATGTTTTATTTATTTATGATAGTCACAGAGACAGAGAGAGGCAGAGACACAGGCAGAGGGAGAAGCAGGCTCCATGCACCGGGAGCCCAACATGGGATTCGATCCCGGGTCTCCAGGATCGTGCCCTGGGCCAAAGGCAGGCGCTAAACTGCTGCGCCACCCAGGGATCCCCGTTTGGGTGTTTTTGAGGGTCTTGTGCATGCAGTGGTGCAGATGCTTTTATGTTCCTTTCATTCAGCGTGATGCTTGAGTGAATCCTGGATGTTAACTGCACGTAGCAATGATGCGTGCACATCCTGTAGAGCATTGCACTGTGTGAACGTATCACATGCACCTACACGTTGGTTGTGTGGACAGTGTTACACACAAAGCCCATTATTACTATGGCCGGTACTGCTGTAGACATATGAACTAATTTTTTTTTTTTTTTTTTTTTTTTTTTTTTTTTTTTTTTGCTGACATGCATTCAGTTTGCCTAGGCTAGATCGAGGTAGGCACAGGTGACACAATACCTGCTGCAACACAAAGTATGCGTTTGGGCGGTTTTAGTAGAAACTGCCAAACTTGTTCTCCCGGGGCGGATACACCAACTTTCACTCCCGTGAGCAGTGTGGAGGGTCTGAGCAGCCTGGAGCACACCCTCCCCATCCCCGACCCTTGGTGCTCTATTTCTCAGTGCAGCCGTTCTGCTGGCGTCGTAATGGGATCTGGCCGCACTTTAAGCTCTAGTTCCCCGATGACAAATGCGGAGTGCCCCTGTGATGCTCGCGGTCTGCTGTCCTTCTCGGGTGCCCGTCACCATGGCGTCACCTAGTCTTATATCTAGTTGCCGTTTCTGTTTAACGCAAGGACATTCTTACGTAGTCTGGACACATGCCTCAATTGTCGCATTTACTGTGAAAATGTCCAAGCTTCTGGGCTTGCCTTCTCATCCCCATAAGGGCGTTTTTTATTTTTTTTTTTTAAAGATTTTATTTATTTATTCAAGAGAGGGACGCAGAGAGAGAGAGGCAGAGACACAGGCAGAGGGAGGAGCAGGCTCCCTGCAGGGAGCCAGATGTGGGACTCGATCCCGGGACTCAGGGATCACGTCCTGGGCCGAAGGCAGACACTCAACCGCCGAGCCACCCAGGTGTCCCCCATAAGGGTGTTTCTTTAATGAGGAACACTGCTCTATTATGACATCTAGCTTGTCCATTCTCTCCCTTTATACTTGGCTTATTTTCCATTTAAGAAGTGCTTGCCTATTCTAAGCCATAAAGATAATTTAATTCCTATTAATTCTAGATCCTCTTTAATTCTAGAAGCTTTGCTGTTTTGCCTTTCATGTCTAGATTTACAACCCATCTGAAATCGGTTTTTATTGATGGTATGTGATACACGTTAAAATTCATTGTAAGGATATCGATTGACCCAGCGCCCGCCCTGTATTGAGAAGACCCTGCCTTCTCCTCTGCGCTGTCACCCTTTCCATAAACCAAAGGTCTAGCTGTCTGCCCACCCATCTGTCCATCCATCCTCCTCTTTTCAGACTCCTTGTTCTATTCCATTTGTCTATGTGTCTGTTGCTGCACCAAGGCCAGGCTGTTGTAGTTACTATAGTTTTTTTTTATATCCTGATATCTGGTATTAAATGCTCCATCCTTGTTCTTGTTTTTCAAGACCACCTTGGTTGTTCTTAGCCCTTCCCAAATGGGTGGGTGGGTGGGGATATAAAACTGAGAAATGGCCTGAAATCGGGGATCCCTGGGTGGCTCAGTGGTTTAGCACCTGCCTTCGGCCCAGGGTGTGATCCTGGAGTCCTGGGATTGAGTCCCACGTCGGGCTCCCTGCATGGAGCCTGCTTCTCCCTCTGCCTGTGTCTCTGCCTCTGTGTGTGTGTCTCGTGAATAAATAAATAAAATCTTTAAAAAAAAAAAACCTGAGAATTGGCCTGAAATTTGTTGGATTCTTATTGGGCTTGTAATGAATCTATAGATCAACCTGGAGAGAACGGTCACCTTTACGATTTTGGGGCTCCTAATCTAAGAGCAAGGCACACTCCTGTATTCACATACAACTTCCTCAACTTCTCAGTACTATTTTGTGATTTTTCAGCGTATCTATCATCTGCATATTTCTGCATATATTTGAGTTTGAGTTTTTTTTTAAACTAACACAAATGGTAGCTTTTATTTTTAATTTTTTAAATTAAAAAATTATCTCTGTTCCTTCATTCCTGGTACATATAACATGATCTTTAAACTTTCTTTTTGAAACAGTTATAGATTTTCAAGAAGTTGCAGACAAATACAGAGGGAGGTTCTCTGTGTCCTTTGCCTAGCCTTCACTGCTGGCACCATCCTGCATGACCAGTTCAGCATCAATACCAGGACATTTACTTCGATGCAACCCACAGAACATATTCACATCCCACTATGGGAAATGGGAAATTCACCCATTTCCCTGGTGATGGGTGACGCTGAGTGTCTTTCCGTGTGTCTGGTGGCCATCTGGATGTCTTGTCAGAGACAAAGTCCATTCATGTCTTCTGCTCATCTGCAGTTGGATCATATACGTGTGCTCATCTGTGGGTGCCTGTGTGCATGTAGCTCCATAGTTTTATCACCCGTGTGGCTTTGTGGACTACCACCTTCACAGGATGTGGAATGTTTCCATCACCACAAGACACATCCTTGATGTCCTAGCCTCTGGCTACCGCTAATCTGCTCTCTGTCTCTATGTTGTTATTTCAAGGATGTTTCATGAACGCAATCATAATCTATTTGAGGTTGGTTCTCTCTATTCAACAAAATACCGCTGTTTCCACCAGCAGTAAGCAAGTGAGTGGTTTCTGCAAGTTCCCCAGCATCGGGATCATCACCATGTCTTGCTTAGCGTTTCTGGGAGGTGCGTAGTGACATCTCATTGCGGGTTTATTTTACATTTTTCTAACTGCTAATGATGTTGAGCATCCTTTCCTGTGCTTATTGGCCATCTGTGTGTCCTATTCAATGAAGTCTGTTCAAATCTCTTTCCTAACCTCTCTTTCTCTCTCTTATTTTTCAAGATTTGAGAGTGAGAGAGAGAGAGAGAGAGAGAGCAGGGGGAGGGGCACAAGGAGAGAGAGAATCTCAAGCAGACTCCATGCTGAGTGGGAAGCCCCACATAGGGCTTGATCCCAGGATCCTGAAATCATGACATGAGCTGAAGCCAAGAGTTGGATGCTTAACTGACTGAGCCACCTGGGCACACCTCCCGTTTCCTAAGTGGATTGTTTCTGAATGTTCAGTTTTGAGAGCTGTTTACATATTCTGGACCCAAGTCCTTTGTCAGATCGCACACCTTTTCTCCATCTGACACCTGCCTTTCCATTTGTGTAGGGTCACTGATGGAAGCATTTCAATTTTGCTTAGTTCCAATGTACCACATTTTCCTTTTGTGTATCATGCTCTTGAAGCCAAGTCCAAGATTTCTTCCCCTGACCCTTGGTCCTGAAGGTTTTGTTCTATGACTGTTTTCTAAAAGCTGTATAGTTTTACATTTACATTTAGGTCTGTAATCTATTTTAATTTTTGCATGTGGTGTGAAGATCATATCAAGGTTCATTTGTGTGTGTGTGTCCATGTTCGTCCAGTTTCTGCAACACCACTGTGCAAGAAGCGATCCTTCCTTTACTGAATCGCATTTGAATCTTCGTAAAACATCAGTTGAGAATATTTGTGTTGGTTTATTTCTGGTCCTGCATTCTGTTCCGTTGATCTGTGCGTCTGTCCCTCCACCAACATGCATGGGCTTGAGAAATGTTGCTATTTACTAAATTCTTAACATAGCAAGAATGATTGCTTCCCTTCATTCTTTCTTCTTTTTCAAAATGAATGTGGCTATTCTAGGGTCTATATGTTTCCTTATAAATTTTATAATAAGCTTGTTTATGTGTACAAAGAATCTTGATGGAGTTTTAGTAAGAATTGCATTGAACCTACAGATCATTTTGGGGAGAATTGGTGTTGTTGCCTGCTGAGTCTTCCAACCCAGGGACATAGCAAATCTCTCCGATGATTGATGTTTTCTCTGACTTCTTACTCTGGTGGATTGTGGTTTCCAGAACACATATCCTATATATGCCTTGTTAGATTATACCCATGTAGTACGCTTTTTTTTTTTTCCTGGAGCAATTACAAACAGTACTGCATTTTTAAATTTCAGCCTCCAATTATTTGCTGTTAGTATAAAGAAAGGCAGATTTTTGTGTGTTGACCTTGTAACCTGCAGCCTCACAGACCTCATGTATTAGTTCTTGGGGACTTGGGCGTACATTGCTTTGGATTTTCTACATAGCCAACCATGTTATCTGTGAATAAAGGCAGTCTAATTTCTTCCCTTTTCTTCTTCCTTTCCTATCCTTTCTACTCCTGCCTTATTGTACGGTCTAGGATGCCAGGGCTGTTGAATGAGAGCAGGGATGGTAGGTATCTTTGCTGTTTCCTCTCTTACAAGGATTAGAAGGAAGGCATCAGCCCATCACCATCGAGTGTGATGTCAGCCATGGGATTTGCAGACATTCTTTACCAAGTTGAATGAAGCAGCTCTCCCTTTATTCCCGGCTTGCTAGGTTTGGTTTAAAAAAAAAATCAATGAATGAGCGTTGTTATCTTGTCAAATGCTTCTTCTACTGCAGGGGTTCTGATCACTGATTCTTCTTCACCTGTTAAGGTGGATTGTAGTGACTGACTTTTGAATAGAAAGTCGGCCTTGCATCCTTTAAACAAATCCCATTTGGTGGTGGTGTAGTCTTCATTTTATTCATTGCTGGATTCAATTTGCTAAGGTTTTGCTGAGGATTTTGGGGTCTAAGTTCAAGAGAAATATTGGTCTATAATGTTATTTTCATTTTTTTGTGCTATCCTTGCCCATCTGAGTATCATAAAATGGGCTGGGAGCATTCGCTATTCTTCTGTTTTCCAGAGGAGACTCTATAAAGTTAAATCTTTAAGTGTTTGACAAAATTCTCCACTGAAATCATCTGGGCCTGGAAATTTCCCTTTTGGGGCAGGGGAGGTGGGGGAAATTATAAAATTACAAATTCAATTTGGATAACTTAGGTTATCAAATCATTGTTAGGGCTTATGTCTCTTTTCCGTTTTGTTTCTTCCCTCTGCTTCTTTTGTCTTGCCTTATGGTTGGAAACCTTTTCACTTTCTAGAGACCCATCAAGATTAGTTCCATCATAATAATAGTTCAATTTCCTTATGAGGTGGTGTTTTGGTTAGTGCCATTCTGTATCCTATGGTTTCCTTACCGGTTGCTCTGGATGTGGCCGTGCATACCTGTGACCTATCACAACCTGTCATATCACTGCTTTACCACTTTGGGTGAATAGTCAACTTCTGTTGACATCCTTGTGCCTGCCCCACTTTCTAAATGTGAATGCTCTGAGTGTTTCCTCCATGCACAGCAAACATGCTTCGACCATCTGATGTGATCTGAGCAGCTCATGATGAAAGGTCATTTAACCCTATGCCATGGTTTTCCCTTCATTCTAAAGTTCCCATTCTCCTCTTGCCACCATCTTCTTTGCACTTGCAAGCTCCCGTAGCCACGCTTTAGGGTGGGGTCTGATGGAAGCAAAGTCTCTCAGTGTTCCTTCACCTCAGAATGTCTTTGTTTCCCCCCCTTTACACCTGAAGCACAGCTATGCTGGATGCGGGAGTCCCAGTCCAGGGGTTCATTCTTCCTCTGTGTTGATGGACAGTCCCCCCAGTGTCACCAGCTGAACCCAGCAAGAGTCTGCCAACCAGTGGTTGGGGAAAGTAAAAGAGGAACACTTCCCACATAATTTCATGAATCCAGTATTATCCTGATAGAATAATCTTACAAAGACAGTCCAGATTGAAAACTACAGCCCATCTCTCTCATGAATATACATGAAAAATTCTTTTAAAATATTTGCAAATAGGGTCCGGCAATATACCAAAAGCATGAGACAATCTGACCATGTGGTGTTTAGTAGGATTCAAGACTGGTTCAATATTCAAAAGCCAATCAGTGAGATCCACTGTATTAATAGGCTGGAGCAGAAGTTACATGCCTCTATCCATAGATGCAGGAAAACGGTTTAACAGTATCTAACATCATCCACGCTAACAATTCTCAGAAAACAAAGAACCGAGGAGCTGCTCCAACTTCATAAAGAGCATTTATAAATCTCCCGGAGTTAGCATTACACTTTGCCAAAAACTGAGTGTTTTCCCCTAAGAATGCAAGGAGGTGGGGCTCTTGCCACTGCCGTCCAACACAGAACTAGAAGTTCTGTCCAGTGTAATAAAGACAGGGGAAGAAGTGAGGGGCATCCAGGCTGGAAAGAATGAAATAAAACCGTTCCTACTTATAGATGACATGACTGTCTGCACAGGAAGTCCCCAGGATTCTGTACAACATCTTCTAGAACTAACAGTGTATTCAGCAAGGCCACAGAATACACACTAAGCATACAAAAGCCAGTTGTGTTCTTATGTACCAGCAATGAACACAAGTGAAACAAAATTTAAAATACCATTTGATTTCCCCTAAGATCGGGAACAAGACAGGGATGTCCACTATCACCACTTCTATTCAACATAGTACTGGAAGTCCTAGCCTCAGCACTCAGACAACAAAAAGAAATAAATGCATTCAAATTGGCAAAGAAGAAGTCAAACTCTCCCTCTTCGCCAATGACATGATACTCTACCTAGAAAACCCAAAAGCCTCCACCCCAAGATTGCTAGAACTCATACAGCAATTTGGTAGCGTGGCAGGATACAAAATCAATGCCCAGAAATCAGTGGCATTTCTATACACTAACAATGAGACTGAAGAAAGAGAAATTAAGGAGTCAATCCCATTTACAATTGCACCCAAAAGCATAAGATACCTAGGAATAAACCTAACCAAAGAGGTAAAGGATCTATACCCTAAAAACTATAGAACACTTCCGAAAGAAATTGAGGAAGACACAGAGAGATGGAAAAATATTCCATGCCCATGGATTGGCAGAACTAATATTGTGAAAATGTCAATGTTACCCAGGGCAATTTACACGTTTAATGCAATCCCTATCAAAATACCATGGACTTTCTTCAGAGAGTTGGAACAAATTATCTTAAGATTTGTGTGGAATCAGAAAAGACCCCGAATAGCCAGGGGAATTTTAAAAAAGAAAACCATATCTGGGGGCATCACAATGCCAGATTTCAGGTTGTACTACAAAGCTGTGCTCATCAAGACAGTGTGGTACTGGCACAAAAACAGACACATAGATCAATGGAACAGAACAGAGAATCCAGAGGTGGGCCCTCAAGTTTATGGTCAACTAATATTCGATAAAGGAGGAAAGACTATCCACTGGAAGAAAGACAGTCTCTTCAATAAATGGTGCTGGGAACACTGGACATCCACATGCAGAAGAATGAAACTAGACCACTCTCTTGCACCAGACACAAAGATAAACTCAAAATGGATGAAAGATCTAAATGTGAGACAAGATTCCATCAAAATCCTAGAGGAGAACACAGGCAACACCCTTTTTGAACTTGGCCACAGTAACTTCTTGCAAGAAACATCCATGAAAGCAAGAGAAACAAAAACAAAAATGAACTATTGGGACTTCATCAAGATAAGAAGCTTCTGCACAGCAAAGGATGCAGTCAACAAAACTCAAAGACAACCTACAGAATGGGAGAAGAGATTTGCAAATGACGTATCAGATCAAGGGCTAGTTTCCAAGACCTATAAAGAACCTATTAACCTCAACAGCAAAGAAACAAGCTAACTCTGGGAAACGAACTAGGGGTGGTAGAAGGGGAGGAGGGCGGGGGGTGGGAGTGAATGGGTGACGGGCACTGGGGGTTATTCTGTATGTTAGTAAATTGAACACCAATAAAAAATAAATTAAAAAAAATAAAATATAATCACCCTAAAAAAAAAAACAGTAAAAAAAAAAAAAAACCTAAATGCAGGGTCCCTGGGGGGCTCAGCGGTTGAGCATCTGCCTTCGGGGTCCTGGGATCGAGTCCCACATCGGGGTCCCTGCAGGGAGCCTGCTTCTCCCTCTACCTCTGTCTCTGACTCTCTCCCTCTGTCTCTCTTGAATAAATAAATAAAATCTTTAAAAAAAAACAAAAACAAAAACCTAGATGCAGAAGCCAGACAATAGAAGACCAAAATATCACCTTTAAAGGGAAATCCTGGATTAGATCCTGGACCAGAAAGATCTGTGGAAAAGCTGATGAAATTCAAATAAGATCTGTGGATTGGTGTATTGTATCGTGTTGTGAATCTCCTGCTCTCTGTCTTTGTACTGTGGTTAGCAGGCCAGTAATAGCATCAGGGGAAGCTGGACAAAGGGTATATGGGAACTCTCTATTTTGGCAACCTGCCCGTAAGTCGAAAGTCATTTCAAAATTTAAATGTCTCTTTTATTACTAATAAAGCTCTTATTAGAAAATAAAAAAAAGAAACAAACAATCCAATCATAAAACGTGCAGGAGACATGAAGAGAAATCTCACAGAGGAAGACATTGACATGGCCAATACGCACATGAGGAAATGCTCCGCATCACTTGCCATCAGGGAAATACAAATCAAAACCACCATGAGATACCACCTCACACCAGTGAGAATGGGGAAAATTAACAAGGCAGAAAACCACAAATGTTGGAGAGGATGCAGAGAAAAGGGAACCCTCCTGCACTGTTGGTGGGAATGTGACCTGGTGCAGCCACTCTGGAAAACTGTGTGGAGGTTCCTCAAAGAGTTAAAAATAGACCTGCCCTACGACCCAGCAATTGCACTGCTGGGGATTTACCCCAAAGATACAGATGCAGTGAAACGCCGGGACACCTGCACCCCGATGTTTCTAGCAGGAATGTCCACAATAGCCACCCTGTGGAAGGAGCCTCGGTGTCCATCGAAAGATGAATGGATAAAGAAGATGTGGTTTATGTACACAATGAATATTCCTCAGTGATTAAAAACGACGAATACCCACCATTTGCTTCAACGTGGATGGAACTGGAGGGTATTGTGCTGAGTGAAGTAAGTCAATCGGAGAAGGACAAACCTTATATGGTCTCATTCATTTGGGGAATATAAAAAACAGTGAAAGGGAATAAAGGGGAAAGGAGAGAAAATGAGTGGAAAATATCAGTGAGGGAGACAGAACGTGAGAGACTCCTACCTCTGGGAAATGAACAAGGGGTGATGGAAGGGGAGGTGGGCGGCGGATTGGGGTGACGGGGTGACAGGCACTGAGAGGGGCACTTGATGAGATAACCACTGGGTCATATGCTATATGTTGGCAAATTGAACTCCAATGAAAAAATACTTAAAAATGAATGAATGAATAAATAAATAAATTTTCAAATCAAAAAGAAAAAAATAAAAATAAATAAAAATAAAAAAATAAAATACCATATGAAGACACTAAACATTTTTTAAGTGTTTAGGTGTACTCGACCCAAACTGTAGAACTTCCATGCTGGAAAGTGTGCGGTGCTGGCGGCAGGACTCAGAGAGGGTGCAGATAAATGGGGGGGGGGAAGGAGGGTGGGGGGGGAAATCTGCTGGGCATGGGGGGTAGGAGTCAGCACAGCAAAGAGGCTAATCCTCCCCAAACTGCTATGCATGTTTATCGCAATTACTATCAGAATCGCAGCAAGAGTTTCCATACGTACAGGGAAGACGACCCTAAAATTTATATGAAAAGGCAAAAGTAGAACGGCTAACAGTTTCGAAGGAGAATAAAGCTGGAGGAATTAGTCTACTGACCTTGAGACTCCCTCTACAACTACAGTCATCGAGGGTATTGTTGCGACACAGATGTTGGTGGGACAGACCAGAGAAGCCCCATAGAACTACTGGCGGCTTCTGTAATTAAAAACTTTACTCAAGTAACGGTAGATTCACACGCAGGTATAGGAAGTAACACGGAGATCCTTTGCAAACTTCGCCCAATTTCTCCCAAAGATAACATTCGCGTGACTCTAGTAGCGTCACCACCGGGACGTGGGTGCTGATCGTCCGCTCACCTCCTTCAGACTTCCCGCGTTTCCTGTGCTTATTTGCGTCTGCGTCACTGTGCGAGTCCTAAGTTTTACAAAACGTTTTCATCTGTGTAGGTTTTGGGTCCACCACCTCCACCACCACCGCCCCCCTCAAGACACCGAACTGCCCAACACCACGCGGATTCCTCGTGCTGGTCTTGTCAGTGCACCGCCTTACTCTCATTCCTGCAAACTTCCCCCCACTGCTAACCCTGCGGCTATCACTGAATGTGGCCTTGGTCTCCGAAACGTCATTTCAAAATTGTGTCAACGGAGTCGTGCCTCCTCAGAAGTCATGTTCTCAGAGTGCGATTCCTCGTTCTTTTCCACGTCCGTGCTGGCTGCACTCCGTGGTGTGCACCGGTCCGTTTACCGCTCACCCTTTGAAGGACACCCCGCCTGGTTACCCCAGTGTCTGGCTGTTATGATACAGCTGCCACAAACGCCCATGCACAGGTTTTTGTGGGGACACAAGTTCTCGGGGAAGAAGTCAGAGGTGACACAACAATAGTGCTTGGGATCTAGGTCAACAATAGTGCTTGGGATCTAGGTCTAGTCAAGTGCTTGGGATCTAGGTCAAGCTGTACATGCCGCCACGGGCATGCGCACACGCACGAGGCGTGTGGGTTCCTGTGAGGTTTCCATCACTTGCTTTACATTGCTAGCCAGCGTGGACGTGTCGGGTGCTACACACACGATCTCACGTGGAGACTGGAGAGATTATGATCTGGGGGATGGTGTTTTACAAGCACACACTATGTAAATGTGAATCATATTAGTAGTCTCCCAAGTCATGTGACTTCGGGATAGAGCAAGAACCTGCCATTCATCCAGAAACATCCACTTTTTCTTATGAACCAATATTGAGTTTTCCCTCACTTGGTTTCACTGCGGTAGTGATCATATAAGGAGCCAGACCGGAGCTGGACAGAAGCACGGCTTGCAGGATATTAGTAAACGAAGCTCATCTGGAAGTGAATTCCCTGAGCCCGTGGTTTTCCCGCCCCAGTGTTTCTGGACAGGGAAGGACACGTTGGTTGTAGCCGGTTACACGGGTCTCCATCGGGGGCAAAGCTGGGAAAGAAAACGGGCAGCGCTAGAGACAAGATGTGAGTGGGATGGATAACGGGGCAAGATGAGAACAGACAACAGAGGGTGCCCCCCCCACCCACCCCCGCCAGCCTGGAAGGGGCGCTGGGCTCCCTGGAGACAGAGGTTGAGCGGGGATGAGGTCTTGGGCAGGAGGTGACCCCACGGGGCAGGAGGTGCACCTGCAATGTGGAGGAGCTTTGCTTGGGGCTGGGACTTGGCGGGGTAGGAAGCGAGGGTGGGTTTAGCAAGGGCGCCCCTCAATGGGGACCACTGCCCCAGGTTTCAGGGCCCACCCGCCATCTCCTAGTTGCCCTGCATCCGCCCCCTGGGACCCCGCATCCCGACCAGCACCAGCTTTCAAGCCCGACAAACATCCGCTGGAAGACCTTGGTTTCCAGCCCCGCGTCCCACGCTGGCCCCCACCTCCCGGAGCATCCCCAAAGGCCGGGACCCAGCGCAAGTCCAACCACAGAAAACCCTTCAGAGCAGCGGCCAGAGGAGAGACCCTGCTGAGCGACCCCTGGGAGGGCGCAGTTCCGGGGAGCGCTCAGGGCTCGCGGGGTCGGGGGCGATGCTGTCCGAGGAGGTAGGGGCGCCGCGGGCCCGAGGCCCCCCATCCCGGCCGGGAGGACGGACATGCGGCGGGGAGCCCTGTCCTGCATGTGCTCTGGGCCGAGAGGTCCGTGTCCACCCCGGGCCCCCATCCCGGCCTGGAGGATGGGGTCGGGGTCGGGGAGCCCTGCCCTGCGCCCTGGGGCGGCGAGGTCCGCGTGCACCCCGGGCCCCCATCCCGGCCGGGAGGATGGGGTCAGGGTGGGGGAGCCCTGCCCTGCGCCCTGGGGCGGCGAGGTCCGCGTGCACCCCGGGCCCCCATCCCGGCCTGGAGGATGGGGTCGGGGTCGGGGAGCCCTGCCCTGCGCCCTGGGGCAGCGAGGTCCGCGTGCACCCCGGGCCCCCATCCCGGCCGGGAGGATGGGGTCAGGGTGGGGGAGCCCTGCCCTGCGCCCTGGGGCAGCGAGGTCCGCGTGCACCCCGGGCCCCCATCCCGGCCGGGAGGATGGGGTCAGGGTGGGGGAGCCCTGCCCTGCGCCCTGGGGCGGCGAGGTCCGCGTGCACCCCGGGCCCCCATCCCGGCCGGGAGGATGGGGTCAGGGTGGGGGAGCCCTGCCCTGCGCCCTGGGGCGGCGAGGTCCGCGTGCACCCCGGGCCCCCATCCCGGCCGGGAGGATGGGGTCAGGGTGGGGGAGCCCTGCCCTGCGCCCTGGGGCAGCGAGGTCCGCGTGCACCCCGGGCCCCCATCCCGGCCTGGAGGATGGGGTCGGGGTCGGGGAGCCCTGCCCTGCGCCCTGGGGCGGCGAGGTCCGCGTGCACCCCGGGCCCCCATCCCGGCCGGGAGGATGGGGTCAGGGTGGGGGAGCCCTGCCCTGCGCCCTGGGGCAGCGAGGTCCGCGTGCACCCCGGGCCCCCATCCCGGCCGGGAGGATGGGGTCAGGGTGGGGGAGCCCTGCCCTGCGCCCTGGGGCGGCGAGGTCCGCGTGCACCCCGGGCCCCCATCCCGGCCGGGAGGATGGGGTCAGGGTGGGGGAGCCCTGCCCTGCGCCCTGGGGCAGCGAGGTCCGCGTGCACCCCGGGCCCCCATCCCGGCCTGGAGGATGGGGTCGGGGTCGGGGAGCCCTGCCCTGCGCCCTGGGGCAGCGAGGTCCGCGTGCACCCCGGGCCCCCATCCCGGCCTGGAGGATGGGGTCGGGGTCGGGGAGCCCTGCCCTGCGCCCTGGGGCAGCGAGGTCCGCGTGCACCCCGGGCCCCCATCCCGGCCGGGAGGATGGGGTCAGGGTGGGGGAGCCCTGCCCTGCGCCCTGGGGCGGCGAGGTCCGCGTGCACCCCGGGCCCCCATCCCGGCCGGGAGGATGGGGTCAGGGTGGGGGAGCCCTGCCCTGCGCCCTGGGGCAGCGAGGTCCGCGTGCACCCCGGGCCCCCATCCCGGCCTGGAGGATGGGGTCGGGGTCGGGGAGCCCTGCCCTGCGCCCTGGGGCAGCGAGGTCCGCGTGCACCCCGGGCCCCCATCCCGGCCGGGAGGATGGGGTCAGGGTGGGGGAGCCCTGCCCTGCGCCCTGGGGCAGCGAGGTCCGCGTGCACCCCGGGCCCCCATCCCGGCCTGGAGGATGGGGTCGGGGTCGGGGAGCCCTGCCCTGCGCCCTGGGGCGGCGAGGTCCGCGTGCACCCCGGGCCCCCGTCCCGGCCGGGAGGATGGGGTCGGGGTCGGGGAGCCCTGCCCTGCGCCCTGGGGCGGCGAGGTCCGCGTGCACCCCGGGCCCCCATCCCGGCCGGGAGGATGGGGTCAGGGTGGGGGAGCCCTGCCCTGCGCCCTGGGGCGGCGAGGTCCGCGTGCACCCCGGGCCCCCATCCCGGCCGGGAGGATGGGGTCGGGGAGCCCTGCCCTGCGCCCTGGGGCGGCGAAGTCCGCGTGCACCCCGGGCCCCCATCCCGGCCTGGAGGATGGGGTCGGGGTGGGGGAGCCCTGCCCTGCGCCCTGGGGCGGCGAGGTCCGCGTGCACCCCGGGCCCCCGTCCCGGCCGGGAGGATGGGGTCAGGGTGGGGGAGCCCTGCCCTGCGCCCTGGGGCGGCGAGGTCCGCGTGCACCCCGGGCCCCCATCCCGGCCGGGAGGATGGGGTCGGGGAGCCCTGCCCTGCGCCCTGGGGCGGATGTTCAGCTGCGCACCGGCAGCCCAGGGGACGCAGGGGGGCGGCCTCGGCTCCGCGCCCCGCACCCCCGAACCCCTGCAGACGCGCTCTCGGTCGCAGCCCCGCGGCCGGGTCGGGCGGCGGGACCCGCTCTGGGCGCATGCGCCGCCCCGCCCCCCGCGGCAGCTCCCGGCAGGCGCCGCGGGCACCCCGTCCGTGACGTCACGCGGCGCGCCGGCCGCGGAAGAGGCCCCCGTCGCGCCCGCGTCCCCTCGGGTCCTTGAGCCGGTGCCGAGCGCGGAGCCATGGCGTCGAGGCTGCTGAGAGCGCTCCCTGCGTCCGCGGCGGCCGCCCTCCGCGCGGTGAGGCGGGAGCGGGCGGCGGGGTGCTGCTGGGCCGTCCTCCCGGCGCCGGCCTGGTGGTGGGAGAGGCCGGGGGGCGACCCGGGGGGCGGGCGAGCCGGAGGACACGGGCCGGGGGCGGCCGCAGGGGACGCTGGGAAACCGGCTGCTGTTTGTGTTTATTGTAACCGGGTCGCGCGGGTGCCTCTGCCTGCAGGTGCCTCGCCGCGCGTCGGGATCGGACCGCGGAGGGCCCTGCCTGACCTCCCAGCTGAGCGTGCCGGCCGGAGGGTTCGCAAGAGGACGGCGCAGTGGCCTTTAAAAAAAAAAAAAAGCCTTTATTTATTGCTGAGAGAGAGAGAGGCAGAGACCCAGGCAGAGGGGGAAGCAGGCTCCATGCAGGGAGCCCGATGCGGGACTCGATCCCGGGTCTCCAGGGTCACGCCCTGGGCCAAAGGCTGATGCTCAACCGCTGAGCCTCCCAGGGGTCCCTAGTGCAGTCTTTTTTTTTTTTTTTTTAAACATTATTTATTTATTAATGAGAGACACAGAGGGAGAAGGAGGCTCCCTGCGGGGACCCGGACATGGGACTCGATCCCGGGACTCCGGGTCCCGCCCTGGGCCCAAGGCAGAGGCTCAACCGCGGAGCCCACCCCCCCCATCCCCGGGCGTCCCCAGTGCAGTAGTCTTACTAGAAAGCCACCTACATGTTTTCAGGACACGACTCAGTCAGCCAAAGAGAAGAAACCTAGGAATAGCGGTCACCTTTATAACTGCAGTGTCCTGCGAATGGCTAGTGGAAGTGAGGGGCCCAGAATCGAGGAGGTGCGCGGGGCTGCAGGTGCCAGCATTAGGCCTCCCCGCCCCCCCCCCCACCGTCGTCACAGCGTGCTCACTTGCTGCTGGTACCCTCTGCAGGGGGTGTGGGTGAGCTTCAGCCAGTCCCGAGAAAACAGGAGTAGGATGGAGAAGGTAGACGGCCCTGTTACCCGGGTAATTGAAGGAATTGGGAATGTGTCACGAAAGGTCAGCTGTCCCGTGTGGTTCTGGAGAGCAGTAAGACACGACCGAGAGCGCGGAATCATGGAGAATTGTGCCATGACTGTGAAAAAGCACTCTGTAACGATTTCAGTCGGTAGTTGGCTGTGGCCTGGTCAGACGTTCCCGGGCACCTGCTGCGAGCCCCGTGTGTGCCGCGGTCAAGCTGTGGGCACGGATGGAGAGCGTTTGCACCGGGCTCCTGGGTAGCCAGGGGCAGAGAGCTTAGTTTCCAGGGTGCAAGGTGCAGCGTGACCGGCACCCCCTTACCTCCTCTGCTGCTCCCCAGTCCACTTGGCATGAGCTACACTGGCCTTGCTGATGTTGCAGTGCTCTTGCCTCCACTCTCCCTGAAAGACCCTCTTGCAGATGTCCAGCTGGCCAGTCCCCTTGGCGCCTTCACATCTTTGTCCACCCGTCACCCTGTCCCCCAGAATAGCATACCTGGCCCATACGCTGTGCTGCCCTCCCCAGCACTTATTTCATATGCAGTGGACAACACAGGTTTGAACTGCGCAGGTCCACTTATTTGCTGATTTAAAAAAAAAAAAAAGTACAGTATTGTAGTTTCTCTTCTTTATGAGTTTCTTAAAGTCATAAAGTTTCCTCCAGCTTTATTGTAAGAAAACAGTGTACGGTATGTATAACATACAAAATACACGTTAATCGATTTTTTATATTATCAGCAAGGCCTCCAGCCCACAGGAGGCTATTAGTAGTTAACTTCTCGGGGACTCAAAAGTTATACGTGGATTTTTAACTGCACAGGGGAGGGGAGGGCAGCATCCCAGCTCCTGCATTGTTCAAGGCTCAACTGTAACAACTTTTTTTATTTTGTTGTCCCGTTGAATCCATTGGCTCGTTTCCATATCCACATTGTCTAGAGAAAGTGCTTTGCATTGTGTAGGCTCCTGATAAATACTTGTTGAATGAATAAATAAGTGAGTGAACGTTTCTTTATATGGTTTTTGGCTAGTTTTAATACTTTCAAAATAAGCTACGCATTCCAGGGATCCCTGAGTGGCGCAGCGGTTTGGCGCCTGCCTTTGGCCCAGGGCGCGATCCTGGAGACCCAGGATCGAATCCCACGTCGGGCTCCCGGTGCATGGAGCCTGCTTCTCCCTCTGCCTGTGTCTCTGCCTCTCTCTATGTGACTATCATAAATAAATAAAAGTTAAAAAAAAAAAAAGCTACGCATTCCTATTTTTCCATATTCTATCGATATTCCTTATTGATCCGTATAACCTTTATATACACTAGGGATTTTCTTAGCTGTTTGCCTTTTGATTGTGTCTCTTTATGTCGTGTGTTTTGTTATGTGTGTTGGTGGGGGTAGGTCATTTGGCCTTTCGAGCAGAGAATAGGTTAGGTATGTTGGAGACAGGAGATGAAGCAGGCATTGCATCATAGATGAGAGACGTGAAGATGTCTGCACAGTCGTGGCGGGGATAGGGAGGAGACAGTTTGCTCCAGAGTTAAGGTCAGTAGGATTTTGTGAATGATACGGTTGAAGGAAGGAGTAGGATATCCAAGGTGATTCCCATGTGTGCTCGGTTTTGGTTGGTGGATGGCAGATAGGGAGCTTGGGGGGAGAGCAGATTCGGGGGGGTTAGGGTATGGATGTTCAATTTCAGTTCTAAGCCTGTTAGCTTTCAGATATTTTCAGGTCCTCTAGATGGAGCTGTTTAAAAGCAGGTAACCATCGAGTCTGGAGCTCAGGATGAAGTCTGGACTAGAAAAATGCTCTGTTCCTCTTCTCTCTAACTTCCATTTCCTTCCTCTCTGTCTTCCATCCATCCATCCATCCATCCTTTATAGAACACGGTATGCATATTCTATTCCAGACCATGAGGATTTAGCTGTAAACAAAGCGGATAGTCTCTGTCCTTATGAACTTACAGTAGGGGTGGAGCAGGGAGACCAGTAGTTAAGTAAGTAGGTAATAAAAATGTAGGTATTGGCATTTTTATCACCAGGGGTCTTCTCGGCCCTTTTCCCTAATGGCTGCTGGTGCCTGCAGTAACCAGAATGCTCACGTGGTGCTGTTGTGTTTTTCAGGGAGGAATCCATACAAGTGCACAGTGTAAGCTACAGTATGGCCCTTTGGCATACATACTCGGCGAAAGAACAACCAAAAAGTTCACGGAACGCAGCAAAGTGATAACTGTAGATGGCAATATATGTTCTGGAAAAAGCAAGGTTGCGAAAGAAATAGCAGAGAAATTAGGTACGGACTTCTGTCTCGTGGAGTACCTTCCTCCCAGGTGCACAACTGCTTCTCTGAGTTTGGTATTACTGTAGCATTGACTAGGTACAATTGGGCCCAAGGTAGGCATTTTACATTTTTAAAATACATTAAACTGTGTTTTTAATGATTGCATTTAATGAAAAATTTAAAAATTCGTACTGGTCGTCAATTTGAATTGGAGGTTTTTCTTGATGATGTCAGCAGAGCACGTTCACATGAGTGGTCTTATTTGAGCTTTGTGACAGTCCTCAGAAGTAGAGCCCCGCTTACTGCTGTCACTCACACGTGGGTACACTCCATAAGAAGCTGCTGTCACACGGCGGCTGATTCGTACAAAGCCAGGATTTGAACCCTGTGTCCTGACTCCTGGTGAAGGTGTTTGTCCATCATCCTTTTCTGTAGTAGTTGGCTGGTGCCCACTTGTACATGGGGGGCTCCCACAGTCCCAGGCCCTTTCCTTTTGGGGAGGAACTTCCATGGGAGCATTGACCCCTGGCAGCACAGCCCTCTCGCTGATGTGCTTCTGTTGCACACGTGTTCTAGATAACGTCTTCAGTGTCTCGTGTAAACATGGGTGTGAGGGTGGCTCAGCCTCAGAGATGTGTCTAGATGGGGCTTTGTTCCTGGAGTCCGTGTTGCCCGCGAGGGCAGATGAGGCACTCGTGTCGCGTTTCTTCTTTCAGGCTTGAGGCACTTCCCTGAAGCAGGGATACATTACGCCGACAGCACTACAGGAGACGGCAGGCCGTTGGACGTGGAGTTCAGTGGCAGCTGCAGCATGGAGAAGTTCTACGACGACCCGAGGAGTAACGACGGCAACAGCTACCGCCTGCAGTCCTGGCTGTATGCCAACCGCCTCCTGCAGTACGCGGACGCCTTGGAGCACTTGCTGAGCACAGGTGCAGTACCCGTGACCTGGTAGCTGTGGGGCGTGCTCAGCACTCGAACCCTGTTCTGGAGTCGAGCCATTTTAGATTGCCACGAAGTAGAGCTTTTCTTTGAGAGTATTTGATGAGGCAAGTCCTGTCTTCTTAAGAAGATCATAAATTCCCTGAGATCCACATTATTCCTGCTTTGGAATAAAATTCACTTAGTGTTATTTCATTTCTGTACTGGAGTGAGGTTCATGGATTATATGGAATTTCCATGCCGCTGCTCTAGGCTCCTAGGTGGGATGTATCCACAGATGCAGGAAAGAGAGAGCCTATAAATGTGATGAAGGGGAGTCACACGTGCAGTGGAGCCAAGCCGTGAGTCACGCAGAGATGTGACACACAAAGTAGGCTTGTGTCTGAGGGCCCAGGGTGGGCTGGGATTCACCTTTTCCACCCCTGGGTAGCAGCTAAACCTGGAGAAAGTGCAGAGGCCGGGGGGGGATTGGCGGGGTGAGTAGAGCACACAGAGCCCCATGGGCCCATACAGTGGAAGGAGGTGTACTTCTGGAAGTCTTTGGAAGCCGGCAAGAAATGGACAAGGGCCATATATTGGGTTAGGCACTGTTTGGGAGACGGGGAGCAGGGGTCAGGACATAAAGTTAGTGCAGAGAAGGGTCCAGTCCAGAAGGGACTGCATCATCCCGGGTACCAGCAGTGTGGGGTTGAACATGGCTCCTACCCCAGAATGTGCTGGTGTAGCAGACACTGCTGTCCTGGGCCAAAGCTCGTGAGAGAAGGAGATGCAGATTGTATGAGCCGCGTGTCCGCCCCTTACGGCAGTGGTGGTCACTACAAGTCAGCTGTCAGTTACCTGGTGAGCTCATTTACAGACCGCTTAGCTGCCACCCAGAGGGTCGTGGTGTGAGAGCAAGAAGGTATTTTGACAAGGGCCCCAGGTGGCTGAGGAACTGGTTCACAAACCTGCATTTGGGAACCACTGCCTCGTGTTCTAGCAGGCTCCGCTGTGCGGTACATGTCCCGGCGGGGCTGCACATACACAGCACCTGCTCCGGGGAGCCTCTGCAAATGTACGGTACATGCTCTGGTGGGCTTCACCATATGGTACATGCTCCGGTGGGGCTGCACGTATATGGTATATGGTACATGCTCCAGCGGGGCTCCGCGTATATGGACATGCTCTAGCCAATCTCCACATATATGGTACATGCTCCAGTGGGGCTCCGCGTATATGGACATGCTCTGGCAGGCTCCACATTTATGGACCTGCTCCAGCTGGCTACGTGTATATGGTACATGCTCTAGCCAGTCTCCACATATATGGTACATGCTCCAGCGGGGCTGCACGTATATGGTACGTGTTCCAGCGGGGTTCCACGTATGTGTACGTGTTCCAGCGGTGTTCCACTATGCAGTAATGCTCCAGGGGGCTCCACATATATGGTACATGCTCTGGCAGTCTCCAAGGATGCAGTATATGCCATGAGATGCAGGATTCACTCTTCAGTTAAACGGTTATAGAGGAGTCAGGTTATTGTCTTGTTTTTCCAAAATTTTCCTAGTGATACTTTTCCTCAGATGAAGGTAATCATGATTTTCGTTAGTGCTGCTCCTGAGAAGAAATGTGGTGTCCCTTGTGATACCTGTACCAGGACCCGGCTCACAGCAACTGCGTGGTGGCTCAGAATACATACTGCTACTGGGCTTACTTCAGATTCTTTTAGAAGCATATTTCAGCCCTATGTTAGGATTTTCTATTAAAGTCAAAAAGGAGCATTTTAAATGAAAACTTACTCATTTATTCTTGTTATATTAATCATTGAACACTGTGTGAGTGCCTGCTGTGTGCCAGGTGCCAGGTGCGTTCTAGAAGCCAGGGTGTAGGAAGCGAAGCCTGCAGCCTCCTGGAGCTTACACTGTGGTGGGGAGATAAAGAGTAAACGTGAGATGCTCAGAAGGGGTTTGCAGTGGGGCTGGGGCTGTGCTTCCAGGTGGGAAGGTCGGGGAGGCCTCAGTGCTGGCACAGCAGGGCTGAGTGCAGGGATCCTGGGGGGCAGGAGCCAGGAGGGACCGTGCTCAGGGCGGCTGTGGTCACAGGAGGACACTGTCACATAAGTGCACGAGTGGGCTGGGAATGAATGAGACAGAGAAGTTTGGCCTGAGCAAGATGCTTTTCCTCTGGGGGAGAGAGGAAGCCATGGGAGGCTTGAGCGCAGTTTTGAGAGTGCCCATCTGTGTCTGGGAGAGTGGCTGGGAGCAAGGGCAGAGACAGGCCCTAGTTGGTGCTGAGGCTGGGACCTTGCCAGCAGTGAGGAGGTCTTCCTTGGGGGGAGGTGGCTGTGGGAGCCATGTAGAACGGTCGGGTTCAAGATGTGGTTAGGAGAAAGTTGGTGGTTCACTTGGTTCACTGAGACTTGGGCATGGAGCATGGGGGGAGAGTCATGCATGCTGCTGGGGACTGGCCAAGCAGTCAGACGGGGGCGGGATTGGGGTGGGTAGCTGGGGTGGGAAAGCTGTGGTTTCAGACAGAAATACTTCCCTCTTAACTGGGTAGCTGGCAGGAGAGGACAGTGTTACATCACCAAGACCAGGGGTGTTCTACTAGTTTTTGGAAATGTTTAGTATGCGAATGGTGTTATCAATAACTTGACTTTCTAAAATGAAGTTACTTGTTCCCACTGGCTTGATTTTTACCTGATTTCTGATTTTTATTTCCCTGTTTTTATACAGGACAAGGTGTCGTATTGGAACGCTCCATCTTCAGTGATTTTGTTTTCTTGGAGGCGATGTACAACCAGCAATTCATCCGAAAGCAGTGTGAGTCGGGGCTGCAATCAGGCCTTCTTGGGTGTGTTGTGTTGCTTTGTAAAGGTTCTATAGATTCCCCTTGCACTTAGGGTGCCCTCTGTGCATCTATTAAACATAGGACTAGATGCCATTACTTGTTACATTAACATAGGAAAAAAGAGGGTTCCCTCCACCCTCTTTTCCTCCTAAGTTCATATCTCCTGGTGAAAGCAGAGGTTCCACCTAACCTTTCCCAAAACCATATCCTCCGTCCCCATCTCTCTTCAACCTTGCAAAATACCTAAGCCCACTTCCTCTGATCTGGTTTAGTTTCGCTGAACTGACCAATTTCTAGTGTGTGATTTTGTGTGTCGTTCGGAGGTCTGTTTTCCTTGTGCCGGCACCTGCATGACAGCATGATCATCGTCTTCTCTTTCTGTCTGATATGGTGCTGTCCTGATGCTTCTAGGGACAGCCACAGCATGTGGGGGGAGTTGAAAGTGCGACAGGTGGCACATGGACGAGGATAAGGACTGGTCAAAGGGGGCCTGACGGAGGAGTCACAGAGACAGGTCAGGGAGGGGCCGGGAGGACATTTCACCTGAGAGCTCGGCCGGCTGGAGCTGGCGGGTGGCTCACCCTGGAGGGCAGAGTACCAGGGGCTGGTTCGTGAACGGGCAGCGGAGCAAGCCAGGAGACCATGAGGGATCCTCTGCTTACACGTTCTGCTGTTAGGGTGGTGCCTGGGCTCGCAGAGAGCGCCGCCAGAGCCCTGGCTTCTGGCCCGGACACCGGCCCTCTCTGGGCATTCGGAGCAGCAGTAGGGGTTTCTGGGGCAGGCAGACACAGCAATGTCAGTGCCCGTTCCTCCAGGGTGCTGTGGGCACACACAGGAGAGCTCTAACTGCCTGGGAGACCTGGGGCTGCCCTTGACAGCATCCCTGAGAAGTGGGCCCGGGCAGGCTGGCAGCAGGGTGCCGAGGAGCTAGGTGAGGCACGGCCGGAGGAGCCTGTGGTGTTGAGGCGGGGAGGGCCCGTGCTGGCAGGGACGGCGCAGGACAGGCCTGCGTCCCGGCGAGGATGGTTGGCTTCTTCCTAAAAGTACCGAGGAGCCGCTGAAGGTGTTGGGTGTGGAAGGATGTGGTCGTGTTGAGTTCATTCGTCTGAGGGGAAATCAAAGGAAAGGAGGCCTGAGGGGGGGAAGTCAGCGTGGGATGGCGTGTCTTACTTAGGATGACGGCCACACTAGGTACTCAGCTTTGCAGGGGGAGATGGGGGAGTCACACAGATTCACCACGCTTGCTCCCCTGCAAAGAGGGTGGGAAGCGGCAGCGGGCCGGGATGGAGGTGTCACTCACAGGCGTGCCGAGTTCCAGATCCCCGTGAGATGGTCCGGTGCACGTTCTGGCTGGTGGTCATGTTTCACAGACATGGCTTGGGGGGCTCGGCAGACAGGAAAGCCCCACCTGAGACCTACACACGGTGGCCGGGGTCCTTGGGCCTTCTGGGATTCTGGGCAGGGAAGCCTGCTGCAGAATTGAAGCTGAATCAGGTCAGTGAAGGTGGCCCCGGCACAGTGGTCGCACGAGTGTGCAGGATCTCCTGGGACAGCAGCTGAGAGGTGCCCTTGGGGAGGCCATGACGTCAGCCAGAGTCCTTTCCGTGTGGGGCTGGGGGAGAACAATGACTTGAGACTGGCTGGCGCAGCACGAGGTGGAAGATGGCCTTAGAAGTGGGAAGCTCCCAGGAGCATGGAGAAGGAGGCAGAAGAATGCGCGTCTTGCCTGAGGGTGGGCGAGGCTGGCCTGGTTCCGGGCTGACCAGGTAGGAAGCCAGTATCAGGCTGAGTGTTTTCTGCCCGACAGGAGGACAGTACCCCCAGGTGAGCCTCGGGCACTCGCTGTCCCCTCCCCACCGTGCATCGCAGAGCCTTGCCGACCTTTGGGTCTGTCCCGAATTGCCGCTAGAGCCACAGTTGCCAGCCGTGGTCACCTGAATGTTTCCTTTAGAGCAGAATTGTCTTTCTGTGGCTCCTTGTGTGATTCCCGGAGTTTGTTGCTTCTGGAAGTTTCCACCCTGTGGAAATCTGCAGACTGGCTCTGGTTCCGTCGCTGTACGCGGAGGCCATCCGGGGGCAGAGTGCTCCTCGGAACAGCATGGATGTGCTTAGTGTCACAAGTTACGGGGCTGTGGTCTGTGGCCTGTTCTGCCCAGTGCTAACTCGAGGACAGTTCTCTCTCTGCCTTAATTGCTCTTTTATTTCTTATTAGTAAATCTGCTTCACTAGGTAGTTCTGTGCAGTTGATTAAATTTACTGAAGTACGTTGGAACCAGGAAAATATAGTTTCACGTTGTTGAGTTCTTTGGAAAATAAAGTGCATAACAAACGTCTGTACTCCTGGAGAATATGAGACTGTTCTCTCCTGCTGTACACAGCAGGGGTGCATGATGCGTTCCAGCCACGGGCTGCCAGGGCGGACGCTCGTGCCCTCCCCTTGCCTAGGAAGTAGACGTAGGTGCTGCATTGTGGTCGGATGCCCTTAGAATATGACCTTTCGAATGTTCCTAAGGCCTGTGTTTAAGTCTCATCGTTCCACCCTGGATGTGACGTGCTGTCTCTGGGCCCCCTGCTTGGGGTCTGATGGGGCCGAGCGGCACTGGGGTGCGGGGCTGTGGGAGTGGCGCGCCCTGGCACCCGCAGCAGGTCACGGGTCACGTGTGTGCGGCCAGTGCCGACAGTGGTGCATTCCGGATTCAGATTGACATGTGGAATTGCCTAGACCTTTGCGCTTTTATTCAAAAGGGCGCGTGTTGTGGACGCATGTGGTGGCCTGTACGTGACGGATGTGCCTGTCTTGTGTGTCCAGGTGTGGACCACTACAACGAGGTGAAGAAGGTCACCATCTGTGAATACCTGCCTCCTCACGTGGTGATCTACATCGACGTGCCTGTTCCAGAGATCCAGAGTCGGATTCAGAAGAAAGGAGATGTAATTCAGCTTTTCAGTTGAAGACCACGCTCTTTTCACGTGTCCTCGTTATTTTGACGTAGATCGGCACTTACTGGTGACGTTCCCGGCAGTTCGCTGTCGGGCACCGCCGGCCTTCACGGGGATGGGCGGCACGCAGTGGGGCCCCCGAGAGCGGGCCCTGGTCAGCCCTGCTCTCTAGCAGTGCTCTGCAGCCCCCAGCGCCAGCCCACTGTCATGCCCTGCCCCCTGTCCCCCGAGCCACCCTGTGAGGATGGGTCAGTGTCCTGGGAGGCCAGCTCTGCCCTGCACCTTTCTGTTCTCTAGTGGGGTTTCCACGCCCTATTTTTCTCCTGCAGATTGTGACTTCTAATATCCTTAGTTCTTCCCTCCTGCCTAACCCAGATTGAGCCCCTCTCTCTTCCGTGCATGGAGACTCTCGAACAGCCGGGCAGCTGTCTCCACACGGGTGGCGTTGGGTGAGCCTGGATCAGGGCGCCGAAGCTGCGGTTGGAGCAGCTCACTGGCTCTGCGGGCACGATGCAGGAGACGGGTCACGAAGACCGTCACTGCCCCTCGGGCGGGTTCTTGTTTGGAAATACCAGTCCCGTCCTCCCCCCAAAAAAAGAAAATACCACTCCCACTTAGAGTGGTTCTTCCTGGGGCAGAATATGGGTTTCTCCCTGATGCTGGGATGAAGTGTATAGTCGCGTGTGGGAGAGGTCAGCAGCAAACAGGGAGACGAGGAACGTGTCAGGCGAGGTCAGTGCCCCGGGGGATCACGAGATGGGAGATAATGTGGCTTGCTCAGCTGTAGGAGGTTTTAGACTGAAACTTGCCTCTCAGAATAGGAGTTTTCAGCTTCTGAATTTGGCTTAGCACACGTCAGGCGATAAGGGAGGCGAGCAGTGGAGAAAGTGGGAGAGGTAGTTGGGGTGTGAGGGGGGAAGGCAGTGTGTGAGGGTAGGGGGAGAGGTGGGCCAGTGCCCCTGTCGTCAGTGGTCTGCTGCCAGGCTCTGTATGTGTGCACATGTGCTGTATGTGTGCCACAGTGTATACTCTGCTGTCTGTGTGTATACGTTCGTACACGTATTCTCTGTACCGTATGCTCTTTGCTGTATGTGTACACGTGTGCGCTGTATGTACTGTATATCATGTGCTCCATGCTGTGCATATATGTGCACGTGCTGTGCGTGTGTGCTATGTACCGAATACCATATGTTCCATGCTATATGTGTGTGTATGTGCGTGTGTGCTGTATGTGTGCCGTACGTATATACTCCTGTATGTGTGTATACATACATACGTGTATTCTCTGTGTACATATGCTTTGTGTGTGTGCGTGTGCGTGTTGTGCATGTACCGTATACCATATGCTCCGAGCTGTGTATGTGTACACATATGTGCTGTGTGTACTATATACCATATGCTCCGCGCTGTGTGTATATGTGCATGTATGCTGTGTGTGTGCTGTGTGCGTACCACATACCATATGTTCTGTGCTGTATGTGTGTACATGTGCGTGTGTGTGCTGTGCATGTGTGCTCTGTATACCATATGCTCTGAGCTCTGTGTGTGTATATATTTGCACACATGTGCTCTGTGTGTACCATATACCACATGCTCCATGCTGTATGTGTGCATGCGTGCACACATGTGCTCCGTGCTGTATGTGTATATACATGTGTGTGCTCCATGATGTATGTGTGTATACATGTGCACATGTGCTCCGTGCCGTGTGTATACGTGCACACGTGTGCTCCATGCCATGTGTACTGTAAAAGGGGGCTCTTCTGATCCCATTCTAAGCACGTGTCTTAAAGCCCGTGAGAGGTCATGCTGTGGGATCCCCTGGGTAGATGTGGGCTTCACTGTGGGAGAATGAGGATGATCCTGACCAGTGCCGAGGCCCATTCTCTGTCGTCTCTGCAACTACCACGACTTATTCCAAGACAACCGTGTCTGTTGCTTGTTTTCCCCTCGTATAGATGCCCAAGTGAAAACAAAAGTCTAAACGTGTCACTTGTTTTCTTCTGTTTAGCCCCATGAAATGAAGGTCACGTCCGCCTACCTGCAGGACATCGAGAATGCCTATAAGAAGACCTTCCTGCCTGAGATGAGGTGAGCCAAGCGCGTGCTTGGTTTCTGTGACCGGAACATCTGTACAGACGGCCCCCTCTGCCCAGCAGCCCGGGAGTCCGCTCTCATGACTGCAGTGCACGTCTGTGCTGTTTTAACCTGACGTGTATGAGCGAGAATAACACACATTTCAGCTTGACTGGTGGGGGTTTTCAGTTTGCATATTTTGTCCAGACCTCTGTTGTATTTCCAGCATCATTTGAAGCTGGGAGTAAACCCGTGCTGTATCTCACAGTGGTGAAGCTCTCTGATGGTGTTGGCATCGGAGAACTCTATATTTTGACCTGAGGTGGCAGCTGAACATTCCTGCTTACCTGGAAGGCTTGCTCGATTCCGCGTGGAGAATCCATAAAAGACAAGCAATCCCTGAAGATACTTCTAAAAATTATTCTTAGAGGTTGTTTGGATACAGTGAGATCCCACAGATTCTCCTGTTTGTTTCCCTCCTCCTGCTGTCATTGTTCCTTTACTGAAAGCACAAAGGGAAACGTTGTGCGCTCTGCTCGTCATCCTGTGGTCCGTGGGCTGCCCGCATGTGAGGGAGGTAGCGGCCACTGTCGCTCGAGTCCCGCTAGAAGGTCTCTACCAGCTTTTCTTAAGTTCTTTTAAACCAAAGCCTCTTGATACCTAAAATTTTCATTCCATAGTTTAAGATTTCAACATATGAAATTGTGAATAAAAACAAAGTACATTGTAGTAATTTTGGAAGAAAAGTTTGATTTGTAAGTTGAAAACCAAGTTTTTTTACGCGTAAGCATTGATGCTTACATTACTGCCTCTCTCTTGTGATAAGCTGTTACCTGGCAGCAGTACGGGCAGGACGCTGCAGGCCCATCTTCCTGGTGTACTGCTTTAAGACCAGAGGTGCAGGAAAAGTCAGTTTTTTAAAATCTGTGCTAAGGGGAATGTCTAGAGATACATGAAAAAGCAGAAGAAACAGCTTTCATTGACCCTCGTGTGGGTTCCAAAAACTCTTGGATATCTTCTGACTACAAAAACATCAACTGAAAAATTCTCAAATAGAATTTCTAGCTAATAATGCCCAAGTTCAACTTGCCAGTCAGGGTGAGGTTTTCCTTTACTTTGCGGGTATTTTCAAGAACTCCTCAAGGGCTTCCTGGTCACAGAGTGTGTTTAGCAGCCGTCCTGAGCGTCCCTTGCATCATTTGGTTGCCAAGACTTGACTTGCAGTGGGAGTTCACCCTGCAGCCTCACGTGCTGTGTGCCCCGGCTCCCGTACGCCTCTCCGAGGCCCAGAGTGGTGCTGGTGTCCATCGTGCTGGCCGGCTGGCCCAGCCTAGCATGTTTGGCGATGCTGATCCCTGCGTGGAGTGGAGCAAAGCAGTGTTCAGATCCTTACAAGTCAGGGCAGGCGATGTGTGCTTTGTGTTTCTTCGGGTGTGGACCTCATGGATCACGCACAGAGTTTGGACATCATTGCTTGGCAGTGCCTGACATGACAGTTCCTGTGGGTGGAACGGCCACTGTGCGCTCAGCGCACCCATCCTGGTTCAGCGTACTGAGCCTGATGAGTTTCAGCACAGTGTCGCAAATGCTCTTAGCCTGGGAGGTGATATCCAGTCCTTCCCCACGGTCCTGGCCTCAGGCCCTGATCATATAGGCCAGGGTGTCTCCTGCATCCCTGAGAGGCCCCCGCTCGGCGTTCAGAGCCCTTGTTGGCAGGCAGTGCCGAGGATGTGCAGTGCTCTTTGGAGCTTTGTGTTCTTGTGAGTTCACGTGGGGCCTCACGGCCTGTGCTGAGTCCTGGTAGTACAGTGCCTCCTGCTCGGATGAGAAGCAGAGGCTCACACTTTGGGGGAGAGAGCTCCCCTCCTTCCTTCCCAGGATGTTTGGATGTTTCTCAGGTCCAGGCGTTCATGCCACCATGAGTCAGGAGGTTTAGACTTACAGAGAAAACAGACCTCTGTTTTGAATAAGAGAAGTGCTTTTAGCTTGAATGTTAGTATTTGAAGTAGAGCGGATTTACTGGACACGATTGGTGGCCACTGTCTGGGAGGCTCTGGATGCCTGTCTGCTCCTGAGCTGGCCTCACCTGTGTGAGCTCTTTCATGACCGGGACACATGGCAATGCATCATTGTCTTTTTACATGACGTTTGTGAGCACGTGAAGAACGGTGAGGCTTTAGCCGAAGTCAGCATTGGTGAGATTTTAGGAGGCAGAGTGAGCTACCAGAGGAATTTTCTGGTATTTTCTGGCCATGTCAACATTGACGCTTAAAATTGTCGGAGAACGTGTTTTTATCCTCATTACCTGATTCTGAATGTGTTGTAAGTAAGTTTGAGCGATAGCTCGGTTTAGCAGACATCGGTGCATCACTCATGAAGACGTTTACTTTGCTCTGTCTGTAAATGTCGCCATCAGCACCGCGGTTCCCAGAGACCTGGTGGTTCCTGGGACAGGTGGGTCTGGGGCGTCAGTCGGTTTTGAGTTGCTCCTTAGGCCTTGCCGATGTCCCCAAATCTGAGACCCTTGTTGGCCACCCTCTTTGTTCCGGCCTCCTTCACAAACCAGTAGGAGCGAGAGGCGAGCGCGACCCAACAGGAGGATTTGCTTTGTCCTGTGTCCTCTGTCGGTTTGTTACTGGGACATTTGGCATGGGATGCTGCTCATTATAAGCACTCAGAAAATAAAAGTTCATTGAATTGAGTCACACGGAAGATGGAAACATTAGGCTTTGAAATTGGCTCTGTAGGTTTGCAGTCGATGGTCTGGAATCTCAAATTCTGTCAGCAGAAGCCCCATCTTTGTCCCCTTGTCCACCCCATGCAGCGCCTGGTGGGGGCTTCGGAAATGTGCCGATCGCTGTGCTGGAGGTACCTATCACTGCTTTCCTGACCTGTGACTGCTATGCCAGGGAGCCACATCGATTCTGGGCGTCTCCGTTGCTGTGTGATAGACAATAACGTTTCCATGCCAGCTGCCCTCCCTGGATTGTCAAGGAGTGTCCCCAACCTGTGCCCTCTGCACACTTGGTTTAATCCTGACGTGTGTGGCTTTAGAGGGAGATCACCTTTGTGCCTTTCTCCTCATAGTGACGGTGGGAGGCCGCAGGCCCTTGAGGAGCAAATACACTGAGTTCCCTAATGATGGGTAGCTTTTACTCCAGCTGGAAGGCGGGTGCAGTGAGCGCACGTTTCCGGCCTTATGGATCCATCGTCATTCTGCTTATGGTTTCTGACCATTTTCACGTATCTTTACTGATGCAGAGTTGCAGTGACTCCGCTGCAGTGAGAAACGGTTACCTAGTCGGATGGCTTCCTTTGAATGTAGGATATAGGCTTATCTATAATCACGGCTCCTCAGAAGTTTGGGCTTAGTAGGAGTTGGTGGTAATGATGCTAATACAGGTACTTCAGCGGTACCGAGTTCATTAACCTGGGGGCTGGCTGCAAGGTGGTTCCCGGCTGCTGAAGCTGGATACCATTGCAGAGGGCAGATGGGGAGTTGAGGTTGAGCCCAGCTTGTGAAGCCTTGGACTCTATAGACTGATGCCCATCAGTAGGGAGGTGCTGTGGTAAGGACACCTAAAAGAGGGAGCGTCCTTGTTTATGCCATGCAGATGGTCTGTGGGACGTCTGTCCATGACATTACGCTGTCCCCTCTGCGGGAAGGGGGTCAGACATTTCTGCAGTGATGGGCTTTCCAGTGGGACTCCGGTCTGGGCAGCCTTGCCGGCCTCTCTTGTCGGGGTTGTGGCCTGGGATCGCCCACTGGCTGGTCTGGAGGTGGTGGCAGAGGCAGCCTGCTTCATTTGTTGGGTGCAGACTTAGCAATCTGTTGGCTTCCAGTCCTCTCCCGGGGGGGCAGTCTACCATCCGAATGGTGGTACACACGTGGTGGGGGAAATGGGCAGGCATGCTGGAAATGGCAGCCTGCTGCCCCCTTCTTTTTGGGACCTACCTGTGATTCTTCAGTGTCCAGACTAAGGGCCAAGGACTGAGGAAACTGAGCTGCTGCCTTTCTGCTGCAGAGTTGGGTTGAAACAGGTCATCGTGACACAGTTGGTTTGTCTCCTGGATTCCAGCAGCTCAAGTCACCCGCGGTGGTCCTCCAGCCCCCCTTGACTGCTTTCTGTGCCCCGTGTCCCCCTTGGCCGCTGGTCTCCTGCTCACCACGTTTCTGCTGCTGGCAGGTGCTCCTCAGCCATTCTGGCCACACGAGCCAGCATGTGTCCAGCACATTGTTCTAGCCTAAGAATGCAGTCTTAGTGTTTATAGGGGTAGACTTTAACGTCATGTGTTAAAGCTTGCAAAATTTACATTACGTTAAGCTTGCAAAATTTACATTAAATTCTCGTGTTTTCTTACAGTGAGAAATGTGAGGTTTTACAGTATAGTGCAAGGGAAGCTCAAGATGCAGAAAAGGTAAGAAGTTGGTGGGAGAGTTTATAGTTCTTAAATTTAATTTGTATATAAGGTTCTTGTAAATCGTATGACCGGTTCTGCTCCTACAGGTCTTAGAAATGTTTGTATTTCATAAGCTAAAAGAGGTACTAAGCCAACCTGTTGCACTCCCATCATGAGATTTTCATTTTCGTTTAAATAATTCAGTTTCTAAGATCCTAAAATTGTAGAAGATACATTATTAAGTGCATTTGTAAAATTCAAGTCAATCTCAGTGCAATTTTCAGGAGAACTTAATGAATAACAGCCAAAAAATTTGAAAAAGAAAGGAACATTTGCCTTTCCCAGTACAGAAACATAGTCCAAAATCATGGTAATGAAAGCGCTGTGATGTTAACACAGGAATTAATAAATAGCTTAATGGAGTGGATCAGAGAGTGGGAAACAGGTGCATGTGTCAGCACACGTGTGTGCAAGTGTGTGTTTGTCTTGACTTTGGTAAAGGCAGTGCTTTGAAGGATAATAACGAAGTAGAAGAAAATTATTTCTTAAATGTCATTGGGGCAATGGATCATCCATTAGACAAAAAAAAGGTCCCATTTTTATATATATTAATCATGAATTACTAAAATGCAAAACAAAAGGTATAAAAATTCTAGAAGAAAATAACTGGTTTTATGATCTGGGGTCGAGGCCTATGTGGTGGTATGAGCAGGACTGAAGAGGTGACTGCTGCGGTGCACACCTGCGGCGGTCAGCTCCCGGCGCGGAAGGGGTGAATGTTGCGAGGAAGGTCTTCTCCACAGAGTAGCGCCCTCGCTTAGGTCCATGTCCCGGTGCGGCCTTGGGACAGCACTGAGGACCGCACCCGGCCTGTTGTGCTTGGATGACACTATTCCACATGCTTTTGTTGCTGTGACCTGAACGTGTGTGTGTTTACACTATTTTACACCTGGACAGACTGTTCAGATGCCATGCGTCTGAGTAGAGGAACACGTTCCCTCTCTAAGACCACGCTGTGTTTTGAGTTCATAACTGAATGTATCAAATGCTTGAAACCTAAGAGAGGATCCTGAGTTTGGCATGTTTGGGGGCAGCCCCTCTGGGAGGACTGCAGGGTGCGGGGTGGGGGTGTGGAAACAGGTTATTAGATCTCTCTAGGAAGTGCATCAATTTTCTTGTTGTTCTGTTGCCTTCAGTGGCTAGGTCTTATGTTCTAGAATGAAGTCCCTGGGCAGGAATTGAGCAGTTAGTCACTGACACTGGCGCCCCCCTTCTTGATTCTTCTTTTGTCCTGTGCTGCTTCTCCCAGCCTCACGTGTAGTTTCTGCACCACTCGTGTGTTAACTGGGCCACACTGGGGGTCACCTGGGCCAGGCTCTCACACTGGGGGTCATTGCCACCCCCCAACCCCAGGGTCACCTGGGACCTGGCACCCATACCGGGGGTCACCTGAGCTGGGTTCCCATGCTGAGGATCAGTGCCACCCCCCAACCCCGGTGTCACCGGGGGCCCAGCACCCACAGGGGGTGAGCGCTCTGTCCCATTTCTCACTGAAGCCCATCTGTCTAATTTTTCTTTTTGATTTCTGCAGTGATTCTTCCTCCTATATATTTGTGGCTTACGATGTGTTAAAATGCTGTCTCATTTAAATTTCCGAAGTGGGACTCTGCATTAAAACTGGAATTGTCTCTGTCTTAGGTAATAGAGGATATCGAATATCTCAAGTATGACAAAGGGCCATGGCTCGATCAGGACGACCGGACTTTTCACCATCTGCGGATGCTGTAAGTTCCGTGCTGTTGGGAGCCGCGCAGATGGGACGAGGGGCTGGGTTTTTGAGCACAGGCCCTGGCCTGCTGTAGAAACTTACAGAAGTTTGAAGGATTTCTTTTTCAAGTTAGATGTTAACAGTGCCACCAATAATGGGGTGTATCTCCTGTTCCCTTCAGTCTCTTGCATTCTGTGGTCTGACAACTAATTAATGGATTGCCAATATTAATTCAACAGGTAAGTTTGTGTCCACCACACACCAAGCAATGTTCCAGATTTAGAGTCCAATATAACTTCCACTTTCCTCTTCTCTGGGCACTTTGTCCTCCAGCCTCCAGGCCCAGGGTGGTGGGGAGAGGGCTCTAAATCTTGCTGCTGGTTAGCTGGTCGGACAGCACCCCGCCTCTCGCAAGCACACAACGAAGTGCTCTCTCCAGCTAGTGCCTGACATCCTCCCAGGGACATTCGCTGTTCTGTTCGGCCAGCTGTGTCAAGACGGTGAATGTCACGTGCTTGGAGCCATCGTCACACTTCCCATGCCATGAAACGCATCCCTTGGTCAGGGCCACACTATGCTGATGACCGTGTGTATGAGTGCCCTCGGGCTGCCATGACTAGTAGCCACACACCGGGGGCACTAAAAACAATGGGAGTTTATTCTCCTGGCTCTGGAGTCCAGAAGCCCAAAATGAAGGTGTTGGCAGGGCCATCCTGCTCTTCAGGTTCTAGGAAGAGTCCTTCCTGCCTCTTCCAGCTTCCTGTGGCTGCTGGTGATCCTCCCTCCGCGTTCCTCGGCGCGTGGCTAGGTCACTCCCACTCTGCCTCTGTCCTCACATGGCCTTCTCCCCTGTATGACTGTCTCTGTCTACATTCCTCTCATCCTATAAATTCAGTAGTCACAGGATTAGGACTCAGGCCAGTCCCCTGTGATCACATTTTAACTTCTCTCTGCAAAGGCCCTGTTTCCAAATAAGATCACGGTCACAGGTTCCAAGTGCACATGAACTTTGGGGGGACACTACTCAACCCAGTACACCATGTGTTTTGAGGTCCCTGAACCCAACCCCACACTTGAGAAGTCACAGGAAGGACTCGGAAATCACAACGTTAGCTTTGCTCATGGCGCAGGGGATCAGCAAGGATTCATAGCTGGTCCATGAGGAGAAGGACACGGCAAATGTGGAGCAGTCCACGCGCGGACCACGATGCTCCCTCCCTCCATGAGGGACATGCCAAATGAGCTGCTTCGTTCACGAGAAAAGCAGTGCTGAACACATGGGCATGGGCGGTATTTCTGCCCACGGGGCCCATCAGATGCTCGGCACCCAGAGTTTCTATTGAGTGCTAGTCATGCTGGCACCTTCTGCCTTAGCAGCTATGCACGTTCCTGACCCCCATGAATCCCACTGTACCCTGGTGCCTGGTGTGCAGTGCCCCCGCCTTAGGGCAGTGTTTAGTAGATACCAGCCCAGGGGGACCGCGGTCTCAGGCCTGCTCTATTTAGGACAGTGGAAAGGCCTTCTGTGTGCACGTGAGCTGGGCTTCTGGCAGAAATGTCTCGGGCAGGAAGGCGAATCTAGACCCAGGAAATGTAAGCATCCTGTGAGGGTCTGTGTCTGCCCCTCCATGAAGGGTGGGACCCATGGTACTGACTTCCCCCTTTGTCTCCAAAGATAAGCTGTGCTGGAGGCTCAGCATTGGCCTCTGCCCTTGCCATGCTGGGCACACAGTGGCCGGGCCACATCCGTTTTGAGGAGCACCAGTCTGGGTGTCGAGCCCATGGATGATCTCTGGCAGAGCTGGGCCCCAAGTGCCACCTTCCTCTGCACTGGATATTTTGCTAGCTCACAGCTTTTCTTTTGATAACTACTGCACTTATTTTTCTGTACTCGATGCACCCTAATGTCAGCATATATAGAAGCCATATCCTGTGCTTGAGATGGGATAATTTCTCATGTTGAACCTATTGCTTTAGTTTTTAAAAGTAAGACCTAAAATTTTACTTATTTTTAGCAGTTTTTGATTTATGCTGGAGATGGAAGAAATAGGATATTTCATGGGAAGGATCCTATGGTTGTAGGGAGGGGTTTGATGCAGAAAGGGAAGGAGGGTTCCTGGGGGAAGGCTGTGAGTGGCCTCTGAAGGTGTGGCCTCGTGCTCCGTGGCCGTCCATGCTTCTGACGGGGTGGAGGAGGGGTGTGACCAGGGCCTGGGTGACAGGGATATACCTTAGGCGTGTGGGACTTCTCTGATGGCTGCCTCTGTCTTCATGGTGATGGAAAGTGGGTCATCATCCACGAGGGGCAGTGGGGGTGGGGAAGGGCATATTGGAGGTTTGAGGAGGCCATATTGGAGGAGGACAGGTACGAAATGTCTGGGCCTTGGCGTGGGGAGGGCCGGCCTGGAAGTGTGCTGTGGATAGCAGGGCAGGGCAGTGGGCCTGATGTCCAGTGGAGGGAGCACCCTTTCCCGCCCTCTGCTGCCCCAGTGCCCTCAGGCAGTGGGCAGAGCTGTGCATTTGAAGAGCATCAGCGGGTAGGAGAGGGCAGGAGAGCGGAGAACCATACAAAAGCGAATGAGTGTGATGGTGAGAGATTGAATGTGGGTGAGGCTAGGTGGAGAACACAGAAAAGGTGGTTGAGCTCAGTGCATGAGAGGTGGGAGTCACACCCACTCACACAGGTCCAGGATCAGGTCCGGTCACCTGTGGTTCCAGCACATTGCACGTGGTCTTGCTCCCCGTTGGGAGTAAAAGCAGGGTGAACTGGGTGCGGTCGTATGAACACACTGTACAGCCCTCTGTGTGTTGGAGAACTGTTCTCCGGAAAACGCACACCAGTCTGCGAGCTTGACCATCCTCTGGACGTCATAGACTGTGTAGTGCAAACAAAAAGCTAATGGAAATTTTGTGATTTTGACACAAAAGATAAGTGTTTGCTTTACTTTGCATTCTATGAACATGAACTTCAGTTTATATTTTTTTGCCTATTTTTCATTTGTGAATTTTGTATTTATATTTATTGACCTTTTTTAGGGATCCCTGGGTGGCGCAGCGGTTTGGCGCCTGCCTTTGGCCCAGGGAGCGATCCTGGAGACCCGGGATCGAATCCCACGTCGGGCTCCCGGTGCATGGAGCCTGCTTCTCCCTCTACCTGTGTCTCTGCCTCTCTCTCTCTCTCTCTCTCTCTCTCTCTCTCTCTGTGACTATCATAAATAAAAAAAAATAAAAAAAAAAAGATATATTTATTGACCTTTTTTAAAAACCAGCTTTTTGTTTTATTGGATTTCTCTATTTTTCTGTTTTCAGTCTACCTGATTTCTGCTCTAGTTCTTATTTTACTAACCTGCTTTCTTTAGGCTTCATTCATTCAACAAGGAAGGAAGCCTTGTTCTCTAGGGTAGAGGCCTTGATGCTCAATTTCAGGTCCTCATGCGTGCACCCAGTGCTGTCGGCCACCCTCCAGTCTAGTCCCAATTGTGATCTGAGTACAAGCAGCGTGTGATTTCTGCTCATTTGCACTGGTGCAGGGGCTTTACGTGGCTGGGAGTGTGTTCCGTGCAGATTCGTGATCCAGTTGAACTTAGGAAAAACGTGCGTCCTCCTGTTGAGTGGAACGAGGAGGTGTCAGTGTCGGGGGCACCAGGCTGCGTGATGGGGGTGTCAGCTCATCCATGTCTCCCCGGCTTCTCTGCTCACAGGGGTCTGTCCACCGGGGAGGGGGCGGCGAGCTCCCCAGCCACAGCAGCACGTCAGCCCCTTGCGTGCCAGCTCCTGTTTTTGCCTCCTATAGTTTGATGCTCTGCTCTCAGGTGCTTGCAGCGGTTGTGTCTTCGTGGAGGACTGACCGTTTTCTCACTGCGGCATGCCCTGCTTCGTGCCCGGTGATTGTTCTCATTCTGCAGTCCCTGTGTCTGCACGCTTGCCTCTGTTCCAGCTTTGGTTGGTGTAGGCGTCTTCCTCCACCCCTTTCCTTCGACCTGAGTCTTGTTTACCGTGGGTTCCTTGTAGCCAGTGTTGATCCGGGTCTCATGTTTTTATCTGTTCTGACAGCCTCTCTCCTTTAATTGCTATGTTTGGACGGTTCGCTTTTAAAAAGAACGTTGATACATGTGGATTAACGTTTACGGTGTCTGTCACTCTTTTCCGTTTGTAGCCTTTGTGCTTTGTTTTCTTTTCCTCCTTTTTTCTGCCTTCTCTGTTGTAACAGAACATTCAGTGTGATTCCATGTTCTCTCCCCTCCTAGCAGACCAAGTGCCTGCCTCGTGTTGTCGTAGCTCTGGGGCCCCCGGGGTGCATTTGCAGCTTGTCTCCATCCGCTTTCCGATGGCCCTGCCGCCTCACGGGGTGAGCAGAGCAGAGCGTTCCCGCTTCCTCCCTTCCATCCAGGTGCCATCATCTGCCAATGCGTCGCCACTCTTCTTCCAGGACAAGTAATTGATTTTCAGGGATATTTTGTTGTTGTAAGGATAGGAGTGATGGCCTTCAAGCTCTTGTTGGAGCTGAAACTGGAAGTCTCTGTTTTTAAAAACTGGTAAACTTTTTTTGTTTAGATGCCTATATGTGTAAATGTTTTTGTGAACTTATGTAAACAGAGTATGCATCGTCTCATTCTAAACCTTGCTGAGAACCCTGTGTCCTTTGTTTTAGCTGCTGTGTAGTGTCTTCCTCTAGGTCTGAAGCCTCGAGGTGTTAGCCTGAATCAAGTTACAGTGTCAGCACTGGACCCAGAAGCTGTTCCAGAAACGTTTTCCTGAGGCCACAGCACTGCTGCCTGGTGGGGGCTTCCCTCACTTTACAGGTGTGGAAGCCACGGCTCAGGAGCACGGACCTGCCACGGGTGGGGAGCGGCCAACATGAGCCTCCCTGTGGTCCTGAGCACAAACCATGCCGCCTCCCTTCCTCTCGGTGGCTCAGGCTAGGATCCTGGCGGGGTTGTCCCCTCCTCCTTCAGCTGTCATGCTGCCAGGACCCTCCTTTTGCCTGACGGCCCCCTTACCACACACCCTAAGTGACACACTAAGGTCTGTGTGCTTGTCCCTGGTGATTTCACACCTTGTCCTTTTCTTTCATGACTTTTGCTGTCCTTGGGGTTTAATCCTTTCATTCTTTTTTTCTTTTAACTTTTTTTTTTTTTAATTCGACAGAGCATGTATGTGCGCACACAAGCAGGGAGGCAGCAGGTAGAGGGAGAGGGAGAAGCAGGCTCCCTGCTGAGCAGGGAGCCCAGTGTGGGGCTCCATCTCAGGACCCGGGGATCATGACCTGAGCAGAGGGCAGATGCCCAACCGACTGAGCCACCCACATGCCCCTGGTTCCCTCATTCTTGATATTTATTCCTGCCATCTATTATTTCTTACTCCTTCTCGTCCTGTGTGCACACACCCACCAGGTTAATTTTCATAAAAATGTCACAGTGGCCCTGTTTTCCCTTCACTCTGGATCCTTCTGTGGCCTGCCTTCATTTAGTCGTGAATCCAAATTTCATTTCTGAGTAGTTCAGAATCCTGATCATCTGGTTCTACCTCTTGAATCTGTTACCTCCTCTACCTGCCTGGTAATTATCTAAAAATCCTAGTTTATGTCTAAGCCTTTCCCCCCTGAATACCTTGTCTTAACTTCTCCCTGCTTTATTTGCAATTCTGGTTGGCATCAGCGACAGCTGGACACAGACGTCAGGCAGCATGTGAGGACGTGGCTGGCTTCATGCCCTGCTGTCCCACTGAGGCCAGGTGCTGGGCCAGGGCCTGGTGACTTATTCCACCGATATCAGGGTCGTGTTCATTTGATTCCAGACTGTGTCCAAAATGGTGTCTTCAGATCATGATTTTGGTAATCACTTAGTTGCGTTTTTGTCTGGAGAAAGATTCAATAATTCCCTTGAAGTTTACAGATGACAGCATCCAATTCACTGTTTTGATTTATTTTGCTATAAATGGCCTATCACTCCTTCTCCCCATCTCTTGCTCCCCTGCCCCCCGGATATTTCATAACAGTGTGGAACGGTAATTGTGTTTATTTTCATGTGAGTGTCATTTCTTAATTTGGGGACTCACATGAAAATTATGACCAATTTTCTAAGATAATTACTGTAAACATCCCATTTACTAGTTATACTCATTTTGTCTAGAACCTGACCAAATTACTGGTTTAGTGCATTTTTGTTCCATCTCAGTTACGTATGCCGGTGTATAATTAAGTGTGTGTGAGCTTATGCTAAGAGACAGTAACTGTATTTGTCAAGCTGGTAGCATTTTGTGTCCATATGCATACCCCATGACTTACTGGCTGGCGCCCGCCATGCTCACCTCCATTCCTGTGTTGGGGACTGTGATCCCGAGGCAGGGCTCCACGTGTGCAGGGCTCCGAGCCCCTTCCTCCTGCTTCCCCAGAGCCTGGGCCGCCCTCCTGCTCACCCCATTTGCTTCATCACAGACACTTCTGCTTCCTGTGACTCGGGGACACAGGGTCCTTGTAGTAGGAAATCCCAGTAGTGCCAAGCCAGTGGGATGTGAATCTAGTATCAGAGTGTAGGGTTCGGACAGAGCTTTGCAGTTCAGGACAAGCCAACAGATAGACTGTAGACATGGTTTAGAGCAGGGATAGACATTCTGTTAATTGGGAACCAGTGTGAGCCATAAAACATAATTTACTAGGTATTTTTTCTGTCTTTTCCTGCCTCATTCTTTTAGAATATGTGGCACACCGCCTTGTGTTGTAAATCAAGCTGCACTACTCTTCATCATCTTCTTTGGGCACTTTGGCTTATGATGTTAAGAGGATATATTATCCTCAGCCAGTTTCTGAATTCTTCTCAATTAGACTAAGTGCTTTGTGAACGGGATGTTTTCTTTCTCCGCTTTTTGCTCCCTGGGTCATAAAGTGCTTCCCATCGTCTCTGTTCCTTACTTATCGTCAATCTAGAGTAAATCTCGTTGATGGGAGGTTATGACTTTTGGGATTTACGGGAGACATAACACCATAGGCTCATCCTGATAGTCACTGCTTAAGTTCATGGTGACAAATTGACGGAGCAGCTTAGCCAAGTTTAAATAAGTTATAGACAGTTGCAGATTTTTTTTTTTTTTTTTTTTTTTTTTAATGTTCGAAAACAGTTGGAAACCTATTTGTTGAAAGATGCACTGTTTTTGGGGGGAGGTTTCGTGTAGACTGTACTTCAGCCGGATGAGGCATAGATGGCACTGTTGCTCTGCATATTGTGGACCAGCTCCTAGGCCAACAATGCCTTTCAGATTTTCCAGAATTCTGTGGGTTTTTCACACTATTGAGAAAACCAAATCCTCCACCTCGATATTTGTTAACGTTCAAATACATTAATTTCATTTTAGTGGAAATGGTTTATTGTGATATCACTTGAAAAATCATCTTTACAAAACAGTAAGAATAATTTGTTAAAAATAAAGAAATGTGTATTTGTGCATTATCTACAGTAGCCTACAAAGATCTAGTGGAAACAACTTACTAGGAGGGCTGAGAAAGAGTCCTCCTCTTGGAGTCGATATGTTGTAGCCACTTGGGTGCCCACATAGATACGCTTGGGAAGATAGCAGGTTTGCATTTCCTTGGGTGATACTTGTTACCAAAGTATTAGTCCGTGTGTGACAGTTTGTACTGGTGACACTCAGGATGTACCTTTTCCTGCCCATTGCTCTTGTTGGGCCTGCCGCAGGTTCTCGGTAGGAGAGGGCCCCAGGAGCCCAGGCCCCGATGGGATGGGACGTTCTGACCACGGCAGTCTGCTCCGGGTGCCAGTGGGCACTAGCTTGGGGTTTACGTGGGTTTGGACTCTATCATCAAAGTAGCTGAAAGCCAGATGCTTTTAAAGAACTTCCATTTGGGCCATTGTAAACAGAAACATCTTCTGCCATTATAACTCATTAATGGGAAAGTGGTCATTTAAAATAATTATTTGCTTTGTTTTGAACCCTAAAGAAAGGAGACTTTATTTAAGTGTTTCTTTCTAAAAGCCCCCAAAATGTTTTTCATCTTCAAGTATAGTGGTCATATTCAGACTAAACTTAATTTGAAATAAGCAGTTGTAACACAGTATAAATATTTTAGAGTTGAGCAAAATAAAGTGGTGAAACAAGGAGCATATCCTATGATTTGTATTTGTCAGTGCCAAACAAGGCAGAGAGTTAGACCTTTACAGGCCGCGGGTACGCCCGGCCGTCCTGTGTGGGCCTGCCCCACCCTATGCTCCTGACTTCTCCGTGGCCCTTCTCCTCCTGGAATCTTTCAGGCAGGACAGCAAGAAGCTGCGTGGTAAATCTGGAGGGACCAGAGTCTCTTGCTGCCTTTCCCTGGAGATTCATAAATTTTGCATGTTTGTAATGAGGGCGCACTATGTGCATGACACTGTTGTGGATGGCGTTGGGTTTAGTGTTTTATTTGTGCCATTCCTGTGTTTAAAACACAGCGTGGCTCCTTTTTTATTCTTCCAAACCTCACCCATTCCCAAAAGGTGATCCTCTCTGTCTGCTCAGGCTTTTGGAAAACTCTCCTCAGGTTCTGAAGGTCGCTTCAGAAAAGCAGCTGCACACAGACCTCACGGTCTTTGGGATGAAGGTTTGCGTCTAGAGGACTGCCCTGGGGGTGAATGTTATTTATTTGGATGTATGATTTTTTTTTTCTAATTACCCTTACAGCTTATTTTGTTATATTTATTTTGATGGTTTAATGAGATCTCTATTTGTCTTATTTTGTAGGGTTCAGAATAAGCTGGAGGTGCTGAATTACACAACCATTCCTATCTATCTCCCAGAAGTCACAATCGGAGCGCACCAGAGTGACCGCATCTTCCATAAATTCACACAGGTGGGATTCTGAAGCCAGGTGAAGCTGTCTGCTGTGGGCCCCCGTGAATGGCACCTGGGTCACGGCTCTGAAAAGTAGCTTTTGTGGGTTTTTTTGCCTCTTTCAGTGAAGGAGATTCCTTTTCATTGAAGTAATTCTTTCTTCCCCTCACGGTCATGTCTAAAGCTGATACAGCTCCTCCCTCCGCAGGGTGGCGTGTAGTGGGCTGCCCTGGGGAGGCGTGTCGCAGGCAGCCTTCTTCGTCAGCATGTTATCTTGATCGCAACGTACCATCTGCTCTTTAGCTCTTGTCAACGTGTCTTCAGTGTCAAATTGTACTTGGGGTATTGCCTTACTCCTTATGCTACGTCCATCCATAAAGGATGAAAGCGAACGTTCCTACTGGGGGTCGGCAGAGCAGGTGGGAGAGTGCAGGGGTGGGGCGCGCAGCTGGGCCAGGGTGAGGCAGAGCTCAGGAGGCTCCGACTGTGTTATTGATCGTCTTCTCTGGTTTCCATACCTTTTTAGTGAATTATTGGTTTCCAGGATCATTTGTGGAGGGTCATTTTAGGCAAAATTCCATGAACTGAGGGGATGGATACTCGTGAGTTGTGTTGTGGAAGCCGGCAGATGAGGGAGAGACTTCTCCAGGAATCCTGACGTCAGTGGAAGACTAAGGACACGATCCATTTCTGCATCAGCTGTGGTTGGGGGGTTGTTATTGGCAGATGTGTGAAAAGATTACATTTAAATTAGATCGCCAAGCTGAGCAGCCAACATTTAGATAAGTTTAAATCTTAAATATTTTTGCATTGCTATAATTCTGTGATGCTTGCAAATTGCTTGAAGCACTGATTGGATGTCCGAGTATATCCCGTTGCTTGCTCTCTTACTTGAGATACTTGGCATGTTCTTTAATAGAAGTTCTTCTGGTTGTTTTGAAAGTGAGTGTATACGATGTTGGAATTTGGGGAAGTACATAAAACCATGAGGCTATCACTCAGCAGTACCCACATTAGCATGTTTGCACACTACTTCTTTGTGACTGATGTGGGTGTGTAAGTGTGGGTGGCAGCGGTGGTAGTGTCTGGGGGCTGGGCTGGCCTCTCCCTGTGCTTGCAGGTGGTTCCTGCTCTGCAGTGGATGCTCACCAAGGTCCTGCTGAGCCTGGTGCACAAGCCCTCATGACTCCCACCTTGGTCCCAGCAGCCACCATGAGACTTGGGTCGGCGCCCCTCTGTCTTGCCAAAGCCTCATGCTTGTGTGCACAGCCTGTGGTGCCACGCCCACCCCTGTGGCCCTGAACGGTGGCTCCCACTACCCAGGAACCCGGCCAGGCCCTGGGACATGGGAGTCCTGGCTTCCAGGGAGCCCCCTCTCTTGCCGAAGCCTCGAGGGCGGCCACTTCTGTCTCCCCCATGCTTGTTGGTCCAAAGCACTAGTGCTTTGGGCTTTGAGGTGTGTGCACACAGGAGATACATAGTAAATTACCTAGTGAGAAATTTTTACCCTTTTAAGTTAAAAAAAAAAAGTCATCTGATTATGTCAGTGTGTTGACTTACTAATAATAGAGCTTTAACATCTCTGTTATTTTTGATGACCTCACTTTTAGACAAGGAAACCGTAGGCTGCAAGCTCAGATTTTGGAGTCACTGATAGGTGGTAATGATTAGTAACTTTTTCTTATGCTCTCTGTTTGATGAGCGGTGCTGGCTTTCCATTTGTGTGACTGATACAAAGCTTCCTCTCTAAATTACTTAGTTTTTCTAAATGTAAGCAAGGAATTTGGCTTGCAGCTATGACCCCAGTGTGGAGGGGGCCTCAGATGACTTGAGTGGCCGAGCTCCACTATCGACCACAGGTAGGGCACGTGCAACAGCATAGACAGGCTCAGGGGGGGCTCGTCTGTGGTGGACAGCCTGCCACACCACGGAGGGTGTTCTTGACGTGGGTGGGCCCTCTGGGTGGCCCCGCTCAAAACCAGTCAACTCCCAGGTGACCCCCAGCCCTGGCCATCATAATGACAATTGTGGGACACGTGGGGACTGTCAGAATTACCTCTATATGGAAGGTGGATGTTTAAAAGTCCCAGCATGTAAAGAGAAAGAAAAATGCGTGCTAGCAAGTAGACAGCTGGTTTCTCTCTAATCTGTACACTGCCTTTTCTTCCCCTGCCTTGGTGGGTCTCTAGTTCACGGGTGAGTAGGAGGTACAGGTGGCTGTCCCAGTCTGCTTCTGCTCTCATGGAGGAAGTTCTCAGTAATTCACCACTAGGGTTACGTTTGCTCTAGGTTGATGTAGATATTCTTTAAGAACTTAAGGAAGTTCCATTTTATCAGTAGTTGAATTTTGGTCACAAAATTGGGTATTTTTTTTATCACTTGTCTGCTCTACATGATTTTTTTTCTCCTTTTTCTTTTTTAAAGATTTTATTTATTTATTCATGAGAGACACACAGAGAGAGAGAGAGAGAGAGACAGAGACACAGGCAGAAGGAGAAGCAGGCTCCATGCAGGGAGCCCGACGTGGGACTCGATCCCAGGACCCAGGGTCAGGCCCTGGGCTGAAGGCGGCGCTAAACCGCGGAGCCACCCAGGCTGCCCTCCTTTTTCTATTCATGTGGTCAGTTACACTGTGAGGCCAGCCTTGATTTCATGGAGTCCCACTTTGTGTATCCTCTTTGTATGTAGCTGACCCAGTTCATGTATTTAATTTAGGATTTTTGTACCTATATTCTTGAGAAACTGGATGATAATTTCCCTTTGCTGTGACACACTCCCAGGAGTCATCAACACATGTTGTCCACATCACGCGGACACCCAACACTGAGTTGAGGTGGGATCGTCATTTTTGCTCCCTGAGAATTTGCATAAGATGAGCATTACCTCTTCCTTCAGTGTGTGCAAGGATGGAGCTCCACTGGAACATTCTACAGTGTAGATTCAGTTTCTTTACTAAATATGGAATATTCAGTATCCTGTCCTTCCTTGGGAAAGTTGTATGTATCAAGGAATTTGCGCCTTTTCCTCAGGTATTCCATGACACTTCTGAGGATGACAGGACAGGCAGTGTCTGAACGTCCCTCAGTTTGGTTCTGTTTGCTCTTTGCCCAGGACTGGGCTTCAGCCGTCTGCCTTTTCCAAGGAGCCTCCCGGAGCTCATCACGTGGGGCCCTCACGGGTCAAACGGACTCTGATCACTTGGCGGAGGTGCTGTCATCGTTGTCAGTTACTCTCTTACTCCTTGTAATTAATCTTTTCAGGGAAAGTACTTTGAGATGTTGTCAATGTCCATTTCCTCCTTGGACTGCCAGTGGCTTGAGCCTCCACTGATTGTTGTGGCTCCGTTGTTAATATGATGGTCACCAAATTGTCGCCTTCCCACTTCTGTCCCTCACCCAGTATTGCTTACTGTTCAGTGTAAGCCAGTGCTTTCTCTTCTCCCTGCAGATTCGCTTATTTGGACTCTTAGGCCCACACACCTGTATTTACTTCTGCCTCTGGGTGCTGGCAACTCTAGGCTCGGTAGCGCAGCAGGGTCCGGGCACCTCCTCACATTGCGAGGGGCCTGGCTCCCACGGCCTTGGGGTACGGGCATCCTGGGTTGATCGGAGTGTGACTGTTGCATACACGCTTGTCGGCCGCAGTGAGCACCTGTGTCCTGGCCCCCTGCGGGGGGCCCCCACCACATGCATCTGGACTTCTGTCTCGACTTTGCTTGGGGGTTCCTGATGTTCTTTGGCTGACATTCGTTGCAGTTTCAGAAAAGACTGGCTAGGACCTCTTCAGTGTGGCCTGCACCCCTCTCTGTGTGCTCCTCTTACTGGGCTCTCCTCAGCCACGTGGACGGTTGTGCGTGTTCTGTGCCCTTGGGCACTTCCCTCTGTTTTTCATCCTGGGTTCTCTGAGCTTCAGCCAGCATGTTCTTCTCATGTGGCTTCCAAGGAGCTCATCGTCCCAGCTCTTTCTCATTTGCTCTCAGACCTGCCTTTCCTTGTTTCCCAGTTTAATTTTAATCATAGTCCTGTTTGATCCTAGAATTTCCATTTTTTCTAATGTCAAGTTATTTGTGGAGATTAGTTTGTAATCAATTTCTTGAGCACATTAATCACAAAGTAATCTGGTGACTGCTCCACCTAGACCACTTGCCCCGGTCCTTTCATGGCTGGTGATTCAGTCCTGTTTTTCCTTCCTTTAAGTGCCAGTTGTTGTAAAGATAGCTGGAAGCTATGGATGGCATTCTCTTACCTGAGGAGGACACAGGTGCTATTTCCTGGCTGGTCACCAGAGTCCATTCACAGGCCAGTGTAGGTGTGCCCCTCCCCTGCAGCTCCTCAGGCCCCCAGCTACCCCTGTAGGAGGGGGAGGACCAGGCAGCTCTTCTTTTCTGCTTTCCTCCCTTGGACCTGGAAGCTCCCTGCCTTGGTGCCTTTGCACAGGTTTTTTCCACATAGTGCCCGTCTCTCCTGGTGGCTCAGGTGGGGAGTGTCATCGGCACCAGTCCACTGAGCCCTGGATCTGTTAGCCTTTTGAACCACAGACATGGTGGAGGGACTTGGCAGTTGTTTCCCATTATTACTGTGTCCTGTGTGTTAATGTCTGATCTTTAGTTTGTGAGTATTCGGAGAATCTACTATGTTGGACTTAGGATTTTAATTAAATGTTTATAAATCCTGAAATTTTTAATTTTATAATTTCTAAGCATTTTTAAAAAGTATTTTTAGAATAGTATTAGATTTGCAGGGAAGCTGTGAAGCTGCTGGAGAGTTCCTGTGCGCCCCGCACACCTGTGCGCTGTGTCGTTGCAGGGATGAACCAGCATCCGTACAGTACAGTTTGCTAGAGTCCATACTGTATTTGATTTCCTTAGTTTCCCTGATGCTCTGTTTCTGTTCCAGGACGCCATCCAGGGACCACATGACAATGAGTTTGGGATGTCTCCCAAAGCTCCATTTGGCCATGACTGTCACGTTTCCTTGTGTTTAATCCTTATGTCAGTTTTAAGGAGGGCAGATCAGGTACTTTGTAGACTGTCCCCCAGGTAGGGTTTGTCTGACGTTTTTCTGAAGTTTAGCCTGGGTTTATGTTTTTGGAGAGAGAGCCCCCAGAGGTGAAGTGCCGTTCCCATCACATCACGGACCACACACATGTCACCGCTGGTGTCGGCCATGCAGGTGCGCGTTCCCTTTGCAGAAAGTGAGCGTGCGTATGGTAGGCTTTACGTGTGTCCACTGAGTGGGAACTGTGTCAACATTTAGAGGAACGCTAATGTTTTTAAAGGAAATCCAGTTGCTTGATATTTAAAAAAAATGATACAATTAGATAGAACATAAATAATAGTGACCATTTGCTCTCATTCGCAGGTGTGCACACCCATTCTTACCAGGTGTCCCTCTGGAGAGCACCTGGCGGGGGGCGTGGGGATGAGTGATGCAGCCGTTATGCTGATTTCACATGCAGCAGCTGCAGAGCTGGGGAGAGCTGTAGCTCCCAGAAGAGGGGTCCCCGGCCAGGCGGCAGAGCTTCCTTCTGGAAATGCTCGAGGGAGCAGCAGGTGCGGCTGGTCTGCCTCTGAGACCCCTGACACACTGGTTGGTTTGCTGTGGGGGAGGCAAGTGAGCAAGCAGTGTGGGGACATTTCACAGAATTGTTTCCTTCAAGAGGAGGAGTTGTTCAGTGTTGGAGCAGAGGGCATGTTGTGGCCACGTATTTCCTGGAACAAGTGGGTTGGTGGGCGCCGTTATGGCAGGGACCCTCAGAAGTCGACTGCCCTGCTTGGCTGTCATTTTGTAGGAAGAAAAATTTTTGTAATGTTGAAAATGTGTTTTAGCCAAACTACCAACAGCATGAGAAGTTTCTATAAACTAACTCACGCAATAAAGGTGATAAAATTACTAAAGTCACACCTCATAATTTCATGAGGAACTTGAAATGTATTTGCACCGCGCTTACAGAGACACTTAGGACAGAGGAGGTGGTGCTCTGCACGTTGTAGCACATCCATTACGTATTATGCATATTTTATAGTAGACACTGAACTTGCTGGTACTTGTGGTTAGGAATTATTGGATAGCACTTCTGATTCTTGGAAGCAGGAGCAGCGCACTGACCTTTTGTTTTTAATTAAGTGTTATAGTCTTCCTTTCTCTTTTAGGATCTTTTTGCTCTTTATGTCTTTGCTGTTTTGGGTCTGGGCTTAAATTTCTTTTCTACTTATACCAGCGCTTTCTGGGTCTCGTTGATGGGATATTTTTCTTGCTTATATTTTCAGTGGCTTCTCTTTCTTGGGTTCTGTATCTGGTGACGCTGGGTTTGGAGAACCATCAGACTTTGTCATTTATCATTTCTTCTGATTCTTACCCGTGGCAGCTTCTTCCCTTCTGTGCTTTGGACACAATGGACACTGAGTTCATGCTTTGTGGGCATCTCTCCATGGGCATTTAGTGAGAGTCCCTCCTAAATCCAGGATGCCAGGTTCACTTTGAATTCAGATTAAGCCGCCGTACTGTTTGGGTGTAAGCATACCTCAAACGTTTCATTCGCCGGGGCATCCGACATTGTTTGCCAGCTCTGGCCGCCCCGCTCCTGGAGAACTGTTTGCTGCTGGCCTGAGACTCACGATGAGCAGGGACTCCGGGCCCCAGAGGTGGTGAGATTGGAACCCCACCCCCGTGTGGACAGACTGGCTGTGGGTCCCGAGATGGCAGCTGAGGTCCCCTGGCAGGGCAGAGGGGCTCTCTTCCCTTCCTCTGACGGTGCTGTCCTCCTGGGGTGTGCTGCTCTGGAGGGAAGGCCCTGCCCATGCTCCACCTTGCTCAGACCAGCGTCTTTGCCTTCTGTCTCCGGGCAGCTCTTCCCGTGTCCCCAGGGCCGCAGAGCCTTCAGCTCACTGCTCTGGTTATCATCCTGCTCTTCATTTTTAGCCCCTTGTGATTTCTTGCAGAGCTCAGCAATGCATTTAAAAGCATTTCTCGAGGTTTTATATCAAGAGCTCTTTCAGGGCATGGGGGCTGTTGTTTTGCTGGAAATGGAAAGCCTCTCTGTTTATGCTCTGAAAGCCAGTTTTGGTGTTGGTTTGTCCTGTGCCCATGCTGCAGAGGAGCTGAGTTGGAAGCTCTGTGTCTCTAGGCTCAGTAGTAGGTGTTTGCTCAGTGAACCCCCAGGATAGAGAATTCATGAAATCCCCAGAAGAAAGACTTTGTATCTCCTGTTACCATCAGAGAACCCTGTCCAGGGGACGTATTCAGATGTCGTGGGAGCACTAAGATATTTCGAGGAGTTACAGTCTACCCCTAACACTTGCTGCTAAGCCTGACACTGCCGCCGCCACTCCCCCAAAACGGTCACCTCCAACATTTTACGTTTACTCAGTTATCATTTGGCAAGTATTTGTTGTTCCAGGCACTGTTCTAGGCATTGGGGCCACATCAGGGACTGAAACAAAGTCTTTCTCTCCAGGAACGTATGTCCTGGTTTGGGGGAAGGAGGGACAGATGATAAATATATAGTAGCTCATCAAAGTGTTACAGGGCAAAAATAAAGTTGTCTCGGGTGGGAGGTGTGCTGCAGAGAGGGATAGAGGGTACCTGCAGAGGGTTGTGGGTGAGGGTACCAGCCTCACCCACAGGCAGGGGTTGGGAGGTGGAGGCAGGCTGGACACAGTCTGGGGAGAGAAGAGCCCACCATGGTGAAAGGAAGGGGCTGGGGGTGGCAGGCAGAGCTGGAGGTGAGGTTGGAAGGTAGCAGGGCATGACCAGAGGGGCCGTAGGCAGTGCCGTGAGGACTGGGTTGTCGTTTTCATGAGACTAAGCCAGTGCTGTGTTTTGAGAGTGACAGCATCTGAATTATGTGTAGGAACAATCGCTCTGCTTGCCATGTTGGATTTGGGTTTGCTGGAAGGGAGCAGAGAAACGGGGGTGAGAGATGGTGGGGACATGGCTCTGACCTCCGGGCAAGCTGCATTCCCTTACCCAAGAGCCCCTGTCTGCAGTGGCAGTGTTGCTCTTTCCCGTTAGTGGAATTTGTTCTTCTGTGTCAGGTTTGCAGCTGAGTAAGCTATTGTCCAAGGGTTCCAGCGCAGGAGGGTGCTCAAGGGAGGGACGTGGCCTCGGGGTAGGGGTGGGCGCCTTGGCTGGCACTGGGCATGGTGTTTGTCTCACTGCTTTCCTTCTAGACCTGCGGGGGGCATGGTCCCCGGAGTGAGTGTAGACCACACTGGGAGCTGTCCTCTGAAGTGGAGGGGTCGTAGGGTGCTAGCTGGGCTGTTGGGTCGGCGGGGGCGGGGTGGGGGGGAGTTGTAAGAGGGAAGCTGCTTACTTGGACATTGGGTTTCGTTGGGCCTCAGGCAACATCATCACGGATACCTGTTACCTTTATGTTCACTGAATTCCCCGATGAACTTGGATGAACCCAGAAGGCCTGACTCACTAGAGAACTTTCCAGGGGACACCCTGTCCCCTCTGTCTGCATGCTGGACTGGTGCTGTGGTCTAACCTGCGTGCAGACCACGTCCTCCTTGTCAGTGGTACTCACGGCAGCGCCTGTCCCAGGCTTGTAGAGCATGGTGACCTCTGGGAACATGGGGCGTGTCCCCTTTCCTTGACCCTGGGCTACTGCACCTGCCACCTCCTTGTCAGGCTCAGACTCCTCTGTTTTCAGGACTTAAGTAGATTCTGCAGTTACGGTGACAGGTGCCATTGGCATAGCTGTTGAAGTGACCACTGACCCATTGCAGCGGGGTGGGGGTGGTTGGTGGGGAGCAGAAGTGCCCTGGCCACCAGAGGAGCTTCCTGTTCCCCTGCAGTGTGCTGGCCTGGGGCCTGGGGCCTGGGGCCGGGCGGGTGGGCCTGTTAGCCGGTGCGTGGGCAGCAGGGGAGGGCGGGGCAGCTGGAGTAGAGCCGCTCCCAGGGCCAACAGGCCCTGCTGCACCCGCACGGTGCTTGTTTACCTGCTGGGGAAGGTCGAGGGTGGTGCAGGCTGCCGGGCCTGGAGAGATCTGGGTGGAATGGTAGAAGTAGGCTTTCCCTATTTCATCGGCCTATTGTTTTATTTCAAAAGGCTGAGACGTTCTCAGTCTGTTTATGGGCAAAGGGGCAAGAGCCCGTGTGAGGTGAGGGAGAAGGTGCAGGAGGGCCAGAGATTGTGGAGGCACAGAAGGGGTCCCCAGCACACTGGGCGGGTGTGGCCACCCCAGAGGGGTCCACAGCGTTCCCACAGGGCAGGCCGGGGCTCCTGTGGGAGGAGCCCCCTGGAGGGAAAGAGGAGCCCTGCCCAGTAAGACCAGGGTGGATCAGGCCCCTGTGGTGCCAGAGACCCTTCCCACTGGTCGGCCGCTGGCCCGGCGCGTGGAGAACCTGCCTGGAGGGAGGCGGTGGAAGGGGGGGGCAGCAAGCTCAGCTCGGTGCCGGGCACGCACGCCACCCAGCACGGGGCTGCGGGCACCAAAGCCTCTTGTTCCCTAGTTGACATCACTGGTGCTCCTTCCAGGGCCGGGTTTGGGGGTAGATGATAGCTGTTTGACTTCCTGCGTTTACGTCTGCGTAAGACCAGCACTTTAGTGTTTAGTGTCGTGTCCCACGTGAGTGTCTGGGGATAGAGTTCCCCCGGAAGACGTCTTGACCACCTGTCAAAGGTGACGTTCTCCAGCTACTGAATGTTCATGTGTCACCTTTGCACAGTGGTCCCTGTGGGTCCTGTCACCTGTGTGGCTTTCTCTCAAGCCCGCCGGTGGGGACGATGGGAAGATTGCCACCCTGAGCCCCAGGGCAGTGCTGGCCCACCCAGACTGTGGCAGTGCGGGCCGTGGAGGTGACCCCCGGTGGACTCCGGACCCCTGCCCCTTAGCTGGCCTGCCAGAATGTGTTCACAGGGTCACTTTAAGGAGAGCGGGTGTGTGGCGGCCTGCAGCCAGGGCCCCCACAGCATTGTCCGGCTGCCTGTCCTGTGTCCCCCAGCCTGGGCCTTGCTGCCCCCCTGAGCTGAGGCATCCCTTGGGCTGAAGAGTCCCGCTTCCTCCCGTGGCTGGACAGACTCTGTGACGCGGGCCCGAGTCTGCGCAGCGTCCGAGTCACAGGGTCCGGCCGGCTCATTTTGGCTCTTGGGGTTTTCTGATTTTTACTTTTGCTCGTGCTCGTAGTCTGAGGTACAGCGTTTGTACTTGGGCACAGCAGTCTGAGGCCGTGAAGTGGCCCAGGGCCGCAGGGTTCGACTCTGTTTCTCCCGGCTGCTCTGCCAGCCTGCAGGCGACGCCCCGTTCGGGCTCTGCACCGAGGATGGAGTTGGTGTGGTGGCGCCGCTTCCCGCCCCGCAGAGCAACGAAGAGGCCTTGCCGCCGGTCGCTGGGAGCTCTCCGGTGCCAGTGTTCCTCTGGTGCCCGTTCCCTGCACGCTCCATGTCCTGTGCCAAGGACGCAGGGACAGACCCGGTGCCGTGCCCTGGAGACCTGCCGGCCGCTGGGAACCACACACACGTGGGCAGAGGACATGACGTAGTTCCCAGGCTCATCGGTGTCAGATTTCAAGAATCTCAAGAGGTTTGCGGGATGAAGGTTTGCCAGGTGCAAGAGGGGCCGGGGGTCTTGGGTGTTAGTGAAGGCTAGAGGCAGAGCGGCAGGGTTGGGGGTACCAGCTCAGGTAATGGGGAAGGAAGGAAGAGGAGAAGACGTAGAAAGGACGTTCATCAGTCCTGTATGATGATCTGTGTGCTTTATTCGGGATTGCTCATTTACTGCCAGAAACCCTCTGGGGTGAATTTTAGAGATAGGGAGACCGTGAGGCTTGGGGGCAGCTCAGGGTAGCACCCTACCAAGGGAAGATGTGGAGAACTGAAGTTGGGGCGATGGTTTGGAAGACACTGTCATGGCCAGTGAGTGGTTCCTGTTGGCTAGTGACAGGTACACAGCCCGGGCTAGGTTCCTGAAGGGCCTTGCAGCCCTCGTGCTGGTTGGCAGTAAGAAGGAGAGGGTCTCTGGAGGAATGGCTAGGATGGAAGTGGGGTGCATGGGACAAGGGCACCTGGGGCAGGGGCGAGAGTAGAGAGGCAGGGCTGATGGGGAAGCAGGGCCCCAGGATGGCTAATTCCCAGGGTCTGGGCCCCGGGCCCCATGCTGCTGCCACAGGGCGTCCGGGCTGTTACTCTTCCCAAGGGTGAATGAGCCTGCAGGCGCTAAAAGGCTGGCTGAGGTGGAGGATATGGGGGCTCCACCCCGTTGCAGCCCCTTCTGCACAGCAGCCAGCCAGGAGCTGCTGGGGTGACCCCGTGCACAGCTGGGCCTGGGGTCCCTGCGTGACACATGGGGGTGAGCATTTCCTGGTTAGCTGTGTTGGTGACCTCAGGACAGAGAGGATCTAAGAGTCTGTATGAATAGGATTTTGTTTTTTTAAAGATTTTATTTATTCATGAGAATATAGAGAGAGGAGAGAGAGGCAGAGAGAGAAGCAGGCTCCATGCAGGAACCCGATGTGGGGCTTGATCCTGGGTCTCCGGGATCATGCCCTGGGCCAAAGGTGGGGCTAAACCACTGAGCCACCCGGGCTGCCCTGAATAGGATTTTAAATTCTAGTTTTGTTTTCTTGATCCTGTGACCTGGCTGTTTGTTCAGCTCTGCTGCTGGTCTGGCTGGAGTCCGGGGGGCTCCCAGGCGCCCGTGGTACTCCAGGGGACTGCCTGAGCAATCTTTGGGTTCTTCTGAAGTGTCATCTGCAGAGGGACACGGCATCTGGAGTCTGGGAATACATATCCATACGTTTCCCATTCACTCGGCCCCCATTCTGCTGTTGGAACAGACCCGTGCACGCACACGTGAGTGCTGATGTGTGCATAGCAGCTTGCTCATGTTTTAAAGTCATTTTTCAAATACTGTATTGGGTCACTTTTTATTTCTGTGCAGTCCTTCCTTGGGGCAGACAAGCTGTGAATTGGTTTCCGCTTTACCGATTCAGTGTCTTTTCAATTTAGGGAGGCCAGATGCTATTAAGATACGGTGCTCCCTCCACGAATCTGATTGTGTCCGAGACAGTTGCCAGGACGACAGAGTCTTCTGCTTTCTCTCCTGCTATTTTTATTTCTTTACTATCTCAAGTTGTTTTTGTCTCAGCCCCAAGTTAGCATTGTCTAGAATAGCGACGCTTCATAGCTGGAGTGTGTTGACACCGTGTGCTCTTGCCTCTGTGTTCACTTGGATAAGGACAGACTCTCGGTACATGGGGAGCCTCAGGGTCAGTTGACCTCAACATGCTGACGTTTAGCTTCCTGGAGTCTTCTCGACGTTCAGACCTTAGTTAGAACTTAATCTGGTACCTGGTTGTTTGTGTTAAATTATAGATTTTCCATTTAGAAGTTCATTTAAGAGCAAGAGCGCGTGGAGTCTTCAGTTGTCCTTTGCTCACAGGGCTGGAAGACGCGCTAAGATGTGCGCTGCTGCTGCACCTCCGAGCTCCATGCAGGGCGCGTGGCTGAGGCTCACGCTCATCACCGGTCCGTGTGCCCCGTTGTTTAGATTTCTACGTGTGGAAGATAACGTGTTCCCTGGGGAGACTTTGCACCAGGTCCTCTGGGTTGAGTGTCCTTGCAGGGTATCCCATGGTGTCTGTGCCTCTGCTGAGGTCCAGTCACAGTGTAACATCCTTGCACTCAACCTGACAAACCCCAGGTGCCCGGACTTTGCAGTGTATTCGGCCAGTACTTCTGTTTCAGAATTTCTGCAAAGAATACTATTTTCAGGTATTCAAACAAGGGTTTGAGTTAGGAGCTTTTCCACTCACAGCTGATGCGAGTCATTTAAAGTGTATGATCCTGTGATGCTTATGGCAGTGGGTTTGGCAGCTAAGTAGGGATGTATTTGTAGCAGGTTGTGGTGTTTGTGCTAAAAATAGAAGACACTCTTAAAAAGATGGCTTTTGGAAATTGTCTTTGATAAAATAAGATTTTGGGGGGGAGTTGATTTTAGTTTTTCGATTTGATTTATGCTTAGCAGTAATGGAAAATTGGGGAAATTGTAGATCAAAGAAGTGACTTCACTAAATTTCTTCAGTGCTCTTTAAAATCAAAGAAATGTCCTTAGAGCTCATTAGCCTCTATGTGTAATAATGGATAACAGAGTGAAAATTGGAATCCTCATCACTCCAGACTTACTTAGCCATTTGAGCTCCTCAGAGCATCTGGAAAGAACAGAATCCGTCATACCTGTTAGAACCCACATCCTGCCCCCAGTGGAGTGAAGCGGATCCAAGACAGATTCATTTAATCTTTCTTTAAAAATTCACTTTTTGACAGTCACACAACAAAGGACTTGATACATGTATACAGTTCTCCAGGAGAACTCAGCTAAGGAACTGTGAGCGTCCCTGAGCGCCCCCGACACGACTGCCAGGAGCCAGAAATTCCCCGGCGGGACTTTGCAGTGAACCTGAGGGGTGGGAGACCATGAGAGTCCATCTCCAGGCCAGTGGGCAGGAAGGGCCGGGCCCCAGCACATGCCCAGGTCCCTCTCGGGCAGAAACTGGAGCAGCAGAGCTCTATGCATACGGACTGGCGGGTGACGGGAACATGAGGGGAATGAACGGAATTCGGTAAAACTCAATGAAGGCAGCGTGTGGGTGAGAGAGACAAGCTACGACATCTTCTTCAACCGCACACACGAGGAGTTGCTGTTTAATTCAACTAACGCGTACGCGGTGTCACAGAAGATATTCCTGGACTTGAGACGTGAGGGTCCAGCCTGCCGCCAGCAGCCAGGTGGCTCAGCAGGTCACTTGACGTCTCTCCAAGGAGAGATGGTGCCTGCCTGCCCCTCGTGGCGTCAGAGCGCATGAGGCGGTGCCGGCAGCAGGACTTGCATCGACAACTAGGCAGGTGACTGCACTGGTTGTCACTCAGAGACGAGCACCAGGAGGAGAGACGAGGGACGCGGTCGCCCCGTCAGCGGTCGCCCCGTCAGCGCCAGGGCTGCGTGGGGTGGCCGGCCACAGGAACCTCCCCACAAGAGCAGGGGGCCAAGACCAGTCACCGGCCCTCTCGGGAACCTGGAGGCCGTGTCCCGGGGCTCCCCGCCTGCTCTTCCCCGAGGGAGGTTGCTCACAAAGCAGCGGTTTTGGCCGCACGTTGGGGGAGGCCGGCGCTGGCCGGTGTGCAGGGCTGCGAGAGCCACGGCCGTCGGGGTAAGAACGAGGGGGCCGGGTGTGAGCGGGTGACGCGGTGCCCCTGCCACCACCCTCCGGCCCTGGGAGGGCCCTTCCCAGGTAGAGGCGAGGTCTCCTCCAGCAGGGACCTGCTCTCACACTTCAGCCCTATAGCAAGTGAGGTTCAGAGTTACTTTGCTCTTTTCCTGGCTTCTTTTGGCTTAGTTGATTATCGTCCTCTTCCGTTTCATTTCCGCTGCTGCACCTCTTGTTGCACCGTTCACGGCTGCCCTGGGCTGATAGGGTGTGCGTCTGCCCCTCGCCAGCGGCTGCTCTCACAGGGCCAGCCACATCCGGCCAGCCCGCGACGACGGGTGGCTTCCGTCCAGGCCCCTGGCCTCGGCAAGGCTGTCCTCGTGCAGCGTACTTCACACGTGTAATAAAGCTCACGTAGCTTTAGGCGGTCAGTTACCTCTATAAGGAGCGAAGATGTTTCCATGGCCCTTGACCCTGGCGCGTAGCTGTCCTGTCTGCGCGCTGTCTGTGCAGGCCCCGGCCTCCGTGTGGTGGCTCGGGCGGCCGGAGTCGCCTCCTGCAGTAGCCGTTCCCACCGCACGGGTCTGCCAGCCATGAACCGCTAGCTCTTGCTCAAGAAAGATACTCGCGCTTCCATTTCATTGTCATATATAACGTCACCCAGCCTAGATTCCTGTGTTGGCCGCTCGTTTCCTCCGACACCCTGAGGTCCCCCCCACACCCCTGGCCGCTCGGCTTCGTGGACAAGTCTGAGGTCCCACCGTGTGCCGTCCTTGGGCCCGAGGGACATGTTCTCTGGCTGCTTCTGAGACTCTCCGTGTCTTTATCACTGCGTCCCAGCCACCTGGCGACCTTGTGATTCTGGGTGGCTTTCTTTGGGTTTATCCTGCTTGGGGCTCACGGAGCGCCTCGGATGTGAGCCGTCCATCGTTTCCCTATCATCTGTAACACGTTCAGTCAGGATCCCCCCGAGACATCTTTCTTAACCCCTTCTGAGGACTCTCGACAGTGACCCACAGGTCACCGAGACTCTGTCCGTTTGTTGTTGTCCTTTTTCTCCGATGCCTCACCGTGGATAGTTTCTCTTGTCCTGTCTCCAGGTTCACAGCTGTGTCCTTGTGTCTATGTGATATGCTTTAATTCCATTGGGTTAGTTTGGGTCCTCCAAGAAACAGAAGTCAAGATAGGATCAGATGTTGAGACTTGGGGAAACACCTGGGAAGGGGAAAGGGGAAAGACATGTGGTGCAGGGGGCAGAGGGGTCTTTAGTTCTTGGTGCCCTGTGCCGTCTGCGACAGGAGAGGAGGAGCGCAGTGTGGCGTAGCAGCGGCGCAGGGTGGCCCAGGGCCAGTGGGACCTGTCGGTGGAGCCCCACGGCCCCCCGGAGCACTGGAGCAGGCGGGCTGAGATGCTCTGCTGCTCCCAGCCTGGCTGAGTGACCGCCTCCGGGGGGGTCATGGCACAGCAGGACCAGGGTGGTGGATCGCAGGGGCAGCTGCTGGCACTGTGAGCACCTCGGAGCGGCACATTCTTGTGGCAGCCACACCCATCCAGTGGATTTTTATTTCAGAAATCTGTTTTTTCAATCCTAGGAGTTTGTTTCTTTTTATGTTTCCAGTTTTCTCATTGACTTTCATTTTTCACTTAATTCCCTGAGCATATGGAATATTTTTATAATAGGTTTCTAACGGTCTTGTTTCCTAATCCGTCCTCTTCGTTACCTCTGAGTCAGCTTGATGTGTTCTTCCCTGGACATGGGTCACCTTTTCTCCCTCACACGGCTAGAGGCCTTCCAGTGACTGCTGTCCATGGTGAGTTCTCTGGTGTTGAGTACTGGATCGTGTTCCCTCCCTTGGAAGAGCGGTAGGATGCTTACTCTGCCTGGCGTAGATCAGCTTCCGCTCTGCAGGTTTGAGTTTGATGTCTTAGCTTTTTGGTGAGTCTTACGTAGCTGGACTTGGAGGGAAGGGCTAACCCGGTACCCCGGTGTGCGGTGAGCCCGGCTGCTGGGACCTCGGTCACGCTGCCCGTCTCCGGGAGTGTCACCCCACACGTGCAGGGACACACACACACCCCAATCAGGGCTCCTTTTCTGCCCACCCCACCCCCCACCCCCAGCTCTGCCCACGGGTGCTAGCCACCCTGACCTGTTCGTCCAGTGTCCGGATGCGGACGGCTGAGGGGCGAGTCCGTGGTGGATTGGTCTGGTGGCCCTCATGTGGCCCGTCCCGAGCTGCAGCGCTGGCCAGGGTATGGGGGTCCAGGTGGGCTGCGGTCACTGCAGCTGCTCCTACAGGGCGTGCTCTGCACAGTCTAGTCGCCCTCGCTCCCCGTCCTGCCACCTAAGCCGTTCCTCCTCTCTGCTGACCCGCAGGTCCTGTCTGTACCTGAAGCCTCTGTTCCTGTAGGTCAGACCGGGTTTCTCCAGCCTCAGGCACCTCCACTTTCTGAGGAAAGTATTTCATGAGGTCAGAAAAAGTGGGATTGATTCACGCCTCAAACACTGCCGGGGCATAGTGTGCTTCACATGTAGATGGAGTTCGGAGTTTTTTCCCAGGAGATTCAGTGAATATATGTGACTTCTTCTCATCTGGGCTGTGTCCAAGCTGCTGGCATCCGAAGCTGTGTGGAGAGCGTCCCCGCTGTGTGCGTGAGGGAAGCGGCTGGGAGAAGCCTCCGTGTGTGACCCCCGACCTCATTGGCCACCTCATGGCACAAATACTGACCTGGCTCGGAGCATTGAGTGGCAGGGACCTTTTTCTACAATCCTGGAGTTTAAAATAGAGTCTCATAGTCAAACTCCGTGCCATCACTTTGCATTCAAAAGGTGCCCGTTTAGCCGCCTCTGAAGCCTCACCTGGAGCTCCGTGGCCCCGTTGCCGAACATGGGACCTGGCACGTGTGGCTCTTAGCGCATTGGTTGAATAGGTGAACTTTTCACCAAGTAGTAAAATCAGGTTCAGTGTCCTGTCCTTCCTCTTAGGGCAGTGGGCAGCATGGTTTTGTGGGGGTTTTTTTGATGTCGTTGTTGCTTTTAGGAAGAGTCAGAGAATAAATAATTGAAGGTTTATGCCCCCTCTGCCACAACTGCTCAGTTGGTTCCCCTGCTGGGCGGAGAGCATGCACGCCACATGACCAAGCTCCAGCGAACCTTGTTTTTACGGAAAATGGTCGTCAGGCCGGATTTGGTCTGCAGGCGGGGCTTTGCCGACCCGGCACCGGGCAGTAAAAGGCCAACAGCCTGGTGTAAATTCCCAGGGGAGCTGGAAGCCCTGACTCCCACAGTGTGAGCAGCAGCGTGATAATCTGGACCAGAGTCTTCTGCATGGGAAATGAAACCCATCCTGATTGCTGTGTCAGCATCTGCTCATTGTTTACTTTTTCCTTGAGTAAGCAGTTCCACTTCTAGAAGTTCGTCTGAAGCACATAAATCTGGAGGGGCGCACCGGAGGGTTATTTCTCATCAGGAAAGCTCGACAGAGTAGGGCCTGGCCGCTCAGGGGGTGCCGGGGCCAGAGGAGCTGGAGGCCCAGCGGGCGGGAGTGGACTCAGCCAGAGGACGCGGGTTCGGATTCTAGTTCCGTGGACATTCTGGCCGTTGACCTGGACAAGCTATGTAGCCTTTCTTTTAGGGGGAAGGAAAAAGAAGTGCGTGTGGTAGAAAGTAGTAGGAAGGGAGTGCACTCAGCACGAACCGCCCTTCCTTGGCTCCTGGGCCCCGGAGAGGCAGCCCTGCGGGAAGTTTCTCCTGCGCGCACCCTTCCAGGGGTAGTTTGGTCGTTCGCAGCTTTGTTTCAACGAGCAGATGCACATAGGAAGTAACATGGAAGAAGCTAATTTTGTTCCCTCAGCGTGAAGTGTTCTGAGCAGAAACCCTCCCTGGGGCCTCTGTTGGCCGACACATGCTGGGCAGGGACCTGGGAATCCGGAATCGAAGTCCAGGGACGCCGCCCCGAGAGGCCCAGGGAGCCTGCTGGTGAGGCCGCGCGTAGCTTCCGGCTGGGCTCAGCGCCTCTCATGGCGTGCGAGCTTTGCTTTGCTCTGTGGCTTCAAATTCGCTGTGCAAGGATGCAGGCGGGCCCACACGGCCGCACACCAGCCCTTCCTCAGCGACGGACTCCGGCGGACGGTGGCGGGGAGCGCATGCTCCTTGCTGGGGACACGGGTGACGTTGGAGAGCCTTCCGGAGCTCTTCCCCCGACAGGTGCACACTCTGGCGCCTGGACCCGGTGCTGCGGGTGCTCCTAGAGCTGAACAGGGGTCCCTCTCGGGTGGGCCCGCTCTTGGACCCTGTGGAGCCTCTGCTGCCGACGCTGCTGTGCCTACCGTGCCTACACGGCAGTTGGGGGGGGGGGGCAAGCCTAGGGCGCCCCGGCCTGCGCTCCCTCCTCATCCTTGCTGTCGGCGGGTCGCCTGGTGTCTCTGCAGCTGGGGCCTCCATCCGGGTGCCCTGCCTCACTGTTCAGACGTGCCCCGCGTGTCCTGCAGGCAGAGCATTCGGGTGTGTCCCCTGGGGCTGCCGCAACGAGCGCCCTCACGCAAGCTGTGGAAGCAGCAGGCCTGTGTTGTCTCAGCTCTGAGGTCGGGGTTATGAGCTCAGGGCGTGTTCCTCCTGGATGCTCCAGGGGCGGGCCTGTTTCCTGCCCGCCTCCGTGGTCTGGCCGCCTCCTCTCGTCGACCTCGTGGGCCCCTTGTGCCGACCCTGGGCATGGACAGTCCAGGGCAATCTGCAAAGCCCCTTGTGCCGTGGGAGCTCGCGCAGGCCCAGGACCTGGGGTTCGGGGTGTTGTTCCACCTGACACGGTCCCCCTCCTTGACGCAGGCACTCCATGGACGCCCGTGCTCGTCCTCGTAGTACGAGCTTCCCTGAGCTGCCCCCTCTGCCCTCCTTTCCTTGGCTTCCCTGGGCCTCCGCTTGGAGCCAGGGCGACTGCCCCAGGCTGCCTCAGTCCCACTCACCAGGCCGTCTGCGTCCACAGGTCAGGGTCCCCACGGCATCTCCTTGCTCTTCCCTGGGCACCCTCAGCGGTTGGGGCGGCGCACACCTGTGGATCCCAGCACAGCTCCGTGTCTGGAGCCTCGGACCACCTTTGGAGCTGCCCCTCGCCTTCCCCGCGCAGTGTCCATGCCAGGCCGCCGCCTGCCCTCCCTGCTCCCCTCCTTCACTCGGGGCTTCCTGAGCTCCTAATGCGTGAGGGAGCCCAACATGACTGTTAGTTCCTGTGGCCCCCACGGGGTGCGCTGCCTGCCGCCGGCCTGGCCCAGCAGCCACTGGTGCCCTGGTGCTCATCAGAGCCAGAGAGCGGAAGAACTGGCCTCGTCCTGCCACTGCCTGTGGCCCGTGTGCAGCCGGGGTGCCTGCCTCTCCCCAGAGTGTCCCCCGCTCTGTGCGGTGCTGCCCTGGGCTGTGGGTGTGTGTGGGGCCCGTTCCCTTCCCAGCTCCCCCCAAGACTGACCTCCTAGGGAGCTGGGTCTTGTCTCGTGTTTTCCCTTTGGGTTCCGAGCGCCCCTGGCACCGGGTGTCCCAGCCTGAGTAGCAGAGCCAGCCTGCCCTTGCCTCCTCTGCCCATGTCCAGCTCCCTGCTTGGACACGCCCAGGCTCAGCCCTGCCGCCAGCCCCCGGCAGCCCGGCCTCCGCCGCAGCCTCCAGAATCCCCCTGCAGACCTGCGTGACCCGCACGGGGCTGCCGGGCAGGTAGTGGGGAGAGAGTGCGGGTCCGGGGCCTCGGGACCAGCCAGTCGGCAGAGCTCTGTGCGGCCTGGCAGCGGCCCTCACAACCTCCATCGGGACTCCCCTTGCTGTGGCCACAGATAAAGGAAGGACTGATTTATTTTTAAATCCTTTAGTACCTAAGGGCAAAACATGGAAGGTTTTTGTACGTAGTGTATACAGATCTGTCCACATTGATTTGAAAACATGAAAACATAAATTCAGTGTCTTGCTCCCATTTAGTAACTTGGCAAAGCCTACATGCTCGTGTGTTTGCCCGGCCCCACGCAGCCCTTCCCTCCAGGGTGAGTCGTGTGCAGCGCCATTGCGGGCCGCCCCGCGCTGTGGCCGGTGCTGCCTTCCGTGGCCACCCAGAGCCCACCGTGCCTGGTGTTGCCGCAGACGCCTCTGCCCGTGGGAGTGGGCTTTGGCTGCAGGCCGTGGGAGGGCCGGCAGGAGACCTCTGGCCTCCCAGCCCCACTGCTGCCCCGACACACAGCCCGCCAGGGGCCAGTCCGCCTCTGTGACCTGCCTGTGTAGACCCGGAGGGCGGAGGGTCCGTGGTAAACCCACCGGAGTCCCCCCGAGTGTGCTGTTGCAGCCAGGACCCTGGAGAGCAGTGCCCTCTGCAGTGTGAGTGGGTGCTTCAGCATGACTGCGTTTTCACACCGAGGCCCCCCAGGCGCCTGCACGTGTGGGTGCCCGCGGAGCCCCGTCCCTGCAGGGCGCTCGGGGCGATAGAGGCCACCGGGGCGAGTGGGGCTCGTGTGCCTCGTCAACCGTCGTGACCATGGCTTTCCCTCCCACAGCTGCCAGGCCGCAAGTACTGCCCCGGGTACAACGCAGACGTGGGTGACAAGTGGATCTGGCTAAAGTGACGGACTTCCGCCCCGCCCCCCTACGGGCTGCATCGCGGCGACGACGAAGAGGCTGCCACCTGCCACGTCCTGTGGACTCCACGTAGCTTTAACACGCGGGGGGAAGGTAACGGACTGGGGCGCGGCCTGGCCAGAGCAGGCTCCCTGTAGAGTAGCTGAGCCCGGGGAGGGCCTCGGGGTTACGAGGCTCCTGAGGCTCCGCAGCTTGTAGCTTTGTTCAGGAAAACCCTGCTGTGGAAGGCCAGATTACTAGAGGAAGCTCCTTTCATTACAGCTGTGCTCTGTGTCCTGCAGATCTTGTACTTGGTGGCCTCTGACTTCAAGAAATAAAACTGCTTCCACGGTGTTTCCCTGCATCCTACATCTGCACCTGCACTCGTCACGTGTGTGCACACTCGTGTTTGCTTACACTTCACCACCGTGCGCTGTCGTGGGTCTGGTTTACTGAGACAGAGGCCAGGACTCGGGGCTTCTGAAGCGCTGACTCCACCTGGCTGGGCGGCACACCCGCGGCGGGAGGGGGAGGCCAGGACAGGGAGGAAGTCGCCGTGGGAGGACACGGGTGTGTGGTGCATTTCAAAGAAACGTCAGAAAACATGCACGATGCCCATCACCATCCGGGCTTGAAACCCCCCCAGGAGGGGAGCACGAGCTCAGAAAGTGCAGTGACGAGTACAGACGGCGGAAAGGCTCCTCTCTTTACTGAAACCTGGGAAACCGGCCCTTGTAGAGGTGGGTGCTGCGTCCCAGGAACGGCTGCACGTCCCAGGAACGGGAGCCCCCAGCCAGGCTGGCCCTGCCCCACACACAGGCCCCTGGCCACCCGCCCCGTTTAAACCTGGGTGATAGAAGCGACATGCAGTGTAGGGTTCCGCTCCTCGCCCTGCGGGCTGCCCTGGCCGCCGCTCGGGTGCCCACTCGGGTGCCCGCCATCCCCTTGGTGGACAGGCAGGGGAGGCCGCAGAGGAGGCCGCAGACCGCCCCTCGGCAGTCCTCCCCCGCCCTCCCCCTCCCCTCCCACTTCTTCCTTTCCCCTTCCCACCTTCCCTTTTGGGGAAGGGGTGTTTTACAATTGAAAAGAAAGTTTCCCAGCAGCAGCGTGGGAGTTGGAGGCCTACTTCAGGGTGGAAGCTCTGCGCCTCCCTGAGAAACCCTGCTCTCACCGCTGCGTGGAGGTGCACTCGGCACCCGGCCAGCCGTGCAGTGTCTTCTGGACTAAGTGCCTCACAAACCATTAAGGAGAAGAGGAAGGAAAAGAAAAACCTCTTTAATTATCTTGGCTGTCCCCGATGTCTCGGCCGTAATGAGCTCGCTCTCTGCGGCAGCGTCCCCACCGGGGGGCGGGGGGCGGCTCTGCTGTGCGGTCAGGACCGCCGGGTGGGAGCGGCTCACTCCACCCGCGGACGCGTCCGTCCCTCCCAGCCTGTGTGGGGCGCCCGGTGACCTAACCCCGTGGGGGGCGCGCTGGTGGTTTGTGTGCTGAGAAAGCCTCTGTTTCACTTCCCGGTGCTGCCGGCCTGTGAGTGCCGGGCAGAGAAAAGCAAATAAACAGTGACCAGGGCGTCTCTCCAGGGAGACCTGGGAGTTTGGGAGGCGCCCCTGCAGGGTCTCCGTACTTCAGAGCAGCTGGCCTCGCAGAAATGCCGACAACCCCAAAAAACCCCAGAGCTGAATGAAACCATGCGTGTTGAAACCCGCCGTGTTGGGGTCTCAGCGCGCCAAGGACCAGGCGCTGTGCTGTTGCGGCCGCGCGCTCCCGTCCGCAGGCTTGCTCACCGGCTCCGTCTCACGGAGAAAGTGCTCATTTTTTCTTTAAAGAGCTTTTCTGTTCCGTCAAATTTTGTAACCCAGAGAGGTTAGGAACATTTAGCCCCTCGAAGGGAGTTAGAGAACGTTCCCTCCGTCCACCTCGGCCAGCAGGTCGCCGTGTCCTGTGGCCGCCCCGCTCCGCCAGCACGGCTCCCGCAGGCGAGGAGGCTCGGCCCTGGGGCAGGGGAGCCTGCAGGCCCTGGACCTCCGCGGACGCTTGCCAGGACCCATCCTGTTTCTCCAAAGCCCATTTTTTTTCCCCAGCAGCCTGCTGGCCGCTAATCTGGCTTGGGATCTTTCTGTGTCCTGCTTTCCAGTGACCCGTTTCTGGGTTGGTGGTTCTGCGCCGCACACATGTCAGAACAAAGGCAGGCCGGCAGCTGCTTCTTGGGGGAAGGCACAGTCCATGCCCACCCTGGGCGCAGATCTGCAGGCTGTGGGGCCTTGGCAGAGTAGGGGCGGAGAGAGAGCCACAATCACTGTCATACATTTGGGCTTTTAGAGGGAAAGAGTAGGCGGCAGCCCCTGGCTGGTCAGGATTCGATGAATGAAGCATGTGCCCGGGTAATTCTAGGTTTTATATCTGGAGAGAAATAAGAGCTGGAAACCAGAGGCTTTGCTTTGGGAAGATCACGAGCCAGCACTCAGAGGCAGAGACTCCGCGGCCACCCCCATCAGGAGGGATTGTTTCATACTGTCGTGGACTTCAGGGGGAAGAGGGCCCCGTGGAGCGACGTGTCCCCAACCTGAACAGGGGAGCCTCCGGGAAAGGGCCCCCCCGCCAGCCCCGATACCCCCAGTGTGTTGGGGGCCCCCAGGCTGCGGAACCCCGTTCGAAACCACTCCCCCAGGGGCCCCGGGGGCGCCATCGGCTAAGCATCTGACTCTTGATTTCAGCCCAGGTCGTGATCTCAGGGTCCCAGGGTCGAGCCCCACTTCGGGCTCCGCGCTCAGCACCGAGGCTGCTTGGGTTTCTCCCTCTCCTCCTGCTCCCCACCCCACTCGCGTGCTCTCTGTCTCTGAAATGAATCTTTATACGGAAAGAAACTCCTCCCCCAAAAGAGCCTGAGTTCTCCCCGTGTAGCCTGTGGTCGTCCACGCGGCTCGGTGCCGCCGTGCCGCAGTCGCTGTGATTTTCCTCATTAGACCTGTCACTACGTTTCATTTGTCCGCGCTACTGACTTGAAATTCTTAAATAAAGAATTGTTCTAATCAGAGTAGTACCCCATTTTTTCATCAGCGACGCTTCCTAAGTGAAGGCCGGGAAGCTCCCTGGTGACGCCCACATCTGGAAGCCCCCCCCCACCTCCGTTCAGTGCCGTGTACTTGCAGGGAATTAACCTCTTTCAGGGAGGCCGTGCGAGGAGTCTGCTAAAGATCCAGGAAGCATTTTGCTCTGCACATAGACGCAGCGGCACACGGCAACCCCCCCGCAGTGGGTGCTCGCGGAGCCTCCTGAGTCCCTGGCACCGCACGCAGCCGCAGGCTCGGATCCCTCGTGTGCAAAAGTGGAAACCGCTGTGAGGCCCCGGGACCCGGCAGTGAGGCGAGCATGTCGGCCGAGCGGGTCCGGGCCGGCCCTGGGGGTGACGCAGAAGAGCAGTGGCTTCGGGCAGCGTTGGCTGCTCCTGGTGGATCTGGACGGGGCCGACAGCGACAGGGCCTCAGGGAGCGTGTCGGGGTGGGTGGACGCCCTGCGGGCTGCGGCAGGGACAGCACAGAGGAGGGAGCACAGGGTCCCTCCCCCAGGAGCTTCCTCCAGGACGTGCAGGCCCCCAGGAGTCCCCGCCCGCAGGTTGCCAGGCACTCGCCGCTGCCCGCCAGCCCCGTCCTGTGGGGCAGCCCTCCTGGAGGGGAGGTCACCGCTGTGGACACCTCGTCCCTCCACCCGAAGGCACCACGTTCCCCTGAACGTCGCAGTGGAGTGCGCTCGGCCCGAACCCTCCGTAAAAGCCTGGAGGCCCGAGGACCATTTCGATCTTCATATTCCAGCCACTCGAGGCGAACAGGGGCCCCAGCCCTTGCACCGCGATGACGGGTGTAAGGACGGGCGGCCGGGTGCCGCGTTGGAGCCCACGTCTGGCCCCTGGGGTGCGCCCCCCGCCGGCCCGCGCTCGGGGTTTGTATGCTGAGGAAGGCCGTGGCGTGAGTGCTCGGCCGAGACCCAGGCTCCTCCGGGGGACGCGGGGAGCTCGGGGGACGCCCTGCAGGGTCCCCTTACTGCAGGCCGGCCAGGGTTTAGTCTCACCTCAGGGCTGCGCTTGGCCCGGCTCCCCGTGAGCACGGGCTGCTCAGGGCTCCTGCCGAAGGGGACTCGGTGCCACGGGTGACGGATCTGCCGGTGAGCGTGGTCGGGGGTCCCCGGGGCGCAGGTAGGCAGGGAGTCAGCAGCTGGGGCCCGGGGCGGGGGCGGGTGTTGGGGGCCAGGGACCGGCGTGCCCGCCGTGGGGTCGTGCCGACGCTGGCCTGCGACCTGGCTGCTTCTCCCGCGGCTTGCCCCCCTTCTCCCCTCCCAGCCCCGCACACGGGGTGACACCCGAGGCCCCTGCCGTGTCGGCCCCTAGACCCTTCCGTCAGGAGTCGCGGCTGTCCGCGGGGCTGAGCAGAGTCCACAGCCAGAGGCTGCTGTCCGTCGGCCCCTGGTTCGGAGCTCTCGGCTGCGCCCTCCCCGAAAACGCAGTCCCCTGGCCCCGCTCGTGCCCCCCCGGCCCCCGCCGACCCCAGCGCACCTGCCTGCTAGTGCTAGTGCCGCGGTGGCCTCGCCTCGTCGGGCATCTGGTGAGCCTCACGCCGCCCCTCCCCTCCCTGTCACAGCTGCTGGGCCCCAGGCACCTTTGGGAGAGGACCCTGGGCTGGGCCTCGAGGAGGGTGACGGGCGCCACGTTCAGGACGGCCCTCAGCCCTAGTGCCGGCCGCGGGACAGCGAGCTCCCGGTCATGTTGCCGTGGCCCCTGCCACCCAGAGGCCTGGACGCCTGCACCGCGGCTCGGTCCGCACACCCGGCTCCGGCACGGCCCTCCGTGCACACGCCGTCTGGCGTCTGCACACTTGACCTGAAGCTTGCCTCTCGCTGGAGAAACGTAGTAACTTCATTTCTGTTGAAACGAGAAGCAGGAGGAACCTGCTCTACCCCGGCCAGAGCCGCAGTGAAAACCAGCCGCTCCTGCGAAGGGGGAACCAGCCTCGCGGAGAGGATGTCGTCGAGCTGCAGCCCGGCTCCAGCCGCCAGAAACCCCCCGCACCGAGCTGGCCAACCGGCCGTTTGAGCAGCGCTGCCGTCCGCGGCGGGCGCGGCCCTCGGGGCCCTTCCAGAACCCGCCGCCGCCCCGGTGCTCAGGCCGTCAGGGCCCACGGGCCGCCTGGGCGGTCAGGGCGCGGCTGCACCTGCCCCGGGGAGCCCCGGTCTCTGCTCGCCCAGCGGGCACCTGTGCCGTCCGTGTGGCCGCCTCGCGTCGGGTCTGCCCCGCCGGGCCCTCCGCTCTGAGTGGTGTGGCCGTGGGCCGCGGGGGAGGCTGCGTGACCCCGCCGGGCGGACCCCTGTGCCTGGAGCACCGCCCCTGACCCCGGCAGCCCCCGAGGGCCGGGACCCGCTGCCCGGAGCTGACGGTGCCGTGCTGCCGGCGGGCCCTTGGGAGGCTGCGGGGGAGGTGCTGCTTCCCGGCCTCACCCTCGGCTCCCAGACCCCCCACCCCAGCTGAGCGCTGCTTCTGGCCTCACGTGTCCTCCTCTGTCCGCTGAGGGCCCTGCGATGACATCGGCGCTGCACGGCGTCAGGGCCGTCCCCACCCCAACATCCTGACACCTGCGAAGTCCCTGGGCCGCCCAAGGTCGTGGAGGCGCCGGTCCCCGCGGTCAGTGCCTCTGGGGGGCCCTCACGCTGCTGCAGACCCCGAGACACCTCGGGGAACCACGGGGCCGTCCTGCCACCTCCCGCCTCGCCTCCCGAGGGGCCTGGCCGGGAGGGCTCCCCGGAGAGCCAGCTCCGTGCTCTTCTGTGTGTGGAGGCGTCCACCGCCCTGTCGTCCGCAGGTGTGCGTCAGGCCCGCCCAGCCCCTGGGGCGGAGCGCGTACTGTGTCCCCACGGTGGGTCCCAGGGTGGCTCCCGGGGCTCCCGGGGAGGATGCGGTGCAGGCGCCCTGCCTGTGGTGGGAGCGGAGGGGAAGCTGGGGTCCTGCGGGCCGTGGTGCAGCCTGCGGTCCGAGCGCCTGCACCTGTCACTCGGCCGGGGAGAGCCCTGGCCCCGGCTTCCCCCAGACCTCCCGGCGGCTCCGGCACTGCACGCAGGCGGCTCCCGGGGTCGCCCGGCGACATCCCTCCCCTTGGGTCTCCCGCCTGCTTTGTCAGGGGTGTGGACCTGGCCCCGCGAATGGGCACAGGGACCCCGGCGGCCCCCCGCGTGGCCAAGACGGAGGAGGCCTTGGTGAGGCTCCAGGGTGGCCGTGGCCCATTCCCACCGTAAACCCTCTGGCCTGCTTCGTGGGAGACGGAGAGGCGGTCCGAGGGGTGGCCTCCTGCTGCGGCCCCTCCACCCTGGACAGTGCCGGGTCCTTGGTCCGGGCTCCTCTGCTCCTCCCGGAGGGGCCCAGAGACACCGCGAGGATGTGTGAGGTCTGGGACTCCTAGGTTTGTGGGGAGGCTGGTCGTCAGCCACGAAATTCTGTCCTTGAGGCCATGCTCCCGAGAGAAGGACAGAGCCTGGGGCTGGGGGGGGGCGGTCTCTGGGCCCAGCCGGGGTCCTGGGGAGCCATTCTCATGGGGGCACTCACAGGAAGGCCCTGGACGACGCACAGCAGGGCCGGTGGGCCCCCCAGGGGGTGAATGGGGAGCTCCGAGAGCCCGGCCTCTCCTCTCTCTGCCCCTGGAGCCCGTAGCCGCAGCCAAGCTCAGCCTGGGGACGCGTCCCTCAAAGTCAGCGTGGCCCCGGCCATGGGGAGCGGGCCGGCGGGCGTGAGGGCCTGCGGACGGACAGACGGACGGAGCTCTGCCCCGGGGGCGTGTGGTGGCCCCGGGCTGCCAGGGGGCCGTGGAGCCGCCAGGGCTCCTTCTTGCTTCCAGAAGCCCCGGGCCTTTGTTGGCTTGCAAATCCTCCTCCTTGACCCCAGCAGCCAGCTGTGCTGAGGAAACACCCAGAAATGGGTGTGGTGGGGGCCGCATCCCCCGCCGGGCCAGGCCCAGACCAAAGTGGTGCCCGCCGATAGCACGGGCCTGACGGCGACTCACGGCGGCCCTCGGCCAGGACAGGTGGGCGCTGCCAGGCCTGCGGGGCCGGGGTCTCCACCCGCTGCAGGGCCACAGGGAGCTGCCGGGCGGGGGGCCTGGTTCCCAGCACTCGTGGGTCCTTCCCATCCAGCATCGGGACCCTTGGAGCGGGGCCGCGGGGCCAGGCCAGCTGCCCCCCTCCTCGGGAGCTGGGGTCTGGTTGTTGGGGGGGGGCGGGTCGGTGTGCACCCCTCCAGCAGGCTGGGTCCCCGGGGGCCGACGCCGGTTGGGGTCAGCAGCTCCAGGGTCAGCCTGTCTGGAGGGCTCGGGGGCGCAAGGACGGAGCTGCCGAGTCCCCGAGCCGCTGCCTGGAGGAGGCCCTGGTGTCCAGGAGCCCCGAGGGCGGCCCTGGCTCCTCCCAGGCCTGGGTTTGCACCGCGCGCCCCGAGAGCTGGGGGCGGCCACTCGGGAACACGGGGAGCCCACCAGGACACCCTTCCGGTCCTGGCACCTGGGATGAGAAAGCCGCGGGGCAGGGGCAGGCTGGCCCGGGGACACCCCGACCTTCCTCAGGAGCCCACATCCCAGCGTCCGGAGCGCGAGCCGGTCGGCGCCTGCCCGAGGGAAGACGGACTTCACGGTCTTCGGGTTCATCTTCCTTTCTTGGTCTGACTTGTGCGCCGGTCGTAGAAGAGCTGCCTGTGCCCTCCCGGTGACGTCACGCTGCCCCCCCCCCCAGCAGGTACGTTCCTGTGGGACTAAGGTCCATCCCCAGCGGTGCATTCAGAAGGGACACGGACGGCAGAGGGCAGCTGAGCCTCAGGCTGTCCCACCCCCGGTCCCAGAAAGAACGGACCGGGTGAAATCAGGGAAAGTTAGACGCAGAATCCAGCAAGACGCGGACGAGGTGGGAAACTGTGCAGACGGGGCAGGGCAAGAAGGGGCCACTCTGCCGCGGAGCGGGGTGCAGTTGCCCGGCCCAGAGCCACTGGGCCCCCTCGCTCGTGCTGCAGTATGGGGACAGGCAGCAGCACCTGGCGCCACCCGCCAGCGTGGGAAGGGCGTCCAGGACGCAGGCTCTGCTGGGCCCTGTGGGCCTGCTGCTCCGTGGGAGCTCGGGGTGCTCCGACAGACTGGCTCCGGCCTGCAGGCGGCGGGACAGGGGCGGGGGGGAGGGGAGAGCAGGGGCTGGGGCAGGGGAGGGGAGGGCAGGGGCAGGGGAGAGGAGGCCAGGGGCAGGGCAGGTCCGATGCAAACCACCCCCGAAGCGCGAGGTCTCACTGCCCAAGGCCCGTCGCCGTGACCACAGGGCAGGGACGACAGCGGCGCCCAGAAGTCTCCCGACCTCCGCCCGACAGTGGAGCGCGAGAAGCACACGGATTCGGTAAACACGCCTGGAGAGGGGCCGTCGCAGGGAGCGAGCAAGCCTCCAAGGGCCGGCCTCACACAGGACGCTCAGAGCCGCCGACAGGGCCGGGGACCGGGGCGGGGACACCCCGATTCAGCAAGTGGGCTTTTATTTAAGAACCTCAGGAATAAGAAATAAATTCTTATTTAAGAATGCGTGTCAGCGGACGAGCCCTCGGGCGTCAGGATGGCGGGCGTTGCCAGGCGGGGCTCCCGAGTGGAGCAGGTCTGTGCCTGCGGGACGTGTCATGGGGCATGTGCGGACACGCGTGGGGTGTGGATACGTGCGTGCACGTGTGGTGCATGTGTGTGCGGGTGTGTCCCTATGACCTGTGGGGGGGGTGTAGGTGTGTGATGTGCGTGCGCGTGTGACGTGTGCATGCGCCTACGACTGTGTGACGCGTGTGTGCGTGTGATGTGCGTGCATCTGTGTACGTGACGCGACCCTTCAGGGTTGAGGCCTCTGTGTCATTTCTTGGGAATTCAAGGTGAAAGGCGCAGACGGTTGTGCAGAAATCGTTCAAGCTCGGAAACCGCGCTCGCTTCCGTGTGCACGTGGGCCACGGCTGCCGGTGAGGGACGTGGGACGTGGTTCGGAGTCGCGTCCACAGGGCCCTTGTCCCAGGGTAGCCGTCCCCGACGTGCACGCACCGAGGAGCCTGCGGTCGCTCGCGTTAGCCCTGAAAAACCAGGTGAGGTGCAGCCGCTTGTGCTGTGGGGGGAGGGGTGTGTGCAGGGAGGGGGCGGCGGGGTCGCGGGGCTCTGGGCGCCCCTTTCCTGTGTGTGGAGCGCTGAGGGCCCTCCCTGCTCACCCCCGGGGGCCACGCTCTGCTCCCACCCGACGTCCCGCGCGCAGCGTGTTTAGTGCAGTACGTGCCGCCTCCTCCTCCCGCCCCTTATGGTGCCGACCCAGCACCGTCCACGGGCGGCCGGCGCCTGCTTGGTCGTGTCCAACAGCCTCGTGTGGTCCGACCCCCCGCCTCACGCCTCACCCTCCTGCAGTGTGGACACGCAGACCCCTCACCGCAGGGCCAGCCCCACCGTGTGGGCACCATGTGGCCTTCCTCCTTGAACGCTGCCGTCTACACCGTAGCCCCCAGTCACTGGGTTCTGAACTCTCACGGGGCTGCGAGGCCTCAGGAGCCCACAGCAGCACGACAGGATTCTCCCGGACATGCCAATCCTGCTGTCACCGGTGGACACCCACTGCCACCGTCCCCGGGGGGACACCCGACTGTCACCATCCTCGGGGGGACCCGCACTGACACTGTCACCGTCCCCGGGGGGACCCCCACTGACACCGTCCCCGGGGGGACACCCGACTGTCACCATCCTCGGGGGGACCCGCACTGACACTGTCACCGTCCCCGGGGGACCCCCACTGACACCGTCCCCGGGGGGACCCCCACTGCCACTGTGCCCGGCTGGAAAGGCCAGTTTGCCACCATCCACGCTGTGCTCCTCCAATATCCCTCACCCGTCAGGGTTGCCTGTTCCTTGGACCCCTCGAGCGGTCATAATGCCGGTGTGACCCGCTGCCAGCAGACGGCAGCCACTCCCACGCGTCCTGTCCTGTGTCATGAGAGCCTGGTTCCTCTTCCTTCCTGAAGGTGAGCTGCTCCCTCAGGGCACGTGTCTCCTTGCGCTGCCCGCAGCTCATCGAGAACGACGCGCTGGCCTTCAGTCCCCCCCCCCCCCCGCGACCCGGAGGACCGGCTCCAGGCCCCGGCTGGCAGCAGGACCGCGACCCCCGTGAGCACGACCCCCATGAGCCCCGCACTGTGCATGCAGGAGACTCGGCGTGTCCAGGTCGCCGCGGGGGAGCCGGGGGTGAGATCGCTGTGCCTCGCGGTCCCCCGTTCCTACACGTGGGCATGGGCCGTGGCGTAGATCAGGGCCTGGCCCCACGGCCCCGGGCGCCCGCCACCTGCTATGTCAGGGAGGCTGGAGCGGACCTCGCGGGCACCACGTGCGCTGCTTGTCCTGAAGGGCGGCCTGGACGACCAGCCAGAGGGGCCATGTGGCCACGGGCCTCCCGCCTCGCCTGGACCGCAGAGGCTCGCGACCCCCGCCCTGACCCCGCGGAGCCCTGGGGGTCCCTGCACAGAGACGGGCCATAGCGGGAGCCGCCGCCTTTGGGAGGTGCCCGGCCCTGCACCGGCCCCGCCCCCCTCAGCACAGCTCCGTGACCGCCCGGCGTGACCGCGTGGCCCGGCTTCATTCCTGGCTTTGTGCACGCGGCAGCTGGGGCCTCGCGTCCCGCCCTCGGCCCTGGGATTCCTTCCCCGCGTCACCGCTGCGTGTTTTGCCCGCGTCTGGGGGAGGGACCTGTCCCTGTGTCGTCGACGTGCAGGAGTCCCTGTCCCTTCCGGAAGTGGTGGACGTTTCACGTATCTTCGACCATTTCTTGACTTTTTCTGCCCCCTTCTAGTCCCTCATGATGAACTTGTACATCTTTACCCCTTGAACATTCATGCGGTCGGGCTTTTATTCTTCCAGATACACAAGCAGAAGCGCGGCAAGAACAGACGTGCGACCGGCGCCGCAGGAACACTGGGTGCAGCGCGCCGCGCGGGGAAGGTGTTGAACGTGGCAGCGCCGCCCCCTCGGTGCTCTGCGCTGATGCGCGTCGTCCCGCAGCTCGGCCTCGTCGCCCCAAGGCCACGCCCGGGCCGCCCCCGCCCTGCTTGGTGAGGGGCTGAGGGCTGGGGGCGCCTGGACCCGCCGAGGCTGAAAGGCCGGGCGCCTCGCCGGCCACCCCTGCTCTGCTCACGTGGGAGCCGGGGCGGCTGGTACGCCCAGGGGGACGGCGGGCGCGTGTCCTGGGAACGTGGGGACACTCAGCAGGCTGCTCGCACGGCCTCTGACCCGCCGGGAAGCTGTAGCTGCAGAGCAGGTCCTGGAGACCCGACAGCCCCGCGTGCTGACACCTCGGCGGCCGAAGGGTGGCAGGTGCTGGGCGCCGCCTGGGTAACAGGTGTGTCGCGGCCGCGACAGTCACACCGGCTCAGGGCGCCTGGCCCACCCTCGGCGCGCTGCACACCCGCCTTCGAGGGCTGAGCCGTTTCTGCGCCCGCTTTCCAGATGAGGAAGGTCGGGCCCACGAGCAAAGGTGGGGGCTGCTGGCCGTGGGGAGCTGGGCACACGCGGGTGCTCGGCGCTGTCCCCGTCCCTGTGAAGGAAGGAGAGACCCAGGGAGCACGTGGGGCGGCGACCAGGCTGTGGGGGCAGCTCAGAGGGCCGTGGGCGCTCGGTCACAGCCCGGTGCTTATGTCACCTTGAAGGGGCTTAAACCAGAATGACTCAGACCACGTGACCAGGTGTCGGGGCGTGCGGGGACACGCGGGGCCCCCTGCACTGTGGCGGGCGTGCACACGGCGCGGCTGCCCTGGAGGCAGGCAGTGTGCGTCCTCGCGAAGGCCGGTCTGGGTGGCAGGTGACAGTGTGCCACGCCCGGGTGTCTGCCCCAGCGTGTCGGGAGCCCGTGTCCACACCGCAGGTGCGCACACACCTCACGGCGGCGCCATCCACGGTGGGCAAAAGCGGGAACAGCCCAAATGCCCATCCTCAGGGGACAGATATCCGACACGTGGCGCGGCCACCCGGGGATTGTCACGCAGCCACAGAGAGGACGGGAGGGCGGTGTGGACGGGCCTGGCAGCCTGGCACTCCGCGAACGCAGTCGGTCCACGCAGACCACGCGTCACGTGGGCCCCTGGGCTGGACACCTGCAGACTCTCCCTGCCGGCGCGGGACGGAGGCTGGCGGCGGAGCACCAGGGGCCCTCGGGTGACGGAGTGTGCCGGCCACAGCCCGCCCGCCTGCCAAGAGCCGTCCCCCGGCACCCTGGGATGCTGACCGCTCGGGCTCCAGGAAAACCGTCACGTTCCAGGAGGAGGCGCGACGAGAGGTGCATCTCTGCCTCCGGACATGCTCACGACATGCTCACGCCGGCCAGGTCAGCGGGGGAGACACGGCGCGGCCGGGATCGCGGACCTCCCGCCCCGCGGCTTGTGGCGGAGAATCCTGCTGCTCCCACTAACACTGTGCCCCCTCCTTCTCCCCCTCCCCTCCTTTCCCCTCCCTCTCCTCCCCCTCCTCCCCCTCCCTCTCCCCTCTCCTCCCCTCCTCCCCTTCCCCCCTCCTCCCCGTCTCCCGCATCCTCTGGAGCAAACCGAAGAACAAGGGCTGGATCCGCAGTCAGCATTTTAATAACCGCGCGAGCCCACTGCCTCGTCAGCTCCTAGGAGCCCGGAGCGAGCAGGTGCTGACAGTCCCGATCACGGGCCAATTTCCAGTTACGGCGACATCGGACATTTCCGAGAATCTCAGGGGTCCCTCGGGGTGGGGATCGCCAGGGGCGGCAGGACATCCGGGCGACATCATCTGTGACCCTGACTGATGGAGACACACGTGGGGAGTTGGGAGCAGGTCGGGTGATACACGGCGGCAGACGGAGGGCAGGGCAGCCCCTGGGGGGTCCCCGTCGCCGGTGGGGGGCGTCCAGGGACTCGGGAGACACGAGGGCAGGTCCATCACTGTGCCACTGGTTACCCCACGTGGGGACAGTGCTCTTTCAGGGGCATCACCTGCGTGGCTCTGGCTCCTGCTGGGCACCCAAGGGTGGGGGGGACACAGGCCAGTGAGGAGGAGGAGGATGCTGTGCGGAAGGGAGGCTGTGCCAGAGCCACGCAGCGGACGCTCAGGGAGACCTGTGCCACCAAGCAGAGCCGGTCCACGCCCTGTGCTCCCCGACCCCGCAGGCTGCCCCCCCCCCAAAGACGCACACGTCAGCCCCCGGCCACAGGCCCCACGGGGGCTGCAGTTACAGGCCGCTGCCCCCCAGGCTCTGCCCGCCCCGCCCTTGTCTCCTCCCCCACAGCCTGCTCCTCTGGTGCTCCCGCCTCCTCCTGGGACAGGGGTGGCCGCCCCGGGACCCAGCGGGGCCACGCAGCAGCTCACGTCTGCCGGCCCAGGGCGTCCGCCGTGGCTTCCCGGGAGGGAGGTTTGGGTCGCAAGGCGCTGGGGCGGCCCGCCTGAATCGGGAGGCAGGCCGGCGGCCGGAGGCCAGGCAGGACCCAGGCCGCAGTCTTGAGGGCGCCTTCCCTCCTCCGGGCACCTCCTTGTGAAGGCCTTCCACTGATTGGGTGCGGCCCACCCACGTTACGGAGCAGGATCTCTGCTCTAAGGGTGTCGATGGCGGGCGCTAGCCTCACCTTCCAGACCAGCGTGTGGCGAACTGTGGGTGCAGCGGCCTGACCGGCAGGCACTTGAGCTGCCTACTGGCTCCTGCACGGGGTCCCCAGCGCTGAGCCGGGAGCTGGCCTGTCCTGGGAAGCAAGGGAGCTTCTGGGAGCTGCAAACATCCCAGCAGAGGCTCTGACCAACAGCCCCCCCATGCCCCTGCCAGGCGCCCCATCTGGCTGAGGGAGGCCAGGCTGCGGGCGACCTGGTGGGATGACCTCGGCCCCCGGGGCCTCCAAGGAGTTCGGGGTGGTTTCAGCCCAGGCACGTGTATCAGCGAGTCCCCTCCGGCACTGGGTAGGGACACGGGCGAGCCCCAGGCCCTGGCAAGTGGCCGGTGAGGGAGGCCGGAGGCCCCCGTGAGGAGCCAGGTGGCACGGAGGGCCTTGCAGGGGCAGTGCCCACCAGGCCCTGGACCCTCTGGGGGACCGGGGGGGAGCCCAGGTGTACTTTGGAAAGAGGGGACCCGAGAGAAAACAAAGGGCACAGCGGAGCCACCAGCACGTCCTGGAGGGGACCCCTGTGTCCATGGGCCCCCCTGTCACTACAGAGGAGGGGTGTGGGCTCCGAGGGCGTGCCCATTGCTTGGGGGGACACAGCGCAGCCGCCCTCCCTGCCAGCCCGGGGGTCCAGGCAGTGGCCCTGAGGGGCGGGCCCTCCGCGAGGTCAGCAGGCCGTGGAAGCAGGATGCGGCTGCCCAGGGGGGTGCGGGTGGAGGGCTGCCGAGGCCCAGCTCAAGGGAGGAGGAGGCACACGGGCCGCGGACGGAGTGCGCCGAGCACCTGCTACGTGCCGGGCCCTGGGGGACATGGGGCGGGGGCGGGGGAGGGGGAGGGCTGGGAGAGCCTTCCAGAAGCGGGGGAGGAGCCCTGCAGGTGGAGGGCAGGCACGGAGAGCTCCGGGGACCTGTGGGGACCGCGAGCGACCCTGCGGGCGGTGGGTCAGGGTCAGATGCTCGGAGCCAGGGGCACCTCCTAACAGGGAAATCAGCCGCGTAAGTGGGGTTTCCGGACAGGCAGTGGTGTGGTCGTGGGGTCTGTGCTCGCGCTTTGCGTCTTCCGCAGGGACTGGGTGCCAGGGCGGGGGGGGCGGGGGGGGCAGGGCCGGTGCACCTGGCCAGGTGCCCTCCTTCAGGCTCCAAATCTCCCAAGTCTCCTTTGCTCCCCCACCCCCGGCGTCCATCCTTCATCGTCTCCATCCCCTGCCCCTGCCTCTGGAGCTGGTGGCGGGGCCGTCCTGCAGCCCCCTCCCCCGTGCAGCCCCCACAGCCCCGTCTTCGGCTCGCTCCCCATGCCGCTGGCTCCAGGGACCGGAGGGTCAGACACCACCTCCCTCCGTGGTTATGAGGAGCCGGGAGACCCAGGGCGCAGCACGCCTGGGCCCTGGGCCCCAAAGCTCCCCGCAGCCGGTGAGCGTGTGCCGGGGGGCGGCGGGGGGAGGTGCCCCAGGTCCAGGGGCTGAAGGGGCCCTGACCTGGTCCTCGTGGGGACGTGCCTGGGGTCCCCGGGCTGGCCAGAGGGGCCCCTGACCCCATGGGGGGGGAGGTCCTAGGGCTCAGGGGCAGGTGGGGCCCCTGACCTTGTGGTCTGGGGGAGGCGCCAGGGGTGCAGGGGGGTCAGGGATTGGGCATGAAGCTCTGGAGGTGTGGCTGGTGGGGCTCACGGGGTGGGGATCTCAAATGTCATTCTGAGGGTCCAGGGTTCACGGGGGTCCGGGGTTCACAGGGGTCCAGGGTTTGCAGGGGGTGCAGGGTTTGCAGTGGTCTCAGGTTTATGGGGGGGTCCAGGGTCTATGGGGGGTCCCAGGTTCATGGGGGTCTGGGGTTCACGTAGGGTCTGGGGTCCGTGGGGGGTCTAGGATTTGTGGGGGGTCTGGGGTCTGTGGGGGGTCTAAGGTTCACAGAGGTCCGGGGTTCACAGGGCTCACAGAAGGTCCGGGGTACACAGGGGGTCCGGGGCTCACAAGGGGTCCAGGGCTCACAGGGAGGTCCAGGGTCCATGAGGGTCCAGGGTTTGTGGGGGTTCCGGGGTCTGCAGGGGGTCCAGGGCTCACAGGGGGTCCAGGGTCCGCAGAGGTCCAGGGTATGGCTCACAGGGGTCCGGGGCTCACAGGGGTTCTGGGGTTCACAGGGGTCCGGGGCTCACAGGGGTTCTGGGGTTCACAGGGGTCCGGGGCTCTCAGGGGGTCTGGGGTCCTTGGGGTCCGGGGCTCCGAGCGGCAGGGTGACGTGTGACGTGCAGGGAGGCGGCCCGGCTGCTGGGCGCACCTGGAGCAGGTGCCCCACAACCAGGGTAGAACAGTTGCATTACCACCGGGGCCCCAGGGCGCGGCCACCAGGGGAGGGGGTGGAGCAGCCCCACCCCCACCCCGTCCCGCCCCACGCCCCGCTGCACCTGTGCTGCCCCCGCAGGCGAGGGACGGCTGTGAAAGCCGAGCTCACGCACCCCCCCAGCAGGTGCCCCCGGCCTGGGCCTGCCCCCCGGGGGGGGGGGTGTCCGCAGATGGGGCCCCGGGCCCTGTGCAGAGCTGAGCGGCGGCTTCCCTTGCTGTCCCGCCCTCCTGTCTCTCCGCCCGACGTCCCGTCACCTCCGCCTTCTCTGGGCTCCCGTCACCCAGGGAGTTCGCCCGCCTCTGCTGTCTCTCAAACAGAAAGCACCTCGCGTATAATTTTTCTTCTGTTTCTGGAATAATTATGTCTTCGAAATGGCGATCTTACCTGCCCTCCCCGTTAACGTGTTTGCTCCCCTTGTTTTGTGTAGACGCGCTCCCGCCTGTAGGGGGGCCGGGGGCCGTGGGGCGGGGGCTCCCCTGGGTGCTGGCGTTTGGTGTGCTGGTTTGCTGGTTTGCTTTTAGTTGTGCAATGACTGTAGGTGCACGGAAAGTGTGAAATCAGCACATGGGGGTCCCAGCCCCCCTCCCCCCGGCTGCCACAAACATCTGCACACAGGGTTTGGGGGGGGCATGGTTCTCATCTCTGGGGTGGGGCCCAGGACTGAGGCCTCCAGATCCCCCTGTGACCTAGGTTTAGTTTTTGTAAGGAAACCCTAAAACGTTGCCCAGAGGGCCGTCACCCCCGCCCCCCGCGCCCCACCCTGCAGGGGAGACCTTCCCCCGCAGCCGAGCTGGGGTCCCTACCTCCTGGCCCTCGGCCTGCCAGGGGAGGAGCCCCAGTGCCCTGCTGACGAGGGACGCTGAGCATCTTTTCACCTGCTCCTCGGCCTCTTCTTGCTGAAATGTCTGCTCCATCCCTCGCGCACCTTTGAACGACGCAGTTTGCATCCCTCGCTGCCGAGAGTCCAGTTCTTGGCGCGAGCGGGCCGGTGACCTTTGTCACCCGGGCTGCGCCGCAGCCTCCCGAAGGGGCGTCCACGGAGCAGAAGTTGGCAGGTTTCACAAAGTCCGATGTGGTCATTTTTCTCTCTCCTGGACTGCGCTTTGGATTCGAGTCTAGGAAACGCTTCCCCTCCGTCCCGTCCCCAAGGCTGCTTCTGTGCCGTCGGGGCGGGGCTTTTTTTTTTTTTTTTTTTGGATTCTCAAGTCTCTTTTTATTCATGTTTTGTTTTTGTTTCCTTTTTAGTTTCGGAGTAGAGGTCAGGGACTCATCAGCTGCATGGAAGGCCCAAGCTCCTCCCATCACGCGCCCCCTTCACGCCCTCCCATCCCCAGTGACCCCGTCCCCCTCCCCGCCCCTCCAGCCACCCGCAGGTTGCTTCCCAGAGTTACGAGTCTTCACGGTTTGTCTCCTTCTCTTGTTTTCATCTTATTTTTCCTTCCCTCCCCCTGTGTTCATCTGGTGTTTCTCAAGTTCCACCCAGGAGTGAGGTCACAGGCTATTTGTCTTTCTCTGACTCACGTCACTCAGCACGACACCCTCGAGGCCCATCCACATGGTGCAAATGGCGGGATGTCATCCTTTCTGACGGCTGACGAGTGCGGACCACATCGTCTCCGCCCGTTCATCCGTCGATGGGCGTCCGGGCTGTTTCCTCAGAGCCCTACAGATGCACCTTCCACCTCTAAGGCCGCGGCCGGCTTCGGGCTGCGTGCGCGGGCGCGGGGGGACCGTCTCCCGGGCAGCGACGTGTTCCCCAGGTCCCCTTCCCCACTGCGTCCCTCCGTTTTGGCTTTGTCTCCGCAGGGTGCCTCAGGGCACGCGGAACCGGGGCCCCGGAGTCTTCTGTGGAAAACACGGTGCCCGCCCTCCGTGGCCTCTGTGCTTTCGGGGGAGAAACCTGCTGGGATGGGTCATTCCCCTCCAGGTCACGTCTCGTCCCACCAACTCGGGCTTGACTAATATTTGAATAATAAGAGATTTTTGCCAATTTGGGCAGCGCGCACATTTACGAAAGGCCCTTAGGCCTCTCTGTACCTTACACCAGGTCGCCTGTGCCTGGCCGAGGGTAAAGGATGCACGTACTGAGGCCGTAATGTTTATTTTCACCATATTGTGGACATAATACAGGGCATTTCCCCTCCAACTTGAGACCCTTAAAAATGTCTAAATAAAGTCTCACATAAAGAGCTGCCCCTGGGATCCCTGGGTGGCGCAGCGGTTTGGTGCCTGCCTTTGGCCCAGGGCACGATCCTGGAGACCTGGGATCGAGTCCCACATTGGGCTCCCGGTGCATGGAGCCTGCGTCTCCCTCTGCCTGTGTCTCTGCCTCTCTCTCTCTCTCTGTGTGACTATCATAAATAAATAAATTAAAAAAAAAAAAAAAAGAGCTGCCCGTGTGTGGGTGAGCCACACGACACCGGCACCAGTCCTGGCCGCTGACCCTGCCCACGTGCGCCCAGGTCTGGCTCCAGGGTGTGTGTCCTTTGTCGGCTGGGTGGCTGCTTGTCAGGAGCCTGTCCCCGCAGGGCAGCCCTGGGATGGAAGCTCGGGGGTTGGCACGCCCCCGGAGTCAGGGTAGGGGTGCAGACTGTGGGCCCAGAGCCTTCCCAGCCCCACACCCCGAGCCCCAGAGCAGCTCAGCGGCTAGAGGGGCCACAGCAGCTCCCACCCCCTGGCGTCCAAGGGTGTCCTCTGACAGGTGGACCATGGGTTCCTCTGACAGGTGGACCGTGGACCCTAAGAAAGGTGTCCAGGTGTGGAGTCAAGGTCTGCGCCGCCGTCCTGGAAGGCGGGGGTGTCCAGCTGCCTGCGGCTCACAACCAGGTGCATCCTGCAGACCCTGGGTCGACCCTCCGAGTGCCAGGGCCTGACGAACCCCATCCGGGGCAAACTCATCTGGGGCGACTGTATAACCGAGGGGAAGTTAGGAGAAAAGGAAGAAAGGGAGGGAAAGTGTGGGGGGGAGGTGGCGAGCAGCCTCCTGTGCCCTGCGCTGCGGTCTGTCCTGGCGTCCCCACACTCACCTGCAAGGCCGGCCCCGCCCCCGCCTGGGGTGCCCGGTCACCCGGGCCAGGGTAGGGGTTCTGGCTGTTGGACACCCCAGGGCATTCTGGTGCGTGTCCACAGACAGCACCGGGACTCGGTGAGGCGGCCGCACAGCCGTGGCCGTGGCAGGAGGTACCCCGGGGTGACGGGGAGCCTCCGCGGTCGGCTCTGCCTTGGAGCCCATGGTCTGTGGCAGCCCAGGGACCCCCTGCACCCCCGGGGGTAAGGATCCCCGGTGCCAAGCAGGCCCAGGTAGCCAAGCACGAACACGGTTCCCTAAGGACGTGAGGAACAGGCCCCGGAACATTCCATGTGGCCCCTCCGTGGCCCCCGCCCTGCGGCCCTGAGGGCCAGCTGCCCGTCTCGCTGGGGGGGGGGGGGCCTACATCCACTGCCCCCTGCGCCCAGGGCCTCTCCCGTGTGCCTGGAGGCGACGCTGGCCTGCCCGGGAGAGCGATGCCAAGAAGCCGGCCGCCCGCTCCTGGCCCGGGGATCCTGTCTCCACAGCGCGACCTGTCGTGCCCAGTAGCTGCCAACCGAACAGAGCCCAGGGCGGCTTCCCGAGCCCCGTCCCCACACGCCCTGATCCCCGCACTCTCCTGTGTCAAGCGCCGCCACCACCCTGTGTGGCCTCGTCAAGGATGTGCTTCTGGGCCTTAGGGAGGAGCACACCTTCAATCAGGAGTCCTGATCCGGAAGGTTCCAGAGCCCGGGCAGCCACAGACGGTCGCAGGGCGTGTGGGCCGAGGGGCAGCTCCCTTCCCCGCCATCTCCGGCCAAGTGTCACCGGTGCGCCCCAGCTCTGCGTGCAAACCACGCGGCGAGGCACCTAGGTCGGCTCGTGGCCCGGAAAGCAGGCTGCCGAGCTCAGGGCAACTCGCCGCAGCTTCCGGGAGACCGGGAGTGGCCTGGCACGGCCAACTAGCCGCCCCTGGGGTCCCCACCCCTCAACTGCGGGCCTCAGGTCCCCTGCCTACAAAACGGGCACGTGACCTGCAAGGCTACGGCTTGGGTGACGGGAGCTGCACCCCAAATGCTGGCTGTGCCGTCTCACTCTGGGATAAAGTCCCATCAAGCCTGCATCAGGGGACCCCAGAGCCCCCCCATGGGAATCCTGCTCGCCCCGGGGACTTGCCCCCAGGGCTCCCCCAGGCCTGACTCCCCCGATGCTGATCCAGGGAGCACCCCCCGCCCCCCGCTGCAGCCGGCTCCGGCCGGGGCCCTGTGGTCCTGTGGTCGGGGAAGCCGCTCACCGGACCCTGCGAGGCAAGGGCCTTACAGAGCGTGGGATGGCCGTGCCCTGCGTGCGCCTGCAAACGTGCGTGACACAGACCCTTCCCGGAGCAGCCCCCGCTGGGGACCGCGCAATCCGGGTTGTGCCCTGCCTACCCTACTCGTTAGGAACATGACGTTCCCCGTGAGTCACCAGACTGACTTCCTGCCCTACCTCGGAGCTGCCCAGCTCCCGGCAGCGGTGGGACAAGGTGGCCTGGTGGGTCCACGGCCGGGATCTCCCGCCCGCCCGCCTCTCCGAGCTGACCTCGCCGAGTCTGCAGCCTCCTTCTTTCCAGAATGAAAGTCACCATGTACCGACCCCCCTCCCGCCGCCCCCGGGGGCCGGGCTCACCAGGTTCTCGGGCAGGGTCCCGTGGGATGCTGCTTCCTGTGACGGGGTGCGGATCCCTGCCGCCATCCGAGAGGACGGAATAAACGCCAGCTGCGCCTTCTTAGGATGACTGCTGTTCTTACAACGCCTCCCCTGATCCGGGGGGTGCCCTGTCCTCCTCCCCTTAGGGAGAGGTCCTGACGTTGGCCGCCTGCCCCCGAGGGCACCTGTTAGGTCCTCATCTCCTCGGGGGTTGGGAAGCCCCAGAAGTTCACTGGGAGCAAAGCTGCAGCATCAGCTCCTGGTTCTGGAAATCAGCCGTGGGAAGAGGAGCAGAGGGAAAGGCAGTGTCCACGATGGCTCCTCGGGGGCCGTCCTTCTGGGCTCAGGGTGCAGGGGGTGGGGGATGAGCAGGGGTGAGGATGGCAAGGCTGGGCTTTGCTTGGTTGCCCGTCCCTCATCTCCCCCCCGCCCCACAAACCTGGGAGGACTGAGGGCAGCAGTGGCCTCTGGCCCAGGAGAGGCTGTGGGGCCCAGGTGTCATCAAGCAATGATGCTCCAGCTGCAGGAGCGCGTGGTCATTGCTTTGAGGGCCACCAGGATGGCGCGGGCAGTGGCCTCCCATCCTTGCTGCCTCCTGCTCCACCGGGAGTTCTGCTGCCTCAGACCAGGAGACCCCGCCTGCTCCAGATCCGGGGACCCGCCCTGAGGCACCCTGGCCCTGAGGCCCAGCAGCACAGCACAGCGGACCCGGCTTCAGAGGCACCTTCTGGGCCCCAGACACGGTCCCTCCGAACCTCCCGGGATCCTACAAGGCCAGGGCTGCAAGTGCTGCCCAGCACCGGGGCTCCAAGCAGGGCAGCTGGCACCCCCACCCCGCTCCGGCACCCCCTGCCCCCGACTCTGGCCCCAGCTCAGCACCCGGCCCCAGCTCAGCACCTCTGGCCCCCCTACCCCTGCCCCAGCTCAGCCCCCCGACCCCCCCCCCCCGGCTCAGCACCCCCTCCCCCCACCCCAGCTCAGCCCCCCACCCCCCACCCCGGGCTCAGCACCCCCTGCCCACCCTACCCCCACTCCCACCCCCTAGTCCAGCCCCTGCCCCTCCCCCCTCAGTCGCACCCCCTCACCCCTCCCCACACCCTCACCCATCCCCACCCCCTGTCCCACCTCAGCACTGCTATCCCTGCCCCAGCTCAGCCACAGGCCCTAGCCCCACGGGGGCTCCAACCCAGCCCCCCACCCCTGTAGAGCCAGGGCCTCCCCGATGGAGAAGATGCTCAGGACGGGCAGAATTGGGAACATCATGGGAATATTCTGGCACCGCGTTCAGCACAGACGATGGCACCTCGCTTGCGGGTACTTCTGGGCCCATGCAGGTGCTGCGGTGGGAATCGGCACCCTGTGGCCAACCTCAGCCTGCCCCCTGCCTTCCGAGGAGGCCACGTGGGGGCTGGCAAGAGAGGGGCCGCCCATTGGGGGAGTCCTCCATGGCTCCCAGGAGCCTCTGACCTTGGGGTGTCATGGACAAATCCCCCCATGGGGAGGGGCCTCCACTGCTCTAGTTTCAATGTTTTGACCCAAGGAAGATGAGAGCCTGTTCTCTGGGGTCCACACTGGGGCCCCTGTGGGAGGCCCAGCCCCAGCCCACACCTGTGTCCCCACTGGTGTTACTGGGAAAACTGATGATTTGAACTAAAATAAGCTCCCAGTAGGTCCCGGCTCACAGGCACTGCCGCTGCACGAGTCACAGGGGCGGGCCTGGGGACGCCGTCCCGTCCAGACCCCACTTGGAAGGGTGGGCACCCTAACCCTGCCTCTCCCACTCCCGCCTGGGGAAGAGGGCTGACAGATGGTGTGGGCACCGCAGTGGGGACAGAGCCGGGAGCCCGAGCACCACCCCAGAGCCCGCTGGACAGAGCCACACTTTGAAGCATGAGGGATGGGACTGGGCCTCTGGAGCTGGGGCACCTCGTGACAGGCTCAGGGCCGGGCATGCAGGGCCCTTGTGAGGCTGGGTCCCCCGTGAGTGGGGCCCCATGAAGCAGGACCTCACCTTCCCTGTCACCTTTTCCGTCACAACCTTTGTTTCCGTAGGATTGGTAGTTGTGTCTCCTCTTTTCTGATTTTAGTAGCTTGGAATCTTCCCACTTTCCTCCTTGGTCAGTCTGGCTAAACAGTTCGCTTTATTGAATTTTTCAACTTAATCATTTTATTGAAATTGGCTTTGGTTTCATTGATTCTTCTGTATTTTTTAAATTCTCTGCTTCGTTGACTTTCACTCTGATTTCTCCGACCTTCCTCCATCTGCTTCCTTTATTTTACGTTTGCTGTACCTTCTTTTTCCAGTATCATCAGATGGAAGTCAGAAAGACCTGGGATCGTTCTTTTTCTTTTTTTAAAGATTATATTTATTTATTCATGAAAGATACAGAGAGAGGCAGAGACACAGGCAGAGGGAGAAGCAGGCTCCATGCAGGGAGCCAGATGCAGGACTCGATCCCAGGACCAGGTCATGACCTGAGCCAAAGGCAGATGCTCAACCACTGAGCCACCCAGAGGCCCCAAAAGATCATTCTTTTTTAATACAGGGTCACTTGGAGCATGTGTGTCCTTCCCGTACCGCTGAACTGCAGCACACACGTGTGGGCACGTGGGCTCCTCACGTTTATCTCAAAGCATTTAGAGACTTACCTTCCGGTTTATCCTCTGACCCGTTAGTTATTTAGGGTGCGCTGTCTGTCCCAATTTCCTGTCACCCCATTTCATCGGTCCCTGAACGAAGCACGGTCTCCATCCTGTCTCGTTGACGGAGGTTTGCCTGTGGCCGGGCCCGTGGTCTGTGCTGGAGAAGGTTCCGTGTGTGCTCAGGATGGGGTGGCTCCTGCGGTCGGCGGAGCCCTGTGGAAAGCTGGTGGGTCTGGGAGGCTTTCCGTGTGTTTGGGTCATGTCCTTGTGATCTTGTCACCGCCCTCACGGGCCGTGGGGGTGTCCACACCTCTAGCTGTGACTGTGGAAAGGCTCTCGTCCCTCATTCCTGCCAGTTCTGCTTCCCGAACCCCCTAGTCCTTGTGGATGGTTACACGGTGCCCTACCGACTCCTGCAGGTGTTTTTGTTTCCAGTCTGTCCTGTTTGCTGTGAGCGTGGCCGCCCCCGCCCTTCTGAGGCTGCCATTTGGTGTTTGTGTGACGCATCCGTTTCCATCCTTTCACTCGCGACTCATTGCACTTGTGACCTAGGCACATCCTGTAGGGTAGCTGTGGTCCTGAAGTGTCGTCGGCTCTGCCCAGGGGGCATCCTGGGAGCTCCGAGCTACAGCCCTTGAACTCCCAGCCCCAGCGCTGCCCCTCGGTGACCCGGCCAGACTGCAACTCGCACCCCGGGACGTACCTGCTCGCCTACGCACCTGCCCACGGGAGGGCATGTTGGGAGCCCAGCTCCTCTGCTCTCCATGATCGCCGCCCCTTGGGGCCGAGGCACCGCCGCCTCCCTCTTCAGCTGCACCAGCCGAGCTGTGGACAAAGCTGCTCTGCGGGAGGTGATCCAGCCAGCGGTGAGCGGCCCTGGGGCTGGGTGGTCTGATCGGCCGCTCACTGTCTGGGTGCTGCCCGCGGGCCAGCCTCCCGCCCTGCACACGAGGCTCAGCAGCCAGGGTTTCCTCCCAGGTGCACCAGTCACTGCAGGGGGAGCCCGCCCTCCGGGTAGGCTCCTGTCTGCATGGATGTGGCCCCATGTCCTCCGCACCACCATGCCGTCCTCGGGCCGGGGCCGTGGGAGGGGACCGGGTGCTCAGGAAGCCTCCCCCATGGGCCCCGCGCGGCCACACTGCCGTCCCCAGAATCTCGATCCCGTCCTGCCTCAGCTCGAGCGATCGCGTGGCCCCTCAACTGCAGCCTGAAACCGAGCCAGAGGAAAGTCCAAGGTGCCCTGTGTGAGCAGCCAGATGTCGCCGTTTCCAGACGGACAGAAGAGCCGCCTTCGCACAGTGACAGTAACTGGCACTGCGGGGACATCCCTTACTAGCGGCATTGCCGCGTGTCGGGTGTACACTCGTCAGACGGCACCCTGAAACTCTCATCTCGTCGGGTCTCTAGGACGTTGGCCAAACGCTTAATAACAGCAATAAAATCAAAGCAGGAAAAACAATTGAATTTACTGTAGAAGATAAAAATCTGGCTGCGTTTCTGGGTTATTTTAGTGAATTTATTAGCAGTAGTAAAGGGAGTGAAATTAGGATACAGTGGAGAGACTAAGGTGAGTCCAACACTCGGCCGTCGTAGAGCTGTATCTGGAAAGTGTGACTAAGGTTCGAGACATGGGCTCCTCACCTCCCGGCAGGAAGACCAAGAGGAACAGTGGAAGTGCGTGCGCGGAGAGGACCCCCCCGCCCCCCGGGGCGCCGTGGTCCCGGGTCAAGTCCGCTAAGGCAGCAGCTCCTTGATTCTCGGTGACTCCATGTGCCTTCTCGGCCGGGATCCTTGTGGGGACGCTGACATGTGTCTCCTTTGTTCCTTCCAGACAGCGTTACTTTACGGCCAGAAGACAGCAGTGTCTTGCTCCTTGCTGGTGGCCTCGTTTCCCACGTTCTGGGCTGGGCTCCCTCTCACGCCTCCAGAAGTTTCTGCGTGGCCTGCAGGTGTGTTGCCAGTCCGGCCGAGCTTTCCAAGAGTGCGGGTCCTCCCTGCAGGGGGGCCGGCTCTTCATGACCCAAGTCACAGCTCAGTAATAATAGGCTGTGAGAACCATCGCACTGCAACCTCTAGCAGCATCGGGGTGTCCCCTCCTCCAGCCCCCTGCCGTCAGGTCCCCCTCAGGAGCAGCGTGATGCTGCCAGCGCTCCACGGTTCTGAGGCCACTGCCGCATCCCCCGGGCTTCCAGGGCCCGCTGGCCACAGCAGAGACACTCGTCCCAGGGCCACAGTGGTGCCCAGCCGCCAGGGAGACCCCCGTGGAGGTCGGCAGAGGCGGCGAAGAGAACCCTGGGGACACGCTGCTTATAACAGCTGCTCCGCCCAGCTCGACGTTCCAAGTGAGCAGTGGGATGGGGCTGTGGTGCCACTGTGGCTGGGAGTGCGTGGAACCGGGGCACTTTGCATCATCCCACCGGGATGCCTCACGGCTGGAATTTTGGATGAGTTCACAGCATGTCCTTCGTTTTCTTTCTGACTCTGGAGACCGTCCCCTGCCCCTGGGGACTCAGAGCCTCTCTGGGGCCACAGGCAGCCCCTTTCTGGAAGAATCCAGAGGAGGCTCTCCAGCACCCACAGAGCAGCTGCTGGGGTGGAAGCCACCAGCAAACTAACCCTGAGCCCTGGGTCACGGGACTTGGCAGTGTTCTCTGGAACCTAGTTTGGGAAACACTGACCGACGGCCTCAGGGGCAGGGTCCGCAGCTGAGCCGGGCCTCTCACCTCCCGCCTCCCCCGCTGCACCATCCTGGACACGCGCCACCTCCCGCACATGGGCCCCACACTCTGTCCTTTGAGCAGACGTGTTCTCAGTGTCTGCAACGTGTCAGTCCCTTGTTCGGAGCTGGACCACCTGATGCAGAGCCCGGTGTCACAGGACCCCACCCCGCCCCAGCCGCCACAGAATCCAGTTGTTGGAGTTTTGCTTTGGCTTCTGAACAATTCCCCTTTGTGGAAAAGAGGATGGCGGTTTTCAGGGCCGCGGTGTGTACAACGGTCCCTGCCAAGACTGGACACATTCACGCCACTGGCTGACGGGAAATGACACCCCGCTGTCCCCATGACCTTGGGGGCAGCATGGATGGCTCTGGGTATGGTGCGATTGGGGCCTCAGGCACTGGCACCTGGCCCTGCCTCTTCTGCGCCACCTGTCACTCCGCCTCCCTGGACGTGTCTTCATTCCTCCCAGAGGTCTCCAGATTAGGAAACGTGGTGGTCAGCACCGTCAGGCCTGCACCGTCAGGGGGGCTCTGGATCCGTGAACGTCCGTCTCTGTCCCCCTTTCACAGCGACCACATCTCGGAGCAGCCTGAGGAAAGTCCACTCAAGGAGCGTCCTTGCCAGTGCGCGTGGGGCGTGTGCTACATACGTGCATGGCGTGTGTGCGCCATGGGAATGAGGGCTCCCCGTGTTCCTGGACCCACAAGGGCAGGGACAGGGAATCTCAAACAGCATTTAATTTTATTTAAAACAAGAAAGAAACGTGGTACTTTTTGTCGCTCAAGGATCGTGGAACTACCAGGTTTATGATGCGAGGAACAAGCAGATGAGGCCACGTGTGGCTCGGGTGACTGTGTAGCTGGTGGAACACGGGTGTTAGGGCACAACACCCAGGACATGCAGGCACCAGGGCAGCATGCAGGCCGCTGTGTCGAGGAGGAAATCGCCTGTCCTTTTGCCTGGATATCGGCCACCATCCAGCTGGCTGTCGTCGACTGTCCCCACTCTGGGTGGCCACTGCATAGGCTCAGCCTGGTGCCAGCTGCTCAGACATCTTTACAGGGTTCAGCCTCCCCCGGCTTGTGGGACCCCCAGGGCCCAGCACTCCCTGCCCCCATCTACCCTCCAGTCCACACTGACCGCACCCCATGCCCCCTCCATGTCACGTGTCACGTCCCCTCACCCACCATCTGCTTGTCTGGACAAAAGAGGAACCAAACCAGCGACGTGGCTGTTGGCGCCTTGTCGCATGTGCACTTGTCTTGATTTTCCCTTGTTCTGAGGGATCATTTCAATGTCTGTAGAGTCGGTAGTGATGTCTCCCCATTCACTCCTTATATAAACAACCTGTGACTTCCCTTTTTTCCCAGATAATCTGAATAGATGTTTACCATGTTTATTCATATTTTCATAGAATCAACTTTTCAATTTATTTACTATCTCCATTTTGTTATATTTTTACTGATTGCTTGGGTTACTGATGTTATTTTATTTCCTCAAGATTAATTTTGCTCTTTTTGAAGCTCTTCAGAGTGGAAGCTTTGATCATTAATTGAGGGCCATTCTTCTTTACTAATATATACATTTAATGCTATAAATTTCCCTCTAAGTGCTGCATCAGCTGTGCTCTACAAATGTTGATGTGTTGTTTTCATTTTTATCCAGTTCATGATATTTTCAAATTTTCTCTGTGGTTTTTGAACGAATGGTTATTTTTTTAAGATTTTTTCCACCAGCAGTTTTATTTTTTTACTTTTTATTAAGGTTTTATTTATTTATTCATGAGAGACACAGAGAGAGGCAGAGACACAGGCAGAGGGAGAAGCAGGCTCCATGCAGGGAGCCGGATGGGGAACTTGATCCCAGGACCCCAGGATTACACCCTGAGCCCAAGGCACTCGCTCAACTACTGAACCACTGAGGGGTCCCTCCCTGATCCAATGGTTATTTAAGTTTATGTTCTGTTCCAAGTATTTGGAGATATTTCAGATTTTGCGGAGGAGGGTGTAGAGTTCTGGTTTAAGTCTGTAGTGATCAGAAGTCATACTTGCATGATTTGAATACTTTTAAAAATATTGATAAATGTTAACGGTCTGTCTAGATAAATAGTCCATGTGCAATAAACACAATATGTGTGATAGTTTACTGGGTGGAGTGTTTTGTAAGTGTCCAATAGGTAATACTGGTTTGTGCATTTCTTCAGGTCTTTTATCCTTCCTGATTGTCAGTGTACTTGTGTTACTGAAAGCCAAGTTCAGCTGCCCGTCACTCTAAAGGCCAACACTCAAGAGGCGAACTCTGATCGGAAAGGAATACGAGCCAGTCAGGAGGCCAGCCCCCCGGGGAGAAGGCAGACTCGTGTCCAAAGGCCAGTTCCCAGGTTTCAGCCTGGCCCAGAGACTTTAAAGGGGCTTAATCAGTTAAAGGAGTGAGATGCTCTGTGACACTTCTTGATCATGTGCAGACTTGGCGATTGCAACCACAGAGTGGTGTCTGTGCTTGGAGGTTGTGCAAGAATTTCTAGTGCCTTGGTGCCCAGAGAACATTGTACTGAGTATCCTGTTCTTCCTGCAAAGGAGGGCAAGGTCTACAGATGTGCCGGGGGGGGGGGGGGGGGGGGGGCGGGGGTGGTCAGTAAAGCCATTTCTGTGAACTTAAGAAAAAAAATCATTGCTAAAAGATTGCTGAGCTAATCCGGAAGCTTAAGGGGCCTTCCACCTTAAGAGACCTGTTGGCCTCCGTGGCCTTGGGACGCTCTGGTCCTTTATTCCCTCAAGGCCAGTGGTCTGCAAATCTCAAAGAAAGTAACTTAGTTCTGTTACAGATCAGCAGCCTTAGGTCAGCAAGCAAGGAGTGTGTTACCTCCTAGCAAGTTGACCCTTAAGGCTGGCTGGAGTGCGGTCATGATCGCTCTATTAATTATTGGGACAGGAGTGTCGACACCTCGGACTGAAATGGTGGATCTGTCTGTTTTCCTTTCAGTCTGAACAGTTTTTGTTTTATGAGTTTAGAAGCCCTGTTTTTAGATATGTTTAAGATTTTCCTCTCCTTTTGATGATTTAACTGGTGAAATTATGATTATGAAATGTTTCTCTTTTTCACTAATAATTCTGTGCTCTCAAAATCTTTTTTGTGTTATATTAATATAGTCAATTCAGTTTTCTTTGGAATATTATGCAATCGATGTATATTTCCTATTGTATATTTCCTATATTTCCAGTTTAAGGTTATCTGTTAGCAACCTTAGTTACACCTGTAAACCTAGTTCCTCTCTGCTGTGTAAACCAGCATATCCCAGGCTCTGAGGTTTAGGACGTAGACACCTTTGGGGGGACCATTATGCTGTGTACCACAGTCAGTCTTCCCAGAGATTTGTCACATTTTTTGTCTCTCAAAAAAGAAATGTGCTTTATTTTTCTCTATTGTTTTCTGGCTTTGATTTTATTGATTTCTGCTCTTCATTATTTCCTCCTTTTTGCTTCCATAAGGTTTATTTTGCTCTCTACTTTATAGGTTCTTGAAGTGGGAAGTCAGGTTACTGACTTGAGACTTCTCTTCTTCTCTAATGTATGTGGTTATTGCTGTAAATTTCCCTCTCCGTGATGCTTTATTTAGCTCTGTCTCACGTATTTTGATACGTTGTAATTTAATTTTCATTCAGGTCAATGTACTATTTTAAAATTCCCCTTGAGATTCCATGTTAGACCCATAGATTATTTTGGAGTGTGTTTGGAGAATTTCCTGTTATCTTTCTGTTATCGATCTTTGGTTTGATTGCATCACGTTCAGAGGACATGCTCTGTATGATCAGTTCCTTTAAAGTTGGTGAGGGTTGTCTTATGGCACAGGACGTGGTCTGTCTGGCTCTCTGACCCTTCGGCACTTGAAGCGGACACACATTGTGCTGCGTTGAGTGGAGTGTTCCATAAAGACCTGTTGTATCTGTTGTTATGATGTTGTGAGTTCTTCCAAATCCTGGCTGACGTAGTCAAGTTGTAGTTTTGAAGTTTCTACCTCTAATTAAGAGTTTGTCTTCTTTCATTTCTTTCAGTTTTTGTGTCTTATGTTATACAGCCCTGTTCTGGGAATGTACACATTAAAGATTCCTGTGTCTTTTTGCTGGATTGGCCACATTATTATGTGATGTCCCTCTCGGTTTCTGGTATTTTTCTTTGCTGTGAAATCCACTTTACCTAATCTTGATGTAGGCCCCCCCACCCCTGCTTACAAAGGTAATTAATATTAGATGATACTTAGATCATTAATATTTAGATGATACTTTTTCCATTATTTTACTGTTAACCTTTCTATATCATTATATTGAAGTGACTTGCAGTCAGCTTGTAGTTGGGTCGTGATTTTTTATCAATCTTTGTCTTTTAACTGGTGCATTGAGACCATTTGCATCTAATGTAACGATTGATATGCAAAGGCTATTGTTTCCAATATTAATTTTTGTTTTCTGTCTGTTTTGGTTTTTATTTTGGTTTCTTCTGTATTTCTGTGGTTTATTGGACATTTTTAGCATCCTATTTTGACTTATCTATAGGTTTTTTCAGTGTATATGTTTGTATAGCTTTTTTAGTGGTTGCTCTACATGTTATATTATGCACACAAAACGTCACAGTCTGGTGGCATTAGTTTGCCAGTCTGAGTTAAATGCAGAAAACTTATTTCCCTTTACATCCCTTTGTCCTCCTCATTTATAATATAGTTGTCTTAAATATTTCCCCTGTATAAATTTAGAGCCCTATCAGACAATTATAACTTTTGCATAAATTGCCAACCTTAATTTAGAAAACTCAAAGAGAATTATATTTACTCTTTTTATTTTCTTATCTGTTCTCTCTCATTTCCTGATTTCCTTCTTTTATCTTTTCCTTTCTGTTGAGAGGATTTTGTTTAGCCATTCTTTCAATGTACCTCTGCTGCCAATAAACTCCCATAGTCTTTCTTCATCTGAGAATATCTTAACTTCCCCTTCATCCCCAAAAGTTATTTTTTCTGGATATAGGACTCTGGGTTGACAGTTGTTTTCTTTCAGCACATGAAAATTGTTTTTTTTCTGGCCTCCCATGGTTTCTTACATGAAATTTACTGTCATTTGAATGCTTTCCCCCATAGGTAATGCTTCGCTCCTGTCTGGCAGCTTTCACATTTTTAAATTAGTTTTTAGTTTTTGTAGGTTTGATTATGATGTCTTTGTATCGATTATTTTTGGTTTATTCTCGTTGGGATTTGTTCAATCTCTTGAATCTGTGGGTTTGGGTCTTTTGCTGAATTTGGGAAGTTTTTAGCCATTATTTCTTCAAGTGTTTTTTTGTTGTTCTCATTGCTGTTGTTGTTTTGTGTTTCCTGTGTGTTTTTGTTGTTGTTTGTTTTTGTCCTATCATCTTTCTCTTCTCTTTCTGGGACTCTGATGGCACAAGTATTAGATTTTTTGTTATAGTCTCACAGGTCCCTGAGGCTCTGTTATTTTTTTTTTTTCATTACATTTTCTCCCTCTTGTTCAGATTTGGTCATTCCTATTATTCTCTTTCCCAGTTCACTAATTTTTCCTCTGTCTCCCTATTCATCTGTTGAGCTTATCACTGATCTTTAAATTTAGTTTTTATTTTTTCAAGTTCTAAAATTTCTACTTGTTCTTTAGATCTTACATTTTAGTCTTGCTACTCCCTATTTTGGTTGCTGAAACTTTCTATTCTTTCATTATTTTTCAAGCATATTTTTAATTGCTTTTTGAATTATTCTCATGATGGCTGCTTTAAAATCCTTATCAAATTATTCTGGTTTCTCTGTTATCTCATTGTTGGCATATCTTGACTTTCCTGTTTCATTCAGTTTTAGATGTTCCCTGGGTCTTAATATGACAAGTGATTTTCTATTGAAATCTGGGCAGTTCGTATACTGTTATGAAACTCTGGATCTTATTTAATGGTTTGTTTTGTCTGACTTCCTGTAACACTGGTCCTGTGGGGAAGTGGAGGCACTGCCTCAATACTGCTAGGTGGGGGTAGAAGTCCAGGAACCCTACGTGTCCTCTGCTGACATCTGCAGGGGGAGGTCCTATGACTGAAGGGCCAGGCTAGGAGTTCTGGCTCCCCAGTGGGTCTCTACTGATTCCTCCCTAAATCAATAGTAGCACTTGTATAGGAATGTATCTTATAAATGAGACATCAGTTAGGATTTACAGCTGCAAGTAACAAAAAAATCCAACATCATGCTGTGAATCATCAGGATACTTATCGTGATGTTGACAAGAATTCCAAGGTTAGATAGTCTCAAGATTGATCTGGCAATTCAGTAATGCCATCAGGGATCCAGAATTTTTTGATCTTCCTGCTATGAAAACTTCTCAACCTCATGCCTATGCCACATATTTGCAAGATGGCTTCCACTGGTCCGGGAATCACATTTATATTTCAAGGGAGAAGAGTAGTACCAGGGAACTCTATTCTTGCATCTGTACTTCTTATTAGGAGGGAGAAGCTCTCCCATGAGGCTCCCTGCAGTCTTCTGCCTACATCTTGTTTGGCAAAGGGATATCATATGACCATCCCTGCTGCAAAGGAGGCTGGGAGAATGAGTATCTGGAAAAGGGGATTAGGACTTTGGAGATCAACTAAGAAGTAGGGTAAGGGTATATTCCACCTAAGAATATGGGATCTCACCTGCCTCCTGACCCAGCGGAGAATCTCTTGGTGGAAGAACATGTGGGGGTGAGAACCCTGCTGGGAGGCAGAAAATCACGTGCACAGAACCTCTTCAGCAACCCCATCCATTCTCCTTTTGGAGTAATTTCTCTGTTGATTATCTCTTCTCAAAAATTAAAAGGTAACTATGTCTCCCTAACCCCTTCCTCACTGTGATGCTTGGGCATTGTCTATGCACCAAAGAGCAGACTTGTTCCACTCACGGCTGACAGCCACTTCAAGTGGGCTCAAGTGGGCTGCTGTGTGGATGTGAGTGCAGGGACAAGTGCAGAGACACCCTTCTTCCCACGGATTCATCCCAACTTTCTGCTCTTGGGCTAGTCTGAAACATACTACTGCACACAGGTGTGCACGAGCCAGGTTCGATGAGACGGAGCAGTGCATTCATCACTTCCCTCCTTATTCATTTCCCTATCAAGCTGACAAGGGCATCTGCCATTTACCTTCTCCAGCTGTGTCCAGATGTTTGCCGAGTCAGGACTCAGTGAGAGAGGCAGACAAGGCACCCTCGTCAGTCTTGATTCTGATGCTGGAAGCAGGGCTGTCTTCATCGGCTTGTCAGCAAGATCGTGGGAGGTAGGGATGAGTGAAGCAGAGGAAACAGGACACAAGGGATGCAGGGTGCACCTGGCGAGGATGGGTGGGGGATGGCAGGATACAGGGCACATCTGCAGAGGAGAGGTGGGGGGTTGTAGGATGAAACGTGCATCTGAAGAGGAGGGGTCGGGGGTGGCAGGATGCCCAGTGCACCTGGAGGAGAGGGGTTGGGGGTGGGAGGCAGCCAGAGGCAGCACAACGGAGGAGACCAAGAGTCTGTTCATCACTTCCCTGCTTGCCCCGTGCTGGAAACATTTAATCACCTTCCAAGAGGGGAGGATTTTTCCAAGGCCTGTGAGGACAGGAAAGGGCAGATTCGGAGTCAAGGACAATAGTACAATTTTATCATAAGTCAAGGTGCACTTGTAGAAAAACCTGGGAGCATAAGAAAGATCCTGGTGTTTGAAAGCAAAGGACCATTTTGTCCAAATGCTACAGATGCAGCTTGTGATCTAGTCAGGTGACACCACCCAGAGAGCCTCTGGAGGTGATGTCATGGGAAAGTGACACCCTCTGGAGGTGATATCCCCACAGGTGACTCCCTTGGATGTGATGTCCCCTGGAGGTAATGTCCCTGGTGACTCCCTTGGAGGTGATGTTCCCCAGATGTGATGTCCCTGCAGGTGACTCCTTTGGAGGTGATGTCTCCTGGACGTGATGTCCCTTGGAGGTGATGTCCCCGCAGGTGACTCCCTTGGAGCTGAGGCTGATCCAGGGTGTGCCCTCTGTGTGCCCCAGTTTCCATGGAAAGCTCCTTGTGGTTGGGCCTCTCAGGACCAGCTCATGCCCCGTGGTCAGTGCATCCCCCTGACTCTGTCCTTTCTGGAACATGGCAGCTGCAGGTGTGGAGGTGAGGCAGGAGCTAAGCCCTGGCTCCTCGGTCCGGTGGGCCCCGCCCATCCACCAGTGCAGTGTCTCCCCATCGGCACCTTGTCTTGCCCTCCCTGGGGCCAGGAGCTCACCTTCAGGTCAGGGAGCCTCTGTAGGTGCCCTCCCTGCCTGCCGCCGGCCATGTCCTGGGGACCCCAGGCCTCTCTAGGGACCTGGCTTCAGGAGGCCGTGGGATCTGTGGTCTGGAGCCATGTAGAGCTCAAGGTGACACGTCCCCGCCCTCGTGCCATCACTGCATCAAGGACATCTCACACCCACCGTGGCACCTGGGTCCAGAACTGAGGTGCTGGGACTTCACTTCCTCTTAAACCCCAGGGTCATGACCGTGGACACCAGAACTGGCCAAAGAGCCTTGGGTCCACACCCCGACTTTGCAGGTCAGTCCCGGGGCTGCTGGGCCCTGTGGCCTTGGAGCGGGCACCCTGGAACCCCAGGCCAGTGTTCGGGTCACGCAGCCTCCTGGTGCCCTCTGCAGCTGTCTCTCCACGGACCATCCACCTGCGCTTGTTTTGTCCCCCTCTGCGCGCCCTACCGCCGATGACTTTCGGTTGTTTGGAGGACGACCTCAAACGTCTTCATTTTCTTGGGGGACAAATTCTCCAAAATGCCCTGTGAATGGCCGTCGGAGTTTCAATACCCCAAGCCCCGAGCAGGTCAGGGCGACTGGGGCTTGGGGTGGCCCCGCCGCCTGAGGTCTGCGCTGTCCCCCCTCCTCTCTCCCAGCGCCGCCTCAGCCAGAAGGACTCTCCCGCCTGCCCTGGGCTCTCCGTCGGCGCCCAGCTGGACCGGCACCTGGCAACGACCCACAGGAACCCTGGCCCGGCTCCGGCCGCCCCCAGCCCCTCTCCCCGGTGCCCCCTCAAGCCGGGGCCTCACCCACCTCAGGCCCTTTGCCCCAGTGGCTCCCTCGGCCCCGAAGCGCTTCCCAGACCCTCGGAGGCTCCACGTCGGCCTCCCCATCAGAGCCACCCGGAGGCACCTCCTCCTCCCTGGTCCCTGAGCGCCCGCCCCCCACACGTGCCGTAGCCCCTTTTCCTGGCCACGCGGTCTCCTCGCAGGTCTCCCCCCTTCACGGTCCCTTCCCCTGCCGACCCGGGCACACTCGCAGGCCGCAGGCGGTGCGGGGAGCGGACACCAGGCGGGCAGAGCCGGGTGCAGACCCTGCTGCTTAGCAGGACGTGGCAGTCCTGTGGTGTTGCACCTGCTGCCGCACGTCCCAATGGCCCTGCACCCCGCCACCTCAGGGCCTCCTGCCCCCACCCCATGCCTGGCAAGCGGCCCCCTTCCCCAGAGGCCCCCGCGGGTGCCCCCATACTGGGCCAGCTCACCCCGCACTGGGCCACTGCTCACAGGGTGACACTCCCGTCTACACTGCATCGTCACCCCAAACCATGATCCAGGCCCTCAGGAAGACCCCAGACGGGCCCAGGGCCTGGCCCCAGGGTCAGCCCGACCCATCCGGGCCTCGTCCGTGGGAGCAGAGCCTCCAGAGCAGACCTGCTGCCCTGAGGGGTTACTCACAGGCTGAGCCGTGTCTCCCCAGCTCCTCACGACGCCACTGAGTCAGGGCCTCTGGGCCCGAAGCTGGGGGATCCGCCAGGATCGTCTGCACAGGGCGAGCCAGGAACCTCTACTCTGCGCCAGGCGCCCCCAGACGCCCCGTAGCCCCACGGGCCTGCTCCCGCGGCCCTGTGCCGGTGAGCTGCTTTGCACCGTCGGCCTCCCCGGTGACCTCTGCTGTGACCCGGGCGCGGGACGGCTCAGCTCGGGGTCCCACGGCCTGGCGGGCAGCAGGCGCTCGAGACATTGGCTGCGCGAACCCGTGTCCCGGGGGGCCTCTGAGCCGGGGACCGCCATATTCACTCTGGGCTGAGATACTAGAAGGGTTTCTGCCTCCGTCGGGGGAGAAAGGCGCCTGCCGTCACCTGCTGTCTCTGAGGCCATCAGCGGTGCTGGGGGACAGTGGCCGTCACCTGGAGCCCACAGGCCTGGTGCCTCCTGGTGGGGGTGGGGGCGGGGGGCGGACTGGGAACCAGGCCTGGCAGGGGGTGACGCCCCCGGTGTCTCCCGGCCCCGAGGTGGTTCTTGTCGTGGGTCCAGGGGGAATGTGTCCCCGGGGGGGGACAGTGGGCGGGGGTCCACTGCAGCAGGAGCTGGGACGGGCGGCATCTATTCGCCCTCTTCCCGCGGGCCCCGGCTCCCCTGACGGTCCTTCCCCTTCCAGGCCGCAGCCCATCCTGGGGGGACTTTTACGTTTCCCTGGTATGAGCAGGAAAGGAGGAAATGGTTTGGAAGCCGGCTACAGAGAACCATGGCTGAAGGACCCGCGGTCGGGATAAACAGTCCTGTCGCCTCTGGAGTCTGTGCATTAAGGCCACTCAGGAATGTGTGCTCGAGGGGGAGATAAAGGCCAAGGCCAGCAGTTCTGCCCTGGGGGGGGCAGGCTGGGAGGGGGGCGGGGGCGGGGGGGTCCCCTTGCTGCCCCCCCACCCGCAGACCCATCCTGCGGCCTCAGCACCAGAGCCGGGCTGCCTGCCAGGTGTGCGGCCCGCCAGGTCCCTGCCAGGTGGACTGGGTCTGGTGCCCAGGAGGACGGGCCTCGCAGCAGGAGGGGCTCGGCCTACTTCTGTGATCCCTCTGCAGGCAGCCCTTCTCGCATTTGTTTGGGGGTTGGGGAGAGAGCACAAGCGGGGCGGCCGGAGAGGGAGAAGCAGGCTGTCTGCTGAGCGGGGAACCTGGCCTGGGGCTACATCCCAGGACCCCGGATCATGACCTGAGCCAAAGGCAGGCGCTCAACCGCTGCGCCACCCAGGGGCAGTTGGTCTTAAAGGTAAATGTACCCAAGGAAGGAAACGACTGGAATTAGCACGATGGCTTCTGCGAGGACACTTAGGTGCGGCTTGCTCCGCGGAGGGGACGGGGACCCTGAGGGAGGGGCATGGCTCCTGCTCCCAGCCCCTGGTGGTGGGGAGGCATTGCAGCTCGTGCCCTCCTGAGTAGGGAGTGGGGGGCTGCCCAGGGCGGCCGGACTGTGCCAGGGCCCGTCTGGGCATGGGGCGCCCGGCTGTCCGTGACCCGGCCACCTCTGCCTCGCAGTGGCCCGGCCCGCGAGCTCCGGGGCGTCTCTGCCAGCCCCAAGGCTGCCCTCTGAGCGCCGCCTCTTCGCATCAAACCCCCGGCGGGAGACGGCAGCGGCCCTGGTCTTGGCGAGGCCTGCACGGGCCCTGAGCGCGCCGGGGGACCCGGGCATCCGTGCACTCGGCCACCGGCCTTCCCCGCGCACATCCACGGCCGCCCCGGGCAGCAACTTGCTGTAATAATATATGTGGAGCCCGCTTCAAGCTCCGGCCTTGCCCTCTGCGGAGGGGGTACGCGGGCCTCGTCGCCCCCGCCCGGCTGGTTCTGCTGCCCGCATGAGCCCGCCTGAGCCCCCCTGCAGCCTCTTGCTCGGAGCGCGGGGAACAGAGGTTCTCGGATCGCGGAGGACAAAGCAGACAGATCAAGGACACACGGATGCACCGACAAGGGTCCCTTCAAAGAAGTCGTGATGGGAAAGCTCCTGCTCTGCACTTGTGGGCGTGGGGCCTGGTGGCCCGTGGGCTCCGTCCCCACCGTGAGACCCTGCGCCACGCGGGGAGAGCCTGCTCGTGCTCGGTTACTTCTTGTGGAGGCTCAGAATAGCTGTGGGTGCGTCGTGCCGGGTCCGCCCCTGCCCTTGGATTTGCACACAGTCAAGCGGCTTCAGGTTTTCAAACACTTGAAGGTGCACGTGCTCTCGAGTTTCCTTTTTCAGGATGGGTGTCCTGGGCTCTCGCATCCGGTCCTTATGTGGCCGAGCTTCCGGGCCTCCTCCCTTCCCCACGCGGGGTGCTCCACTCTGGGAGGGTGAGGATGGCAGCCCCACCGCCCCCACTCACAGCTGGACTACACTTCCCAGCAGCCCGTGCTGTCAGGGACCAAACTTCCCAGCAGCCCGTGCTGTCAGGGACTACACTTCCCAGCATCCTGTGCTGTCCCCTAGGGACTGGCATGTCACCAAGTTCTGGCTGTGGAATGTGTGGGAGCGATTTGGGATCCCCCCAGGCCTGGCCCCGGGAGCCCCCAGTACCTGTACAGGGAGACCCTCCCTCCCTGCCGAGCCCCACGGCAACCCAGGGTGCTCTTGGAAGCACAGGTCTCCAAGGCGGGGCTGCCCACGGCCGGTCCCCCCGTGACCCCGTGTCACAGAGCGGCCACCTCCTTGCCTGACCTGGAGCTGCTCCCCGCCCTGACTTGGCGGCACCTGGAGGGCCGGGTCGGCCTGGCGGCACAGGCAGGAGGTCTCGTCGCCCCTCCGCCACGACCTCAGATCACCCCAAGGATTACAGCCCCGGGGGCCAGCAGCACTGGGGTCCTCATGGCACTGCTGACTCCAGAGGAGTGGGCCCCCGGGCTCCCCTGGGAGCAGGACAGGACAGACGGCCGCAGGGATGTGGTGACCCCTGGGATGCTGGTGACCCCTGGGATGCTGGTGACCCCTGGGGATGCTGGCCCCCCCGGGATGCTGGTGCCCACTGGGATGCTGCCCCCCCGGGATGCTGCCCCCCCGGGATGCTGCCCCCCGGGATGCTGGTGACCCCTGGGGATGCTGGCCCCCCCGGGATGCTGCCCCCCGGGATGCTGCCCCCTCGGGATGCTGGTCCCCACTGGGATGCTGCCCCCCCCCGGGATGCTGGTCCCCACTGGGATGTTGGCCCCCCTGGGATGCTGGTGACCCCCGGGATGCTGGCCCCCCCCGGATGCTGGCCCCCCTGGGATGCTGGTGACCCCCAGATGCTGGCGCTCCCCAGGATGCTGCCCCCCACCGGGATGCTGGTGCCCCCCGGGATGCTGCCCCCTACTGGGATGCTGGCCCCCGGATGCTGGCCCCCCCCGGATGCTGGCCCCCCTGGGATGCTGGTGACCCCCGGGATGCTGCCCCCCACTGGGATGATGCCCCCCCTCCGGATGCTGGCCTCCCGGATGCTGGTGCCCCCTGGGGATGCTGGTGCCCCCCAAGATGCTGGTGTCCACCCGGGATGCTGGTGACCTTCGGGATGGCTGGCCCTCCCAGGGATGCTGGTGACTCTTGGGATGCTGCACCCCTCTCCCCGGGCTGCTGGTGCCCACTGGGGATGCTGGCCTCCCCAGGATGCTGGCTGGCGCTCCCCACCCGCACCCCCTGCAGAGGGCCGGCGGACACATGGACTCTTCAGAAGCAGCCAGAGGCCGGGCGGGGAGGGGGCGAGCCGGCCAGCTCGGGTGCAGGCGCTCCGTGAAAACAGCGGGCTCTGCACCACTTTTTCCTACAGGAACGCAGTTCTCAGCCCTGGGTTTTCTCTGGCGTGAAAAGGGAGAGTTTTTAAGGACGGAGAAGTCTGCCAGCGGCCTACCAATCACAGGAAGGCAAGACGGCACTGACGCCCTCCGCTCCCTTCACCCCACATGACATTAGTCCAATTTTACAGCCAGTGACTTGGGGACACCTTTTATTTCTGGCTAAATGAAAATGAGAGTTGTCTTGAGTGATGAATTATCTGGGCAATCCTGCCAGGAGTGAAGGATGCTCAGGTTCTAAAATAGAATAAAGCACAAGTGGCCCCGGGCGTGGGTTGTCTGCAAGCGCTTACTTTCTCCAACCTGGTCTGGTTTTCCCGGGGCGGGGGTGGGGATGAGGACAGTGGACCCAGGCCTCCCAGAGAGGGGGGAGGGGCTGGAGAGCCTGGGGGCTGTGCCTGGGGGGCATTGTGCCTAGGAGGGCTCTAACTGGGGGGATGTAACTGGGGGAGGATGTGCCTAGAGGGGGATGTACCTGGGGGTATGTGCCCAGGGGGTGATGTGCATGGAAGGGGATGTGCCTGGGGGGGATGTGCCTGGAGGGGGTTGTGCCTGGGGGGGATGTACCTGGAGGAGGATGTGCCTGGGGGGCTGTGCCTGGGGAGGATGTGCCTTGAGGGGGGAAGGAGACCACAGAACCCCCTTCCAGCTTCCCTGGCCACACCCAGCAGCAAAGCTCTGCTGGCAGGACCAAAGCCGGGGGGTGGGGGGGACACGATGCACAGGGTGGGGCCTGCAGGGGGACAGTGGGCACGGTCCTGGGCGGGGGGGGGGCTCCCTGACACCCTGTAAAACTGACCTCAGTGTGCCCCGGCCGTCTGCTCCAGAGGAAAGCACAAGGTTCGTGTCCAGCTGCCGGGAGCCCCAGGAGCCGCCCAGGCAGGTGTGGGGCCACGGGCAGCAACCCCAGAGGGGGCCAGGGGCAGACACGGGAGCCCCGGGACTCAAGGGCTTTGGGTTTTATTCTGTGGACAGGGCTGTGAGGTGGAGGCCTCTGGGGGTCTTGGGGGCACTGGCTGGGCGTCACATGGCGTACCCCAGGGTGGGGATAGGTGCCCCCGGGGCGCACCAGGCAGGGCTCCTGGCGATGGATGGGTCCTGGGCTCCCTTGTCGCCCCCCCCACCGCTCTGCTTCTCCCCGCCGCCCCACCCCAGCGGCTCTCAGTCTCCCCTTCCCATCTCCCTCATCCCCACGGGGCCACGGGCACAGCACCCGGGCACAGCACCCAGGCCCACCCTGGGGACCCAAGATGCCAGGCAGTGGCTGCAGGGTGGCAGCAGGTGGCAGGTGCGAGGCGTCACGGGTCTGAGAACTGGGGCCAAGAAGGTGGAGCGAGGAGCAGGGCAGCCCCGGCGAGGCTCCCCCGCCCCGGGAGACCCCACCTGCAAAACCCGAAGCCCAAGAGGCGCTTGTTAGGAACCTTGAGCCAATGCCCGGGGAGCCCCGCCCATCCTCTCCACGGGCTCCCAGCAGCGCCCACAGACGGCGGATGCCCCCATGGCCCTGTCGGTCCTCGGTTCTGGGACGGCTGCCCCCCGCACCCCCGTGCCCTCCACTGGCTTTCCTCCCGCCATCTGCCCCGGCAGGGCCCGCCTCCACACCTGGGGCTCAAGGCAGGGTCCTGGCTAATGGGAGCCTCCCGGGCGCCCCGGCCACGCCAGCACCCCTCGCCGCCCCCTCCCCGCAGCCGTGGGGCTCCCTTCCTGACCCGAGCGCAGCCTGGCGCGCTGGACGCGTGTCTCTCCCAGACGGGTCTCCCCCTGGAAGGCGAGATGCGATCTCGTCCACCGCGTATGCGCGTTTCTGTGCCTCGGAAGCTGACTGGCATCGCGCGGGAGCCCCCCGAGAGTCACCACGTGGAGGAGAAGAGGAAAGATCCAGAAACTGTGTCTCCTCGTGAACAGCTCCCTGTCGCTCTCGGCTCCGCTGCCCCCGCCTGACCCGGGCCGCCTCCACACCACTCGCCTCCCGTGTCTGGCTTGCAGACTCGAAGCCCACTCGGCAGGTGCGTGCTGCACACGCCACGTACACTAAGTTGGACGAGTGTGGACAGATGTAGACACTTAGGTATCCAGTCCCCGGCCAAGACTCAGAACATCCCATCCCCGTCACCCCAAAAGTCCTCCTGCCCCTTTGCCCCTGCAGCCACCACTACCCCGACCAGACCTCTCCCCGCCGGTTGGGTGGCAGTGTAGACCTGGATTGGGTTGGGATCCTGCAGCACGCCTCCGGCTCAGAGGCCTGACAGTCGAGGTTCCCTCCACGGCGCGCGTCTCGGGGACTTGCTCCTTCCACCACTGGGTGGCTGTCCACCGTGTGAACGGACAGCTGGCTTGTCCATGCCCTTGTCTAAGGGCACTGGGTCTGTTCCCAGCGTGGGGGGGTGTGGACACGCAATTGTGCCTCCCTTGTGGAGGACACCGGGGCTGGGGCAGCCCGCGGGGAGTGCACGCCTCCCTGGGCCACCGAGCTCGCCGCCGCGGGCCAACAGGGGTGTATTCTCGGGGGGCCCGGCGCCAGCTTACTTTCCCAGAGAGGGGGAGGGGCTCAGAGGCCATCTGAGGCCACGGGAGGGGCGCGCTGCACGACCCCCCGCCCCAGCTCCTGCTTGCGGCTGCGACCGTCATGTCCTCGCCTCTGTTCTCCCGGTGGCCACAGTCCTGTGGATTCGGGCTCGCCCCGCCCCCGGGTAGCCTCGTCTGAGCCGCTGCCATCTGCAAAGGCCTGGATTTCCAAGTAAAGTCCCTTCCCGAGGTGCCAGGAGGAAGACTTGCAAGTGTGAGCTTGGGGGGGGGGGGTTCAGGTGCAGCCTCCTGGGGAGGGAACCTGAGGCCCACGAAGCCCTGGCCATCAGCCCCAGGCTGTGGATTCCCGGCTCGGGGGCTACGGCCAGCCGGTGTGCCACCCCTACCCGGCCGAGCCACCCCCACCTGGCCGAGCCACCCCTACCCGGCTGAGCCACCCCCACCCGGCCGTGCCACCCCCACCCGGCTGTGCCACCATCTCCAGATCTTCCGGCCGAGCTGCTCCATCCCCGAGGAACCAGACACACACCGTCCTGCATGACTCTGAAGCCCCGCAGTCCCATGTCTGCCCTCCCAGCTCCAGATCCCTGGACTGTCTCCAAATCAATGACCCTCACTGTGATTCAACTGGTCGTGCCGGTGACCGCGAGCCTTGCTTGGTACCTCCCCAGAAGGGCTCCGTCTCTGCAGCGGTCACCTCTGTGGTCACGGGCCAGCACCTCACGCCTCTGGCCCACCCTGTCCTTTCCTCCCTGACACCTGCTTCATGACCTGACGGGGGGGGGCGGTGCCCACTCTCGTACTAGGCAGGCTCAGGGGCCGCAGCTGGTGGAGCCCCGCTTACAGTACCTGTCGCCTCCCCGGCAGGGGCAGAAACTGGTGGCATCAGGCACGGTGGCTGGAGCCAGGGGCCAGGGCAGTGGGCAGTTCTTTCCATATCTCCCCTCCTGTCCTGGCTTCTTCCCTTCCGTCTTTCCCAGTTTGGGTGGACGTAGTCCTTGGACAGGTGTCTGCACCTGCTGGCACGTGGCCACCTGAAGCCCCAGGCCTGGGTTCTCACGGCTTGAGAAGAAATCTGGAAGGAAGAGGACATTCTTTCTGGTACAGCCCAACTATCACGTCTCTGCAAAGGCTGTGGGAGGCGGTGGACTGGTGACCCCTGGGCTGGTGGCCGCCCCGCCCCCCCCGCCCAGGAAGGGCCCCTACAGGTGGACCGTCCGGGCGTCTCCATGTCGACGCCGCAGACACTTTCACTCTGAGAGTCTTTGTTCCAAGTTTCATGAACCATCGTATTAATCAAAATCACACCAATAGCTGCTGACATTCATCAAGGAAGTATTTTCTGAAGCTAATTCCATTAAACCAGTTTAGTATTTGGATCAATTCTCCACCCACATCGCTGTTAACCAAATTGTTTCTATTTTTATTTCTCAGTAAAGATCTGACTCATCCATTTTTGTGGCGTTTTTTTGTTTTGTTTTTGTTTGTGTTTTTTTTTTTTTTTTTACCCATGTCTGAGTTCAACGACTGTTATCTTCCGTGCTAATGGGTTTTCTTTTGTGGCCATTACTTCTCCAAAGCCCAATTTCTTGGATAATTTGCACAGATCTAAATTTTGCTTGGAATTTTTTTTTATTCTCCCGTCAATCTCAATCCTCGACAAACTTAACACGTTTTTTTTCCATTCTGCTACTTTGCTTTCTGTTGATTACTTCCACCAACTCTCATCTTTCCTGGCCTGATTTCATAGTTTTCAATGTCAACGATGATGTTTCGCTCCATTTTTTTCCCCTCAACAACTTTCACCGTGTGCGGCTTCGGTCTTCGTTGCCTTTATTTTGTGTTATTTCTACCAGTGATACTGATTTTGAACTGGACAAAAATCCAGTAGTTTGCACGTCATAGCCCGTCCTGAGAAAATGGTGTGGAATTCTTGGATAATTGCTCTTGACCACAACGGGTCTGCTTTATGGCTAATTCCATTCTTTCATACGTTTGAAATTACCCCATGATCTATGAATAACCATTTATTCTTCGACAGAACAGAGCCTTGGGTCAGTAGGAGGAGGCCCTCCACCTGCAGGAGCACCTGCAAGAAAGGTGCCTTCAAATACTGCTCTTCGGTAGGATAACGGACACGGTCTCATCCACCCATTTCCAACATGTCTCAGGCCCTCCAGCCTTCACTATCGGCTTCATCCAGATTCTCACCCACAGTGCCCCTCTTCATCCACCAGTAGGTCCAGGACGTTCCTTCTCCAGGGATCCCATGCAGATGCTGGGCAGATGACCAACGAAGGATGGACTCAGCCCTCCCTGCTCCTCCCTATCCCCAACAGTCCCCTCCCCTACTCATCCCCTCATCTACCTGTGGGTGTACTTCCCTTTCCTGCTCATACCTTCAGCTGCCAGGGCGGGGGTGGGGTGGGGTGGGGGGGGTGCAAATGCAATCCTTTGGGGCCCCTAATGAGGGGGAATCTCCAGGAAGGGAGCTCTGTTCCAGAGTCTTCTGTTTGTCTTGCTCTCCCAGACCCTGTGCAGAAGGTCAGCCCAGCCTCCAGGGCACCAGGGTCCCCCCTGCATCTGCCTGCAGCCGCTTCCCTCTCAGACAGTGGTGTGGGTGGCTGCCCGGGCTCCTGCTTTCTCTTCCACTCAAACCCAGACTGGCTGAGTCCTCAGCTGCATGCCCAATAGTCCCCTTGGGTGGCCCGCTGTCCAGCTCAGAGGAAGAAGGGGAGGAGGAAGAGGGAGGGATGGTGGGACTCAGACCCAGCTGGTCTTGCATCCAGGGACCAGGTCGGCCCTTCCTGCTTGTGCCAGGGAAGGAACCCGGGACTGGTCTCTCCTGGCCCCATTAGGCCAGGATGCAGGGTGCAGGTTAGCATGGGCAGCAGGGGTGTTTCTAGCCCTTGGGCTTGCCGGGGCGAGCGAGGCACAGAGGGCCGGCCGGCCTGCTGCAGCTGGCTAAGGATCTGCTGCTTGAGCACCACCTGGATCGTCCCCGGCCCTGGTGTGTCAGACGGCCTCGGGAGCTCCTGGTCTACCTGAAGCCCTCCCGGGGGGCTAGGGCACTGGGTGGATCTGCTGCCCTGTCCTTTGGCCCCCAGGTCCACTCTGCCGGGTTGAGCTCGGGCTTCAGCATTGAAGGCAAAGACGCAGACACCAGCCCCCCGCTCGGCAGCCCTGGGACGGAGGACCACGCTCTTCGCCTCTCTTACCCTCTCGTCGGGGATAACGACAGCCCCGACCCCGTGATGGCTGGCGGACCGCGTGAGCTAATGCTTGTAAAACACTGCACGTGGAAGCTGGCGCAGTCCTTCCTGTGGCATTCCACTGTAATTATTCATATTTCATAAGTCCTCTGTTAGACTCGGGCTTGTAAAAATATTGACACGTATGTTTTCTTCCCCTTGAACACAATACGCTATTGTGCGTGTTCTGTACCTTCCCAGTCAGAGCCTGAAATCAAAGAGGGGGGGTGCAGATGGGACCTCATCACCAAGGTCGCGTTGCGCCTGACTCCCGTTGCCCCCGGACCCCCATGGCCGTGTCCCTGGCTGGGGCAAAGCCATCCCGGGTGCCTCCGCAGCCTGCCTGCATGAGCACCTGTGTCCTTCCACGGGGCCTCTCCAAGGTGGCACGGTCAGACCCCCACCCTCTTGATCCTATTGTTGCCCCTAGGGCCCCAGGGACATCTACCCTTGCATGTACCCCAGAACCCCTCTCCGGTGCTTGGGGTTGTGGCTGGGATGCCGTGACCTCAAGTTAACTCACGTTGGGGCATCTTTACCAGCTCCTCCCCGACTGCCCCTCCTGGGTGCCTTGGAGACGTCTTGGACTCTCCCCTCTGCAGGGTTTGATCGCTGACCGAGGGCCCACTAGGGCCAAGCGGAGCTCAGGAGCCAGAGCCCAAGCTGCAGAGCTCCCAGGGAGCAATCAGGTCAATCTAGGTTGCTCTAGGCCTCAGCCTGGCCTAGAAATGCCTCGGACGGTGACACCCAAATGGACTGAGCCAAAGCAGAGCGGAGAGGGTGTTTCCAGGTGGGAGGAGCCCGGCGGAGCTGGCAGCGGTGGTGGTGGCGACGGCAACGGCGTGGGGACAGGATGGCACCCGCACACCTGCTCTGGGCGCGTCCTCTTCCGGAGGAAACCTCACAGGGCCCGGAGGAGGCGGCGGGTGCGCCCCGGGAGCCGTGCCGGCGGCCTCTCCCACACTTGGTTGTAACTGATGCCTCTGCGCCACTTTTGTCGAGGAGAATGGCCGACACGGCGACACACCTGTGCGCCTCCCGCACCTGCACGTGGGGCCTGAAAGCATGCTCTGCCCGCCACCCGGTCAGGGCGCCCGCACGCGGACATGTGAGCCCGTACGCACTCGAGGCTGTTCTTTTGTGTGTGGATGTTTGTGCCAGATTGTGCTCTCATGCTGGATTTTAAATTAGAGTTTTTTTTTTTATTATTAGAGCTGAAAGTGGAAAATAATATACCTCTGGAATGGTATTAGCTAAACCTTCCACAGTAATAAATCCGTGTGCTAATGGTTTGTTTTTGTGCTGTTTGGTTGTCATGGTGACAGGCTGCATTAACTAATAAGTTTGTTTTGAGAATTTTAATGCCAGTTTGCCAAACGTTCTCCTCCTGCTACAAGGGCGTGAGCATCTACAGCCCGCGTGGCCGAGCACGGGCTTGGGTCTCAGTGTCTCTCGCGCTCTCAGAACGGCCCGGGGCCCCTTCCACAGCCGCGGCTTGAAAAGCCGGAGAGACGTGCCGTCCGTAAACGTGTATATATAGAATAATGGCCTTTGAGAGATGCCGTGGAAAACAGTAGCCCCCGAGACGGGAACCTCGGTTCTAGGAATACGCTCCAAGGCAGGAACGCCCCGGTGGCAGGCCGGAGGTGCGAGCCCCTTCAGGTGGTGGGATGGGGCTCGGGAGAGGCTGCATGGGCCTGGGGCAGCCCAGACGGGGCCGGAAAGGGGTGACACCTGCCGTGATGCTGGGGTGGGGCGAGGGGCGCTGGGTGCAGCCTGCTGCCTCCAGATGGGGAGACGGTTTGAGGTCTGGCCAAGAGGACGGCCCCTGCGGTCGGTGTGGCTCTCCCTGAGGGATGCCCGCCCGCAGGAGGAGGGGAACCGCAGGGAGGTCGGAAGGCCCGTCCGGTCCACGCCTGCCTTGGTGGAACGATCTGGGCCTCAGGACGCCCACTTGGCAGGCAGGATTTCCTCTGTCCCTAGGAGCCGCCTGCATGGCGCCCAGCTTCCTCTATCGTCCCCTTCAGTGGACGGGACCGTCCCGCTCACCTGTCCTGGGGGGTGGCCCGCCTGCCGAGCCCGGCCAGGGAGGGTGCCTGCCAACAAGGCCCTCCTGTCGTCCTGGCCCCGGTCGCAGCTTGGGTCCCCCCAGGCCCTCCTGGAGGCCTGGGGCTTGATGTCCACGAGCAGGCCAGTCCTCACACCCCGAGCCGGCCCCCGGTCTCCACCGTTTTGATGCGGGGGGCCTGCTGGGCGACAGTCAGACCTCCAGCCACACGTCACCAACCTACCTCGGAGCCCTTGTCAGGCCCCGGGGCTGAGATCCCAGGGGGAAGCACATGGTCTTCGACAGCGGACCATCCCAGAGGTCGAGAGCTCCACCTGCCAAGGGACCCGTCTGTGGCTCAGAAAATGGGGAATAAATTAATTAATTTAACACAATTGCTGTGTAGCTGCCACTTGCTTGGCACTATTCTGGGAGCTGGTGAAACTCCGGGGGCAGAGCAGACCACCCTGCCCCAGTGGAGCCTGGATTCCAGTGATTAGGGCTCAAGCAGGTGGGCAGCTGAGGGCAGTGAAGAGGAGGAGGCCAGTCCAGGTGGGGCGGGAGGGATGGAGGGGAAGAGAGTTTCTGGGGGGCCCAGCTGCACGGCAGGTGAGGGGAGTCGCGGGCGAGCCAGGTGGGCCCTGCGTGGTGGGGCGGCTGGCGTGGGAGGGAAGGCGCAGGACAGGAACCAGCCTGTTTGCAGGGAATGAGGAGACCTCCGGCTTGGACAAGCAGGCGGTGGAGGCAGGGGCAGGACAAGGTGGCTGTGGGCGTCCCCGTGCGAGGGGCAGAAAGACTCAGGATAGACTCTCCATCAGTGGGAGTTTCCCCTGCCGCCCACCGTCATGCGTCACTTTGGGGGGTGCGACGGATAAGATACGAGGAACTCAGAAGAACCACAGGAACATGAAGGTTGGCATGTAATTAATTTTGTGATCTGTACAGTGGGGTGTATGCACGCGCGTGCACGTGTGTATGTGAGCTTGGGACGGCATGCATCCCTGCTTCGGGTGGAATTTCCAGAAGTAACCCGTGCGAAGCCTCGTGATCGCCCTGGACGAGGGCGCTGGGAGCAACAGTTCTGACGCTTTGTCACCCTACGGTGTCTCTTCCTATGAACACAGCTAGGGACCCCATGTTTGCGTCTCCCCGAAAATTCAAATGTTGAAGTCCTGCCCCCCAAACTGACAGTCTAGGGAGGCGGGGCCTGTGGAGGTGATTAGGGCTGGGGGCGGGGGTCACGGTGGGGGTAGCCCCAGTTAGAAGAGGAAGACAGGGACCCGGCCCTCGGTCTCTGTCTCGCTGCCCCGTCTCTGCATCCCAGCGCCCGGGAGGCCCAGCGCCTGCGGGGGGGGCGGGGGTGGTCTCGCCAGGACCCTCACCTTGGGCGCCAGCGTGAGCACCGAATGCGTGTTGTTTGAGCCCCGACGGCCAGGGTGGTCGCGGCCGCCGGAGCCCACCAGCCACTTGCTGAGAAGGGTCTGAAGGCTCCGACCAATCCCTGGCCTCGGGCCGCGCCCTCCAGGCCCCCACCCGGACCTGCCCCCTGCTCCCCCACGCCACGGACACCAGCCTGCAACAAGAAGACGCGGTTTCCCAAAGAGGAGCGCGGCGCTTGGAAGCATCTGGAAGCTGCCTCTGAGATCAACATGGATCCTAAAAGAGTGCAGAGGAGCTGAGCCCAGCCGACACACGGCCCAGGCGCCCTCTGAGGCGGGACCGTCCGGGGTCGGAGCGAACGACCTCAGGATTCCTGTGCGCCACAGGTCACGGGCCCGCGGGGCGTCGACGCGTTGAAGGCAGCCTCCTCCTAAACGCCAGAGTGAGGATCCGCCCTCGAGGCTGACCGGCTCCCCCATCGCCTGCTCTGGCCTCTTCATTTCGCGGAAGGGTCGGGCCCACGAGGCCCGGCCACTCACTAGTTGCCCCCCAGGACCTTCCAGCTCAGTCGCTTCCCTGTGACTTGGGAGCCTGGGGTGCTGGGGGGCATCTGAGCACTTGGAGTACCAGGTGGGGGGACAGAGGACTGGGCAGCTCCCCTGGGGTGGGGCCGGTGGGGGCTCAGCTCGGCTGTAGGGTGGCCTCAGGGCAGAAGCCAAGTCCCGGCGGCTGTAGCGGCAGCGTGGGATGGGGCGGGGGGGGAGCGTGCACCGCCGTGGAAATGGAAACCCCCTTCTGTCTGGAGAGAAAATCCATTTATAGCTCCTTTCTGACCGGATTATGATATCCCTGCCAGCAGATCTGAGAAAAGTCTTTCCTCTTCCAAATTCGACAGCGCTCTGCTTTTTCCTAACATCACAAATTCCCTGATTCCACCTCAAAGCCCGGGTGGGTGCCAGGTCCCCTGCGCCCCGTCCCTGCTGCCCTGCGTCATTTCTCCCGCAGGCCGGCGCCAGCTCCCAGGGGGCGGGCCGGGTCCCTGTGCGGAGCCGCGGAAGGGTGCCAGGGGCCCGGGAGCCCGGGTGCCGCCCACAGACTGGGAGGGGACCGGGAGCCTCCGGCGGACAGAGGGAGAAGCGGGGAGACCGAGGCCGCGCTGGCCTGCTCCCGAGGCTCCTTGCCGGGGCTCCGGCTGGGTGTGTTCCTTCTGAACCAGCTCAGCGTCCAGGACCGGAGACCATGGAGGAAGAGAAGGTCTCCTCTCCTGAGGGCCTCCTGTGTTTCCTGACGAGAGGAGGGCCGCCGGGGCCGCCGGGCCTTTGTCCTGCATAGCGCTGAGCTGGGCGCGTCTGGCGTCTGGCGGGCGCACAGTAGGCCTGCGATCGCCCCGCTAAGCTCTGAAGGGAGTGAAGGCCACTCACTGCTGACTTCAAAGTTATTGATAACCTCGTGTGCTTGCATACAGCTTCCTGGGGATTCTTCTGTGTGCACGAGGCGGTTGCCTTGGGTGGTGACAAAGTTCAACCACACTTGGATCAGCTCCTCAACCTGGAACCACCTGTGCCCTTCCTAGCAGACCCAGTTTTAGCAGGAGCCCTGCTAAGTCGTGTCACCAGAACCCCCACCCTCCATGATCTAGACTAGGCCCTCATCCCCCACCGCCCCCCAGATAATGTCTGATCTCCCCGGCCTGCCTTCAGCCAGAATCCTCTTAGGTCGTTTTAGCTAGAATTGGTGATTTCCCATCCACGGACCCTGCCCAGCATCTTGGCTATATAAATTCCCACCTGCCTTTGCGGTATTTGGGAATGCGCCCAGGTCCATCCCGAGGTCTCTTCCCCCCAAGTTGCAATAGTCCTGAATAAAATGTGTTTTTACAGCTTTAAAGCTTTTACTGTCCAGCACTAGGTTTTCTTTGACAATAATCACTGCTACTCTGAGGGAAAAGTCAGAGCTTCGCATCACAGCACACACATGCACGAGCTCCAAGACCACAGAGAAAGGCCCGGCAATGGCTTGCACGCACACAGAGGCGGGGCTGGACCACGCCGGGTGTCTGTCCGACTCGGGTTCTGTGGGCTTCAAGGTAGGCATGGCCCTGGGCCGTTCTCTGGTCAGCGGTGGAAGCGCTTCAGTGACACAGCATCTCGCTGAGACCAGAGATCCTGCGGGCGCTGTAACAGGATGAGAGGAAGGGAAGGGGGGGGCAGACTCAGGAGCAGAGGGGCAGGAGGTGTGGGGGAGAACAGAGCAGGAGACAATTCAATCAGGACCAGCAGGCTTCTTCCACAGTTGCCCGTGAGTCCCTCTCACAGCTCTGGCATCCACATGGGTGACGGAGACGCTGGGCAAGGCGCCTCCAGATCCTTTCTGTGTGGCCCACAAATGCCAGCATCAGTCTCACCCGGGAGCTTGTTAGAATGCATACAGACTCTCAGGCCCCACCCCAACACCCTGAGTCAGAATTCCCATTTAAACAAGCCCCCAGGGACGCGAGAGCACACTGCAGTGTGACAAGCTCTGCTCTAGCTCACACAGAAGAGTTAAGGAGGCTTCACAAGCTTCCATGGCCTGATGCCTCCTCAAACAGCCTTGGCTAACACCTAATGAGCTAGAATCCTATTAAAACCCTTAAGTTCATTTGATCTCTATTCGTGTTTAAAACATGTTTGCTCTCTTCGCTTGTTTTGCATAATCACAGTGAACACTGATGCAAGACAACTTGATACTCAGCGAGGGAAAAGGTCTCCTGAATCGGCTTGTTTTTGCCGACCTCCCACAGGCAGCTAGCGGGGTGCTATGCCTTGCATTCCTGACTCTGCCCAAGTTAGATCACCTTACTTTCCAGGGCCAAGGTGTTCAGAATAACATCCAGCCTACAGAACTAGCGGCAGGAAAAAAATAACTAAACATGCACTTGACTGATCTCCAACTCACTGGGTTTCACTGGAGCCCCACGGCCCCACGTATAGACCTGTGGGTAAGGAAAGAAGACCCTGACCTGGGAAACCGAAGAAACGGCCCTACAAATGCTGGTCTGCAGAGCACAAGAAGTTACTGGATTGCTCTGAGAGCACATATTGTGGAAAGGAGGACATTAACTCTACATGACAAACAGAGCCCCGGAAGGGCAAAGAAAGAAGTGAATATTTATTGAAACGATTTTGTTCCAAGCATCATTTCATGTAATTTTCAGTTTGACTTTGCCATAAGACAGTGAACAGATCACATTCTCATTTTAAGATCAGGAAACTCATACTAAGAAGTGACATCATGTTTCGAGATGTCCATTTTTGCATCCACTCCCCCATCCTTCCCCCCCATCCACCCATCCATTCGTCCATCCATCCATCTTTCCATCATTTACTGATCAATCCATCCAACTATCTATCATCCATCCACCACCCATCCATCCATCCATCCAACCCGGGATCCAACTATCTATCATCTATTCACCATCCACCTACCCATCTATCATCCACCCATCCACTCATTCATCCATCCACCCATCCATCCATCATCCATCCATCCATACATACATTCACCCATCCATCCATCAATCCAGTCACCCATCCATTTTTCCATCCATCCATCCATCTATCCACCCATCCATCTATCCATCATCCATACATCCATCCACCATCCATCTATACATACATACATACATACATACATCTATTCATCATCCATCCACCTATCCATCCATCTATCCATCCTTCCATCCATCCATCCATTCATCTATCCATCTATTCATTATCCATCCACCCATCCATCATCCACCCATCCACTCATTCATCCATCCACCCATCCATCCATCATCCACCCATCCATCCATACATTCACCCATCCATCCACCAGTCCTGTCACCCATCCATTTTTCTATCCATCCATCCATCTATCCACCCATCCATCTATCCATCATCCATACATCCATACATCCATCCACCCATCCACCCATCCATCTATCCACCATCCATCCATCCAGACATACATACATACATCTATTCATCATCCATCCACCTATCCATCCATCTACCCATCCATCCATCCATCCATCCATCCATTCATCTATCCATCTATTCATTATCCATCCACCCATCCATCATCCACCCATCCACTCATTCATCCATCCACTCATCCATCCATCATCCACCCATCCATCCATACATTCACCCATCCATCCACCAGTCCTGTCACCCATCCATTTTTCCATCCATCCATCCATCCATCCATCCATCCATCCATCCATCTATCCACCCATCCATCTATCCATCATCCATACATCCATACATCCATCCACCCATCCACCCATCCATCTATCCACCATCCATCTATCCAGACATACATACATACATCTATTCATCATCCATCCACCTATCCATCCATCCATCCATCCATCCATCCATCTATTCATTATCCAACCACCCATCCATCCATCAATCCAGTCACCCATCCATTTTTCCATCCATCCATCCATCCATCCATCCATCCATCCATCATCCATCCACCCACCCATCCATCTATCCACCATCCATCCACCCATCCATCATCCACCCATCCATCCATCAATCCAGTCACCCATCCATTTTTCCATCCACCCATCCATCTATCCACCCATCCATCTATCCACCATCCATCCATCCATCCATCCATCCATCCATCCATCCATCCTTCCATCTGCCCATCTGTTCGTCTATCCATTCATTCTTAATGATGTCTCTGTGCTTATGGGAACTTAAAATGGTTACAGGTATTCATTGCTCCTGACACTCATGTGCGAGAAACATAATATAGAATTTAAGTGTTCTCCCACGCACTAAAATTGGTGAGGAGTCCAATATTGGGTAATTTTCTGCAGTGCCTTCCCCATTCCTCCTCAGGTGGAATGCTCCTCGGGTTGTGTCAGAACTACAAGACTACCACAGCCACTATTCTTTGTCCAGGTTTGTTTTCCTGTCAGTGAAAGTCACAGTCCCTCTCCCTCAGTGCCAAGCTTTATATTGGGACTTTGGTCAGGGCCCCCAAGGGAACTTGTGGCACTTAGTTCTCAGGCGCCATGGGCACCATGCAGCCTCCACTTGAATCCCATGGCCTCCAGGCAATTTCCAGGCATGAGAGAGAGCCCAGAAGCCCCCTGGTGTTCCTGCTTCAGCATCCCGCTGAGGGGATAGCCATGGGATGGAACAGTCATCTTGGACTTCTAGCCCAGTACCACCTGCAGATTGCTCCCCCGCCGTCCTCCTGCAACCTCCTGAGAGGCACCCAGCGAGGACCTCCCAGCTGAGCCCAGCAACCCACAGCATCACAAGAGATAGCGATACATTGTCGTTTGAACCACCAAGCGTGGGTTGGCTGATTGCACAGCAATAGATCACTGGACCAAGATCCAAAGATGAGGTGCTGACAGAGAGAGCGCCACCTCCCTGAAGTCAACCTTCCACCAACAGGGGACACCAGGGAGTAGGGAGAGATGGCGGATGCCATCTCTCCCAAGGAGGAAGGGACAGGGCCACAGGCATGGCTCAGTGCTGCCCCCACCTTCCAGAGGTCAGCAAGATGCAAGGAGGGACACACTCAAGGCAGGGCAGGTGGAGCATAATGGAGGGAAGAAGTGGGTGGGCCACCTCTGGATTATCTGCCCAGACCAAGGACCCAGGAACACAGACCTCGAGCTGGGACCAACGACAAGGTGACTCTTGGATGGGGAGATGCCTCGTAGCAAAACCCGTAAAAGAAAAATCACTGACAAATGTTTCAGTTTCGAATGTTTCCGCGTATGGGTGCAGAACAGAGGGTCCGCAGAGCTGGACTCCTGGGGTTCAAGGCCACGCCTTGGGCCCCATGCAGGGGGTGGGGGCATGCGGGGAAGATCAGAGAGCCCTGTGTTCCTGAGCATGTATTTCCGCACTCACTTATTTTTCCAATGACCAGGTAAAACCACGCTCATTACAGATTCAAAGATTACTCCCCAAAAATGGAAGAAGAAGAAGAAAAACCATGGGCCTCCAATTCACAAGAACAATCCTAGAGAAGAGCCATGTCGGAGTGGCGATCCGCCAGGAAGTAAACTGTCTTTAAGGCGCTGGTCGTGAAAACCAGGTGTGGGTGGCGCGGGGCCAGGGGGACAGACAGACCGGCTCTGAGCGGAGCGGTGGCTTTTCAGACCAAGTGAGAAGGATGAGGTTTATGCTGCATTGACACATTTGGGGGCAAATCGCTTGGCACGTGGAGGCGGAAGGTAGTTTGAGTCCTACGCCTTCAGAACTTAGTACAACCGTATCCATCAGGGGATTAAACCCTAAAACCCAGGGCAGCCCTGGTGGCTCAGCGGTTTGGTGCCGCCTTCAGCCCAAGGCCTGATCCTGGAGACCCGGGACCGAGTCCCACGTCGGACTCCCTGCACGGAGCCTGCTTCTCCCTCTGCCTCTGTCTCTGCCTCTCTCTCACTCTCTCTGTCTCTCATGAATAAATAAATAAAATCTTAAAAAAAAAAAACCCTAAAACCCAAAATGCACCTGTTCTGGAACCAAACAACGCTGAAAAGAAAGTCTGGTTTTGTGTGTCCCCCGCCCCAGAAATCACAAGGGCAAGTTCTGATGCCTGTGCCCGCATGAAGTCTGAAACAGGAGACACGTCTCCTACGAGGTCAAAGGCGAACTAAGAATCCGGGGAACTGTTTTCCGCACGCCCGGCAGACAGAGCCCAGTGGGTGAGGGTTTGTGTAAGCAGCTCGGGCAGCAAGCTATCCCAGGAAAACAGGTGGCAAAAGGCTCTGCAGAGTCAGCACAGAGATACACAAAAAAGAAGTGAGAACAGCCAATAATCGTAGGAGATAAATGCGGATATAACAATAGGAGGGAGGCCCACTGGATGCAGAAATACGACAAAGACGGAAACACCTGTGTTGGAGAGTATTCTCGCTGGGTTAGCAGGAGTCCTAAGTTAGAACGATCTAGAAGACAGTCCGGGAACAGGTATCCTGGTTCAAAATGTCTCTGGCTCCCGAGGTGTGGTGGCAGAGGAGACAATCCCACAAGGGCAAGGGGGCAACGCGGGAAGACGCGCTCGGGGTCTGATTTCCGAAACAAAGTGAAGAAGAAGGAAAACAACTCACGGGGACTGTGCAAGCCGTGACACACGCGTTGGGATAGCACCCGGTGATTCGAGGCAATGATGTGCACGCGGTCTGTTAACCCTGCGCTATTTCTGGAGCTATTGTTGGTGGAAAATCGCTGATTTCAGAACAACAGGCGCGCAGCCACCGTTGATGGGAAGCCGTTAGCTTGCACGTCGCAGACCGGCAGCCCTTCCTGCCCGCCCTGATGTGGCACCTGCTGGGAGCGGGGCGGGAAGGAAGGGGGTCCCACGCCCTTCCCCTCCTGGGCCGCCGGGCGCCCCTCCCCAGCTCGCAGCCGCCCAGCGCGGCGTGGACCAGCTTGGCGCGTCCAGGCGGCCGAGCCCGGGGGATGCCTACTCTCCCCTCGTTGGCTTGCTTTATTTATTTGTCTTCTCCCCTTGTATTTATTTCTACAGAAACAACACATTTTCAGAGAGAAGCGCAGAGCTGTGTGGGATCCCCTGGCCCCCTTGGCGCTGTCTCTTTCATCAAGCCCTGGACGGATTTGCTGCGCCCCGATGCCAGGCCAGGGACGCGGGGACCCCTCCGCCTGCTTCCGGGCTCTGGTGCTCAAAGCGTCGCCCTCCTTTATCTCGGGGGCACCTTCCGAGGCGCGGGGAGGGCAGTGCTGGCACCTGGCGGGGCTCAGGTCCCGGGGAGGCCTGGGCGCTGGGCTGGGGCCTGGTGCGGGGCCGCAGTGGCAGGGACGGGCTGGCAGGGACACAGTGCGATGTCCCCATGTGTCCCGCAGCTCCTGCCAGGCTGAGGCGTGAGCGCACCTGCAGTGAAGCAGAGGGACGGGCGCGGCTCAGCTCGCTTGGGCCTCCCTGGCCCTTCTCTGCTGGGCGTACAAGCACGACGGACACGGCGACCCGGGGACAGTGAGGGGCAGGTGGCTGCCCAGGGCTGCCGGGAGGAGGAGGGACAGCCCCGCATCCCCTGTGCCCCTGGGGTCTGTGGCCCCCCGACGGTGGCGCTCTGCTGGGCCAGGGACGCCGCCTCCGAGAAGCTGCACGGGCCTGGCTGTCACATCCTTCATGCGTGGACACCTGCCTCGTCCGTGTCTGCCTCCCTGGAAGGGCTGAGGTCTGGGCCTCCAGCGCGCCCGCCGTCCTGGGTCTGGGGTCCGCACCCCTCTGGAACTGCGACAGGAGCCGGAGAGTCGGGGTTTCAGAGGCGAGCTCTCCCCACAAGGCTGCCATCCCCGGGCACAGCCCCTCGTAAACCCCCGCCAAGCTCAGGGCCCCCGGCCAGCCCGCGGGCGCTTCCTGGGTGGCCCCGGGGGCAGGTCCGGTCCTGCTGGCAGCGGCGGCAGAGGGACGGCAGCTGTCCCTTGGCAAGGCGCGGCCCCGGGGTGGGTGGCAGGGCGGGGGCAGGCACCGGAGTGCGCCACGCGGGGTTGGGGGGGGGCATTGGCTCCATGGGCAAACCTGTCAGCGCGTGGGCAGGAGTGTCCAGGAGCCCCGCCCCGCCACGGGCCGCGCCCAGGGAGGTCAGGTCTCGCAGGGGCTGCTAACCTACCTCGTGGTCGCACAGCAGTTTGGGGGACTTGGGTTCTCACGGGGGTTGTGTGCGGGGTGCCTACCTGCAGAACACGGGCACCGGCCGCTCCTCGCCCAGGGCCTCGCAGCCCCCCAGCCCCTGCTCGGGCTCAGCCACAGTCAGACGGGGGGACCTGCAGGTGCATAGACTGCGGAGGAACCTGCACTGTCCCTGCCCCCGCCCCCGTTGCCCCTCACGTGCCCTCGTCTCCGCTGCGCTTTCTGCAAACGTGCAGCTCCTCTCCTGCCCGGCCCTGTCACCGCCTCCCGTGAGCCCGGGGACCCGCGGGGCTGTAGGTGCCTCACCTCCAATCGGGCCTGAGCATCGTACCGTGGAGCTTCCGGAGGCGCAGCCCTCTTGCTCTGCAGGGAGGGACACCGAGGCTTGGAAGGGCAGTGGCCGCGCCCCGACGTGGACACCGTGTGCTGCAGTGCTGTTGTCCCGGCCACGTCCTCGGGCAGCACCGTCGCCTCCGGGGTCTCGGGGTCCCACACAGGCCCCGCTGGCCTCACTGAGCGGAGTTCCCGAGCTCCCGGACGCCGGGTGGACTTCCGCAGGCCTCGGTGGGCATCCAGGCCGAGCTCGGGGGGACGGCGGGCTCCCTGGTGAGGGCAGTGCCACGCTGGGCCCCCGCTCCGGGCCCCTGGCCTGCACGGACGGCGGCGTGGGGGTGGGGGACTGTTCCGTCAGGACACAGCTGCCACCTGCATGGATCACCCTCGCCGCCCACCCGCTGGGGACCTGTGACGCCCAGAATCTCTCCCAAACCGGCCCCGAGCAAATGGACCGCAGCCGGCGGCCTCCAGGACCCGCGCGGCCTCCTCCTCCGCCCGCCGCTGCGGTGTTGGGGGTACGTGTCCCCTTCTGGTGAGCGGGGCCACAGCTCCGTGTGATCTGCCCTCCGCCGTCGTTACCTTGTTTTCCTTCCCTGCGGGTATGAGGCCATCTGTCCCCTTCCCCGTGGCACGCTGCGTGCCCCGTGTCCCCTCTGTCACTTCCAGCGCCGGCTGCCGCCTTCCTCACCGAGGCTGCACCGGGGGCATCGCGGGGCAGCGTTATTGGGCAGGCCTGAGAGCCGAGGAAAAGCCTCCAGAAACGGTACCAGCCCACCGGCTGGCGCCCGGCGGGGAGGTCACCACATTTGTCCTTCCTGATTGTGTTCAGAATCGTGATGACAGGTGCCACCGCCGCTGCTGGGACCCTGCGTTGCTCCTCCCTGGGGCTGCAGCTGCAGCGAGTGGAGGCACGGTGGGCGCTGGACGCTGTGTGTGTGTGTGTGTGTGTGTGTGTGTGTGTGTGTGTGTGAGTGTGTGTGTGTGAGTGTGTGAGTGTGCGGGGCAGCCCAGGTGGGAAGGGCCTGGGCGCATCAGGGAGGGCTTCACAGAGGAGGTGTCCTCGGAGGGGCTGTACAGGAGGAGAAGGAGCTCCCTGGGCTGCAGGGCGGGGAAGCAGGGCACCCGGGGAGAGGCACTGCGGGGCCCCCGTGTGGGGTGGGGGTGTCCCGGGGCCATGTCTCCGGTTTGCAGCAGCGGGAGCCCCCCTGTAAGACTCTCTAGGGGTGAGGAGGGCAGGGCGGGGCTGGGGACACGTCATGTCGTCGTGGACGCGTCTTCAAACAGGGCTGGAGGCGCAGTTCGCGGGCGGGTGCAGGCGGCTCTCCCGTCTGGGGTCTGTTCCTAGTTTGAAACTTCTGGAAAAACGAGGGTGCAGGATACACGCAGCTGCTCGTGTCATTTCACGTTTGTTCCCAGGTCCGGGCAGGACGTCTCCAGGCCCCAGTCCCGCTCGGAGCCCGCAGGCAACTGTCTGGTGTCACCGGGGGCAGCGGCCACCCTTTTTTTTTTTTTTTTTTTTAAAGATTTTATGTATTTATCCATGAGAGACACACAGAGAGAGAGAGAGAGGCAGAGACCCAGGCAGAGGGAGACGCAGGCTCCACGCAGGGAGCCCGATGTGAGACTCGATCCCGGGACCCTGGGGTCACGCCCTGGCTGAAGGCGGCGCTAAACCACTGCACCCCCCGGGCTGCCCAGCAGCCGCCGTCCTACGCCCATTGCCCCCCGCCCCCGGCGTCGGGGTGCCCCTGGAGTCCACCTGGGCTCGTCCTCCCCCTACCCGGCCTCCCGTGCTGTGGCTCCAAGGTGCCACGTCTGCTGCTCCCACCTGCTCCTCGGCGGTTCCCTGTGTCCTTGTCTGTCACTTGATCATCTCTCGTCAGAGTCCCCTGAACTGAACTGAGAATGTGGAGCAGATGCCTTCTAAAAATTGCCTTTATCCTGTTGTGAGCAGTGACTCCGTACTATATATACATTCACACACGTGCGCACACACGCACACACGCACACATGATTTTTAAGGGAGCTCTTCCTCTGCATCTGGAGGTGACACACTCAGGCACGCTGCCGAATCCCGAGGAAGCGCTGCCCCAGGCCGGGGGTGAGGGCTCTCTCCCCCACACATCCCTGGAAGGGGTTAACCTGCACCAGCCCCAGCCCCATTCTCTGCCCCAGCCCTAGGCCCTGCCCCAGCCCCAGCCCCTGCCACAGGCCTTGCCCCAGACCCATTCCCAGCCCCAGCCCCAGCCCCTGCCCCATTCCCATTACCTGCCCCATTCCTATTACCTGCCCCAGCCCCAGGCCCTGTCCCAGCCCCAGCCCCATTCCCGGCCTCAGCCCTATTCCTTGACCCAGCCCCATCCCCTGCTCCATCCCCTGCCCCTGCCCCAGCCCCAGCCCCAGCCCCAGCCCCAGCTCCAGCCCCAGCCCCAGGCCCTGCCCCATTCCCCAGCCCCAGCCCCAGCCCCAGGCCCAGCTCCATTCCCTGCCCCATTCCCTGCCCCATTCCCTGCCCTATCCCTTGCCCCAGCCCCAGCCCCATTCCCTGCCCCAGCCCCATTCCCTGCCCCAGGCCCAACCCCAGCCCCTGCCCCAGCCCCAGCCCCATTCCCTGCCCCAGGCCCAGCCCCAGCCCCTGCCCCATTCCCAGCCCCAGGCCCTGCCCCAGCCCCAGCCCCAGCCCCATTCCCAGCCCCTGCCCTAGTCCCAGCCCCTGCCCTAGTCCCAGCCACAGGCCCAGGCCCTGCCCCAGCCCCAGGCCCTGCCCCAACCCCATTCCCTGCCCCAGGCCTAGCCCCTGCCCCAGGCCCAGCCCTAGCCCATGCCCCAGCCCCATTCCCAGCCCCAGGCCCTGCCCCAGCCCCTGCCCCAGGCCCAGCCCTAGCCCCTGCCCCTGCCCCAGCCCCATTCCCAGCCCCAGGCCCTGCCCCAGCCCCTGCCCCTGCCCCAGCCCCTGCCCCAGCCCCAGTCCCATCCCCTGCCCCAGCCCCTGCCCTAGCCCCTGCCCCAGCCCCATTCCCAGCCCTAGCCCCAGCCCCTGCCCTAGTCCCAGCCCCAGGCCCTGCCCCAGCCCCATTCCTTGCCCCTGTGCCAGCCCCAGCCCCTGCCCCAGCCCCTGTCCCAGCCCCAGCCCCAGCCCCAGCCCCATGCCCAGCCCCATTCCCTGCCCTTGCCCCATCCCCTGTCCCAGCCCCAGCCCCATGCCCAGCCCTAGACCCTGCCCTAGACCCATTCCCTGCCCCATACCCATTCCCTGCCCCAGCCCCAGCCCCTGCCCTTGCCCCTGCCCCAGCCCCAGCCCCAGCCCCAGCCCCAGCCCCAGGCCCAGCCAGGACGGCATCCCCCACCCCCCAGCCATCCCACAGGAAGAATGGGATCCACTCCGGAATAGCTTGAGAATGTACAATGACCCTCTTTCCAGAAACAGCAAGTAAAGTCCTAGAAGCCCTGGGTCACTTCCACGGCAGCCCCTCCTCCTGCCAGCTGCCCACCCCAGGGGCACCTCCAGCCTCCAGCCTCCCAGGTCCCTCCGGGCGGTCCTGCCGTGGGTGTAGACGTGAGGCGGTTGACATGGCCGGGAAAGTGGCTCATGCACCGTAGTGTGGCCGTGGCGGGAGTCTCAGGCCGCAGACGCCCCCGCCCCCCCCCATCGGAAGCTGCCTTTCTGAGGCGGGGATAGTGGGAAGAGGGCCACCTGCTCCTGGTTCCTTTTTCCTCCTTGTGCCTCTGGTGTCTCACCGCAGTGATCCCGTCCGCGGACGCCAGAAACCCGTCTGGTGCCACCAGCCTCTGGGGGCCGCGGTCCAGGGTCCCCGGTTCGGCTCCCGGCGCTCCCGGGGCAGCGGGCAGACTCAGGACTCAGGTGCCCGCCTCTTTCCCGCGCACCGTCTTCCCGGCGGGAAACGCAGACCCCTGGGGGACTTTGCTGCCCGGAGCTGGCGATGCCCGATGCCCGTGGGCTCAGGAGGCGGCTGCGGACCTAAGGGCCGGGCGGGCGGAGGAGCCTCCGGCATCGGGGGAGGGGAGGTGCCGCGGGGGAGGGGGGGGTTTCCATCCAGTCTCCTCTTCGCTGAGTCGGCGCCACGTGTCAGACCCCGTGGTCCATGTGTCGGTTGGGGCACGTGTCAGGCCACTGGGGTGGGGTTGTCTGTGGAGGCCGAGAAAAATGAAGGCCATCCCGCCCGAAGTTTAGCATTAGCACAAGTGCAGCCACGTCGGGCCCCTGGGAGTAAGAGCTGAACTCGACGGGGAAACTGCCGAATGTCCTCCATGTGCTCGCAGGGGATCCCGTATCAGAAAGACAACAGAGCCCACGGCCGTGGTAGAAAGTCCCGTATTAGAATGAGAACAGAGCTCAATGCCCTTAAGCCCCACATCAGAATGTAAACAGAATTGAGAAATTCCTCCCCCCCTTCTGAAAATCCCCTAGACCAGCCTATAAAAAACCCAGCTGTAACCCACTTCGGGGTCCAGGTCCCTGCCCCGCTGTGTCGGGTACACTTGGACCCAAGCTCGAGCTGCCTAATAAACCCTTGTGCGCTTGCATCGGTGTCGGCTCCTTGGTGGGTTCTCGGATTCGCAATCTTGGGCACAACATTGTCATCATCAGACTAGAGGACGATGCGGGGAGGTGTCAGCAAAACGAGCCCCGCTGTGACGGTGCCGCTTCTGAGGGGAGCGGGACTAAGGGGGGAGCACCCGGGCCTGGGTTTCCTCTGGGGGGTGAAGGGTGCGCTCTTCCCGAGTGTCACCTTGGAAGGACTCGGACACCACACACTTCTTAGCTCACGGGGGTCGTCTTCTGCCTAAGAGGCCCGTGTTTCTCATGCACCACTTGCAGGTACTCAGGGCTTCTGGATCCATGTCCTGGTCCCTCCCCGTCACATGATGCTGTGGCCTGAAGTTTTCTGTATTCGTTCCTGGGGTTTATCTCCTCTGACCTCGGTTCAGGGAAGGAGGCAGGGGAAGAATGTCAGCTTTGTTTTCCAAAGGAGGAAATTGATGTTTAGGCAGGTGAAGTGCTTCCCGCAGGGGTCACGGCTAGTGACCGCCCGGACTTGGGCCTCAGCTCGGGACTCTCCGACCAGGGAGGGCCTGTGAGGGGCAGGGCTTCCCCTATTGGAACACCTTCTCAGTAGGAATTTTTTTTTTTCAGCAGGACTTTTAACTCCCCCCCCCACCCCCCCGCCAGGAGAATTTGTTTTGTCGCTCACTCTTCCCAAAAAGCCAGGGCCGCTTCAGTGCCCGGCTGTTTACTGATCATCTGGGGACTCAACGGCGACGTCCTACCTCTTTGGGCAACAGGCGAATCGTCACTGTGCCTTCCCTGACTCCTGAGGTGTGGGGGAGCCTGTTGGGAGGAAAGATTCGTTCTCTTAATGGGAAAAGAGATAAATGAAATGAGGACTTTGATTATCTGAGACAACATCAGCAGACTCCGTGCTCTCCACAGGGAGTTAGAGCAAAAGCTAATTGTTTACTCAGGAAATGCAAAGAATGAAAAGAGAAGAGATAAGGCAAAGTGGTAGTTGATCCAAAGACAGATCTTAGATATACTTTTTTATTATTGATATATATATTTAGCTTTTTATTGTGTAAAATTTCAAACGTATACAAAAACCCCATAGACCACTATAATGTGCTTTCTCATGTACCCAACACTCAGCTCCAAGTATTGGCTCATGGCCAATTTTTTTTTTTTATTCCAAACCTCCTCCGGCTTCCTCCTTCCTCCTTATTATTTAGAAGCAAATCTAAGACATTATAAAATATCTTTTGTAAATGTCTCTGCATGTATTTCTAGAAGATAAGAAGTCATATTTTCAGGCTCAATAATGGTTTTGTGGTTACATTAAAAAATTTCTTAACATCAAATATCAAGTCAGTGTTCAAATGTTCAGTTGCCTCACAAAATGTCAATTTATTCTTTTTACATATTGTTTAAATCAGAATCCAGATAAGGTTAACACGGTGTGATTGGTTGATGCTTTTTAAGTCTGTTTCAATCCGTAGATTTCCCTTCCATGTATTTTTTCTCTGCAATTTATCTGTGAAAGAAGCATTCCCGATGTATTTCATTTTTTTTTGTATTCATTGTTAAATTTCAAGTTAAAGAAGAAAGCAAAGAAAAAGTCTGCATCCAGTGTAACTCTTCCGGGCTTTTGATAAATGTGGTTTCTTATGACTTATCAAAATGAGATAAGAGAAGAGAAATTTGGGATGTGTACACTCTGGTCCTTTTTTTTGTTCTGGGCTCCACTCATATTTCAACTCTCTGTGACTGTCTGAAGAATGGGTTGAGACTTAAGTAATTCCCAACTTCTCATAAGAGTTTCTGAAGATGGAAGACAGAAATGCCAAGCTTGGAGGAGAGCCAGGAAGGTGCTTCAGGAAGTCAAATACAAGGAACACTGACTGAGCACCAGCTCTGTGCCAGGAATTGGGCTTAGTCCAAAATGTGTTATCACTTGGATTTATTGTTCCCCTTTTAACAGAACAAAATCATGTAATCTAAAACTTTCTTTAAATCATCACAAAGCATTCGCCCCGCTTCCTACTACTCTGAAAGCTCCACAGGAAAAGGCTGGAAAGACGTTATTTGCTTTACCTCTAGTACCTTGAGATCAGGCTTGACAAATACTTGCCATTCATGGTCTAGTAATTCACTAGCTTGGGAAGAAAGGAAGAAGAAATGAAGTTCATTTTCATCACCCTTCTGTGCCAAAATAGGCCTGAAAAGGTCAAAGGGGAGTCGTCCACTTTCCATAATGGTGAACTACATTCACCACTGCCACTGAGAGCCATTCATAAAAATCTGGATAAGACACAGTTAAAAAAATCAGTTTAGAGATACCAGATTGCTGCCAAGGCACAGTGTAACCAAGAAGTCAAGGTAGGTCCTGGACAGAAGAAAACCCCACAGAAATAAACCCAACACTTGGCTCTTCTTCTCTTTAGGCATTCACTAACACTGGCTCCAAAGACTGACAACTGAGCAGAATACCCCACTGAGTGGCTGAAGCATCAGATAACCCCACAAGCTGGGGTAATAAATGGAGTGACGTGTCTCCTAGAGAGGATGGGTGTGGCTAAAACCTCAGCTGATGCTGAAGCTGATAGGTCCACCTTTCCAGAGACCCACTCAGCTCACCTCCAAGTGGGGTTAGTCAAAATTCTCTCCCCATTAACCAATCACCAGAAGCCAACAACTATATCTTTGGAGGAAGATAATGTAATCCAGAATCTCTAACTAGGCCTCAAATATTTCAAATATAATGTTAAATGCTGAATCAAAAATTACCAGACATGCCAGAGACAATGCTAAGTGACTACAAGCCAAGCGATACAAACAACCTATAGAAGCAGATCTAGAGAAGATACAGTTATAGGAACTATGACACACTTTTTTTTTTTTTTTTTAATGAGAAAGAATAAAACAGAAGTGCTGGGACTGGAAAATAAAATCACTAAATTGAATAATCTTTCAATGAATTTAATAGCAAATCAGACACGATGAAAGAAATTAGTGAACTGGAAGATGGACCCATAGAAAACAGCCAGAACAAGGCACTGAGAGGCAAAAGGATGACAAATGCAAAAAAAAGCACATATGGAGATGGTGACAAAGTCAAATGCACTTGCAGCCAGAGTCCCAGAGGAGAGAGGAGAGAGCAGAACAGCTTTACAGACACACTGCAGAGAATTTCCCAAACACTAAAAGCATCCATGCTAAAACCAACCAATGTTACAAATCCCAAGTAGAACAAATAAAAAAGAAAGTCACAGCTACGCATATGTAGCAGAACTATTAAAAACCAAGGACAACAAGAAAATATTAAAAGAAACTTAGGTCACTTCACACCCATGAGGGTGGCTACTATTTTAAAAGATGCTCCCAAAAAACCAGAAAATAACAATTTCGGGTGAGGATGTGGAGAAATTGGAACCCTCATGCATGGAGAGTTGGAAAGTAAAATGGTGCAGCAGCTCTGGAAGACAGTCTGGCAGTTTCCCCCCAAAATTACGTACACATTCACCATATGACCCAGCAATCCCACTCCTTGGTACATAACCCAAAGCATTAAAAGCAGGATCACAAAGAGATACTTGTGCATCCATGTTCATAGCAGCATTACTCGCGATAGCTAAGACATGAAACCCAGGTATCCACCGACGGATGAGTGGAAAAGGGAAGCACAGTATACAAATACAATGGAGTAGTATTCAGCTTTGAAAAGGAGGGACATTCTGACAGACCCTGCAGCACGTTTGGACCATGAGGACATTAAACTGAGTGTAACAAGCCAGACACAAAAGGAAAAATATTGGATGAATCTATGTATATGAGGCACTGGGGGAGACAAATCCATAGAAACAGGAAGTGGGATGGTGGGTGCCAGAGGCTGGGCAGGACGATAAGAAGCTGGGGTTCAGGGAGGTTTCAGTTTTGCAGATGAACATGTTGTGGAGACAGGGGAAGGCGATGCTGCCCAACAGCTACGGCTGCAAGACACGCTTCAAAACTGTTAAGATGGCAAATTTCATGTTATGTGTACTTTACCCCAATTTTTTTAAAAAACGAGGAAAACAAGAAGCTGTTGGTGGTAGTGAGGAAGATACATTATTTTCAAAAAACTAAACCTGACAGCTGCTTTCGCAACAGGAAAAAAAAATAATAGAAGTCAGAAGACAATTGAATGCCATCTTTCATGTTCTAATAGAAAATAATTGCCAACTTAGAATCTTGTGCTCAGTGAAAACATCCTTTAAAAATAAAGGTAAAGCAGAGACATCTTCAAATAAAGTCTAAGAGAGCTTGTGATCAAAACACATGAATGAAGGATAATGTAAAAGAGAATTCTTCCCGTAGAAGGAAATGATCCCAGATGGAAGCACGGAAATGAAGGAAGGAATAAAAGTATAAACGCAAGGGTCAGTCTGAGTGCTGCTTGTTGACGACAACACTAATCATTTCCTGCGAGATTAAAGTAGATGTAGAATTAAAATAAGGAAGCAAATGGAATCTGAGAATTGTCAGGTCTTTGCATTGTGTTGAAAATGATTATTTATTTTAGAATTTTGTAAGTGAAGGCTACATTTGCTAAACCCTAAGATAAACCCTGAGGATAAAAGAAGAGTAAAGGGGTGTATGCTAAGGAGCTGATGGAAGAAAGAATGAAATTAAAAAGAAAATTAACACTAAGGTGAGAGAGAAGAGAAAAGGTACAAAAGGTGAAGAAAATGGAAACCAATCAATAGGGGCACCTGAGCGGCTCAGTGGTTGAGCATCTGCCCTGGCTCAGATTGTGACCCCAGTGTCCTGAGATCGAGTCCTCCCTGCATGAGCCTGCTTCTCCCTCTGCCTATGTCTCTGCCTCTCTCTCGTGTGTCTCTCATGAATAAATAAATAAAATCTTAAAAAAAGAAACAAAACAATAGGACAGTCATTTTAAAGATCAGAGAGTGGGGCACAATATTTGCAATACACATAACCCATGACTCAAATCCAGAGCGTGTAAAGTACTCCTTTACACCAATAAGAAAAAGTCAGAAAGCCCAACAGAAAAATGGGCGAGATGCTTGAATTGGCTACGCATAGCAGGGCACCCAGATAACCACAAACAAGGAACGTGCTCTGCCTCAACCGCAGGGACACACAAAGCCAGACCACTGTGTGACGGAGCGGCAAATGAGAAGTGGCACGTACCAGAGTTGGCAGGGATGTGGAGCACACGTTGGCACGCGTGCTCTACAAAGCATCGGGGGTCCCTGCTGCAGGGGGACATGCTCCTACCCTGTACACCAGAAATTATTTTCCTGGGTGGACACCCGATGGAAACTCTCACATGTGTGCACACAGACACCCGCACTAGGAAGAAACACCCGCCAACAGAAGAATGGACGCACTGTGACATCTCGTTAAGTTGCAGAGAGCAGCACAAGTGAATAAACTGCGGGTGTACAACCTGCCAGGACGGAATCTTACAGACCTGGTGGTGAGCAGAAGACGTCAGACCCGAAAGAATAGACCCCATGAATACTTTCGCATTCATGGAAATCGCTCCTTAGGCAGATGTTAGAGAATCGGTCAAGGTCACAAGGATCGTTTCTCCTGGGAAGGAGGGACTGGAGGGGCCTCTGGATTGCCAGTCACGCCCTGTTTGTTTATCTGGACGCGGTTACCAGAGGTATAGGTTCGCTGTGTGCAAAATCCACCCTGCCGCACGCCTCTGATTTGGTACTTTTCCATGTGGAAGTTAAACTTCAATAAAAGAGCGTGTTTAAAATAATAAAAGAGGCCAAGGGCCATTTGGGGGTTACGGTTATGTAACTGCAGATATTCCAGGAAACGGGTGATTAAGAGCATGGTCTAGAGACAAGATGATGTCATGCCATTAGCACAGGGCTCGGGGAAAACGCAGTGATGTGAAGAGTGGGGTAATGTTGCAAGCCTGGGGCGGCGGGGGGGGGGGCGCTGCTGGTGCACTTGGCCGTGGGGCCGGAGGGGGCGGCTGGGGTACATCAGCAGGGAGAGCGTGGCCCCTGCTTGTCCCTGGGCTGGCCCGTTGCAGGGTATCGCCTCCTGGAACCCCGACTTGGCCACGTCGTGTGTTTGCCTAGACTGGCTGGTCACGCTAAGCTGACCAAGTGACCCCATCCAGTTCCCGACCCAGGGGCCCGTATAAACCCACATCACGGTCTCCAGGCATGGGAACGCCCTCCAAGGTACACAGCCCATGACCGACGTGGACGGGAGTGAGGCCCCGCAGCAGACGCGTGTGGGCTGTCGCTGGGGGAGGCGAGGTGCCGAGCTGGGCTGAGCTGGGCAGGGCACACCAGGCTCCCGCACCCAGACTCACCTTTCCGACAGGTCACCCTTGCTACAGAAAGGAGCAGGGAGGGACTGACGGACAGACGTGTGGCCTCCGCTCCCTGCTGCGGGGCTCCCTCCCGGGGGAAGGCAGCGTCGCGGGGGGAAGGAAGCCGCCCTGGCCCTCCCGTCTGTTACCTGTGGCAGCCCTGCTTGGGGAACCGTGGGGAGAGGCGACTCTGCTTTCACCGCTGCTCAAGGCAGGGGCTCCCGGGCCCCGGAAAGACGGGGTCAGCCGGTCACAGTGGGGCACGGGGCGCGGGGACTGCAGGCCACCCCCTGGGTCAGCCACCACCAGGTCCTCCCCCGCAGTGCCCGTCCCCTTCCACGCGGCTCCTACATTCCGTCCCTGCCACGGAACAGCAACAACCAATTTTTTTTTGGGGGGGGGGGGAAGCACATCTTGCACAGCTATATTTTTCACAGTGTTTTGAAAATTGGCTGGAGCTGGGAGCGCAGGTCCTTGCTGGGTTTATGAACTCTGGATCGTGTTCCAGAGAAGCTTCTTAGGGCCGATAATAGCGCTCCGTAATGGAAACACTCCGAGCTCAGTCGCCGTAGCAGTTCTAATGGTGCAGTTTATAAAAGAGTTTTTAATTAGGCCTTGTTCACCGACTGTGCGGAATTGTGCTCGGGCCCTAATCCTTCGAATTAAATGGCTAATAGTGAATAATACCTCTCGCTGTTCTTGGGAATAGTCGTGTTCTTCCCAGGTCTGGCTCGCTCGCTGGCTTGCTCTCCTTCCTCCCTCCCTTCCTCCCTTCCTTCTTTTCCTCCCTTCCTCCTTTCTTCCAAGCCACGTACTATATATCTGTGCGGCCGAGGCCCGGATGGGGGATAGGCAGCAGTGACCTAAGGCATGTTTCTCCACAGACTACTCGGCTCCGCCTTCCAATCTCAGCAAAACGACAAGCTCGTATTATTTTCAGTCTCTGCCTACAGGTGACTCACTGTGGGCCGAGGTCCTGGGAATGCCTGATGGGGAGTGCGGGCGGGGACTCGGGGCGTGTTGTGCTGGTTCCCCGCTCAGGTGCGTCCCTGTAGGCGTGGGTGCGAGGCGGGTCCTCGCTCTGGCTCCCACCCTGGGCGCCTCTTTGCAGGCCTTCGGCTCGGTCTTCATCGACGCAGGGTGCAGCCAGCGCACCTGAGCCAGGCCCGCCGCGGCGCCCTGCGCGCCTGCTTCCATCTGCTCCCTGTCGCCCCAGGAGGGACGCAGGCTGGCCGGCGAGCAGAGGAGTCTTACTCAGGAGAACCACGAAATTAGGCGTCAATACGCGTCTGACCACGGCCCTGTTTCTAACTGGGCTCCACACAACTCCTGCTGCGGGGATTCTCGCCCTGCCGGGAGGTGACACCCAAGAGTCCCCTTGCTCCTGCGTGTCCGACGGCCTGTGAGCCCCCTCTGCCGTGACCAGCTGCCGTGAACACGCACAAGTTTTGCTAACGGGAAGGGCTGTTCCTCAAATAAGGTGCAAAGGGGCAGAGAGAGATAAAAGGCCCAGGCTGGACCTGCGCTGCGGCCCTGAGCCTGGGGACGCCGGGCCTGCTCCCTCGTGCCTGGGAACGCACGTTTTCGATGCTCACGCTGCACTCACACGCTCCCCTTCTCCACGACATGCCTCGTGCATTTACAGTCGTGTCTTCCTGCTGCAGGCCCGCCTGAGGTCGGGTCAGTCCGGCCGGGCCCTTGGTCCTGCCCCTCAAAGCCAGGGAGTGGCCGCCCCTGGAGCAAAGGAGGGTGGAGGAGCCGTGGCCCCATGCTGACCGCTTTCCACCCTAGGACGCTGCCTCCCGCGCAGTCTGATGGGGTGCATCAGAGGTCACCCTTGGAAGGTCCCGGCTCACTTTCCAGGCAGGAAGGAGTCACAGAGAGCTCGCCAACTGCCTGCAGTCCCCAGAGCCCGGGGAGGTCTGGGCCAGGCCTCTGGGGCAGCCGGGGAAGCAGGGCTGGGACAAGGAGCCGCGGCCTCTCGTTGTCAGACCCGCAGCCACTGTGCCCGAGGGCTGGACTCGGCTGGGTGTGAGCAGATAAAGTGTGATGTTCCTAAAGTCTCAGCCCTAGAAATTCTGAAAACCTGACCATGGTATTCTCTTCTGCTGAAGAATCCACTTGCAGAAGAAGGAAGGGGCTGGGCAGCCTGGAGGCCGGCCTCGAAGCTCCAGGCAGCAGCGCTGGGGCTGCGGGGAGCTGGTCTCCTCGCTCAGGGACGTCTGAGCAGGACACCCGGCCCTTCTGGGTGGAACATCCACTTCTACGGGGTTGGCCTTGTACGGGATGCATTCCCGGCCCTCGCGGGTGTCGGGGCCCATCCACGTGCTCTGTGGACAGCATAACCTCGAGTGTGGACGCAACTGCCGACAGAAACAGAGACCTGGGGATGCCCTTATCACCCCGGGCCTCCCAGCCACAGAGACTCACCCGGGAGCCCTGGCCCCTGGTCCCCCCACACCCACGGGGGAGCCACACTGGTCATGGCTAACATCTGCAGCCGGCAGGGAGTCCGGCCATCGCGTGTGGTTAGGTTAGGACCGCATTCCCACGGGCAATCCTTTCACCGCAGCAGCGTGGAAGCCCCGACACTAGAGCGCAGTAGCCGGGCCTCACCGACCTGACCGCCTATCAAGCCTCATCAGCTTGTTTCCTTAGCCCCTGTTTTACAGTAATTGCTCTGTGAATCCGGAACAAATATCAGCTCGCACAGCCAGCGACGCCTCCTGAGAAAAGTAAGTTCTGTTGTTTTTCCTTGTCCCCCATCCTCAGGAGGCCCGTCAGACGGGAGAGAGAGGGAGGTAGGATGCTATGCTCAGTCACTCCATCGGCCACTTTGATTAAAAGCGGGAATTCAACTAAAAATACCGTAACGTTTTCCCGCCTGCTGGACCTGGACCCCGCGGAGCCCCCGAGCATTTCAGCGCTGACAGTTCCGTGCAGTTCGCCGAGGGGGAAGGGGAGAGGGAGGAAGGCTGGACCCCCATCAGCGGGGGGGGGGCATTCCAGGGGCGGTGAGTGACCTTCTCAAGTAACAGAGCGACTTGCCAGCACCAGGACGAGCCTTGATCTCTGGCACCTCAGATTCTCGATACTTGACTCGCCTTCTGCATAAACTCCTTGCGGTGCTGGGCTCAATAACGAGGACACGTCTCGTCCGGCTGCCAAGTGAGATCCCACGCGTCACTGAGTCACTCCCGTGTTACGAGTCCGGCTTCCTTCCTCTGTGACAGCGTGTCCCTCCGCCTGGCCCTGCTGACCGTTGTACGTGGTTGTCAATCTTCTCAAACGAGCAAATGCATCTCCAGGGAGGGGCTTGGTGGCAGCTGCACCCTGAGTCGAGTCTTCCCCGGGTAATGTCTTCTGTGGCCCACGTGCCTGGGACAGGCCGCCAAGGTCGCCTTGACCTCGTTTGTTGACTGGCTTCCGGTGCTGACGTCCCACTGTCCCGAGACAGACGCCTTACCTCAGACACACACGCTGGCCCATCCGAAGCCACCAGCGTCACCCCCTCTTCACTGGAGCTTTGGCTGCCGGGCGTCCGGGTGTCATCAGCACGGGCAGTGCTGAGAGCAAAGGAGATGCTAGACATGATAAAAATACGGAAGTTTTGCAATATTTATGTAGTGGCCAACAGGATAATCACGTTGCATTGCAGCATCTACAAAACAGTTCTTTTATTTTATTTTTTTTAATTTCTTTTTTTTTTTAATTTTTTACTTATGATAGTCACAGAGAAGAGAGAGAGGCAGAGACATAGGCAGAGGGAGAAGCAGGCTCCATGCACCGGGAGCCTGATGTGGGATTCGATCCCGGGTCTCCAGGATCGCTCCCTGGGCCAAAGGCAGGCGCTAAACCACTGCACCACCCAAGGATCCCCAAAACAGTTCTTTTAATGAATAAGTCTGGATAGTAAAATTCTTGTCGGGGCACCCAGGCGGCTCAGTCGGTTACGTGTCTGCCTTCGGCTCAGGTCATGACCCCGGGGTCCTGGGATCGAGTCCCACGTGGGGCTCTCTCCTCAGCGGGGAGCCTGCTTCTCCCTCTCCCTCTGCTCGTGCTCTCTCTCCCTCTCAAATAAATAAAATATATATATTTTTAAAAAGTAACATTCCTGTCAAAAATAACACGTCCGCACTCATTAAAGCAAAACAAAACGTCTGCACATTGGCGATCTGAATACTAAACCGGTGTCTCAAGCACGTTGCCGGTGACATGCATCCAGGCCCGTGCTCGTGTTCGCCGCCAGCTCCCTCTCTTTCCGTGAGTGCATCTTTTCTCTTTTATCTCTTCATCTCATTGTAAAAACGGCAATCTTCTTCAGATCTTGTTTGTGGTTAATATTTGAAATTGCAGATGCTTCACCTGAGTCTTCTGCGTCGATCCCAGTGTGCTTCCTTGAGCAACTAGTCTCTGTGTCTATGCTGGGGGATAAGGAAGCCCAGAATACTTATGCTAAAGGAAGGCGAATCTTAATCATATTTTTCATATACAAATATGCCAATATTTCAGGCCAAATGTTTTCATAGGTACTATCTTTCTGCCTCCTTTCAGGGTACATTTCTTTGGCAAATATATTTGTAAGAAAACTTGTCAAAGAAATTGCATTCATGATTTATTTGAACGTTGCACCGTATTTAGATCCTGCAAAAGTGTGTGGCTTCTCAACTGAATTCCATTCTGGTACGGAGTATAACTTCATCCAATTAAAAATGAGGATTCCCTCAGAAGGTTTTTTTCCCCCACACATTGAGATGTACCAAAGCACAGCATGTGGAATTTCAAAAATAAATCTTGTACGTGGTTGTCACTCTTATCAATTTAATGGCTCAGGACTTTCTTTGACTTTGGCCCATTTACGTTTAATGAAATTGCTGATAAAATTGATTTTAATCTTGCTGCTTCTTCTGTGCCATCTGTTTTGCTCCTTTATTCCTTTTCACTGTCTTTTAAAAATATTACTCACCAAGTGCTTTTTATGATGGTTAATTTCAAAGATACTTAGACTACATTTTTGTGTTTTCCTTTTAGGAGGTTGCCTGGAGATCGTAATACGCATCCTCATCCTTGATTTATCACGGTCCCCCGTGACATAGAACATTTACCACATCCAAAAAGCAAACAAGCACAGCAGCCGGGGCATGTCCTGGGGGTTCCAGAGACCCTGCTGCAGGGAAGGTAGTTGAGGGCAGCGTCCAGCATCCGACTGACACCAGGATCTTGTGCCCAGGCTGCACCCAGCCAGGGAGGGCTCATGGAGGAGGGTCATGTCATCTCCCTCCGGGGCACAGGATTCCTTTGACAGGCCGTCTGGGTGCCCAGCTGACAGGCTGTGTCACAGTCCAGGCCCCTCCTACGTGTCCTTCCCTTCCTGGCTCTGTCACGGGGATCAAACCAGCATCACGACTGAGGGCCCTGCTGCCTGGCTCCTCTGTCCTTCACAGCTGTCCCTCGTGAATCTTCTGCAAATCTTAGTTCTGGTGTCTGCCTCCTGGTCCCAGCACGGACAACAGGAGAGGCTCCCAGGAATGTAATTCCACTTGTGTCCTGCTCTTCCTCCAACCCTTCCTCTGTCGTGTAAGCCTGACAAACATAGAAGTTACTGTTGCCTTAGACAACTAATATTCTCTGCTATTTACATACAATATTTGTCTTTTCTGTGGGCCGGGGGTTGGGGTGACTGGGTGATGGGCACTGAGGGAGGCACTTGGTGGGATGAGCACTGGGTGTTATGCTATATGTTGGCAAATTGAACTCCAATAAAAAAAAAAAAAATCAAAACCTGAAAAAAAATCGTCTTTTCTCTGGTTCTTTCTTTCTTTCTTTTTAAATATTTTATTCAAATTCAATTTGCCAACATGTAGTAGAACACCCGGTGCTCCTCCCATCAAGTGTCCTCCTTAGTGCCCATCAGCCAGTCCCCCCGTCCCCCTGCCCACCTCCCCTTCCACTACCCTTTGTGTGTTTCCCGGAGTTAGGAGTCTCTCATGGTTTGTCTTCCTCTCTAATTTCCCCCCTTTTCCTTTCTTTTTGCAGTTCTTATTTCTAGCTCGGATTGTCTTCCTTCAGTCTGAAGAACTTCTTTTAGTATTTCTCGAAGTGTGGGTCTACTGACAATGAATTCTCTTTGCTCTTATTTTTCTGAAAATGTCATAAATTTTACTCTCACTTTGGAAAGACTCATGTATATAGATTTTTAGGTTGGCAGGATTTCCTCCCCCCACCCCTGACCCTCTCATTTAATAATATGATTCCATGGTCATTCAGCTTCCATTAGAGTATTTACTATTATTCCGTCACCCTCAGATTCTGCTCTTTTTCTTTTTTTCCTTTTATTTCTCTGTTCTATCTTGGGTATTTTCTATCAATTTATCTGTCCTCTGCACTGTTGAGCATATTTTTAAATCCATTACATAAATTTCTCATTTTGGGTATTGTGTTTTTTATTTCTAGAATGTCTGTCTGATTAAAAAAAAAAAAAAAAGATTTCTGTTCTCTGTTGAAATACTCCATCCTCAGGATCCCTGGGTGGCTCAGCAGTTGAGCGCCTGCCTTTGGCTCAGGGTCTGATCCCAGAGTCTTGGGATCAAGTCCCACATTGGGCTCCTTGCAGGGAGCCTGCTTCTTCCTCTGCTTGTGTCTCTCATGAATAAATAAATAAAATCTTAAAAAAAAAAGAAATACTCCATCCTCCACCTTGAGTATCTACCCCCTGTTTTACACATTAATTATATCTATACAATTAATCATAACATATAACCAATTAGGTTAAAAACCTTGTCTGATATCTGAATCACTGGTGAGTTTGATTTTCTTGTCTGTGGATAAAAAAAGACTTCGAGGATGACATTATTTTCCTTTAAAGAGTTGAAATTTTATAGCATACTCTCTCATATTTCAAGGATTGTATACCTTCTAGTTTCTTCCTGATTTGGCCTCTCTCCAATACCTTGAAAAAGTTCATTATAAACTGATTTTTTTTTTTAGCTTTTATAATTACTACTGGCAGGAGAATCAGAGCAATAAAAGCTACTATTTTATTTATTTGGATTCCATGATTGAAACTCCCCCTTTCCTCCCCCTTTCCTTTTTTTTTTCTAGTTGAGTTTCAACACCTTCCTATTTATGGCTTTGTTTTGAATAATTGTGCTTGACAAAATCCTCAAAAACTAAAGTTCTTTGACACTCTCCTCGGTTAATACCTCAACTAAAGATTTCAAATGTCATTTTTAAAATAAAGTGCTATCAATAACATTGTAGGACGTTAGGTTCTGCAGAACTCATATATTTCTAAAGTATAATTCATGGTAGGTACTGCAGAAAGAAAAAAAGTGCAGCCTTGATACATGCATTTTTTATTCAACACGAGCTTAACCACTAAAGTTCTATAGTTCAGCTATTCTGTGTGTGTGCATGTGTACACACGTCCTATGTATACCTATATAATACCATAAAATATGATGGCTGTAGCTTCCATTATGGTTGGTAGACCATCATAGCTCATTCGACAAAATTATGCATTATATTTGCACCATAACCAAAGCCAGGTTCCTATCCTAAGCTCCTTAATTTAGCAAGAACATTGCTTTACCACCAAACAGTGTCACCATTGCAAACAACTAGCTTTATTACAATGTTCAGCTTTTTTTTTTTTTATAAAATCGTTTTTTTTTTTTAACATTTTTTTTTAATTTATTTATGATAGTCACAGAGAGAGAGAGAGAGGCAGAGACACAGGCAGAGGGAGAAGCAGGCTCCATGCACCGGGAGCCCGACATGGGATTTGATCCCGGGTCTCCAGGATCGCGCCCTGGGCCAAAGGCAGGTGCCAAACCGCTGCGCCACCCAGGGATCCCTCAGCTTTTTGACTGAATTGCATTCACAGGAATAAATGTTTACTTTTCAAAAGGATGAATATCTGAAGGCTTTTCTTTGATTCTACGAATTAATTTTTTTTTGTTTTTTTGTTTTTGTTTAACTGGAATCCTGTGTTGCAGTGAGCACACCGGGTTTGCTGCTTGTAGCACCCAATGGCACTAATTAGATGGTCTGTGGAGCCACCTCTGCTAGCTGAGCCGTCAGGAGCAACTCTCATCCCACTCGCCCTGCACGCGTGCGAAGCCTAGAGTTTGGGGTGAGCGAAACACATTAGAAGAAAAACTAACTGATCTAAATGAAAAGTCAGGCTTCCCAGAGTACGCAAACCCACCTTTTGTATATGCACGTGTGACATTATGATTTTTGGTCAGAGTTTTATGTGAAGTACAACTTAGTTTTTAAAGTAGATGTGGCCATTTTTCTGGCAGATTTGTGTCTCCTCATTTTTGTGAGTTCTGGGCTACCACCGAGGTCCCATGGTGGTAAGATGCTGATACAGATTTTAGGCAGTTTACATGCTTATTATCCACTTAGTTGAGAAACAAATGAGGTAGAGTTTTTCATTAATTGTGTACTTTTTAAGGCTTATTGTGTTAAAAGTGACAGGGGACAGCCCGATGCTTGTCCCGCGGAGTCAAGAATGAGTCTCCAGCGACAGGAAGTGAGCAAAGCGACAGAGGTTTGTCAAGCAGAGATGCAGGGAGAGCTCCCGGGAGGGAGATGGGACCCCCCGGGGCTGCGTCCGGGGGTGCTTGGAGTCCCTTTTGTAGGGATGGGGCAGGGAACCTGCTAAATGTCTGGTCAGGGTCGGGGGGGGTCGTGAGGATCCCACTCTACTCGGAATAAACACGGGGACTCGCACAAACTGCATTCCCTCTGCACAGCCTGAGCAAGCTGCTCCCGCCCTCAGGTTAGTCTCTCCTGCACAACATCCTCTGTGTCTGGGGTTCTGGGCCCCTGCGAGCGCTGAAGGGGGGGGCTCCCGACGTCGCGGGGCTGGGGAGCCATGTTTATTTTTCTCTCTGTTTTTGCTGTCGCCTGTCTGCTTCCTTGGGATCGGACGGAGCCTGAGCCTGGGCCTGTGCCTCCCCTCCCCGCTGTCCCCGGCCGCCCAGGCTCACGCCTCTGTCAAAAGGATGTCTGGCAAATTTGAAAGACATTACCAAATACTAAATTAGATACGTTGTCAATATTCACTCCACGCAGAGCAAAGCCGTGGGAGCAAGGGCCGTAGGCTTTCAGTCCCCAGCAGCACTCGGCCCAGCCCCTTACATCCCTGCCGGGGTGTGTCAACTTCCTGGGGCTGCCTGACAAATCACCACCGACCAAGGTGGGTGATTTGTTCCCTCACCCTTCAGGAGGCCAGAGGTCTGCAGTCGTGGCGTCTGCGGGCTGGCTTCTTCTGGAGGCTCCGAGGGAGAACGTGGCCTGCCCTCCTAGCCTCCCGGGGCTGCCGGCAATGCTGCGTCCCTGCTTCAGGAGGCATCCCTGCCATCTCTGCCTGTCTTCGTGGGTTCTCCTGTGTGTCCCTATGTCCCGACCTCCGCTCTGTTCCCTCGTAGGGGCTTCTGCATTGGCTCCAGGGTCCCCAGCTCCAGCATGACCTCATCGTAACTTAGCGACAGGCAGCCCCTGGCCCTGGGCTCCTCACGGTCCACAGCGAGGACCACAGGTCGGCGCACAGGTGTGCGGGTCACCAGGGCCACCAGGGCAGCCGCTCACACCCAGCACAGCGGCACTTGGCAGATGTGCAGGCCCGCGTGCCGTCCCTGAAAGGGGCTTTGAGGAAACCCCAGAGCTGGACAGGAAACCAGGTTCTATTCAGGAAGTGTTGCAACAGGGGGAAGAGCCCTCGGGCAGAGCAAGGGGGGCCGGGGGGGATTTCTAGCCAAGGAGCAGGTGTGGGGGCTGAGTGTGTAGGGAATCACTGGAGGAAATACCAGCTCGAGGGTCCTGGCTCACCCAGCTGCCGGGACCCCCACTGGAGGCGGGCCTGGAGATCGGGCGCTCCTGGGGTGGCGGGGTGCAGCAGGTGCCAGTTGTGGAGGGTGGGGGACGCACCCTGAGCTAACTGAGCGGGATTCTTGAGGACACTGGGCGATGCCGGGACAGGGCGCCCACCAGGGGAGGCGGGTCCGAGACGCCTACCTCGGGTGGAGGACGGGGCCAGTCGGGGGTGTTGGCCGCCACCGCCTAGACAGGTCTGAGGGCACAGGGCAGGCGAAGGCGGGTCACTTCCGACCCGGTGGCCACGCGGGAGGACTCCGTGCGCCACCGCCTGCTGACCTCCGCCCTCCACCATCTCCGCTTCGCGCTGTCCACCGGCCCCGGGGGTGCTCAGTGAACACCTCATCCAGCTGTGTCCCCAGGAGGAGACCCGGGGCCAGTGCCTCGCTGCCGAGAGGTCACCGAGGCTGTGCTGTCCGTCGTGCCCGCACCTCCACACTGCCCGGCCCCCTACTCAGGGCTGCCCCGGATGGAATGTTCTTCGGCCGCACTATGCTCGCCTCTTAGTTCTCCCTCCATGCGGTGAGGCCAGCCCCCGCCCACCCTGTCACCTCCTCCAGGGCCGGCCTCCTACACAGCCCCGCACACCCCACCTGGGCACTCGACTGGGAAACCCACCAAGCCGGGCCCACTCGTGGTCTCCACCCTCCCTGGGGCATCGGGCTCCTGCCTGCCCGTAGAGGACACCCACGGCACGTGTCCACCAAGGCCGGCCCCCGCCACGGCTCCGCTTGGGGATGGATGGACGAGAGGGTCGCATTCCCTGCTTGGGCGATGCCGTCACTCATGGCTGCGGGGCTCCCACGCGTGGCCTTTCTGGGCTCTTTCCAGCTGACGGCCTGGCCCTCCTCCTGCCCCAGGACCAGAGCCCCCACCCACGGACACGAGCGTTCCAGAGCAGGGGCCCCGTGGGGCGCAGCACAGGGGCTCTGGGGCAGGTGGAGACGGTGATGCTGGATTCCTACTAAATCGAGCAGACGGGCCTTGAGCGACAGGAGCACCACCGACTGGAAGGGTAAAGACTTGGGACCATCCCAACATCCCCGGGTGGCCCGGTGGGATCCCTCCCCCTGCTTCTCACTTCTGTGTGCGGAACCGCCCTCAGGATGCCCGACGAGCGTCACCAGCCCACAACCCCATCCTTCCAACAGCTCTCAGGAGGAGGGGATGACTGCGACCCCATTTCACAGATGGAGAAACAGAGGCACAGGGCGCAAGCGAGCCCCTGCGGAAGTCCATGCCTGACCCCGGCGCCTGCAGCCCGCACGCCCGTCTCCTGTGCTGGGTGGTGACCCGGCTCCCCTGCGCAGGGCCTGGGAACATCTCGTGGGCGGAGGCAGCCCTGCTGTTTGCGATAGTGGACCCCAGGCTGCTGTCAAGGAAAATCCGGAAAGCTCGCTGGCTCAGCAGGGTGAAACGCAGCTCTTGCCCTGTGAAGCCCGGCAGCGGCGGCAGGGTGCCCTGTGCCTCCAAGCTCTCCCCGCCACCTTTGTGTCCTGGCTTCCACGTCGTCATGACCCCAGGCCCCACCTGCAGCTGTGGGAGGAGGTTGTCATTTCTGCTCACACTCATTGGCTATAAGCCCCATGGCTGCTCCCAATCTCAAGGGGGTGGGAAGTGTGGGACCCGATGGGGGTCCGGTGTGTGGACCTTGGGCGCCTCTTTACCCTTTCCCCGATTATCAGCCTGGGCCACAAAATGGTGCAGAGGGCATTCTGGGAATCGGGGGTAGACCCGCCTCTTGGATCCGTGTGGGGGGCCTGTGGGCTCACTGCTTTCCTCCGTGTGGGGGTGGGACTCAGGGCCGCCTCAATACTTTCTCTTGGGGGGTTCTGGGACAGGTCTCTCCCATTTACACTCTGCCCTCCCGTCCATCCAGCAAGATGACATAAGATGTCAAGACCTAGATTTGGGGGGCCCCTGGGGGGCTCAGTCGGTTAAGTGTCTGCCTTCGGTGCAGGTCGTAATCTCAGGGTCCTGGGATTGAGCCTCAAATGGGGCTCCCTGCTCAGTGGGGAGTCTGCTTCTCCTCCCTCTACCCCTCCCTCCTGATCATTTCTCTCTCTCTCTCTATCTCTGTGCCTCTGTCTCCTTCAAATAAATAAATAAATAAGATCTTTAAAAAAATCCAGGTTTGGGGTCTGGTGTGAGGCCAGGCTTCTAGGCCAGCATATGCTGCAGCTCATCTCACCAGCAGTCCTGTAGTTGGAGAGTCGGGGCCAGAACCCGGCCGACGAAGCGCTCCCCTGTTACGGCCCAGGGCGCATCCCTCTCCTGGGGACCTCGACTGGAAATAGCAATGATCATAATGACAGCCAAGCCTCCTGCAGGGCCTTCTGCCCCAGGCAGCCTTCTAAAAACCTACATGCATTGCCTTCCTTAACCGTCCTAACAATCGTATGGTAAGTACTAGTATAAGCTCCGTTTTACAGATGGAGAAACCACAGACAAACAGTTGGCTTTGGGCTGTAGGGGCACAGCCTGTTCAGGTAACTGGTAAGCCACACGGAGTGAGGTTTGGGCTCAGGTGGTTTGGCTGCGGGGCCCACACTCATCCCATGGATCCCCCGAGACCCTGCAAATAACATCACAGAACAGGAAAAAGAATTCCTCCTTCACTCCTACCAACCACCCTAACAAAGTATTCCTGGGGCTCAGCTCACACCCGTCAAAGGGCATTGTCTTGACTATTTCTGGAAATGCCAGGTGACGCTCCTCCTTGTTTCTGGAGCTGGCCTGTGAATGAATCCCTACACGTCAAGGATGGTTTGATCCCTGTGAGTCTCCTGTTATAGACAGCTGCGTCTCTCCCCAGGAGCTGGGTTCTTGCCCACTCCTGGGGCCCGGCTGTGCTCCTTGGGCCAGAGCAAGGACCTGAGGACAAGCTGTGTGACCTGTGGTTCTGGAACGTGCATGGGGGAGCGCGTCACAGTGGACGACCCGAGGGGCGGGAAGGTGGGCCAGGGCCCCAGGGTGGAGGACGCAGCAGAAAGCAGGGTCTTGGCTGTGGCATTTATGCAGAGCAAGTCACAAGCAGGTGGCTTTGTCTGCCAGCTCTGAACTTGAGGTACATTTCCATCGGCTAACCGTTATTTCTACAAGTTTATATTGGCTGCAAACATTTAACAAATTTGGAAATTCTGGCTTGACAGATGAGAAGGTCCCGCCACATTGGGCTCACTGTTCCATTGCACAAAGTTAGCTGGAGCGGGGTGGCCCTCTGGTGCGGCCTGTGCATCAACAGCCCTGCCTCCCTTCCGTGCAGACGCTGGCATCTGTGGTCCTCCCTATGGACCAAACCAGGTATTTTCTGCAAAGCGGTTCTCAGATTTCTAATACAGATTCGTGCATTTGGGTTTTTGTGATCCGTCTTCTCTAGATTTGATTGATAACGGACGTCGTAATTATGCAGATCCTGGTTTACCGGGAAGGAAGAGGGACTGTTTTTGGAAACTGTGAAAATTTGGACTTTAAGCGTATTTTCATGGAGCTCGAGGCGTCTGTGTTCCATTTTAAATCTGCAGTTAGCTAAGTCTCGAAAACTCAGGCACCTCTCCCGGGATGTCGTTGCTCAGCTCCCCGTCACCTGTGCTCACCGCCCTGCAGGAAGAGGCGGCGTCAGATGCTCACACTTGCCACAGGGACGCAGTTCAGAGAGCCGCTGGCCTCACCAAAGCATTTTCAGGTGACGTAAGATCCAGGGAAGCTTTCGGTAAGCAGGTTCTAGTGTGTTCTAGGGTCCATTTATAGCTCTGGCAATGCTGGTTCTGTTGGCACACACGCCTGTGGTGCCTCTGAGGGCACCTGAGCCTTTCCAGGCCGCAAGTACCAGGAGAGCTTGGTCCGAGGACCCCGGACATGGGAGGGGAAGGCTGGCCTCTGCCCAAGGGCCGGGGCATTGAGGAGAGAGCACAACGGGAGAGCAGTCCCCGGGCCACCTCCAGGTGGTGGCCGACCAAAGACCGCTGAGGTGCCTCCCAGCCACTGTGACCCCGAGGGGCCACGTGACCTGTCAGGCAATGACCGGGGGCAGGGAGCCCAGGCTCTTCCCGTGGGCCACTTCTCTCTCACCCTCCCTGGGGGGCGGGGTGACTCAGGAGATGCTGTCTGTGCTCCAGGGCATCTTTCAGGGGCCCCTGACCTAGGAGAGAGGCCGGGGCGTCTGTAGCTGGGTGCTCACACCTGCTGTCCCCCCAGTAGGAGCTCGGGAAAACACGGACTGTGCATGGGGGCTGGGGGAAGCAGGCATACACGTGTGTGCGCGCGTGTCCTCTGTGGCCACAGCCAGACACGCCAATGACTGAGCTCCCCCCGGCCGTGGGATGCCACCCCTGGGTGCTGTGAGGACAGCGAGCCTCTGCACGTCCAAGATGTAGGGGCAGCTGGCGATCAGGGCACCGGGGCCCTGTCCTTCCCCCAGGCTCCAAGGGGCTCACCCAGGGCCACGCACGAGGGCCTCCAGTGCCCGAGTCCCTCCCCTGACCTGGACTGCCTCGTTGTCCGGCACGCAGACCGCTGCGCCGACGTGCAGATCTCCCTTTGTCCTCTGTTGGGGGCGGCGTGTGTGATTTATGGGCTGCCTGGCAGCCGGCAGCCGCCCCGCAGGACGAGGGTGTCCCCTGTGGGCTCGCGGGAGGGACCAACGTGTAATCGCACCCGTTAGAGCCTTGCCGGGTGCACAGTCCTCCGCCTGCGGCCACGGCCCACCCTGCGCGCTCACCTTCCTTCGGGCCTCTGAAGGGGGCGAGGCCGGGTCTGAGCCCCAGTGCGAGGCCCTTCGATGGCCCAGAGGTTTTGGCCACGTCACGTCTCGCCTGGAGCGCGCTGGGGTGCCTGGCGCTGTGGGGGGATGGGCTCTGGGGCTGACTCGGGGGGCTGCGAGCATCTGGGGGTGATGGAAATGTCGTAGCTGGCAGGTGGCAGTGCTTTCGCAAGTCTGTGCTTCTACCCGAGGTCGTGGAATTAGGATGGCGAGCTGCGCGGCGTGTGACTTGCGCCTCAGTCCATCTTCCAGCGCTGCGGGGTCCTGGCCGACAGTCAGCCAGCAGACTCCGCCTCCGCTCTCACAATGCCCTGCCTCGGTGTCCCCACCCGTGACGTGAGGTTGGGATCTCCAGAGATCCAGGCGCCCTGCAGTCCCGGGTCCCACAGCCGGCCGGCGTCAGGGTCGGGGTGGCCGGGGCTGGGGGGCTCCCGGGCTGCTGCTCCCAAGCTGCGGCTGGCGTCCTCGGGTTTGGGGTGCCCCGTGCCGGATGGCGCCTGGGTCAGCCCACGCCCGGCGCTATGTCTGCTCGGCAGCATCTTGTCCACCCTCTGAAGCCTCAGGGCCGATGGGATGGTGCCAATCCAGCCTCGGTTTCCCCGAATGCATCCGTCCTGTGTTCAAACAACGTGTTAGGAGTGCAGCTGTGTGTCGGGACTTGCGGGGTCGCCGTGATTCCTGAGCGTGGGCTGTCGCCAGCGTGGCCGAGCAGGCGGGGGCCCTGGGTGTGCAGACCTGTCCCCCCAGCTCCATCACGGACTGTGCAACCCCGCCGTCCCGAGGGTGCAACCAGGACTCGGAAGACGCAGCAGGCGGGGAAGAGCGCAGGCCACACTGTCCACGGCTCCTGCCGAGATGCCACCTCAGCCCAGGGACCCCAGCAGAGGCCTGGGAAACCCCAGATGTCAGGGTGCGGGGATGAGGGGGCCGGGGGTGACATCGAGAGATGGCCCTATGACCCGGCGGGCTAATTTAAATGCTGACGTCAGATGGGGAACCTCAGCCCGGTGGCTGGGAGTCTGGAGCAAGGCCCAAGCGGGACGGAGGGACGGAGGAACAAAGGCGCCACGTTTCCCTGGCACGTGAGTGTGGTGGGAATCAATTTGCATCCCCCTCCCCCCCCACAAGTGTAATATGAATATTCAGCGACAAAAGGTGTTGGGGTAAAATTAATTGATTCTGACTCATTTGAAGCCTCCCTCCCCCCTGCCCCCCGTTGACAATATCTGCCGCGGGTTTTCCTTTGGCAACACACTTGGGGTTTATCTTTGCCAATGGCCGACGTGAAAGCACAGCAACGTGCAAACACGGGCATGCGCTCGGCGCGCACCTGCAGGAGGAGGGGCCGGTGCAAGCCCCCCAGCCGGGCCCTGGGCTCGCACCCCGACTCCGGCCGCCTGCCCAGTCAGCCCCAGTCGCTGACCTCTGGGGGGCGGGCCCCTCCCCTCCCCTCCCCTCCCCACCCCTCCTCTCCCCTCCCCTCGCAGGCAGCAGGGCTTGTGAGCCCCGATTCCTGTTTTCTCTCGGGAGTGCCAAGAAAACGTCACCTACGGCATCTGCCCACTGTTCCTTTTGCTTGAACTGGCTGCCCCAGCAGGAGAGACGGGGGCGGGCCGGGCGAAGGCAGCATCAGGGGAGCGGGGAGGGGGAGGCCCACGCCCGCAGCGCCCACCCCGGGGAAGGGGCCTCCAAGGGCTCCCCGCTTGGTCACGAGGGGCCGTCGTGCTGAGCTGCCTGCCGCCCCCGACGCTGCTGCTCCCACCTGGCCCAGAGTTAGAGCCTCCAGGCGCTGACCCAACCGACGTCTGCGAGCTTAGCAAGGGGCTGCCGTGTCCTGCCCTGCCCTCACGCGGCTCCCGGGCGCACTCGAGAGGACGCCTGACGCTAACAGTGTGTCGCGGTGGAGGAACAGGGCCCGGGACACGCTGGCCTCCGGGGCTCCTGTGGGCGCGGCTGACGGGCGCCACCTGCCCCGCGCCCAAACCAAGGGCTCTCGGGAAGAAAGCAGCGCCCGGCCCCTCGCGCCGGCACCGGGCACCCCAACCGCAGCCGCCCCAGCCGCAGCCACATCTGCAGCCAAACCCCCGGAACCCTCGTCTGCGAGCCGCCAGACGCGGTGCGGGGGGTGGAGCCTGCCCACGCGAGGTGACTCGGCCCAGCGGAGGTCAGCCGCCCTGGGCTCTCGGGCGAGAGGACAGGCGAGGATGCTGAGCTGCACACAGAAGGCGCTCAATAAATGCGCGGGGAGCCTGAGCCTGTGAGACGGCGTGACAGGTGCTCTAGGCCACACCGCCCCTGCATTCGGTGGATTAACATGACAACCCTCAGTTGCAGAGTTGATTAATCACTGATCTGGTCGGAGACAGAGAGACGCAGAGACAGAGACATGGAGACACAGAGCGAGGTGGAGACAGAGAGGAAGGGAGGGGACGCAGGAGGCAGTGGGAGAGCAGGGCCGGGCTGTCCTGCCGTCTGGGGGAGGGAAGCACCATCAAGGGGCCAAGTTGGGAGGTGGGGAGACGTCCCTGGGCCCCGAGGCCCCACTCCTGGGGGCCCGGGGTCGCCGGGGGGCAGCAGGGGCAGGCCAGGGGGACAGCTCGCCCCAGGGCGGGGGACAGAAGTGCTGTGTGTTGCGGTGGGCGGGGACCCTGAGGCTCCAGAGCACACCCCAGGGCCACTTCTCGCGCCTGAGGTTGGTCTCCTGACGTGGAGGTGGGCGTGGGGGCTGCACGTCCTCCCTCGCGGGAGCTGCTGCGCTGCCGGGGGTCCCGGGGCCTCCACCCCCAGGGTTGGCTCCAGGCCCAGGCTTTGAGCCACCCTCCAGATGCTGGCCAGTTCCGTCCCCTGCCGCCCACGGCGGTGCGTGTGACCTGCAGGGATGACGGGGCCGCCTCGTCTCCACAGGCCCCTCCTTTCCACCCCCGGACACCCCCAGTCCTAGGGGACATGCCTCACTTTCAGCCCTTGGAGCCTCGAAGGGAGAGGCTCACACGCAGAAGGAAGGTGTCAATGATGAAGGCCTCCCTGGACGGGGACGAGGGCCCCGCGTGCCCCACGGACGCGTGCGGACCAGGAGGTCTCCGCCCCAGCAGCTCTACTGTCCCTGGAGCCACAGAGCGGGGGCTGCCGTCCGTCCGTCGCTGGCCAGGTCGCCGCCGTCTGCACTGGGCCCGGGGGAAGCACGAGGGGGCTTGGGCAGAGTCCACGCCGACCTCTTAACTTGCTACCTGGTGCAGCGGGAACCCCCGGGGCTCCTCTGTGGCCCAGGCGGACAGTCGTCCAGGGTCCTCAGAGAGCGGGGCTGTACCCCCGGGGGCCGCAGGCAACGCCACGGAGAATCCTGAGCAGAAACGTCGGCCAACGCCAAGTGCTCTGTGCAGAGCTGGAGGCTTCGGGGGGAGGGAGGGGGTCTGGAAGGCCCCCAGTGCTGGGCCCTTGGGGCTGGAGACTCCTGCCCCACCCCGGGGGTTCTGGGAGGTCCCCAGTGCTGGGCCCTCGGGGCTGGAGACTCCTGCCCCATCCCGGGGGTTCTGGGAGGTCCCCAGTGCTGGGCCCTCGCGGCTGCAGACTCCTGCCCCATCCCAGGGGTTCTGGGAGGTCCCCAGGGCTGGATCCTCGGGGCTGTGGACTCCTACCCCATCCCGGGGGGTTCTGGGAGGTCCCCAGGGCTGGATCCTCGGGGCTGTGGACTCCTACCCCATCCCGGGGGGTTCTGGGAGGTCCCCAGTGCTGGGTCCTCGGGGCTGCAGACTCCTGCCCCGCCCCGGGGCTTCTGGGAGGTCCCCAGTGCTGGGTCCTGGGGGCTGCGGACTCCTGCCCCGTCCTGGGGGCCCCGGGTGTGGAAGAGGAAGAGCCGCCGGGCCTGGCGGTGGAGACTCGGATCCGAGCTGGGGTCCCTCCGCCAGACTCTCCTTCCCTACAATCTGTCATTTGGCCAAAGAGAAGCTCGAGCCGATCAGGAGCAGCCTGCAGAGCTGTCTGGTGCTGGCGCGTTCCGGGCTCCGCCATACGGCCCTTTGTCCCTCCACGACGAGCTTCCTGCCGCTGCCATCTGACGGGCCCCTCAGCTGGCGGGGTTTCCACCTCGAGTCTCTCCTCACGGGCTCCTTTTTCTGATAAAAATAGCGTGGTTCCATCCAGACTCTGCTCTGGCTTCTGCAGATGATCTAGGTTTTAAAACTTTTCTATGTGTTCTGCTTTCTTTTCCATTTATTTCCGGGCCCCCTTGTCTGCGTGGATCTGGAAATGTCTTTTTCGGTCACCGCGTAGCCACCCACCCGCCGGGTGGGGAACGGAGTGTGTGCGGCGAGCACGACCCCACAGCTCGCTGCCACAGACCGCTTCTTGCTCACTGGCTGTCCACCTCTGGGGTCGGGCCGGCCTTCCTTCCTGGGGCTCCGCACCCCCGAAGCTGGGCGGGCACTCTGCGTTCAGCTGGCGGGAAGGACACAGCAGCTCCCTGCTGCTGCAAAGCACGTCACCCCCAAACTTAGCGGCCTCAGAGACATTCTTTATCCCCCAGAAACCCGTGAGCTTGGGAGCCCCTGTCCTGTGTGGTCCCCGAGGCCGTAGCCCAGCCGCCAGCAGGGTCGTCGGTGTCCCGGAGGGTGCAGGACGTTCCACCCGCAAGCTCCTTCACGTGGCTGCGGGGGGCATTCAGATCCCCGGAGCCTGTTCTCCTCCCTCAGTGGCTGTGGTCAGGCCTGCTCAGTCCCGGCCACCGGGCCTCTCCGCAGGCAGCTCGCAACCTGGCGGTGGCGACATGGACATGAGCCAAGGGAAGACGGCGCCGCGGCGGACGCTCTCCATCTCGGGGCCTGCGGTTCCAGAAGCAAAATCAGGAAGTCTGCAGGACGTGAGATCTCTGCTTCCACCAAGCCGGTCCTTCCCAGAGGCTGCGAGCGCTGCCCTGTTCCCTCCTGCTGGGACCGGGGAGCGGGACAGGGAAGGGGAGTCAGAAGGACAGAGACGGGAGCGCGTGTCCTTCAGAGAACGTGCGTGAATCTGATTCCCTCGACCGGACGGTGAAGGCCTGGGGCAGCGGCGACATGGGGATTGTGCCCTGCAAACACCCGGAGCCGCCCCGTGCGGTCCCCGCCGTCAGCTGGGGCTGGGTGGGCCTCACGTGCTCCTGCGGACACGAGGACACCGCAGGGTGAGCACCGGCCCAGGCCGCGGCCCCCGGGAGCTGGAGCAGCGCCAGGGCCGGGGCTGTCTGGGAAGGTCGTCCCCAGACGGGGTCTCGTGGGCACGGCCAGCGGGGAAAGCACCTAGGCTGCACGCACTCCGCACGGTGGGTCGGTGCTTCCCCGCAGGATTCCAGTCCCCACATGCTTCCAGAATTTTCCAGGTGGAGTCTCCTTCCTCTGTTCTTGAAACTCGAGACCTGGTGGCCGCCTCACTAAAGCGCACGCCGTGTCGGGGATCCTGCATGGCCTCCAGGGCCAGGAAGTTTCCCTCGGCCTGTCAATCTCTTGAGACCCTTGTCACCCGCCGCCATGTCGTGAGGAAGCCCAGGCCAACGGAGAGGCCGGGCGCTCGGGTGTGGCAGCAGAGAGCTCCGCGTGGGTCCCTAGTCCCGGAGCATCAACCACCCACGTGTGAGTGAGTGAGGCCTCAGGGGACCCCACACTCCCACCTTCCAGGGCACAGGGAGGGGCTGCCCCACACATCCGCACCCAAGTCACGGGCGCGTGAGCAGGGTAAGTGTTGCCTGGGCACGTGCAGCATTGAGTGGCTGTGACAAGGGACTCCCTGTGCATCGCTCATGGGAAACGCTTATGAAATGTGTGGCAGGAACCAAGGGAGGACACCTGCTCTGTGGGACTGGCGACAGTAAGCCGGGGAAATGCCAGAGAACACCAAACAAAAGCAGATTTAGCTTAGAATAATTGTCCTGCGGCCTCACGGTCTGGCCAGCACCTGCTGGAAGGCCACGTCGTCGGGCTTTGCTCCAGGCGTGACGGTAAGATGCGAGACGCGTGACTGTGCAGAGGACGAGTGCGTGGAAGTGCATCCACGAAACCCGCTGCCGAGTGCCTGCTGCTTGGCACGTGGACTCTCAGATGCTGCACGACCCGTTCTCTGCAAAGGGGGCTCATGTCCAGCTCGACATGGCTGGCGTCAGTGCTCTCAGGAGGCACCGAATGAAGTGGTGGGGCTCATGGGGACAGACCCTGCCACCCACACTCCCTCTGGGAGGACAGGCCTGCCAGGAGCCACTTCCTGCTGCCCCCCCCACCCATGCTTGGGTGTCATGCCGGGTGGGCTCTGTCCCCAAACACAGGACCCTGAGCACTGCTGGGCCCTCCCACCTTTGCCCACCTCCTGGATCCACAATCTCGAGCAGGGGAGCAAAGTCACCCTCTGGCCCTGACTCCCCAGGTGCAGGGGTGTCTGCAGGTGTGTGGGGCCGGAAGATTGTACAACCCGGGGAGGGGAGTTCTATAAGAAAGAGAAAAATGGCAAATACGAATTTATTTTATTTTATTTTATATTTTATTTTATTTTATTTTATTGATTTTATCTTTAAAGGTCTTATTTATTCTTAAATTTCTTATTATTAAATATTTTTAAAGATCTTATTTATTTATTCATGAGAGACACAGAGAGAGGCAGAGACCCAGGCAGAGGGAGAAGCAGGGTCCTCACCGGGAGCCCGACGTGGGACTCGATCCCAGGATCCCAGGGTCACGCCCTGAGCCAAAGGCAGACGCTCAACCACCGAGCCCCCCAGGCGTCCTGCAAATTTGGGTATAAAAGTGAATATTTTAGAATGACAAAAAATTGCGGCCAATTGCGATACCTCAAAAGCTGACAGATGCCACAGGCATCACGGCAACCAGAGGGATGGCGCCGCTAATCGTGAGTGACCAGCTGCCTCTTGCACTTCTCTCCCTAGAACTTCCGTCTCCTCTCTGACGGCCTTTTCATACGGTCGCATGATGTCTCTCGGCTGCTCAGCGCGAGAGCGAGGCCGTGGCAGCGCCCACCTCGCGGGGCCGGAGGACTCCCTGCGGCAACGCAGGTGCCGGGCCTCGCAGCCACGCTGGGTAAACGTGAGCCTTACGGTCAGGGCGTCCCTGCTGTTGGTGATCCCGGCAGGTTGCCCCAGGAGTGTGCGAACGGGACAGCGGTCGTGCATGCTGAGGAGCCTGGGTGGGTCCCTATCAGACACGGGCCGTGGCCCCTCAGAGGGCTAAAATCGTACAGATGATGCAAAATTACTCTCCACCAGGGGACGGGGCATTCGTTAAATGTAAGGAAAGCAGCATTGTCCTCAGACACTGGTGACAGTGTCCAATCAGCACGGCCACACACACCTGTTACAACGGGCCGGGGGTGGGGGGTGACAGCACCAAGTGCACGAAGTCCAGCCGGGATGCGGGGCCGGGAGCTCAGGCCCCACGGGCGGGGCACTAAATGGCACAGCCGCCGGGGACGGTGGCTCGGAAAGATAACCACGTGCTCACACACTACTGGCCACCCCTGCTCTGGGGCAGGCGGCCTTTCCGGAGGACAGTCACGTTCACCCAGGCCTGCACGTGGAGGTTGCTGACCGTTCTGTTTGTTACCACCCAAGTCTGAAGATCCCCAACGTCCCTTCCCGGCTGAACGGCTAAGCAGACGGGATACATCGCACCGCGGGGCGCGCTGGGCCATCGGGCGGACCCCCCGCTGGTAGGCGGCAACCCGGACGGACCCCGAAGGCTAAGTGCCGGAGGCCACTGTCAAAAGGCTCCTCATGTTGGAGTCCAGTTATGAGCCATCGTGGGAAGGACGCCAGCGCGGAGGTGGAGCGACGTGGTCCCCAGGGGCCAGTGGGGGGCCAGGTGTGGCCACAGAGGCGTAGCACCGGGGGCTTTCAAGGGGCGCTGGAGCGGGGTCCCGGCCGCGTCCTGACCGTCCCGGCGGCTACACGCAGCTGCACGCGCACGTGTTGAAACGTACAGAACCGCGCACACGGGGTGACGACTGAGACAAAGAGGCTGGATGAGCAGTAGTCGGGGGCCGAGGCTTGCAGAAGCTCCGCAGGTGGGTGACGGGGAGGACGGCGGTCACGCGCGGAGCAGAGCCAGCGAGCTGCTGGGCCCGGAGCAGGCAGTGGGGGCAGGCTTCAGGGAGGAAGGCCCGGGAGGAGGGGAAGCCCGAGTGTCCGAGAGGTGCGACGTCACCCAGGGCCGGCCTGCTGGGGATGGGGGGGGGCAGCGGGCGGGGCCGGGTGCGGCTGGAGGCCAGGCCCGGGACAGGGAGACGCCAGCGGGGCGCCGCCGGCCTGCCATGAGGCAGGGGCACTCGGGGGGGCCACCCGAGGGACCCCGGGGACCCCGCCAGAGGCCTGGCCCTCGGCTCCCCCACCTCTGCGGCAGCGGGTCCCAGGGCCACCCTCCGGGCGTGGAGCGGAGGCAGCTCCCAGGGCAGCCGGGCAGGACGGGAGCCGCGCGGGGAGGGGCGGTCGGTGGCCGTCTGCAGCCGGGGCGGGCGACACGGGGCCAAGCCTGGGGACTGATGGAGGCAGCTGGAGCAGCTCGGCATCTACCCCGTGCGTGTGCGTGTGTGCGCACGCGTGTGTGGCGTTTCTAATTTTAGAATCGGTTGTCATGGCAACAGGAAGTGGTTCTGTGTTAAATATAGCAGCTGCTCCAGTTTCGCGGCGCCCCGTGGACAGGAGCGCTTGGCTTCGAGGTGGCTGAGGGCGCCGTGGGGCGGACGGAGAGCGGGGGGCGGCCAGGTGGGGACCCCGAGACGGGCAGCATCGGGGGACCCCGCGGGTCCCGGGCCGCGGCTGCCAGGCCAGCGTGGGTCCCTGGCCTGCGGCCCCTGCTCGTCGCACGACACGCGAGCTTTGTCTGCAGGACCCACGTGGCCCCGGCTTCCTGGCCTGACCCTGGGGATCCCGTGCCCGCGGGCCCTGCTGGCGCCTCTCCGCCGGGGCAGGGCCACTTCCCGGGCAGGGGACGGTGCCAGGGCTGGTGCGGGAGGCCCGTCCCCTGGCTTCACGCTTCCCTGGGAAGGACGGTGCGGGGAGCTGGCGCTCGGGCTTCCCCGGGAGTGACCCCTGCCCGCCGGGGGGCGGGACACCTGCTGCGCCGTCCTCCTGGGGATCCTCGGCCAGCAGGGAGCAGACGGGCCGTGCTCTCCGCGGGCGGGATCGCGGGGTGGGGCCCGGCCGGCAGGTGCCCGGGAGCAGGTCTGCTGTGCCTGGGGCGGGAGCGGGCACCAAGAGGCCGGGCCGCACACCCAGGCCAGGTGGCTTGGGGACAGGTCGGCCAGCGTGTTGCTCCATGAGTATCAGGAAATGCCCCCGAGGCCCAGCAGGAGCCGCGCGGGGGGTGGGGGGACGGGAGCAGTCTCCTTGAGGACACCCCCGAGGGGGCACGACGGCTCCCCGTCCTGCTTCTGGCCTCTCCCCCCGGTTACCACTGCCCAGCGCCGACCCCACCAGAAACCCCTTCCAGGCATTTCCAGAGGGCTCGGGCCCCTCCCGTGTGTTCACAAACAAATCCCGTTTCATTCTTTTCCCCATTTGCTCCTTTGCAAAAAAAAACAGCCATAAATCAATTTTATTTTTTTTATTGAGTTATAATTAACATATAGTATTAGTTTCAGGCGTACAATATAGTGACTTAACAGGTCCATACATTTCTCAGGGCGCACCGCGGGGCAGGGTGCTCTGCATCCCCTCTGTCTGTCCCACCTCCTCTCTGGAGACCTCCTGTTTGTTCTCTGTATGTAAGAGTCTGGATCTTGGGGCCCCTGGGTGGGGGCTCAGTGGTTGAGCGTCTGCCTTCGGCTCAGGGTGTGACCATCGTCTCCTTGCACAGAGCCTGCTTCTCCCTCTGCCTGGGTCTCTGCCTCTCTCTCTGTGTCTCTCATGAATAAATAAATAAATAAAATCTTTAAAAAAAAGTCTGTATCTTTTTGTCTTTTTTTCTTTGCTTATTGTTTTGTTTATTAAATTGCACACATGAGTGAGATCACGTGGCATTTCTTTCTCTGATTGACGTATTTCATTTAGCGTAATGCCCTCCAGTTCCATCCGTGTCGTTGCAAATAGCAAGATCTCCTTTTAGTGACTAATACTCCATCATATATACACACACCACATCTTCTTCATCCATTCATCAGTCCATGGATACTTGGGCTATTTCCATAATTTGGCTATTGTAGGGGCCCCTGGTGGCTCAGTGGTTGAGCGTCTGCCTTCATCCCAGGGCATGACCCCGGGGCCCCGGGATCGAGTTCCATGTCGGGCTGCCTGCAGGGAGTCTGCTTCTCCCTCTGCCTGTGTCTCTGCCCCTCTCTCTCTCTCTCTCTCTCTCATGAATGTGTCTCTCATGAATAAATAAATAAAATATTTAAAAAATCATTCGCTATTGTAGATAATGCGGCTGTAAACATAGGGGTGCATGTATCTTTTTAAATTAGTGTTTTTGTATTTTGGGGGCAAATACCCAGTAGTAGAATTACGGAATCATATCCAAAAGAATGTATCTGGATCACTTTCCTACACCGCACACAAAAATAAACCCCAAATGGATCAGAGACCTAAATGTGAAACCATCGAAATCCTAGAAGAGAGCATAGGCAGTGATTTGTCTGACATCAGCCACAGAAACGGTTTTCTAGATGTGCCTCCTGAGGCAAGTGAAGGGAAAAAAAAGCAAAAATGAACTATCGGGACTTCATCAAAATAAAAAGCTTCTGCACATTGAAGGAAACAATCAGCAAAACAAAAAGACAACCTACTGAACGGGGACGGGGGAAGATGTTTGCAAATGACATATCCGATAAGGGGTTAGTATGCAAAATATACAATGAACTGATACAACCCAACACCAAAAAAAAAAAAAAATCAGATAATTCATTTTAAAAATGGGCAGAAGACACGAACAGACATTTCTCCAAAGAAGACATCCAGATGGCCAACAGACACATAAAAAGATGCTGCACATCGCTCAGCATCAGCGAAATGCAAATGGAAACCACCATGAGATACCGCCTCACACCTGTCAGAATGGCTGGGACAAGAACCCAGGAAACAACAGGTGTCGTAGAGAAAAAGGAACCCTCGCGCACTGTTGGTGGGAATGCAAACCGGTGCAGCCATTCTGGAAAACCCTATGGAGGGTCCTCAAAGAAATAAAAACAGAATTATCATAAATCAACTTTTTTTTTTTTTTTTTTTTTTACCGTAAATCTACTTTAAAATGATGGGAAATCCAACAGAAAAATGGGCAAAGCCTGTTGACAGGAACTCACTGAAGGGACCCTGGACAGGCAGCCTTGTGTATTCACTCAAGGTCACTGATGGTCAGGGACACACTGTGTGTTTGGCATAAATTAGAAAATCAAGTCCTTGCAAGGACATTGGGGTGAACTGGCAAGTGCCCGCCCCACTGGCAAGGGGTGTACAGTGGCTCCAAGAAGATAGACTTATGTGCTGATCCCTGGAACCTCTGAGTGTGATCTTACTTAGCAAAAGGGTCTTTGCAGATGCAGTTAAGGATCTTGAGATGAAAGCTTCATTTGGATTATCCAGGTGGGCCCTAAATTCAGTGACCTACCTAATAACCTATAAGAGCAAGGCAGAGGGAGGTTGGACACCGTCATGGGCCGAACCGTGTTCCCAGGATATGGTGAAGTGGTGACTCCAGTACCTGTGGAGGTGACCTGGGTTGGAAAGAAGGTCTTTGCAGATGGTCAAGTTAGGATAAGTCATTAGGGCGGGCCCTAAACCAGTGTGATTGTGTTCTTAGGAAAAGGGGAAATTTGGCCCCAAGACGGGCATGCACACAGAGTGAACGGTGTAGATGGAGCAGAGGTCTGGGTGACACATCACACACCAAGGAATGCCAAGGATTGTCAGCGGCCACCAGCATCTGGAGACAGGCCTGGAACAGTCTCCGTCCCGGCCTCAGAAGAAAACAACCCTGCTGACACCTTGATTTTGGGCTCTTGGCCTCCAGGGCTGCGATAGAATACGTCTCTGTTGCCCCAAGCCACTGAGTTTTTGAGTCTTTGTTATGGCAGCGCCAGGAAACTCATACAGGGTGTCAAGCTAAGAATGACCCGGAGTGCCTGGTGCCTGAGCGTCCCCTCCCAGCGGGGCGGGAGGCGGGGTGAGCACAGACCCAGGGTGGGCCCCAGGACGCCTCCGGCTCCCGCTGTTAAAGCGTCACAGGCTGACTCCGCCTGGTGCCCGTCCCCGGGACCACAGACCATCAAGGGCTGTGGGCCACGCTCGCGCCCCGTGCAGTGGTCAGAACCAGCAACACAACACAGGCGCCGTCACACAGGCATCGAGAGAGGAAAGCACAGCCTTGAGACCGGAGCACGATGCTCTGGCCGAAGAAAAACTCACACTCAGGAGACGCTGTCTAGTTGACAGAGACACACGTGGAGGGACAGGGGCTGCGTGCGTGTCTGTGTTGGGAACGCGATTCACATGATAAACTGAGGAGGACGTGTTGCCCGGATAGGTTTCTCCGCCTGCCACCCTCTTCCCTGCGGGATTATCAGAACGCGGTGACGGCCGTCTGCCACGGGCAGAGCAGCAGTGACATAGGTGGGACACCGCACGCGCACGCACGCAGGCACACGCAAGGCCGGTAACAGGCAAGTCACCAAGAACCCGTGGCCAGCAACGGCCTAGGGCTTCTCAATACCTAAGCTCCAGTAGTTACTGGAATTAGACCCTCGTCAAGCTCGAAACCACCGGCCGCTTCAGCCTTGGTGCTGCTCCGACTGTAGCTCCTGTGAGAGCCTCGGGGAACAGGCGCCCGAGTGTGACCTTAGGTGCAGCTCCTGTGGGAGAATTCGGGCTGGCCCTGCACACACGTGTCCCCTGGCGGCTCCCCAGCGAGGGCTCGGCCCCGAGGGCTGGCCTCTGAGCCCACACTTTCAGGTCAGGCAGACGATAGAGGGAATCCTTGAGTCCTGAAAACCACGCCCACTGGTTTATGTTAGGGCCCATGTTCAGTTGACCATTCATACTTGAATCGATCAGGGCAGAGGCAACCCCCCAAAAAGCTGCGTGGCTTCCGGCTGGCGACATGGTCCGAGGGAGTCTCAGCTGCCTGGGGCCCCATTTCCCGGGTCGTGGTGGGGGCTCAACGACCCTGCCCTTGGCCCACACGGCCCTGTTCGTGGACCACACGCCACACCTTGCAGGAAGGCGATGGGGCTGGACGAGCCACCGGGCACGTTAGAGTGCTTTGGAAGCGTGACGCCACCTGCGGGACGACCTATGGCCCCGGGACCACTGTTTCCCGCCCAGCTTGGTGATTGTGAGCACAGGTCTAGGGGTGACCTTTGTCAGAAAGGACCTGCTGCCCGTGAGGTCAAGGAAGAGACATCCCCGGAACGCTTCACCTGCTTCTCTAATAACAAACCCCTGTATTAGCTCCTTATTTCTGTCGTAACAAACCACCACAAACTTAGTGGCTAGAACGACACACATTTACTATCTCATGGTTCTGTTGGTCAGAAGTCCCACTCGGGGGATCCCTGGGTGGCGCAGCGGTTTGGCGCCTGCCTTTGGCCCAGGGCGCGATCCTGGAGACCCGGGATCGAATCCCACGTCGGGCTCCCGGTGCATGGAGCCTGCTTCTCCCTCTGCCTATGTCTCTGCCTCTCTCTCTCTCTCTCTCTGTGTGTGTGACTATCATAAATAAAAATTAAAAATTAAAAAAAAACAAAAAGTCCCACTCGGATCCCGCTGGACTAAAATCAAGGTGTCTGGAGGGCTATGTTCTTTCTGGAGACTCCAGGGGCGAATCCACTGCCTTGTCTTTGCAAGCTTCTAGAAGCTTCCCCCACCTTTTGGCTTGTGGCCCCCTTTGTCCGTCCTGAAGGCTAGCAACACTGCATCTCTTCGGCCCTAGTTCTGCTGTCACATCTCTGACCGCAGCTGGGAAAGGTTCAGTTACTGATGACGGCAGTTGGCTATGTTCATAGATCCTCAGATCCCCAAGTATCTCTCAGAAAGAACCCTGAGGAGAGACATAATCATGAACACATGACTGTGCCTGATTTCTATCCTTTCGTCTGCCCATCCATCTGCCCATCCATCCATCCATCCATGCATCCATGCATCCATCCATTCATCTGCCCTTCCACCTCCCTACCCACTCTTCTACTACCCACCCATCCGTCTACCCATCCATCCACCTATTCATCCATTTATCCATCCATCTATCCACCTACCAAGCATCAGTTGAGCCATCCATGTGTCCATCTACCCACCCATCCATCTACTCATCCAACTACCCATGCACCCATCCATCCACCCATCACCCACCCATCCAACATTACTACAGGCCATGCCTATGCCAGATTCAGAAGAAACCGGTGAATCGGGTGTGACTTCTGACCACCCGGGGCTCACATTCCAGCGGGGAGACAGACATGCCAGCAAGTAGCTCCTACAGTAGTGTGACGTGCAGTTAGCTTCGTGCAGAATTGTACGGGGAGGGGAGAATTCTTTCTGCCTACAGATTATGAGCACAACTCAGACGTGGTCTCTGCCCCCAGGAGCTGAGGGGGTGCGGGAGACCTAGAAGATAGTCACAGATCACGAGAATGCACATCAGTAAGAGGCTGTGCTGGGAGAGGTCAAAGAGCAGCCCAGCCCAGGGGTCCTGGGATTTAAGAAGAGGGAGTAGTTGCTTCCGACCCGAAGATCACGTCCTGGCCTGGCCACCGGACATGTGCTCCTTTGGCTGACCCAGGTCGACATTCGAGCAACACTCCTTCTTGTGCTACATCAAGGGACAAAATGCCTTAGGAAGACCAACATGTGGATTTGAAATTCCAGCTTTGGGTTATTCATTTCTCCAAATCTAATTTTTTAATCTATAAAATGGTGATAATTATACTTATTCTAAAGATGTTGAGGCACCTACAGCAGTGCACGTCAAGCACCTGGCCCACTGCTTGATACCTTCATTGACCAGTTCGTTCAACAAATATCGTGGTTCACCCACAAGGGGCTGAGCATGCATTGGGGGAGGACAGCGGGTGCACCCCAAATCGAATGTGCACCTGCAGGGTGGCGTTACGAGGGGACAGACAGGAGACAGCAGTGGATCCCGACGGACACCTGCTTAGATGAGTGGCCCGGGAAGGCTGCGAGGGGCCTGGACAAGGAGCACGGGTTTGGGGCTGCTGGCCTGCCCCGCCCTCACCCCCTGCTTGCCTGGAGTAAGCAGCTGCAATCCGCGGGCCCCTCGAGACGTCTTAGAAGGGAAAGAGTAATAATGCATATTTTATCAAGTGGGGATGAGGTCACTGATGATTGATGCCTCGGTGGCTCCCAGCCCAGACAGGCGGGGGTCTGCAAGCTGATGCCAGTGCCGCCAGGACGGGGAGGATGTTCCCCCAACCGTGCAGAGCCCTGGAGGACCATTACCACCAGGGAGGATGGGGGACGGTCTGCAATCATTGGGTGCCGCGGCCGGCGGAGGCAGGAGGACAAGGTGCGGAAGGCGTGGGGCCCACGGCCGAGCGAGGGCACAGAGAACCCACAGAAGGACCCACGGCTCGATCGGAAACGCTACTAACAATCAGGGGGGCCGTTCCGTGTGGCTGTCTGTTCAGAACAAGCAGCCTGTATCCGAGGGCGGGGTGGGGGGGACAGAGAGACGGCTCCGAGGAAGCACAGGTGCTCACTAACCGCAACCGTCATAGCCTTTCTGGGAGCAGATTCTCCGCCTGCCCACGTTTGCCCTGCGCCCTGCGCACATGGCAAGCCGGCCAGTGTCCCCACGGGGGCGCAGGAGACCGTAGGGATGGGTGTCGGGGACGCTGGGGCACAGAGGGCCCTGGAGACCACCCGGCCCACTCGCAGTCTTCCGACGTGACCCTGATGCTCCGCGGGAGCTGAGGGTCACCCAGGAGCCACCGAGTGTCTGCTTCCACGGAGAAGGATCCCCGTGGGCTGAGGCACCGGAAACTCCTCAACGAGCAATGATCATTCCTGGCATGGTCACGGGCAGCTAGGGTGGACTCGCTCTGGAAGGGGGAGCCCGCCTCGCCCTGCAGGGGCAACTTGGCAACTCAGTGAGAATAATGTCCCGGCCAAGGCCCGTGCAGGGTGAGAGGCCGAGCAGGGTGAGAGGCCCCTGTAGGGTGAGAGGTCCCCTGTAGGGTGAGAGACCCCATAGGGTGACAGGCCCCTGTAGGGTGAGAGGCCGTGTGGCTCCTGTTCCCGCTGCACCACTCAGCCCGAGGCACCCGTTCAGGGGATCTGCTGGACCCCGTCTTCTCTAGGCCCCGCCCCACCTTGCAGGGGCTGGATTCCTAAGGGAACCTCAGCTTGGGACCCAGAGGCCCAGCGTGGCGCTGCAGGGCGCCCAAGCTCACCCCGCAGGAAGGCGCTGAGGGGGACCACGAGCTTCCCAGCCCCAGGACCCAGAGCACCGGGGGCCCCCCCACAGGCGCCAACCCGCCCTGTTCAGGAGACGCTCTCACAGGACAACGGTGCCTTTGTCGCCGGACTCCCTCCGTCTCCTGCTCCGCTCGGGAGGCACATGGTTCAGATTTGTAAAAACCGCCGGTGGCACTTGCTCTTCTTCCCCGATGGCTGGATGGTGAGCATGTTTACGCGGGTTGCACAGCAAGCTTCTTTCCACCCTGAACCCCTTCTCCCGGGAGCTGCTCAGAGCAGGGTGCTTCCCACGCAGCGTGGAGACCGGGGGCCGCAGGCTCCCTTCGTGGTCGCAGCACACGGATGCGGCCGGCCCAGGACAGGGTGGGTGCTGGGCTCTTTGTGGGGACCTCCCTGCAGACCCCAGGCGGGCTCTCGGCCCTCGGCCCTACAGTCCGCTCCTTCCTGCAGGAGACTTCGCTGGTGGGCCTGAAGCCCTTCACCTCCCCCTGGGCCTCTGGGGACCGTGGCCCCCGCTTGGTCTCTGAGTTCCGTGAGCCCCTCCACGCCCTCTGCCCTCACTCCGCGAAGCGTGTGCTGAGTGTAGATAGAGCTGAGCCTCGGGGCAGGCTGAGCCCGGATCTCCTGAGCTCTGCCCAAGGACACGCTGGCACTTCTGCAAGTTCTCAGCAAGGACATGGTGGTCATGCAGGGACAAGCCCCCCGGCACTGCCGCAGAGACTCCTCCCTCCTGCACAAAATGCACCTGACCCCCCGCCGATTGAGCCCGCCTCCTGTCTGGCCGGGGTCCCCTGGGGTGATGCCACAGGCTGGGGAGGCTCAGGGTGACGAGGGAGCCCCCCGTGGCTGCTGCACAGGGCCCCGTCTCTGCCTGGGGACACTCAGCCTCCCGGGGCTCGGTGCCCTCCATCTGGGGAAGCCAAAGCTGCAGGCCTGCGCTGGGCCGCATTGTGCCAGGATGGTGGGGGGCATTGAGCGCTGACACGACACGTTCCCGGCCTCCCTAAGCCCCAGGGCCCTCCCCTGGGACTGAACCTCGGCTATGGCTCTGCTGAGGATTACCTGGGGCACGTGTGACATGCTTTCCTGAAGGGGCCAGGGTGCCCTCGAGGACAGAGGGAGGCCCATGTCCCTGGCCTGGCAGGTGGGCATGGATGTTCTCCTGGTTTCACTCACTGGAGCCTCTGTCCCAGGGCCGAGCCAGGCTGGGCCATACGGGGGAGCGAGCAGCAAACCCCCATCTCCAGCCCAGGTGCTGACAAAGATCCTCGGGGAAGGGACGTGGGGAGGGATGACACTGTCTGCAGGGAGCCTTGGAGCTTCATGGAGAGCATCCCAGGGCCTGCAGGGGTGCAGCGCAGGGCCCCAGGGCCTGGCCCATCAGACCCACCTGGGGAAGAAACGGCCGCGTGGGAGCCGACCCAGGCCCCTCCACACCCGCGCAGCAGGCACGGCCACATGAGAGCTGGGGATGTGCCCCGAGAACCCTCTCCCTGGAGAAATGGCCTGCGGAGCTCACACCATCTCCCTGGCACCAGGTTGTGTTTGTAAAGGCCGAGCCCTGAGACCCGGATGGCAGGAGCCAGGGTCTGTGGCTAGTCTGGTGAAGGAGAACCCCGGATGGAGCGGGGACGGACACCCTTGCTCACGGGACCAGGCACACAGGCTCCTGCGTCCCTAAGCCGTCTCTGGACCAGGCAGGTCATCCCTTCTCCCGGGAGCACAGAGCTAATGTGCTCCCCCCACACGGTGGCATTCTCCTCGTCCCAGCCACTGGTCCTCCTGGCAGCTTGCTCACTTGTGAGCACCCTTGAGAAGCCTGGGAGGCGCACCCCCACCCGACACCTGCACCCCAGACAGAATCCCCATGGCCTGCCTGGTCCAGAGGGATGGGAGCTCGTGTGGGAGGGGCTGGTGGACGCAAGCCAGGCTGGTGTTGAAGGTCTCATTGTGCAGCGTGCAGTGGGCAGGGCACTGCGGGCAGTGGGCAGGGCACAGTGGGCAGCATGCAGGGGGCAGGGCGCAGGGACAGCATGAAGGGGCAAGGCTCCCCGCACCCGCGACGGCTCAAGAGAAGGGCTGTCACTGCGCGAAGGTGTGGAAACCTCCATGTGCTTTCTGGGAGGCGAAGCCTGCCGCCCCCTACCTCCAGGCTGGGTGGTGGCATCCCCGAGCCCCAGCCCCAGGCAGCGTCCGCTCTGAGCTTCTGGGGCGCAGAGCTGCCCCCCGAGGCCTGCTGGCCCCTGCCGGCCCTCACGTCTCTGCGCCAACTCCCCACAGCACTGGCTCCCCAGGGCTGAGCTCGGCCTCGGGGGGACGGTGACGGCTATCCTGGGACCCCAGGCTGCCCAGGCCCTGAGCCCCATGCAGCCGAGCAGAAGGACGGGGAGCTGCTGGGCCCCCAGGCCCAAGGAGTGTGCGTGGCCCCCAGGCCAGGGTGGCCCGTGGCCGGGAGAATGGGCCTTGCCGGGCACACGCACCACGTCTGCCCGTGAGCTCCAGGTGCGGGAGCTGAGCCCTGGTGGACTGGAGACTCAAGCCCCACACAGCCCCCCACAGCCCTCCATGACCCCCACAGCCCCCCCACAGCCCCCATGGCCCCCACGGCCCCCACGGCCCCCACGGCCCCCACGGCCCCCACGGCCCCTGGGGCCCGCAGGCAGGGCATTCGGGGGCCAGGCTGGGTGACTGGCTCTCGTCCTGAAGCGCATGGAGTGGGCAGGCTCAGGTTCTGCCCTTGGGCTCCCGTGAGCCCCTGGTCGGCCTCTGTGGACGTGCCCTCCGCCCTCCGGCCCCTTCCCACCATCATGACGTTGGTTGTCGATGGGTTGACAGACGGGGCCGAGCCGCCCTCCACGTGCGTTCTCAGACCTCAGAAGCACAAACAAGGTCGCGCGGAGGCTGGTGGTGCCCCGTCCGGGCCGAAGCAGGGGCGCGCAGACCAGATGCTCAGGAGGCAGCGGGGAGCCAAGCCCACCGACCGCCTCCCCCAGCCGCGGCGCGAGCCGTGCCCACCCTGCGGTTCCACGACCGCGCCCCGCTTCTCGCCACTTGGCCCATTTCTGCTTTCCGCGGAGCGTTCGCCCAGCTGACGCTTAGAGGGTGCTGCAGGGTTTCGCCCCCCAAATTCCCACATCTGGAGCAAAGTCAGAGCCGTGGCTCCTGATTAATGGAGACGGAACATAAAGCACAGAAGTAACCCCACGTGTGTCGCAGCGTTAGTCCCTTGGCGGAGGCCGAGACCCCGCGTCGTCAGGCGGGGCCAGTGTACGGAGCGAGCCGAATGACAGTGACCCCCCCACCCTGGCCGGGCAGCCCGTCAGCACTCCAGGAGCCGGTCGCCAGGGGGTTGGGGGGAGCCCCGGGCAGCGAGACGAGCAGGCCCCGCAGGGGAGGGGAGGGGAGGGCAGTGAATGGACCAAGGGCTCCGTCCTCCGAGGCCCCTTCTGCTTAGAACGGGTCCTGGCACGTGCTCAGCAAACACTGTGGGAGGAACAGTATCACCGAACCGAGGGTTTGGGCCCGGGGCTGCCTCGTTGGTGAGGGTTGTTCCCTGACCTATTTAGGCAAGAACGGGACAGTTTTGCACACACACACACACACCCGTGGAGTGAAGAGGAGCCAAGGCGTTCTCTGTGGCGTTTAGGAGATGCAGCTGTGGCCGAGGGACAGATGCAAGAAAGTTCCCTAGACCTGCCAGGCTGTGGGGACGGGGAGCTCGGGCCGTCAGACAGGGAGCCTGACACGCGCCCGATGCTGTCGGTGGGCCCCGCAGATTTGGGATGACGGGGACGACGAGCTCCACTGTGGGCGTGAGCCCGCCGGGCTGTCTCCGCGGGAGCGGGCTCTTTGGGGCCCAACCACAGGGGGGGGCCTGGGCACGGAGCCTCAAGAGCGCTGGTTCCAGGTTTTGCCACGTCTCGCTCACCAACCTCAAGCAGCCCTGACGTCCACAGACTTGTTTTCTCCCGTGTAAAATCCGGGGGCGAATTGAAGAAGAAGCCAGCCTTCCTCTGTTCCTTCCTCTTGACTCCGTGCAGGAATCACAGAACTCGGGTGGGACCCCCGGTCCCATTAGAAGGGGCAGAGTTGGGGGTCGAGGGCACCTTCACGGCTTGGGGAGGAGGGCGCATCCCGGGCTTCACGCCGCTTCCGCCTCCGCGGGGTCCCCATGCGGACTGGGTGAAGGGGCGCCAGCGAAGGTGCAGCCGGACCCTGGCGCACACGGTGCTCAGAGCTTGGGCCGAGGAGGATCGGTTGCCGCCCAGGCAGCCGTGTGTGCGGCCACAGCCAAGGCCTTCCCGCCACTGAGCGGAACCAGGACGCAGAGCCGGAGGGGAGGGGAGGATTTGTGCTGAGTAGGGTGAGCCGGGCAGGTGGAGCAGATGCCACGTCCACCGGGCCGCACCCAGCCAGGCGAGGACCCCCAGATCTCGCTGTCTCCCAGCGACCTTCCCTGCTGACCGTCCCCGTGTGACAGCACCACCACCTGGGGGCCACCTTAGGGCTGCCGCTCCCTCTGAGATGACCTCCTAGTCCACTCCCAGAGCAGCCTCATTCCCCAGGTCAGCCCTTCCCAGGACCCTGTGTCTATAGTGGAGGTGCGACCCTAAAATGTCGGCCCAGCATCCGTGAGACAGAGAGCCGTGACGCTGGCCATGTCCACCAGGCATTCACATCTCAGCTCCTCTGCAAGCCTTCCAGTTCCTGCCCCGAAGGGTTCAAGAGGGAAGGCTGTGAGTGGAGGAAAATTGGAGAGAGAGACAAACTACAAGAGACCCCTAACTCTGGGGAAAAAACCAAAGGGTTGCGGAAGGGGAGGAGGGTGAGGGATGGGGTCCCTGGGGGACGGGCACTGGGTATGTATGTTGGCAAATTGAATTTAAATTTTAAAAAAGTAACTGGTAGCAAAAAAAAGGGGGGGGGAAGGCTGGTTGAGTAGAGGTGGCGCTATTTTGCAAACCACATTCACCGTTCGTTTCTTTAATTCACTTTGTTTGTGTGAGTGGCTGCGGGACTCCTGAGCCTCCATTCGCTGTAAGAGGAAAGGTGGGGGAGCTCAGGTAGGGAGGGGGCTGCACGAGGAGCTGCGCTCGGCACACCTGCGGGCTCTGATGCAGCAGGTGGACATAGGGGGTCCGGGCGGGGCTCCTGGGCTGAGGAGGGTGAGCAGCGAGGCCTGGCGAGGCGGGGGTCCCGAGGACTGCGGCCCTCACGCGGGGCCCTCCCCTCTGCTCCTCTGCCCCTGGAGCTCTGGGACTCGCCCTCGCAGGCTCAGCCACCCCGCCTGGCCCCGGGGACGCCAAGGTCTGGGGAGCCCGAGCCCCCTGCTGCAGGAGCCTGTCAGATGAGGCGCCAAACACGCTCAGACTTCAGGGTGTTGGGCCAGAGGCCAGTCGCCGTTCCCGAAACAACGACGGCCTGAGAAGCAGGAAGCGACTGTCCCCCTCCACCAGAAACAGGCTTTTTATCACAGAAAATTTCAGGCGGACACAGAAGGGGACAGGATTACATACGTAATGAACACCTCGGCGCCGTCACTGAGTTTCAGCCGTGAGCTGTTTGGAGACACCCCGCCTCCGTCTGTTTCCCCCCGCGGGTGAACCCGCCCTCCGCACCTGCCCTTTTCCCCCTTGCAGAATATTGCTGAATTCCTCCATCTCCGCGTTCACACTCTCCCGATTGTCTATTGTTCATTTTATAATCTTTAAAAATTTGGGATCCCTGGGTGGCGCAGCGGGTTTGGCGCCTGCCTTTGGCCCAGGGCACGATCCTGGAGACCCGGGATTGAATCCCATGTCAGGCTCCCGGTGCATGGAGCCTGCTTCTCCCTCTGCCTGTGTCTCTGCCTCTCTCTGTCTCTCTCTCTCTCTCTCTCTCTGTGTGTGACTATCATGAATAAATAAATTTTAAAAAATCTTTAAAAATTTGAGTCAGGACACAATTAAGGACCGTGCATTATAATTGGTTGATAAACCTGTTTTAGTCTATAAACCCATTCTATCTCTTTTTTTAGGTGTTGAATTTCTCTTTCTTTCTTTTTCTTTCTTTCTTTCTTTCTTTCTTTCTTTCTTTCTTTCTTTCTTTCTTTCTTTCTTTCTTTCTTCTTTCTTTCTTTCTTTTTCTTTTCCTCTTTCTGATGGTGACCGCTGTTAAAGAAAATGAACCAGGGGCGCCAGGGTGGCTCAGTCGCTTGAGCATCCGACTCTTGGTTTCGGCTCAGGTTGTGATCTCAGGGCCATGAGATTGAGTCCCGTGGAGGGGTGTGTGTGTGGGGGGGTCCACGCTCAGCGGAGAGTCTGCTGGAGAATCTCTCTCTCCCTCTCCCTCTGCTCCTCCCCCTGCTGACTCTCTCTATCTCCAATAAATTTTTAAAAATCTTTAAAATTAAAAAAAAGGAAAATGAGGCATATTTCACTGAATTTTGCTGATTGCATCCTCAGGATGCTTCCACGTGGCCCACTGCCCCCGTTGACCCCTGGTCACTGGTCCTCAGAGCCGGAAGCTCCACGGGCCTCTATGGGGCAATGCTTCTGGGTAACGAGGCTCCCGTCCGTCCAGAGGCACCTGCATCTAGTCCCCTCTCTCTCTGACGGGAGCCGCCACCGACGCTGGGTCGGATGCCCGGACTCGCTCCTTCCTTAGGGCTTAGAAGACACCAGCTCTCTGACTCTCTCAGCAGGAGCGATTCCACAAGACAAACGGCCCTTAATAACAATTTTGTTGCCCTGAGGGACTGTTTGCACAGAAAACAGTAGGGCAAATGCTTCATTTTTATTGTTTATTTACCATTTTTCAGAATAATGAGAAGGCTCTCCAGCAGCAGGCAAAATTGACCACTTGGGGTTGCTGGGGGTTTTTTTTTTTTTTTTGGATTAATATGAACTCATAGACTTAAATATAATTGAAATGTTACAACTCATTGCAGTTATTATCATATTAATGCTCAAATTATATCTGATGTTTCTGAAAAGTGGAGAAACCCTTCCCGGGGATCCCCCCCAGTCCCCGCCGGCTGCCCCCTCCTCACTCCCCACCGTCTCACGACCGTGATGGAGTCTGAGGTCCAAGCCTGATCCCTCGGGCCGGGCTTCCTGAGGATGGATGCGGCACATCAGATCAAACAGACTTCTTTGCCAGGTGGAGGAGGACGAGGGTGGGTTGGTCGCACCTGGGCTGGCTTCTGGGGCTGTGGGTAGACGGAACGCGTGGCTACACGGAAGGCAGCGGGGACAGGGTGTGGTACGGGGCGGAAGACTCTTTGTCGTGCTGGTCAAAGCCCCGTCATTCTGAGGTCAGCCCTCCATGGACTGACCCTGCGGGGCCATGGGACAGAGGGGGCTGACACCATGCACACCGCCCATCTCTGGAGCGAGGCCACCCCCAGCCGGGGCAGGTGCGGGGGCAGATGAGCCGGCGTCCCGCCGAGCTCCCACTACGCCCTCCCCGTGGGAACCAGGAAGCCGGTAAGCGCTCGCAGCCACCTGTGCTCCTCTGAGCCGGCGGTCAGGCTTCCGCTCAGGTGTCCCTCGGGGAGCGGAAGGCCAGGGAGGAGAGGTCCCAGCTGGCAGGACCCCCAGAGCTGGATGCACTCGTTGCAAGGATGCCCTCGCGGGTCCCCTTGGAAAGTCCTCCGGGTGTGATGTGTGCTGAGAGGCCGAGATCCTTGAACACTCCGGTTCCGCGACGAGGCCTAAGGCGTGTAACTCCACACTCCTGTGAGCCACGCAGCTTGGCCCCTGCAGCCCCGGGGCGGACAGCACCCCCCAACCCGCGGGGACCCCAAGTCTCGGGCCACCTGCCCTGTCTGCTGTCTTAAGATGCACACCAGGTGTGAGGATTTACAGTTGTAGAGATGCACATAGGTGTATAAATATACACATGACATTATATTTATATTGCATATGATCATTGCTTCCCAGAAAATCATGATTATCCTCTTCCAATCTGTTTTCCGGGCACACAGATATACTTAGATTGTGTACACACACACATATGCACATAGAATACACACAGATTTTCTTATAGCTACATTTACACATAAATTATGTGTGTGTGTGTGTGTGTGCGCTTATGTCTCTATCTTTGGTAATACATATTGACGGCATTAGTGCTCGTATAGAATATTTGTCATTGGCACAGTTGCAGCCAAATGTGTCCGTGGGCCACGTCCTCTGTATGTACGAGGTTTCATAAAGGACAAAGATGAATATATCAAAGTGTTGGCGGATGGTCGATGAGCTGGTGTCCTCACAGAAGTGGATATCCACCTGGAAAAATGTCACGACATCTCCGTACCACTGCAGACGTGGAAGGTGTTCCCAGGGGAGTGAGGAGCTCATCAGAGGAGGGGGCGCCGGCCTGGTACAGCCGGGTAAGCGCCCGACTCTTGGTTTCGGCTCGGGTGGTGACCTGGGGTCGTGGGATCGAGCCCCGTGGCGGGCTCCATGCTCACCATGAAGGCTGCTTGGGCCTCTCTCCTTCTCCCCCTCGCCCTGCTCATGCTCATTCTCTCTCTCAAATGAGTAAATGCATCTTAAAAAAAATGTAAAAAAAATAAAATAAAATAAAAATAAAATAAATAAAATAAATGTTATCACTCTCTCAAATGAATAAATACATTTTTTAAAAATGTTAAATAAAAAGAACAGAGAAGAACGTCATATTCCCTCTGATGAAGACGTCCATCTGGAATCCCTAAACCTTATGGGAAAAGATGGGAATTTTCCTGATCACGTGAAATTTTGAAAACCTCAGTGTACTGAAACCCACCGTCACTGAAATGAAAAAGCGACGATCGAAGGGAAGACATTCGTGACTTACATAATAGACTACAAATACGCGTAAAGTATAACAAGCTCCCCAAAAGCAACAAGCAGAAGACATATTTATTTTTATTACATTTTTATTTTTTAAATTTTTTTTTATTGAAGTTTGATTTTTATTTTTTATTTTTTAAATATTTTATTTATTTATTCATGAGAGAGAGAGAGGCAGAGACACAGGCAGAGGGAGAAGCAGGCTCCACGCAGGGAGCCCAATGTAGGACTGGATCCCGGGACCCCAGGGTCATGCCCTGGGCTGAAGGCAGCACTAAACCGCTCAGCCACCCAGGCTGCCCTGAACTTCGATTTTTAAATCCAATTTGCCAACATATAGCATAACACCCAGTGCTCATCCCGCCAAGTGCCCCCCTCAGTGCCCATCACCCAGTCACCCCCACCCCCTGCCCACCTCCCTTCCATAACCCCTTGTTCATCTCCAAGTTAGGAGCCTCTCATGTTCTGTCTCCCTTTCTGATATTTCCCTCTCATTTTTTCTCCTTTCCCCTTTATTCCCTTTCACTATTTTTTATATTCCCCAAATGAATGAGACCATAAAATGTTTGTCCTTCTCCGATTGACTTACTTCTCTCAGCATCATACCCTCCAGGTCCACCCACGTTGAAGCAAATGGAGGGTATTTGTCGTTTCTAATGGCTGAGGAATATTCCATTGTGTACATAAACCACATCTTCTTTATCCATTCATCTGTCGATGGACACCGAGGCTCCTTCCACAGTGTGGCTATCGTGGCCATTGCTGCTAGAAACATCGGGGTGCAGGTGTCCCGGCGTTTCACTGCATCTCTATCTTTGGGGTAAATCCCCAGCAGTGCAATGGCTGGGTCATAGGGCAGGTCTATTTTTAACTCTTTGAGGGACCTCCACACAGTTTTCCAGAGTGGCTGCACCAGGTCACATTCCCACCAACAGTGCAGGAGGGTTCCCCTTTCTCCGCATCCTCTCCAACATCTGTTGTTTCCTGTCTTGCTAATTTTCCCCATTCTCACTGGGGTGAGGTGGGGTCTCCTTGTGGTTTTGATCTGTATTTCCGTGATGGCCCGTGATGCGGGACATTTTCTCATGTGCCCGTGGGCCGTGTGTATGGAGACAAACATACCTTTAAAACGGACAAAGGATACACCTCGGATTCATACAGGGAAACACGCAAATGACCGAGAGGCCTAAGGAGACACACTTCGCCGGCGCGAGGTTCGAGGCAGCGCCACGACAAGGCGCCGCTTGTGCACCAGACCAGCCGCGGCGACAGTGGTGGACTCCGTGCGGGGAAGCTTTGCCCACGGGCATGAGGCGCAAAGAGGCCCCTTGCGCCGGGAGGCCCAGGACTGGGAGGTCAAGGGGTCAGAAGCAGCAGCACGGCGCTCACCCCGTGTATTTGCAAACGTGAACACGCACCCCTCCGTGAGGAAGGGGTTGAACAAACCCTGGCCGTCTACGCTCTGAAATGCCTTGTGTGAGCTAGGACAGCCGTGGGAGTGGGAATGTGCGGGGGCGAGACTCCGCAGGTGGAAACGCGCACTCCCGGGCACACACGGGGATGCTGTGAATTCCGGTAGCCATGTGCGTTTTTCCAGCCCCGGTGCGAGGACAGAGGCGCGGTGGTCCCCACAACAGGTGCACGGAGCCCCGAGTTGCTCCCCTGGGGCTTCAGCCGCTGCCCCTCCAGGCCCTCCCTCCAAGGAGGCCTCCGGGGGGCTCGGGCGACTGTCTCCCCTGGCGGGTTCCGGTCTGGGGGTGTCCAGCCCAGGCCAGCAGCCCCATTCATTCCAGCCGGGATGTCCCAGAGATTTGCACACTGTCACACGCACGGACAACCGTTCTCGCTGGATGTGCTACGTTGAACGGGCGTCCCGCGGCTCGGTGACCTGCCGTCTGTCCGCTGCCGTTAGCGGGCCCGGGGCCGCTGTTTGGTCCTCACGGCTGCAGGACGTGCTGTCCCGTCCTTCGGTGGAGTTCCCGGGTCATCAGGCAGGTCGACACGTACTTTCATGACCTTCGGTCTGGATGGCGGCAGCGCTCTCGTCCCTGTTCCGCGGGGATCACTCCCTCGCAGTGTTTCTGGCTTCCCTCGCCCCAGACCCGAGGCTTCAGCAGGAAACAGTCGTGAGCAGACCCGATCCTGAGATCCACTCTGTCTGCCGACGTCCACAGGGGTTTCCCGTGCGGGGCTCCGGGCGCCCCAGAGTGAGCCCCGCTCTTGGGCCTTCCCGAGGGGAGAGGCCTAACCCAAAACAGCTCCTGCTAAACCGGTGACTCTTCCAGCAGTTTCTCTGACTTTGCAGAGGCGGTGGCTCGTTCACCTTCCAAGGACATAAGTTCTTTGTCTTAGGATAATAACCGTAATGGGCCTCTTGCTTACGCGAAGGGAAAGCAAATAGACTCTGCGGCAGAAAAGCTCTAGTCAGCAAGGAGCTAAATTGCTCTGCATAATGAGGTAAACGGCCGTCTTCCTGGGGCTAGAATTGCATCTTGGCGGATTATGTTTTCTTTAGGAAATTTCTCTTAAATATGGATTTAATCTGCACGGTTCCTGAAGACGGCTGTTTGTTCTTAGAAGAAGCGAGCGTGTGCATGGGTGAGGATACGGGAGTCTAGGAGCGTGCGTGAGCGTGTGGATGTCCGTGCATAAGTGTGCGTGCGTGTGGACGCGTCTGTGTGCGTGCATGTGGGGGTGCACGCACCTGTGCCCTTGTCCGAGCCGCGGCTCAGGGATGGAGGCAGGGAGGCCTGCAGGTGGCCTGAGCTCCCTCCCGCGGCGAGCGGCCTTGCGCTGGGCTGGAACCTGCTGGGGGGCACTGTGTCCCCCGGGGCTCGGGCTGGCCTGGGCCTGAGGGCACAGTCACCGCCTGGGGTAGGAGGCGCGGTCCTGAAAGGAAACGCCATTTCCCCAAGTCCCAGTCTTGGCAGAAGGCAGGTCCCGACGTCACTGGCAAGGGCCCTTCGCAGGTCCCAGAACAACTGCAACGGGGCCGAGGAGAGACCCACCGCCCCACAGCTGGGCGCACAGGATCCCCGCGCGACCTGGGCGTGGCTGCCTATAGCCTTCCCACCACCCACCCCAGGTCGGAGCCTCCGGGGCTCTGGGTCACCCAGGACCTTGTGGCACCCACGGATGTCACTGCCTGGACGCGGCCTCCCCGGGCACCCAGCAGCCTGGCCCCGGCCTGGGGTACAGCCAGGACCCCACCCCAATTTCAGCCGCCTGTGGGTCACAAACTGCATGGGCAAGCGGCATGGGAGGGATGAGGAATGGGAGACGGGCACGGCCTTACCATTTCAGGACTGCCGTGCCCCTGAAGCAGAGTTTACTTAACAACTGAGGCACGAGTGGCTCGGGGGCGACGCTCCAGCTTGGCACCTGCCTGGCGGGAAGGAGAGCCATCCACCAGGTGCACCCAGGCTTAGCGCGGCCCCCGAGGCTGTCAACACCCCTCGTGGGACGATGGCCCCGAGGGGCCAAGGGAATATCATGCCTGACCCCAGGTCCTGGGTGGTGCATGAGGCTGGCTCCTGGGAAGACTGGGGAGCTGGGGCTGGGGACCCGAGTCAGTGCAGAGGCGCCAGGGCTCTGTCCTGCTGCACACGGGGCACCCGGCGCCACCCTGCAGGCCAGCCTGTCCACTCGTCCCTGCACCCTGAAGAGGGAAGGGGCTGGGTCCCCCCGGGGAGACAGGGCAGGGAGGACCAGGGCTGTGAGAGCCCACCGGGACCCAGAGGGGGTTCCGTCCCACCTCCCACTGTTCTCCACTACGGGAGCTGAGGGAGGCTCAGGGGAGGCGGCTCTGGTCCCTCCACGCCCATCCCGACTCATCCCCAGGCCGCGGCAGCTGCTGGCTTCACCCCTGCCCACGGGCACCTCTCCCCCTGCGGCCAGGTGGCCAAGCTCAGCGCCTGCCTCAACTTCCCTCCACCCCACCTGGGCCCTGCCCCACCCAGCAGCCTGGGGAGGTCACCCCGGGACAGGTCCGCGGGCGGGGTGCTCAGCAAACAGGGCTCTGTGGGCGGCGCGAGAGCCCCACGCTGCAGAGGCCGCCGGTCGGGGTCTGGCTGCCGCCGCGGACCCAGCTGGCTCTGGGCCGGTGGGCCACCCTCGGAGCAGCAGGGCCGCTGCCTGGCCCGTCGGCCCCCGCTGCCTGCCCTGGGCCCTGCGGCCCTTCTCACTGGTGGGGTCACTGTGGGCGTGGGGCATCCCCGCGGTCCAGCTCGGGCAAGCAGCGGGCAGGAGGGAGGCTGGCCGCCAGCTCTCGACCTTGGGAAAGGGTCACGGGTGCTGCTCTTCTGGCCTCACCGCGTTGGCCCAGATGAGCCTCGGCCCCGAGGCCCCGGGGCCCCTGCCCAGGACGGGGCCAGGAGCGTTGGCTGGTGCAGGGGTGCCTCCCTGCGGCGTGGGAGCTGCCAATGGGCTCGGCCACACGCTCGAGTGTAGACAAGCAGGTGCCTGCCGATGGGCCTAATTAGGCCCAAGCAAACGGAACCCAACACCCCCCACGACCCGGGAGATGCACACTAGAGCCCAGATGAAGGCTGCAGCCGCCTGAGGAAGGACCTACCTTCGTCTCCCCCCCTTCCTGGCTCCCACGGGCCTGCACTGTGGGAAAGGCTCCCCGGTGACTCAGGGTGAGTCATCTGTGAGCTCCTGGGACTCCCATCCCGGGCGCGGTGACCATGATGCCAGCCTGGTGGCACCCAGCGTGAGACAGACTACTGTGCGCATCCAGGAGTGGGGGGCGGCCCCTGCCCAGATGGAGACCCGTGGAGGTGGTGGCAGTGCCGGCGGCTGGAGGGACAGGCAGGACAGGCATGGGGGCCTGGGGGCCGAGAGGCCAGCAGGAGCGATGCAGGAGGGGTCGGCCCGCCGGGAGCAGAGCAGGGTCCCCAGGGGCGGGGGAGGGGTGGGGATGGGCCCCCGGGCCTGGCACCAGCAAGGGGTGACCAGACGAGGGGTAGACAGATGGAGGAGAAGGGACACGGACAGCTGATCCAAGGGACTGGTCTAAGTATTTAAGCTCGGCCAGGCCCACGCACCCGGCGGCCACCGCGCAGGCCGGATCTCCTGGAAAGCGTCCTTACGCCCGCGTCGCGTCACGGAAGAACCGTGGCCCCAGAGCTCAGGGCAGTCGCCCACTGGGGAACTTGCAAAGCCAGTCGTCAGGATGTGACACTGTTCTTCCTCACAGTGCCCACCAGGGGCCGCCCCATCTGGACCCCGACACCTGTGGGAGGCTGACAAGGTAAACACGGCCACCCCCCGCCCCGGGGGACCTGCGAGCCCGGGTCGCCCAGGCCAGGCCAGGGTCAGGGGGCGTGGGGGCGGGCTGCACCGGCTTTGTGCGGAGGGAGGGCCGGTGAGGACGAGCTACCCGCCCTCCGCCATCGCCACGGGGGCCTGGGGCCTCTGAAGCAGCCCACGCCCCGTGCAGAGCTCCTGGAGCGTGGCTGACACGGCGGAGGGACCCAGCACCTCAGCGCCTCGCTGCTGACCAGCCGCCTTCCCACTGGGGTCCGGGTGCCAGCGCCGGGGGTGCCCCCCGACGCCCGGGGAAGGACGGCCACCCAGCTGGGTCACGCAGGGCCCGGTTCACGGGAAGGCGTGATTTCTGCATCTGACCAACGAGGCCCACGCAGACCAGGGCACGGGAGAGCGTTGTCTGTGTTTGTAGGATCAGATGAAGACGTGCGGGGAAGCAGGTGAGGAACCCGTTCCTCCCCACGCAATGACTCTCGGCCTCTTTCTCCCCCACGGGCCCCCCACGCGGGGCCTTCTGCTCAGGCTCACGGCTTGGATACCGTGATGGGGCTGCCCTGAAGGTCATTCCTGCTTCTCCGGACCCCCCCCCCCCCCCCAACGAGTTCTCTGCACACACCCACTCTGCAATCCAGACAGAGCGCCAAACAGACACGATCCCGGGGCACCTACGCCCATCATCACCGCCACTCAGACAGGTAGAGTCACCTGAGAAGACCACACTGCCCCCCCCCGCCCCTGCCACAGCCAGGGTGCAGAGGTTGACTCAGAACCCAGGAGAGCCAGAGGTGTAGACCCTTGTACAGAGACCTGTGACGTGTCACAGGGTCACCTGAGCACCTGGGGCTGAGGCTCCCCATGGGTTGTCTGTGGCCCCAAATCAAAGACATCCCGGAGCTCAGGATGGGGGTACTCAGAGCAAGTTCTGGAAGAACCTGGTCGCTGGATAGCCATCACAGGCCTAGTGGTTTAGAGATCCAGGCAGGTGGCCCCATCCAGAACCTAGGGTGGTGACCCTATCCAGGACCCAGGCAGGTGGCCCTAGCTAGCATACAGGTAGATCGCTCCTTATCTAGGACCCGGATATTCAGGACATATTCAGGACAAAGGCAGGTGGCCTCATTTCCAGGACCCAGGCAGGTGGCCCTAAATCCAGGACCTAGGCAAGTGCCCCCATCCAAGCACCAGGCAGATGACACTATCCAGGACCCAGGCAGGTGGCCTCATCCAGAACCCAGGCAGGTTATCTCATCCAAGACCCAGGCAGGTGGCCCCATATCCAGGACACAGGCAGGTGGCCCCAGCCAGGACCCAGGCAGGTGGCCTCATATCCAAGACACAGACAGATGGCCCTAGCCAGGGCCCAGGCAGGTGGCTCCATATCCAGGACCCAGGCAATGGGCCATGCGGCCATCCAGGGACAATGCTGGGGTCCACACCCCTGCGTCTGGTGGCGGGAGAGGAGCCCCTGCTGCTGGAGATAGCCCTACGTCTAATACCCCACGCAGGTGGGTGTCCCCTCCCCTGCTCATCACCTCACTGGCACCCTCCACTCAGTCACCCCTGGGGACTCCAGACACTTTTGAGTAAAGGAGGACCTCTTCCTGGGGAGGCAGCGCTCGGGGGAGCGCAGGGAAGGCCTCTGGCACCTGCACCTCCAGTGACCCAGTGGTAACCGCGGCGGCCCTGGGCCTGCCCGGAGCTTGGGGCCTGCTGATGGCCCCCTCCGACCCCCGGGCCTCCACCCGCCTCTCCTGGCCCTGGGGAGACGGAGGAGCCCTGCGCCCACGCGGTGGGCAGGAGGGCAGGAGGGCAGGACCCAGCCATCCGCAGATCCCGTGGAGAAACACGCGCATCCCCGCGGGGGCTGCTTCCCGCACTCCGCGGGCGGCCGGGCACACCTGCCCAACAGGACGGGCGACGTCACGACCTCCTACCGGGCACCTGGCTGGCACCAGGAAGATCCTGCAGGGGGTGGGAGATGCCAATTAGCCTAACCTCTCCACGGCTCCTTGGAGCCAAGTCCCTGCGGGCAAACACCTGCGAGGCCCACCCGGCTCCGGGGGCGGGACTTCCTGCTGAGCCAGGCCCTGGGCTGGGGATCCCCGGCTGCGAGCCTCGCTGCCCGCGTGGGCCCCAGGAGGGTGGGATGGGTGGCGGTCAGCCCACTCAGGGAGAAACTCGGCCGAGAGGAGCTCGGGGACGCACGTTCCTCCCGCAGCCCCTGCCAGCTGCCTCCACGCCATCCCCGCGGGCACAGCGGGCAGCGCCAGGTCACGGGCTGAGCGAGGACCCGCCCAGGTGCGCCCAGGTGTGCTCACGCTCACACTCACGCAGCCCCGCGGGGCGGCAGGCCCGGAGCACTCAGAGCCGCGCGGTGTGCAGGTGCCGGGGGCCGGGGGGCCGGGGGGCCGGCGTCTGACCTGGGACCTGGGAGTGTCACCGCGGCTCTGAGCCCCGGGGCAGGGGTCCAGCCCCTCCCGGGCCTTCCAGTTCCCTCTGCTTCAGTGTCCCCTCTGGGCAGTTTCTGTGCCTGTGGAGGAGGGCGGGGCACTTCCTAAAGGATGCCAGGGACAGGGCGACAGGTTCGCGCCTCTGTGGGGCGGCCCGCGAGGCCCCAAGGAGAGCTCAGCATCCTACCCTCTTGAGACACCTTGTCACCTGCAGGGCGTGGCCACGCCCCCAGCTCAGGCCACGCCCCAACCGCAGACCACGCCCCCAGTTCAGGCCACGCCCCCAAACACAGGCCACGCCCCCGATCAAGCCACGCCCCTGGTAAAAGGCCACGCCCCCCAGATCAGGCCACGCCCTTTCCTGAGAGCAGATCCATAGCTTGGAAGCTGCTCCATCTCCCACTTCCCTTGTTTGCATTAAAAGTGTGGGGCAGGGGATCCCTGGGTGGCGCAGCGGTTTGGCGCCTGCCTTTGGCCCAGGGCGCGATCCTGGAGACCCTGGATCGAATCCCACGTCGGGCTCCCGGTGCATGGAGCCTGCTTCTCCTTCTGCCTATGTCTCTGCCTCTCTCTCTCTCTCTGTGTGACTATCATAAATAAATAAAAATTTAAAAAAAAATGTAAAAAAAAAAAAAAAAAAAAAGTGTGGGGCAGATGGTCCCACGGTGACACGTGCCTGCCTCCCCCACGTCTCCCGTGGCCTGGGCTGTCCTCCTTCCCCGCCTGGTCACCTGCTGGCCGAAGGGCGGGCGGCTGCACCTCAAGGCCTCTGTCTAAAGCCAGAGGGACCCCTGGGCAGAGCTACTGTGCCAGGAGGCCGACCGCAGGACGGGGTCGGGGTTCGGGGTGGAGCCCAGCAGCTCCCCGGCTGCACCCCTGTCACCTGCAGAGCTCGTGGCCCTGCCCCACTGCAGGAGCGGCCGCCCGCAGGGTCCCCAGCTACTTGCTCTCTCCACGGGCCTCCCTCTGCTTATCTGCAGCACCAGAGATCTCAACTAGGGGACCCCGGGCCCCTCTCCCTAACACTGATGAGATGATGGCGCCTTGAGAGAAAGCAGCTTACAGCTTGAGATGAGGTTCAGAAGGTGACTGTGTTGTTGGGAAGCTCACTTAAAAATGAAGCCGGTGAGGCTGGTGGGGCGGATCCTTCCCGCAGGTCAGGCTCCAGGGCGGGGGTTACTGACTATGGGATGGAGCTCGGGCAGGAACGGGAGGAAGGCGGTCACCCTGCGGCCTCTGCGTGCCCCGCCAGTTCTGCACTGCTGTCCCCCTGGGGGTGGGGGCGGCTGGGGACTCGTACCCTCGTCAACCCATCATTGGCCCCGGCTGGCCCCCGGGGGCCTCACCTGCAAGGAGGGCTCCTCCTGCAGCAGGGGCGCCCAGGGCCTCGCCCCAGGGGAACGGGGTGGCCTTTCTCCCAGTCGTGGACACGAGTGGCCTCGGGCGGAGCTGGTCGGCAGGTGCGCCAGGCCCTGAGACGGGCGGGGCCCCGCTGTGGGCAGCGGCCGGCGGGAAAGTGGTACCTCTCAGAAGGAGTCACACACCCAGGACCGAAGTGAATTTGTTTTCCTGGAATTTGCCCGCCTCGTCCGTTGTGCTGCACCTTCCTTGTCTCCACAGGAAGGAGGGAGCCTAGGGATGCCAGCACCTGCGCGCAGGCCGAGGGCACTTTCTAAGTCGGGGGCTGGGGCAGCTCCCTTATCCGCGGTCTTCCAGGGGGGCCCGGAAGCCTCCTCCCGGGCCAGCCTCCTGCCCTGCCTCTCTGCTTCTCCCTCCGGGTGTGGGCCCAGCTGGAGGCCCCCCACCGCCCCCCCTCCGGGGACACTTGCTCCAGGAGGCTTCTCAGTCCTGCAGGCCCAGGCTGCCCCTGAGCAGGGCAGTGCCACCGCCGCTGGGTGGGGGTGTCACCGAGAGCTCTGCCGCCCGCTCCCTGGCACCCGTGCAGAATCCCCAGGTCCCCCCGGGGTCCGAGTCTGTCTCTCAGGACTGAGCCAGGGCAGGGGTCCAGTGTGAATGGGAAGCCCAGGCGGGGCGGGGCAGAGCGTTTCCTGTCCGGGAGGCCCCAGCATCGCCAGGCCTGCTGTGGGGTTAGCTCGCTGCGCTCCGTGGCTGCTCCGCGGCTGGAAGTCAGCTCTGGAACCACTTTAAAGGGCCTCAGACGGGGCGGGAGGAGGGGATGCCGGCCGGAGCTGCAAGGAGCCTGACTGCAGGGTGGGGGGTAGGCTGGGGCCGGGCCGGCCAGAGGGGGCTGCTGGTCCACCTCCCCTTGCAGACCCGCCTCCGCCCGTCCTTCCACAGTGGGGCTCGGGTGCGGCGGGCAAGGAGGGAGCGTGGGCTTGCTTTGTTTGCCTTTGCTCGGTTTTCCTGGAGTGGCCGGCAGGATGCCCCCGGCCTGTGTCAACACTTCCCCGTCCTGCTTCCCTTTGATAAATGCCGCAGAGCTGGCTAATGGGAGCAGAGCCTAGGGCCTGGGACGGAGGCTCTCCCGCCCCCCCTGCACCCCCACCCCGGCACCCCTCCACGGCGTGACTCTCCCCATGCGGAGGACGGGCTCCCGGTCCCTGAGCCACGTGGGGTCAGGACCGCGGGCACGGCTGCAGGCGGCGTGTGAGCATCGCCCCAGCGTGAAGGCACATGTTCTCATCCTCCCACTTTCAACTCTCTGAACGTGTCTCAAAGCTCGTGTGTGCGATTCACCTACGTAATGTTTCTGTCTGGGAATCCTGTTCCCGAAAGATCCTCGGGGATGTGTCTTTAAATTCAGAGCAACTTTACGTCTTAGGAACGTGCTTCTTGGGGACTGGGAAGATCCCCTCGCCATCCTGGACCTGCTCTTGGCTCCTGGGACCTCCCGGGTCACGTGACCTCGCTGGACCCCCGCCCCCCCAACCGGGATGGTCAGTTCCCGTGGCAAACAAAACATGATATGGATGATACCGATCGACCTATGTTGATCCTGGGGAAACCGCCCTTCTCGGCCCCCGCGCCTCCTCTTGGGATGTTGGCCGGCACCTGCCCTCATCGTGACACCTGCGGGCCACACACCTCAGGCCGCCCAGCTGGGCCTGGGGCCATGCAGGCGCCCGGGCTGGGGGCCCAGCTCTCGGCTGCGGCGGGCGGGTCTGCACCCCAGCCCCCCGGCTCTCCTGGTCATCGTGGTCAGAGGCGCAAGTGCAGACACGTTTGGCCACATCGGGTAGCGTCTGAGCACTGCATCCTGAGTTCATCCTGACCGTCGCTGGCTGACATCGACGGATAGCTTGTGACCCGGCCGTGAGTGCTCTCTGCCTGCAAGACCCTGCTTTTCCACATGTGGAAACTGAGGCTCAGACAGTCCAGGGGTGCCCAGGCCTGGAGGGGCAGGCCAGGGGCCCAGGGGGTGTGACCACAGAGCCTTCCCTCCCTCCCTCCCTGCCCCTGGAGCCTCATCACCAGCCGCCGCCCCCTCACTTGGCTCAGGTAGGCCTCGGCCATGTGCTGAACTTCCCACAGCCCAGCCCCGCACCTGGAGCGTCCCCTCCTTCCTGTGAAGCACAAGAGTCCCAGAGAGCGGACCCCGGGCCCAGCGAGGTCACGTCCACGTGTGACCGTAAACGCTTCGGTATGTTTGTGAAGGGCCAAGCCCCTGCCTTGCCAGGAACACGGCTGTGCTGCTTCTGTGGTATCCAGGAAAATAGGAGAATTATCAGTGAACCCATGTCTTGGCAGGCCACGCAGGCAGCTTTGATCTGAAACACGCCCATGGCTTCAGAGAGGGTAACGCGAGTGCAGCCGCAGATGGCCGGGGGCAGGATAGAGCTGCTCCCCTTAATGGTTTCAAGTTCTCCTTTTAAAGCAATTATTAAATTCATCTGAAAGTCAAATAAGAGCCACAAATCAGAAACAGAATTAACAAGTAAAAAAGGGGCTGTGGGATTTGATCTGGATGCATTTGCGGGAAATGGACAGTGTCCGCTCCCATCTGGTTAGGCTTAGCCTCCCCGAAGGCCCCCCGGGCCCGGGTCACACTCTCCGTGAGCCAGGTCACGGAATTGGACGTGACGTTTCCAGGCAAGAGCAGCAGCGAACACCCGGCTGCAAATGCCAGCTCGCTTATGAAACCACGGTCTCCAGAAAACCAGTCACCGGGTCCGCGGTGTGACGTCCAGGTTCGCTGGGTCTTTCCGGAGCCCGGGGAGGGATGGGGGCCCGTCGTCCAGCACCCACCCACGGCGGCGTCCACCTGAGATGGTTTCGTGTCTGGGGGTGTGTCTGCGCCTCCCTGAAGCCCACCCATCAATCCCAGTGCCGCAGGGGCCGGGCTGTACTGGGGACGGGTGCGGAGGGCCCGGGACACCCTAGTTCAGACCCCATGTCAGTATGACGGGTGCAGACACGCGCGGACTCTCCCTTCCCGCCCACTGGCCCGTGGAGCAGCAGGCCTTCCGTCCCGGCGCTGGCATTTGTGCTGGCCTTGCTTTGAGAAGGAATGTTTCCACTCCGTAAGATTTTCCCCCACTTTCCAAACGTTTTCTCAATTCCCCATGAATTGGGAATTCCAAACACACACACACACACACACACACACACACACACACACACACACACGAACTCCATCCCAGGGAACTGCCGTGGGCCCGGCCCCCGGGATCGAGGGCTGGTGATGTGGCTCAGCCACGGCCAGGGAGCTGGTGTGGCCAGCAGACGCCCTGTCCACCCGGCCGTGCAGCAAGGTTGCACTCTGGACGTGAACAAGTGTGTTCCCTGCACACCAGTTTCTCACCGCACTCAATGCTTAACGCCCCTAGAAAGCCGGCACATCGGGGGCTCGGCTGGGTCCCTGAGGACCATTCCCAGCTGCACCCAGTCTGCAGGTGGCTCCTGACCCGTTCCCTCACACTCGAGAGTCAGATGGGAAACCTCCTCCGTGGAAGGCCACCATGGCTGATGCTCTGTGGCCAGACGCGCGTGTGCTTGGCCCTGTCTGCCCGGTGCCTGGATCCCAGCACAGCCCTGACCGTGACCTCGGGCCCCTCCCAGTGGGCGGCCCGCTGCAGGCCGGTGGATGCTCTGCAGACCCGCTCACTGTGTTGAACACACGGGGCCTCTTGTGCCCCCGACAAACACATCCTGAGCATGTCCTGGGTGCCTGTCACCCCCACAGGGTCAGAGAAACAGCTGCGAACAGAACAGTCCAAGCACGTGGCCTGCGGCTGGTTCCGTTTCTAGGGGAGGCAGACAGTAAACCAGTAAATGACAAAAGCGATCATGTCTCATCGTAAGGGCTGTTGTGGAGACACTGAGGCCAGGAAGGGACACGGGAATGCCGGGTAGTGGGAGTCATCACCCGACGGTGGTCAGGGACAGCCTCACCAGGGCACATGCGTGGGAAGACCCTGGGCAGTGGGGACCCGGGGATCTGCCGGGGAGGGAGCTTGAGAGCTCGTCTCAATGGGGCCCGGAGTCCCAGGCCTGGAGGGCCCTCCCCGGCCCGGCAGCCCTGCGGTGTCCCCTGTGAGGCAAGTCCACCTGGGGGGGACTGATGTAGGGGTTTCCCCAGCTGACCTGCCCTCCTGTGCATGTGCTGCGCGGCCGCGTGTGGGGCGTCGTGCTATGCGGTGAGACGCAGCCGTCACTGTCTCACTCCTCTGGTGTTTGTGTTTAGCGAGGCCTCCCCTGCGAGGTCAGACACCTGCCTGGGGTCACTCCTGCTAACCTGTGGTTCCGTTTTCGAGGCGGCCTCTGTGATCCGCCTCTGTGATCCTCTGCGGGGGATGTGAAGGCCAACACTAGAGTCGGGTTGACCAGTCACCCCAACGCCCCGGGCCAGGGCATCAGGCCAGCAGGTGTCTGGGTCTGGGAGGGGCTGGCCGGGTGGACAGCGCGGGCTCCCTCTCCACTTCCACGTCTGCTTCCTTTTCCTGCTGGACTGTCTCTCCTGCCTCCGCCTCCAATCACCCTCTCCCTTCTTCTCTCCCCAGGTCCTTCCAACTGCCCCTTCTACTCCAGCATCTGGAAGAACCCCTCCCTGGAGCCCTTCCTCTCTTCAGGGCCCTCCCTGTGCTGTGACCCTTTCCCTCAGGGGCCCCTCTCTCGTCCCGTCCTGTCCAGTCGATGCCCCCATGGCCACTCACTAACAGCGTCCCCATCCCCTTCCCGCTCCAGGTCCCCCCCTTTCTCCATGATTGACATTGGAAGTCCCATCTATTTTATTTATTTTATTTTATTTTTTATTTTATTTTATTTTATTTCATTTCATTTCATTTCATTTTATTTTATTTTTTCAAGTTTTTATTTAAATCCCAATTACTCAGCCTACAGTGTAATACGAGTTTCAGGTGCACAGTACAGTGATTCAGCACCGCCGTACGTCACCCGGTGCTCATCACGACAGGCGCCCTCCCTAATCCCCAACACCTAATCGGTTGTTCTCATGCTTGAATGAAGTTTTATATTCTCAAGTTTTTAAAAGCACGTGAGACAGACATGTCATGTCAAACGGCCCCTTCTGGGAGCACAGAGAGAGTGGGGAGACTGAATGTCGCCCTCGACTCTTGTGTGTGTAGGTGGCACAAAGAACAAGCTTGAATAATCACTCCTTGTCTTCGTGTCACCCTCTCAGTGGGCATCGAGAAAGGGGACACTGAAATGTTGGCCCTGGAGACCTGGCCAGCTGGTCCGTCAGCATGTGGGGACTTACCCGGAGCTGTGGCTGTGAGTGAAATGGGCCAGGACAAGTAGGAATGCATAAGGGCCGGGGTCTGAGTCTTAGGAGCCCAGGACAGGAGGGCGGCCTGCGGAGGAGGCCCAGCAGAGGAGGGGGCGGGTCTCAGGCAAAGGGCCCGAAATCACTAAGGAGAGGTGCTCCCAGACTATTGCCGGCGTGGGGACTGGAGATGCAACCTCAGCCACTCTGGCCGGCAGGATGTCAAGGGAAACCACACGACTCAAAAAGTAGACTTCCTGCATGAAGCCGAGGAGGTGGGCTCCTTTAGGAGATAAAGAGGCCGCCATAAAAGGGACTCTTAGGAGGGGGCAGTCGCAGTAGAGCCTCCGCCACCAGCAGGTGTAGTAGACAGGTACACGGTGCATGCAGTGACGCCTGAAACTTATTTTTTAAAAGATTTTATTTATTTATTCATGAGAGACACAGAGAGAGGCAGAGACACAGGCAGAGGGAGAAGCAGGCTCCCTGCAGAGAGCCCGATGTGGGACTTAACCCCAGGACTCTGGGATCACGCCCTGAGCCCAAGGCAGACACTTGACCACTGAGCCACCCAGGCATCCCTGACCAAAATAATCTTGAAAGAACAAATAGTTGGGACACACTCAGTTCCTCATTCCAAAACCTGTATCAATCGAGACAGTGTGGTACTGACAGGAGGATACAAATGTAGGTTAATGCAATGGAATTGACAGTAGAAACAATCCATTGATTATCAACAAAGGTGCCAAGGCAATTTGCTAGAGAAAGAAGAGTCTTTTCAACAAATGGTGTTGGGATAATGGGATTTTCATAAGCAAAAGAAGAAGAAGAAGAAGAAGAAGAAGAAGAAGAAGAAGGAGGAGGAGGAGGAGGAGGAGGAGGAGGAGGAGGAGGAGGAGGAGGAAGAGGAGGAGGAAGAGGAGGAGGAGGAGGAGGAGAAGAAGAAGAAGAAGGAGAAGAAAAGAAGGAGGAGGAAGAAGAGGAGGGAGGAAGAGGAGGAGGAGATGTATTTCACACCACCTTAAATACTGACTTAAAACAAAGAAAGACCTAAATGTAAGAGCTGAAACTCTAAAATTCTTGGGAGAAAAAATTGGCCTAAACCAACATGACCAAGGTTTAGACACGATGTCTTTCAATATGACACTGAAAGCACAAACCACACATACATAAAAATACATAAATTTGACTTTCTAGGACTAAAACAACTACAATGCTTCAAAGGACAACATAAGGAACGTGAGAGAAAGCCCAGAGAATGGGAGAGAGTATGTGCAAGCTGCGTGTAATAAAGGACCAGTATCTAGAATATATAAAGAACACTAAGACATCAACAATAAGAGCTCAGTTTGAGAACGGGCAAAGGACAGTGCAGACGTGGTTCCAAAGAAGATGCACAAACAGCCAATAGTCTCCCCGTAGTTAGCCACGGGGGAGCTGCAAGGCACAGCCCCCGCGATACGCCGCTCCACGCGCACGAGGATGGAAATAACTTTTAAACAACAGTAACAAGCGTTGGCAAGGATGTGGAGAAGTTGGGATCCTCACACTCACGTTTGGATTGAAAATGAAGCAGCCGCTTTGGAAAACAGTGTGGCGGTTCTTCACACTGCTAAGCCTAGAGTGACCCGAAGGTGTAGCACTTGACCCCGAGGTCTAGGCTCACAAGAAACGAAAACACGTCCACGCAAATCTGCCCACGAATGCTCCTAGCAGCACGACTCAGCCTCGGAACAGTGGAAACAGCTGCAACGTCTGTCTCCTTATCAACGAACGCGTGCAACACGGAGCACACACAACAGGGAATGTTGTTCTACAAAGATGAGGTATGAAGTGCCAGCTCGTGCTGCCCTGTAGATGGATCCTGACCCCATGATCCGAGGCTGTGCCGCATGAACAGGAAACCGGGAACTGCGGGCAAGTCTGCAGAAAGGGAAAGTTGGCAAGTGGTCCCGAGGGTGGCGGGGCAGCTGGGTAGTGCGCACTTACTGCTAAGGGGTGCAGCGCTTCCTCTTTGTGGGGGGAGATGTTCTAAAGGAGGCCCTGCAGGGAGAGGGGGCCCAAGGACAGGGGTCACGGACAGCGGTGAGCGTGAGGCTGTGGGCCCTGGGGTCCTTCACTTAGCCCAGAACCTGGGGAGCACATGCGCAGGGAGCACGGGCTGCGGGGAGCAGAGGCCGTGGGGAGCACGGGCAGCGGGGAGCAGGGGCCATGGGGAGCAGGGGTCGCAGGGAGTAGAAGCCCCGGGGAGCAGAGGCCCCAGGGAGCACGGGCCATGGGGAGCAGGGGCAGCGGGGAGCAGGGGCCGTGGGGAGCAGGGGTCACGGGGAGCACGGGCGGTGGGGAGCACAGACTAATGACCTCGGGGCCTCGGGCAGGGAGCAGGGTTAATTCACAAGGGATATCACGATATCCTGCTATTTTCTTCAGGAAAAGCCCAACTAAATGGCAGCTGTCTCCAAACCACCTCTGGGCTGGGTGACAGCCTCGGGTCATGTCCCCTCCTACAGCCTCAAAAACGTGAGTCTAGGGGATCCCCGTCCCCACATCGCCTCACTGCCTTGAGAGGGGAGATGGGACTGTACACAGGCCCGCTCTGTGAGCCTCCTTGGCACCTGGGAGGGGCTCACCTGTGTCCAGACGCTCCCAGAGACGACCGCCCGGTTCACAGGCTCGGCATGGACACGCTAGCTCCTGGGTCTAGGCCCCCTGTGATCGCTACGCCGGGGTCCACGCTCGCGGTTCCCAGAGATCTAAATGACCAAGGAGTGTCCCAGTGCAGGGAAAAGGGCGCTGCCCAGGGCAGAGGCAGGTGTCGGGGGTGGGGGGGTGGGGTGATGGGGACTCCCATGCTAGGTCACAGGCTGGTGCCCTGCAGATGGCAGCCTCGGCCCAGAGCGGGCAGGGTGGCCCAGTGAGGGCACCTCCTCTGCAGCCACAGCTCTTCCCACCTCCCTCCTGCCCTGCAGACCCCTCTACCGCAGCCCAAGTGCACCATGGACGCTCTCGGTGCGTACCCCGCCGTCCTCCCATCCCACCGCCCTTGGCCTGGGCAGGAGGGGGGTCCATCTGCCCCGACACGCCCCACCTGACTCTTCCCTCTGGTGGCTCTTTGGACACTTGGGCCTTCTCACAAGCCCCTGGACTCCAGTCCCGGGCCTGATTTCCAGACACCAGGGAAGACCTACGAGCGCCCTGAACGTCTGCTTCTACTCCTGTCAAGTGAGGGCGGTGCCTGCGGGCGTCAACGTCGTCACAGAGGCGAAACGACACGTCCCGGTGGACGCGTCTGTCGGATGCCAGGAGTGAGCATAAGTACTCGGATCCACACGGGAATGATGAGCGCCAGGAACGGCAACTTTGTGGATAAATACAAAGTACTCGCGTCTTAAATTCTTTGAGGAGAATTAACCGTTCAAGTAAAACAAGGCATTATGAGAGGTAAAATCACAGGCAGATTTAAATGTGATAATTACGATGAACATAAATCATCTAAGCCCTTCAAATAAAGGGCAAAAGCTCTCAGATTGGATCAGAGAACAAGATCCAACCATAAGCTGCCTCCGAGAAACGCACCTCGAATATAAAGACATAAATGGAACAAAAGCAGAAAGGCCCGAACAGACACGCCGCATGAACGCTGATCGTAGGGACGCTGGGGAGTCTGTTAGCATCGGACGAAGCTCGGGGACAGGGAGCATTACCAGGAACACCGAGGAACATTCTATCGCGATACAAGGGTTAGTTCATCACGAGGACGTAACAAATCTAAATACACAAAGCGAAGCTGGAACAACCGGAGGGCCCTGTAAGCAAATCCCAAAACATCGTTGGAGATGTCAGCGCCTCTCCTGACAGGTGGAAGGAGCAGATGGAGAGTCGGGGAGTCGGGGAGGGGCGGGAGCCTCGGCAGCCGACCAGCAGCCCGACCCACAGGACTCAACCAGCACCCGCCCACCCGAGAGAGCGAAGCCTCGTGCATTCTTCTCAGTAGGACTCCCCAGCCTCAGAGGTGGTGCTCCTCTCCTCAGTGGGGAAAGGATCCGGCGAGCGGTGCTCGGAATTTGCTGTCCGCGCGGAGAAAATAAAATAAAAACCAGATCCCGACTCCCACGGCACCCGGGGATAAAATCTAGGTGGGTCGAGAGCTTCGTGGTGCAAAGTCAGTCGTTAGAAGTTTTGTTAGAAACTGGAGGGAGGTGTTTTGTGACTTTGCGGTAGGGAAGGGTTTATTAGGAAGTCCCAAAAGGCACGGGACCGGAGTGGTCAGTCTGACGGTACTAACAGTACGAAGTGTACATTGGAGGGTTGCATCACGAATGCAAGGGAAGGCCAGCGCGTGGGAAAAGGTGTCTGTACCACCAACACGGTCAGATGGTGAAAATCCAGTGTTTGCAAGAATTCCTGGGGCACGTGGGCGGCTCGGTCTGCTGAGCACCCGACTTGATTTTGGCTCAGGTCATGACCTCAGGGTCATGGGATCGAGCCCCTCACTGGGCTCCCCATCACGTGTGTACACACTCTTTCTCTCTCTCTCTCTCTCTCAAAAAAAAAAAAAATAGTATCCTCCAAAACTTTTAAATGATAAAGACTACAAAAATATTTTTTAATATATTTTTTAAGATTTATTTATTTATGATAGAGAGAGAGGCAGAGACACAGGCAGAGGGAGGAGCAGGCTCCATGCAGGGAGCCTGATGTGGGACTCGATCCTGGGACTCCAGGATCACGCCCTGGGCCAAAGGCAGGCGCTGAACCGCTGAGCCACCCGGGGGTCCCCAGAGTACAAAAATATTAAGAGTTGAGAAGGCGATAGTCAATGGTAACTAGATTCAAAGACATGACCGACCTCATTAATACTCAAAGAAAAGCAAATTACGCTGCAATAGAATTCCATCCCATGCCACGAGGTCCACAAAATTTTACAAGTCTCATTGCCCCAAATACTGCAGAAGATGTAAAAGACGAGAACCCCCGGCAACGTCCTCGGGCAGCCAAGGGCCAACATCTAGTGAAGCTGAGAACGCAGGTGCCGGGTGATGGGACAACCCCACGTAGGTAGGAAGACAGAATATATTAATATAGTATAATTATCATAATCATAATATATTCTAACATCCATAGTTTATATTACATTTTCACATTATAGTCATTGTCTAGTATGATGTTACATTATATTGATAATTATTAAAATCATAATGAAATATGACAATGTTATTAAATCCGATACTAATGTTATAGATTATTATTATTATGATGTGAGCGACTTGGAGAGGCTTCCCACGCACCGGTGCTGTTTGTTACAGGGCTGTTTCTCCTACCAATACGACGTTTCCTCGAGGGGCGGGGTCGGCTGGCTGCAAACTATACATTTAACATTTCATTCCGTGAGCTGATTGTTGGGGTCATGGACAAATATATATTTTTAAGACTTTATTTAATTATTCATGAGACACAGAGAGAGAGGCAGAGACACAGGCAGAGGGAGAAGCAGGCTCCACGAGGGAGCGCGATGCGGGACTCGATCCCACGACCTGAGCTGAAATCAGGAGCAGGTCGCTGAACCTACTGAACCCCCCGAGCGCCCCAAGGTAGTTTAAATACTTTCAAGTCTCTGTATAGGTAGCGACGCTCATTAGAAAGGTAGCGTTAAATTGAGTTTTAAATTGTCCCATTTGATGGGAAGGGACCGCGGTGGAGCTTGCTAAGCTTCCCTTCAATGTGTCCTGTAGGAACATTTCGTGCACTCGGCAGGCGGGGAGGGTGAGGAGATGGGGCTCCCCCGGTGACCTGACGGCGGAGGAAGTATTCGTGGGGCTGTGTGCAGGCCCTGGGTGCCTCAGAGCTCTGGGTGCAGCACCGAGCGGCCGCTTCGTGGCGACAGGTGCATGTTTGCAGCGACGGTGCAAAGCCGCGGCAGGTGAGGCTGACGACGGGGGAGGCTGAGGACGTACCCTGGTCAAGGCCGTGGCACCTGCCCCTGCACACCCCACCACCAGGCACCCGGGGAACATGGGAAAATTATTGCTTTTATTAAATCTCAACGCCCGAGGTGCCCCTCCTTTTAATCTTCCAAAGTGGGAAGAGCCCGTGGAGCGCTTCGGGGGCTGAAACACGGAGGCGTGGAGGGCAAGCGCGGCCCCCTCCTGCCACGGGGCACCACTGCTCCTCGGCACCATCTGCCACCCGCAAGCTACTCAGATTTCATGACTTGGCAGCTACTTTCTGGAGAACGAAAGGAGTGAACCCGTGCGTCAAGGGAAATGACTCACAGTGTTGCCGGCGATACGACGTCACCTTTCCAGTGAAAACTGGAATTTCGGAAAACGTGGGTCCACCGCGGAAAACCTCAGAGCTTCCCCGTTACGTGAAGACCTGAGACGGGGTGACACCAGCGACTGGGACCTTCCGGAGTTGGACAACGGGACGTGTCTTCCTGTGAAGCTCCGCGTGACCCAGAGAACCGGTATTTCCCAAACGACTGAGACATCACGTTGCAAAATCGCGCGAAGGTAGGAGATCCACCCGGTGCGTCGGGATGTGACAGAGGGGAAGGTCGCTGGGAGGGTTCCGGGTCCCAGTGGCCCGAGCTGTCAAGGAACCGCCTCGTGTCTGGCCGGCGGCAGTGCCGAAGGCGGCACCCACGGTTACCGGGAAAAAAACCCACGAGAAACGCTTTCCTTCCGGACGGCGGCCTGCGGGCTTCTGCCTCGCCGCGCACTCAACCGGAGCAGCATACTCGGAATTTGCCGGCATTGTAGACACGGCCGTGGGGGGCTGCGCGCCCCGCCCCGCGGGTCCGAGGACATTTGCTAAATTGTAAAGCGGTACCTCCGCTTCCTACCAAACGAGACAGGTCACTGGCCTGCGACCCCACGGCTGCCCTCGGGGCACTCCCCCCACAGAAAGGAACACTTCCGTGCACGCAGAGGCGCAGACCAACGCTCCGGAGGCCTCATTCCCAACAGCCCCCAACCGGAGAGCACGCGGATGCCCCGCGGGCGCGGGCAGGGGGAAGGGATGGGCCCGTCCGCGTACAGAGCACGCAGCCACGCCAAGCCCTGGGTGATCACGGGGGACTGGCGTCGGGGGGAGGTTGTGTGCCGGTGAGACCGGAGCCGGGCGCTGACCGGGGGTGGGGAGGGAGGCCGCGGCCGCCGTGACGGGGGCTCCAGGCTGCCCTGCAGCCGTCCTGGGTGCTCCCGGCGGCTCTGGATTCGGGCGCCCGCGTGTGGTCCGCTTGCATGACACTAAACGCACCCCCGCCCCCCGGAAGGGTGCACAGAGGCCTGGTGACATCAGAGCCGGGCGCATGGGCCGCGCCGAAGCCGCTTCCCTGGTTGTGACACGGGGCTGTCCGCGGTCAGGAGGCTGCCTTCGGGGGGAGCCCGGCTGAAGGGTCCAGGGGGTCGCTTCTTACAGCTGCACGGGAATTAGGATTATCTCAAAATAAAAAGGCTTATCGTTTGTGTTTATTTTGTTAAAGACAGAGACAAATCCGTGGATCTCACGCGGTCTCCGTGGAGAGTCCTCAGGGCCCCAGGGACAGCGGGGTGAGCACGGCCGAGTGGTTCTTGGCCAGTGACTGCGCCGGAGTGCACGGCCCCGTCACCCAACAGGAGACACTGAAGGCTTAGCCCTGGACGAGACCGGGCGAGCGGGTCAGGGGACGGCCAGGGGAGGGGACGGCGACTCAGGACCTGCTCCCCGCAGTCCAGGGCCACCTCTTCCACCTGCATCGCCACCACCCGGATCGGATCAGAAGGCCCGGCTCCGATCGGGGCACCAAGCTACGAGTTACACTGGCCAGCGCCGGTCCAGAGCCTTGTCACCGCTGTCGAGGGCACGTGCCGTTGCCGAGAGGGGCAGTTCACACTCACCATCCTCTTTGATTCACAAATTTTAATCTCTTCTAAGAGTGTGGCTGGGCTTGGCAGTTAGGGGAAGCTCCCCAAGTGCACATAGGTCTGCCCAGCCGTAGGCACGTACGCGCCAATTTTACACCTTTGCCAAACCCCTCAATTCCAGGGGATACGCGATTCCTATTAAAATCAAACAAAATCAGAGCACGTGTCAAGGGGCTTTCTGATCCACTTCTTAGGTCCGCTCAGCGGGGCAGCGTGTGCCCTGACGGGCGTGAGGCAGCCCCATGCCCACCTCTCTGACGGGGCGGACACCAGGCCCCGCCACCCAGCCCCGCAGCCCGGGCCGTGGACCGCGCTCCGCGATGCCAGGGGAGCCACGCGCTTGCTGGCCCCCCTCCCTGGTGACTGACGGATCCCGGCCGGGCCTCGGTGTCCTCACCTGCAGCAGGTGTGACGTGCTTGGCACCAGGTCTGGTGAACGGTAGGTTCCCAGAAAGCTGGTAGCTCCGCCCCCCTCGGCCCCTGCAGGATTTTTAGAATTTTCACAGTAAACTTGCTCGCTGGCCCACGTCAAACAGCTCGTGTGCTTTCCTGCGAACTTCGAGACACCGTGTTCCACGAGCGCCCATGAGCTTCTCCAGGGCTGGCTACAGGACTTCCGCGACGGGGACAAGCATCTGGCTGGGCTGTCTGAGGCCCCCTGAGACCTCGTCGGGTCCTGTGCCAGCTGAGTGGCCCAGGGCGGCTGAGGATGCCCAAGGAACACGACCTACACCCCGGCCCTCGGCCTCCTCCTGCCCAGCCTGCCCCTGAGAGGCGTCAGGGGGGTGTCTCTCTGCCTTTCCTCTTGGGTCCCAAATTCAGGAAATCCCACTCAGAGCCACACAGGCCTGGGCAGGGGTAGAGGGAGCTGCCCAAAGCCCAGCGACAGTCCCCCCGTGCTTGGGAGGTTCCCAATGGGCCCACGGGTCCTGCGCTGCTCCCCAGCGGCCTCTCAGGGCTGCTTCTGTCTGTGGGGAGGCTGTTCGCCCCCAGCCCAGCTGCAGAGCCGCCCCGAGCACCCCGCAGCGCCGAGGGCTGTCTCCATGCTTCTGGCAACCGGACAGTCACCCCCTCGGCTCTGGTCACGGGGACCCTCTGGTTCTCCTACTGGAGGAAGGTGGAGGGAAGGGGATGCTGCACCCCCACCTCCGGGGAGGGAGGAGGGTGCAAAGAAGAAAGTATTGCCGGATCAAAAATAAACACATAAATGCACTCTGCACACCAGACAGGAAGTGTGCAAGCGTTTGTCAAATGCAAGATACTATATACATCTCCGGAGGAGTCTGCAGATGGCCAATAAGCACATGAAAGAGGCTCAACATCATTAGCCATCAGGGAGATGCAAATCACAGCCGCGATGAGCCCCGATGAGCCCCGCTGCACAGGCACGAGGCTGGCTGTAATCAGAGGCGCACAATGCAGCCGCGAGGACGGGGACTGTCGCGGCCTCGCACCGCGGGTCGGGCAAGCCGGTGCAGCTGCTCTGCACAAGCGGAGAGTTAACCGCGGCGTTGCCGCATGACCCGGCAGTTCCACGCCGCGCTCGCGTGGGGGCCTGCAGACCCTTGCGGGGGGAAGGCCCACGGCGGCCAAGCAGCAGAAAGAACCCGCAGGTCCTCGGGACAGAGCGTGGATTGCGGTCTGCCCAGGACGGGGGGGTGGGGGGGGGGACGGCAGGGGGAGGGGGGGCGGCAGGGGGAGGGGGACGGGGTGATGGCGGCGACAGCAGGGGAGGCAGGCGACGAAATGCTCCAGGATCGGTGGTGCTGATGGCCTCCCGAAGTCACGAGTCGCGCACAGAGGACCGGAGGGTGATGACTCCCCACAGCGGCCAACAAGACACCGCTAGGCGGCGAGGGCCGCTCACCAGCCCCCTGGGCGAGGCTGCGGGGCCGGCTCGGCCTCTGGGTCCCCCAGGCGCCCAGGATTTCTGTCCTGGGATTTCGTGGGTCCTCCTGATCGTGCAGCTGGTCCTCCCTGCTCGGGGAGGGGGGTGCCGAGAGCAGCTGCCCCTGGGCCCCTGCCTTGTGGGGACAGGCAGTGTCCCAGGCACCAGGCAGACACTTGGCCACGGCTTCGCTGATGTTGAGGACACGCAGGGTTGTTCCCTAAGGCCACACCGCACGCCGGGTAGAGCCTCGTCCTCCAGGGTGGCCCCCACCTCATCCCTGCCGAGCCTGCATGGGGGGCAGGGGTGGGGGGAGATGGGTCCCGTCCCCTCCAGGGCTTGACCCCTCTGCCCCGGGCCTTGTATATGCACAGGAGGGGGAGCTTGGGGTGCCCGGAGTTTGAATTAGTGGGAGCGACGTGTCGAGGGGCCCAGAGCGGGAAGCTGAGGCGGTTGCCTGGCCGGCGGGTCAGAGCCCCGCGTGGGCCCTCCCCCAGCACGGCAGCTGTGCAGTGAGCGAGCCCCCAGATGAGGCTGCCGGCCACCCCGGTGACACCTGGCCCTCGCACACTCGGGCTCTGGTCCCCCGTGCCCACAGGGTCAGGGTCGGAGGCTGGAGGGTCTCCCCCGGGTGGACCACGATGGAACCAGGTGGCCCCCCGGTCTCAGGGACAAGAGGGCTCTCCACCAGCAGCTGCCCTGTGTGCTGCGGGCACGTCCGCGGTGACTGGCCCCGGGTCCCTGGGCCTGCAGCCGGAGGCCGGAAGTCTGCCCTGGAGAGATGCAGGGTCCCGGGCTCTGAGGGCTCTGCGGGGCTCCCCGGGGCTGGCCACCGTGCGGCACTTCTCTGGGAGCCCGGAGAGGTGAGAGCAAGAGTGCCCAGCCGGGGGGGGGGGGCTGGAGTCACAGCAGAAGAGCTTGCCAAGCCCTCAGGCTGCCCTCCATGTGCCCCCCCTGCCAGTGTACCCCCGGCCCGGTCCCCCCAGGGCCCCGAGTGTGGTGTCCAGAGCCTCACTCCCAAGCTGCACGTCTGTTCCTTCTCCTTCTGGCAGCTTCCTCTCCTGTGGAGACCATCCCGAGGTCCTCCCCCGCTCAGAGGCTGTTCCCAGCCCAGCCGGCTTCAAGGTCCCTGCAGGTCACTGCTTCTGGGGAGGAGACCGGGAACATTGGATCCACGCTGATGGCCGGCTCAGATAACAGCCCTGGCCGCCCGCTGGGGTCTGGAGCCTCCCACTGCTCCTGGAAACTTCCCTCCTCTGCCCCGGCCTCCCCGCCTCCTAACCAGGCCCAGCATCTGGATGCAAAACGTGTCGTGCGTCGCTGTGAGAGAGGACGCTTGTCTCCATCCCTGAGGCCAGGGTGGCTGGCTGGGCACCGGCCGGGACACCCTGGACCAGCAGCGAACTGCAGCCGGTTAGCAACGCAGCCGTCGCAAGCACTGACCTTCGTGGGCCCGGCTGGAGGGAGCCCGGGGCCCCGGGGCTGTCACCGGTTGGTCCCATTCCCCAGGGGAAAGGCTACGGGCATCGCTCCCCGCTGAGGAGTGGCAGGGGCGGCCCAGGACCCCGGCCACCTCTGCTCCATCCTGCGGGGTACACCCTCGGGGTCTGACCCTCATGCACACATCACAGGGAACGCGCAGTCCCCACAGGGCGGGAAGACGATTCTTTGCATCAGCAAAAATGTGTAAAGCAATATTGATTTTTTTTTTCAAATAATCTAAAAAATGACAGACGCTAAAAATGTTAACCAATAAGAGCAAATACAGTAAGATGGTTACTGCAGATCCACCCCCGGGCACACTGGGCCGAGCTCGGCGCCGCGGGAATGGCGTCGTGTGGTTTACTTACCGTTTTACATATTCGTAAAAGCATCCCCGGTACTCGTCTGAGCGTATTTCACGAATGTAGGAGATGTTACCTACCGCCCAGGTGTTTACATGCGTGTTCATTAAGCCCGGACACCCAGGTGCAGCTGCAGGCCAGGTACGAGGGGCCCAGATGCGGGTCTGAGGGAGCACAGCATGACCTCCCTGTGCTGGCCCAGCCTTGTCCAGCTTAGAGGGCCCAGTTTCGCCCGTGGGACGCTCACCAGCGGTGCAGCCGCGTTAGAGGAGGACGCCCGAGCTGAGCCCCTGCTCCCCCAGGTGTACAGAGACCCCGGACAGACGCCCCCAGCTCCCCCAGGGGGAACCCTCAAGTCAGCTCTTTAGGCAAAGGAAATCCTTTCACCCACACTCCTGTGGGTCACAAGCAGGCATTGTTACCCCGATCCCACTCAGGGGCACACAAGGGTCAGCCCTCGCGTCCCCCTCGGTAGCGCATCACTCATTTGTCTTGTTACTTCATAATCTTGAGAATCATAGTAGAGGCTTATGAGCTTCAATCCAGTCAGCGAGCCGTGAATGACCTACCCGGTCCCCACCGACAGGCATCCCATTTGCTTTCTGGGTGGTGCGACTCTGCAACTAACCTCTTCGTGCAGAGGCTTTTGTCCATTTTTGGACTTGTCTTCTAGAACGATTTCCCAGAAATGTCGCCGCGAGGTCAAACGGAGCAAACAAGTCTACGATTCGTGTTATGTGCTGCCAAACGCGTTCCCAAACGGCCTGCCCCGCTTTGGGGCACCCGGGAACCTGGGAGCGGGCAGGTGGCAGGTGGCCCCCCACCCGGTGGTGGCGGCCGACTGGCCAGAGAACCGGGGCGGCTCCAGGCCGGGGCATCCTGGAGAGGCTGCAGGTGTGGGGGGACGAGTCCAGCCGGCCCAGAGCGCCGAGGCTCGGGGACAGGGTGGCACGTCCTGGCTCGGCCGCGGGGCTGCCGGGAGGCGCCTGGCCTACATCTGATCCGCGGAGGTTTGATCGCGACAACCGGGAGCTCTGCCCCGGCCCAGCCCGCCCATTTGTCCCACGTGTCCGAGGCGTGAGTGCCCCGTGCGGGTGTCACCCAGGCTGTTTCTGTTACGCACACAGGCCTCCGCGGCCAAATGCGGGGCGGTTGGAGCGTCACATACAGAGCGATGGCGACTGGCTCTAACCCGCAGAACCACGCAGGGATCCGTGAGGAGGTGCCGCTACGGAAACCACGGAGGCCGTGAGCGGGCGAAGGAAAGCGCTGCCCCCCCCCCCCCGCCGGGCGGCGGAGTAAACGTGGGGGGGTGGTCACCACCCGGCGTGTAAATGACGGGGACCCCGAGCTCCAAGGGCCGCTGGTCGGGAGCTGCGGGGACTCTCAGACGGGGCCTCACAAGGGAGGCAGAGGACGAGGCCACCTAGCGGAGAAGCCGGGGGCCACGGCGGGCGGCCAGGGGCCTGCCCCACAGCCTCACCTGGGCGCACCCGCCGCCCGCCCTGGGCCCCCCTGCGAAACAGCTGCCCGCACTCTCCAGGGAGACGGGGGCGTGGGCAGCCGTTCCCGAGATGGCCAACCTGCAGACTGGCCACAGGGACAAACAGCGGGGCGCCCGGGAAACCGGAGGAGGAGTTTATGACGGCTGATGGCCCGTGAAGAATAGCTCTGTTCTTAAGGACGGGAGAGGATTGTCTCAGGATGGTGCAGTGAAGAGGTGGCAGGGTCTGGTCTTTGCTGCGATTCCGGGTGATGAGATGATGGGTCCCTAGCAGGGCCCCCTCCTGGCTCCTGCACCCCAGTGCAGGCTCCGTGACACCCCGGAAGTAGAGGGGAAGCAACACCACAAAGCCCAAGGTCTGTTCTGGTAGCTGGGTCCCGGGGTGTGGGGAGGAACTGGGGTCTGGAGAGGAGATGGGGCAGGTCCTGGCGGTGCGATGCGGGATGTGGGATGTGGGGTATGGGATGCAGGATGTGGGGTGCAGGATGTGGGATGTGGGGTACGGGATGAGGGATGTGGGGTGCGGGATGTGGGGTGTGGGATAAGGGGTACAGGATGTGGGATTTGGGGTGCGGGATGAGGGATGCGGAATGAGGGATGTGGGGGGGTGCAGGATGCGGGATGAGGGATTCAGGATGCAGGATGAGGGATATGGGGTGTGGGATGCAAGATGCAGGATATGGGATACAGGATGCAGGGTGTGGGATGAGGGGTGCGGGGTGCTGGGTGCAGGTGCGGATGGAGGAGCCTCTGGACCACAGTTCCCTGCCCGCAGCCACCACGAGGTCTTCAGCCTCCACGGGGTAGTTCGACGTGGGAATCGGCAGCCCGCTGGGGAAAGTCACGGAAAGAAGGCCCCAGCGCTTTAGATCCCAGAGCAGCAGAGCCCCTCCCGGGTGAGCGGCCAGCGCTGACCCCCTCTGGGCGCATTTCCGAGCCCGGGCAGGGGCTGCGGGGCTCGCCCTCGGCACAGGGACAGTCTGAGCAAAAGCCAGTGCGGGTATTTATAAGGGCGGCCCAGGAGCTGAGGCCAGCGGAGGCCCACCCGTGTAGCCGCGTTCTGGGCGGAGCGAGTCCGAGGTGGCGCTGCCGGGAGCGCGGGGACGGCCGCGGGCGGCCTGGTGGCTCCAGCTTTGCTGCGGGCGACTCCGGACCCCAGGCGGCCCCGCCGTCTGCTGCGCGGCGTGTCGGGGTGGGCCTGGGTGCAGGCCGGCGGGGAGGGCGTGGATGCGGAAGGCAGACGGCCTCCCCAGGGCCCGGCCTCCCCAGGGCCCGGCCTCCGCAGCCTTCCGGGGCTTGCACAGAGCGCCCCGCTCCTCTCCAGCTCGTTGCTTAAGTCGGTTCCTCCTTTCATGTCCCGTTGGTTCAGCTTCTCCGGAGAACCCAGACGAACACAGCCACCGTCCCTCAGACCCAGAAGCCCGCGAGGGAGAGAGCCCAAGGCCGCGCCCCAGTCCCGACCGGCTCGGTTCCTAACCGGGTGGCAGGGTTGTCCCCCTCTGCCCAGCACAGCCCCCGGGGGCGTCCTCCGTTCGCCAGCTTTAGACTCCCTTCTTTTTCTGCTCACGCCGTCTGACCTAGAATAACAACGTACGTGAATCAGACCCGGAACCTTGCACAGACAGACGCAGAGAGCGGGGCCCTCCTGAGAGGCCAGGCCCACGGGGACCCGATGTCCCAGGGCGGCAGAGGGTTACCTGCTGGGGTCTGGGGGCGCGGGGGGGGGGTTAGGCATGACCCGGCGTTCTGAAAGGGGGTCCCGGTGGCAGACATGGGGACAGGACTGCAGACAGGTCCGGGCGAGAACAGAGGAGCGGCCTGTGTCGGGAGGGACACACGGAGGCCCCGCTCGGTGACCTGCCACACGTGTGACGAGACCCAGGAGTACTGACCCCCAGGGTGAGCTCCATCCACAAGGCTGCCTTGCCCTGGCCCCTGCACCTGCCTCCCGGGACCGCGAGCGCCGCGGTGACCACCGTCAGGCCCGTCCTCCCGCCAGATGCCACAGAGAAACGGCAAAAGGAGGCTTCGCACCGAGAAAGTGAATGCCTGCAACTACTTAACATTTTATTATGAAAGTGCACTTAGAGCCATTTGCATAGTTTTGACTTTTCATTGCTCAAAAATAGGCGAGGATAACTACCAACAGTTGCTATAGATATGCTCTTACCAGTACTAGACTTTATTTTTAAAAATAATTGGCTTTATTGTGCTAGAAATAGTCACTGTACGTATCACGTGCATTTAAAGTTGGCTTGCTTTGACGTCCATGCACCCGATAAATACGATTAATTCCATTTTTCATGATGAACTAGGTAAATTTGTTAGGCAAAGAGTTGGATGAATGTCTCACGTTGCATCGTCCAGTGCTCTTGCCATGCGGCCCCCGGCGCACCTGGCGGTGCTGAGGGGCTGGGTCTGCACCGCCTGCTGCCCTGCGAGTGTGGTTTGGGGTCCCAGGCCTGCAGGGAGCGTGGCGAGACCCTCCTCGAGGGCCACTCGAGCTCGGCATCCGACCAAGGCGGTGCATCTTGCACAGAAAGGGTCTCTGACCTGCTCATCGCCCTCGTGGCACCTGGAAGAGCCTCCAGATCCTTGCACCAGAAGTCAGTCCTAGAGGTCTATGCGGCCCTGCGGAAACAGGGGTGTGCGGCTCTGCCTGCCGTGGGGCTCAGGGTCCTGCAGACCCCGGCAGACCGGAGACACTGGGCCGACAGGAGGCCGGGCAGGTTGAGAACGAATGGAACGAACGGAACGGGCAATGGGCAGGCCAAGCAGTGGCGACGGGAGTCGTGCTGCATCATCCCGAGGACCTTCCCCCTCGGGGAGCAGTGATCGTGGGGGCAGGGAGCAGGATCGCCACCTCCACGCCTGGATGTGGCTCTGGAAAGAGCAGCCCAGGGCCCAGCTCCAGGGCTGTGGGCAGCACTGAGTCGGTGCATGTGGGGGGCAGAGGAAGATGTGTGGGGACAGTGACGCCCCAGGTCCCTGAGCTGTGCAGGACCAGAGCAGGTGGACAGCTGGGGACGGGAGCAGGCCGTACGGTGGGGCAGGCTCCCCCTCCCTCCCCTCCCGCCCCCCCGCCCTCCCCCTCTGCACTGACCTCATGGGCGGGCACTACTTTATTGGCCAAGAACATCCGAAATTTTCTTTCTGTTTTCTGCGGCTGCGGGGTGAGTGCACGCGTGTGGAAGTGACCCCACGTGTGACGGCGGGTGTGTGTGCACGTGGCCCAGACCCTCGGGTCTTCCCTCCATCCACCTTCCCCGCTTGTCCACTTGTCCCCCGCCTGCCCGAGGCCAGCCCGGCAGGGCCCCCCGACCTCCCCACTGCCCCCAGCGGGTCCCAGCTTGGAGGCGGAAGCAGCCCTGCCCCTCGCCCCCCGGCCCGGGGACTGACCCGCACCCGCTGCCTCCAGAGAGGGACCCCGTGACCCGGCCACCCCGCCGGACCCTTTCTCTGGAGTTTCCCCTGGATCGCAGCTTCTGGGAGAGGGGCTCCCCGACTCCAGGCCGAGGTCTCCCCGAGAACGAATTCCCGCTTCGTCCCGTGCAACCCCCGACTCGGAGCATCTTCGTCCTGCACAAACCCCAAGCCCAGAAAACACGTTCTCGGAACCAGACCCAGTTGGGAGGGGCCTCTTGACTGGTTTCCTGGGATGAATACCTGGGTGTTGCCTTTGATGAAAGAACATCTTGAGAATTAATCGGGGATCGCCGTGCCTCTGGCCTTCCTCTGGCAGCAGGAAGGCGCTCATCCCGTGCTGGGCGGCCTGGCTGTGAGGGCCGGGGCCGGGCCTCTCCCCTGCCTGCTTCGTCCCGGGTGAGCCCAGGTGCCTGCAGCTCAGGCCTCCCCACGCCCTGGCCCAACCACACGCTCCTCGGCACGGGTCGGCAAAATGAATGAGTGAATGAATGAATGAGCAAAGGGAGCTCAGGAGCTGGCGCCTGGTTACGCGGCTCCATGGTGTGGCGGGGCAGGGGCCTCACCCCTGCAGGCGCTGGGACTCCTCACCGTCCTGAAAGCCACTGAGCTGGTGTAGAAACAGTAACACCCCCCTACGTGTTAACATAGGTAATACACTTTGAGACTAAAATAGCATATTTCCCCCCAAAAAAGAGACGGCGCCGTCTGACGTCTTTGCGGCTCTTTCCCACGCCTGCAGGCACAGGACGGGCCGCGTGCCTCCCACGTGCGCCTGCACCCGACCTGCTGCACCGCGCCGTTCAGCTGGGGCTGCACGCGAGACTTGGCCCCGCCCGCACGGCCCGCGGCGAGAAGCGGGGAGCGAGCTCACGGCTCCTCGGGGGATCGTGGACGTGCTGCTGTGACTCCGCGCCCGAACCCGACAGCGACGGTTGCTCAAAGCTGCTGGGCACGTGGAGTCCGAAAACACGCCGGCGAGCTTCCGGTCCTCGGCCGCAGGGAAGCGCGTTGGTCTGTGCTGCGCTCTGCGTGGGGCTTTCACGGGGCGGGATCTAAGGTCACGGCGGGTTGTGGAAACTGCCTCTTCACCGAGTCACGCAAATTTTCGGGGCGTTGCCGCGTCTCCTTGGACTATATTCCGGATAGCACCTTCGTTAATGTCGACCTGCACTCACCTGAAGAGTATCGGGGGCCGTCGGGCTCGTGGTGGGGACACGCGCTTTCCAAAAGTCTGATTTTCCTTTGAATTGTGGGCGGTGAACACTGCCAGGAGGTTGCCGTCAGCAACAGGCTCCCTTCCTTCACCTTTGAGACGACATCCGCCGACACCAAAGTCTGAACAACACCCCCCCCACCCGGCGTGTGTCGGTTGTGCTTTCGTGTGAAAACTGCGCCCATTGACATCACGCACGTTCGAGGCAGTGAGTGCTTCTCTCCGGGCAATCAGCGCCCTCCGCGTGCGGCCTGGGAGCTGTGTGGCCTCCCCGTTTTGTCCCATAGACTGTTACAAGGGTCAGGACTTAACGCAAATGAGATTTTTGTTTTAGTTTTAGTTTTTCAGAGAAAGAGAGAGGGTGGGGAGGGGCAGAAGGAGAGAGAGAACCTCAAGCAGGCTCCCTGCTGAGCGCAGAGCCTGATGCAGGGGCTCAGTCCTGCGACCCTGAGGTCATGACTGAGCCGGAACTGTGATTCGGATGCTCAACCGACTGAGCCACCTAGGCCCCCCCCACCAAGTAAGGATTTTTGTTGCTTATCAAGGATACTCTTAAGTAAGATTGACATTTTTTTAAGACCATGATGGCCACAAGGGACATCTGGGTGGCGCAGCAGTTGGGCGTCTGCCTTCGGTCCAGGGCGTGATCCTGGGGTCCCGGGATTGAGTCCCACATCGGGCTCCTTGCATGGAGCCTGCTTCTCCCTCTGCCTGTGTCTCTGCCTCTCTCTGTGTCTCTCATGAATAAATAAATAAAATCTTAAAAAAAAGAAAAAGACCACTATGGCCTGGAATCCAGGGCTGCTTGCTGCCCCTCCGGGCTCCCGCCTCGGCCCTCGGCTGACGCTGCCAGGACAGAAGGAGGGAGGACGTCTGGGGGCCATTGTGGCCACAGTTTTCCCGTGTGGGTCCTTGAAACGGGGTCCCCGACCTTGAGCATCTCTGCCGTGGAGTCAGCTCACAAGGCCCCACTGAGGGAACGTGGGTTTTTCAGAGCCAATGACTTTCGTCTCTTATTTTTCCATAAATGTTGGAAATGTCTGCTCCTGTCCTGTCCTGTGTCTTCGTGGGAATTCTCACGCGGAGACACGTAAACACACATCGCCGCCGCTGCTCACACGCAGGGAGCCCGCACACCGGGTCAGCCCCCGTCCCTCGCTCTGAGTCTCTACGAAGCCCCTCGGGTTCTAACCCACCTGTGTCCCCGAGCCCGGGGGCGGGTGTCACACCCAGGGTCCCAGTGGCCTGTGCACAGGCCCCACCCGGCCCTCCCCGGCCCTGGTCGCCTGCGTCCCCAGGTGAGGGTGCTGCTCCCTCAGTGAGGCGGGCAGGGTTTATCTCCCGTGGAAGCGACTGTTGTGTTCTTAGTAAATACCTGACAGTTTCATTTTGACGCATTCGCAAACGAAATGTTCCCAAACATGACGACTTCTCCTGAGAAGTGCTTGAAAATACGGGGATATTTTCACAGCGTCTTGTGCACAGCTGCTGAGCGTGAACGGGGGCCTCCCGTAGGTGGGCGGGTGGCCCCGGCGTGAAGTCCCCTGGGAACGGGGCCTCACCCACGGGCGGCCTGGGCTCCCGAGCCCTCTGCCCCAAAGACCACATGCAGGCGCACAGCACGCCGGGCCTTCCGCCGCGGGACCGAGCAGCCCACCCGGGGCCAGGGGTCTACACGGAGCATAGACCATGCTGTGCCCCTGAGTGTGGTGGGTGCCGAGAGGACCGTGGGCCCATGGTGGGGGCAGCGCCCTGGGGCTGAGCCAGCGCTGGCCTGGGCCCGAGCTGCAGGGCCCCAATGGGGGCCGGCTCCTTGCCCTGGCGGAGGGCCAGGCCCCGCAGGAGGGAAGCCCGGGATCCCGGGAATGACTGTCCCTCCATCCGCAGCGAATGAGGGAGAGGAGGCGTGCGCTGGCTCTCAGCCCTGTGTCCAGCGCGGCTGATGCAGCCCCGGCTCCGTGGTGGCTGTCCTGCCGCCCCCCCTGCGCCCCGCGTGGGTCCTGCCCTGCTCAAGGGGGAGGCGGGTTCCCTAGCATCCCGTCCAACAGCAGACGGCCAGCCGTCGGCGAGGCCCAGCGGACCCTCCCCGGGCGGACTGCAGCAGCTGCGGCCCACGGTCCAGCCGAGGGCAGGGTGTGCGCACAGACACCCGTGACCGGGTTTTCCTGGGCCGGGCGACCACCTCAACCCCACGGCTTCTTCTGGGGTGTGCTCCGGGATGAGTTGGTGAGATGTGGCCACGAAGGATGCGACACCGCTGCTGTGCGGGGCCGGGGCTCCTCACGCAGACTGGGTGCTGCCTCAGAGCCTACCTCCCTCCCTCCCAGGTGTCCAATGGCCCTGTGGGGAAGGGAGGGGGGCGGGACAGGGAGGAAAGGGTGGAGGGAGGGGGAGGGAGAGGGGAGGGAGGGGAGGGGGGTAGGGGAGGGAGAGGGAGGGGAGGGGGGAGGGAGGAGGGGAGGGAAGGGAGGGGTGGAGGGAGGGGGAGGGAGAGGGGAGGGAGGGGAGGGGGGTAGGGGAGGGGGAGGGAGGAGGGGAGGGAAGGGAGGGGTGGAGGGAGGGGGAGGGAGAGGGGAGGGAGGGGAGGGGGGTAGGAGAGGGAGAGGGAGGGGAGGGGGGAGGGGGAGGGGAGGGAGGGGAGGGGTGGAGACGGGAGGGGAAGGGGGGGAAGGAGGGAGAGACAGGAGGGGCGGGGCAAGGGGCAGGAGGCCAGGGAACCCAAGGGGGAGGCTTGGCTCTGTGCAACCCCCGTTGCTGGCCCCGCAGCGTGTGTCCCGGAGTGGCCCGGAGCTGGGGGAGCTCCCAGCGTCTCCATCAGAAATACGTGCGCAGCCCGAGCCGCCGTGGCTGCCGGGAAGCCAGCCCGTGTTTTTTTAATTTAAATTAATTAATTAATTAATTAATTTTTTAATAAATTTATTTTTTATTGGTGTTCAATTTATCAACATACAGAATAACACCCAGGGCTCATCCCGTGTTACACAGAGAGGTTAACAGTGACCCTGGTGGCCGGTGACCCTTGGGGCAGGTGCTGGGTCTTGACAACCTGGCAACAATACGGTTTTTTGTTTTTTGTTTTTTGTTTTTTTGTTTGTTTTTGTTTTTGTTTTTACACAAAGAGCCCCGCGCAGTAAGTGCCAATGCTGCTCTTGGGACACTCGAGCTATTTTTACTGAACCCAAAACAAAATAGAAGTTTTCTCTCTCCCGAACAAACGCCAGCGCTCTGTTTCCATGGACCCCGTGGGTGCGCACTCGTCTGTAACTCATTCTTCAGCGCCCGAACCCCCACCCGCACGCCAGCCTCGGGTCGGGGGCTGGACGGGGCCGGGGAAGGACCGAGGACCGGGGTCAGAGGGTCGGGCCCCCCGTGACAGCCCCGCTGACCGGCGCCCCGGGTGGGCCTCCTCGTCCGCACGTGCAGCTGCTGGACGGTCACGGCAAGAATCCGCGGGGACTGAGGCTGTTTCGCGGGTGGTAGTGGCGCGCGGCCCCGCACCCCAAGAGCCAGAGCAGGTGTCCCGTCGGCTAGTGACCGCGTGATGCGCACCTTTGCGGAAACGGATTTCCAACATTGACAAATTTCAAAAGGTCCGTAAATAAAATTCTTTGGATGTCCATCTTTTTTCTCGCACTCACGAATCTACCTCATGTCTTTCTTGGGTTCTTGCTGCAGCTCGTGCCCCCCACCCCGCCCCCGCCGGGATGTCAGGAGCCCCAAGGACCACGGACGCCCTGGGCGGCCTCCAGTGTGCGGCCACTGCTGGGCGGGGGCTTCCTGGGACGCAGGGAAGTAGGTGCTTGGGCCACCTGCCCCCCGGGGCTGCTGGCCTCCCGCCTCCCCTGCTTCTCCAAACAGGACGGTTAGTCATCAGCGGAAGCCTCGGAACCAGGGGGAGCCCAGGCCTCTGAGTTGAGGCCCTGGGGGCGCAGGCAGGGACCCCACCGCCGTGTGGCTTGGACCCCGCAGGCGTGCGGCTGAGCTTGCACGTGTGCAGGGCGCATCGGGTGCTCGGGCGGGAGCTGGAGACGGGGGCGGGGGAGCAGGCGGGCTCCCGGGGACCCAGGTGGCCTCCCCTGGCTGCAGCCTCAGCCCGGCTGGAGCACAGGCTCCTTGGGCCTCCTTCACAGACTTCTCTCCCTGCAGCGAGGGAGGGGAGGGAGGCGCGAGGTGAGGAAGGGCAGGAACCCACCGTGGGACAGGCTGCGGGAGCTCAGAGACAGCGCGTCACCAGCAGCGCAGTCCCTGCCTCCAGGAACGTGGGTCACCCCCGAAGAAACTGCCATGTCGGGCTCCCTGAGGCCCCCGCGGGGTCCTCCGTGCGGAGCCCCACCCCAGTCCTGTCTGCAGGGAGGACAGACCACCCCACACTCAACCACTCAGACCCAGCGGGTGCCCCGGGTGCTGAGGAGCACCCCAGGCTGGCGAGGCGGCCGGCATCACAGGCGGGCTCTCAGCATCGTCAGGCCACCCAGGCGAGGCCTGGGCTGGGGACAGCTGCCCCGTGCTCCAGGAGGGCCGTCGAGTCACCCGAGCGGGGCGACGCGTGGCCAGAGCCCGCCACATGCCTGCAGTGGAGAGGGAGAGCAAGGCTTGCTGGAGGTTCCCGGCCCTCGAACCGCTCATTTCCCAGGGAGCCAGCCTGGGATCAAAGCAACGTTTCTCCCAGAGCCGGCCTGGGGTGCTCGCTGCGCCCCAGCTACCCACCTCTAGCTGCCCAGGCAGAGCCAAGCCCCCGAGCACAGCACCCCGAACGGCAGAACCTAGAAGGACAGCAGGACCAAGCTCTCCGTGGCCATTGCCGGGATCCTCGTGTTGTCCTGGCGGCCGGCGGGAGGGTGGAGGGGCGGGTGAGGTGGGGTGGAACCCGGGGTTGGGGGGAATCCCAGCTCCATGCTGTCCGCTGCGCGATGCTGGGCCTCAGTCTCCCCATCTGTAAAGTGGGGTAATAAGGACGCTCATCAGTACTGAGCGAGCGTGTGATTGTGGTAAGTGCTCAGCCCAGGTCCTGACACCTGCTGTTTTAAAAATATGAGCTCCACGCAGACCCAGGAATCCCCTAATGAACAGCTCAGAATGAAGGAGGGCTCTCCGCTCTCCCTGGCTTCCCTCGAGTTCTGTGTGTGGTCAGGGGCTCATGCCAACGTGGTCAGAAGGGGACATGAGGTGACAGTCTTAGACGCCCCAGCAACGAGGGCCCCCTAGTACGTGGGGCAATATGTTCAAGCTGTGGCCTGAATATCTGTGTCGCCCCCCAAATACATGTGAAATCCTAACCCCAGGGTGATGGAAACAGGAGGTGGAGCTTTTGCAGGTGCATAGGTCATGAGGATGGGGCCCCCGTGATGGGACTGATGCCCTCATAAAAGATCCCACAGAGCTGCCTGGCCCTTCTGTCAGATGAGGACCCAGTGAGGACCTGGCACCTTGCAGCCCAGGACGGGGGGAGGGGGCGGGGGGGGTCTCAGCAGAGCCCAGGCAGGCTGGTGCCCTGATCCTGACCTTCCTGGACTCAGAACTGAGGGATAAATTTCTGTTGTTTATAAGCAGCTGGAGCCGACTGAGAGCTGAGTACCCCAGAGAAGGAGAAGACAAATAGAGCAGCAGAAGGAGAGAGATTTTTGGCAGCTGCCGTGATGGGTCAGTCCTTGGAAAAGGAGAAAAGGAGAGACTTTTAGGAATCTTTATGTAGGATATGCTATGTAAACCTTCTCTTGTGCCCTTTAAAAAAATGTGTAAAGATGCATTGTGTCCTAAGGTGTCGAGAGCAAGATCACGGGAGCTGGGTCACACTATGCAGAGACCGAGCCACATGGAGCCCCAGATCCATATGGGTTGCACTGACAATTATTATTCTTTGATAATAAGAAAATCAGAGATTTTTCATGGGGAGGACAGCAGCGGGGTTGGAGCTCCTGAGTCCATTCCTCTGAATGGGAGAATTTAACTCTGGTGCTTACCCTTTAGCCGACAGTAAGCGAAAGGCTTGGCTCAAGAGCTGAGCGAGCTTCCACCACCAGGTGGGAGAGCAAGAGTCTGTGACAGATAGTCCCACCTGCTTGCTGCCCTAGAAGCTCCTCAGCTCAGCAGAGCCTGGCCCACTGGCTCGGTGTAGACTGGGGAAACACCACAGACCAGCGCCAGAGCCCCGGGCTTCCAGAGGAGGCGGGCCGGGGGGGCTTCGAGGGGGGAAGCGTGAGTGGGGCCTCGGAAGTCAGGTGGAACAGAGATGAGAAGACACGAAGGCGGGACTGATGTCATCAGGTGGGGGGCGACAGCCATCCCAACACTGAAGGAGCCGTGCTCCAACCTGTTCATCATGGTAGGGATGACGCTTGGCGCCTTCCGCCCCTAAGGTTGATGCTTCGCTGCCTTTGGTCCCTAAGGTCATCAGTGAACCTTATATCAATATTAGTGAATTTAAACGCTTGACTTCTTTATTCCTAATGTGACACTGTTTTGATGCAAAGCTCAAAGTACCATAGGCCTAAGCCATGGTGATTATTAGAAGATCCGTGGCTCATCCCCAACATGGCCAGCTGGCTTCCTCGAGGCTAATCACATCAGCTCGGTTAGGGCCTCCCTCTGCTATCCCTACTCAGTGCTTTGAGTCTTTCAGAACACTGCCTCACACAGGCCTGCTTTGATCTGAGCCCACAGCAGCACAGGCTAAGGAATGAGGACCAGAGAGCAGTGGAGTTGCTGGTCCATAGCGTCCCAGTGAAGGGCACATGCAGAACTCAACCCCAAGACCCTGCTTCCTGGTCCAGGCCGAGGTGTCAGCAAACTAGGCTTCTCCTTCTTGCAAGGGGCTTCTGTGGATAGAGAAGCAGCAAAGGGTAGGTCCCTACCCTTGGAATGTTAGCAGCCTGTGGGAGAGACAAGATGCTAACAAGTGAACATTTAAACAGCCGTGAAGAGCCTTGTAACAGTCTGGCCTCCTGCTGGATGACACATGTTGGTACTTGCATCTGGCCCACAAACTATGTAGGCAGTCAGCTCATCACCTGCCTCTGTCAGGGGGGAAGAGGGGAAGGTATTGCAAGTAAGGGAGTGAGCAGGGAGGTAGGGGGCTGTGGATCCAACAGAGAGGGTGAGAGGCTAGGACAGAAGTGTGGGAAGTGAGGGCAGGAACAACTGGAGGCAGAGCCAGGGTCTCGGCCCAGTTGTGACTTTACTCAGTCTCAGGGTCAGGGCAGGAGACCTCTGGATGTTTACTGAGGAATTGCCAACCAGTGTTTTAGGGAACCCATCTGCTCCAAAGGAGCCTCTGCTGGGAGAGGAAGGGAGACTCAGGCAGCAAGTGCTCAGTCATGCTCGGACCTGAGCCTGGACCAGAGTGGGTGGGTATGGGGAGGGAAAGGGGTGTCAGCAAAATGGATGAGGTGAAACCCCCAGCATGACTGAGCAGTGAGGGCAAGATGAGGGCAGCACAGGGGCAGGCTAGGGCAAGATTGATATCAAGGCCCCAGGCAGAGACTCTGGGAGAAATGAAACAGAAAAGTAAAGATTGGTCACAGTCTGGGTGGACGGCAAGATGTCCAGATTTAGGGAGGAGGAGTGGTCAGCAGCTCAGCTCACCAGAGTCAGGAGGACAGAGCATGTTCTAAGGAAAACTGAATGCACTGCCAATGGGAAGAGTTCCAGGAAGCCCCCATAATGCCAAGAGTACCTGGATGGGGACCCATGGAAGTCCTAGGGAATGAAGAGAAATAGCCAGGTGTGACAGGACAAGGCCATTGATCAACCCCCCAAAATGTTTTGGTAAAAAAATAATAATAAAAGGATAGGAAGAAGGCAGATGCAAAAAATCAGGAAGAGAAGGAGCCAGTGAAGTGGAGGCCATGTGGACAAGGAGCTGGCACTCCAGCAGTGAGGGAAAAGTGAGTGAGACAGTGGGGCTGGAGGCTCAGTGGGGAAACACATCTAAGGTATACATGGATGGAGGTTGGGTAAGTCGGTAGGCAAAAGGGAGAAGGAGGGCAGAGCTAGTGTGGCCCGTCAGCTTTGTCCCTCCCTGGTCCCAAAGTCTGGGGCTTCATTTATCTGCCTTGAGTGAACATTGGATGTGGTTGCTCAGGAGAGGTATGATCCTGGGTGATATCTGGAGGGTCTTAGAGTTTGAAGGTGTCTGCCTCCATCATGTCAGTACCTGGGGCAACAGGTCTTCCCTTGTGGGAGACCCAGGGGGACTATCTCCTTAGTCACCAGACCTGAAAATAAAACTGGCCATCAAAGAAACCAGGAACAGTCCAACATGCAACTCAGAGTAGGTCCTCCCAAGAGATGTCGGAGACCAATCACAGAGGTCACTCTCCAAAATAGGTGGCTCGGCTCTAAAGTGTCCAATTGATGGCCACTGATGTCAAACCCATAGGTGGCAGGAGAAATGAGGCTGTATAAAGAGCCTGGAAGATAGGTAGATGATGTTGCAGATGTTGCAGGTAGATGAATGCAGCCCCTGGAATCACACCACCCGAAATTCCATAGCTAAGACCATATCTATGACCTACAGAGCTGTGACCATGAGCAGCTTCTCCACCCTCTGCCTCAGTTTCCTTACAAGAACATATAACCACAGGAGAAGAGTACACATGATAATCATGAAAAGCACTTAGAACAGTGCCTTTCATAAGAAGCCTGCAATAAATATCCTTTAATTAGTGTTATTTTTAGAAGAAACTGGCTGTTGGTGCAGCTGGGTGGAGAGAGATGGCGATCAATGACAGTCAGCAGAAGAGACAAACAGTGAGTTACCAAGTCTGAGATGCAGAAGATGCCCTATAAGCTGATCAGACCCTGTTGTCCACTCTGAACAGGAGACCCTGAGGTGCTCAGAGCAGAAGCAGGAATAAGCACCCAGGTGCAGTAAACAGGAGAGCTAGTTTTTAAAGATTGATCTCAGAGGACATTTAAACAAGGCTGCCCATTTCTCATAGTATTTTTCAGCAAGATGCTCATCAAAAGAAAGGGTCTCATTCCTATCTAAATACCAACCAAAACATGCACACATGTTCTTTATAGACATTCTCAGGAAAAATGCAGGAAACAAAGACTATTGTCATCAAAGGGCAAGGGGAACACATTTCCAAAGAAGTGTGTTAGGAAAATAAAAATATTTCAGGCCAAAAAATCTCCCTGATGTCAAGAGAATTTAAAACACAGTCTCTTGGAAACAAAAACCAAAGGAAGAGATACAAAGAATGATAGGTCACAAGAGATTAAAAATAAGCTCTTATTTTTAAGATACTAACTTTAACTGCTGGAGTTCAGACAAAGAAATAAAACATAAGTGTTTAAATATAGAGAAATCAAAGCCATAATAGAATTAGAACAAATAAGAGTACTTACTGATTTAAAAAAATGAAGAATATGAAAAAGCAGGATAAAATGGGGAAGAAAACATTAAAATGATGGGAGAGAAAATAACAGATCTGGAAGACAGACAGAAAGAGGGAGCACACACTCAAGCTGATGTTTCTGAAGAAGAGAACAGAAAAAAATAGAGCCAAAAGATTAGAGATTCAAAGATATAATAGAAGAAAGGAGAAATTAAAAGCATGAATCTGCTCATTGAAGGGGGTTCTATTCCCCAAGAAAATTTTAAACAGAACAGATTCCGGTAAGATGGGCAGGTTTCAAGAATAAAGAATCCTGTGAGCATCTAGAAAGAAACAAAATAAACGTGAATTAGCCGCCAGAGGATTCGCTCCAGATTTCCTCCATGTCTGTGGAGAATCCCCCCGGACAAATTGTTGCTCACATATAAATTATATAGACATCTTGAAACTAGCAACGACTTGGGGAATGGGGCCCCTGGGTTCGATGTGAGAAAACAACCTTGCATAAATCCATCAAAGATGAGGGAAAATATCAGTAAAACACTGGCGATGCCCCACAGCGAAGTACAGAGCTATCGCTGAACTTCTCTGTGAATTTTTCTTATAGATCAGACTTAATTTATAAATGTGCCAATGAAGAACTAAGCATCTAAAACTACAAAATCAGGAAACGGAGCGGGAAATGTAAAGCTGGTAGATCGAGCACTAGAAATTCCACACAATGGTATAATCATGAAAAGTTAAAAATATGGTATAACCTAAGGTGGGCGGTGGAGGAGAGGGGAGCAGGGTAAGAGAAGGGATACGGGAGCAAGTTCTGTGGGGTGGTTGGAAGAGATGAGATGCTAACCCTTGTCATCAAGAAATAGGAGCTTTACTATATTCCTAAAAGTCGTCAGCAACAATGAGACCATAACCAGGCAATAAACTATTAGAAATAACTATTGTTTCTATCTACTAGATAGAAACTATTAGAAATACCACCCACATAAGCACACGTGCCTGTGTGCAAAAACACACTCACGCAGCATGAATCATAGGGCTTATAGTAAACCAAGGCTCTTCCAAAAGATAAATAAGATGCGGAACTAGAAAAAAATACATGTGTCCTATCATTACACACGCACAGATACAACTTGCCCATTAGTGGAGAAGAATAAGATCCTGGCGTTAAAGCCCACACTTAACCAATTCACCGATACGACAGCTGCATCTAAACACAGGGACCCGGCAGGAAGAGAGGGAAGGATGGTGGGAAAAGCAACAATGACAAGAAAAGCAAAACCAAACAGGGCAATCTGCAGTGAGGATAGGTCAAATGTTTTCTGGGGCAGATAATGTAACATGAAAACGTTTACAGCAAAAACAGCCAGCCACGTGAGGATGACTACGCGTAGCCTTCAAAAACATGCCATCCCTCGGCGGTTTAGCGCCGCCTTCAGCCCAGGGCCTGATCCTGGAGACCCGAGATCGAGTCCCACGTTGGGCTCCCTGCATGGAGCCTGCTTCTCCCTCTGCCTGTGTCTCTGCCTCTCTCTCTAATAAATAAAATCTTAAAAAAAAAAAAAAAAAAACATGCCATCCTCTGAACGGTTCCAGAGAAGGTAGGTATCCAGACACTTTGTGCCAGGTCAGCGTAACGGTGGCTCCCAGGGCTAACAGAACACACAGAAGGAAAAACCTGAGCACAATCTCCTTCATAAATATTAATGTAAAAAATACAAACAGGTGGAATGGAACAGAGCATTAAGAACATACCGCATGACAGTCAGAGTTTATCTGAAGAATAGAGATTGATCAATATAAGGAAAGCTATTACACAATCCACCAACGAGCAGGTCACTGGAAAAAAAGCCAGGTGGCCAGCCAGTCAGATTTTTTGTGATTAGATTTTTTTTTAAATTTTAGACCATTGTAGACTCACATGCAATTGCAAGAAACAATACCAAGACTTCTTGTACGCTTTACTCAGTTTCCCCGATGGGAGCGTCCCGGGAGGCTGCAGCACCACACCACCAGCAGAATATTGACCGGTACAGGGCATTTCTGTCGCCTTGCGGTGCCTTTTATCATGACACCGTCCCCGCCCCCTGGAAATCGCTAACCCGTAGTCCAGTCCTGTAAACCTGTCATTTCAAGAATGTCATGTGAAGGTAATCATATACTACAAAGTTTCAGGGTAAGATTTTTTTTCACTCAGCACAATTCTCTGGGGATCCATCAAGTTGTCTGTGTCAGTTGTTGGTTCTCTTTTACCTCTGAGTATTTATTCTGCTCCTTTAGGACATCTGAATTGTTCCCAATTTTTGACTTTCAGGAATTACACTGCTATGAATATCTGTGTACAGTAAGCATGAGTTTTCACTCCTCCGAGAAAAATTCCCAAGGGAGCAGTTGCTGGACGATAGAGGAGGTGTGCGGTGAGCTTTACAGGAAAATGCCAAACTCTTTCCCAGAGCGGCTGTGCCATTTCACATCCTGCTGGTGGCGTGTGAGTGACGCAGTCTCTGCATCTCTGCTGGCGTTGGGTGCCGTCGCTTTCTTGGTTAGCCATCCTGCCCGTGGTGCATTAATAACGCATCACATTTGCATTTGCATTCCCCTTGTAGCTAAGGATGTGGAGCGTCTTTGCAGGTGTGCGTTTGCCATCTTTAGTGTCAAGTTTTTGCTCATTTTCTAACTAAATTGTTTATTTTTACTGTTGAGCTCTAAGAGTCCTTTATGTGCTCTCCATGCACATGTTTTGTCAGATAACGTGGTTTGCAGATATTCTCTCCCATTCAGTGGCTTGTCTTTTCACCCTCTTCAGAGAGCAGAAGCTTTTCGTTTTGATGAAGTTCAATTTATCAGATTTTTCTTTTTTTGCTTTTGGTGTCAAATCTAAGAATGGCTTATCTCGCCCTGGGGCCCGAGATTTTATCTCATGTTTTTCTGAAAGATCTGTAGTTTTATATTTAAGTCCATGATTCTATCTGAGGGTTTGTTTGCTTTTTTTTTTTTTTTTTTTTTTTAATAAGGTCTCTGGTTTAGGTTGAGGGAGTTTGGTTGATTGGGTTGGTTTAGTTGGATTAGTTAGATCCGTTGGGTTGGTTAGTTGATACAGTTTGGTTTGTTGGGTTGGTTGGGTTAGTTTGGGTTAGTTGGATTGGTTGCCTGGGTTAGTTTGGTTGGTTGCCTGGGTTGGTTTGGTTGGTTGTCTGGGTTGGTTTGGATGGTTGGTTGGGTTGGGTTAATTGGTTGGGTTGGGTCAGTTGGGTTGGTTTGGCTCATGTTTTGCCCATGGATGTCCAATTGCTCCAACACCATGTGTTGCAAAGACTACCCTTTTCATTTCAGTTGCCTTTGGACCTTTTCCAATAATCACTTTTGAACTTTTAAATTACAAATTCAACTCCTTCAGTGGTTTTATGATTAATCAGATTCTATATATCATCTTGATTGAGTCTTGGTAGTTTTTAGTTTTTGAAAAGTTGGTCCATCTTTTCTAAGTTGTCAAATTTATGAGAACAACGTTGTTTGCTCAGATCTCTTATCATCCCTATAGTACTGTAGGATCTATAGTGAACGCTTCTGGTATCATCCCTGATATATCATTCCTGATACTGGTGACTTGTGTCTTTTCTTCTTTAATCTTAGTCAATCTTGTTAGAGATCTATCAATTTTACTGATTTTTCCCCCCAAGACCAGCTTTTTGTTTCATTGATTTTTCTCAATTGCTTTCCTGTTTTCAGTTTCATCGATTTCTGCCCCTACTAGTTCTTTCTTCTGGTTGCTTTGGATTTATTTTACTTTCTTTTCTAGTTTCTTGAGGTAGAAACTCAGAATACTGATTTGAGATTTTCCCTCTCTTCTAAGATAAACATTTATAAACTTATAAAATCCTCTTTCAGCTATATCCCACGTGTTTTGCTTTGTCGCATGTTCATTTTCATTCAGTTCTATGTATTTGTTTTATTTCCTTTGAAACTTCATCTTTGACCCATGGATTATTTTGAAATGTCTGGTTTCATTTCTAAGTGTTCAGAGATTTTCCTGTTAATCTTTCTGTATCACTTCTAATTTGATTCCCTTTTCTCAGAAAAAACAACGTGCATGATTTTAATCTTAAATACTTCTTGAGGCTAAGGATAGGATCTATGTTGGTGAATGTTCCATGGTTGCTTAACAAAGTAATGTAGATTCTGCTGCTACTACCTACAGTTTTCTCTTTGTATCAACTGGAGACCAGTAGTTGATTGTGTTGTTCAGTTTTTCACCAACTTGCTGGTTTTCTGCCTAAGTTGTTTCTGCTGAAAGCAGGTACTGAAGAGCCCACCTGCAGTGGTGGCTGTGTCCACTTCTCGGTAAAGCTCTATCAGTTTTGGCCTCATGTATTTCAAGGCTCTGTTTGGTGCATATGCGTCGGGGATGGCTGTGTCTCCCTGCTGGGCCGATCCTTTTCTCCTGTGACATCTCTCTTTGTCTCTAGTCATCTCTGATATGAAGTCTGCTTTGTCTGACATTAGTAGAGCGGCCCTTGCTTTTTTCTTTATTAATGTCTGCATGGAGTATGTTTCCGTCCTCTCACTGTCAACCAACCTACACAGTTACATCTGAAGTGAGCTCCTTCTAGACACACTGTTATTGGATCCTGGTGTGTGTGTGTGTGTGTGTGTGTGTGTAATCCATTCTCACTCTTTGTCTTTTTTGCAGTGTATTTAGACCATTTACGTTTAGGGTCATGATTGATAAGTTAGGGCTAGAGTCTGCCTTTTCTGTCTGTGCACGCTTCTTCTATTTTCCTTTTCTAACCTCCCCATTGGTTATCGAACCATTTTTAGAATGCCATCTTGGTTTGTTCGTGGTGTTTTTGAGTGTGTCCCCTGTGTTCTTAGAGGTTGCTCCAGGTGTTATGATATACATACACAATTTGTACTCTCCCGGTACCGGGGTTTGCTATTTTGAGTGAAGTTTAGAAGTCTTGTTTCCTCTGAGATATCTTCCTCTCCTCCTTGTCTCAAGTGTTTCCTCAAAATACGGTGAGCACCACATCTAGCGATGCTATAATTTTTGCTTCCACCATCAAGTACATTTAAGAAACTCGTGAGAAAAAAGGGTTATCTATTAGATTCACCCCTATTTTATTGATTCTAGTGTTATTCCCTTTCTGAAACTTCTGGCCTTCTGTTATCATTTCCTTTTTGTTTAAAGAACTTCTTTTAACCATTCTTTGTAAGGGTAGATTTGCTAGCAGCAAATTTTCTTAGACAGTGGGAATGTGAGAATGTCTTTCTTCCCGCTTCATTCCAGAAGGGTGTTTTCAGCAGACACAGCATCAGAGACAGCTCTTTCCGTCCAGGACTTGAGAAATGGGTGCCGTTTGCTACCGGCTCTCATAATTTCTGACGAGAAGTCTACCATCACTCAAGCTATTTCCCTGCAGGTAGCATATAACCCTCCTGACCCTGGGCAGGGGAACCTGGGGGGGTTGCCTGCTTCTGAGATGCAGGGTGGGTAGGGCAAGGCCGGGATGGAAGGGCCAAGTCCCCCTTGCTCAGCTGCACCTGGAGGAGGCCCTGTGTGCACATGCTCACTTGGTGCTGGATTGGAGCAGGGCAGGGGTTCCCAAAACAGTTTGCTGCTACCGAGATGCTCTTTGGCCAGAGCAACACACTGCTCTCAAAGCCTTTTTTGGTCTGTGTCTGCTGTCAGTTTAGGGCTGGAGCCAACAAGGAAGCCCAAGGACTCCCTGTGAGTCCTTTCTCCTGAGTCCTGAGTGCCCTTGGCCGCCCACCTCCTTCCCCTACATTCCCTTCTTCCTGTGCCCGTGTGTTGTGTGCATCAGAGATTTTTGCTGTAAGGGAGGGAGGAATGAGGCTACTTCATGTGGGTGGAACAGGAGGTCTCTACTGCTTGGATTTTGAAAGCCACTCTATAAAATTCAATATCCATTCTGGCTTCAAGTGCTTAATAAAAATAAGAGAGATGCTTGGATAATTCCTTAGAAGCATCAGAATATTTATCTCAAAGAAAAAGCCAGAATCACTCTTAAGAGTAAGAGAAAAATAAATGCCCTCTTGAATGTTGAGAGCAAGCAAGGCTATCCCAAAGTACTGCATCACTTTTCTAGAAGTGCTTTCAACACAATAGAAAATGCGACTAAATGAGAAAAGAAACAGTGTCTGATTATTTACTTTCCACTTCCAAACTGTGCTGAAAATGTAATGGAAAATAGTGAGAAACTTTATGCAGCACAGTGCTGGTCCCAAAATTAATATATCCTGCTCTTACACAAATAATAACCTGTTAAAAAAAATAAGGAAAAAAAGACAAAAAAAAAAAAAAGGAAAACACCTGGGAACATATTTGACAAGAAATTTGCAAAACCGTATTAAGAAAAGCTTAACATCCTACTGAGGTACAAGAAAAAAAAAAGACTCAAATACATGGTGAGGTAGATCTTAATTTTGGGCAAGAACTCAATTTTCAGAAGGATTGGTGCATTAGTGACTTTCACAAACCTTAATGGGATCCTAATAAAATACCAGCAGGAACTTGACAAGCTAATTCTAGAGTTTATTTGGAAAAATAAACAGGATGACAGCCACAGAGGATCATGGAGCACAGGGCCAAGAAGGGTTAACTGCCCCTCCCACCGCCCAGGGGTAGCAGGTTCATCCTCCCGACATCACTAACCACCTGGACAAAGTGTGTGAAACGGTGCTGGTAGGTTAGGCAGGTGAGCACTCCCTGGGGGAAGAGGCCAAGGGGGTGATCCCGGCAGGACAGAGTGCAGAGGGGGACGCTGCACACAGAGAACATTCTGGAGAATATGCAAACATGCAGAGGCCCCCCCCCCCCCAAGCTGTGAGCTAAGAAACCACTAAGGCATGTGCACCTGCTGCACGGAGCGGGAGGGAGAGGGTTCCATTCCCACCAGCTGGGTGCAGCCCCTCCTCGTTCCTGGGCACCCAGTAGAATCCTGGCCACGGTTTGCCCGAGATTAGATGTTGCACAGACCCCACCCTGTCTCCCGGACCCAGACCTGAAGGACCAGACTTGCCTCACAGCTCACCTGCACCCCAGAAAAGAGCTCAGGAAAGGCCGTAATGGTCACACGACCCCAGTCATCTGGTAGTGCTCGTGGAATCATGCCCCCCAAGACAGGCATCCTTCGGTATGATCATTTTTAAGTTAAAAAAAATAGAGTATATGCTGCATTTCCATTACGGACATTTCCAGAAAACAAAGTGGATAGTGCAGGCACAGCAGAGGGCTCCCAAGGGGCACCAGGAAAATCCGGGCTTGATCCCGGTGACGGGTTTCAAGTGTGTGCACACGTGTGTGCACCTGCATGTGCCCAATGCGTCAAAGTGTACTCTTCAAACATGTGCATGTCTCTGCGGTAAAGCTGTTAACGTCGTCCCAGACGCGCGGCCCTCCCGGCCTGTTACAGAGCCGCGGGCCTGCAGGGCGGTGAGGAGACACCCGGCGGGACGGCAGCTTCCCTGTGCTCCGAGGCCCCTCGGCTGAGGGCGCAGAGCTGGGCACGGGCCTGAGAACGGGACCTGCCCCGCCGACATGCACACCCCCGCCACGCGCCACGCCGCCACCACTTGCATGACACACACAACACCTACGCACCACACGTGTGCACCACGCCACAGCACACTGCACACTCGTGCACACCACGTACTCCCCCCACGCGAACCGCCCGTCAGCACCCTTATCGTTGCCCAGCGGGCCTCGCCTTGCCTCCCAGACACAGGCCCCAGGACAGGGTGCAGGGCTCCCCCCACCCAGCAGGGCCAGGGCGCTGCCCGGGTGCTGGGGGAGGGAAGAGCCCGAGAGCGACACGGGGAGGATGGGGAGGACGGGGAGGACGGGGAGGATGGGAGGACGAGGGCTGTGGGCCTGCGGCTCCCAGGGCAGCGGCGGTGGGAGGTCGGGGCCACTTGGGCGGGTCGAGGCCCCCGGGCCACCTGTCCTGCGGGGGGACCCAGAGCCCTCTGCCACCTGCGCCCGGGCATTTCGATATCCCGACGATCCTTTTAAACAAACAAACAAAAATGAACGAGACTCGTATTTTACGTCGCAAACCCAGCTCCGGCGAGGGTCTGAAGTGCTTGTTTTCCTGCTTCTGTCGAGCGGGGAGGTGAGAGTACCCTCCTCTAATTGACTCCTCACTGGAGAGCCGTTAACCTCGGAACCGTCTACCCGGGGAGCCGCAGCATCTCTGGGATATCATAATTTGAAGGATGGGTGTATGTTAGATTAAAAATCTTTCTGAGTTTGCTATTACCCTCTCTAAACACGGGAAGGCCCTATATTGAGGATCTCAGATTTGGTATAATTAACTTTTAAGGGCTTGAACCTGTCTGGATGTGTAATTTCTTCCCAGAACATTTGGGAGCTATTATGTAGCCCATGATATCATTAACATAATTATTGTCAGCATTTCACGGTGCAGTTTCTTCCGCGGATCGCCGAAGTTGCATGCATAATCGTTTCTCTCCTCTGCTGGCCACTCTCTGTACCCTGTTCTGCAGAAACTGCACGGCTTCCTACCTCCTGCACACAGGGCCCGCTCTGGGGTGTGCAGGGCGCTCCGGCCACGCGGGACATCGGGCCCCACGCCCCCACCTCCGAGACATGGCGTGTCCACGATCCGCGCTCTGGCCGACGCTGCACCTCACGGCTGAGTTGCAAGGTCCCTTCCACCCCCCGCCTGCAGAAAGTCCTCCAGGGTCCCCACACCATGGTTCACACACGAAAGGAGGGCTAGAACACGGCCGCCCTGACCCCAGATTCCTGCACATTCCCAGCGGAGCATCAGGATGACGGTCGTGTCCGGCCTGCCAAGAGCCGGGTTAAAGCCCAAGGTCAAAGTTCTGCAGGGTCTGGTAGTCCGTCTCCAGGAAAGGGAAGGGCCCTGTTGGCCGGGAAGGGCTGGACCCAGCTCCCACTTCCTCGGGGTCGTGGTTGGTGCCCAGACCACGAGCTCCTGAAACATGCACCACGCTCCACGGTCATGTTGGGAATCAGAGGAATGCGCTTGCAAAACTGGCAAAGGGGACAGAGCTGGGGGCCTATTTGCCAGGTGTTGTGCTAGGAATCGAGCTTATGTTTGGCCCTATTTGTGGATAGAAAATAAAAATCAGGGCAGCTCGGGTGGCTCAGCGGTTTAGCGTCACCTTCGGCCCAAGGTCTGATCCTGGGGACCCGAGATCGAGTCCTGTGTCGGGCTCCCTGCATGGAGCCTGCTTCTCCCTCTGCTTGTGTCTCTGCCTCTCTCTCTCTCTGTGTCTCTCATGAATAAATAAATGAAATCTTTTTTAAAAAAAGAAAAGAAAAATCATGTGATTACTTGCCCTTTGGAACATTTTCTATGACCCACTAGTCTTTCTCCAATTTGCAGTTTTGGGGATTCCTCCCCAGCAAGAAGGAAAAGCTGCTGTTAAGTACCCTGGAGGGTGTATGGGAGCTTTGGGTGACAAACGTTTATAAGGTAAATGAGGGGCACACAGGAGGAAGATGGACCACGTGGACAAAGCATTGCAGCCCAGAGTGAAATCCAGGGCAACAGGTGCTATGGGTTTGCCACCAACATGCCCCATCCCCCATTTGCTGGCTTGGGGGCACCTGCCTGGACTCCTGGCTGCACCCAGGCCCTGGGCAGTGTCTGTCTGGGAGCTTACACAGTGGTCAGCCCATGACGGCCTGGGGTGGGATTACAGAGTCCCGACCCTGAGGACTCCCTCGGGTACAGTCACCCTCCAGACCCCCTTCAGGATCAACGCAGGCTGGGCCTCCACCTGAACACCCCGCTTGCCCCCCACTCCCTGCCCTGCCCCACAAGTTACGGGCTTCTCTAGAGAGCACTTGCTTCGTAAACCCCATGCTCACATGCTGCATCTCAGGGTCTGCTTCTACAGATCTCAGCCTGGGTGTCCTGAAGCCTGCAGGGAACTTCCAGAACCGGGCACGAAGCCCAGAGTGGAGCAGCGGGAGAGGAGGTGCCCGTGACTCTCCATTTCCTGGAACGGGTCTGGGCCCAGTTACATTCTGAAGTGGGCGTTGTAAGTGGGGACGTGGCGCTGTGACCAGTTGGAAGCCCGGCACCTGGAGTCTGCGGCCCAGGCCTCCCCTAAGGCCTCTGCTCCCAGGACCCGGTCACCCGGTGTCACCAGCCTCATGCTGCTCGGCTGCACTTTGACCCGCAGCCCCCGAGAGGATAGAAGACCACAGTGAAAGTAGACATACCTGGTGCGTAAGGCATTGCAAAATAACAAATTACGACATTTCAGGTGACTACCCTGAGGAGAATGTTTCGGGCTGTATAATTAGGTCTGCAATTTGAGGGAGAGGGAATGGGCCGTGGGTGGGGCATTGGGCGCTCTGCTCGCAGGAGTGGTGCCCCCAGGTGCCAGGCTCCCGCGGGCCGTGCCGCAGAGGGCGGGATAGCCTAGCTGCATAGCCTAGCTGCTGCATAGCCAGCCCCCCGTCCCCCGTCCCTCGACAGGCAGCGGCTCGGCCACATCACGTGGTGCGGTGGTGGGAGCTCGAGCTGCGCCGGGGGCGCTCCCCCTGCGTGCCGGGTTCTCCGCACCTGTGCCAGGCCGAGGGTCTTTTCTTGATGGGGCCTGGGGGTGCACACCTGAGCGCAGAACCATTGTTGCAACTTGGGCAGGGGCCCCCCTCTCTACTGATGGGACAGCCGGGCAAGGGCGCCAACACCTGCCCATGCCCCGTGCCTCGCTGCGTGTCCCGGCGGCCACAGAGGCAGCGTGACCTGTCAACGCTTCTTCCTGCTTATATTTCAGGTCGTTCGGAGTGGCTTGGCCAGCAATCCAGGCAGACAAACAACTCCTCATTTAGCTTTCCCACCCTCTCTCCGTGGAGAAAACATTTCGGTTTCCTCTGGGTTGAGCACATTCTAGCGACAGCCTTTCCCACCAGACATCCAGCAGTTTTTTCCCAAGGCCCGACACTGCTGAGACAGAGGCTCTGAACCGTCCCACTTGCAGTCACTGGTTGGCTGTTGGCTCCTTTGTTTAATGTCCTTAATTTCTGGCTCTACTTCTTTTGTCTTCTTGTTATACCTTGTAATCATGTCTGATTATAGCTCTCGTACCAACTTTTTATATAAGCTCGTCTCTAATGTTTACAGGCAATCTGGTTACTTCCATTGCTTAAAAGATGTCATTGCCTCATCCGGCTGCTGGAGGCCCCTCCAGCTCGTGTTCTGGGCATTTAATTTCCAGGAAGGAGGGTGTGGGGCCCCCTGGGATCCCTGAGGGGACAGAGCCATGTTCTTCCTGTCAGCCCTTGTCCTCATCCATTTGGACTTGCTGGGGTCGGCGGCAGAGAAGAGAGCATCCATCTGGGCCCACGAGAGCTGTGAAGCCAGAGCCAGGAGAGCAAGCGGTATCGACCCCGGTCACCCTGCCCCTTACCAGGGCTACCACCTGTCTGCCCCTCCCTGAGCACCCAGATTTCCCTTGAAGGGTCTCGGGCTTCATTTCCACCCCCTAGAAGTGGCGTGTGTTGGGAGCATCCCCCTCTCCCACAGGCTGCAGAGATGCAGCAGGAGGCAGCTCACTGGGCAGGTCCTGAGTGGGTCACTCCTATCTCCCAGGCAATGTCCTAAGCCCTAACTCTCAGGCCATTCTTCCCCAAGCCCACAGAGACGACAGCACTTTTGTACACATTGTGCAGAGAGGAAAATAAGGCTTCGGAGATGTAGCTGGGGGGCGGGTGTTGGTGCTGCGAGGAGAGAGACAGGCTGTAGGACGCCGTGGACCGTGGCTGCGTTCCCTTATCGCTGGGGCCGTGCATCAGTGACCAACTGTGGCCTAGCATATTGCTTGAAAACCGAGCAGGTTGAAACAGCAAATACTTATTACCTCACAGAGTTTCCGAGGGTCGGAAGTCTGGGAGCTGCTGAGCTGGGTGGTTCTGGGTCAGAGGCTCTCATGGGGTTTCAATCAGGCTGCCAGCTGGAGCCGCGGTCTCATCCGAAGGCTCAGCCAAGCCTGATGCTCCCACTGCTGAGCTCATGCACACGGTCGTCCACAGGGGGGCTCGCTGCCTTGTCCTGCCGGCTTCCCCCGAGCAACAGATCCAAGGAGGTGAGAGAGAACGGAATCGGAACGGAAGCCCCAGTGCCTTAACATCTGACCTTAGAAGTGACGTGCCACCACAGCCAGGCACTTGGACCCACCCTGGTACACGGAGGAGGTGGCTGTGGGGGAGGGGGCAGGCACGCAGGGGGCCCTGGGGGAGGCAGACAGCCACAGGCCACCTCCTGCTCGGTTTGGAAAGGGTGGGAATCCCCGAATTCAAAGTATAGCTAAAGATGATCACGTACGGGGCATCGCATCACCTCGCCTGTGGCACGGGCATGGGTCATGCTGACTGCTCGTCCCCCCAGCGAAGTGAAGTGGGCCTCGCATTCTACGAGAAGGGCCAGTGTGGTCCAGTGACTCGCCCCCCAGGGAGCCCCGCCTGGCTCAGGATTCTCCGTGACAATAGCAGGCACCTCCCCATCAGGCAGGCTGTAAACTGGAGGATTCGGCCCCAGCCCAGGTGGGAGGCTGCGCTGGGTGGGGCCTGAGTGGTGACCATGCTCCAGGCCTCCGCATCCTCCTGGCTTCACATGTGGGCTGAGGTCTCGGCGCAGGCATGGGAGTTGCTGTGCCTGAGAAAGGGAAGGACCAGGGTCCCACGCCAGAGGAAGTACGCCCAGCCTTGGTGGGATCCCCAAAGAGAAGCTCCCATCCCAGACCCCAGGAGCACGTGGCTTCAGGGGCTGACTGGTTCCCAGGAAGGCCCCTGGGTGAGGAAGAGGGCTGCTGCCACCGGCATCCCCGGAATTACAGAGCCGTGGGTGTTTGTGGGCAGGGATCTCCCCGTCAGGCTGCCCAGCCCTCCACCAACAGATAAAGAGGCCGTGCTCCAGAAGTTTAAGGAGATGCTCTGGCCCCATGAACGGTGAGGACAGATCTTCGTGAAGACCAGGCAAAGGTAAGGGGGCCGTGGCTGACCTCACGCCCTTGCACGTGGCGTCCACTCATCCCCGGAGCCTCCAGGATGGGCACTGACATCGCCTGCATTCCATGATGTGGGAACTCAGTCTCAGAGGTGAGCAAATTGCCTTCAGCCTGCGCAGCCCTACACCACCCGCCCCCGGAGGGTTTTCCCACATCCCAGCTCCATCTCCCAGGCTGGCTCTCTCAGAGGAGAAATCTGCTCTGCCAATGTGACCAGTAGAGATTCTTTCCCTGGGTTTATTTTCTCTTGACCCACAGCTTCAATGAAGCGCATTTTGAAAATTGCCAGCTTGTTTCCACTGGATTCAAGGAAAGAGAGGCCCTGGGAGAGAGCGTTAGGGGGCCAGGAGGTCCCATCCATCGTGCGGGAGACTCACCTGCATCTTGGGTACCGAAGGCGTGGGGAGGTGAGGCCCACCTCGGCCGAGGCTGGGAGGGTCTTCACTGGCCTCCGGGACTGAGGACAAGGAGAGGACGGGCCTCTGAATCGGTTTGGACAAGCTGCAGGACAAGGGAGCACCAGGAGCGGGGGCCCGAGGGCCTTCCAGGCAGGAGTGGGCTCCCCAGGCTACACAGAGGATGGTCCACGACGGGGGCAAAGAAGAGGTTAGAAACTCCTTTAGATGTGAGCTCCTTGTTTCCATTCTCCCTCTGTGTCCTGACAACATCACGGTGCACACTGTACGAATCCACCAATTAAAATTAAGATGAAGCGTATTTTAAAACTATTTTCTATGGGACACTGGCGTGGCTCAGTGGTTGAGCATCTGTCTTCGGCTCAGGGCGTGACCCTGGAGTCCTGGGAGCCTGCTTCTCCCTCTGCCTGTGTCCCTGCCTCTCTCTCTGTGTCTCTTGTGAATAAAGAAATTAAAAAAAAAAATTAAAAACCCCATTTTTTTTAATAAAAATGCAACAGTTTGGAGATCATTTTAGGACCAATCCTGGCCCAGAAGGAGACTGTCATATCTGGCTCTTTATTTCCATTTTAGAGGTGCTCTGAAGTTACATTCAGGACAAAGGAAAGCAGCTGGGAAGGTCCAAGAGCAGGACACAAACATTTAAACACTGTCCGGCGGCCGGGCACACTGCCAGGTGCACCCATCTGTCTGCTCACTGACAAAGTAGGTAGTATCATTGCCTCTATTCCGCCCATCAGAAAACTGAGTAACTCCTTCAAGAGACATGGGCTCAGTGCTACTAGGGGTGCTGGGTACTTCTAGGGAGTGCTGGGTGCTGCTGGGCATTCTGGGTGCTGCTGCTAAGGGTGCTTGGGTTCTGGGTGCTATTGGAGGGGGTCTGATCACTGGGATCACTCCCAGCACTCAGCTGCACTGAGCAGCTCCCTGAGAGGGATGCTGGGTACTTTGAGGGAGTGCTGGAAGGTTCTGGGTGCTGCTGGAGGATTCTGGGTGCTGCTCAGAGTGGTGCCAGGTGCTGCTGAGCAGTTCTGGGTGCTGCTGAGAGGTAATGCATGCTCCTGGGAGTTCTAGGTGGCATTAGGGATTCTGGGTGCTACTGAAGAGTTCTAAGAAGGGTTCTGGCTACTTCTAGGGAGTGCTAGGTGCTGCTGGAGGTTCTAGGTGTTGCTGGGGGGTTCTGGGTGCTGCTGGAGGGTTCTGGGTGCTGCTGGGGAGTTCTAGGTACTCCTGGAAGGTACTAAGTACTGCTAAGAGGGATGCTGGGTACTTCTAGGGGGTGCTGGGTGCTGCTGGGGGGTTATGGATGCTGCTGGAGGATTCTAGGTGCTGTTGATAGGGGTTCTGGGTACTTCTAGGGAGTGCTGGGTGCTGCTGGGGGGTGCTGGGTGCTGATGGGGGTGCTGGGTGCTGCTGGAGGGTATGGATCCTGCTGGGGGCTTCTAGGTGCTGCTGGGGGTGCTGGGTGCTGCTGGGGGGTGCTGCATGCTGCCTGGCTCCGCGTGTCAGATTTTCTTAGTTTTCAGCCCCGAGGCCTTTGCCACTCCCTGGGGGAGCCACAGAAGGACCGCAGGAGGGAGGGAGGGCAGCACGGAAGGAGGGTCTGCTGGCCTCAGGACGGAGGGGATCAAGTGCAGCCCTCGCCGTCAGGTCCATTCCAGATGAAGCAAGGTGCACAGCACTGATTTCCTGTTCGACTGAAGCGAACCCTCACCTGGACGGCCTTTTATCTGGGGCCCCTACGGCACCCACAGGTGGGGTGAGGCCCCAAAGTCAGCGGCGGTGCCCCCCGTGTTCCCTCGGAGCCCCGTCCCACGGCCCCTGTGAACCCGACTGCTGCGGACGAGCTCGTGGGCCTCCGCCTCACCTGCTCTGTCCAGTTCAGCCCCTGCGGGAAGCGTCTCCACGTGGCCCAGATGGCGGGGATCACGGACAGACAGGTGTGGGGTGGAAACGCACAGCCCCTCAGTTCCTGGCTGGGGCACCTCTGGGTCCCAGGACTCGCCACGGGCTTCGGTCCTGTCGCCCCCTGGGCCTTGTGACCCCCCGGAGGGCTGCTGCCCGTGTCCCCGCACCCGCTGGAGGAGCCACCCACAGCTTTCCCCACTGGGCCCTCCGCGGGGCGCCCAGCTAGACCACGACCCCCCGCACAGGCAGCCGAGCGCACTCACAGGCACGTCACCTGGGGGCTGGAGGCCTCACAGGTGGGGCAGGGCCGTGCGCCCGCGGGCACGCATGAGGTGCCAAGCGAGAGCCCCATGACCCGGGCGGCGGGCTTGGCCGTGGGCTCCGCGTGGCTGCCTCCCACCGCTGTTCCCTCCCCGGCTCGCTGCTTCCCTGTTTCGCGGTCACCTGCCGTGACTCCCCCATCCCCCGCTCCCCTGAATGCTCTGCGGGGGACGCCGCAGGTGACAGGCCTGGTGCTCCTGGGGGTGGCCACTCGGGGTCTCCTGAAACAAATGATTCACAAACCTGGTACTTAGACGTCCTTGGCCTTGAACTATGGACGGACACTCGTGACCCAGCAGCGTCCTGAGCCCGCAGAGGGAGGATGCAACGTGCCCTGAGCCTCCCGCGCGGCCCCGAATCGGGTCCCCGTGCCACCGAGGTCGCGGCTCAGGTGGGATGGCAGCCCCTTACAAGTTTAATAGAGCAACTTTAAGGACGGAGGCGCTTCTCCAGGGGTCGCAGCCCGCCAGCCGAGGACGGCGCGCGGGGACACGAGGACGGCGCGGCCGTGGCGGTGATTGATGCTGCCCTCTGCGGTGCGCGGCGTTGTTGAGCTAATAGGAGAATTACAGCTCTCTGAGTCTCCATAACAGGTCTCATTAAACCTAAGCAAACATTTGGTACTTAGGAGCTCCGCATTACAAATCTAATTAAGACTCCATAAAATAAAATAACTCAAGTCTGCATTCAACCATTCCATTATCTCGCACGGTATATGATTGCTGCTTTATTAAACAACAACAAAGAGAGACAAGTTCCAAATGGATCTGTCCGTGTGTTTGGGAGCTGGCGAAACAATGGGGAGCTCAATCACGCCTCACAATGGGCCCCGTCTTCCCGGGGTTCTCAGCTGCTGTGAGCCTTGCGCTCACCACGCACATGCCACGGGCCGAGGCTGGATTCCGGGTGGGCGCTGGGCTGGGTGGGCTGGGCCGCGGGAATTCCCGGCCCCAAAGGGCTTCACGGATGGGGGAGCGGGGTCGCGTGTCCTGCAGGGAGCGCAGGGCGGGGGCCCCCGGGAGGACGCCCGAGCACGCTGGAGCGCCGGCGGCCTCCAAGCAGTCACAGGTCGTCCAGAGCGCTGGAGGCTCCTGAGCGCAAGGCCTTCCTGCCCTCCACGGGGACACGGGACGCGGGGCGGCTGCCGGGGCTCCTGCCCCCAGGGCCGGCCTGGCTCACCGCTGCCTCCCCGGCTCCAGGCACCGCTAGCGGGTATTCACTAGGTTCACAAAACAAAATGCGTGAAACCTGAAATCCACTTCACACACGTCTTCACCCGATCCGAGCTGCCCCCCTCTGGCTCTTGCCGATGGGGGCCCTGTAAGCGGAGGCCCATGGCTGGGTGCCCTGCAGTTCCCACGGGGAGTGCGGCCCCACATGCCGCTGGCTCCGGGCCCTGAAGCACCTGCAGAGGGGGGCCTCTCCTCGCCGGCCCCGCGGGGGACCCCAGCTCTCCTGGGGGGGGGGGTGGCTACACAGGTGGGCTGCGGGGAGAGAGCCGGCGGCGTTCTTTACCGTGAGGACGCACAACCAGGAGCACCGGTTCCCTCTCCCGGGCTCACGTTCCCGCCAGAGGACAGCGGGACAGGTTATGGTGCCTCCGCCAGGTGCCCTGAGGACAAGGCTTTACACCCACCTGCGCCCCCTCCCCGCCTCGGGAAGACGAAGGAGCTGTCGCGTAGAAACGGCGTTTTACAAATAAAAGTTTACATTTGGTGGGAAGTGCTTTTCTGTGAAAAAACAGAATGAAGCTTTAAATGGATAAACAATCGACCAGGAGCTGGGATGACAGGGGTTCTAACAGCCCGTGGGTAAGAGGCCCGGCCGGCCCCACCGGCAGCTCAACACAGAGCCACGTTCCCAGAGTTAGGGACTTGGTGGGATGAGCACTGGGTGCTACACTAATCTGTTGACAAATTGAATGTAAGGTTTTAAAAAAATGTAAAAAAAGTAATAAATAAAAACTCACAATTGAGCAAAAATAAATAAATAAAATAAAATAAAATAAAATAAAATAAAATAAAATAAAATAAAATAAGGCAGCGAGCACACGGTTTGGTACAGAAAACATCTGCTGACGCCGTGTGGCTGCCTGCGTCGGCCCAGGGGTTCCCTCGTCTGAAAACACAAGGTGAGTCCCGTTTTGAGGGGCTGTGGTTGAGATTAGCGAAGCGGCCAGATTTGCCATGGTTCTTTCTCAGTCGCAGCCGCCGGTGTCCACTCCGGCTGGTTTGAATAAGGTGTCACACTCGGGGAAGCCTGAAATGGAAGGACCCGTTGTACCAGCAGATCCCGGAGGAGGGAGGAGGGGGCCACAAGGGAGGAGCACCGGGGAGCAGGCTCAGTGGGAGACAGGGACCCCAGAGAGCCCGGGGACATGGGCGGCCAGTGCCTCCTCGGGGTCAGCGGGGAGGAAGAGGAAGCCCTGGGACGTCTCAGGGTGCACTGGAATGTCCCCCGGTCACGGTTAGGGGCTGGGGTGGAGAAGCAGGGAGGCCTTCCACCTTGGCGTGCCTGGCCACTTGGGCGGGGAGCTCACAGCACGTTGGTGGGGAGGGTCGAGGCAGCAGAAAAATATGAAGTCTCAAAAACATGCAATGCAGAAGGAAAATCTGAACTCTGAGCCGCTAGAAGAGGACAGACTTACCTGCCATTCACCGATGTATCCGCCAGATGTGCATTCAGTGCCCGTGGTGTTCCAGGAGGGATTGCAAACGCTGGGGGCACGGTACGGATAAAGTGAGCAAGATCCTTGGAAAGGATCGTAAATCAGGTGATGGCAAGCTGGGTAGGTAGATAGGCTGATAGGTAGGAAGGCAGGTAGTGATAGATGGATGAATGCATGCACATATACATAGCAGATAGGCAGGTGACGGGTAGAAGGATACGTACGTGCCACTTACAGCGTTGGTAGATGGATGGTAGGTGGTAGGCGATGGGCAGGTAGGTAGGTACATACACCTGCATAGATACGTGTATAGGTAGGCAGCAGATAAGAGCTGGATACACAGAGGGATGGCGGTGGGTGGATGATACGTACATGCCACATACGGAGTTGGTAGTCAGATGGTAGGCGGTAGGTGATGGGCAGGTGGATGACAGATCGGTCGATCGATAGACGCCTATAAGAGAGAAGGAGAAGCCGGGGAGAGATCTGTGAGGAAGCGGCAAGATCGGATAATGCAAATACCGTAGCTCTGCTTAGCTATCGTAGAAAAGATCCGGATAAAACCTCTGGCGAAACAACGGGTGCACCCAGGTCTGAGTGATGATGGGAACAGGGCACGCAAAGAGGAAACAGGAGCATCCTGGACGGGGGCCGAGTTAATGCAAAGACCCTGAGGTGGAGAGAAGCAACTTGTGTTCCTAACTCAATACGTAAGACGGCCTTTCCTGCCCAGACCGGCCGGGCCGCAGGGCCAGGGGACACGGAGGGGCCAGCGGACGGGCAGGACCTGAGAAGAGACCCCAGACCCATGGGAGATGTTCCCAGGAAAGTGTCACAGTTCCCGGCGGGGGGGTGGGGGGGACTGAACATCAGCCTGGGATCAAACCAAATCGTGTCCGTCTTTTACTGCTGTGGCAGTCTGCTCCGGGCGCCGCGGCACAGACACGCTCGTCTCTTCGTAACGTGGCTTCAAGGCCCGCTGGCTCAACGTGGACACAAGACAAGAAGCCCGGCCCTGAGCCGCCTGACCGGGGGCTTCGCCACCGCCGGCGCTCGCAGAAACCCAGCAGACAGTGCAGCCACTCGCCAGCTTGAGTCGTGATCGAGGGATTTTCAGACATTTCGGTAAATGTCACCATTTCCGAGTTAGTTTTCTGTGCCAGGAACGCCCAGTGCCAACATGGGCAGTTCCAAACAGCACAGCCATCTCGGCATTCTTGGGGTGTGCAGTCTCCTCGTGGAAGTGAGCACGAGTGCCCTCCTCACCCACCAGGACCCACCGCTGTGGATTTCCGCAGGTCACGTGAGGTGCGTCTGGAGGGCAGAGGCCGGAGCAGGATCTTGAGTTTTCACTCACTGATGGCCACTGGGGCCTCGGCCTGCCTCGCGGGGAAGGCAGCACGTAGGGCTGGGGACTGAATGGTGTGGATGTCCGTGAGTTGGACAAGCGTCCAAGCAAAGCGTTACGGCAATGCCAGTCTCCGTGGACTCCAGTTTCGGAGCTCTGGGGCTGCCCCACTTTGGTGGGAACTAGCCAAGAGTTGCGGGAAGCTTCCTGAACCCAAGAACGACGCACAACCTCCTGACTGGCACCCGGACTATGGCCCAACCACGTAATACCACTCGCCCTCCCCCAAAACCGTGTGCCACACCAGCCTTCATGTAGACTGCCCATCCCTGCTCTCTCCACCTGCACCCTCTAGGGCCACCCGTCATGGTCCTCTCAGGCCCCGTCTCCCGGGGGTTGCCCTCTGCCGTGCTGTCTTCCTCAATTTAAGAGCTTTAAGATGCAGACATCATCACGCAGTGAGCCGCGCAGAGCCCGCTCATACCGGAGCCCAGACCTCATCCTGGGCATGGCCACCGGGCTCCTAGAGCGGGCCCTGGCATGCTGGCTGGCTGTCCACCTCTCTATAAATATTGGCGGTTGACCCCGTTGTCCATCGCCGCAGCGCCTCCCAGAGAGCCTCCTTCACGGTGGTTCGCGTTGTCGGCTCCGTAGAAGACTCTGCGGTGGAAACCATAGCCCACTGGGGTCATTTCCTTGAACGTGGACAGGCTGGACAACAGGTCCTTCCTTCTACAAACCGCATGTTGGAAATTCAGAGATGAAGTTCGCTTGAGACTTTCTCTGCTTCTACTCCGTTGGAGCTGCAGATGCTTCCAGCTGGCGGAGCATGGCTTGAGGCTCATTCAGCGCGTCTGGGCTGCTGCAACAGGATGGCCCTGGCTGGCAAGCTAAATGGACATTTAGCTCTCTTCCTAGTTCTCGAGTCTCGGAAATCCACAATCAAGGGGCCAGCATGGTCGGGTCTGGGAGCCGATGCCTTCCACTGAGCCCTCACACGGTGCAAGGGACCTGGGATCTCTCCTCTCTGTGACACTAATCCCTCTCAGGGGGATCCACCCTCACGCCCCACCCCCCAGCACCAACACCATCATCACCACTCTGGGGACTAGGAGCCAACATATGAATTTGGGAGGACACACTCAGATTACAGCAGGGGCCATGTCGAGAATGTCATCTGGGGACGGTGAGGCCAGGGCGAGACTCTAGACCCAGTGTCCACTGTGTGTGGGTGTGGCTGGTCCCTGGTCTATGGGAACATGAAGACCGCCATCACACTAGCACCCCTTCCTGTTGGTCCCTGCACGTGACCCAGACAACCTTGGCCTTGTCCAACGTTCTGTGCCAGAAAGACAGAAAGTGAGGGAAGGGAAGCTCTGTGTTACATAGCAGGTCCTGGGGAAATAGCTCCAATGCCCAAAAGTGATTCACTTGGAGAATGGGTTAGCTTGCGCCCCAGCCATCGAGGTGTCCTGAGGAACTGTCCCTCTGTGATGTGAGGGGTCACACACTAATACTTGAGCTACGTGTCACTCTTGACCTGTTGTAGGACTGTGGTTTTGAAGCACAGCCAAGGAACAGTGAGCCGGAGGGTGGCAGGCTGGACCACCTGGCACCTCTACCCAGGCTGGGGATGCAGGGAGGGAGAAAGGGAGGACAGAGGCCACCTGCAGGGCCTCCTCCACCCCAGGCACAGGTGAACACACACATGCACACACATCCATCCTTGGGGGGCCAGGGGAGACCCAGGCATCAATGCAGTCCCAGGCTATTGCCCAACCCCACCAAGGACTGTGGCCAGTAACTTGGGAAGCCCTTGTACCCATTGGGGAGGGGGCAGGTGAGTTTTTCTTCACACACGGGGTCGGGGGCCGACAGCTACTGACACTTGCCTGTACTTTGATCCTTGGTTCTGGAGAAAAGCAAGGTGTCCTGAAATAACCGAATTCCTGTCTACCAGCCAGACAAAGCCATGGGAGACCCTGAGTGGGGGTGGAGGTGGGCCTGGCAGCCATCCTGGGGAAATGAGCCAATGTCCCACCTGAACACACACCCTCCTTCTCGTGCAAAGAATCTAGCACTGGGCACACTCTGGTCCTAGAGTGATATTCTTTGGGACCCTGTATTCCCATCATCAAAGTGAGCATAATAATGATAGTTCTCCAAATGCTTATTATAAGAAATGGGCAGACAATTTATATCCCAGAGCTGTGAAAACTATCAAGGACAAATAGCGGTTGTGGTTCACCCCAGAAATTCAATCAATGTTGAGAGGTCATTTATCAAAACATCGGGGAAAACAGCGTGCAGTTGGAGTTTGCCAGGTACCAAGTTCTGGGGAGAGTTAGAGGCATCAGCAGGAGAGTCTCTTCCCTCCAGGAGGTTCTGCACACACCAGAAGTTCTGCACACACCAGGAGAATCTTTACATCCTAGGAGGGTCTGCACACCCCAGAGGGAGGTTTGCACACCCCAGGAACGTCTCCACATACCAGTAGGTTCTGCACACATCCGGAAGATCTCCATACCCCCAAGAAGGTCTACATACACCAGGGGGGTCTGCCCACACCAGGCACTGGAATGGAAGAGACCTCAGAGGTCCTGGGTGTTCTTCACTCCTTGATTCAACAGAGATTGCTAAGTGCATCCACCTGTGTTTGGCAAACAGAACTGCTAAGACAGGAACCCCTCCCCAGGGATTGTCTCTGTCCCCTGAGGCTACTGTAACAAGTACCACGCACTGGGTGGCTCCAACAACAGAAATTTAGTTTGGTCAGTTCTGGAGGCCAGACGTTGGGGTGCTGACAGGGTTGGTTCCATCTGAAGGTGTCAGAATCTGCTCCAGGCGCCTCTCCTTGACTTGGAGACAGCCATCTTCTCCCAGTGTCCTCACTGCCTCTTCCCATAAGGACACCAGTCGTGTCGGATTGGAACCCATCCCAGTGTCCTTGCTTTAACTGGATTATCTTTGCAAATAATTATCCCCAAATAAGGTCACATTCTGAGGTGTTGGGGGTTAAGACACCAACATATGGATTGGGGGAGACACAATTCAGCCCATGACAGGGATGCCAAGTCAAGTGTGGAAGACAGAGCCAGGCAGAGGGAAGCCAGGAACTGCGGGGACTCAGAGCGGCTGAGGACAGGCTGGCATCCCCAGAGGAGATGGTCTTTGAGCTGATGGCAAAGAGAAGGTGGACATGGTTACTGGGAAGAAGTACCTGGCAGGGGGAAAGTGTGTGTGAGTCCCAGAGACACAAAATGGATGAAATACAGAGAATCAGCCATGTAGACAGGGGCGGAGGGGACCCAGCCCTCTCCCACCACACTCCCCTGCCTGCTCCAAACAAACTCTGACAACTCCTGGGATTCACATACCGTCCAGGCACTGAATGAACCAATACCCAGCAGGTAGGAGGTGGGAACAGATGCCAAGTATTTAAGGGTTGATATACAAGGTCTGGTTCAGAAATGTTTGGAGAGGGTGGTAAGAAAGAGGACCAAGAATGACTCTCATGTTGGAAAGATGTAGTGTGAGGTTCAGGAGGGAGTGAAAAAGGTGACCACAGTTGAGCCTGGTTGAAGGCATCTGGGGAGTCATATCAGGCCGACACAGAGCAAGGTCAGGCGCACAATGTAGAAAGTGTGTCACCAGCATTTAAAAGCCACTGAAAATCTGAGCTTGGTGAGAGCACCAGGAGATTTGTTTTGTCGTCCACTCATTCCTTGTTCACGCGGTTACTATTCAAAGAGAATCTGTTGCATAGAGAAGTTGGGGAGACCTTGCCAGCCCTCACATGGCATGGAGCTGATAGGAGAGCCTGGGTTTGACAATGGCCCTTGAAAGGTGTTTTGGTGTCAGAGCTGGCCACTGTAGGTGTGAGGGGAAGAAGGCTCCCGCCAGCTATCCCCCAAGACCAAAACATCCAGAATAATGTAAATGTCCTCCCAGTAGAGAAGAGATAAGTTACCTGCGATGAGCTCAAACATCAGAATGCTACCTTGCAGCGCTAATTCCAACTAAACTCACCAATGTGGATGGATCACCAACAAATTGTGGGAAGTCAGAAAGCATATATTCGGTGTGGTTCTATTTATATGAATTTTTAGAATGCACAAAACTAAACACATGCTGTCCAGGGGCATATAAATAATGTAGTAAAACAAAATGAAACACATAGGGGATTATATGGAATTCAGGGCGACAGTCACCTCTGGGATGGGGGAAGAAAGAGCCCTGCATCTGCACATGGAGGGGCTCCAGGACTTAATCTGGGGGTGGTTCACAGATGTACAACATATTATAATTATTTCTTGCACATAGATGTTAAATATTCTTTCATATCAATTCAATATTTAAACTGAAAAACAAATTGATAAATATTCCCACAAATGCCTACCTAATGACACAGCACGATGGGAGCTACAAAGGAAAAGAATAGGATGTAAGAGAATGACAAGTTGCTATTTTTCCATCAGGGAACAGGGAAGGCCGCTAAGGAGTCACATGGAGCCCAAGAGTTGAAGGAGGAAAGGCACTGACCTTGAGAAAGGCAAAGGAAGGCACATACCAGGGAGAGGGGACAGTACAGGTCCAATCCTTGGAGTGGAGAATCTGGGGAGCTAGGGCATCATGAAGAGATTGTGGAGATGACACTGGGCAAGGAGGCCATGCCAAGACCCTGAGATTTTATTCTAGGATATGGGGAGCCATTGGCAGATTTTAAATAGGAGGAGGCATGACCCCAACTCATAATTCTGCAAGGTGTAAGCAGTCAGCTGTAGAGGCAAAACAAGATTCCACCATAGAAAACCTAAGTATGAGCAAAGAATTGCTTTTGACTGGTCCCAGGAACGTATATGTTAGCATCCCACATCCAAATGCTAGTAGACGACAATGTGGTGGGGAAATCCTCTCTACCATGTATTCAACAAGAGTGGAACTCTTGTTGGTTATGCAAATATTAAATTGTAATCACATTGCCAATACTAGTCAGGGTGGATGCCAAATCGGGGTGGACACATGCTCTAGCCTTTAGCCAAGAACAGTAAGCCTCGAAAGATGACTTGCTCATGTCCAATGCCTGCATCAAATCAACAAGCCCTTTGAGCAGATCCCTCTGCAATGGCTAAGCCAAGATAAAACTAGAATAGAGTGGGTCAATAAAGTACACCTCAGATACACTAATTCTCCTCCTCACCTTATAGAAGGGGAAACTGAGGCCTACTGAGGCAGTGAGATCTTCCCAGTGTTGCCTGGGGAGATGGCAAGGTGGTGAATAGCAGATTTTAATAGTGAGGAACAAGTACCGTAGATGGGAAGCTTTACCTGCTAAGTATAGACATGCAAATAAAACTCATCATTAAACCAAAGGTATCAATGGCATGAATCTCAGGGGCAGGGATGTTCTGGGTGTCTCCACTGTAAAGCCTCTTTTCATGTCATCTCGCCCCTGGACAGTAAAATATCATATGCTCTGGAGTTGACAAAAAGATAAATGTGCTTTGGGAACAACTGATATTGGTTTTAGCAATTTCTTAAGCCAAAAAACACAGGCCAGCACAGGAAATGTGAATTCAAAAGCCAACTTCTGGCTGTGACAGAGCTGATTTCAGTCTAACCATCCTGATTCATGGAGGCCAACACCTGCCTGAAAGCTGCTATTGGAAGTTCCTGGAGAACAACCAAAGCAGTCAGGGCATCAGGGGTCAAGGTCCTGGAAGGAAGGGAAGTGCATGGAGGTGAGCCCATGGTGAAGCCCCTTCCCTCTCAGGTATGGTTGCTGGGTGGCAGCACAGGCCATGCAGAGGGAAGTGTGGGCTGGAACTTGCAGCAGTTTAGAAATTTAACTGGAGTTTGAGACAACCAAAACAATCACAGCATAAGCACAAGATCCAGAGGAAAAAGAATCACACAGAAGTGAGCTCAGAAAGCTGCAATTTTCCTTGAGACTTTTTCCAAAACCCAAGATGCATGACTCAGGTTGAAACCTCAAGAAACCAGTCAGAGAAAAGAAAGAAAGAAAGAAAGAAAGAAAGAAAGAAAGAAAGAAAGAAAGAAAGAAAGAAAGCCAGTCAGAGAGCAGCTTCTATGAGGTTAAAGGATTGAGCTGGGATTATAGAAGTCTCATGGAACTGAGATGATAAAAATTGTTCAGGTCCACCAGAGGGGAGGGGCTCCAGCAACAACCTAGGCCCTCAGTCGAGACACTAGAAATAAGGGCAAATTGCAAATGGAGGAGTCTTACGTAGGTAATGGTGATCCTCCTAAACTCATCTGTCTGGAAGAAGAAGAAGAAGAAGAAGGAGGAGGAGGAGGAGGAGGAGGAGGAGGAGGAGGAGGAGGAGGAAAATAATTTGTGGAAAACAATAACATCATTCAATAATTCAATAATGAGCTTATAATTTTTCACAAATAATATTTCACATTCAATCAAAAATTACAAGCATGCATAGGCCCAAATGAGAGGAAAGTAAGGAAAAAATATGGTTCACAGAAACAATGTCACAGGTGATCCAGGCATTTGACTTATCTAGAACAGAATTTAAATAAATATGATTAAGATATTCAAGGAAGGGAATCCCTGGGTGGCTCAGTGGTTTAGCACCTGCCTTTGGCCAAGGGCATGATCCTGGATTCCCGGGTTTGAGTCCCATGTCAGGCTCCCTGCCGGGAGCCTGCTTCTCCCTCTGCCTGTGTCTCTGCCTCTCTCTGTGTATTTCATGAATAAATAAATAAAATCTTTTAAAAAAAAGATATTCAAGAAAACAGGTGAAAAATTAATTTCATCAGAGAACTTGAATCAATAAAAAAATACTCAATTGGAAATCTTAGAACTGAAAAAAAATAACATAATAACTGAAATTGAAATTTCATAGATTAATTTAAAAGCAAATTAGATGTAGCAGAAGAGAAGATTAGTAAAATGGAATAGATGCTACTGGAAGATATTTCAGATTGAAGCATAGAAAAAAGAGTGGTTGGAAATGTGAAGGGAGAAAATGAGTCATATGGAACACAGCAGAAAAGTCTACCATACATGTAATTGGATTTCCAGGAGGACCTATGACATGGATATTGGAGCAAGAGAAATATTTGAAGATATACCTACTGAGAGTTTTATAAAGTGATAAATAACTCTAAACAGGAAAAAAACATACAAAAATAAACCTACACACATCATAGTAAAACTGCACAGAAACAAAAACAAAAGAGGAAAAACACCGAGAATAAAAAGATATATTGCTGTCATAGAAGCAATAAGATTGGGAGGTATTTTTCCACAGACATTATTGAAACCAGAATGTGATGGAACAACATCTTTAAAATGCGAAAAGAGGGTCACCTAGGTGGCTAAGCGGTTGGACATCTGCCTTCCACTCAGGGCATGATCCCAGCATCCTGGGATCGAGTCCCGCATTGGGCTCCCCACAGGGAGCCTGCTTCTCCCTCTGCCTGTCTCTGTCTCTCTCTGTGTGTCTCTCATGAACAAATAATAAAATCTTTTTTAAAAGTTTTTTTAATCAAGAAATAAAATGCTAAAAGAAAATTACTGCCAACAAAAATTCTATATCTATGGCAAACATCCCTCAAAAAAAAGAGGATATATTAAAAACTTTTCAGACAGGCAAAAACAGAGAATTTATTGCCAGCAGACCCTCAAATAAACACTGTAGGAAGTTGTCAGGCAGAAGGACAATAATGCCAGGCGGAAATATGACAATGCCAGAAGAAACTAGAAAGTGCTTATATTTAGATTAAACCTAAAGGATCATTGGGTGTTTAAAACACTAATAGAAATGACCTGTAGGGTTTAAGAATAAGTGTTTAATTAAAGTTCCTTATAACTATAGTGCCAAAGTTGAGAGGAATAAGCAGGATTAAACTGTTGCAGAGTCTTCACATTGTCCACAAAATGATAAACCTTCTAATTTAAGGTTGAATCTAATAATGATATGTCAAGGATGCATGCTGCAATCTCTAGGGAAACCACTGAAGAAAAATAAAAAGTGTAAGTTACTAAAAAGTTAAGTCAAAAACTAGAATGATAAAAATGATAGATCAATTCAAAAGAAGGTAACAAAGAAAAAATGATAAAGAACAAATCGCATTAATAACATTCCAATAGCAAGATGGTAGATTTTTTTTAAAGATTTATTTATTTATCTGAAAAAGAGAAAGCGCAGAGAGAGAGAGAGAGAGAGAGAGCCCAAGCTAGAGGGAGAGGCAGAGGGAGAGGGAGAAGCAGACTTCCTGCTGCTTGAGCAAGGAGCCCAGGGCAAGGCTCCATCCCAGGACCCTGAGATCATGACTTGAGCTGAAGGCAGACACTTAACCAGCTGAGCCACCCAGACTCCCCACAAGATGGTAGATGTAAACCTAACATAGCTGCAGTGACATTAAATGTAAATGGACTATATTCTCTATTTAAAATTCTTTTTTTTTTTTTTTTTAGTTTTTATTTTAATTCCAGCATAGTTAACATCCAGTGCTATACTAGTTCCAGGTCTACAATATAGTGATTCAGCACTTCCATAATATACCCGGTGCTCATCGCAACAGGTGCACTCCTTCATCCCCATCCCCTATTTAACCCATCCCCACACCCACCTCCCCTCTGGTAACCATCAGTTTCTTCTCTGAGAGTCTGAAGACGTCAGCTCTTTCCAATAAATCTACAGAGTCCAGGCAATTCTCATAAAAATCCCAGCAACCTTTCTTAGTAAAACTTGATAAGCTAATTCTAATATTTACAATAAAATGTGAAGTGTCAAGAAAAGGCAAGAAGATCTTGAAGAAGATTAAAATTGGATGACCCAGTTCTCTACTGTGGTTCAAAAAACTGATCCCAAATGCAGGGGTTGGAAACAACAATTATTTATTTGGGGACAAGGCCTGATGGGAATCACATACTCTTGTTCCAGTGTCAGGAACCCCATCTGGGATGACTTGAACAGACTCATTGTTAGTCTCGGGGCCTCTGAATGTGTCCCTTCTCATGTCCCTCAGGCACGTGGCTTCATTGTAGTTGGACTAATCGTGTGGCTCAGAGTTCAAAAAGCAAAGGACACAAGGACAAGAAGTTGGAGCTAACAGTTTTGAAGGCCTGGGCCTGGAAATCAGCCTGGAATCCCTGCAGCCACTTTGGTCCAGAAGTCGCTGAGCCCACCAGGACTGATGAGAGAAATGTCAGAGCACCTGTGGCACTGCAGCCCCGCCACAGTGAAGACACATGCTATCTGGTAAAAGAATTCATTTTTAAGTGTAAATAAACCTAAAAATTGAAGAAAGGATAGACAAATAGCCAGAATAACAGAATAGAAAGCCCAGAAAAAGATTCACGTGGTTTTGTTTTGTTTAGATTTTTTTTAACTTTTTTTTTTTTTTATGATAGTCACAGAGAGAGAGAGAGGCAGAGACACAGGCAGAGGGAGAAATAGGCTCCATGCTGGGAGCCCAACGCGGGACTCAATCCCGGGACTCCAGGATCGCACCCTGGGCCAAAGGCAGGCGCTAAACTGCTGAGCCACTGAGGCATCCCCCTCCACGTGGTTTTTGACAAAGATTCCTGCAATGTAGTAGAGAAAAGCAGCCATTTCAGCAGATGGTGGTGTTCTTGACTGATATTCAATATAATAAGAGTAAACTTTGATTCCTACCTCACACCATATACAGAGTTCAATTCCAGAAACTACAAGTCTTTAAGTGAAAAGTTAAAAAACAAAACAAAACAAGAAGTTCCTAAGAAAAAAAATAAAATGTTTTCATGATTTTGGTCTCAGTAAGAATCGCTTAAAGAAGACATAAAAGTGCTGAGCTAAGAGGAAAAATTTTACGAATTTTGTTTCATTAAGGTGAATAACACTGATTAATCAAAATACACAAAAGCAGAAATGAAGTCGAGCTGTAATGTGGGAGAGGATGTTTGCAATATACCCAACACAGAACTTGTATCCAGAACATGAAAAGAACTTTATCAAGTCAATACGATGATCGCACAAAAAAACTAGAAAAATATTAAAGTTTTTCGTAAAAAAAAAAAAAAAAGTATACACAAAGAGCAATAAATATGTGAACAGTGCACAGTGTAATTAGTTTTCAGGGAAATGAAAACCACAGTGAAGGGACGCCTGGGGGGCTCAGTGGCTGAACGTCTGCCTTCAGCTTGGGGCATGATCCCGGGATCCTGGGATCGAGTCCTGCATCCAGCTCCCTGCAGGGAGCCTGCTTCTCCCTCTGCCTGTGTCTCCTCCTCTCTCTCTGTGTCTCTCATGAATAAATAAAAATCAAATAAATAAATAAATAAATAAATCCACACAGAAGTTCCAGTACACATTCACCAAAATGTCTAAAAGCTCAACTATATATACAGGCTAAGTGTTGGAGAGAACGTGGGGACAAACGGAAGCATGACACTCTGCTATATGAGTGTAAATCAGCACAACCACTTTGGAAAGCCATTTGGCAGTATTTATAAAACCTAAGCATGCACACACTCTATAATCCATGATTTCCTCATGAGCGTGTCCCCGGGGGATAGACAGCCGTGTGTGCCCCAAAGTATTCAGAGCGACGGTGTCGTAACAGCTGAGCACTGAAAGCAGTCCAAGTGTCCTTCAACAACGGGTTTTATAACAACAAATAAACGAGAGCGTCCTTCTGCAGCGGAATAGTGCACCACGAGTAGAGGAACAAGCCTCTGCTACGTGCAGCAAACGGGCGAATCTCAGAGACGCAAATACTATAGAGCAAAAGAGTCGAGATGTAAGGGATCCGTACCGTATTGTTCTATTTTTTTTTTAACTAAAATTCAAAAATGGGCAAATGAATGGATGGTGACGGAAGTCACAATAGCGGTTGCCTGTCGAGGGGGCAATGACTGGGAATGGGTTCACTGGTTTTAGAAAGTTCTAGATCTCGACTGGGCAGATTTTACATGCGTGTGTCCCCCTGATGAAAACACATCGAGCTGTACATTGAAGATGTGTGCGCGCAGATATACACATTACATTTCAATTCAAGAAACATCATAAAATCCGATTTTTAAAAAAGCCTGAGCTCTCTTCTCACGAGCCGTGTTGCCCGGTCCTCTGAGAAAGACGGGTGAGCCTGCAGGTGTCGAGAGCCAGCATCCGAGGGGGGAGTGCCACGCAGGCGCCGTGAGCCCGCGGAGCCATCCAACCCCGTGCAGGGCCGACCCCAGGGGAGGGAAGGAGTGAGGAAGGTTGTCTGCAAGAACTTAGGCTCGGTTCTAGCAAATTCTAAGGTCGTCCCAAGGAAGGTCAGCAAGGCCCAGACAGCCCAGGTCACCCACCAGAGGAGCCGACGCCCCAGGACAGGCCTGCCTTGCACCCTGTGGGCTCAGCCATCTACGAGGAGCAGCCCCTGGGACACACGACACGGCCTTGGGGTTTCGAGCGAGGTAGCTGGAGGGTCACGGCTGTCCCCAAAGTCAGAGTTCCAAGGGCCATGTGGCTGTGGCGGGCAGCGCACCTGCTGCTCCATATGGATCTTCCCTCGCTGGTGCAGCCGAGGAGAGCACGACCCATGGACCTGACGGCAGCCCGGGTCACTGTGGCGACGTGGGGGCCACAGCACCCCCTGTCCTTCCTCAACCTCCTTCCCGAACTCCCTTCATCCACAGCTCTCCCCAGCAGGTGATGTGGTGTGCCTTGGGTCACACTCGTTCTTGAACGGTCTGAGCCTTTGGTTGTCGAACCTGCTCGGCCCAGCAGGGCGGCACCGGGGGAGGATGAGGAGCACCCATTGGTTGGTTCCCACCCCCTGCTGCAGCCCGAGCTTGCAGGTGTCAGGGGGTTCACCCCTGTAGGGACGGCCGCTCCTCTCTGGCCTCCTGGCTCCGGGCACAAGGACTCCAAGGAGCTCTGGCTGCAGCCCTAGGTTGTACCCTGGTCGGGTCCTGGGTGTCTCCCCGGGCAAGAGTGCACCCCTACAGCGCCCGGGACCTCCAATCCCATGATTCCAGAGCTGGAGGACGGGAGGCACAAAATGTCCCAGTGAGTCTTCCGCGGTGGCAGTCCCCGGGGTTCCTCGGCTCCACTCAGGGCCCGGGGCCCCCCAGGCCGTGAGCCTCACACAACACACCTGCCCTGGCTGAGCAAGCAAAGCTGTGCCTGCACCCCCGTGCTGAGGTCTGCAGCTGCTGCCGAGCTGGGTCGGCTCTCCCACTACCGGGGACGAGGGCCGCTGGCTCCCAGGCACGGCCACTAGCTCTTACCAGTGGCCCTCCGTCCCCCGTTCCCCGTCTATGGGCCCAGCACCCTCAGGTACACCTGTCAGCTTTGCTCACTGCAGCTTTGTTCACCCCATCTTGGTTCAGACGCTTACGTCACTGCACCTGCCAGGGCACCTGAGGGACTCCCAGCCCTACACGCGGTGCCGGGGCCTGCCCAGGGCCCACGGAGCACGCCAGTGCCTGCCGAGTGACACGTGAGAGGGCCCCAAACCTCCATCTGACCATGTTTTCTCTGCACCACTTGTGTTCATTTGTGTCCTCGGAGAAGCGGCCACCCAGAGGGGAAGGGATGCTGCAAGGCAGTGCCCGCGAGGGGGAAGGGGCGCCAACGGGGAGGCGGGCTGACCCCAGCCCATGAGAGGGAACAGGAGAAGGTGGGAGAAGCATCGCAGCCTCCGTGCATCCCAAGAGGTCAGCAAGGCGGGTGGGAATCCGGCACCGGCAGGGTCGCCCGCCTGCCCGGTCAGCGGGGTAGCCGAGGGCCCGGGGAGCGCAGCGCGGGCGGCATGAGGGGCCGCAGGGCGCGGCCGGGGAGCTCAGGGAAGCACCCCACCCCCGAGGCCTCGGTGGCCTGTCGTCTGTCTCCGATGTGGGGAGGTCGCCTCTGTGGACATGGGCCTCACCCGTCCCCGTCTCCCGGCGTAGATCTCTGTAGCCCGTGGCCGCTCATGTGCTTGTTGCCGTCCGTTTATCCTTTTCCACGAAAAAGAGATCCAGCAGCTTCCGCACTTAGCCAGTGTGGCCTGGCTACGACCAGGTCCTCCTCCCTGCCCCGGCTGGGAGTCCTGGCTCAGCCAGGGTGCCCAGGCCATCGCACCCCACCAAAGCACAGAGGGGGAAGCACGCAACTTTTCTAGCTGAGGCTCGACCAGACCCCCGGCGTGAGCCCAGCCCGCACCCCAACAGGTTATTAAACACTCACTACCCCTCAGAGCTCCCAGCCCAGGTGCCCCTGACGGACAGAGTGTCTAGAGACCCACGGAGCCATCACGACGGACGTCATGTGTGTGCCAACTGCTCTCTCCGAGAGCTTCTGGTCCACGCCCACCGTGTCCCAGCGTTACACGCGCGTGGGTGACAGGGATCAAGCCGAGCTACCTGAACACCCAGTGGACGGGCGTCACCGAACCCAAGAAATCTGTTTTCCCGTCCAGGGAAACTGGAGCCGCGGGCTGGCTCTGGCACCTGCGTGTGGCTCCGCGGCAGCAGGACGATCAGGGCCGCTGGCCGACATCGGGGCTCAGGTGGGAGCGAAGTGGGGGTGCGCTTGCCTGGGCAGAGGCCGAGGTGGCTGGTTCTCCGTGTGACGATCTAGGGTGCATGCGATGCCTGGAGGTGCGGTCGGGCCCACGGCCCCTGCTGGGAGGCCCCCGGGAGGGGGGCGAGCAGAGCTGGGCTCCGACCCCGGCCCTCCTGCAGCTCCTGCTCTCGGCTCCCCTCCCACCGCACCGCTGCTCCCGGCGTCCTGCCTTCCCTCACCGGGCTTCCGGCCGCACTCCCCTGGGGTGACGACAGGACGGGCCCTGGAGCCGTGGCCGTCTCCTCAGACGGACCGCTCGGCTTCCCCTCATGCCCCCGGTGCCCCGATGTGGGCCCCGAGTCCTGCACGCGGCCTGGTGGGCGGTAACCGCTCAGCTGCCCGGAGCCCGCGAGTCTCTGAGCTTCTTCGCCAACTACCAGCGCGGTGGGTGAGAGGCGGGTGTGAGAAGCGGGGTGGACGGTGTAGACGGTGTCCTGGCGGGGTGACCTCTGCTGGCAGCTCAGCCAGGCTCTCGCCTCCGCTGGGGGGGTTCGGGTGCACGGGCCTGCCAGATGCCTCCAACCGGGAGGCCCTGCCCGGAGCCCCAGGCAGCCCCCAGGCCTCAGCCGGCCTCTCCGGCTCCCGGAGCCTCCTCTTCCAGGCTGGCCTCATCTCCGGGGTAACGAACGGAGCCTCATCTCGGCTTCGCGGCCCATTTATCACCTCCGCTGATGTATAATTAATATTTCTCCCTCGGCCTATCGGAGCTCTCCGACGCGGCCCGCACATCTCAACACTCCCAACGCTTTTAAATTTCTGATTAAATATAAATGAGGAAATAAAGACTCAAAGGGCAGTTTTTACGGGGCCTGTTTTATTGCGTCCCAAACAACGGGCAGGTGGAAATCTCGCGTATCGGATTTCTAAGGTCATTTTCAAAGAGATGAGGTAGGTAAATTCTCAAATACACATATTTTCCTAAGTAATCACTATCTCCCTGTTACCCTCACTGTTAACATTTACACATTAGCTTGTGTTGTTACTTAATAGCAGGAGCCTTATTAATAGTGACTCATTCATTGCCAGGAGCCATGATGTGAAAACACCATCTGCTGAACTTTGGGGAAAGACACAAAGAGGGGAGGGGAGTGAAGAGGTGGGGGGAGGGGAGAGGGAAGGGGAGGGGGAGGGAAGGGGAGGGGAGTGAAGAGGTGGGGAAGGGGAGAGGGAAGGGGAGGGGGAGGGGAGTGAAGAGGTGGGGGAGGGAAGAGGGAAGGGGAGGGAAGAGGAGGGGAGAGGAAAGGGGGGGAGGGGGAGGGGGAGGGAAGAGGGAAGGAGAGGGGAGAGGGAAGGGGAGGGGGAGGGGGGAGGGGAGAGGGAAGGGGAGGGGAGAGGAAAGGGGGGGAGGGGGAGGGGGAGGGGAGAGGGAAGGGGAGGGGAGGGGAGAGGGAAGGGGAGGGGAGGGGGGAGGGGAGAGGGAAGGGGAGGGGAGAGGGAAGGGGAGGGGAGAGGGAAGGGGAGGGGAGAGGAAAGGGGGGGAGGGGGAGGGGGAGGGGAGAGGGAAGGGGAGGGGAGAGGGAAGGGGAGGGGGAGGGGGGAGGGGAGAGGGAAGGGGAGGGAGAGGAAAGGGGGGGAGGGGGAGGAGGAGGGAAGAGAAAGGGGAGGGGAGAGGGAAGGGGAGGGGGAGGGGGGAGGGGAAAGGGAAGGGGAGGGGAGAGGGAAGGGGAGGGGGAGGGAGTGAAGAGGTGGGGGAGGGGAGAGAAGGGGAGAGAGAAGGAAGGGGAGGGGAGGGAGGGCAGGGGAGGAAGGTGGCACAGACACACCACACACACACACACACACACACAGGAGTGGCGCCGCCCTGCGCAGGAGCTCTGCGGTCTGCAGGCCGTCTCTGCTGCTGACCCTGCGGCCCTCCCATGACCTGGAGGGGCACCACCTCCAGTTACCCTGAGCTCATCCCTGCCACACATGCCCTGCTCCGTCACGGATTCCCGGCACCTCATTTTCCCTGGTCCCCTCCTGACCCACCTCTGCCCCCTGCCCCTGGGGCTGACCAGACTCATCCTGGTCTCACTGAGGCAGAGTCCAGGGAGACAGCCACCTTCTCTGTGCCCTCAGCCCTCCGTCCTTCCTCTCTGCCCCAATTACATGTCATGATTCCCCGATCCAGTTCTGATCCCACCGTCCTTCCCCCACACCACCAGAACACCCCCCTCACCCTTACAACACCACCCTCACCCCTACAATACCCCCTCACCCCTACAGCACCCCTCCCCCTCCCCCTCCCCACCCCTCCCACACCCCTAGACCAGCTCTGTCCAAATACCCCTGCCACATGCAAGCCTGTGCTCATGGGACCCCTCACCGACCAGGTACCGCCATCAGTGTGACCATGCGCAGTGGCGTCCACGCAGGGTGCTGTGTGGCTGCCGCAGGTACAGTGGCCGCAGGACGACATGTAGTAGTTCAGGGTTAGTTGATCCGTGGTACCCAGAGGTATGTAAAAAATCTGAGAAAGTATGAGTACGTAATTGTTGTTATAATCTGTTGCTTTTACAATTGCTTTAAGTTTTAGTTAGGCCTTTTTACGATTTACCCTTTCACACTATTCATACGCTAAATTAGGGAAGTAAAATCTGTGTTATTTTTAACTCTGCCGTAGTGATTGCACAAAGGTACGCGCTTTTTGAAATGCAGCAGAAGTGGCGGCCTGAGCGGCTGAGAGCCGAGTGTTGCCACAGGAATGACATGAGGGCGTGGAGCCGTTTCCCCAGAGCTGGGACCCGCGGACACGGAGCTCCGTCTCGCAGCCCAGCTGATGGGGAAGGGCCGACGCCACCTGCAGTGTTTGTGAAGATGTAGCAAGAGCTAAGGGAGCCATGCAACTGTCAACGCGTAAGCAGGGTTTACGTACAAAACATAAAGAATCTGAAAACCCCAAAAATGTATTCTTTGAAAGAATAAGTATTGCATTAAAAAGCTGAGAGATGGGCAGCCCCGGGTGGCTCAGCGGTTTAGAGCCACCTGCAGCCCAGGGCGTGATCCTGGAGACCCGGGATCGAGTCCCACGTCGGGCTCCCTGCATGGAGCCTGCTTCTCCCTCTGCCTGTGTCTCTGCCTCTCTCTCTCTCTCTCTCTCTTTCTCTTGTGTGTGTCTCTCATGAATAAATAAATAAAATCTTTAAAAAAAAAAAGCTAAGAGAAGGGCGCACCTGGATGGCTCAGTTGGTGAAGCATCTGCCTTGGGTTCAGGGCGTGATCCCAGGGTCCTGGGATCGAGTCCCGCATCCAGCTCCCTGCTCAGCGAGGGGTCTGCATCTCCCTCTCCCTCTGCTTGTGCTCTCTCTCTCTCCCTTTCTGTCAAATAAATGAGTAAAATCCCTTAAATTAAATAAAAATAAAAAATAAAAAGTTAAGAGAAGCGGAAGCTCGATATTCTACACAGACCTTAACGTGTCGTGGTTTCCTGCAGAGCCTCGCCGGGGGGCTGCTAAGCCAGACCGGGTCACGGCGGGGCTGCGGGGCCACTCACCCACCCACCGACGCTTGGGTGGGAACGATGGCAGAGGCCGCAGGGAGGAAGGTAGCAGGTCCCACTCCCCGGTGACACCATAGCTCCATATATTCAGAAACTGGCTTGTGATAGGGAAGACCAACCCTGCAGAACAAAAAAGGCCAAGAAGGCAGTTTTTCACTAAGGGTTTACAAAAACACGGATATTTGAGCACACTTGTGATTCAAACATGATGCAAGGAAAGAAGTCTGTTCGTCTCCACTCCAGGGCACACGACCAGCTCTGAACTGCGTAAAACCGCGAGGGACTGTGTTGTGGACAAACGGGGAGCCGGGACTGAATTTAGGGGCTCACACCAGGATGCAAACTCACCACTTCCTTCATCAATGAAGTCTTGCTTTGGAGGAAAAAAAAAACCAAAACCCAAACCAAAAAGCTGAGCATCTGGACCTGATGGTGCTGCGTGGAAGAGCAAACACGAAGCACTTTGTAGCGGGTGGGCCTGCCCGGCCGGTCAGCCTGCAGCAGGAGCGATTTCCAAGCAGGCGAGCTGGCTCTGTGATCGGAGGAGGCGGGTCACCAACACCTGTTGGGGCGTCAGCCACCGAAGGGGGAGCCCTGCCCGGAGTGTGGTATGCCTGGGGAGTTCTCCCACTGCCGTGGGGGATAAGAAAGCAGCTTGGTCCTGGTACCTCTAAAGACCAGGTTTGCAGACTAACTGGTTTACTCCTGCGATGTCCCTGCAAGAGGCGTGCAAGAGGGAAGAAGGGAAGCGCCCCTGGCCGCATTGGCCTGCCCTCCACGTGTGGCCGGGAGGGTCCCTGCGGAGCGTGGGCCACACCAAGCTGTGCTCTCTCCATAGCCCGTCTGTCCTGCAACATGGAGCAATGTCCCTACCAGTCTCTGGGGCCTCCTGGGTCCGTGGCCCTGCCCTGGATCCAAAGCCTCCCGTCCCTCTCCCCACCGTCCCTCCTCTTCAGCCGCGCTGCCTCTCGTCAAGGTCTGTGGCCCTTGCCACACAGGTGTGTCCCTGCCACACGCGGGGCCTTGGCACCTACTGTGTCCGAGGCCCGGACGGACCTTCCCAGAGCTCTGGGCAGTTCACGCTGTCACCTCCTTCTGCGGGGGGTGCCCCTTCCCGTCAGCACATCCGTCGTGCTCCTGTGTGTGAACGAGGGCTCTGGAGCTCGTCATCTCCCCATCTCCATGTCACTCTGTGTGACCTGAACTGTGCCCCTTTGCCACGTGTGTGAAGCTTAGCGGCGTTGTGAGCTGTTGTGCCCCAGGGCCTAGAGCAGGACTGGGGGCTTGGCAGGCATCCCGTGGACACTTCAGGGTGAAGGAGGGAAAGAAGGACGAGTGACGAGTGAGTCTCTGCGACAGCTTCTTGGGAGGCCCGTCACCCAGCAGCCATCGGGCGGCCACCGAACATGCTGGGCTCCCGCTCTAGGGCATGTGTCCGGGACCTGGGACAGGGAGGCGGAGGGGCCGGCGTCACCGAGCTCGTGGGCGGCCTACCCGTTTTCTCGTCTTCATCTTTCAAACACCCTGGAAAGAGTGGTCAGGACTCTCCGTTCCCCCCGCCCCCAGGTGGTTTATCACTCAGCTGGTGTGAGTGTGCGAGCGCCTGAGCATCAGCCCTGGGGGAGCAGCGGCCCACCAGGAAGAGGAAGCATCACGGAGGGCATGCGGCCCGGGCACAGGGTGTGCTGCGGGCGGCCTGGGCCCCACACCCCACCTCGGGGACGGCCTCGGAGCCGGGCGTGGAGGAGGGAGCAGTGACGGGAGGGGGCATCTGCACAGCGGAGACTCGGGGGCCCGGCCAAGCGGGAGCACTTGGCTTGATGCAGGAGGCCCCACTGTCCTGGGCCTCGGACACGGCAAGTAGGGGAGGATGTCGACCGGTCTCGGCGAACCCCGTTGCACCTTTTGGCCGAAGCCCTTGGAAAGACCTGGGTCGACGCAACTGTGCTTGTTTTCTCAGCTGACCCTCAGCAAGGGGGGCTCGAGGGGTCTGGATCCTCCCCAGGATGATCGCCCAAGGGGACCCCGGGACCATGAGAGGAGGCCGGGCAGCTCGTGGGGGCTGGGGGCTCCCATCAGGTGGGGCGACGCGGGCTCACCCCTGGTCCGTGGGGGCCTCGCTCCCCGGCTCCTGCGTCCGGGCCCGCCCAGCCCTTCCCATTAGCCTTGCAGGGCCCACAGCAGCGGGGGCGCCGGACTCGCCTCCAGCTCCTCGAGCAACGGCCTGCTGCGGTCCTGCGCCTCCCCACACCCACGGGTCAGCTCAGGTTTGTTTCCTCAAGGCCTCAGCTTTCCTGAATTTTATATAGAGGAGCGTAGCGGCGTTCAGTCCGCGAGGGAGAAGCACCGCCACGTAAGGGCTGCCGCCTGCGAGCCTCGGCCACGGGGCAGGACGAGGCGGGGCTTTGGGGTGAGGCCATCCGTCCGGCCTGGCCCACTCGCCTGCCAGGCAGGGGCTCCCTGGGGCCCACCTCGAGCCTGCGCCCCAGCCTGGAAGCCCAGCCGGGAAGCAGCTCTGGGAGCGCTGGCTTGTTGGCCGGCGGGGGCTGCTCCCCTCCCGCTCCCGTGGGCTGAACCCCCCATCCTTCCAGCTGAGCCACAGCGCAGGAGATGCCAGGGACGCCCAGGGGGTCACGGCGAAGACCTCCCTGGGCAGAGGCTGGCTCTCCCGAGATCTGGGACGTCTTCTCCGACGGCCACCTCACTCTCCCCTCCCGGGCCCCTCCAAGGCGGGGACCACACCGGGTGAGCTCGGCGCCTGCCGGAACAGAAGGCTCCTACAAGCCGAGTTTCAAGCGCCGCACACAGGACAGGTGCCCAGGACATACTCGCCGACGGATGAATGAATTTCCAGTTCTCAGATGAAGCGAGGCAGAAGGAAGGTGGAGGGGCCGTCCAAGGTCACACGGCGAGTGTCCGAGTCTGTTCAGGACCGGGGGGTTCAAATTACAGACCCTGCCGTCTCAAGGTCCCGTGACTGAAGTCCAAGACCGAGGCCCCGGCAGAGGCGGCATCCGGGGATGCCCGGCCTCCCGAGGGCCCCGGGGTGAGCGGTGCGGGGGCTCCGAACCATCTCTTCCGCGCTGATCCCGTCCCAGGGGCTCCACCCCCGTGACCTGCAAGCCCCGAAGGCCCCTCCCAATACCATCACGGGGTCTGGGGATTCCAGCCCGGGAGCTGAGAGGCCCATCCAGTACCTGCGGTGAGTGAGGGGTGGGCCTGTGCTCCCTCCCGGACCCATCGCAGCGTCCTCTGTGTGACCAGGCCTCCAAGCCAGGTGGCCTTGACCCTCAGCGTGTGCCCTGTGGCTCGCGTCTCCTCATGTGTACCTGGGCGGGCCTTGCCTTCGGGTACCATGAGGAAGGAATAAACACACACATCCGTAAATAATTCACTCCCTGATACGTGCTATGAATAAAACACGCAGAAATAGCCATAGAAGGGAAATCCACGTGGTGGTCAAGGTGTGCTGAGCTGGGGGGGGTGGAGGCAGATCTGGGGGCAGACGCCGCAGCCTGTGTGAAGTGTGAGGCCGAAAGCAGCTTGGCTCAAGTGAGGGGTACGTGTGTGCATGCGTGTGTACGTGCATACGTGTGCCTACGTATATCTGCATGTGTGTCTGCATGGGTATTATATGCATACACGTGCACACTGTGTGTCTACATGTGTGTAGGTGTGCGCATACCTGTGCACGTGTGTATTATATGCCGTGTGCATGCATAACGTGTGTGCCTGCAAGTGTGAATGTGTGCATACATACGCTAATGTGTATGTGTGTATGGCTGCATCTGTGTGTGCATGCATGTGCACGTGTGTGCCTTCATGTGCACACTGCATTGCATGTACGTGTGTGCATACATGTGCATAATCTGCATGCCTGCATGTGTGTGTATCCTCAGGTGTGCTTATGCTTCTGCACGTGCTTGTGTGCATGTGTGTGCATCCATCTGCATGTGTGTACACACGTGTGTCTGCAGCATGTCACCAGGCAGTCGCTCCCAGATGAGCGTGGTGTGCTTGGAAGAACCCAGAACAGAGTCAGACCAACCGGATCCAACGTCCAGTCCTCCTGGGGGCTTTGCCTCCGAGTCCCAGCATCCGCGTCTGCCAACAGCGCGACGATGCCATGTTCCCGTCGTCGCCAGGCCACCGTGAGGGCCACGAGAGACGACACACGCTCCAGCACTCAGGGCTCAGAGGGAGGCAGACACGCTCAGTTGCCCGCCGGCCCACCAGGTAGGACCTGGTGACGTTCAGGCAGCAGAGCGCCCGGCGGCACGCTCGTGGCCCGGCCTCCACCACCACCGCGGGGCTGGCGTTGCGGCGGAGCCTCGGCCCACAGGGCAGCCCTCAGCCTCCCGCCCGCTGACGCCGCCCTTCCTGCCCCTGGTCCCCCCTGCCCTGGGGCGCTGGGCACACTAGCCGCCCCCTCAGGACTGGGTGGGAGGTGGAGAGAGCACCTGCCTGTTGGCGCCTCTGACGCCAAGCTTCCCGGTACCTGCGGCCAACCCGCTCCCGTGGTCCGGGGGTGACCCGCGTGGCTTTCTACAGCGTGTCCTGGGCCTGCGCCTCTCCCGGGAGCATCAGGGCAGGCCTCTCCTCTGCAGCTACACGTGGCCGTCACGGCGTGGCGCCGAGGACCCCACGGTCAGAAGCCCCCTCACTCCAGCGCCAAACAGAGCCCCCCGCGCAGCCTTCCTAGGGTTCAGGGCCACCCAGTCCCCGGAGGGGCAGGCAGTCCCCGCTCGGCCCTGGCCTGGGGCTGCCGGACTCTGGCCACGGCGGGCTCCGCAGGGCTGGGTGCTTGCAGGGGAGGCCCGGGCGGGAGACCTTGTGGCCACGTCCTGGCCCAGGCCTGGAAGCCGCTGCCCCAGGGTGACCTTTGAGACATGTGGCGCTCCTGAGGCGCCGCTGAGATGTGATGACTGGGCCTGCCCCGCGGCCGGGGGTGCCCTGCCTGTGCTGCTCAAGGGGGGCTGGAGTGCGTGGCCGTGGGAACCCGGCCCTGTCAGCCCCGCGCCTGGGCTGCCGTGGCCACTGCTGCATCGGCCTGGAGAGCGAGGGGACCCCTGCCGACTGGCTGCAAACGGCCGCGCCCCGGGAGGATGCACCAGAGCAGCCGGGAACCACCAGGGTGGGGGCCCCATTGCCCTCCGTCTGGGGGGGATGTAGAGATGGGGCGAAACAGGAGGACGGAGACGCTATCACCCCGCGCCTCCTCCTGGGGCTTCCCAGCGCCCGCCTGGATTGCAGCAGGAGCCCGCGGGTCACCGCAGCCCGGGCACAGCAGACGGCCCCCGGCCCCTCCCCGGGCTCTCGCGTGCGGGTGGCGACTCTGCCTCCCAAGGAAACGCGGTCACATTTTCCCAGGAAATTCTGGTGTTTGGAGAAATGTGGTTGTTTCTTTGCTAAAAGTGCCCGGGACCTAATTACGGCCCGGGGAGCGCGGCGGGGTCAGTTCCCTGGATGTTATGAAGAAGCTAAATGAACGGCAGGTTTCTTCTCATGGAAAGGAACGGAACACGTTACCAGAAAGCGGCGGGGGTGGGTCAGAAGGCGGGAGAGAAGCCGCGGCCGCCCTGGCCGCAGGAACAGCAGAGAAAGTGCTGGAAAGGGCGGGCGGCGGCCACGCCCCTCCATCCACGGTCCTGGGCCCACCCCCGAGCGCCAGCCTCCGAGCCCAGGGTCCCCTTCGCTCCTCCTGCGGCACCTGCGTGGAGACCCCGGGGCGGGGAGAACTCGCTCCCCTGTGCCCCCCCCAGCTGCCCAGACGGGCCCTTCTAGACCTTTCTTCACTGGCTCCTTCTCTGGCTGCCCCCAAACCTGCTGTGACCTGGGCCTGCCCGTGGCACCCACTCCCTGACCCCATGCAGACCCACATTTCACACAGCTCCCCGTCCAGTCCAGCGGGCACTGAGCCCCCCTCCCGCCTCCCCCAACCCCCTTCTCATGCACCCTGTGCCGGCCCCGATGCCCGACTCCCACCCGGAGCCCCGGGGCCCGCTGCTCAGACAACAAGCAGGATGGCTCCTGCCGCCCAGCCCCAGCAGAGCGCGGACTGAGGTCCCTCCCCGGGCTCCTGGCCCCGTGACCCGTCCCAAGACTCCGACCTCACTCTTCCCCTCTCGGCCCCACAGCCCGTGCTGGTGGCCCCTCGCCCTCTCTCACTGCACGGTCGCGAGGGGCTCTTGCAGCTCCAGGACTGCGTGGCATTTCCCCAGAAACGAGTCCTAAAAGCTGTGCCCTCCGGGGTGTAGGGGGAGGCAGCGGGAGTCCCCGGAGACCTGGACACCCCCTCAGATGTCCAGCAAGACAGGCAGACAGCAAAGAAGGCCACGAAGGGACACCATCGCCCGCTCGGTGGGGTCACACAGCAGGACCCACGTCATCCGGGGCCAACCTCAGCCCAGGTGGACACTGAAGCCCCGGGGCCAGGTGGCCGCGTATAGGACTCGCGATGCCCAGGCCCGGGTGAGACAGAACAAGCTCCCGGGCATCCCTGGGCTCAGCGGTGGGTCAGGCAGGGTGACGCGGAGCCTGCTCCCGAGGGCAGGGTGCCCCGCACCCGCCCAGCCTTCCACCGGAGTGAGACGGGTCAGAGAAATTGGGATCTGGGTGCTTGTGGGAAGTGGGAGCGTTACTAACGCTTTCACTTCCGAGAGCTTGGGAAGGCTCCTGTCCTTGTCCTGTTGGATATATGAAGCCCTGAGACAGGATCAACCGTGTCCAGTTTAGAAATACAGGTTTAAATGTTCACGCAAGGGACCCCTGGGTGGCTCAGGGGTTGAGCGTCTGCCCTTGGCTCAGTCTCGGGGTCCTGGGATTGAATCCCCTGTCGGGCTCCCTGCATGGAGCCTGCTTCTCCCTCTGCCTGTGTCTCTGCCTCTCTCCGTGTGTCTCTCATGAATAAATAAATAAAATATTTTTTAAAAATGTCCCAGTGAGCTACATTTGTAAATAAACCCGAGGATTGGACTTGTCCAGCGTGAATTAACCCAACAGCGAGCTTCGTAGACGTGCTCACACCTTGGCGACCTTCGCTGCGTCGATAAGCAGGATAAGGTGGGTTTCTAGTCATGCAGCTTCATTACATCAAGGACTCGCGTGAGTTCGATCACAGTGAACCGGTCCTCCTGGCTGGGAAGCTGCCGGAGGCACGGGACGCTCGCCGGACAGCTCAAGGGCTGGTCTCGTGTCCTGGACTCGAGTCGTCCAGCCGGAGGCGGCTGTCACAGTTGTGATCGCAGTGAAAGCCGAACACCCGTGAAGACATAACAAGGTCTCCCCCCCAGGACCCCCCAGACTATGGAAAAAACCCCAAAGTTCCTGCAGGAGTGGCACAAGCTCCCTCCTGACACGGCGCACCCAAAGGGCTCCTGTCACACCTCGCACCTTGGTCGCACCCCAGCCGCCCTGCTGACCGCGGGTCCCGGGCCCCCCAGGCCGCTCGCTCCTGCCCCGCGTCAGTCGGCTCCTCCCCCCGGAGACCGACCTCCGCCTGGGCCTCGCCTTCCAAGGGCGCCTGCAGCTCGGCGGAAACGAGGCTTTGCGCCCTGGCCTGGCTTCGGCGGCGGCGGTGCTGACGGGCCATCGCCGTGAGCACAGGGGACCTGGGTCCTTCTCAGGGACCAGCAGGTTCACCTCCTCTGCACTCCAGGGGCCCCACCAGGGGTGGTTTTCAGTTGGCATCTTAGGGGGCGAGGCGCCCAGGAGAGAGGCTTGCACGGCTGCACGGAACTCGCAGGATCCTGGTTGGTCCCCCTGCTGGTGACCGTCCGAGACGCATTCCCTGAAGTCACAAGTGCACACTCAGACACAGGCACACACTCACACTGCCTCACGCGCGTGGATGCACACGCACACCGGGCTCTCTGTCGCCCCGCCCAGCAGGCCCGGCGAGGAGCCTGCGGTGGCTTCCGTGGGACCTTGGCTCTCATGCACCCTCCGCTTCACCCAGGAGCCCTTCCTGGTTCCAGAGGAGCTCACACAGCAGCCCGGGGCCTGGGCGCTCACCCGGGTGACTGTCTGGACACATGGAGAAGCCCCATTACCAGTCCCACATCTGGCCCGGCGGGGTCTGCCAAGCTCTGGGGGGCTCACCGGCCTGCCCCGGGGCCTTGGGTCCCCCAGAGCCACCCCGTGCACCGCTGTGCAGCCCACGAGAGCTGGCCCTGGCGCCTCTGCACACCTGCCGCGTGCCAGACCCAGTGCACACAGGCCCCGTCTCGCCTGCCTGCACGCCGCTCCTCCCACGGGGTCCTTGACGTCACCTCCTTGTCCCCCGCGGCACTATTGCAACACGCCAGGGAACCACGGGAGGTGGACGCGCCCAGACATGAAGGTCCCCATCCCAGGAACCTGACCTGACTCACCGCGGTCCGGGGAAGGCACGGACGGGGACTCGGAAGCAGCCGCCCAAGGACACCTTCACAGTGACGCTGGTTACTTGGAAAGGTCTAGAACAAGCTCAGCTGTCCACTTAGTGCAACAAAAACGCTCCCAGAACTGCTAGGCCACCGGCGCCCGGAGGGTAAGAGGGCCCCATGCATGCAGCTGGCACGTTATTTCTGGAAGATCCCGTGTGAAGAATCCGAGAGGCAAACCGGGGTCCGTGCACCTGGGATCCATAACACAGGAGCAGCGAACGTAGCTTAGTGGTCCGTCCACCCGGGAGTGCTAAGCCCGTGCGGCGTCCACGGGAACCCACAGACCCCTGTTATGCGGTGTTTTTTTTTTTTTTTTTTGTTGTTTTTTTATTTAAATTTTTTAGAAAAGGACAGAGAAAGGGGCAGGGGAGGGACAGAGGGAGAGAGAATCCCAAGCAGGCTCCACGCCCAGCGCGGGGCTAGACCTCACGACCCCGAGCTCGTGACCGGAGCCGAAACTGAGGGTGGGATGCTGAGCTCAGCCCCCCCGGGCGCCTCTGCCGTGCGATACTGAAAGGAAGTTTCCGGTGAGGTGGGAAAACCTGCCTGGAGTATCAAAAAAGAAGCTGAAGACCATGAACCAAATGGCATTTGTATCATGAGCTCAACCGGGGAGACGAACGGGCTCCCTTACGCCGAGAAAAGGCACAGAAAGGGAGGTATTTTGTGCTAATGGCGCTTCCTGCCGAAGTCTGGCAGGGAATGGTATTTTCCCCGATTTCCCTGATTATTTTTTTCCCGGTCAATCTGATCTCGGGGCTGAGATCCCTCGGAGAAGAGTCCGGGGGCAGAGGGCAGCTGTGAACAAGACGGCTTCGGAGGGCGGCGCGTGCCCAGCTGGCCCCGCGTCCCCGAGACCCGGAGCAGGGCGCCCCCCAAGTCTAACCCAGGGCCGGCGAGCCTCCTCGTCATCGGGACAGCAAAGCAGTAGGGGAGTCGTGGGAGCGGCCCCCGGGGAAGCCCGGGTCCCCCGAGGAGGCCGAGGCCGGCGGGAAGTCACCCGTGGGAATGGTGCCCCGCAGCCCGTGCCTCCAGCCAGGACGTGGTGCCCCCGGGAGCAGAGCGTCCCGACCCCGACGCGGCCAAGGTGCAGGGAAGGGGAGGGCCCGCCACGCCCCCCGCGGGGGCGCCCCACGCCCAGGTCCCAGGGCACAGAGAAGACGGTGCCCCGGGTCACGGGGGCCGGCGGACCCCGTACTGGCCGTGCATCGACTGACCAGTTCTCCTTCAAACCCACCTGATTGTCTCTGACGGCCTCCACTGCTTTCACTTTTAGTGATTGTGGTTCATTTTATTTTATTTTCTTACTTTAAAGATTTTTATCTATTTATTCACGAGAGACACAGAGAGAGGCAGAGACACAGGCAGAGGGAGAAGCAGGCTCCATGCAGGGAACTCGATGCAGGATTTGATCCCAGGACCCCGGGGTCACGCCCTGGGCCAAAGGCAGACAGTCACCCACTGAGCCACCCAGCGTCCCAATCGTGGCTCATTTTTAAGGCGTGTGGTACGTACTTGTGTCACCCTCCGTCTCTGATCACGCCAGTCCCTCCAGTCCATGATGGAACAAACTATTGGCTTTTTGGTTGCTTCCGTTTCTCCCCTGCCGACTGCAGCCCCCGTTCGGTCGTATCTTTGCCACCTCCTGGCTGTAGTGACACGCGGACCCCGATGGAGTGGATCCGTGGGGACCCAGGGCCTGACGGGAGGCCTGTCTCTCGGGGCTCGGCGCTGGGCTGCTGCGTGGACACGTGCCCAGGGCGCCCTCCGCTCCTGCTGCCGCACCGTCCACCCTTCCCGTCTCAGCTCACGGTTTGTTTCTTCCCCTTCCCTTACACGCTCGTGTGCTTCCCTGCAATCCCAGCCGTGTTTAAAAAGCATTTATGGGCACTGAGGGGGGCACTTGACGGGATGAGCATTGGGTGTTATTCTGTATGTTGGCAGACTGAACACCAATAAAAAATAAATTTATCATTAAAAAAATTTTTTTAAATAAAAATAAAAATAAAAATAAAAATAAATAAAAAGCATTTAGTGTTGCCAGGACCTCGGACAGTATCACAGGGCAGCAGGGCAGCCGCACGCCGTGTGTTCCTGGGAGTCCGTCCCCACCACGGATGAGGCGCTCCTCACGCCCCTGTGATCGGGGGCTCCGACCTCCAGTGGGGTTTGCGCAGCTCAGTCCGGGATGAACTGCGACCTTCTGGCTGGGGCTCACCCGCAGCCTGGGGACAAGTCTCGAAGGGACCACGGGACTCAAAGGCTGCTCTATCCGCGGCTCCCCGCAGGCTCTGGGAGCCCGGGGCTAATTCTGGGCAGTGGCCCCCATGCTGCCTCCGCAGCCCCGGTGCTGAGGCTTTGCTGCAGCCACACCTCCTTGGAGAGAGGCCCCTGTGGGTCAGGGAGGCTGCGGGTCGGGGAGGCTGTAGGGGTTGGGGAGGCTGCCAGTTGGGGAGGCTGTGGGGAGTCAGGGAAGTTTTGGGTCAGGGAGGCTGCGGGTCAGGGAGGCTGTGGGTTGGGCAGCCTGCAGGGGTTGGGTTGGGGAGATTGAGGACCGGAGAGGCTGCAGGTTGAGGAGGCTCCGGGACTTCGGAGGCCAGCGCGGCCTCCCTCAAGCTCAGCACAGCCGGCCTCCCCCTGCAGAGGCGGGCACGTCCCTGGGTGCCGTCCAGCCCATGGGCCCCACGCACCCGGCTGTGCGCTCCTGCGGGTGAGGTCGAGGCCACTAAGGTCCTCAGGGCCAGGGTCCGCCCGGCCTCAGCTCCAGGCCTCTGCGCAGCTGCGGGGGACCGCGTGTCGCCTCAGAAGCCTCGCAGAGCCTGAAGACGTGCCGTAGTTTGTAAACCGGAGGCCGAAGCTGCACATCCGCAGTCTGCCCCCGGGTCACCGGGACGATGGGAGACGCCAGCACCCGGCCCCGGGGCAGGACAGGGGTGTCCTGGGCACAGGGGCCCGTGGAAGCACTGACGTGGCTCTGGGGCCGGTGTCCCCTCGCTGAGCCCGTGACGGAGCCATAGGCGACATTCCCTGCCCCTCCTGTGATTGCAGCCCCCGACCCCCAAGTGCACGAGGGCGGCAGGGACGGGGCCCAGAGAGCGAGTGCTCCGCGGTGGGAGCACCCATGGCCATGGGGCAGCGGCAGGTCCCCCGAGGGCTGGAGCCCCTGCTCCCGGCTGCGGCTCCGACCCAGGAGTGCCCGGGGAGCTGCATGCTGGCAACCCCAGGAGGCCGGGGGGGGGACCTGGACACGCTCAGGGGACTCAGCTCCGTGCTCGCAGACGCACACGAAGCGGCGTGCAGGCCGATCCGCTCCTCTGCCGGTGGGTGGAGCCGCACCCCTCCTCTGGGGGCCTCGGTGCCGACCGCAGGACGCCCCCCGACACTGGGGTCGCGCAGTGGCAGCAGCAATGCGTGCACACTGTCGGCTGACCACAGCCCCGGGCGCGCTCAGCTCACCTCCCGGGGGCATCGAGTGGCCGGTCATCGGTCACCCGGCTGTGCCTCTCCCGGGCCCTTGGAGCCTTGCCGGCTACACCACGTCACCTGCGGCCCCAGCCCACATGGATGTTTCTCCTCCACCACCGTGGCCTCTCGGAAGGGAGCTGGGGGCTCGTCTCGGTCTCCTGTTCCAAGAGGGCGGGTGCCCCCCAGACATCCTGCTGCTCGGGGTTGCCCCCTGCACCTCCCTCCTGCTTCCAGCTCTGACGTGGAGGTCTGCACCCTACCCCCACCCCACCACCGTTTGTCTGAGCGTCGCCCCCCGGGGGCCCCAGCCCTGCCACCCTGACGTGTGCACCCAGCACCTCTCCCCACCCCGCGGCCCTAACTCACCACTCCTGCTCCAGAGCAGAGCTCAGGTAGGCGGCACAGAACCCCAGGGCCTCCCCAGCCGAGCCCCCCCGTCTATTTTGCAACGTCCAGCTGACGGCTGTGCAGCCAGATGTTGACCAGAGCACCAAGGACACTTCAATGTTCCTTTGCGCATCCCTGGGGAGTCCACAGCGCCCGCTTCCCCAGGAGATAGGAGCTGCACAGGGCTCCCCTGGCTCTGCAGAGGAGACGGTGGGTGGACTTTGCTGTGCCCCCTGCCACCCACCAGGACAACACAGGGCGGTGGGACATGCAGGATGGGGTGCAGGCTGGAGACGAGGAGGGGGCGGCGTGGGCAGACTGAAGGTGTGCGCCCAGCGGAGGGGTCGAGACCCTGTCCCAGCAGGCCTCTCCTCCATGACCCCATGTGCTCCTGGCACCGCCCTTCAGGGATGCGGGGGGAGCAGGGGTCCAGAGGACTCTGGGGTGCAGATCCCCGAGCTTCCTGGGGCGTTGTTCCTGCCGCTCTCTGGGCTTGCCCAGGATTACCCTGAGGGGGGTGTCGTTGGGAGGTGCTCTGGGCTCCTGGATGCTCCCCGTGCAGGACCCGGCCCTCACCCCTGCTCTCAGCCCGGCAGGCCCTGCTCCCTCGGGGCACCATCGATGCACCTGCACCGGCCCCTCTGTGGCCGTGGGGAGATCCCCTTTCTCACCATCGTGGGGCTGTACAGAAGGGGGACTCGGCTTGATGCCATAAGCCTCGGTGGGGGTGGGACAGTGTCCAGGTGACACCACGGCGCGTCCCCAGCTCTGCAGCCCGACTTGGTCATCCAGCCGCCCCATGTCACAGTCGAGAAAGGGGAAGCCGGGTGCACATGAGCTGCTCGGGCTGACCGAGCCTGGGCCTGCGCTCTCCGCCTCCGTCCCCCGAGGGGCAGCTCTCCACAGACGGTGAGGCCGGGGGCTCCCAGGGACACAGACACCACGGCTTTCCCCTCCCTGCACCCCGTCCTGCCTTGGGGTCCCAGGGCGACGTAGCCAGGGCCGGAGTTCCCAGTGCATCCCGCAGTGAGACCCAGACCTGACGCACGGTCCCCAGACGCCTTGGGAACCAAGCGAGCTGCCTCGATGGAAATTTCAGATTTCTCAAAATACAAGCCAGGGTAGAGAAACCTCCTTTGCCTAAAAAAAATACCTCACTTTGGGGTGCCAACCGTGTCCCGTTTTCTATATGAATACTGCCTTCCCAGCGTGTTAAGTCTATAAAAGTCAGGAGCTACACACTTCTAATATCTGCGCTTTTCTGTATTAAATTAGGTTTCAATAAAAACACTTAAAAAAAAAAAACTACATTTCAAGGCAATTTTCCCTAGAAAGGCCTTCCTAGCAACTGCTTCTGAGCCAATTCAACTCCTTTCTGGAGGCTTCAGGCAGCTAGAGCCTTGGTCCTCATTTACATCAGAAACACAGTATTTAAAGAATAATTTTTCTTTAAAATGATTTCTAAATAACGGGGCGCTATGACAAAGAACGTGACAGCTCTTTATGAACCGACGTAAACATGTCTTCAAAACACGCTGTTAGGGTGTGGACTCCGGTGTGCCATCGGGGGCCCTGCGTGCTATTTGAGGAAACAAAGGGAAAAAAAGACATTCGTTGGTGCCTGTGCCTGCATAGATGTGCCCGGGACGCAGAGGCCGATGACCCCGACGCCCCCGGGGAGGGGGACTTCTGGACCGGGAGGGCAGCGCCGGGAGAAAGAGGCTTCTTTCCCTTCTGTCCCATTTATACTTCTGATTTTTGTTCCAGCTGAATCACATCACTCACTAAAAACTAATTTCAGTTTAAGAAGGTTAAGTTATCATCACTTTTTTTTAATAATACATTTATTTTTTATTGGTGTTCAATTTGCCAACATGCAGAATAACACCCAGTGCTCGTCCCGTCAAGTGCCCCCCTCAGTGCCCGCCACCCAGTCACCCCCATCCCCAGCCCACCTCCCCTTCCACCACCCCTAGTTCGTTTCCCAGAGTTAAGAGTCTTCCATGTTCTGTCTCCCTTTCTGATATTTCCTACCCATTTCTTCTCCCTTCCCTTCTATTCCCTTTCACTATTATAAGTTATCATCACTTAAACAAAGAGAAGGCCGCGTTATCATCACCCGTTCGCAAATCCCCTTCTTTTTCGTGGGCTTCTCTTCCCTCAAAGGAAGAGTGTAGAAATGATTCCCAGCATGGCAAACACCATGACCTCGAGAGGCCAGGCCTTGCTCTTCGACAGCTAATATATATATATATAATTATTTTTGCATTAAAAATACACAGGGATGCACACACTTAGCGCTCATGCCGATCAAAATTCCCCAAGTGACACCCAATCAGTGTTCCTGCTCCCAATTTTAAAAAGCATATTTGGGACACCCGGGGGGGCTCAGTGATTGAGCATCTTATCTTCCTTCAGCTCAGGGTGTGACCCCGAGGTCCCAGGATCGAGTCCCACGTCGGGTTCCCTGCATGGAGCCTGCTTCTCCCTCTGCCTGTGTCTCTGCCTCTCTCTCTGTGTCTCTCATGGGTAAATACATAAAATCTTTTAAAAAATAAAATAAATTAAATAAAAAGCGTATTTAAGCTGTGGAAAACAGTATGAAAATCTCCAAAAAAAATAAACTTTGGAGTGCACAATTCCACTTCTGGGTATATGTCCAAAAAAAACAAAGCAAAAAAACAAAAAAAAGAAAAAAAGAAAAACGAAAGCAGAGCATCGACGGGAGATTTGCACACCCATGTTCAGAGCAGCAGTATTCGCCATAACGAAAACACAGGAACAATCCAGTGCAATCCAGTGTCCACCGATGGATGAACGGACAAGAAAACGTGGTCTGTTCGTACCAGAGAGATGATTAAGCCTTAAAAAGGGAGGAAATTCTGATGTGGATGCGCCTTGAAGACGCGTACACCAAACAAGCCCCATATAAAAGGATGAACACGGGCAGCCGGGGTGGCTCAGCGGGTTTAGCACCGCCTTTGGCCCAGGCCGTGACCCCGGGGTCCCGGGATCGAGTCCCAGGTCGGGCTCCCTGCACGGAGCCTGCTTCTCCCTCTGCCTGGGTCTCTGCCTCTCTCTCTCTCTCAATCTCTCTCTGTCTCATGAATAAATAAATAAAATCTTTAATAAAAATAAAAGGACGAACACCGTGGGATTCCACTGAACGAGTCCCTAGACCATCAAAGTCACGGAGACAGATGCCGAAGGGCGGGATGGGAGTCAGTGTTCCTTGAGCTCCGGGGCTCAGCTGGGCCAGACGAGGAAGCCCCAGGGGCGGGCGGTGGGGATGCTGCGCGGCCCGTGAACGTGCCTGGTGCTACCGAGCTGTGCACAGAAACGACGACGTGCGGCGCCTCCCGTCACCCCGGAGCGCTGGGGCTTGCCAGCTCCCGGCCGCAGGAAAACCGCGGGTGGACAACACACGAGGTGGGTGTGGGGTGACCCATACAACAGCTGCAGAAACTGAGGTCCAGGGACGCAAAGTGGCGGGTGGAGCAGACTCAGAAACGGAATCCGGTGAGGACAGCCCGGGGTGTGATCCCACTCGGTGGCCTTCCCACCGCCCCAGCCACCAGCGGCCCGGAATGAGGGGTCGCCCGGACATGGAGACCCTCCGCTGTGGATGCCCTGGGCCGCCGCCACTGCCGGGAGCCCGGACGGTCCCACGAGCATTGAGCACCTGCTGTATGCCCCATGCGGTCGCTGGTTCCTAGCGGGAGTGCAGTTACTTCGTGCCCTCAAGAGGATCACAGGATCCTCTGAAAACGGAGAAGGTGGAAAAGCCTGGCGGTGTCTTGAGATTTGTCTGGTGGAGGAGGGAACAACCCAAGGGATTAGCAGACAGAGTAGGAAGGGGGCATTTCAGAGACTGGGGTCAGCTCGGCCACGGAGCAGCGACGCGGGACAGAGCACTGGGGAGCACGACATGTTAGAGGTGCGGGGTTTTATTGTTTGGGGTGAAGAAGAACGAGGAAAGGTTTGGCCTGGGAAAGAAACCTGTGGAGAGCCCCGTGTGTCGTGCTGGGTGCATCGGTCTGCTACCGCCTTGGGGGAAACATCCCCAAGCCTCGGGGAGCAAACAGCAGCTATTTATCATTTTTTCTTCTTATATTTTTTTAAGATTTTATTTATTTATTTGAAAGACAGAGAGAGAGAAAGACCATGAGCAGAGGGGGAGGGAGAGGGAGAAGCAGGCTCCCCGCAGAGCAGGGAGCTGGATGCGGGACTCGATGCCAGGACCCCGGGATCATGCCCTGAGCCCGAGGCCGACGGAGCCCCCACCTCCCAGGCGCCTGCTCTTTATCATTTCTGACACGTCTGCAGGCCCAGTGGACAGACACCCTGTGCTCTGGGCCCGGGCCTGTCGTGTGCGCCGGGCTCCCCCGGGGCCTGCTGGGGGTCTGGCGGTGGTGGGCTGGCCCGGGTGGCTCCACCCCACGCAGGCGGTCCCCCACGCCCCAGGGCTTGTTCTCATGGTAGAGGCCGAGGCATGTGGGGGGCGGGTGGGCTGCGAGGCTCCGGGGCCTCCCTGCGCCCGGCACACGCCCCCCCTTGCCCTGCGCTCTGCAGGCCTGGGCAACCACAGGGTCTGTCCCGGGTCAGGGATGGGCACCAGCGCCACGCCCTCGCGGCAGAAGCCACAGGTCACCCTGCAAGCAGGGGTGGGGAACCTCAACCTTGTTCCACGCACCCCGCTGCGGAGTTCAGCCCCTCCGACGGGGAGAGCCATCGGGGGCCTGTGTTGGTGCAGGACGACATCGGATTCGTTCTTGGGGAAAGAAACCAGCCGGTTGACTCGCGTCCGCGGTGTATGGGGGCGACAGCCCTGACCTACTGCGCCGTGTTCTGTCTCACCCCGGGGCCCATCACCCGCTCCGTCCGGCAGAGGCCAGACCCGACGAGCCGGGCCGCCTTCTCCTCCAGACGGGGCGGGGGCTTCTCCAGAGCCAGGCGTCCCCACGGGAAGGCCAGACAGGACGCTGCGGCCTGGCGGTCCGGGAGACATGGAGAAACTGAAATCCCGGTTGCGGCCTACATTGACCCAATCTGGGGGGTTGGGGCATAGATGCTACATGAGGAGGAAAAAAAAAAAAATTAAAAGAAGGAAACTCCTGGATAGGAACTTTCCTAATAAAGCACTCACAGCTTGATACGCAGAAACCGCTACCTTGCGCGGGGCGGCCGCCGCCGTCTCCCAGGCCGCTGGTGCGTGTAAACAATGTAATATAGTGATTCAATTTTCTAAGAATCCGTTAGCAATTAAACCGAGAATGTTTGGGAAGAGATATCAAATTCTAAAGAGAATTGCCATTTAAACTTTCACTTTTCTGAGCAACAAAGGGATAATGGGGAACAGCTAGGAAGTTTCTCGTGAATTTCAGTGAGGAAATTATAAAAATTGAGGTCAAATGCCCTTTGGGATTCTTTAAATGAATCCGTGACCTTGATACGCCGGCAGAAAGCGTCAAGGGCATTAGGCCTGCCTTACGGGGCGCGCATCGGCTCTTGTCCCGATTACTGAGCCGAGGACATCCAGGAATCCGTGGCACGTTGGTGAGGGGTCAGCGGGAGCGCCGCGTGTTCTAGGCAGATGGTTTCAGAAATGCGGACCACGCACCGCGGGAACTACGCACGAGCATCCGCACCCGGCGATGCCCCGTGTGCCTCATGGTGTGTCTCACGCGGGGCGCGTCCGAGGCCCCAGGAAAAGGCGGCGAGCACTGTGTCTGGAGTCATCCCTCAGGTTCAGAAGCTTCCAGAAACTGCAACCAGGAACTACAGGAACATAGTCTCAGGCTCAGGGTTGTTGCAGAAGCCCGGGGCCTCTCCCAGCCCGCGTGCACCTTGCCCCGAGTGCAGCACCGTCCGTCTCCGGACCCGAAGCCAGTGTCAGCCTCGCCAGCCCCCGGATTGCCTGCGGTGCCTCAGACCTCAGAACGCCCAGCCCAGCTCGAGCTCCAGGAGCTTCCATAAAGCCCCGGGTGCCCTCTCCTTCCGCCAAACCGGCCTGACCGGCTCGTCCGGCTTTTCCGGGTTTTGTGCGCCCGTAAACACGATGGGCATCTTATCAGGCAAGTGCTCCAGAATGTAATTAAGTGCGGTGGAAATTTGCTATTTGAGTGACTGTCAATGACGTAAGGTTGCACACGCCAGAGGTCAACAATTTATTCCGAACCGGGTTGATTGAGGTCAATTCATGGAGCCTCACGTGCGCGTGTGGCCCCCGCAGGGAGAGCCGTGGCATTGCTACAAATTCCGGCTGAAGGAGGAAGGCGGACAACATACATTCCTATCAGGAAAAGAAAAAGTGATCTGAACATTTAAAATGCTAATAAAAAATTAAAATAGGGATCCCTGGGTGGCGCAGCGGTTTGGCGCCTGCCTTTGGCCCAGGGCGCGATCCTGGAGACCCGGGATCGAATCCCACATCAGGCTCCCGGTGCGTGGAGCCTGCTTCTCCCTCTGCCTATGTCTCTGCCTCTCTCTCTTTCTCTCTCTGTGACTATCATAAATAAATAAAAATAAAAAAAAAAATTAAAATAAAGAAAAAGGATTAGAGGAAAGTGCAAAGAACAGCTGAGAGGACCTCGTGGAGAGCGTCTCGGGGTGGACGGCACAGATCGGCGGGGTCTGCTCACGCCCCGGCAGCCTGGTGGGAACACGGGGAGCCTGGGGCCGGGGGCACCCCTGCTTCCAGGCGGCGGGCGCAGGCTCCCCCCGGGGAAATGCAAGAGCCGCCTGCAGCTTCCCAGGGAAACCCGCTGTTCGCCCCACGCTCGCCCCCGGGCTCCGAGCACGCTCCGTGCTCCCCTCGCAGACCTCTAAGAAGAGTCTCCCTGTGTGCGTCCCCCTCCTCTCCTCCTCCTTGCTCCTCAGGGCAGCTCCCCTGACCGCCCAGCAGCCCCCTCACACCTTCCAGCCCCGGGATTCACGCCTTCCTCCCAGAAGCATTCACCTGCCTTCTGTGCCAGGGCCACACAGGAGCCAAGCCCCCTCCCCTCTGGCCGCTCCTCGATCCTCCCCACAAAGCTCCTCCTCCTCCTGCACACAGTGGCCAGTGTCCCCGCGTCGTAGCTCCTCGAGGGTGGGCCCTGCGCCCCCTCCTCCCTGCCAAGCAAGCCCCTCCGTCCTGGGGCCTTCGGTCGCCACCTACATGTGTGGGATGTGCAGATGTGTACGTCCAGCCAGACGCCCCTCTGCTCTCTGCCCTGCAGCCCCCTCGATCTCGAAACTCGAGTCCACGAGGCCAGCTTTCCCGCAGCTCCTCACGTGACGGACGGGAGCCCGCCTGACCCGTCCACGGGCTCCGAGGGGTCTCCAGCTGCCCACCCTCCGTTCCGACCCCGTGGCCCTTCCTTGCGTGCCTTCTACAAGCTTCCACACGCCTCTGCCTTCCCAGCCCCACTGCCACTTAACCTCCCACGGGGGCCTGATGAATGGCGCGCCCACACGTCCTGCGCATGTCCTCCCCTCCCCTGTGGGCCTGGCCAAGCCCACGGCCTCCTGCGAGCTCTCCCGGCACCGCGCACCCTGTCTTCGTCCCCGTCCACCCATTCTCCGCCCACAGCCACTGAAGAAGGAGAACCGGACCGGGTCCTCTCTGGTTTAACTCTGGCCAGTGGACCCTGACCTCTACGCAGAAACAGATCCGCGCTGGAGGCTGCCCACGATGCCTCCCCAGCTCCCCCCGCCAACGTCCCCATGCTTCGGAGCCCTCGCACACCCTGGAACACCAGCTTCAATGTGCAACGAGGGCTGTGCACTTGGGGCTCCGAGCTGGGCCGCAGTCCCCAGAGCTCACCCACCTGGCAGCCTGCACACCTATAACTGAGGACGCCCCCCATTCCTCCCGCCCCCAGCACCCCGGAACCACTATTTCCTCTGCGTTTCTCCCACTTTGATGATTCTGGGTCCCTCGCGTGGGTAAAACCATACAGCATCTGTCCCCCTGTGACCGGCTTGTTTCTCCCCGCATGGCGTCCTCAAGGGTCATCCGTGCTGTCACCTACCACAGATCCTCTTTTTCGCGAGAGGCCGAATCACGTTGTGTAGTGTGTCCACATCGCATCGTCTTCTACGCTGCACTCGGGTTGCCTTCACGTGGCAGCTACGTGAGTGCCGTGGCCATGCAGCCAGGGGGCACGTTATCTTCCGGAGATCAGGATTTCAGTTCTCTTCGATGACCACCCAGAAGCAGGACTGCTAGATCATACGGCGATTCTGTTTTTAATTTTCTGAGGCGCCTCCATCGCATTCTCCATTGAGAAGATGCACCATTTGCATTCCCACCAACAGGGCACGAGGGTCCCGGGAGCTCCGCATCCCTGTCAACACTCATCATCATCAGGTGTTCGAGAAAAGGCATCCTAACAGGTGTGCACTGTTATCCCGTTTGCATTTTCCAGATGCTCAGTGACGTGGAGCATCTTTTCGTGTACCTGGTGCCTATTTGTACGTCTTCTTGGGCAGTATGTCTATTCAAGTTCTTTTAATCGAATTCTCTAGGTTTTTTTTGCTATTAAATTGTATGAATTCCCTACGTATTTTGGACATGAACCCTGTATCAGATACACGGTTTGCAGATATCTTCTCCCACTCCGTAGTGGCCTTCCCACGCTGGTGATGGGTCCCTTTGCCGTGCAGAAGCTTTATAGTTTGATGGAGTTCCGTTTACCTATTGCCGCTTTTGGTCTCATATCCAGGAAATCGCGGCCGGAACCAACGACAAAACTTTCCCTTTATGCTTTCTTCCAGGATTTTTACAGTTTCAAGTCTTCCACTTCTTAAGTCTCTAACTCATTTTGAGTTGATTTTCATGTCTGGTGTAAGGTAGGATCCAACCTCGCTCTTCCGCGAGCGGCCGTCCAGCGGGTTTCCCCCACACCACTTGTTGGAGAGACTGTCCTTTCTCGACTGTGTGTTCCTGGCAGCCTTGTCAAAGACCGGGTGGCCTCAGGTGCTTGGGTGCCTCCCTGGATTCTGTTCCGTTCCATCCGTCTCCGTGTCTGTGTTCACGCGCTAGCATCACGCTGTTTTAATTACCAGGGTTGCAGGGTTGTGATATATCTTGAAATCAGAAAGCGTGATGCCTCCAGCCTTGTCTTTCTCAAGGTGGTTGTGCTGCTCGTGGCCTTTTGTGCTTCCATACGAATTTTAGGGGGGGTTTCTATTTCCATATAAAAGGCAGTTGGGATTTTGTTTTGTTTTTTTTTTTCAAAGAATTTTGTTTTATTATAGTACATGAGCTGGACTGATGGGAAAGTGTAGGTGTATGGGCAACCACTGCCCGGATTAGCATCGGATGCCCATCCCGATGGCCATGAATGTGCCAAATGTGCCGCCACCCTGCATCATGGTTTTCCCGATGCCGCCCATCAGCTCCCAACCCCGCATTCCGATCCTGAGACAGGAAAAGGTGCCGAAGAGCGCCCCGGCCGCCATGCCCACTGCGCAACCCATCACAAAGCCCATCTTCACGCGGTCAAAGCAGCTCGGCTGGGACTGTCCGTAGGGCCCCACGGCCACCGGCATCTCGTTCGCGGCTTCGGTCGCTCAGTTCTCGCGGTTGGGATTTTGAAAGGGATCGCGTTGAATCTGGAAGACCACGTTTCAACAACACCAGGTTTTCCAGTCCCACGAACACAAGGCGTGTTTCCGTTTACTTGTTTCTTCTTAAATTTCTCTCACCGGCGTTTTGTGATTCTGAGAAGTTTAACCTCCTCAGTTAAGTTTATTCCTGTATTTTATTGTTTTTGTTGCTCCTGCGAATGGGCTTGCTCTCCTTGTTGTCTTCTCAGATGGTCCGGGGCTGGTGGACGGAAACAGCAGGTTGTGTTTTTATTTCGTGTCCTGCAACTTTACCGGATTCATTTATTAGCTCTAGCAGGTGCTCGCCCACAGATGACGTCACACCACCGGCACCAGAGGTGGTTTTACTTCGTCCTTTCCAATTTGGACGCCTTCTACTTCCTTTTCCTCTCCTAACTGCCTCTTCTACATCCTCACCGAAGGGTCACAGTGTCCCTCCCCTGGCCATCCTGCCTGTGGCCGGCCGTCATGCAGCATTCCGTCGTTCCGTAGCACCTGTCCCAGTTAAGCATAATGGCCCTTCAGAGATGTCCACAGCCGCATCCCCAGAGCCTGTAACTGCGTCCTGTTACCGAGCTAGGGAGGATTCCCTACGACAGGGACAGTGTCCTGGGTCACCCAGCGTGGCCTGTGTAATCACGGCATCCTTATAGAGGAGCAGGAGGCAGGAGGGGAGAGCCCAGGGAAATGTGGCTGTAGACGCAGGGCCGGAGGGATGCCATGCTGCTGCCTTTGCAGATGGAGGAGGGACCCCAGGCCAAGGAGCGCAGGTGCCTGTAGATGCTGGGAAAGGCAGGAAGCGGCCCTAGGGCCTCCGAGGGAAGCATCCCCGCCAGCACCAGGGCATCAGCCCCAGGATGCCCACCTCAGCCCTCTGACCTCTCACCTCCAGAGCTGTGCCATCGTTAATTCACACTGTGCAAGCCAGCATGTGTGGCCACTTGTTGTATTGGGAGCAAAGAACACACACCTGTGTGTTTCCTTGTCCTCTCATGGGCAAGCTCTGGGGGGTCAGAACGCCGCCACGTGCCACTGCCCTCACGGAGTCCAGCAGGGTGCCTGGAACTCAACAGGTGCTCAGCCAATGTTGAAAGAATAAATGAATGAAGAATTCCAAAACGACAATTGCTAAGATTAAAAATATATACATGTTCCAAGTGCACGTAAGGATGGCGAAAAAGCATAGGCACTCCAGGTTAAAAAAAAAAAAAAAAGAATCAAACTTCTCTTTAAAATGCTTTGTGTATGGGGCACCTTGGTGGCTGGGTGGATTGAGCATCTGCCTTCGGCTCAGGTCATGGTCCTGGGGTCCTGGGCTCGAGCCCCATGTCGGGCTCCTGGAGCTCAGTGGTGCATCTGTTTTTCCCTCTTCCTCTGCTCCTTCCCCTGCTCATGCTTTCTCTCTCTCTCAAATAAATAAAATCTTAAAAATAAAATAAAATAAAATAAAATAAAATAAAATAAAATAAAATAAAATAAATAAAATAAAATAAAATAAAATAAAATAAAATAAAATAAAATAAAATAAAATAAAAATAAAATAAAATGCTCTGTGCCAGTGAGGTCATTCCCCTTTGTCCCCGGCCCCCATGGCACCTCCTAGGAACGTGGGGCCTCTGAGTCCCCCTCTCCACCCTCTGCTTCACAAGGGGAACTTCTCGTTCCCACAGAATCAGGCTCACAGGTGCTTTTGTTACCGTGCAAACCGAGCCCCAGCTGCAAGCAGCACCGCGAGCAGGTGTGAGGCAAAGGGAGCCCGCGGCCTGGGAACAGGACGTGCACGATGTGAGCTTGGTGCTCTCTATTTTGTCTCTGGCTTCCTCACACAGACAGAAAATCCCAGTGAGGTGTGAGGCGGTGGTTCCTGAACCAGAGACCCCGCAGGACTGAGCGGCCCACCAGGAGGAGGCCGCGGGGCCAGGGACAGCCCTGTCCCGGTGCTTCCCCGCTCACGCCCCTGCTCTCTCCCTCCGTCGCCTCCCGCTCTGCCTGCAGGAGACACGCACCCCAGGTCCTCGGGGACGACTGGCAAACACCCTTCGCACAGCCACCGATAGGTGTTTGGCGAACCGTGTAATCAAAAGGCAAGTGCGTAGAAAGTCAGGGGCTGATGGAAAAGCAAAGGAAGTGCAAAAGGGAGACAACTTCAATCCTAAATTCCAGGAAACTCAAGTTAGATGTGTGACTAGATGGACATGACAGAGAAGATTAGACACTGATCTGCTGTGAGGAGCGGGAGAGGGAACACCATGGTGTTTCCAAGGAAACTGGGTGGGGGCCCCGCAGAGACCGCAGGCAGCAGGGGCCCAGGGTGGGCCCTGGGGAAGCGGCGGTTCTGCTGACCTTCAGGAGCCCGAGTGACACCTGCCCCAGCTCTCGGGGTGACAAACGGCGGCCGAGGGGACACGACGGTCTGTGGACGCTCGGTGCTGTCTCAGGGCAGGGGACAAGGGGCACAGAACGAGGGAGGAAAGATGGTCCCTCGGCGGCCAAAAGGAGGGGGAGACGGGCTGCAACAGGGACGTGACACAGCCTTTTGTGGCCGGAGCCAGGCCCGGAGGCCTGTCTAGATGGTGACAGGCTATATGGCCGTCACAGCCCTGGGCTGACCGTTCCCACCTGGGCACTGGCCCTGACGTGTCAGCAGCTTGTGGGAGAGGGACTGGGGCAGGTGCCAGATCGTGACTGCATCTCCTCTCCACGGCTGACACCCCTGCCCACCCCCAGACCTTGGGCAAGGCCCTGGGGGAACGGAAGGCCAAGGCCAGGTGCCCGCAGCCCCTCCCCAGCATCCTCAGGCAGCCGTGAGCCCCCCCCCCCCAACAACGGGGTTGTCATTCTCTGCGGGGCCGTGCAAGCCCGGCCTGGGTTCTGGAGAAGAGGGGTAGAGAGACAGCCCTTGAGAGTACCGTCTCCTTTCTCCAGGGAGTCCCCAGGAGCGAAGGGAAGCAAAGCCCAGCCAGCAAATGGTGTCTGGACACTCAGCCTGCACCGAGCAGCTCTCAGAAACCGGCAGCGGGCGCGCAGGTGAGGCCGGAGCTCCGAAGCGCTCCCATCCCTCGGCACCTGCTTTCACCCTCGTTGCTTCTCACCTCTGTCGTTAGGGCGAGGCCAACACAGCAGGACAGTGTGGACAGGGCGTGGACAGACGGGGGACATGCGGGGAGGGGCGGGCGAGGGGAAGAATGACCTATGGCCTTGGCACTGGGGAGGGCCATCCTGGATGTTCACAGCCCCGACGGCCACGTGCACGTCGCAGTAGAGCTGACCTCTTCCATCCTAAGCTCTGGATCTGCCTGCGGGCTGAGTGGGGTGGGACATGCTTAGTTCTAAAGCCTTCTGTCCACCATCCCCCTTCACCCTCTTGTCCCCACCCTCTGGATCCCCCAGCTTCTCCTTAAATGCTGCAGAATTTCCTTAAAATTAGGATTTTCATGTACAGGCACGACTGTGTTTCTCTGCACTGGATCTAATTCCAACGCCCACAGACCCTTCGCCAGCCAGCACGGGTCAAGAGCATGTGCCACAAAAAACGCTAGATGGAACGAGGGGCGCCCGGAGCCATCAGCTCCGCCATCAGCTCCACCATCGTGCAGAATTTGCTCGGCTTGGAGCAAGAGGCAGCGAGGCGCCGCGCACATCCCGTTACCGTATATGGACAAATCCGCGCTCACTGGGCGAGAGGGCGCTGCTCTCGTTGGAAGAAAGTCTAGAAGAGCACTCAGAGCGCGGGGAGGATGTACAATAAGTAGACCATAATGGATTGTCCTAATGCTTCAAGGAAATTATTCCAGAGACAACAAGGCTGTAATTTCCAACACAAATCAATGCTCCTTGGGTCAGTCTTAAACACAGTACGCGTGTATAATCTGTCCGAGTGTGGTTTAAAGAAAGACTCTCCCAAAAATAACTGTGTCAGAGATTTATTTAACTCCTTAATGAGAGAATTGCCAAGATGGCTAAGCTGGTACAGAGAGCATTTCGGGAAATGGATGTTTATAAGCAACGGGAAAGAGTGTTGACACCAGGTTGCCAGGTCAGCGATAAAACTGGAGTGTCCTGCAGGGCAGCGGCACCGTGGGGTTTGCAGTGCCTGTTCCTAAGAGTCGGGGGTCACTCGCATCCCCACTGAACAAAAATCTACAAGGTCACGGGAAATTTTGCAAAGTCTTGGCACCGCCCAGCAAATAATGTGTCAAACATGGATGCATTCCCCTAAAGAATCAGAGAGTCCTCAGTTGGGCCCATTAGGTACTGCTCAAGGATGACGTCAGAAGGACGGTAAGCCGCCTTCGGCTTCATTTACGAGGTTTTCCACAATGATTTTTCTTAGCAGAATACTGGAAAAGGGAAATAAAGTTACCATTATTTGCAGATGGTATCATTTGCATGTAGACAAGTCAAGGGAGCCGCAGAGAAGCCTTTAGAGCCTGTTGTGGCCTAATTGGTCCCCCTACGTTCATCGGTTGACGCTGTGAGCCCCAGTACCTCAGAGAATCGCTGCAGAGAAGTGAGTCGCATGAGGTCGAGTGGGCGGCCACTGATCCATTATGACTGGTGTCCCTGGAGGAGATTAGGACACAGACACAGAGGGACGACCAGGGAGTAGGTGGCCATCTACATGCCAAAGAGAGGGGCCTCAGGAGGAACCAGCCCTGTCCACACCTTGTATCCCCAGGACCAAGGGGGCCCCTCACTGCCCTTCCTGGGCTAGTGGCTACGTCCCCCGGGGCCAGCGCCTTCTGCTTTATCCACACAGAGGAGCCGTGCAGACCCCAGATCAAGGCACCCAGAACGCACACCCCGCTCGGGCACCCCACTAACAAATGCAGAATGCCACAGAGGAGAAGCTGTGCTTATATTTGGAAGGAAAGCCATAAAATATTTGGCAACACGTTTAACAAGAAACACGCACAGTCCTCGTAACAAAAATGATAAAACTTTCCTGACGGACATGGGGGTTTGCTTAAATAAAGATACATCTTGTTTCCGGATGTGAGACGTGCTGGGTAAAGATGTGAAATCTCCCAGGCTAATTATGAAATTCAGCCCAACTCAAATGAACGTGGTAAAGGAATTTTTTTTTTTTTTACTAGAAAAGTGGATTCTAAAATTCTGCTGGAAGTGTATGTCAATATGTAAAAACTGCCAAGAAATTCATGAAAATTAAGACTATTATGGGAGATGTTCCCTGTTTAATAAATCAAACTGTAGAGCAATATTAATCAGAACAATTAGATACTGGTGCAGAAATATAGAAACAGATCAATGGGATGGACAGGCCGCTCAATACACACTCCCCAATGGCCGTTTACCATATTATAAGATTATATAAAATACAGGTGCGCTTCAACTCAATATGGAAACTTCTCGTTTCACAGGGTTGGAAATGCGTTTCCCATCTCAAAACCAGATCTTATTTCTGTTCACGTTGTAGTCAGGCCCAGATTCCTGACAAATAAGATCTCCAAATATTTTTAACTATAAAAGCAAGCAGAAGAAAATATAGGGAAATGCATGTTTATAATCCTGGGGTAAAGAAGGTCTTCAAAATCAGGCTATGAGATCCAGAATCATAAAGGAACACACAGACAGATTTGGCGCCACGTGTGGTTTAAACTCCTGAAAAGTCATCAGAGGGGAAACGACAGATGAGGATGAATGTCACTAACAGTCGTGACGGGGAGGGGTCAATGTCTTTAAACCCCAATTCCTCTCCTGGAAGGCTTGTGCAACTTCAAATTTCTGATTCTGAAATTCTACTCGAAGTAGAAGTATCTAAAAAAAATGCCAAGAAGATTTTATATCTCAATTTTAAGAAAATTAGAGTCTGTTGGGGAAAGTGCAAAATGGGAGATCCACCTGAGGCACTGGAAATATCCTAAGTCAGGTCGGCCGCCCAGACACCCTCACCCAGGCCACAGATGAGTCCACCCCAGGCAGGGCCGGCCTCGGAGGACAGTCTCCATCGCTTCTCCTGCTGCAGGACGACCTGCCGCTGGGGCTGGAGCCACAGGCCAGGCAGGAGCACAGGAGACCAGTCCTCAGCCTGAGCAACCGGCCCGCCCAGCTGGGCTGCCTCATGGGGGGGGCAGTGCTCCTGGGCCAGCCCCGTGGGGACGCCGCGGACACGCCGCGGAGACGCCACAGAGACGACCTAGAGCAGCTCTAGGAGCTCCGGCTGGCTCGGAGCCACAAGCCGTTTGGTGGCGGTGATATCACTCCGTGTTGCGTCTCAACTTGTTTTGGACTTTTCTCCATGTGGTTTGGGGCAAGGAGATGTGGCCTGGCCTTTCTCATCTGTAAAATACAATGACTTCATGTTTCATTGCCACAGAAGCTGTGGGTATCCGATGAACAAGAGACAGAACCCAAGCGTGATGGACAGCCCACGGTGGGGTTCAGCCAACGTGGAAAGTGTTTGCGCCAGAAACTTGTGAACATCATCAAAAACCAAGACTCTAAAATGTGAGATTCTTGCCCAAGAAACACGCAGCAAGTGGAAGATCTGGATGCAAGTAAGGGCTGCTCTGGGGCACTGGGGCCCGTACAAGGGGTGGCACCGGAGATCTCCGGGGAAACACCTTTTGTGGGGAGGGGGAGTCCAGCTGCCTCTGCACCTGCTGGCCTCCACAGCTGGACCCACCCGAGGGTCGGAGCCATCAGTGCCTTCCCTGGACGCCCCTCGGCCATCCCCAAGGTGGGGCTCCCACGTGGCTTCCAGGCCACGGTCTCATGGGGTCTCACAAAATCCCAGCATGGACCAGCCCCAGAGCCCCCCAGGAAGGCACAGGGGCGGGGAGGAGGCGTTATGTCTGCCCGATTTGTGCCTCAGACCCAGGATGCCAGAGCTGCACTCGAAGCCCTGGGGGACTCAGTGCAACATTCTCCTCAAGACACATTGAAATGAATTTCCATGTTTATAAAACCATGAATTATTGAAAAGCACTCAGGAATTTTGTGTTCCATTTATGGGAATCAATGAACAGAGAGCTACATTCAACCTCTGCTTTGCTGCTTATGGCTTATAAAGACAGCGCAAACCAACGGTAGCAAATATATACGGAGAGCAATCCTGGTCACAGTTGCAATAAATAAAAAGAACAGGCTTCAAAAGGAAGATGAAGGGCCCATATGAAGCAAATGACGAGGTGAGTAGGCAGGCAGATTTGTTTTTAATTTTCGCAGATAGTCTCAAAGATTCACAAGAGCAGAGAGGACAGGATGGCGAGTTCTCGGGAGCCCATCCCCCAGCGTCCATAAGCATCCTTTTGCGCTTCCTCCCGTCCCTAACTGCTCCGCTCTTCTTGAAGCCACAACATATTAAGATGAATGAAGACATGAAAAAATGCACACACGTCCTGCAAACGTACATAGATAGAAATGTGCATGTTATAAAAGTGACAATAAGATCTTAAATAAGATCTACTGCGATCTCAGTTGAAAATTCCAAAGGAAATTTTGTTTTTACATTGTCAGAAGAGTTCTAGAGTTCAGACAGAAAAAAAGAAATACATCAAAATTGCCAAAAAGCATTTGAAAAGACGGCAAGCTTGATCAATTGCATATTAAACAATAAAGCCATAAAAAGCACCCTTAGAGAAAGTCGACCAATGTAAACTATCATAATCCATAAGTGAATTTGGTATAATTGCCTGATATAAAATCAGGATGCAAAGGTCAACTGTATTTCCATGTGAGTAATGCACATAGAATAAGAAATTCACAAAAGACAGTATTTATCTGGGGGAAAAAATCTAACAAAAGATGTACAGAAACTTTACACAGAGGCTCCCGGTGGCTCAGTTGATTAAGCATCTGCCTTTGGCTCAGGTCATGATCCCAGGGTCCCGCATTGGGTTCCCTGCTCAACGACGACTCTGCTTCTCTCCCTCCCTCTGTGATCTCTCTCACTCTCATTTTCTCTCAAATGAACAAACAAAAGTCTTTAAAAAAATTAAAAATTAAAAATTAAAAAAAAAAACTTTACACAGAAATCCACAGAACACGACTGAGAGAAACGGAAGAAAACTGAGAAAATTCTATGTAAAGATAGATCCAACCGGGGCTGTACAGAACCTCTCCTCTAGTCACTGGGAGAAATTTGAAGTTTTAAATAAATGGAAAGCTTTGCTTTGATGAGGACAATTCTCCCCAAACTCCTCGATACATTCAAGGGATCGCCAGTGACAATCCCGGCAGATATTTGCAGAAGTTCATAAGCTGACTCAAATACTCACAAGCATCCAAGGTAATCTTGAAAAGCAGGCACGAGACGTTAAGAACGTTAAGATGTTACGATTTATTATAAAGTGCAACGGCTGAGTGGCTCAGCAGTTGAGCATCTGCCTTCGGCCCAGGGCATGGTCCTGGAGTCCCAGGATCCCCAGTCATCGGGCCCCCTACAGGGAGCCTGCTTCTCCCTCTGCCTGTGTCTCTGCCTCTCTGTGTGTCACTCATGAATAATAAATAAATAAAATCTTCTTAAAAAAAGATTTATTATAAAGGGGTAGTTAGTAACTAAGCAAATGTGATGTTGGCCCAGGGAGGGATGAACTGACCAATGGTACATACGGAGTAGGGTAAGGAAATAGACACACACATACACCATCAATGTGGTGGAGAAAGGACTTTTCATAATCGGACTTGGGTCCATACCTAAGCAGGCATTTAAAGATGTTGTGTGCATTTGAGGAAACTGCCTCTGAGAAAAGCTGTACAAACGTGTAACTCTCCAGTAGGGGCGAGAGCCTATCACGCTCCTGATCATCAGCCTGTAGGGTCAGTGTTTAAGTCTTTCCTAATTTGCCAGCCAATAACGTTTCCATGCTCTGTGAGGCCAAACAGCGCTTTCACATCTTTGTGGTTACGTTCGTATTGCTTCTTTGATGAATTGCCTGTTCGTGTCTGTTGCCCATTTTTCTCCCGGGATGCCCACGGTGTCTCTTAGTGATTTGTCATGTATTTTGCAATCTTGCCAAGTATCACACGTTTATTTCTTTATCTGGCGCGTTTGAAAATGTGGTGTTGGCTAATACTGACGGCGGTGGCAGGTGGCAGGTGCTCTGGGGCTGCCTGGGCCCCTCCTGGCTGAGGCACTGCCGATGGAGAGCCCTCCGCCCCCGCCATGGTCAGCCCTCGGCTGGCATTGCCTCAGTGGCCAGAGACTGTCTCTTCCAGGAGGCCCTCCCCTCTTCCTGGCTCATCGGATGACAAGAGCATTTGGAGGGTGGGGGTGGGGATAGGTAGCCCAGCCCCAGCCCCAACACAGGGCGCTTCTGAAGGGCCACCTGCTTCTGACATCTCTGGGGGCTCCACTGTGGGCTCCACTGAGACTGCATTGGCCTCACCTTCTCCCGCTGCCCAGTCCTGCTTCTCTCCCCTCCCTTTCCTGCTGTGGAGCCCTCCCAGGTACACCTGCTGCCTGCTTGTCTCCCGCTGGGATGCCCCCCCCCCGCCCCGGCGCCCCACAAACACTTCAGATATCACAAAAACCTATATGTGGTCAAATCTGTCAGTCTCCTGCTTTATGTCTGCTGAGTCCTTAGAAAGTTTTCCCACACTCCTGAGATTATGTGACTGTTAAATATTGAGACTGAGAGAACAAACACACTTGGAATATATGCGGCGTAAAATATAGAGGAAAGTCTCAAACTTCATTTTTCTCCCCAAAGGCCTAGGCAGAGGGTGCAGTAGCACTTACCGAGCAATCAATCCTTGTGCCACTGGCTTGAAATATATCTTTAATAACAGAGTAAATTATTAAGGACACTTGGATTTGTTTCTGGGCTTCCTAGTCTATTAATCCTGCTCGTCGGTCTGTTTCTGGGCCAGCCCCCTGGATTTTAATTCTGCAGCTGCCTGCCCGGCCCTGACACGGGGGCCCCCCACCGCTCTTGCGTCGCTGTTGTGCCAGCCTGACGCGGCCCCACCGGACTTACCTCTCGTCTCTGGGCAGCCCGCGCTGCACGAACTGTGCCCACATGGCTCTCAGCCCTGCGGCGTCCCCCGAGCAAACCCCTGACATCCATCTACTGAGACATGACACAGGGGTGGCTCAGGACACGAGCTCAGTGCCCCATACCGCCTCCCAGCAGCCGCCCAGGCCAGGGTGCATTGCAGAGAAACCTCCTGCTCTCTGTCCACTGTCGCCCGTATAGTCAGCACAGACTTGTCCCCGCTCTGCAGCCTACCTGGAGCCGCCCGGTTCATAATTTCTGAGATCACAGATTCAAATGTGCGTCTCAGGAGGCTCCTCGAGGGCTCACCTGTGACCGCGTCTTGCAAGTGTCTTGTCCTGGGCGCCTGTCTCTCCCTCTCTCTAACTTCCTCATGATGCAGAAGAGGGAGGAGACGGGGAGGTGGGCTCCCACGGGGCTGGGAGACCCAGCGCCACCCCGCACGTCTCCAGCCTGGTGGACGCCATTGGCTCCAGCGTCCCCTTCACCTGTAGGAATCTAGAGTTTTCTTTTTCCCGCTGCTGCTCAGGCTTCCGTGGATGGCATTGTTTCTCCCTGCTACTGTTGAGCAGTGTGGACGGGCGGGTTTCACCGGCCTTAACCTTGGGAGCTGGGGGGGGGGGCGATGGGATGCGCCCCAGAGGGGACTGGCAGTGACCGGGAGAGAAAGGTGAAAGCTCCACAGGCTCTTCAAGGTTGAGGTTCCCCTGCTTCAAATCCCGTGAGCCCCTTACGCCTGACAGGCAGTCACCCGCCCCGCCCCCCGGTCAGCAGGACTGAAAGTGGGACAAGTGGGGGCTGTGTTCCTGCACCTGGCACGGGACCTCAGAGACCGTACGACGGGCCAAGAGCCCCAGGATAGCTCGTGACACCCGGGCTTGTCCTGCTCACCTGTTCGCCGGAAACCTCAGCGACAGACACCCCCAGCTCAGCAGTGGGGTCAAGGCACTGGGGAGCCGAGGCAGCAGCTGAAGGTCCTCCCCCTGCTTTGTGGGATGGGCCAGGGCACAAAGGTGGGAGGAGGTTTGGGGGTTTACTGGGATGAGCCGGACTGGTGCAAGTCCTCGCCTGGCTCCGTGGCTGGGAAACCTCCGACACCGGGAAGCCCCCAGCACCCGAGAGCCCGCGCGCCCTTAGCTCCCCTGGAGGCCACGCTGACCGGTGGGCGCACCTGCCGCCTCCTGGATCTGTGGCCCTGGGCAAGTTGCCTGACTTCCGACGGCAGCTTCCCATGTGCAGAAGCACATCCGTGTGTAAATCCGCTTCCCCACCAAAGGTAGATGGGGTGACCAATTCTCCCAACGTGCTGCCCTGAGTCCTTACCACACGGCTGCCAGACAGAGGAGGGACCCTGGGTGAACCCCACCACCCCCATCTGGACACCCCGAGCCACAGTCACTCCTGGGGCTTCCCGAGGACCCCTGCACAGCCCGGACCGCTTGGCCGCTGCCGTCCCCCACCTGCTGTGTCCCCTCACCATCACTGCCCGTGGGGCTGCTCGCCCTCTGAGGTGACAGCGAGTCCACGTCCCCCGGGCTGTTTTCCAGGACGGCGCTGGAGCGTGAAGTCCGTGAGGTTAAGCACTGGCCGCCGGGGACGTCCTGGTGGCCCCGAGGGGCCTCGCTCTCCTACGGGAAGGGGGAGCCGGGAAGAGGGAGCGTCCCTCCAGCTGGCCCGCCGCCGATGGTCCTGCCTCCCGCGGCTCCTGTTTATGTGGATGGAGACGCATCCGATGGCGGGGGCGGGGGGGACCCTGCAGGAACCCTCGCTCCACCAAGCGCCGCTTGGAGGCAGGAACTCAGGGGGTCCCCGGGGGACGTCGCTGCGTGAGTACACCCCAAGGTGATCAGCCTTCCTCCCCTCTGCCTCCGGCCGCGCTCCCCTCAAGGCCAAATCCAAAAGAACCAGGGATGAGAAGGCCGTCCACAGGCAGTAGTTCCCCGGCTGCCCCTTCAGGGGCCTGCGCTGGCAGGCGGCGAGCCCCGAGGAGCTTCGCGGGGCGTCCTGCGTGGCTTCCCGGAGGGTCACCCCGGGGCAGCGGGGGGCTCCCGGGCCATTCTCCATGCCATCAGCTTGCTCCCCGAGGAAGTTGTTAAGCTCTGTGTTGCATAAGGCATGGGCCAGGCAGAGAGTCACAAAAACAATAACAACAGGAATCATAAATAACAGGTGACAGAGGGCTGGAGGCGCCCACGGTCCCGCAGCCCGGAGTCTCACCCCTGCGAGCTCAGGTGGCCACTGTGACCCCCGCCCCCACCGAGGAGCGAGGCCCAGTGCCTCCCGGGGCAGATGGGTTGGCAGGTGGCGGGGTCGCACTCACGGGATCCCACGTTCCCCCTCACGCTAACCTGCTGCAAGGGAGGGTCAGATGAGAACTTCCCTTTGTGTCCTAAGTATCAATAATGTGACTTGTTTTTTTAATCTTTCTACCTTGAAATGATTTTAGACTTCCAGAGAGGTTGCAAGGGACGTCTGGGTGGCTCAGGGGTTGAGCATCTGCCTTCAGCTCAGGGTGTGACCCCGGGGTCCCGGGATCGAGTCCCGCATCGGGCTCCCTGTATGGAGCCTGCTTCTCCCTCTGCCTGTGTCTCTGCCTCTCTCTGTGTGTCTCTCATGAATAAATAAATAAAATCTAAAAAAAAAGAAAGACAGAAAGAAAGAAAAGTCGCAAACAATGCCCAAAGTTCCCAGACGCCGTCCACCCGCTTCCCCCGGCGAGGACGCCCTGCTCGCCCTTGAGAATCAGCACCAGGACGCTAGCGCTAGCGTCAGTTAAATTACAGACCTTATTTGGGTTTCATCTGTTTTCCACAAATGTCCTTTTTCTGTTCCAGGGTCTCACATTGCATTTAGCTGCTATGCATGACTTCCTCTAGAAAGCCTCCAAGAACTTATTTATTTTTTCGTGGTGTCTCGTTGGGACCTCACACCACCTCCATGAGCAAGAAGCGTGGGTGTGGGCATCATTAGGGGACAGCCAGCTGCACCCTGTGGCAAACGTCCCTGCCCAGCGGAGGCCAAGGGGTGTCCCATCCAGCTTTTGTAAAACAGCTAAGTGGAGCCTGACCAGCACAGGGAGGCCTCGGGTCACTGGCGTCCATGGGGACAGAGCCAAGTGCCCACTTTCCCTCCTGGCCCGTGCAGATGGCCGACCGCTCAGCCACAGGTCACACAGCACAGTCATCTGGAAAGGGCCCTCAACCTGCCCTGGGCTCACAAACAAATAGAATCTGGAGCCCATTGGGGTACAGAGACGCATCGAAGTGCACGTTGGACTCTGCCCCATGCGTCACCAGGACGATACGCCGCCTGCCGCAGGGGCTCAGAGGGCCCTGGAGTCGCCCTGGTGTCCAGGGGTGCCGCGGAGAGCCCCCGGAATCAGGGTCTCCGTGTGAAGCCTCAGAGCAGAAGCCAGCCCCGTGGTGGTCGGCCTCAGCGTGGGGCCGGGTGTCGGCCGAGTGCAGGTGGAGAACTTAACACTCCAAGGACGCAAAGGGCAGAGCCCCGGTCCCAGAGCCGTGGCCCCAAGGAGGCCACGGGGCGAGGCAGCCAGTACTCCTGCACAAGCCGCTGCATGAACCCCCAGGGACTCAGCCCCTCCAAGCCGAGAGACCAGGACGGGGCGGCGAGACAAGGCCCAGCTCCTGGCTCCCCGGGCTGCAGCTGTCCCCTCCTCCAGGGCAGCGAGCTTCCCCGCCTCGGACCTCCTCGCCTGTCGACTCCCGGCCCCAATGTCCTTGCCCATCTCTGCTGCCTCAACAACCCTTCCCATCCTCCCGGGCCCAGAACCCATCAGCCCCGCACGAACGGGGACCCCTCGTGGCTCCGTGCCAGGCCTCCCAAAAGCTCCTGCTGCATTTCACTGAGATTCTGTGTCGCCTGTGGGCCTCCCTCCCCATGCAACCGGGATTCCAGGCAGGGCCCTGGCCCAGCTCCCGCTCTACGTTCATGTTCCCGGCCCTGGGCACAGCCGGGGACGGAGTGGGTGCCCCCCCAACCCGGAAGCTGTTGGAGGAAGAGAAGGGGGGCAGGGAGGGATGAGGGACGGAGCTGTCTCCCTGCGATAGGAGGTGGCACAAGGGGGCAGGGCCATTCACGGCAGACCACAGCCTCCGCAAACTTCGGCTTTGGTAGGACAGCCCAGCCCCCTGCACTCAGGGACTCCCACTGAGGGACCTCAGAAGCTTCTAGAGCAGCTGCTCTGTTGTCAGGTGAGAAAGTGGAGCCCAGAAGTACGAGCTGCACCTGCAGAGGCCTCTCTTCAACAGTGAGGGCCAGGCTCCCCAGAGTTGCCTCCACCCCCTGGGCCTCACCTTGCCTCCTGCACCAACCCCTTGCTCAGGCTCTAGATGGGCCCCGACCCTGGGAGCAGGAGGCAGCTCTGCGACATCTCGGCTCAGAAGGAGCCGTCAGCGAGCAGGACAAGCAAGGGCCGAGGAGGCGGGGGGCAGGCCCCAGGGGGGCCACGAGAGGCTGGGTGGCAGCAGGGGAGCTGTCGGCCTCTGCACAGAACGGGGGCGGGGAGAGGCCCTGGAGTGTGGGGCCGTGGCTGGAGGGTCGGGCGGCCACCACGGCCTCCGCGGAGGCTGGAGAAGAGGCTGTCAGGGCGGAGCTCCTGAGAATCGAGAGGGCACAGCTCCAAGGACGGAGGGAGGTGCGGTTGTCAGGGGCAAGGCTCTGCTGCCCGGACGGGAGGGAAGCCGGCTGGCAGGGCTGTGCATCTGGGAGAGGGGGCATGAGGAGCTTCTGGAAGCTTCCAGGTCCTCCACGAAAGAGGAGGTGAGTCCCTCTGAAACCGAGGGAGGGGACGGCTTGGAGAGGAAGGAGACAGTATGGAGAGGCAGCCCACAGGTAGGGGGCGAGCAGCAGGGCTCCAGGGCCCATCGGCGGTTGGCGGTCTGAGCCGCACCCGGTGAAGGGAAGCCTCGGGCTCCCGGGGTTTCAACAGGACGGAGAGCCGGCGAAGCGGGGCTGCGCGCTCGGAGGGGCTGCGACCGGGCCCCACGACCACAGCGGGGCCGTGGCCAGCCCGGGCGACCCAGACCCCCTACGCACCCACACCCGTGTCCGTGGTGCCCCGCAGGGAGGGCGGGAGGCCTCGGGGTGCACACCTGTCCCAGCGCTCGCCACCCGCCCTGGCCGCTCTGCCCCGCGGCCCACCCCTCGCCGCCCTGGGCCCCCGAGCCCGTCCGCAGCAGCACTGACCTTGCCGGGCTGCAGGCCGGGCCCGCGGAGCGACACCCGCACGGCGACGGTCGCGCGGGTCCCCCCAGCCTTCCCCGAGGAGAGACGGAGCGCGGCTGGCGGGGCGGCTGCGAGGCCCGGAGCGGGGCCGGGAACCCGGCCGTGAGAAGCCGCCGCCGACCACCAGCTCTGTGCTGATTCGTAATGATGTGTTTAATAGAAATTTCAAGGTTCATTACGGGATGTGGATTAATTAAATTGAGAGGGGAGATAATGAAAGATATTCCCACTGGACGCGTAGCGGAGCAGGCCTGCGGTGGCAGGAGGAGGGGGGTGAACCTGTGGACATTCCAGAACCCTCCTCTGAGTTTGCCCACGCGCCCGGGAGCCGGGGCTCGGCTGCGTCCTCCGAGGCGAAGGCGGTGGCAGAGGCCGCGGGCCGCAGGTCTCCACGGGGAGCCCGGCCTCTGTCCGCGTCTCCGGCTGCCCCGCCGGGCTCAGCCCCCGCCCCACGTCACTGGCTGCTGGCCCCCCGGGGCGGCCACTGGCTGCTGCTCCCTGCTCGTTCCTTCCCACGGTTCTGGGGGGCAGGAGGGCGCCAACCACATGGGACTCTGTGGGGCGCCCCAGGCGCCGTGGCTGAGCAGTTCGGAGAAGGAGCGGCTGTGGCTCGAGGCTCTGCTGGCCCAGGAGTCCCGAGGGTACCCCCCGAGTCTCCCAGGGGTGCTGGCAAAGCCGCTGTCGGCCTCCTGACGCACCAGCGGGAGCTCGAGGAGCTGACAGCGAGTCCCGGTCTCCGTGGGATCCAGGACTGGGGGTTGGTGCACGCTCATGGCCATGAGAACAGCAGTGCCACTCCCTGTGTTTGCACGCCGTCCCTCCCAGCACGCACACCCGACCTAATCTGACGCTCACGAGGGGCCCCGGGGGACATTGCACCCATTCCACAGAGGTCGCTGTGGGCAAACTACCGCTACACATGATGGGAATAAATCTCATCAACAAGGTGCTCGGCGAGAAGCACCCACGTTGAGGGAACGCACGCCTGAGGTCACGTACGCAAACCCGGAGGAAGCGGGTACGTTTGAGGAGGCCGGACGGGCGGGACTGGGAAGGGGCACGAGGATCTCGAGGCGCCCAGCCGTGATGTAGCCCCTCGTGTGCGCTGAGGCTCGGCAGGGGATCCTGCGGGGAGCTGACACCCGCGGCCCGGCCCTCTCCCTGCAGCTACGAGCACCTGTTGTAAACGGAGTCCCACGTCCAGGAAACTGTCCTGCAGACGCCGGTTCATCTTCCCTCGCTACCGTTTATCCTTCCCGGTCTCCCCAAAACAGGACACTAATGTACCACGAGATAAATGCATTTCTATTGCAAAGTGCTCACAGGTGGATCCAGCCTCGAGAGTGAGTGCCTGGAGCAGGGCCGGCGTGGGTCTCAAATCCAGGTCTCTAGCGGCACGTCCGGGGCCCTTTGCTCCAGAATGAAGCCCTGTGTTCCTAACGTTGGTGCGGGGGGTGCGGGTAGCTGTGGCTGGGCGCCCGCTCCCCCAAGAGCTATTCTGAGAGCCGCACTTCTTGTGGCTCCGGAGAACCTCTGAGCAGTCACCGAAATCACAGACGCTCGGCCCCAGAGAGTCCCCTGTAAGGCCAGGGAACACCTCAGTGCTTGACTTCCGGCCCATCGCTGCCCGAGCGACTTCCCACGCACCCAACTATCTCTCAGTTTGCCCTCGTCCTCCTGAATCAGCGGGATTCGCCAGGAGGCATAAAGGAGGTGAAAATCCTCTTCCTTATGCAGCAATTATTCACACCAGCCAAACCTCATTCATCACAGATGAACTTCTTATCCAGTTTATATTCCGTAACTCAATCCTCTTTAAGTAAGAGCAAACGGTAGCGGGCTTCGGGGGGAGGCACTTGCCGTCCTACGGACTCGAAAAACCCGAGCCGCTCTTTCATTTTGTACCTGCGTCGTATTTTCTGAAGTCTGCACGAAGGACAAGGGTGATGGGAACCAGGGTCCAGATCCCGCCGTGGTCTTTCCAACCTGCGAGGAGATGAGGCTTGAGCTCAGGGGGAGGCACAGCCGTGCAGGCCCACAGAGCCCGTTGAGCACCTGTCACCGGCTGCCGGGAGCCTCCACCTTCACCCAGGATGGGGTCCAGGGTGACCTGCTTCTTCCTCCTGAAGAGGCCGGTAAGCTCCGCAGGGGAATAGAAATGGAAGGGAGCCCAGAAACCACCAGCGCGCCTCTTCCGTGGACCAGTGAGTCAGGAAGCCTGCAGGATGCACCCTCAGGCACCGGGAGTGGGAAAGGCAAGGCCGGACGTGAGCCTGGGCCCCAGGAGTGTGCCCAGGATGAACGCCCAGAGCTAGTCAGGGAGACCCAGGGGCGAGGCCGACAGCAGGGTGGACACAGTAAGACACCAAGAGGGAAGATCTCAGCCACGTGCCCTGGGCAGTGGATGTGTGGGATGACCTGACAACAGGCTCTGTGTGCAGCCCCAGGCCCATCACTCACGGAGGGCAGAGACCGGTACCCAGTGGCCTCCCCACTGGACGGTCGAGCCCACCTGGAGAATTTGAGGGAAGGAAGACCCGTTCATGGTGCATTTAATTGACACTTAGACCATCCTCAGGGGGACGGTCATTTGGGAAGAACATCTTGAGTCTCTGCAACTCGTCCCGGGGCTCATCGCACTACGTCACACACCCTGAGCACTAGGATTCATAGGATGCACAGGAGCCGTCTCCCGCAGCCCCATCCCTAGGGGAGCAACAGAGGAAGTTTTCCTGGGGAAAATAGTCCCAGAACAAAAGTCTCGAGGGACGAAAAGAAAAGAAAAGAAAAGAAAAGAAAAGAAAAGAAAAGAAAAGAGAAACCAGTGAGCAAAGACTGAAAATGCAGATAAATCTAAACAAACACTGACATAGAAATTACGATAATAAATTCCAATTCGGTGAAAGAAAGAAATAAAACCCTAACGGCAATATTACTGTTGGCAAGAGGACTAAATTTACGACTGCCTGTAAATCTACAATTATCTCAAAACTAACTAACTTTTAAGAAGAAACCGAGTATAGTGTCAAGTCAAAGACAGAGGGGGGAGGGGGGTGCAGAGCAATGTTCACCCGCCCGGCAGCCAGCTACGGGGATCGTATTAGTTTCTGGAGCTGCTATAACGAGTGACCGCACGTTTGGAGGCTGAAAACCACAGAAATTCGTCATCGTGTAGTTGGGGAGGCCCGAAGTCTGAGATCTAGGAGATCTAGCGAGCTGCCCTCGCTCCGGGGAGAGTCTGCAGGCACAGCGTCCGACCCGGCCTGCGTGGCCCCCCGCTTCCTCCTCTTCCCCACCTTCTCCCCTCTTCTGCCCTCTTGCCCCCCTCCACCTCGCTTGTCTTTTTTTTTTTTTTAATTTTTTTTTTAATTTTTATTTATTTATGATAGTCACAGAGAGAGAGAGAGGCAGAGACACAGGCAGAGGGAGAAGCAGGCTCCATGCACCGGGAGCCTGACGTGGGATTCGATCCCGGGTCTCCAGGATCGCGCCCTGGGCCAAAGGCAGGCGCCAAACCACTGCGCCACCCAAGGATCCCCACCTCGCTTGTCTTATATAAGGACCCGTGTCCTGGGACTGAGGGCTCAGCTGGATAATCCGGGCTGAGCTCATCTCAAGATCCTCGACTTAACTACATCTGCAAAGATCCTTTTCCCAAATAAGATAACATTTACAGGATCCTGGAATTCGGATGGGAACCTGTCCTCTGCGCGGGGGAGCCACCGTTCAACCCGCTGCATGGATGAAGCAATCCGTGCCTTTGGTTTGGAGGGCCCCAGGTACAGCAGGGCCCCTGTTGTGCAAAGCAATCTGTGGGACCTTAGATAAAAGTCCAGACCCGTACCCCATGCCACCCCACCCTGTGTGTTCCGTGCCAGGTCCTCGAGGAGAAGCTAGCGGACAGTGGGCTGTGGGGGCCTGGGCCTGCCTCTTGCCGAATGAGAGGGTGCCCCTATAGATCTTCCAGGAAATCTTGGGGAGGTCCTTGGGGTCCTGTTGCCAGGTCTACGGGGGCAGGAAGATGAAAATCGCCTGGCCTTGGGTTGAGGATTCCTCCGATAACCTTCAGCAGGAGGGAACCTGGATCCCGCCTGCCTGCACCCACCCACCTGCTCCCTGCAGGCATTCGCGGATAGAGCCCCCCTGGAACCGCTCTCTACACCGAACGTAGACCCCAAATGAGGAAATTGCAACCATTTGGGATAGTTCAAGTTTTTAATTACTCCAGGAAAAGTTAATTACAACTCAGTGGCTGCTTACTCTGCAGTTTTCTGAGAGCAAACAGACGCTCAGCAGCCAGATGGGGAGCCGGGATCTTCCTGTGTTGGGGCCGCGCTGGAACCCAGGGCGCCCAGGTGCCAGCCGGGCTCGGCCCCCGCTGCCGGGTGACCGGCCCCTTCTCCCCTCTGCGGTCAGTTTTCTTTACCTGCTGACGGGCATGTGGGAGCTGACCACAAGGCTTTCCTGCTCTGCGGCGCTCGTCCATGGCCCTGTTCCCCTCACGTGCACTGAACCGCTCGTGGCTCTCGAACACGCCGCTCCTCGAATTTGCGTGGGGGAGGACAGGCTTGGCGATCGGCCTGCCGGGATTCGAATGCTGAGTCTGCCCCTTAATCTGTGCGGCCCTGGGCAAGCTTCCTAACCCGCCCGGGTCTAGGTGTCCGCATCTGTGGAACGGGAATGGCGACACCATCCGCCTCGTGCGGTCGTCGGGGGTAGGTGAGATGGCAATGGGGCCCCTAGGACGACGTCCCGGTGGTGATGACGATGGTGAGGTGTGTCCTCATTTGAGGCTGTGGCCCAAATACTACTCTTGGGGCCCTTCTAATGCCCACCCCCTGTCCGTCCCCACCTGCTGTCCGATGACCCTGTCTTAGTAAGAGACCACGGGAATCCGTCACGCGAAACCAGAAAGGGGCCCGGTCAGCACAGCCGGCTCAGGGAGATGGAAAAGGCACAGCCCTTCCCTCTGCCTCTGCGGCCTGGCTGGACACCAGCCTGCCCCCGACCCCGCCCAGCCTGCCCCCCACCCAGCCTGCACCCCCCGCCCAGCGAACAGGCCGCAGTCGGATGGGCCAGGACACGTGCGTGTGGCCACATCGCTTTCTGCAGGTGAGCTGAACCCACCTGCCCCCGTGCTGCTTCCCCCTGGAAACCTCTCCGGGAGGCCAGCTTCCTCTCTGCACCCCGACAGTGGCAGGTTCTGGGGGACCCCCAAGTCTTCCCTGAAAGTCAAGGCTTACGATCAGGAGTGAGAGTCAAGAAGCTGAATCGGGAAGGCGGGTCACACTGTGGGCATGTGCTTGTGCTCAGGGCAGCTCGGAGGAGCTCGCGAAGCCTTGAACACACCCTCATCTCGGAGGAAGGGGAGACCAGAGGCACAGAAGCCCAAGGCAGCCCCGCGGTGCAAGATGGAAACCAAGTCAGGGTTAGGACTGAAGGCCCCGTGCGCCCCAGGAGCATTCGGCCACACGCTCGGCGATGGGCAGGTGCTCAGGGCAGGTGTCCCCGGCACGCAGTGGGGTCACGATGCCCACGTGCGGGCCCTGGAGCACCCAGGGGTCCGGCCTGCCCAGGGAAGTCCTCCCCTCCCACATCCCGGTGGCAGGTGCCCCTGAAGGCAGCCTGGGCATCTGCATTTCCGGAGCAGCTTCCGGGCCACTCTGGGGCACCGGGAAGGGCTTCTCTGAGTGCCTTTTGGTCTAAAGAGCAAAGGACCTGGCCCAGGGAAGGGGAAACAACAGGAGCCTCGCAGGGAAGGGCACAGAGACACAAAAGGGGGAGGGCAGGACCCTCGTTCCTGCTGCCCCAAGCCTGGCGCATGTCGGTGCCCGGCGGACCCAGGGATGGGTGCCGAGATGTGCCCGAGGGAGCAGGGAACGACCCTACAGGCAGAGGTCCACGGGGCGCGGGAGCACAGTGCGGGTGGGGGCTGGCGCAGCCCTCAGCGCCCGAGAGGCGCTTCCTCCAGTGGGTGGGGCCAGCAGGCAGGGAGGAGGGACGGGAAACTGAGGCTGGGTTTGTCTGTTTGCAAAATGAGCCGCCTCGTTTCTTCAGCTTACACGTGGCGTGGGTGGTGCTCCCCGGCTACCGGAGGACTCCCTGCCCAGCGGCTCTGTCCCCGAGTTGGCGTGTGGGGGCAGCCGCCTCTGCGAGGCCAGGCCTGGGGTCCCCTCCTCCGGGCTCTCCCCAGCCAGCTCAGCCCAGCAGGTGCGACCTGGAGCCAGTGTCTGGGACACAGGAAATGGGGCGGCCCTTTCCCACACCTGCACCCAGAACTGGCCCAGCATCTCCTTACCGGGCAGGTAGAGGCGGGAGGGGGACCCCATCTCTCCCCATCTCTCCCCAGCAGAAGTGCCCGAGAATCTTGGGGCCAAGTGATTCTGGGTCAATCCGTTAACATGTCTATACCCCATTTTGCCATCACTGTTCAAACAATCAGGTTAATACCAGCCAACAGGTCCATGTTTATTCCCAGCTGGGCCGGCTGTTGGTTTTTTAAAAAAGATTTTATTTATTTATTCATGAGAGACACAGAGAGACGCAGAGACACAGGCAGAGGGAGAAGCAGGCTCCGTGCAGGGAGCCCGACGCGGGACTCGATCCTGGGACCCCGGGGTCACACCCTGAGCCTAAGGCAGATGCTCAACCACTGAGCCCCCCAGCGTCCCTGGGTCGTTTCTAAACCCCTGTATGCACACTCCTGATCCTCACGGCAGCCCTACGAGGCCCTCACACTCGTCACTCAAGAAACTGAGCCTAAGACATAGAGTCGCCCGCCTGCTGCCACGCAGCTGCCATGGGGTCTGAAGCCAGGCAGTGGGGCTCTGGGCTCCAGCTCCGCACACCCCCAGGCTGCTTCTCCGTCCTGTGCACGGAGCTCAGGAATTGTCACCCACCTAACTGGGGCCGACCACACAGTCAGGTGGTTGGATGGGTGAACAGTGAACCAACCAGTGCCCAGAGATGAGCAAGGCCGGGGTGAGCTCCACCCAAGGAGCCCTTCTACCTGGGGTGGTAAAGAGGTGCAGCCAGAAAGTGGGTGCAGAGCCCTTGGGCAGGAAGTTGAGCAGTCATGGAACCAGCCCGACAGGAACAGGGCGTCCCCGGGCGTGCGTGCTCCTCTATCCTGCAGGAATAGTCACCAGGGCGCGTCCATACCAGGAGGACCCTGCAGTGTGGCATCCGCGCCTCCACAGTCACCGAGCCTCGGCCCACCGTACCGGGTGCCGTGGGGAGGGACGGGACTGGGTGCCCGCAGGCGAGGAGAGGCCTGCCGGAGGAGGACGGGGCGGAGCCCCCTGAGCGGACTTAGGTGCTGCTGGGGCCGAGGGAGCACAGGTGGAGCCGCGTGCCAAGCAGGATGCGGAGGCCGCACGGCTCACCGGGGAGCGGGAAACATCGCCCCGGGGCCAGAGGCCAGAGGGAGAGGCAGGCAGGGCCCCCCCACAGGACCCCCTGAGCTCACCCACGGAGCCCCAGCGCCCTCCCCATGCTCCTTAAGGGTCTGGGCTGGAGGCCTAGGCTGGCCCGCCGGGAAACAGCGGCTGAGATCATGCACCCGCCCGCCTGCACCCTCCCCAGGCCCTCCCTGCGCCCTCCTGCACCCTCCCTGCCTTCCCGCCCCCTCCCCGCCCTCCCTGCACCCTCCCTGCGCCCACCCATGCCCACCCAGCTCACCATTTTCAGGACACGATTTCCCGTACTTCGAAAGTGTGTCTGGTACATGGAAGCAGGGGTCAACCCTTCTGTACCTCGGATTCTTCAAGCAGGTCCGTTGGTTGGAAAACCTGAGTAACGTAGCGTAGTAGTGCCGGGGACACAGGCTCGGGGACACAGGCTCGCCGTGTGAGCCAGGAAGGTGACGCGCTGTGGCGGGGACACGAGCACAGCACGCCGGAGGGGAGAACAGAGCGGGGCCTCGGAGAACACGGGCGAGTTTCCCGGGCGGGATGGGGGAGGGTGCTCCAGGCAAAGGCCCTGGGGCCTGTCGCCGGGACACGGTGCCCAGCTTCCAAGTGATGATGCAGCCAGACCTGGATCCCTTGTGGCCCTGGGAATGGAGAAGCAGAGTGGGTAGGTAAGGGGCTGCTGAGTCAGCTTGATCCAACTGTCCTGATCCCCGTCTCATACCGGACAGGGTCTCGCCTCAGTGCCCGCTGCGCCACCACCCCTGCCAGGAGCCAGTGGAAAGAGCCTTACCCTCCAGACACAACCCTGCACGGCTCCCTTCCCGGAAGGGCGGGGGCGGCCTGTTGTTTGGGAAGAGCTCCTCGCCCGCCGCAGGGTGGGCCCCCGCCCCTCCCAGCCCGCCCCCCAGGACACTGAGCCCCCATGACTGTGGGGACCGTGCATTCTGCCATCGGGGGGCCTGTGAAGTGAGATGCTGAGACCAGATCAAGGGTCCCCAGCCGTCTCCCGGAGACGCCCCAGAGGCTGGGAGTGAGCAGGGCGCAGGCTGCGGCTCCTGAAGAACCCCTGACCCGCCAGGCTCATCGGGGCAGCGCATGGGCACACACGCACACGGGTACGCAAGAGGGGGTCGCGGCTGGGCCCCGCTCCCCGCACCCCTCCGCACCCCTCCGACCCGCTGCTCTGCCCTGCGAGGCCCCTTCCCATCAGCGAGCCACAGCCCCGCACGAACTGCAGGCAAAAGTGGTTTGGAAAGGTCAATACGAGATGCATAATTCAGGGGGTGCGCCTCCCGGAGGGACCGCTGATGGAGGAGATGTGGTGAGAACAGGAAGTGGGTTCTCACCGCAGGAGACGCCGGGCCTTCCTGCCGCCCTGCACGCTCGCGGGGGCCGGGGGCGCGGCCACGCTCCGTCACCTCTCAGCTCGCGGGCCGGCGGGGCTGGTGGACGGGACGCTGGCGTCCGGGGGGGCCAGGCTGGCTCCTGCCTCTGGCTGTGCGCCCCGCTGTTGCCTGGCCACCGGAGATGGAGAGATGGGGACGGGATCCGATGGGCATTTGCTTTATTCTGGGTAATGAACCAGCCTGAAAGTCACTGGTGTTGCCTGCATGGGTCAGCCGCGGCTCCCGGGCGCCCCCACCTGCCCTGCGCTGGACCCCAGGGCGCTCTGGGTCCCGGCTGAGCTGGCACAGTGCGTAGGGGACACAGAAGGGACCTAGGCCAGCTTTCCGAGCTTGCGGAGCTCCCCGTGACAAGGCTTCCTGCGGGGAGGAGGGGACGCTGGCCGTCACCTCTCGGGAGCCCCGCGGCGCCGTCCAGCCGCAGACACGCAGACCGAGACTTTTACCAGTGGGTCGCGCTCCACGTTTTCTCTACAACTTGTGTTCTTCGCTAACAGCGCGCCTCGTGGGTCACTCCAAGGCGTGTGTCGAGCTCCATTTCTGCAGCCCTGGGCTATCTCAGAGCAGAGACATCACTAAATTCGCTCTTATTCTTTGCAATTCAACCCCCCGAAGGCCTCCTAGGGAGGGTCAGCCGTATGGGGGCACAGCCTCTCCCCGGGGAAGGCCCCACACGTCCTCAGGGCCTGAGCCTGTCCCGCCCTGTTGGCTCAGGCCCCGGCTGCACACACCCGGGCTGCTGCATGCGCTCCCTGCACCCGGTGCACCCTCCTTCTGGCCTCTGGGGGAGACGTACCCATGCCTGTGCCACCTGTACCAGCCTCCTCCGGCCCCAGCGGCAGGAACGTGGCCCAGGTGGCACCTGTGTCTTCAGGACACAAGGACCTCAGTGGGAAGGCAGGTGGGGTGGCCCCCGCCCTCGCCCGCCCTCACCCGCCCAGCAGCCTGCCCCGGAACCAGGACTCGGAGGTGAAAATAGAAGGAAGGGGAGACACTCCCTAAGTGGCTTCTTTTTTACTTCAATGGAAAATGCCCCCAAGTGAAGTTTGAAAAGAGTCCCCAGGCCTGCATCCAGGGGAGCAGCCCCCTGCGGCCCTGAGCTGGGAAATGTGTGGTCTCGTGCTAGCGGGGCCGTGCAGCTTCCAGCTCCAGGAGGCCCACAGGCAGGCGCTCCCGCTCCTGCCACCATCTCTCACCATCTCTCACCATCTCTCTCGCGAGCTCAGAGAAGCCCCAGGAAGGCTCTCAGGTGCCCGCATACCCCCGGCCCCCGCCCCACCAGGTCTGCCCCTGTGGCCTGCGCAGCACCCTGGCCCCGCTGGGCGGGCGGGCCACCTCAGTCTTCATCCCTGGAGCACGATGGCCTGGGTCCAGCCCCGCATCAGTGAGGCCCTGGGACCCGCAAGTCAGGAGCCCGCTGCACCCCCCGGTGGGCACGGTCCACCCATGTGTCCGCTGATACCTTCGCAGGCGTTGACCAGCAACACCCTCGCCGGAGCAGACAGTGAATCCTTGTATCCCTGCATCCTCTCTGCCAGGAGCAAACAGGCTGACCCCCCCCCGCCCGCCCCACCGGCGTTCCTGTCCCGCAGCCTCACCTTCCCTCAGACGTCGGACCCCACGGAGCAGGTCTGCCCGCAGGACAGGAAGAGGGGACAGGACACTCGCCCTGGTGACGGTGCGCCAGAGCCAGCTTCCCGTGGCCTCTCCTTTCTGGGCACCCAGCTGTGTGCCGGGGATGCTCCTGCCCTCCCGCATGGACACAGGCCTGGGGCTGACGGCCCAGAGCTGGCCGGAACCCCACTGAGCGTGTTTCAGAGCCGTGCTGACCCAGGGCCCCCCGTGCCGCCCCGAGCCCCTGGGCGTGCTCGGCTCCACTCCACCGGGCGAAGCCGTGGAAGGACGTGCCATCAGACGTGTTGTGTCTGGAGGGGGCCCCAGTTTGGCCAGGCCGACCCCTAATTTCACAAGGTGCAGAAATGGAAGCGAGAGAAATGCCCAGATGCGACCACACAACCACACTCAGTGTGTCCATGCTCGGAGGCCCTTGGGTTGCCTGCGGTTGTGTCTCCATCAGGAACATTCCAGAAGGTCTTCCTGGAAATCCAGAAGCGAAATTCCCAAAGGCCCCAGTGAGATGTCTGTTCTGACAGTCCCTGGAAAAGCACTGCTCCTCTGACTCAGGGAGGTTGTGGGCAGCTTTTCCCGTTCACCCCAACCCCAGACTCTACATTTGAATTTTCCTCCGTGTAGTTCACATTCGTGCATATGAAGGGAAGCAGAGCATGAGACTCGCCCCCTTCCCGTATGCAGACCCCTTTCCGTGGGGTGTGGGGGCTCCACCCGCAGGACAGCACCCAGCGCCCCCTTGCCCAACCCTGCAGCCGGGAGCCCTGCCCCCTGGAGACGCCTTGCTGCTCCAGCGAGGCCCCGACCTGACCCGCCAGCAAGGCCCCAGCACCCAGAGCTCCAGGGAGCCGGGACTCGGAACAGGTGCACGCTGTTTGAAGCCAGGTAGCAGAGCAGCGCGGAGGAAGGTGGGGAAGCCCCGCGCGGCCTGTCCTGAGCGGGATGGCCGGCCGCAGCCCCGTGGGCCAGGCCGTGTGGACTTCTTCACCCAGCGCACAGCGGCCTCAGCCCGGCCAGGCTCGGACTGCTCTCCCCGGACCAACAGGAGTGAAGTCAGGCTGCAGCCAGTAGCTCGAGAGGCCCGGGGCTTCCAGCCAGGGGCACACAGCAGCGTCTCCCTGAGGGCTGCCCCTCGAGGCACCCCGAGCCCCTTCCCCACATCCCTGCAGAGAGGTCTCTGGAGGGGGCTGCCTCTTGCGGGGTCCCATCCAGACCAGGTGCCCCGTGTGAATGCATCAGCTGTGGACGGGGCCGCACCACCCACTCTAGCAGACGATGCCTCCGCTCGGCGCCCCCGAGGATGAGCACAGGATGGGCTGCAGAGAGCCCTGCCGGGCCAGTCGCCCTCTAGAGCGCCCTCCCAGCCCCAGCCCCACGCTCGTGTGCATGGCCCACGCACAGGTACCCCGCGCTGGGTGGGGGGGCGGAGGTCTGCACAGCTTCGCTGGGAGCTCCTCCCACAGAACCCCCACGCTCCCCCCCAGGCTGCCTGTGCACGGCCCCCATCAGGTAAGTGGGTGACAGGCTTCGGACGGATGGCACGAGGCTGCGTGAAGCCCGCTTGCACCTAGTAAAGGTCCTGAGGCAGGCTCGCCCCCATGGAGGTGACGGCAGGGCACACGCTGTGGGACAGTCGGGCCAGCCTCCCACATAGCAGCCCCCAGGGCTCCCTGCGGGGAGACAGACGGGCCACCCGCCCCTCCCGGGATGCCAGGCCTGGCGTGAGTTACACCAAACTGCTAAAGAAGGGTGCGGTGGTGCCGGAAGGCGTGGGAGACAGGTGTGCACAGCCGCGGGCCGGGGCTCTGAGGACTCGGGAGCTCCTCTCCCCGGAGCCACGTCCACGCGGCTCCCACGGCACAGGAAGGAGGCCGCCCCACGCCCCAGAGCACAGCGCAGATGTAGGGGCTCAGGCCGCAGCCTCCAGTGCAGGGGACGCCAACAGGAGCAGCCGGGAACCCGAAGTGCAGGCCCTGGAGCCCATCTGAACAGGACAGAGGCCACGCGGGCCTTTTCCAGACCAGGGCTGCCAGCCGGGTCTGCCCCAGGACTGCAGGGTGGACGCAGGCTAGCCCCATCACACCTGTCACTCCCCGGATCCCCATGGCAACTCCGTGAAGGAGGCACCATCGTCGCGTCCATTTCACAGACCGGGAAACTGAGGGCCACGGGGCTGAGCTCACACAGGTCTGCGCAGGAAGGGGTAGAACCGGCGGCCAGGAGGGTCTCGGGCCGGCGTCGGGGCCCGACCAGCCCTGGGAAACAGCTCATGCAGCCACCTGCCGCTCCTGTCTGGCCGGTGGGCAGTCCGGGGCCGCCCGGCCTACTGGACACCCTCGGGGGGACAGCAGAGGCCAGGAAGGGCCTGGAGGGACAGAGATGCTGCAGGGAGCAGACGAAATGTCACATCTCAAAAATCCTCAGAAAAATAAAAGATGCCACATTCCTGGAGCTAAAACGACGGCTGTAAAAGAAAGACAAATGTGCAGGGAGCAAACTAGATTCGGGGAGTCAGAAAATATAGCTGGACCGAGAAAGGCTCGACGGAAGGGCTGAAAGAGGAAGCTGAGCTAGGATTGCCGAACGTGGGCTGGGGGACGGGAAGTAGGAGAGAAAAGATGAGGAAACAAGAGAACGTGTTAAAACAGCGGAATCACGGATCCAGAGGAAGGGGAAAGAGAACGGGGAGGCGACAGGTTATCAGGGTTTTCGCCCAGGAAGCCTTCCCAAAGCCGAAGGTCCGCGGCGCCTGATGGACGGGCCCCCGAGCCCCGCGACGGATGCAGGTCGGGACAGAAGAACCCGGGAAACCAGGGGAAACCCGCCCGGGCCCCACGGACAGCGTGCAGGGGGCGAGGCTCCGAGCATTCCCCACCCCCCCCCCGGTGTAGAGCTGGGAGGCCCCCGGAGCGCCCCAGCAGCTCAGTTAAAATAGTCCATGACATGCAATCCCATGCTCAGCTTCTGCACAATCAGACGCAGGAGGAGAACGATCCAGACACAGAAGGTCCCAAGAAGCTAGAATGTTCCCCAAGGCAGAGCCCTAGAGAGGAAGAGGCGGGGTCCAGGGAAGAGGTGCCCCCATGGAGGCTGGCTGCGTCGGCCGCGCCAGGCCACCCCGAGGACGAAGGGCCCGGGCCCGGGAGGCCGCCGTGGGGGCTCGCGGGTGGACCGCCGTCCAGGTGGAGCTGGGGAGACGTTACATAGGAACATGGAAACCCAAGTACATGGGGCGGTGGGGGCGGGGGTGCAGGGAGGCGCTCATTCGTCAAGGGGGCGGTGCCGGTGCCGGGGAGCGAATGTCACCGCTGGGGCCCGCGCACCGCTCCGCGTGCTGTGAACACTTGTTGTTTGGGATTGTCACATATCTGCGTTCAGAGGACGGCAGGTGACTCCTCCACGACGGGAGCCACGGATAGGGTTTCGCGGCGGAGGCTCACCACTGTCCCCCTGTCTGCCGCAGACGCGCTATGGTTCCCGGCCTCCCTGCACCGAGGCTGGGGCACCTGCGCGGCTCCAGCCGACGGGATGGGACGTGCTCCCTGCACTGTGTCCCTCAGTCTTCCAGGCACGTTCTAAGCTGGAAAATGCTGTCGTGCCCACGGCAGAGGAGCAGCGGAAGCACCGGGGCTCCTGGCGGCCCAGCCCTGGTTCTGAGCCTGGTGGTCACAGCCCACGGCGGCTTGGTCACCAGGCACCTTCCCCTGAAGCTCCTCAGGGACCTGGAGGGGGTCTGAGCACCCGGGGCCGACGGCGTGCCTGTTCCCATCCTGCCCAGGGAGGGGAATGGGGCTCCCTGAGGGCCTACCGGGCGGGCCTCTGACGCCAGGCACAGCGGTCGTCCCCGGGGACAAGTGCGGAGTCACAGGGCCCAGAGCGATGCTTTGTCCAGATCTTTCTGGCCTCCGACATCGCCGGTAGCCAGCTGCTAGGGCTGGGATGGGCTAGGGCTCCCACACACGGGAGCCCCTCTGCCTCCGCCTGTCGTCCAGGCCCGACCCCGAGGCCCTCGTTTCAGTTTGAACCACTTCATTTTCAACAAAACCAGGTAAATAGGGTGAGCTGCTCCCCCGACTCAGAAGACCCAGAAAGAGCCTCTCCGGGTTTAGGACCGGCCAGGTTAACAGGTTTGTGACTCCCACTGTTGACGGAATGACGATGAAACCCATGACCCTGTGGCACAAAATACTAAACCTCCCCGCCCAGATTAGGATGCGGGGCCGTCCTACAGGTTGGTAAACGGTGCTGCCGATTCAAGCACACCTCGACTGCGGGCGGCTGGCGGGGCCGCAGGCTGATTCTCTACGTGCCTACACCCGGGCTGTGCGTGAGAGTGATGATGCGGGCAGCGCTGGGCGGCCGGCCCCGCGTGGTCGGCAGCAAGCTTCCCATTCCAGGCTGGCCCTCCCGCCGCCTCACGCACGTCCCGCTCGCTCTAGCTCTGGAACAGGAGACGGTTTGGGAGTCAGGTGGGCAGACGGGGTGGGAAACACCAGCCACCCACCCAGAATAAAGCACCAGGGTGCCCAGAGCCTCTCTGAACCACAGGGTCCCGCCAATCAACCAATTACTTGAGGTGGCGAATGAGGGGGTGAGCGGTGTGCGCTGTGCTCAGAGGAGTCCCCGTGCTCGTGCTATTCCTTGACTGATGCCTGATGGAGGGACGGATGGATTCCCCTCGCTCAATTCACAAAATGACTTAAAGCAGCTTACAAGTTGGAGGTGTGGGAGCAACGGACCAAGTCTCCTCAGGCCCCCCCACCCCCACCCCTTGCTCGGGGAAACCCCTGCTCCAGTCTCTGGTTCGATGAGTGGGACTCTTCTAAATTCCACAAAGAGTGAGATCGTGCAAGGATTTCCTCCTTTGTGGCTAAATAATGTTCCATGGTCCACACAGACCACATCTTCTACATTCATCTGTCTGTCCATCCATCCGTCCATCCATCTGTCCATCCATCTGTCCATCTGTCCATCCATCCATCTGTCCATCCATCCAACCATTCATCCATCCATCCATCCATCTGTCCATCCATCCATCCGTCCATCCATCCATCCGTCCGTCCGTCCATCCATCCATCTGTCCGTCCGTCCGTCCAACCATCCGTCCATCCATCCATCCATTCATCCGTCTGTCCATCCATCCATCCGTTCATCCATCCATCCATCCGTTGATCCATCCATCTGTCCGTCCGTCCGTCCAACCATCCGTCCATCCATCTGTCCGTCTGTCCATCCATCTGTCCATCCGTCCATCCATCCATCCATCCATCCATCCATCCATCCGTCTGACCGTCCATCCGTCCGTCCGTCCATCCATCCGTCCATCCATCCATCTGTCCATCCATCCGTCCGCCCGTCCATCCGTCCGTCCGTCCATCCATCCATCCGTCCATCCATCCATCCGTCCATCCGTCCATCCATTCATCCGTCCATCCGTCCATCCATCCATCCGTCCGTCCGTCCATCCATCCATCCATCATCCATCCATCCATCCGTCTGTCCATCCATCCATCCATCCGTTGGTCCGTCTGTCCATCCATCCGTCCATCCATCCGTCCGTCCATCCATCCATTCATCCTTCTGTCCGTCCATCCGTCCGTCCATCCGTCCACCCGTCCGTCCATCCATTCATCTGTGAATCCATCCATCCGTCCATCCATCCATCCATCCATCCGTCCATCCATCCATCCGTCCATCCATCCATCCATCCGTCCGTCCATCCGTCCGTCCATCCATCCATCCGTCGGTCTGTCTGTCCATCCATCCGTCCATCCATCCGTCCGTCTGTCCGTCCATCCGTCCGTCCATCCGTCCGTCCATCCATTCATCCGTGAATCCAACCATCCATCCGTCCATCCATCCATCCATCCATCCGTCCGTCCGTCCATTCGTCCGTCCGTCCGTCCGTCCGTCCATCCGTCCGTCCACCCGTCCATTCATCCATCTGTCCATCCATCCGTCCATCCATCCGTCCGTCTGTCCAACCATCCGTCCATCCATCTGTCCGTCCGTCCATCCATCCGTCCATCCATCCGTCCGTCCATCCATCGTCCATCCATCCATCCACCCATCCATCAGCAGGCACTCAGGTTGCTTCCCCGTCTGGGCTGCTGTGGATAACGCTGCAGTGAATGCAAGGGGTGCACATATCCCTTCAAGGTACTGATGTCATTTTTCTGTGGGATGAATGCCCAGAGTGGGATGCCTGGATATTTTTAATTTTTTGAGGACCCTTCATGGCGGCTGCACCATTTTGCGTCCCCCCCCCCCCCCGCCCAACAGGGTGCTGGGCAAAGGGTACAAATTTCCCTCGTGCAGGATGAATGCGTTCTGGAGATCTCACCCGTGCAGCGTGCTGCCTGTCATAAACAGCACCGTCCCGTACTCTGGAAATTTGCTGGAAAGTAGATCTCAGTGCGTCCACCACACACAAAGATCAATCAGTGGGGCGTGAATTAATGGAGACGTTATCGGCTTGACTGTGGTGATCATCCTACTGCGAACACATATATGGAAACCCCACGTCCTACATCTTAAACAGACACAATTTTATTTTATTTTATTTTTTAGGAGACAGACCAAGTCTGGATAAAGAGGAAAGAGGAGCAGCCCCAGATGGTGGCCAGAGACAGTAGGTGGCTCGGTTCTGAATTGCATGGCCACCAAGCAAAGCAGGCACAAGTCTGGGGCAGGGGTGACAGGAGGATTACAAAGGAGTGACCTGGACACTCACAATCTTGATGACTCTGGCCTCCACGCTTGTCCACAGGGTGGGACCCTCGAGGGCTTGGACCCTGGGATTTGGGGTTTCCATTCTCCCTGTGACCCCAGGCCTCCCAGATGGCCAGGCTCACCTCTACAGTTGCAAAGGGCATTGTGACCACCGTGAGGCAGGTGACAGAGACGTGGGGGACAGTGGTGGTGGAGGCCTGAGCCCAGTGGCCTCAAGCCACAGCTGCAAATGCCCCACTGGCCAGTGTGGGGCCCATGGGCAGAGGGTGGGACCCTCCGGCAGCAGAGCCAGAGCCCCACAGGCCCCTCCAGGCCCGGCTCTCCAGCTGGAAGCCAAGGCTAGCTGCCCGCAGAGGCCCTCTCAGACGTGCTAATGCACCTGGCCCTCCTGAGCCCTGGCAGCTCCGTTCAGAAGTGACTGTGGGGCAGGGCACACAGTCGGGGGCTGGTAAGGAAGGAGTCCGGACGTCACGGACGCCTCCTGATCTGCAAGCTCACGTCTCTTTCCTTGTCCCCCCATCATACAACAAGGTCTGGATCCTTCCAGGATGACTGCGGGACGACCCAGAACCTTCCCGCAGCCCGGACGGCACCAGGGCCGTTTGCAGGGGGCTGCAAGGGCTCTGGGGTCCGCGTGGCCTGCGTGAATGCTGGAGGCTCGGCGGCGGCAGCAGGCAGGGCCCAGCAGGACGGCAGGCGGGGGCGCGTCCACCTCCAGCAGCGCCCACACCCGCAGCCTCCTCTGGCCTCCGCCACCGGCAAGGCCCACTGTGCACACGGAAGGAAGCACGTCAGGCGCCCCGTTCTCCCCGCCACTGCCCCAGGCCCGCGCCTTCTCTCCTGAGGGGGAGCCGAGCACCTGCGGCCCCGCCCGAGGAGGACGCTCGCCGCGTACTTTACAGTCAGGAGCTATTAAAGATTGAGCAGAGCCCAGACAGCGGCCATCTCTGGGGGAAGAAGCATCTTAAGTAAAACCATCGTAGATCTTCCCTGTTGACAAGAAGACGGGCAGCGTGGGGCAGAGCAGAATCGATCCCTCCTCCCGCTCAGATGGAGCCTGATTCTTATTCCCTTAAAAGATGTCAGATGCCGAGCAACAAGATGCACCCCGGACGTGGTCGTCTGAGGGCGTTCAAAGCAGGTTGCAGATGGAGGGAAGTTGGGGTGACAAGAGGGCCCGTGGTTAGCGGGACTGCACCAGCAGTCGAGCGGGGCTGCCCTTCTGGTTTTCATCTTGTGTGTGGGGGCCGCACTGCCCCCCGGTCCTGCACGGTTCCAGGGGCCCTGCCTGCCTACACCTGGTGTGGTAACGCACATGATGCAGCTTACGGCTACACTCTGGCCAGGGGACACCTGAGAGTGACTTGGGGACGCATCCGACATCCATCTGACAGGTGACCTGGGCACCTGGGCAGACCACTGAAGTGAGGTCCTGGGTGCACACCCCCCAGGTGCATCGGCGGCCGCGCTCCCCACTCGCCCCTGCAGGCCTGCCCAGGCCCCTCTGGCTCTCCCGGTGGCCACTCCTGGAGCCGGGGGCCGTCGCGGGGGGCATCCTGCAGGCGTGTTCTTGGCGGACTCTGGCCCCAGGCCTGGGAGGCATCTCACTCTGCCCCTTGCTGGGAAGAGGACCTGCTGCCAGGCCAGTGAGCCTCCCGGAGCCAGGCCCCCGCCTGGAGCAGCCTCCCACTCCTAGGCGCTCACCCAAGTTCTCCACGGCGTCGTGTGGCTGCAGCTCGGGGGTCTGTGTCGAACCCCTGACGCTCAGCGTGAGTCGAGCGAGGGCAGTGCCAGCGGGGAGGCCCCAGCCCCTCCGGCCCGGGCCCCAGGGACAACAGCAGTGATTGTCGCCGTCACGGGGCGGGTGGCTCTCCCGATTCACGCGGAGTTCCGCTCCACACCCTCAGCGCACACCGCAGACACTTTAAATTCCCAAACCTCCGAGAGGAAGACCAAGTTGAGGACTGACAGCCAGAGTCTGGGGTGCGGGGCGGGGGGCGGGGGGAGCATCTCTGGCCGCATCCCAGATGAGGACTGTTCCACGGGAGGCCGGCCCGAGGGAGCCTCCCCACCACTCAGCCGAGCCAAGCTGTCCAGCCCGAAGGAAGAGTCTCGTTCCAAAGGTGGCGGCACCGAGGGGAAAGTTTTGTTAATCCACAACAATTTTAAGAGCTGAAGTAACAGTTTCTCCAGTTTCAAGGCGTCCACCCACTGCCCTAAATGCGAAACAGGAATCCTGAGCTTTGTAAGTTCCTGAGGGTTCGGATGACGGAGGGAGCCGGCCCCCTGTGATCCCACCCCCAGGCCCAGAGCGGCCAGCAGAGCTGTTGGGCTGAGAGGGCGGGCTCCCGCGGCACCACGCCAGAGAGAAGAGTCTGTGGAAGTTTCCAGAACCGGCTGCTTCCCCCTCTGCCCATCTCTGTGACTGCCTCTGGTGCTGCCTAGTTGGCAGCAGGGTCCTGAGCATCCCACCGAGCACCTCACTGCCCTGCCCGTGCTGTGGGGGGAGGAAAGGTGGGGAGACGGGCGCCCACTAGAGAGGCCTTCCTATTCCAGCAGGATGTTTGCCCCCACCACAGCCGTGGGCCCCCCGAGAGCCCCAGGAGGCCAGCACACACCATACCCTTGGCTGGTGAGCCCCTTGCTCCCTTCTTGGAAAAATCTGCTGTACTGATGGGGAGGGTCCCTGTCTAAACCCCATTAATCCCTGTGGTGGTTGATCTGATGTGTCAACTTGGCCAAGACATGATGCCCAGTTGTTTGGTCGACCGACCATCTGTCTAGATGTTGCTGAGGTTATTTATTTATTTTTTTAGATGAGATTAACATTTATAATCAGCCGGCCTTACGTAAAGTGGATTTCCCTCCATAATGTGGCTGAGCATCATGCAATCGGCTGGAGATCTTAAAAGAAAGGACTGGACTCTTGCTCCCACACTGCAAGGCCACTCTCACCCCGTCTCCCCTGCCGGCCAGCCCCGCGGATTCCGGACTTCCCAGACCTCCAAGCTCAGCATGTCTGTGTGTGTCCTATGGGTCCCGTTTCTCCAGAGGACGCTGGCTGAGGCAGCCCATAGGGGAGAAGACATAGGGGAGAAGATGGAGGTGAAGGCATAGATGTAGAGACCCCGGTGCAAGACGTCTTAGGATTCTCTCTTTTTACTGAAGAGCCTGGGGCGGCCCAGGTGAGAAGGACTCAGAGACCCGTCAGATCTTCCTGGGAAGTTGCCCTGAGGCCCCAGTGACCCTGCTATGGAGGCAGGAGGGGGCCGGGGCGGGGGGCTCTGTGTCGGAGTCGGGGGCCACGAGGTGCTTTCTCCCTTGAGAGGCTTGGAGCCTCCTGTCCCCATGCCGGTTAGCAACACCCGGGCAGCCCCCCAGCACCTCAGTGCTCCTACCGGGGATGACACCTGTTCTAGACTGAACAGGTGCCCCCACAAGTTCACGTTGAAGCCCCATCCCCCAATGGGATGCTGGTCGGAGGCGGGCCTTTGGGAATTATCACGGCTGGATGAGGTCATGAGAGTGGGGCCCTGGACGAGAGCCCCGTAAGGAAGGACAGCAGAGAGCTTCCTTTCTCCCCATCGCATGCGGACATGGTGAAGGGCAGCCGTGTGCAAGCCAGGGAGAGCCTCGCAGGAACCGAGTCTGGGGACACCTGACTGTGGGCTTCCAGCCTCCAGACTGTGAGAGACGAATGCCTGTTGTGTAGACCAGCGGATCCAGGCCACGTGTCTCAGGGCAGCTGAGAACAAGCAAAGGGGCAAAGACCAGACTCCAGGGTCCCCTGGCTGGTGGCCCCAAGCGAAGAGCGCGTCTCTGGCCCCCCCGTCTGCAACTGAACAGAATGAGGCCGGGGCCACCTGTCCCGTAGCCGTTTGTGGATCAGAAGAGGGGAAATGCTGTGTAAACCGTGCTGCACAGATGTTCTTCCCAAGCACTGCCTGGGGCCCAGAATTGACTCTCAAAGGCATAGAGTTTCGTCTACGAGGAAGCCACAAGGAGGCAGATCCTGCTCATCACCAAGGACCACCCTGCGATGAGTGGAGCCCCCCCCCCCCAGCCATGGGAAAGCTGCCTCAGGAGAGGAGGGCTCGAAAGGGGCACGTCCACTCCGAGGCCAGCATCCTCCCCGCAGACGTCCTTGCTTCCTGGGGGCTCATGGTGGACCCTGGCCCAAGAAATGGGCCTGCCATGTGATGCCCAGGGCTGTACTGACCAGGGGGCGACTGAGGGACCACCTGACCGAGGCTGCTCTCCGAAAGAAGAAGCCCGGAGGTCATCTCTGGGGCCCATCAGCTCCCCCATTGCCGCCCACCGGCCCCAAGTGCCCCAAGACGCAGGGAAGCCTGGCGGAGCGCGGCCTGGCCCCCCTGCAGCAGGCACGGGCATAGTTTACTGGAAATGCATATGCCCTTGGGGGCAGCTGGGTGCAGACATCACAGAGTCAGGCCCCCCAGCCCCTCGTAACTTCAATCCCACGAGACCTCGCGCCTGTGAACTCACCGCTCATCCTTGTTCATCCAACCTGTCAGGCCGAAGGATCACCAACGCCCTAGGGTCTAACCGGGGTTGTTCTGCGCTCGGCAAATGCGCCAGCAAAACTCTGACTGCCACGGGGGAGCGGGGGAATGCAGGTTTAAACAATCAGAGCAAGCGTCACCCATACTCATCTCCACCAAACACCGGTATTTGCAAACCAACCACTAAATAAATAAATAATGAATAAGTCTGGGGCAACACTGTGTCATTCGACAAACATTTCTGAGCATCAGAAAGCGCGTGCCAGGCTTACATTCCAAGAAGCTCTAAGAAGATCAAGAAACTCTGAGATGTCGCTGAGTCCTCCGGGGGCCGGGAAGCGGGGGTGCGGAGGGGAGACGCAGAGGCGGCACCGGGGCCACAGGATGGGCACCTCTGAGGAAGTGGAGGGCGGTCCCTTTGGCTTTAGGACACGCAGTCACCAGCCAGGGAGCGAGGAGGGGCAGCCGCCTCTCAGGGCCACCCTGGGGTGAGGTCCAGCAAATAGAATCACGCATCGTCCGCCTTCAGGCCCTGGAGCTGATTCCATAATGGGCCCTTTCACCGCATCGAGGGGAGTCAAAAAGCTGCCGCCAGCCTCCCGGTAGTCCCCCTGATGCTCCACAAGGGACAGGCCACCCCTGGGGCCCCAGCTGTGCCGCTGCCCACGCTGGGTGGGACGTCCTAGGAACCACAGGTCTGCTCTGGAGAGAAAGAAAATGTTCTATTTGGATCTAATAGCATGGCCTCGGGCTGAGAGACCGGGCCTCTCGCTCCTGGGGCCTCCACAACCTTCGGGATAAATCCAAACCTGTAACATGGCAAGTAAGACTTCGGTTCCAGCCCTGCCTGGACAACTGGAAAAACCAGACTATAGAAACAAGGGTTTTCAAGATACTGGGCATCAGGGCTCAAAGGACAGTGATCCCGGAAAACGGCTTGGGATGGGGGGCCGAGGCGGGCTCCAGGCCATGGGCACAGGGTGGCAGACTCGGCGGATGAGCCCCGGGGGAGCCCCCGTCCCCCCTGCAAAGACGGCCCCTTCTGCAGACGCGCAGAGGCCCCTCTAGTGCCCCGCTGGGCACCGGTAAGGGCATGCATGTGGAGAAACCGCCCAGACGGGAGAGAGAACCCCCTGGGAGAGCCGGAGGGGTCGGCGCCCAGCACCCACACGCCAGTCCCAGGGCGTCGGGTGGGGCGCTCAGGGGCTCGGCTCGGCAGGCCGCGCCACTCGGGCACCAGCAAGACTCGAGGGGTCCCAGCGTGTCCTGTAGCTTCACCGCCTCCCGGGGCGGAGCGTGCAGCAGCGTCCCTGGGGGAACAGGGTGCCAGCACCTGCAGGCCCAAGCCGACAGCGCCTGCTTCCGGTCCAAACTCCTCAGACTTGCAGAGAAGCGGGAAAATATGACCTGGAATGAGGAGAAAAATCATTTGAGACCAACCCAGAAGTAGCGATGATACAATCGGTTGGAACAGGCGGGGGACAGAGCCTCGGGGGTGTGAGGACGCCGGGGAAGCGCGGAGGCCGTGCAGCGGGGAGACGCTTGAGGACCAGCTCCGCCCCGGCCCCTGGGCACACCGGTGCCCATCCATCCCGGCCCCTGGGCACCCCGGCGCCCATCCATCCTGGCCCCTGGGCACCGCCCGCACCCATCTGCCCCAGCCCCTGGGCACACCCTGCACCCATCCATCCCGGCCCCTGGGCACCCCCACGTCCATCTGCTCCAGCCCCTGGGCAGCAAACAGGGAGCCAAGAAGCGTCTGCAGACCAGGGCAGCTGGGCCAAAGCCACGAGGGTGTCTCCCCGCCTCCCACCAGGCTCCCCGAGCTGCAGTCCCGCTGCACACACCTGCACACATCGTGCGTGCCCGCGCCCACATCCACCCACGCAACAGACATGCCCGTGTGCACACGTGCACCCACACCCGCCCACCCATGCCCACACTTACACGCACACATGCCACACGCGTCCCTCTTGCGCGGGCCAAGCGAGACCCCCGGGGAAGGTCAGAGAGGCTGCTCCAGATGACTAGTCCCCAGGGCAGCTAACCTGCTCACGCGTGGGTCACACCCACCTCTGGAGGACCCTCTCGCCGTCCGTTGGCCAAGGCCACAAACACCACCCCCCTCCCAGGGTCTGGGCACCTGCTGCGTGGAGCAGCCTGCGAGGTCTGGGAGTCTAGACAGGAGCCCGGCCCGCTTCGGCCCAGGAGGTGGAGGGGTGGAGGACGGGGTGCTGCTGCTGCGCGGGGCGAGGGGGACTGCCGGCCCCCCGGGCGTCCCTGTCCCTGAGGGAGCAGGTGGGGGGCGGGGGCAGCCGGAGCCCCAAGGAGCCACACACGCAGGTCCCGGGCTCCGAGAGCCCCTGGGCCGAGGCACCCGCGGGAGGGGAGCGGAGGGAGCGGAGGGGCTGCTGCGATTTCATCTCCGGGAGGAAAGTGGGACCTCGGGCCGCGCTTCCTACACGAGAGGTGCCGCGGCTCCCCGGGAGCGCTGCTCTCAATCATACTTAACACTGTGCCCCGAGACAAAAATAGAATTCATTTCAAATCTCATTTCAAGAGAAACACACAATGTAAATAAAGAGAAAGAAATGAATTGCTAATTAAATCCTCTTTAAATTTAGTGTAAGATTAAACAGAAACTTATAGAATCTGCAAGTTGGCACGCGGTAAATTTTTTTCCCCCGAAAACTGCTAATTTAGAAGTGATGTGCTTATTTAGCCACGACTTGATATTGCTATTCTGAATAACGCGCCCGGGGGGATCCCGAGCGGGCCCCGGGGTGAGTTTTATTCCTGGCGCACGTCTGCCTCTCCCGAGGGAACAGGATGCTCGGAGGGCGCCCGGGACCACCTGAAGATCAGGGAGGAGCCCTCTGGGCCCCCGACACGGCTTCCGGAAATATAGGGGAGGGAATGAACCAGGAGGGCTGGCGGCTTCGGGGCCGCGGGGAGGGGGTTTACGGGGGCGCCTGCGGGCCAGGGCATCTGCGCCCCGGAACACCCCGCAGCTCTGCGCCCGTCCCAAGGGGGGAGCCGGGCACTACTGTACCGCGGCCCGTCTCTTAAGGGTTCTGAACGCAGAGGCGGAGTCACCCCGGACCCCTTCCCTGGCTTCCCAGCCATCTGCTCCCCTGCTGTCCGGAGCCCCTGCTCTGGGCCCTGCGCCCTCCAGCTCCAACCCAGCCCTGCAAGGACCCCACCACCACCCCAGGCCCCCGCACCCTCAGACTCTGACCCAGCCCTGCCCAGACCCCCCTCATCCCAGGCCCTGCGCCCTCCAGCTCTGACCCAACCCTGCCCAGAAGCCCTCCACCCCGGGGCCTGTGCCCTCCAGCTCTGACCCAGTCCTTCCTGGACTTCCCCTACTCCGGGGCCTACACCCTCCAGCTCTGACCCAGCCCTGCCCATACCCCACCACCACCCCAGGCACTGCACACTCCAGCTCTGACCCAGCCCTGGCCAGAACCCCTCCACCCCGGGGCCTGCGCCCTCCAGCTCTGACCCAGCCCTGCCCACACCCTCCCCCCCATCTCAGGCCCTGCACCCTCCAGCTCTGACCCAGTCCTTCCTGGACTTCCCCTACTCCGGGGTCTACACCCTCCAGCTCTGACCCAGCCCTGCCCACACCCACCCACTACCCCAGGCCCTGCACTCTCCAGCTCTGACCCAGTCCTTCCTGGACTTCCCCTACTCCGGGGCCTACACCCTCCAGCTCTGACCCAGCCCTGCCCATACCCCACCACCACCCCAGGTCCTGCACCCTCCAGCTCTGACCCAGCCCTGCCCACACCCACCCACTACCCCAGGCCCTGCACCCTCCAGCTCTGACCCAGCCCTGCATGGACCCCACCACCACCCCAGGCCCTGCACCCTCCAGCTCCGACCCAGCCCTGCCCAGACCCCACCTCACCCCAAGCCCTGCACCCTCCAGCTCTGACCCAGCCCTGCCCACACACCCCCTCTATCTCAGGCCCTGCACCCGCCAGCTCTGACCGAGTCCTTCCTGGACTTCCCCTACCCCGGGGCCTGCACCCTCCAGCTCTGACCCAGCCCTGCCCATACCCCCCACCACCCCAGGCCCTGCACCCTCCAGCTCTGACCCAGCCCTGCCCACACACCACCACCACCCCAGGCCCTGTACCCTCCAGCTCCGACCCAGCCCTGCCCAGACTCCCCTCCACCCCGGGCCCTGTGCCCTCCAGCTCTGACCCAGTCCTGCCCAGAACCCCCTCACCCCAAGCCCTGCATTCTCTGGCTCTGACCCATCCTTGCCCAGACCCCACCCCCACCCCAGGCCCTGCACCCTGCAGCTCTGACCCAGCCCTGCCTGGACTCTCCTCACTCCAGGCCCTGCACCCTCCAGCTCTGACCCACCTCTGCACACAGGCCCCAACCTTTGCCTCCTCCCCTTCACTCCCTCCTCAGACCTGATTCTGCTCCACAGCCATCATGCTCAAGGCTGGCGGAGACACACATGCGTGCACACACACGGCTGTGAGTCTGTGCGTGCATGTGGGTGACCGTGTGTGTCTTGCATGCACATGGGCCTGCATGTCCACGGGTCCTGGGCCTGTGCCCGAGTGGCCGCACGCGCACGTACACAGACATACGCACACACACATTTTATCAACGGTTTTAACCAAATATGTAAATTAAAGACAAAGATCTTTTAACCTAAAATTCAAAATTATTTATTAAAATCCATGGTAATAAAATAAAATAAAATAAATTGATGGCAAATTCAACCTACAAAAAATACAGAATTTTTTTTCCCTTTTTTAATTGAGGTATAAGGAACCTGCGTTAGTTATGAGTTAGCTTCAGACGAACAGCGTAGTGACTCAACAGGTGTACGCATCACTGAGCTCACGGCAAGGGTTGTCCCCATCCCCGTATCTCTGTGACCTGTCCCCGACCTCCCCTCTGGAGGTGCCCCCCCTGTTTACGTGCCTGTTTCTGTGTTTGTCTCTTTTTCTCTTTGTCCGTTTGTTCTGTTTCTTAGCTTCTACCTCCGGGTGAGGTGGCAGGGTGTCTCCCTCTGACCTATTTCACTTAGCCTGACGCCCTGGAGCTCCACCCAGGGTGTTGCTAAAGGCAAGATCTCATCCTTCCCAAGGCTGAGCTCCACTCCATTGTGTGTAAACGCCGCCTCTTCTTTGTCTGCTTCCAAATCTTTCAGTAAATAATGCAGCGGCAAACCCGGGGGCGGGCGGGCAGGTACCTCCCTGAACCAGTGTTTTTCAATATTGAAATCTTTTTTTTTTTTTTTTTAAATTTATGATAGTCACAGAGAGAGAGAGAGAGAGAGAGGCAGAGACATAAGCAGAGGGAGAAGCAGACTCCATGCACCAGGAGCCCGACGTGGGATTCGATCCGGGGTCTCCAGGATCGTGTCCTGGGCCAAAGGCAGGCGCCAAACCGCTGCGCCACCCAGGGATCCCTCAATATTGAAATCTTAAGTGAAAGTTATGTCAACGATGCTGACCTTTGGTTTAATTTTTTGAAAATTAGGTCACCTCTTGGAAACGACACTTTGTTTTGCGGAGATGGCGTCCGCTCGCGCTCCCTGGGAAGGAAGATGGGAGCAGCCGGGTCACCTGTCTCGTTTTACCTTTGCACCTGGGCCGCCAGGTCTTCCCTGAGCCCACGGGCAGCAGCTCTCAAACCACACAGCCCCGACCACAGAGCAAGAAACGCGGGGACGTGTCCCTCTAGGGCCCGGATCCCAGGTGCGCTTTGGTGCATTGTGCGTGCACTCGAGTGTGCAAGCATGTGTGCGTGTGCGTGTGTCACACAGCATCCCCACGGTTGTGCAGGGCCCCAGGGCAGTGGTCCTGGGGGCTGAGTGTAATGACCACAACCTGGGTGTGCACCGGACACGCACACACATGTGAGGACATGAGTGCTTACATGCATGCGTGCACAGGGGTGGGTGCACTATGTGCCTGGTGCCCACACACATGAGGGCATGCACGCGTGCACACACACGTCCATGGGCATGTGGATTGTGTACGTAGTGCGTATGTGTCTGTGAGCACATGTGTGTGCACGCTCATGTGCGCGCATGGTGTAGACACGAAGGGGACAGACACGGAGTCCGCAGGACCACCCCTAGGTGCACAGGTCTCTCCAGCCGAGGACTTGTGCCCCCAGAGTGTCGCCTTTATCCTACCCATTTCTTTCCGGCCCTCGAGGGTCCTGGGCCGTCTGACCTGGAAGATGTGGCCCTGACTCCCGCTGCCCGCTGCACGGTGGGGGCAGGCCCGGCAGGCGGGGTGAGCCCCCCACCCCAACCCCCACCCCCAGGGGCCAGGGGGGTGGGGGGTGGTGGGGGCCTGTCTCCAGCCTGGGACCATCCTTCTCCCGTATTGGTAATTTCAGCCTCAGGGGATGCTGTGTTTTCTGTTTGGCTTTGTTTTTTAGCTCTCAGTAGTCGTTATTAATGGTTTTCATTTCCTCAAAAATTACAGCTGTTGTGATGTTAATGGAGTTAATTGTTACTATTCAGCAGCTGGAGTGGCAATTTAGCACCTGCTAATAAAGACGCTCCTTGGAAGTTGGGAGAAAATGACCAGATTATCCAGTGTTATCTTGTCACTCGGTGACAAGTGGGAATTATAAAGGCAGAGCGCGGGGTGGGTGTTGGTGTCTGAGAACCCGCGGGGCGTGTGTGGCACGGCCGACCGCCATCTGCGTCGCACGGGCAGGACAGGTCTGGTGCAGAGTTAACTACCTTTCGCTGCGACGTTTTCGACGAGTTTCAGTCGGACACGCTGGGGAGTTTCTCTGCGTGTCAAGGGACAGACATGAAGCCCGATGGCGGAGAGAACCGTGCGTGGGCCTGCTGGGCGGGCAGGGACCCCGGACCCAGGGGCCAGGCCGCCCCGACATCCCAGGCTGGCACCGACCTGTCCACGCTGTGCTGTCCGGGCCGGCGGAGTGGCTGGCAGGTGCGGCACCCTCCGGGCCCCGGGCCGGCCTCCCCCTCCAGGCCTCCCTGCGGGCTCAGCATCCACCTGCTGGCCTTCCCCTCCCCCTCCTGAGCCTCCAACCTGACTTTTCAGGGAATGGAGGATTGAAACTCTCTTCTTCGTGCGTGAGTGTCCCCCAAGACCCCCCGTTGCTCCCCCCCTGCAGAGCCCTGCAGGCTCCGCCTGGACACACGGGCGCTGCGCAAGGAGCCGGCCCCCAGCACGCCCCGCACGTCCTCCCTCACCTCGCGGGGGCAGCAGCGGATGCCGGGGGCCACGGAGTCCTCCTGGGGCAGAGTTTGTGTGGGAACCTGAATTCACGCTAACGAACGACCACAAACAGGGTGGCCTAGACGGATGGGGATTTATGGTCTCACAGGTCTTGAGGCCAGGAGCCTGAGGTCCAGACGCCTCCAGGGTGGTTCCTTATAGAGACTCGGTTCCGTGCCTCTCCCGTGGCTTGTGGGGGCCGTCAGCAACCGCTGGCGTTCCTGGACACTTGTCACTGGACTTAATGCCCAGTGCGTAACCCAGGTGATCGCATCTAGAAATCCTTCATTACACCTGCAAGCACATCACAGGTCCCAGGTGGACTTTCTCTTCTGTGGCTCCAGCACTCAGCTCCCAACAGAACCCCAAAGATTAGCTGCTGTGAGGTGTGGGTCAGGCCGTGGACCCTCCCAGGCCATGGGACAGAGCAGGAGCCGAACCAGGAGCCGGGACCAGCCCGAGAACAGGGCTTCGCAGGGTGCCCTTTCAGCGTGCACTCAGCGGGGAGACCCGGGAGCTCCGAGGGGGCCTGCACCGTACCTCGGGGAAGCTCTGATCCAGGCCTGCATCTGGCCATGACCGAGCAAGGCTCAGGGATCCAGGGCCAGGGAGGGTCGGGCAGGGGCAGGACCCCAAGGGGCCCAGAGGCAGGCCAGGGAGGAAGGACCGGCTGTTTAGGATGAACGGCCACGGAGAAGTTACTAATGTAAACCTAAACCACATCCATGCCACACTTGGGCCAAGAGATCAAACTTTTTTAGAAGAAACTTTTGTGTAAGTGCATCTGAACACAAAGCGCTCCGTGCTCTGGGTCCCGGTGCCAAGGGCGCTCATGGCTTCCGGTGCCATCTGCAGCAGCTGCTGGCCAAGGCTAGGCTTCGGTGACCCGCCGTCTGACCTGTGCACGCACACCCGGCCCCACGGGGACAGCCTGCCCTGATCAGAGCCTCTCCCGGGGCTGTGTGCTGGCCTCGTCCTCCTTCCCATGGCAGGCGGGACTCCCACTGGGGCCGGTGCACATGGTGCGCGACCACCTGCTCACAGTGGGCACTTCCCCCAAGCCGCGGGGTGCCTGGCACAAGGCACACGACGTCTCTGAGCCTCACTGCTGTCACCTGTGAGATGGGCACATCCAGGACCCAGTTCACAGGCTGGCCTGAGGAGGACTAGTGGCCACTGGACCCCGGGCCCGCCCGATCCCCACCTTCTTCCAACGGCTTCTCACTACAGCGGCCTCCTGAGATCGGAGGTGCTGACCTCGGACCTTACTAACCGCGGCCACTCTGAGGCCTCACGGAGCCTGTTCTGCGGCTGCGTGGCCTCCAGGGCAGGGGCAGGGCATGCTGGCTGAGGTCCTGCACCTCCCCCTACACCCATGGCCTTGGCGCAAGGCCCCCGATGGGAGTGAGCCCTGCACCTACCCATGTGTCTACTTCCCGTTCAGCATCGGGATGGCTCCCGGGTGAACCACGGAGCCCCTTCCCCTGCTCCAGCCTCTTGCTCACAGTCTCGGTCCCGGCCCGGAGCCACCAGCCACACTGCAGCCCCCCACCCCGCCCCACCCTGCCTCCTGGACAGAGGAGGGGAATCCACCACCCAGACCAAATCATCAGCACCCCTGAGCAGATACCCCAAGAACTAGGAGAAGAAAAGGAAAAGAAACAGCAGCGCACGGACACGGCTGCTTTGTTCTCCCTGGGAACCGGGGGCCCTGCCCGGGGGGCTCAGGGCAGGGGCCCGGGGTCCGGGGTCCGGGGTCCAGGCCCGGGGGGTGTGCGGTACTGAAGCGCCGGCTGGAGAGCAGCCACGGAGCGAGTCTACACCCCAGGAGCGGGCACAGGCTTTGTGAAGAGCACGAGGCCTGCCCCTCGTGGACGGCGGGGCGTCCACCCACCCGGCGGCGCGGCCCTGGCCTCCCTGGAATCCCGGCCCGTCTGCGCAGGTGCCTTCCCTGCGGCCGAGGCTGTGCCCTCCCGCTGAGGCAGGAGGCAGGAGCAGAACTGGAGGTTTCCGGGAAAACAAAGCCGAACAGGAAAGTCGCGCGTCAGAGTAGGACAAGATCCTCCCCACAGGGTCGACAAGCGCTGCCCTCGCGTGATCATTCTTCTGGCCTCAAGTGCCGGGCGAGCGCTCGAGCTTTCTGGCAGCTTTCTGGACGACCCCTGGCCCCCAAAGTCAGCAGCACTGCGACCCTCAGGACTGGAGTTTCTGTCGCCAGCAGGGTTTTGAACAATAAAATCTTTTTTAAAAAAAGTTAGAAGAGGGGATCCCTGATGGCTCAGCGGTTTAGTGCCTGCCTTTGGCCCAGGGCATGATCCTGGAGTCCCGGGATCGAGTCCCACGTCGGGCTCCCTGCATGGAGCCTGCTTCTCCCTCTGCCTGTGTCTCTGCCTCTCCCTCTCTCTCTCTCTCTCTCTATGTCCATCATAAATAAATAGAAATAAATCTTTAAAAAACTAATAAAAAAAAATAAAAAGTTAGAAGATGGGGGCACCTGGGTGGCCTAGCGGTCTTGGGCTCAGGGTGTGACCCCAGGGTCCTGGGATCGAGTCCCGCATCGGGCCCCGGCGCGGAGCCTGCTTCTCCCTCTGCCTGGGTCTCTGCCTCTGTGTGTGTGTCTCATGGATAAATACATAAAATCTTTAAAAAAAAGTTATAAGAGGGAAGGTCTACTTTTAAGGGCATATGTAATGTATCACCTGTTAAATGCTTTCCATTATTTGCACCTTGAGGGGGTAAAGATTTAAGACGCAGCTCGACAGCCACCGTCTGAGCAGGAGCTGCTGTGTCTGCCAGGGGCCTGCGCCCTGGGTCCACGAGGCATCGCAGCATCCGATCCCCGGGCGCCCGCGTGCAGCGCTGCGGCCGAGAGCAGAACCGACCGTGTGGCTGAGCCGGGCCGGGCCGGGCCGGGCCGGGCCGCTCACGGGTCCAGCACCGGGCGCACCTGGTCTCCGGAGGATAACCCCGCGGCGCTGCACCTTGGCCCCGGGAGAGGCTGCCGGGAGTGGCTTCCTAAGGCAATCGAGGCACGAAAGGCCGGGGAGGAAACTGAACCCACCCGGGCCGAAGCTCAGGCCGGTCCTGGATTTTCTGGGTGCACCAGATCGCTTAGCTCTCCGGGGACGCAGAGAAGTGCCTGGCAAGAAACCTAAGCTTTTCAGACACAGAAAATCCCTGCGCTTTGAGGCTCGTGCATCTCGGGGAGTTACTGAGGGAGACACGATGCCTCCCGCCTGCCTGCGCCTTTCTCCCGCCTGTGACCTCCAGCCCAACATCCGGGCTTCCTAAGCCTTTAGCCTGCAGCCTCGGGCCTGGGGCTCGCATCACGGGCCCTCCCGGGTCTCCAGCTCGCTGACGGCGGGCCTGGGGACTTGTCGGCCTCCGTCATCATGTGAGACCATTCCTTGTAAAAAGTTCCATCTGTCTTCTTAGACACACTCCCCGAGGCAAGGGAAACAAAAGCAAAAATGAACTATTGGGACTTCATCGGGATACAGAGCTTCTGCAGAGAAGGAAACAATCAACAAAACGAATGGGCAGCCTGCGAGGGGCCAGGTATTTGCAAGTGACACATCTGATGAAGGGTTCGTATCTGGAATCCGTACAGAACTCACCAAACCCAATGCCCAAAAAAGCACGTAATCCAGTTAAGAAATGGGCAGAAAGGGACGCCCGGGGGGCTCAGCGGTTGGGCGCCTGCCTTCAGCTCAGGGCGTGATCCTGGGATCCAGGATCCGGGATCGAGTCCCACATCGGGCTTCTCCCTCTGCCTGTGTCTCTGCCTCTCTCTCTCTCTCAGTCTGTGTCTCTCATGAATAAATAAACAAATCTTTTAAAGAAAAAAAAAAGAAATGGGCAGAAGACATGAATACATACCTTTCCTAAAGGCTTCCAGATGGCCAGGACACCCATGAAAGGATGCTCAGCATCACTGGGCATCAGGAAAGAGAAATCCAAACCGCAATGAGACACCATCTCACACCAGTGGCAATGGCCAAAATTAACAACACAGGAAACAACATATTGGTGAGGACGCGGAGAAAGGGGAACCTTCTTACGCTGTTGGTGGGAATGCAAACTGGTGCAGCCCCTCTGAACAGTGTGGAGGGTCCTCAGAAAGTTAAAAATAGAGCCACCCTACGACCAGCAATTGCATTACTAGGTTTTTACCCCCCAAAGATACAAATATAATGATCCCAAGGGGCACCTGCCCCCCAATGTTCACAGCAGCAACGCCCACAAGAGCCAAACTGTGGAAAGAGCCCAGATGTCCACTGACAGATGATGGATAAAGACGTGGTCTATACACATGACTCAGCCACCGGAAAGGACGGGATCTTGGCATCTGCAACGACGTGGATGGAACTAGAGGGTATTAGGCTAAGGGACATAAGTCAGAGAAAGATAAATGTTACATGCTCTCACTCATATATAGAATTTAGGAAACAAAACAGATGAACATAGGCAAAGGCGGGGAAAGAAGAAAAGGAGAGACGGAGGCAAACCATAAAAAAAAACTCTTAACAGGGGATCCCTGGGTGGCTCAGCGGTTTAGCACCACCTTCGGCCCAGGGCGTGATCCTGGAGACCCGGGATCGAGTCCCCCGTCGGGCTCCCTGCATGGAGCCTGCTTCTCCCTCCTCCTGTGTCTCTGCCCCTCTCTCTCTCTCACTATGTCTATCATAAAATAAATAAATAAGTCTTAAAAAAAAACTCTTAACAGAACAAACGGAGCGTCGATGGAGGGAGGTGGGGGGGTGGGCTAGCCGGGGGAGGGGGACTGGGGGGGCACCTGCTGTGAGGAGCACTGGGTGTGGCATGTAAGTGATGAACCGTGGGCTTCTGCTCCAGAAACCAATTCTGCAGTATGTTAACTCACAAAATAATAATAATAAATAACTTCCGAGGCGCAGATAGCACATGCTCTATGCAGGTACACCGTGTATACGGTAGATCTCGCGCACAGAGCCCCGCGTCTCTGAGAACGCTCATGGACACAGGCGCCCAGTGCCCCGACGCCCCCGCTTGCGGGCCCACCGCCCCCTGCCTTCCCACGTGGGTGCCCCAAGACCCCGTTTGGTCCCACCTGCTCGGGCCTCTAGCCCCACTCCTGCCCCCTCCGGGTGGTGGACCCCTGCCCCTCCCAGGGCCTCCCACAGCTCCTGACCACAGTAGCTGCTGCACAGACACCCAGCCTGGCCGCCCCCCACCCCCCAATGCAGACCCCACCAACTTCCCATGGGCAGCCCCTCCTCAGGGCTGGCCTCCACCCTGGGCGGCATTCCAGCGGCCACATCATCGCCCAGGGCCAGTCCTGCCTGGGATGGATTGGGGTGACTTCAGAGCTCCCTGCTGGGGATGCACCCATCCCGTCCCCCACACCCCGCCCGACACGGGGCTGCAGCAGAACACACTCCCGCCTCCAGGAGGACATGCCTCCCCTAGCATGGGGGAGCGACCACCGGGGTCCCGGCTCTGCCTTCCTGCCCCCAGGGGGCACGTGCCCCAAGGTCCTGCGGGAAATCAGGGTCCTGGGAAATCAGGGTCCTGTCTGTAGATGCCGGTAAGTGTGAACCTTGTGTGCACTTGGAGCTCACCTCGCACGTGGGTCAGGCACACAGACGGGGCACATGGACCAACCCGGGCGCCCCCTAGGAGTCAGCCCCCAGGCGTCCTAGCCTTCCTGGGAAGGTGACTAGTGCAGGTCACACCAGAGCTGCTCCTGCAGTCGCAGAGGACCAGCGAAGACCATGGCTTCTGTCCCGGGTTAACCGGATCGTCCGAATCCTGGGAAACGTCCCTCGGCTGCAGGCAAGTCCTGGCGGCGTCCTGCGGGCAGCTGTGGGGGCCGGCGGCCCGGACGGAGAAGCACCCACCGCCGGGTCCAGGGCTGGGACTACAGAGACCCCTCTCCTCCCGGCTGGAGGGCAAGAGGAGGCAGGCGGGGGGCCGTGGGCCGGGGCACATCAGGGCAGGACGACCCACAAAGGACCAGCGTCCTGACAGCTTTCGGCCCGGGAGGAGCGGAGGCCCACCCTACATGAGCCTCCCATCCTCTGTCCCCTCGGGCCTCCGCCCGCCTCTCCCGAAGCCAGTTCCCCTTCCAACCAACACGTGTTGATTAGGATTTGCAGGAGCTCCTGCATCCCCTTACTCCACAGCACCGCTGCTGCTGGAGTGAGTGAGCTGCCCGTCTAGGGGAGTGTTCAAGCAGCAAGGGGGGCGGGATTTCGGCCGGACTGCTCGGCGTGGGTCAGGACGGGCAGCCCACTGGCCTGGAAGGAAAATCCAGCTAGGCCGCCTGCGCACCAGATGAGGATGCTGGCTGGGGGGCTGCGGAGCCAGTCCACGGGGGCCGCGGCGGCTGAGCCCTGCGTGGGACGTCCAGCACCTGCACACCCCTCCCTACTGAGCACAGCGTCCCCTCCCCACCCCTGCGGAGTCCCTCTGCCCCCGGTCCTCAGCTCAGCTGGAAGAGATCTCCACCCAAAAGGGAAATCCAGCAAGGAATCCCCTCTTTCCAGTGCCTTCTCCACCCAACCCCCCCCCCCCCCAGAGGTAGGCCCGCTGCCAGGGGCAGGGCAGGGGGCGGCAGCGGACTGAGAGCCCAAGTGCACCCCGCTCGGTCCCGCCTCCTCCCTGCAACGTAGGATTACGAGGAGCTCCTTTTTAAAGAGGTTGAGCAATTTGCACAAAGTGACCCCAGCAGCCGCAGGGCAGGGGGGCGCCCGTGCCCACCCCCTCGCCCTTGCCGAGTCATCCTGGGGCTCCGGCCCCACCCTCACCGCCGACCGTTGGGCGAAGTTTCCTCATTCTTGCGCAGGAAGGCTCGAGAGGGAAGTTGAAAGTGCTCCCAGACAGCTCAACCAGTGTGGGTTTTCCTCCGGGGCCACGAAGACGTTCGGGAACCCCACAGAGGCGGCGGCTGCACATTTCACGCGTGTGCTAAACGCCTGCCGCAATACGCACGTTCTCGGTTGTGTGAACTTCACCTCGGAGTTTAAAAAGAGGGGGAAGTGGCTCCAAGTGAAACACGGGTGGGCCTCGCAGCAGGCTGGCGGCCACGTGGGCAGCCACGGATGGGCCAGGCCCTGTGTGCCGCATCGCCCCACGCGCACGAGCTGAGCCAACCGTGGGCCCCCCCGAGAGCCAGGGCCTGGGGTGGCCCCGGCCGCAGCTGGGGAAATGGGGTCCAGAGACCCCTGAGGTCAAGTGTCACCCCACCACCATCCAGTAGTGGCCCAGACCCGGACTCCCGGGAGAGCGGGGACCTCACGAGTCGTCCTCCAGAAGCTGAGGACACGGGCCCCGGTGCTATGTCTCTTGTGAGGGTCCCCGCACCCTGTGACAGCCGGAGGCGGGAGCACTTGCATAAATCCACCTGCTTCCTCTTCCTCTCTCATCTCCCCAGGGGCCCCACAGCGAGGCCAGCGCCGTCCCGGCCGGGGGCCCACCTCAGCGCTGATGCCCTGGCCCTGGGAGGGGACAGCGAGGGCCTCAGCATCCAGACAACAGGCCAGACTGAAATACGAAAATTCCTCTCGGTCCAGAATTCTGTGCTGAAGAAATGACTCATTACAAACAGCAGAGCCTTCGAGTTAGACAGATGGGGAAAAACTCTCTGAAATGTGCTTGTCTGCCTAATTTAGAATAATTGCAATCCACTACATTAGGGCATCAGGTTTTCAGCATCTAGTGAGATGCTTGGGGTGAGAAGGGGCGCGCTTTTTGGCAAATTAAGACGGAGCTGAAAAGGCCAGGGTGCTGGCTGGTACCCAGCGCCTGCCACTCTCCCTCCGGCTCCGTGCGGCTGTCTCCGGCTTCTCCTCATACAGCCCGTCGGTCAGGGACAAACTGCCAGGAAATCGAGGACTGGAACCCAGGAAGGACAGAGGAGGGGAGCCGCGGGCGGCCCGGGGCCTGTGGACACGGGGGGGGGGGGGGGGGCGAGCCCCGCTGCCGGCGCCCCTGCACCCGCGCCTGACTCGGTGCCATCCTGCGTCCCCCTGCAGGCCTCAGCTCGGCCGGCTCTGCTGCACCAGTGTCGTGCGGCCCGAGTCACGGGAGGAGAAGGTGGCGGCTGGGACAGAACCTGCGTGCCCCGATGCCGGCAGACGGGGGGAGCGGGGCGCCCGCTTCTCCGGGGAAAGGAAGCGGAGTCGAGGCCACCGGATTCCAGCCGAGCCAGGCTGGCTCCTTGACGCATCGCTGCCGAGCTCGGCTCTGTGAGCGTCCAGCGGGACCGGGGGCTCCAGTCCCAACCATTCCCTGGTCCCATTTTATTTGTGCAGGTTCCCACCAACCCCGTAGCCACTAAACCGGTGCTGCAGAGATAAAACCGACATGGCCCATCAAGCCAGTGGTCGTTCGGGGAGGCCCCGAGCCCTTCCCACACCTAGGGTCGCGGGGGCGCTCCCTGAAGGCCCCAAACGAGGAAGTCCCAGCTGTGTCCCCGCAGGGCCGATGCAGGGCCCTGGCCGTTGGCTGGGACACCGACACGGGCAGCTCAGCCCACAGGAGGCGCAGACCACATGGAAGGACAGTCACGGTGTCACTCGGGCCACACTGTGCCGCATCCCGGCGCGTCGGGTGGGAGTTCCGCGGCCCGTGTGCTGGGCAGGGAGCCGTGGGCAACGCGGGAGTGAGCAAGGCATTCCTCACGCCCGAACGTCTATGTTTCTTCAAACCTTGCTCCTAATGACTGGGCAGTCCGGTCCACACGGTCTCAGAACCCTGCGTGGGCACACGCACCACGGGTGTGTTCCGTAAACGCACGCCGGCCTGAACAGCACCTTCGATGCCTTTATAATCACCGTCCGCTCAAATCACCCAGGGCCCCCTCGAGTCTCATGGTCCCGGTTCCACCAGGAGTAAGCGGAGGCCGCACGGACGCGGTGGGCCCTGCGCGGGGCCGGGCAGGCTGGCTCCGCCCGCAGCCGGTTCCTGGCAAGCTCCGCCACCCCGCGGGCTGTGCCTCCCTCTGCCCCCCTCACAGGTCCCCGCGGGCACGTGGCGCCTCAGCCACTGGGCGTGCGTGGGGCCGATCGCTGATCCCAAGGGCTCTGCGCGCTCCCCAGAGGACCCTCACCCTGAATTCGGGATGCAGGTGGGGTATCCCCTGGGATGGCTGAGGACCCTGCCAGGGAGGAGGCGCTGGGAGCAGGAGGCTGGGAGGGGGCGTGAGGCTCAGGGCAGTGGCTCCGGGACTCATTGGCCAGGGGTCAAGATGAGAGACCTGTGGAAGGCGACAGGTGAGTAGAGGCCAGTCTGGGGGCCACCGAGGCCTTGCAAGGGGGCCGGGCTCACAGGAGGTCTGCTGGGATGCCGGACGTCTGGCCGCTTCCTGGACTTCAGTCCCAGCGAGACTCCAGTGGGTCACCGTGGCGCCCAGGCCAGGCAACGCCAGCTCTGGCGGTGACAGCACGGACCTGGTCTGGCTTCCCTGGGCCGTTCTCCTGGCCGCTTACCGGGCTGAGTCTGGGCCGCCGGCCCTTGGAGCTGGGCCGGCAGGCACTTCGCACTGTGAACACCAGGAATATCCGTGCATAAGGGGTGAGGGGTTTGCTTTTGGTTCGGGCTTTTATAGCCTGTTCTTTATCATATGTACTTTATCCCTTGGCCTTATTCGATAAAATTAAAATGTCTGACCTGGTGGATTTCTTTATAAAGCAGGTGCTCAGGAACGTGCTGTCACCACCCTCTCTGGAAGCCATGGGTGCTGGGAAGCAGGAGCTGTCCCTGGGCCCGGCCAGCAGGACGAAGGGCAGGGCCAGGCCCCACTTCCTGTCCATGCTGGTCAGAGCTGGTCTCCCCCAGCCCTCAGTCCTCAGGCACACCCTCTGCCCTGGCCATGGGCCTGGGGGCTTTACCTGAGCACCAGCCCACCTGAGCACCAGCCCCACCCCAGTACCAGCCCACCTGAGCACCAGCCCACCTGAGCACCAGCCCCACCCCAGTACCAGCCCACCTGAGTACCAGCCCACCTGAGCACCAGCTCCACTTGAGCACCAGCCCCACCTGAGCACCAACCCCATCTAAGTACCGGCCCACCTGAGCACCAGCCCCACCTGAGCACCAACCCTCCTGAGCACCAGCCCACCCGAGCACCAGCCCCACCTGAGCACCAGCCCACCCGAGCACCAGCCCCACCTGAGCACCAGCCCACCTGGGTGCCTGCCCCACCTGAGTACCAGACCCACCTGAGCACCAGCCCACTTGGGTGCTGGGCCCCATGGCAAAGCCTGACCTGCCACCTGTGAGGAGGACTCAGGTGGTGAAGCCAGCGTGTGGCACAGATGCGGTGGGAGGGCCCCTCAGGGTCACAAGGAGCACCTGAACGAAGCAAGGGTGAGCAGGTGACCTCCCTGAAGCTGAGAGCCTGGGTAGGGGTGGCCGGGAGCAGGATGGCCCTCACCTGTGGCATCTCACCTAAGTGACACTGTTCTCCTGGGTTAGGACAGTGGAGCTCGGCTGTTCTGATTGGCCAGCTACCTAGGAGTGGGTGTTCCTGATTGGCGGGCTGGCTAAGAGCTCGGCTGTTCTGATTGGCCGGCTTTTAGAAGGATGGGTCTATCGCTGATTGGCTGGATGTCAGAAGTCCGGGCCTGTCATTGGCTGCTCTCAGAAAGGCGGCGCTGTCACTGATTGGCTGGCTTTCAGAAGCGAGTGTACCGGGGTCAAGTTGTGCATCAACTAGCTTCCCCTGAAATACAGCCTGATGGTTAGTGCTTTATTTTGGCCAAAATACCACAAGGCTTTCCCTGGGAGGACAGTCGCTTCTCACACACAGCCCTCCTGCAGGAGCATCCTAAACCAGCTCCCTGGACCAGTAACACGACTGTGTGCCGTCTTGACCCCAACCCTGAGGGTCACGGCAGCCTAGTGCATACCTGGGGCAGGTGCTCACCGTGGCCAGGATCAGAGTTTTCCTTATTGTTGTGGCTGAACACACATGGGCTCTGGGGGGGTTAAAACCTCTGATGAGCTCCGGCCTCCTCCACTGAGTCTCGGGAGCTGGGGGTCACGGGTCTGCAGGTGGCTCCCTACCAGGATGGTTACGAGGACCCGATAAGACCACAGGGGTGAGGACTTGGTGGAGGAAGCCAGAGGGAGGCCAGGCACCAAGGTTCGCGTCTCCGGGGAGATGTCCTCACCAAAGAAGCAGATATCCTGGGTCTGGTGGGCCCCATCTGTCAGATGCAAGGGTGCATGTAGGGAATCCTACAGAATCCCAACCGGCTGGCCCTGAGCAGCCATTCTCCCTACAGGACATGCCTAGGAGAGGTGTTGTGTCCCTTTTCGTGGGTGCACTGGGAAGACACCAGGACTTGTAGCCCTGGAGGGTGATGCTCGTGCGAGGGCTCTCCTCCCGACAAAGAGGTCCCCTTGCTTCCCGCAAGGCCACCTCTGAATTCTGTGTTTGTGTTGGACGATAAGTAAGGCTGATCACGTTTTGTACCTAACATGGAGTGACATCTTTTGAATCTCTGCATATTGCTGTTTTCACTAAGCCACATGTAACACTTCAGAGTGCCAAATGCTTTTTAAAAAATAGATCTGGCTCCGAGTGAGTGCTACAGAATAACGCGGATGGAATATGGCTTTTATGAAAACACAAAATGTTACCCAAAGAATAAGAATTGAAAGGATTCTTTGGAAAGAGGTGTTGTGCAGAGGCATTTGTTCCGGGCGCATGTTTCAGGGGAGAATGCCCCTGGAGGGGACTCATTCACCTTACTTCTGCTTCTTTAAAAGCCCCAGAGCTCGGTTCCCCCGACTGAGAGAAACGCAGACCAAAGCTCACTTTCCCCAAGATGGGGGCCCCTGATTCTTGCGCGTTGTCCAGATGTGGTCAGGATTAGTGAAAGGAGACGCGACCTCAGAGTCCTCACAAGCGGCCCCACTGCTGGTATCTTGCTCGCTGGAAGCCCCTGACGGACCTCACCTTCCTGCCGCCACAGACAGCCGTGACCCCCTTACCCTGTCCTCCTGCCACACCAGCCCGGCAGCCCTGACCCTGCGTTTTGGGGGATTTGGTCACTTACAAAGCATGGTTACCGGCCTCACGTGCTCCTTGCCACCCACCTGCTCCCTCTCCCTTCCCTCCCCACCTCCAGTCCCACAGCCGCCATGCAGGAGGCCCCACCTGCTATGCCCCTTGCCCACCGGGACAAAGCATTCCCTCCTCCATCATAGGCACACCCACCTCTCCAGGCTCCCCAGGGCCTTGCTCTGAGAGCAGACCCTGTGCCATGTCCCCTGGCATCCCCACTCTTCTCTCTGGGCACCCCACCCACCGCGATTCTACACACACGATGCATTCTCCCAACCTGGAAAACAAACCAGGCCCGACCACAGAGACGGTGCAAAGACCAGTGGTTTCAGGGCTCAGGGCAGAGAAGGCCGAGTAGGAGGCACACAGGGCATTTGTAGGGAGGCGGGCATGTAACGGCAATTGTCAAGACCCACAGAACTTTAGGACACAGAGAGGACCCTAAAGTAGAGGATGGACTTCAGTTCATAATAGCGTATCAGTCTGGGTTCATCAGTTGCAACAAACCCACCACACTAATGCCTGATGTCAACAATGGCAGCTGGGGGGGGGGGGCGCAGGGGAGGGCATAAGAAAACTGTACTTTCTGTGCAATTTTTCTGAAAACCTATAAATGCTCTAAAAAATAAAATCTACTTAAAAAAAAAATCCGGGCAGCCCGGGTGGCTCAGCGGTTTAGCGCCGCCTCCAGCCCAGGGCGTGATCCTGGGGTCCCGAGATCGAGTCCCACATCGGGCTCCCTGCATGGAGCCTGCTTCTCCCTCTGCCTGTGTCTCTGCCTCTCTCTGTGTCTCTCATGAATAAATAAATAAAATCTTAAAAGAAAAAAACCAACCCTTGCCTTGCTGACTTTCAAGTAAATGGCACGGTAAGAATAGACGCCTAGCTCACAAAGCCCGGCGGCAGTGCTAAAGCCGGGGAAGCCGGTGCCCACGGGAAACGAATGCCACCCTCGCGGTGGAATTCCCGCGCAGGGGCGGGTGGGGGCCCACACCAGGCCTCCCCTGGACAGCAGCGTGGTTCCGAGCGGCCCTGGAGGCACGGGACGGGCGAGGAGGGGCAGCACAGGGCAGAAGGGGCACGCGACCACCGGGGGCCCGCTCGCCGCCCGGCCAAGGGAGACACCGTGGAGGTGAGAGCCGGCCGTCGTGGCTCTGGCCCTACAGCCTCTGCTGCTGAACTGAAGGAAAGGAAGGGACCTCACGCGCCCCAAGGACACCCTCAGACACGCCAGCTGGCCCCCACTACACCCCGAGATCCTTCCCCAGAAGACTCTTCCCAAGGGACTCCCGGGGACTCAGTGGCTGAGTGTCCGCCTTCCACTCAGGGCGTGACCCCAGGGTCCCAGGATCGAGTCCTGCGTTGGGCTCCCTGCATGGGGCCTGCTTCTCCCTCTGCCTGTGCCTCTGCCCCTCTCTCTCTGTGTCTCTCATGAATAAATAAAGAAAAATTTAAAAAGAGGGACGGTCCAACAAGAGGCTGTAACAACAGTAAATATTCATGTACCCAACACGGGAGCGCCCAGATATTAAACAATTAACAAAATATGTGGGCCAGCCCTTGCCCCTGGAACCTATGAAGCTTCTTGGCCAAGGCTTTGCCAGTGGACTTGCAGATCCCAAGATGAAGTCACACGGGCTGAGCTGGGCGACCGCGCCTGGTCTATAAGAGACAGAGGAGGGGCCCCAGGAAGACAGGCGCAGAGACCAGAGGTGCCAGAGCCCAGGAACGCCTGCGGCCCCAGAAGCTGGAGGAAGCAGGAAGGGCCTTGCCCAGAGCCTCCGGAGGGGCTCAGCCCTGCCCACGCCTGCATGGAGGCCCCCAGCCCCCAGCACTGGGAGAGAGGCGCTGTCTGTTACTGTGAGTATCCCCGATTGTGGTCATTCATTAGGGCAGCCACGGAACTGACACTATGGGGCCCTGGAACAGGTGAGGGTCCAAGGCTTGATTGTTGGTGTTTCTATCCTGGCGGGTCCCTCCCTGACCCTCAGACCCTCAAACTCCTACAGAACCGATGGCTTCCTTCTGTCTCAGACGTTTGCCACCGCGGTCGGCTCTCTGGGAAGGTCCTAGGGCGACGCCAAGGCTGCTCTCACCCACACGCAGGGTCCATGTGGGGTCTGTGGGCCATGGGGTCAGTGGCCCTGGGAGCACCAGAAAGGCTTCATGCACCCCACAAACGCGCTCATGCAGGCTGCCCCCAGCTCAACACCAGCTCCTCCTCCGAGGGTGGCCTGTTCATCGCCATTCAGGTGCCTTGGGAGGGACACCCTTGAGCTGTCCGACGTGCCCTCTGCTGCCCCCTCCCCAGCTGGAGGGGGCTCCGAGCCCACATGGGCAGCTCCAGACGCCCAGGGGTGGTGCTCTCAAATCCCCCAGCCATGCCCTGTCCCACCCTGCCCCGCCAGAGGACACTCACTCCCTGCCAGGCCTTTGGAGGACAGGGCTAGCTTCAGTCTTACTATTGACCAGCAGGAACACCTGCAACGGACATACTATTTCACTCATCATGAAACCGACCTCGGGGTGGGGGCAAAGGACAGATGAGTCAAAGTCCCCAGATGATGCTGGGGAAAATTGGCTTACTTATTTGGGGAAAAAAGGAGGTAGACCCAGAGACAACAAAATAAATCCAGACAGAGAGTTTAACACTCAACATGAGATCACACATGAAGCATATAGCACGTAGGTGGATATCGGTCTGTGTGATTGATCTGGGTGAGGGAAAAGCCTTTCTAGTCCCAAATCCCAAAAAGGAAAACCATCAAGGAAAACACTACAAACCTGGGTACATGGTAACAAAAAACACTGTTATTTCAAAGGAAACTAAATACGGGGCACCTGGGTGGTTCAGTCGGCGAAGCGTCTGCCTTCGGCTCAGGTCACGATCTTGGGGTCCTGGGATCCAGCCCCACATTGGGCTCCCTGCTCGGTGAAGGGTCGGCTCCTCCTTCTCCCCCCTTCCTGCCTTGCTTGTGCTCTCTCTCTCTCTATCAAGTAAATAAATAATTTTTTAAAAAAGTAAATTAAAAAGGCAAAGAAAAATTTATCTTCTGTAAACATAACAAATACAGATTTAATATCATTAATTTTGAAAGAAATTTCGCACATGAGTCATGTGGTCAGCAGTGTGTAGATGGCACAGGTGACCCCCATCTCTAGGGGTCCTCGTCCTCCTGTGATCTCCTCCCCCTGAGTGTGGGCAGGTCCCGCGACCTACTTCTAACCATGACAATACAACAAATGGACGGATGTCACTCCTGTGATTACATTTCATAAGCCTGCAACTCTCCACTTGCTCACACCCTCTACTTGTCAGCTTGCATGTTTCTTTTTTTTTTTTTTTTTTTTTTGCATGTTTCTTGAAGCAGGTGCCCCATCAGGACTCACAGAACTGGGGGCAGCCTCAGGCCAACAGTCCACAAAGCTGCCAACAAGCTCGTGAGTGGGGAAGCAGATCCGTCCCCAGAGGAGCCCGCAGATGAGACCACGGCCCAGACCCACACCTCAATCGTAGCTTCATGAGGCCGTGAGCAGAGGACCCACCTGAGCCATGCCCTGGATCCTGACCCACAGAAACAAATGTGTGCTCTTCAAGCCACTCCACCTGTGGTGATTGGTTGCACAGCCATCGATAACTAATACAAATAATAAAAAAGACACATCTAACTAGAGCTGGACCATCTCGTACTTCCAACCAGGATTTCTCCAGTGTTTGCAGGCAACCTCTCTCCCCTTTAAGGGAGGGTCCCACAAACCTTGCTTTCCAGAAGCGTCTGTGCCCATCAGGAAAGAGCCTCAGCAGGGGAGGGACCTCTCACCACCACCTCCCATCACGATTATGCTAGAACCACAAGCACCGAAGCGTTGAAAGAGCAAACACGGCCTTTGCAGTGTGGGCTAACCCTCCTCAAATGCACTTTTTTAAACATGTGCTCGGATTGAGATTCTTCTCTAAGAGAGGTGGAGCACAGGAGAAAGGTGAGCCTGGACAGATCTTGGCCACACCATTAACACCGACATTAACACCAACATTAACATTGAGAAAAGTAATGTCACATTTGAGTGTAATGAGGGCCCCCTAAGTGTCCAATAAAAGGCAATTCATATTTTAGGAGCACCTGGGTGGCTCAGTCAGTTACAGCGTCCCACTCTTGGTTTTGGCTCGGGTCGGGATCTCAGGGTCTTGAGATCGAGGCCCCAGGTAGGGCTCCACGCTCAGTGGGGAGTCTGCTTGAGATTCTCTTCCTCTCTCTGCCCCTCCCCACCACCCTCTCTCCCTTTCTCTAAAAATAAATAAATAAATAAATCTTTTTTAATTTTTTAAATTTTTTTAATAAATCTTTTTTTAAAGGCAATTAACATTTCCTATCACATAGTTGTCCCTGATCTTAAAAAAAAAAAAAAAATCCTACTTTGTGTTTGAAATTGTGAAGAGAGATTAATGGTTGACCATCCTACCCACATTTTGAGGGTATGAATCCACTGTCTGGGGAGGAAAGTTTGGGTGGGCGGACGGATGCACAGACAGAGGTTGGGTGGACAGGTCGATCCGCTGACGGTGACGCGCCTTCCTACATGTTTTGCCGGGACCCCGGCAGGCAGAGTCCCCGGGGCAGGAGGGCCGGTGGGCTGCCGTCGGCCTGGAGCAGAGCCGCAGGAGGCTTGAGAAGGGCAGGCTGGAGAGGACGCAGGTCAGACACGGTGAGGGGTGGACACCCAGCTGACGACGGCTCGGGCCCCCGGGGACTCACAGAGAGGGCCTCAGCTGCAGCTAAACCCCAAAGGGGCGACTTCCCTTGCTCCTCAGTAAGCTGGCCCCAGAGGCACTTCCCAGCGGGGCAGCCCCGTGGCTCCTCCCCGGTCCCAGCAGCGGGGCATCACCCAGAGCCACAGGACCTTAGGGACCTCCCCACCTGCCAGCAAGGCTGGGGCACGTCCCCAGAGCCATGGCACAGAGGCGCAGGCAGCGTGGCCCGGGCACGTGGGAGAAGGTGTGGGAGCGCCGGGAGCCAGCGGGGCCGTGGTGGGCCCGGGCCCTGCCTCTGCTGCACCCTCCAGCTGCTCCCGTTCTCCTGACCGCCCCGCTCCGATGTTCCCCGGCCCCCAGGACCGCGTGGGCCCGTCGGCTGGGGCGGGGCTGGACCACAGACACTGGGCGTCCACACGGCGTAGCGCTGGGGGAGGCGGCGAGGGCATGAAATCTGAGCTCATCTTTGCGGGATCTCAGGGTGGAAACACATAATCTTTTAATTAAAATTTTACTGAATTTTAACTTGAATTTCCCCATCTGCTCCCTTAATTATGCCTAACCCTAAACCTAACTCTAAGCCATCTGTGTTCTTCCCTCATTAGGTGGAGTGGCTGCTGCGTCTGTCCGATTCCGCACACAGGAGCCGAGCCGGGGACTTTCTGGGGCTGCAGAGGCCCCTGCACGCCTGTCGCACCCGGGGCCTCAGAAAGCCTGTAGGGCTGGATCGGCGGTGAGGGGACAGGTGCACAGAGGCCTGGATCAGGAGCAGCAGCGCCGGGGCCTCGCGCTCGGAGCCAACGTCCTGCTCCGTGGGGACCAAGCCCCAAGGGGTTGCTGGGCAGCCGGGGGACGCCAACAGGCCGCGGGGTCAGCTGAGCTGGGCGCCCTTATACTTAGACACGTGACACCCACGCGTGCCACCGCGGCCAGGCCCGGGCCGACCGGAGCCCCCTGCCTGCCACCAGGCTGACGCCCCCGAAGAGGCTCAGCACCCTCCAGAGCACGCTTGCACGCCGGGGGTGCTCCCTGGACGCTGCTCGCACCTCGCCTGCAGCCGTGGGCTCGAACCCTGGAACCCGCTCCTCCCCCGCCAGGACGGACGGCACCTGCGGCCTCCACGCCAGCCCGGGGGGAGCGGCAGGGCCTGGCCCCGGGGGCCCTGGGGACCAGGCGCCTTAGGACAGCAGGCAAAGCTCACAGGCCACGCTCAGGGCCGAATCGAGAAGAGCGCGTGTGCTTGCACACAACTGGGCGTCGTGACTGGAGCGGAGGGCCATCTGAGACAAGCGCGCACCCTCGGGTGTTGTGACAAGTCGCTCTTGGAAAATAAAAATGCCAGCTAAGAACAGGGAGACATTTCTGGAGATTCTGGAGGGATTGCGAGGGGGCATGGCTTGATTCCAGACAGCAGCAGAGCTCAAGGCTGACGTGTCTACCCGGAGCCGCTGGAGCGTGGGCAGGCGGAGGAAGGGAAGGCGCAGGCGCTCCCCTGTAGCCTCCTCCCCGTGTTGGGGGACGGCGGGGTCCCTGCCTCCACCTCCCCGGGGGCCACGGAATCAGGCGCCGGGCAGAAAGCAGTGGCCCTTGTCAGGTGCTCCCCTGTGCCCGGGCCCAGGAGCCAGCGCACACGCGTGACACACGTGCACCCGTGCATACAGCACTCACCTCGTGTCAGGCCACACAGAGACACAAGCGTGTGTCCTTTCAAGGTCGGCCGGCCACGCAGGCTCCCATAGGCTGAGGCCGGCCACGGGCTCAGTGGCGGGCGTGTAGTCCCCCCCAAGTCCAAGTCCAAATCCAGCAGCCCCCCCACCCCCCTCCCCAACTCCCTCTCTCCCCACCCCCCACCACACACACGAGGACACGCACACGCATGCCGTGAATCCAGAAAACTGACCCAGAACTCTGGGGAGGGGGCAAGAAATCTAGAAATGGCTGTTCTTAAGTCACAAATGTCCATCAAAATAAAGGGGAAAGGAGAAGAAATGGGTAGGAAATATCCGAAAGGGAGACAGAACATGAGAGACTCCTAACTCAGAAACGAACTAGGGGTGGTGGAAGGGGAGGAGGGTGGGGGGTGGGGGTGACTGGATGACGGGCACTGAGGGGGGCACTTGACGGGATGAGCACTGGGTGTTATGCTCTATGTTGGCAAATTGAACAGCAATAAAAAATAAATTTATAAAAAAAATGCCCATCAATCCATTAAAAAAGGGTTTACCTCCCTCCAACCCCCCAAAAAGGTAGGAAGCCACCACCCAAGAATAAAGGTCAGAGCTTTAACATCAACCCGCTTTCTTTTCACTCTGCTTCTTCCAACGTCCTACCTGCCTCCCCCCGCTGCCGGCTCGGGGGGACTCTCGGGGAGGACAGAGGTGGCTGAGGCTCCAGACGGGGCAGCGGCAGGTCAGAGCGCCTAGGAGGTGGCCCTGGACAGGTGGTCGGAGCAAGTGGGGACTGGCCAGCTGGGGGGCGGGGGAGGGCGGCCAGGGACAGACGGGGACGGAGAGCCTGCCCTTGCACATGGAGCCCTGGCGAGAGTGGGTTCCGGGGACCAGGGCCGTGGCCAGGGCGGGGATCCTGTGCCCCAAGGCAGGCCTGTGCCTGACCCCCCCACCCCCACCCCACGGTGGCCCTCGTCAGCCCCGGAGGACACTCAGATCGGAGGCGACGAGGCCCTAAGCCTCGGGCAGATCCCAGCCCTGTGCCATGCCGCCCCTGAGAAACCAAAAGTAATTTCAGGCTTTGGCTGAAGAAAAGCTCACTAATTACGGAAGAGGGAAGACGGCTTCTGCTCTCGGTAGGAGGCATATTTACTTCTTTGCATGAAGGTATTTCTAAACACAGGTAATTATAAAAATCATTACCCCCTCGAACCAGTGTGGGAACCCATATGGTTGGTAATACACTCATAAATAATTACCCCGTGCAAGTTCTCTGGGATAATATTTCCTATTTGTCTTACTCCTCCTGCAAAAGATAAATCTTCCAGCGTCCCCCCATTTGCAGAACAGGTTGGCAGCGACTCTTCTCTTTATCGGCAGAGAAGGGAAGGAATAGAGTCCGGCTTGGGGTCCACCCACCACACCTGGAGGAGGAGCTATAAGGGGCCCAGGCAGGGAGCCAGAGCCGCAGGCCGCCCCCCTCCAGGGCCTGGCCCCCCCCCACCCCGGCCCCGCAGGGGTTAGGGCTGATTAGAGCCTCCGCAGGACCAGCCTGGAGGAGGCTCAGCCCTTCTGCCGTCTCAGCAAGGTCCCCTGTCGGTTGTCCTGCGGACGATGATGGTTTTACCCCACAGAGAACCTCAGGCCCAGACCAGCACAGGGCCCCGTGCAGCTGGGCCCCACCCCCGCGGTGACAGGGACCCGTCCGCGAATGAGGGAGATGGCCCTGCAGGCTGGCCAGGTCGGGCACAGGTGAGGCTTTGGCCACCCCCCCCTGCCTCCCGCCCCCTGACCTCCCTGCTTCCTGGAGACCCCTCCACAGGGCAGGGGCCCACTTGGGCTTTCTGGGATCCGTGCTGCACCCTGTCCTGCTTCTCCCTTCCCTTTGTTTTTCCAGGATTTCAACGTCTCCTTTTTTTTTTTTTTTTTTTTTTTTTTTGCTCAGACTTAGAGAACAAATCTAATTGCAACTCTGCTGGTCAGGACTCGGAAGCATTATGCAAACTTTGTTTTTATGACTTTTACGAGTCTTCCAAAGATTTGTTGAGACTTGTTTTGTGGCCTAATGCATGATCTATTCTGGAGAATGTTCCGTGTGCGTTGAAAAGAATGTGTGTTCTGCTGTTTTAGGGTGGCATGTTCCGAATACGTCGGCTAGATCTATCTGGCCAAGTGCGTCATTCAAAGCCACGGTTTCCTTGCTGATTTTCTGATGGACGATCCGCCCCTTGATGTACGCGGGTGTCAGAGTCCCCTGCTATTACACTGTTATTGATTACTTCCTTTATTTTTGTTGTTAATTGTTTAATATCTGGGTGCTCCTGTGCTGGGTGCATGAATATTTACAGTTCCTACAGCCTCTTGTTGGACCGTCCCCTCCCTTTTTAAAAATTTATTTATTTGTTCATAAGAGACCCACAGAGAGGCAGAGACACAGGCAGAGGGAGAAGCAGGCTCCATGGAGGGAGCCCGATGTGGGACTCGATCCTGGGACCCCGGGGTCACACCCTATTTTGTGGTTTTTTTTCCTATAGATTTTCTCTTCTGATCCTTTTTCTCTTGTTCTTTCATGGTTTGTTGGCTCTCTTTAGTGGCCTATCTGCAAACTTTCTTAATTCTCTCTGTAGATAGAGTTTTCTAAGTTAATAAAATCGCCTCCATCTGCTGCTTTGATGCAACACATCTGCACCTTTGAGGTTCCCCTGCGCCCCTCGACACCGGCTCCCGGCTTCCCTGCTTTCGCTGGGTTCTCAGAAGCAACCTCTGTCCGGGGCCTCCGTTCGGTTTGGGGTTTTGCTGTTTGCCCAGGGCGGTTGACATCTGCCTGTCGCCTCATCGATGGCAGTGACTGCTCAGGGATCTGGAGCTCGCCCTCAGAAGAAAGGGACGCGGCGGGTGAGCCGGGGCCTGGTGGCTGCCCTGCCTTTGCAGCTGGGCAACGCCCTCCCGGGGCAGAGACCCTCTCGCTCCACACCCTCGCACCGACTTCTGCTCCTGCCTGCAGACCTTTCTGATGGGTTCAGCCTTCACCCACAGATATGTGTCGGGTGGTGGGCCGGGCCAGGGGACCCCGCAGGGCCCGGTTCATCACCCCTGGCTTCTGGAAGATTCTCTGTGACGTTAAATGTTTAACAAGGATGTATCCCATCCCGTCAGCTGCTCCTGCCACAGTACGTCAGGGAGTCCATGAGCCCTCGTTTTCCAACCTTAAAATTTTCCAGTTCCAAAAAAAGTCCCTGAACAGTGGCACCATGATTTCCCAGCTGTCTGTTGTGCTGCTTTTGCAGGCGCTGCTCTTGTTTGCAGGTTGGCTCTCTCTCTGGGTGCCAGTCTCAGAGCACCTCCGAACCCCTCTCCTTTATTTAAATCCATTCTTTTTTTTAAATTTTTATTTATTGGAGTTCAATTTGCCAACATATAGCATAACACCCAGGGCTCATCCTGCCAAGTTCCCCCCCTCAGTGCCCGTCACCCAGTCACCCCCACCCCCCGCCCACCTCCCCTTCCACCACCCCTAGTTCATTTCCCAGAATTAGGAGTCTCTCATGTTTTAAATCCATTCTTATGCTTTTTTTCCTGGACCCACTTCCGTCTCCATCGCTGACACGTGGTTCTGGCGAGTCTAATGCCAGGCGTGGTGTCTGCAGTTGCTCCGACGAGCCGCCTTCCCGCCCCCAACACCCTCCGCTGCTGAGCGGGTGCGAGGCATGCTTACATTTAAGATAAACTCTGCCCATCCTCTGAGACACTCACGCCGGAGAAACATCTGAGATTAGGGTTACTGGTTCCAGGTTCCAAATAACTGCTTTCCTTCTTCCTTAAAATTTAGGGAAAGTGTTTTATCCAAAATCCAAAACTAACTCTCTCTCTCTTTCCCTTATTAACACCTCCTCACAGTTTTCTTATTGATTCGCATCGTGGCTCAATCATTTCGGAGACAAGTAGAACACGCAGCGCCGTGCCTGATCCGCACTGAGCGCACAGCAGGTGTGAGTGCTAATCACGACGCTGAAGTCGTCGCAGAGCGGGCAGCGGGCACTCTAAGGTAAGCGAAGGCCAAGCTCATTCCGCCATCGCCGGGGACCCCGGGCCTGACTCGGAGAAGGTTCTCATGTGCATCCCTGAACTCTGGGCTTCTCTGGACTCGGGGGCCTCAGCTGAAGGTGCTGGAGAGAAGGGGGAGCAGGTGGCTTGGTGCTTGGCCACCCACCCCGGAGCCCCAGGGGCAGACCCCACAGAGGCCACTATTGGACCAGAATCCCGCAATGCCTCCGACTGTCCAGAAGAGCACATAGCACCCGGACCTCGGGAAACGGTCCTCTGACGTGCCCGGTTCTAGCAACGGCTCCAGGGCCCGTGGGTCACAGCCTCACCACAGCCGTGCGATGCGGACGCTGTGGCATTGGGACTTTCAGATTTGATGCCGCGTGCTTTCTAGGGGACACGCGGCGAGTCTAGCAGAGTGTCGACGCGGGCTCGAAGTCGGCGTGCTCTATGTTTCACTGTCCCCTCTCTGCCCTGGTTGCTTCCTGGCAGGCTCGTCTCAGTGTTGAAACTTATGACCAACAAGGGTGTCCACGGCCACATCCAGAGGCCGCGGGCAGCGTCAGTCCACCTGTGGGCCACCTGGAGCATCGTCGTCCAGGCCTTACCTGTGCTTGCCCTGCTCCTGCCACGGCCGGCCCTTCCTTCCGGGCGGCCTCTGATGGCGAGATCGAGCGACGCTATTGTTGCTAAGAATATGACTCAGGCCCGTGAAAATGGGGGTCGAAGCAGTGCTCATGAGCTATTTTTAACGCCGAATGAACGCAGCGTCTGCCGACACAGAGATTGTCAGGGAAACAGATTTACTTAAAATGCTGCCTAAACTCGCCATAGCTACGACTTGGCACAAATATTAAGTATTTTCTATCAGTGGGACAAAGGTCAGATAATCACTGTCAGTGTGCATTTGACCGAGACACGTCCACGGAGAATTACGCGACCGATAAAGCAGGTCAGGGGGACTCATTTTCCCCAGAGCGTAGGGATCTCATCGATTCAAAATCTCTCCCTAGAACTGCTTTAGTTCATCCGAGCTCTCTTCCTGCGAACTGGAGGTGACATGACGGATGAAGGCGCGTGTACTGGACGTGTGCGCCGTGAGGCTCGATGCGTGTGCCCACGAGATCCGGCCTGGCCGCCGCGACCAAGCTAATGCGCGCGTCCGTCCCGTCACATCCTGAACAAGTTATTTTTCTGTCCAAGACGCCTTGCTTTGTGGTGAGGACACCTGCAGCAGATGCCACGTACGTGATCCAGGGCTGTGGCCGCCCGCCAGCACGCTGCACGGTGGCCGCCCGGCGCCTGGCCCTGGCGACTGTGACTTCGGCGGGGTCAGATCCCGTAGGTCACGGGACAGTTGCAAGGTTTGTCTTGCTGTGCCTGGCTTACTTCACTTAGCAGAGCGGCCTCAGGGGCATCCCTGCTGTCGCAATGACAGGAGCTCCTAAAGCTCACGACGTCGCCACCCGCCCGGCCGCCGAAGGACCCTCCGGTGGCTCCCGCACCCTGGCTGTCGTGGGTAAGGCCGCGGTGAACGTGGGCATGCCTGAGGCTCTTGGAGACCCGCCTTTCACTTCCCTTGGAGAAAGATCCAGAAGCGGGACTGCCGATGGCACGGCACAGGTGCGTGCTCTGCTTCCAGGGGCTACACCAGCCTGCAACCCGGCTCGAGGGTTGTCTTTCCCCCAGGCCCCCGCCGCCCCCATGAACTTTCTGACCTCCCGACAGTAGCCAGTCCGACAGGTGTGCGGTTCTGATCTCGTTTCCTGAGCGATGTTGAGCACCTTCTCCTGTGTCTCTTGGCCACGCATGTGTCTTCTTTTGAGAGATGTCTATTCAGGTCCTTTGTCCACGTTTCACTCAGGGTATTTATGGGGATTTTTTTTTAATTTAATTTTTTTTTTTTTTTTTGCCATTTTGCTAATTGAGTTGTAGGAGCTCCTTATCGTTTCGGGGTATCAACCCCTCATCACATACGCAGTTTGCAACTACGCTCGCTCACGGCGGCGCTGCATTGCTAACAAGCTCCCGGGTGCTGATGCTGCGGGTCAGGGACCCCACTTGGAGAACCGCTGTGCCGGTACTTACGCTGGGTGCTGGGCTCCCAGGGGCTTAGGTCACTGTTAGGCTTCACCGTCTGCGTGTTAAGGACACTCTGTGATACGTATTCCCTGTTGCAGGTTTTTTCTTTTTAAATTTCAAGTAGGGGGGTGCGGAAGCCGGTCCCCCGAGGGCCCCAAGAGAGGCTGGTGGAGCCGTACAACCCCGCCTGGGAAGCTTCCTCACGGGTGCAGCCTTGTTCCTCTGTCGCCAGCAAAGGGGACAACAGATGCCCCCAATAGCTCTGCGTCTGTCCCGCGTGGTGGGGTGGGACCTGGGTACAGAGCCCCCAGGGACACAGGCCCCCCCAGCACCATGTGCACCCCGCTCAGGCCCCACACTGAAGGTGGAGGGGAATCGGTCTGGCCCCGGGGCTGACTGTGTCCTGAGAGGCAGCAGGGCAGAGGTGGGGGTGAGGGGGGCAGGGGAAGGGACACGCAAAGCTGTAGGGGACCTTGTAGTGGCTCAGAACCGGCCAGCGGTCATTAGGACCCCTGCCCACAGCCTCGCCAGCACTGACCCCACAGTCCCGGGGCCCCGTGACACCACCAAGTGCCCCAAGCCTGTCCCCAGGGGCCTCCACCTCTCCCCTTTCCAAAAGCCCTCAAGGAGCCACGGTTCTAAGCTGGGGTTTGGGTGTTGTGGTTTGTATGGGGTTGGTTTTGGTTTTGTTTTTTTGTAATCGAAGTACAGGTCACACAATGTGAAATTCACCATTTTGTTTGTTTATTTATTTAGTTATTTTATTTAAATTCAAGTTAGTTCACATACAACAGATCAGTGGTTTCAGGAGCAGAATCCTGTGATCCGTCACCTGATGCAACACCCAGGGCTGGTCCCACCCGTGCCCATCTCCCCGTTCCCCCTCGGCCTTCCACTGAGGCCCCCTCCTCTCCACCGTGCAACCCAGGGTCTCCCCGACATTCCCTCTGCTACTGGGTACCCTCCCTTCCGCCCCTCCAAACCCCAGCCCTCACCCCACTCCAGCACCCGGTCTCTGCAGGGTCCCTCCTCCCAGCACCCACCCACCCAGAGCCCGGCCGTGTGGACCATCTCCCTGCTGACCCGGGGGCCTCTCCCTGCTCACCCGGGGCCATGAGTCTCGTTTTCTCCAGGCTCCTTTGATCCCATGGCTCAGGCTCACCCTTCTGAACCCCTAAACCCGCACTCTCGGGGGAACAGTGTGTTTGGGGGACACCTCAGCTCACCGCACCCCTGACCACTGAGCGCGGCACACGGTACTCCGTGAGTCAGTGGCCGTCCTGACCCCGTTGGGTCCACGCAGTGCCCTCCAGTCTCCGAGTCCACGGGGGCCAGTGCCCTGGGCGCGCTGCTCACGGCCGAGGTGGTGCCGTTGCGCCCTGAGCACCCTGTCGGCCTCGCCCGCCTCCCGCCCGTCTTCAGCCCCATCTCCGGAAAAATCCCAGGCCCATCCGGCAGGAGCCCTGGCCGGCCGCAAGTCCCATCCAGAGCGTGGCGAGCCGGGCCTGCTGTCCAGAGCCTCCCACCGCTCCTTTGAACACGGGCCGCGGGACGGCGGTGCTTCAGGGGGCTCCGGCCCAGCAGGCCCCCGGGCCTCTCCTCAGTCCACCGCGAGGCCTGCAGGCTCGCCAGCCACTCGGCCGCCGTGTGCCCGGGCCCCAGGGCCGACAGGGAAGCAAGTATGCTGTGCATCCCGTCCAGGGCACAAGCCAAGCAGCCACCAAACAGTCATGCAGGACTGTGAGCAAGGGAAGGACCTGGTTATAAGAGGCACCCGACGAAGGAACCTGACCCAAACAGGAAGCTTTGTGACGGTCCTCCAAGAAACAAGGCCCGAGCTAAGATCTGCAAGAGGAAGAAGAGTTAAACAGAAGAAATTGAGAGGAAGGAAGAGCAGTCCCTGGAGGGTAGCCTGTGCAAAGGCCCTGAGGTCCTGGGCAACACAGCATGGCCTGGGAAATGAGGAGCTGGGGTGCCCGGAAGAAGGGGCTGTGCTGGGAGATGGGACGGACGGGTCGTGCACGGCCTTGTGGATCAGGTCAATTAACAGTTGTCAATGATTTAAGAGGGATCCCACAAAGAGAACTAGAAGGGCCTTTCTGAACCCCATCGGGAGAGGTCACATGGGCAGGAAGCTCGGGGAGCGGAAGCCCAGGACTGATACCTGGGCAGGAGCGTGCCGTGCAGGTGGGCAGAGGGCTCGGACCAGCTGACCCACAGAGATTCTGCCCGGAGCAAGGGAAGGATGCCGGACTCGGGCACCCGGCTGCGGGAGAGGGGACGGCCCACGGGCACACAGAGACGGGGGCCCAGTTCTCTCCTGCTGGCTGCCACCTGCAGCCCCCACGGGGACCCCCGCTGCCCCAGGCTCCTTCTGTGGCCCCCACACCAGCCAGAGTCACCCTTGGAAACTGTGTCGCCTCCTTAAAATCCATCCAAACGTCCCCACTGCAGGTGCAATCGTGTCCCAGGCGCTGTCCTCCGGTCCCCACGCCCCGCGGGAGCGGCCCCGTGCCCTGCGCCCCTTGCTCTCTGGGTGCCCTGGCCCGGGGGACGGGAAGGCGCCTCCAGAGCGCGGTGGAGGTGGCTCCCCCGCCAGCCAGGCCCCCCGGCCGCCTCCCCAGCAGGGCTTTGATGTCGCCCCCTCTCCACGCGGCAGCCCCCGCGTTTGCTTACTGGATCCACGTCACACTCGTCCTTGGTAATTACAGGCCGTGCCTCTGTCTCCCCGCATCTGGAAGGTCCAAAAGCAATTACGGTGCAGCCTCCCCGCGCTCGGAAGACGGCGGCAATCAGGGCTAATGACACGGCACTTACCGTGCGCTCGCCCCGCCGCTGCACCGTAATTACCATGTAATTAAGTGGTCACCAGTTGCCATGTAAACACGGCTCACACTGGATGTGTCTGTGGCTTAAACAGCCCCACACACTCATCTTAATTGCAAAGTGTTGAATGGAGAGCGGCGGCTGGCGCACACGGAAGGTCCCGGATCGGGAAAGCGGGAGGGCCCTCGGGGAGGAGGCGGAAGCTGTCGGGCGCCGGCTTCGCAGGTGTGGGGCCCACCCCAGGCCCGAGGACGCGGCGGGTGACCCGCGGAGCAGGCCGGGCGCCACTTGCGGGCCCTTTGTCAGCTGAGGGTGTCAGCCGCGCACGGGCTGGTCCCGCTGGGCCGTCGGCCTCAAAGAGAACACGCCTCCGACCGTCCAACAAACCGTCCTGAGAGGGGCCCCCGCTTTCCCGAGCTGGGCCGCTCACGGTCTCCATTCGACATCTCGGGTGCCAGGGCCTCAGAACCGCCGAGAAGGGGGGACGTTCTTTCTCCCATCGCTGTGAGGACAGTGGGTACTCCAAGGACGGCGTCCGGGGCGCCGACACTCCGGCCCCGCCGCCCTGGGGGCCAGGGGCGAACCCCTGGGATTCTCCATTCTCACCCGCTCACCAGGAAAGGGGGTATGCGGGATGGAAGCCCTCGCCCCTGCCCGGCCCCAGGGAGTCCTCCAGGCGGGACAGAGCCTCGTTCTCCTCCTGAGACTTCCACACCCCCGTGCGCATCAGAAACTGGGGGGCCTCCTCCGGGGGCCTCGAAACGGCAGACGCCAGAAGAGACCCGGGGTGTGGGGGGGCTCAGGTCCTTCACATCTGGCAGGATGTCCTGGGGCCACGGTGGAAACCAGCCCAGCCCGGTGGTGGGCGAGGCCAAGGTGCGGGTGCCAGTCCTGCCCCTTGCTCCCCCTCCCCTGGGGGTCGCTGGCGACGGCCATCACACGTCCCCCGAGGCTTCCCAGACGCGAGCGCGCCAGAGGGTGGGAGAAGCCCCCGACCGGGATGGGGCCCAGAGACAGGAGCCGGCTCTGAGGCTCAGCGGCCAGGGCGGTGCGGCCACACGCCCGCCCAAGTGCACCTCACGGGTCTCGTGGGAAGGAGGCCGCCCCGTCGCCCCCCGGGGTGCTCGCCGCCCACTGTCACGGCTGGGCCGTCACGCAGGACGCGAGGGCTTCCCCCCGGGCAAACTGAGGCTGTGCGGTGCAGAGGTCCGGTCCCCGAGCAGGGGCGGCCCACGGTGCCAGCGGCAGGGACAGGAGCCGCCCTCCCCGGGTAATCGCCCTGGGTCCTGGGGGGGCGGGGGGGGACAACGGGGGCGCTGCTCTCACACTTGCAGGCAGGAGATCATGTGATGCCCGGCGGCGGCGGCTCTGGCTCTTCCCGCCCGACGGCAGATGTCGAGGGCCACCCCCCCAGTCTCCCCACCCGCCCCCGGGCCCCGGCCTCCCGGCTCTGCTGCCTCTCGGGCCCACGCGGGGACGTTTGCCCCGGCCCGGCCCTCCCGCTGTCCCCTCCCCTGGGACACAGAGCCGTCCAGCCACTCGCCACCACCACCCGCCTCCTTCCCCACCCTCCCGCTCACGCCAACGCACGCTCACACTCACGCGCTCACACACACACACCACATGCGCCCACATGCGCTCACTCACACGTACACCACGTGCATCCATGCACACACCACACTCACTCATACAGGCTCACACGTGCACTCACACCCACACCCTCACACACAGTCCCGCACACTCACACATGACCACATAGCACACACACTCACGCATACACACCACATTCATATTCACACCACACTCGCACCCACGCAGCCTGTTCCTCCCAGAGCAGCCCGAGTGCACACGTTGGCCCCGAGATCAGGTGCTGGGAACCCTCTACTGATGCCCCCCGTGGCCCGTCACCCCTGCAGGAACCCCCAGCCCCTCCTGCCCCTGGGGGACCCTCGCCACGGGCGACCCGCGCCGCCATCCTCACCCACCTCCTTCCAGGACAGGGGCACCCAGGCCACCCAGGCCTCGGCCAGGAGGCCCGGCTGCGTGCAAAGTTGGTGCAGACTCACGGCCTTCCTCAGTCAGGCCCCAGGCCCAGCATCACCTCCCCAGAGTCCCCCCCTCCTCCCCCCGCTAACAACAAACACCCCCCCACGGCCGACCACCCTCAGCTCCTGGAGCGCTCTTTTAGTGAATCGGAGACGCAGGCATTTCACACTTGCTACCCCCCCTTCCCCCTCCCAGGCAGGCCCCACAGCACCAGCTACGCTAATCGTCGGTGTCACCAGGGGATTGTTTTCCCTTTTCTGGCTCACGCCTTGGTACCCAGCTGATTCCTGCTACACATAATTAGCACCTTGACGTTACCAAGAGAAGGGGAAGTGATCAGTGACACGGGTCCACCCAGAAGCCGCCTGCCCCCAGATCGGGGATGACGCTGGCGGTGGGAGGGTCGGGGACCAGAGTCAGGAAGACGGCCACGCCTGCCAGTGCACGTTCCGAAATGAAAACCACACCCACCAGTGGCTCAGGGCCCAGCTCCCCCCCGACCCCCCACCAGCATCCTTTTAATTAGCTGCTCCCCCCGATTACAGGATCTATAACCGAACAGGACCAAGGAGCCAGGTGGGGAAGAGGCCCGAGAGCCTACGGGACCAAGAGGAAATCGGCCGTGAAAGATTAATTAAAGGGCCACAGGCATTCCAACGCATCACCCTGTGTGGGCTTTCACGAACCTTTGCGAGGAGGCCCAACCCCGAGAGCTGTGGTCCTAATGGGCCCCACGTGGCTTATGCAGCATGGAGACTCAAGAACTGTTTGCCTGTCCAGCTCCCCAGCCGCGAAGAGTACTGGGGTGCTCTGGGCGGGGGTCGAGGAGCCAGTGAGATCTGCAGACAGGCCAACCAGGTGCCCAAATGATGCCCAACAGGCGCCCCTCGGCTACACACCACATGCCTGCTAGATGCTCACCAGGTAGGTGCCCGCCAGCTGCCCACCAGGGCTCTGGGCACAGCCTAGCCGACCTCTTCTGTTCCCAGAACCTGTGACCTCCCCTGCCCCAGGACACAGAGGTGCAGTCCAGAGTCTTCTACCCCAAATGTGGTTCTCGATGACCAGCAACATCGGTGCCACCTGGGAGCACGTTCGAAATGCCACCTCTCAGGGCATCCTCTCTGGGTAGCTCAGTCGGTTAAGCCTCCAACTCTTGATTTCGGCTCAGGTCATGGTCTCGGGGTCATGAGATGGGGCCCATGTCGGGCTCAGAGCTGGGTGTGGGGCCTGCTTGGGATTCTCTCTTCCTCTCCCTCTGCCCCTCCCTCCTCCCTGCTTGGGAGCTCCTTCCCCCCCACCAAAAAAAAGAAGAAAGGAAGGAAGGAAGGAAGGAAGGAAGGAAGGAAGGAAGGAAGGAAGGAAGGAAGGAAGGAAGGAAGGAAGGCTACATCTACACCTCTACATCCCCCATCTTCCTCCGGCCCCCAGGCCGCGGCTGCGTGGGCTTCTCCCGGCCGCTCAAGGCTGTGTCCAGCTGACCTGGGCCTCAGCCTCAGCTGCGACCTCCCAGCATGGACAACTGCACCAGCCCCTCTGCGGAGGACACTGGACAGCCCTGCGGGGGGGCCCACAGCACCCATGGAGGTGTCCGCCTCCCACACACCTGCTCCTTCTCCAGCCTCCTTCCTTGCTAAGGACAACTTTAGAGCCCACGCCCAAGCGCCAGCCAGGGCAGTCCCCTTGCCGCCCCCTCCATTCTTGGCTCCCCCTGCTGTCACCCCCAGTTATGCTCAGAGCCCCCCACTACCCCCCCATTGCAGGTCCTGACCCGGGCTCCTCAGGGACCTCAGGAGCAAGGACCCCCAGACCAGACTGACCTTCCGTCTCTGCGGACATGGCAAATGGGTTTCCGCTTGTCTGCCAATTCTGATTCATTGACCTAGGCGGTTCCTAGGTCATTGTGTTGAGAAGGATTCTGAGGGGGCATCTGCTAGAGTGGCCATCCTCGGCCTGGGATGGAGAGAGAGGCCTGGGGCTGCCCTGGGATCCAAGCCGTCCAGCTCTTGCAGCCCTAGTGGCCACAGGGCATTCTCACGGTCACAGGCCCCTCGAGGGCCCCTCTCCTGCCTCTCTGTCCAGCCGACCCCCCAGGTGTGTAGCCAGGTGGCCAGGAGGGACCAAGGAGCCACCCCCGCAAGCTCATCCAGCCAGAGTGGTGGCACCAGCCTGAGACCCCGACTCAGCGTCCACACTGTATCCCGGAAGCCAGGGGCAGGGGTATCCCCTGTAGCCCTGGGAGACAGTCTTTCCTCCGGGGTGGGCTGTGCGCCCCGGGAAATGAGCCACACCGTCTCCAAGGGGTGGGTGGGCATCCGTCCTGGCCAGGCAGGTGGGCTCGGGCCCAGAACTGCGGGTCCCAGGCCGGCCCCCCGCGCCCAGGACGCGCCTGGACCAGCCCTGCCTCTCCCTGGGAGGTCACTGCCTCTCGGCCTACCCACCCACCTCACTCCGGCCTCCCTGCCTGCCTGGGACCACAAGCATTTGTTTAAAGGGCACTTCTGAGACACTCAGCACAAACCCCTCATTTTACAAACAGCAAGGGGGAGCCGTGGCGGGCGCAGGTCCCGGGAGCAGAGGCCCCAGAGGCCCGGAGCGCCCCCCCGTGCCCAGCTCCCTCCTGGGCCGCACCCCCGTCCCCCGAGGGGAGCACACACCTCAGGCGGGGGTCCCCGGCCGATGCCCTCCCGGAACCCACCTCACGCTGAAAACGGCCTCCCCGTGCTCCGTGTTGATAGCCGCGAGCGCCAGCCTGGTGTCAAAGAGCCTATTTAGAACGATGACCTATTTTTAGCTGAATCTTCTGCTGGTTGCTAAATATCTGTTTAAATACATGAATTAACACATCTGTCAACAGTACTTAGAGTGGGAATAAAACACGCTCTCACGGAGGAAGGTAATTTAACACAAAACACGAGGCATAATGAGCAGCTTGGGGCCGAGGCCCCGGGTGAGGCCCCCACATCCACCCCCGGTTCTGCGCTCCTGGGGGCCGTGCCCATGGCAACCCGGGCAGGCCCCCTGCAGACAGGGCCGGGCGCCACCCGGGAGCAGCAGCCCGTGTCACCGGGGCCGGGGCCGCGCTGAAGGCAGCCAGTGGCCGTGTGCGGCGGCGGCCGCGGGCTCGGGCTCAGCCTGGCAGCGGGCGCTGGGACGGCCTGGAGCCTGCTGTCCGGGGACCCGACAGGAGCCCGCAGGGGGACGGGCCGAGCGCTTTCCCAGGACGGGGATTCCCGAAGGAGGGACCCTGGCTCTCGGGGTCTTGTCCTGCTCTGGGTGGGGGTCCCTCCAAGTGCTTCAGAGAACCTGACCTCGCCCAGATGCACACAACCTCCGGAAAGGCACTCGCTCACCCGCTGCCTCAGTTGCCCCCACAGGCCTTTCATTGCATTGATCAGAAGCGCACGGGATAGATCCAAGGTCCTGGAGTGGGCAAGCTGGGGCAATGTCAGCGTCCCCCTAACCAGATGTGACGAAGCCACCCCCCCCACCCACTTCCCCCGGTGGATTTGGGGGCTGGGGATGCAAAACAGAGGACAACGTCCTTGCCAGGTGGGCCCGGTTGCCTGGGCCCTGGTGAAAGATAGAAAATCCCAGAAACCCAGTAAGTGTGTTCTCCATGGGGGATGGGATTCTGGGCCAGCCCCGGACAGATGAACGGCCACTCCGGGGCCGAGGCAGCCCCCACCCCCCGGCGGTCCACAGACCCTCCAGGCCGGGCTTGGGTCTGCTCCCGTGGCCCCTGCACTGCGCACCCTCTCCCCTCATCCCTCTCCCTTCATCTCCCGCCAGGACCACAGAGGTACCTCCCGGTCCTCCGGCGATGACCCGCAGGAGCCTCTGAGCAGGAGGGAAGCGCGCACGGCCTCTGCGGACTCCCGGGGATGGCGGCACAGTGACCAGTCACCTGGGTGGGGCCCCCATGTGTCCCTGCGACACCCTCAGAGGCGGCCTCTCCCAGAACTCTGTTCGTGGCGTGGCCCGAGCCTCACGGTGACCCTCTGCTGGGCGGGAAGCCCCTAAATGGCTTGGGCAATGACCTCCTGCAACAGCCAAAATGATGTGGAGAAGGGGCGCTGGGGAAGAGCGCCAGGAGGATTCATATTTGCCAGGAAATGGGGGGAAGCTCCTGCTGTCAGTGAGTCCCCCGCCCTCCCAACCGCCAAGGCCACTCGATTGGAATGACTGAGCCCTGACCCCTGCTGCAGCAGCGAAACGCCAAGCAGGGCAAGCACGCTCCCTGGTTAGCTCGGGAAGCACAGATGCAAGGCTCCTCGCAGCCTTCTGCCTGCTAGGATTAGAAGCAGCCTATAAATTCCAGGAACAGGAATGGATCAATACTCCCCAGTTCCTCCCTAAGCTTTGGGGATCATAATCTCGTGATTATTATCTTCGGTTAATGGGACAGGAGTGATCCCTGAGGCCACCAGGGGCCCGGGCTAGGTGTCGTCTATCGTTTTACAACTACCTACTGTTATTTCTGAAGAGGAGGAGTGATTTCCAAAATTACAAAGGTGTTTGGTCATCACGCCAATATCGGTGACACTGACGATGTCAGTGGAAAAATCTTAGCTATGTACAGCTTTGAGAATCCAGAGGTAATAAAATCCATGTACAGGTTTGTCATCTGGAAAGCGAGAATGATATAAAGGCATGAAACTGGTTTTGAACAAATATACCAAATCTGATGTGTCTGCGTGATCACGAGAAGAGTCAGGATCACCCGGGGGAATCGCTGGTCTTCACGGAGCTCTACCAAGAGATGAACGGGTTCCCCGTGGCCCCCAAACCGGCAGCACCAGCATCACCTAGGAGCTTGTTAGAAAGGCAGATTTTCGAGCCACATCCTGGCCACAACACGGACCCAATGAATCAGAACCTACTTTTTGATAAGATCTCTAAGATATTTGTGTACACACGTGAGTTTGAGAAATACCAAAGTAGAGGACCCCACTATGTCTTAACCAGAGTTAACACCTAACCAGGTGGCCTGGAGCTGGCCAGGTCTGGTTTCCGAGACCCAGGGTTTTGTGTAATCTTCTCCCTCCTTCTCACACCTTCCTCTAATTAATAGAGTTGTGTGTGGACAGATTTTCTTGACCTGAGGTCTGTTCACCTACATCAATTCCTCATTGTTATTGATGCCCAGAATTCCTGTGGCCTTCAGGGCTGATCTTCAGAGCTTCAAAGGGATGGCTATCTGGGCTGTAGACAGAGGCAGATATGGTCTGAGCCGACTACTCCCTGCTGGACTTCCCCACTTTCTTTATATGACATTCTGTGTCCGATTTTCCCTGTTTCCCATTAAATACCTCCCTGGAAGTAGCAGCTAAGATTGAAAACCAGCCTGTCTGGGTTTTGCCTTTAAACAATTATTTTCTCCTTCTGTATATCTCTGCAGGGAGAGATACAGGTAAACTGAGGCTCCAGGGAGGAACGTGGGAAGGCCCTAGGTGTTCAGACAGGACTCCCAGCCTGTCTCTCCATTCAGAGTCAAGTGGTGTGTTGACACGCTACCTCTCAGCTCTTGTTTGGTAATTGGGGGTTTGTCTATTTGTTGTTTGTTTTCCTGAAAAACAAAAATCCTAGACCTCAAACATCTTGTGCCCATGTGCGTGCTTCCAGTTTCTGAAAACTCCCTGAAACAATCAAATAAAGGTAAAATAAAGCATAATCTGCAATAACACCTGGAAATGGAGGAGTGTCAGTGAAACACACTTAGAAATCCTGGGATACAGGACATAGGTGGGGTTGGTTGAGCACAAAGTGGGTTGGAGGAATCTGACTTGTAATGAGCCCGGGGCCCAGAGGCGTGCGCTGGGAAGGAACTATCGGAAGACCCCTCAGCCTGGAGCAGGCAGTCCCAGGAGCCAGGCTGGGCTGGAGACAGACTGAGAGATTCACGTGGACAGACTTTGTGAGCCGTGCCAGGCAGCAGGGGTGGTGGTTAGTGGCTCCTGCTTTCCCAGGCAAAGCCTCCTGGTGAGTGAAAATATGGAAGAAGCGTGGCCACCAGAGCAAACACTGGGAAAACAAAAGGGCCTCCCTAATGCCCTTGGCCACCGGTTCTCTCCTCCCTCCCACATTTCTGCAAATACACCTCATTTCAGATGTAGAAGCTTCTGAGATTGCACCAGCTAAGGAAGAGGCATGGAGGAGGAATCTGGAAGCCACAGTTACTGTGGAGCAAAGGTAGGACGTGGGAATTCCACCAGTGACCCATATCCAGAGAAGCCGGTCAGGGCACTCACACCAGGATTAACTGGGAATGGACAGCACGGTGAGTGAAGGGGGGTCTTTGCTATAGGAACCTCCACAACATCCCAGCCTGTTGGTGAACTATTCCTGGCCATGCAGGCAGAGGGACTCCTCCAGCAAGCTCACCCACCCACTGACTGCACCTGGACACAGCCCAGCTGTGCAGCCCACCGTGCTGGGGAAAGGGAGAGAGACAGCTCGATGGGAAAGCATCGAGAAGGGAAAGCAGTAGAGCTCACCCTGGCTGGTCACATGGGCAGACATTACAAACTCAATAGAAGGACATGTGCAGGCAGCAGCAGGGCAACAAAAGGGTAGGTGGGCAACAAAAGCAGTGACTCCAGTGACACAAGCCCAGGGTGTAAAACAGGACAGAACATTACAAAGCCAAATTCATGGTCACTGAGGCATTTGAGAGGATAAACTAATTCTGAAAGCATGTCTATTAACTTTTGCCTTATATGTTTTGAGAATTATAAGGAAATTTTGGCAAGATTTATACCAAGTCTTCAATATATCTTTCTTGATTATTAACAGGCTAATAAGATTAAAGTTAATAAGTACATAGAATATTGGAATGTAATCATAAAATATCTGACTTATTTTTTTAAAGATTTTATTTATTTATTTGAGAGAGAGAGAGAGATCACAAGCAGGGCAGAAGGGTAGAGGGGGAAGCAGACTCCCCACTGAGCAGGGAACCTGATGTCGAGTTTGATCCCAGGACCCTGAATCATGACCTGAGCCAAAGGCAGACAATTAACCTCCTGGGCCATCCAGGTACCCCAAAATGCCTGATTTATAAGGCACATGTAGAAATCCATCCTTAAGAATTAGAGTAGAAAAAAAAGAATTAGAGAAGAGAGGGGTGCCTGGGGGGCTCAGTCAGTTAAGCATCCAATTTAATCTTGGCTCAGGTCTTGATCTCATGGTCATGAGTTTAAGCCCTGTGGTAGGCTCCATGCCTAGCAAATACACCTCATTTCAGATGTAGAAGCTTCTGAGATTGCACCAACTAAGGGAGAGGCATGGAGGAGGAATCTGGAAGCAGTTACTGGGGGGCAAAGATAGGACATGGGAATTCCACCAGTGACCCATATCCAGAGAATCTGGTTAGTGCACTCACACCAGGATTCACTGGGAATGGACAACATGGTGAGTGAAGGGGGGGGTGGTGTCTTCACTATAGGAGCCTCCACAACATCGCAGCCTGTTGGTGAACTATTTCAATTGGCTCTTATTTCTTTTGGGTTTTGTTTGTATTTCCTTATCTTCTGTGCCTGCTTATATCTTTAATTTTGTGCTAGGCATTGTGCTTGAAAAGTTGTCATAGAACTAATTAGAAAGCTAGCATGGCTAGCATGGAGCCTACTTAAAAAAAAAAAAAAAAATAGAGAAGAGACGCCTGGGTGGCCCAGCAGTTAAGTGCTTGCCTTCCAGCTCAAAGCATGATCCTGGAGTCCCGGGATCAAGTGCCACAGCAGGCTCCCTACATGGAGCCTGCTTCTCCCTCTGCCTATGTCTATGTCTGTGTGTGTGTGTCTCTCATGAATAAATAAATAAAATCTTTTAAAAAAGAAATATTCAATTAAAAAAATAGAGAAGACACATTTTTCCCAAGTACAGATGAAGTACTTATGTAAAAATTGACCATGAACCAGGTCATAAGGCAGTCTCAGCAAATTTTTAAAACCCATATAGATCATGTTTCTTAGAACAAAGCTATTAAATTAGAAGTCATTAACCAAAGGATGTATGTGTTTAAAGATACAATAGCCTACAATGCCAAGAATGGTAAACTAAGTGATTCTGGAAAATCCTCCACTCTGAGGACAAACAGAGAAGCTGAATAACATTTAAGAAAAACATCTGCTTAGAGATGTTAGCAAGATAATGAATGCGAGATAATACACATAAGAATACAAGGTAATGAAACATTATCAGACTATGATCTGGAGAAAGAAAGAATTCCACAGGAGTGAGCCCCACATTTGAATCCACTTTCATGCTTTTGACAGCCTCAGGCATTAGGGATACAGAAATTAGAGACCAGGCCCACTGAGAGTGGAGGTACTGTTAAGCTCCTCAACATTTAGGACAGGAATAAAAATGCTGTATCTGAAGGTGAGGGTGAATGAGAAGTGAAAGAGGCCTTGGACAAACTGCAGGTGTTTCTGAAGATCATCTGGATCACCCAGAAAATCTGAAGTGAGCCCCACATTGTTAGTATCTTCAGGCACAACCAGACACAAAAATATTTTTTTTAACAATCTAACATCATCCTAGCTCTCTGATTACTTCTATGACAACTTTTCAAGCACAATGCCTAGCATGAAATCAAAGATAAGCAGGCACAGGAGATAAGAAAATATGAACAAAACCCAGCAGAAATAAGAGCCAACTGAAAAAGACAAGCATGTGTTCTAAAGACTGAGATGAAGAAAGGCTCTGGAAGAGTTATGTTCAAGAAGGTTAAAGACAATATTGAAAAATCTGGCAGAGAATTGGAAAATATTTGTTAAAGACTTCAGAATCATAAAAAGTACTGAAAAGTCAAACAACTATTTTTTTTCACAAAAATACTAAATTGGATGAGTTTCACAACAATTTTGAAAGAATAGCTGAAGAAAAAATGGTGAGCTAGAAGACAGAAAGGAAGTATCCAAAATAAAGTATGAAGTACAGGTAAGAAAAATAAACCAGATAAGATATATGAAGAATTGAGCAGGAAAATTTAAAATGCATCAAGTTTACAAGCAAAAGAAAAACACAAGAGAAAAGGAGTGGGCAGAGGAAATATTTGAAGAGATAATGACAAGAATTTTCCCTGATGAAAGGGATCAATTTAAAGATGATTCACACAGGTTAGTGAACTCCAAACTAGGTAAATAAAAATAAATCATACCTCAACACTTCACAATGAAAATACAGAAAGACACAAAAATAATTATCTTTAAAGCAACAAGGGGCAGGGAAAATATCTGCAAAAGGGCAAGTATTCAATGGACAACTGACTTCTTGGCAGAAATACTGAAAGTGAGAAGAGAAAGGATCTGTATCTTCCAGGTATTAAGAGAATGTTAACTATCACCCTGACATCATATTCTCAGTGAAAAAAAATCCTTTAAGAATAAAGTAAAATAAATAAATAAAAATAAATAAAAATAAAATAATAAAAAAATAAAAAAAGAATAAAGTAAAATAACAACCAGATACTCTCTGACAAAAACTGAGAGAATTAATCACCAGCAGACTATTACTGAAGAAAACTCCATAGTTTTCCTTAAGAGGAAAGAAAATGATTTCAGAGAGAAAGCTGAAAATACATACAGGAATTAAGAACAGCAAAATTAGTAGGTATGTAGATAAATCTGAACAACATTGACTTTAAAATTAACAAGGAGTGAATGGGGTTTTAAACGGAGGAAGAATTAAACAAAACAAGGATGTACAAGATGAGAGGGGAGAAAGCGGGGTGGGGGAGTGAAAGAGTGATCTTCCCTGCGGGAGTGTGACTGGAGACTCCCATCCTTCACATCCTCAAAGTCGGGACTACAAAGGATTATATCCTCCTGGGTATGGAAAAACCAGAAGGCACTGGGGAGAGAACCACCCTGCTCCTGATCAAAGCAGAGGAAACACAGTCCCTGAGAAATGGTAGCCATACCAGCCTCCTGTAGAATTAGCAGCCAAGTTCACATCACGTGTGTGGTTCAACAAAACCTCATGGTTTAAATTTAAAGTATTCCTATACTAAAGCTTTCCCTAAAAACTGGACAGAAATGGATGCACATTCTCTCTCTGGAGGAGTACATCTTCATCTTAGGCCTCAAAGAATATCCACCCATATTTTTAAGAAAAGAGTGCTTCCCAGAAAATACTAATTGGGACACAACAAAACAAGTCACCTTCAGTGAGACACATAGAAAAAACAAATTGCAAAATCAGACTTGAAAAGCTCCAGATCTTGTCATTTCTGGTCGCATATTTAAAAACAAGTCTATATACTGTGTTTAAAGAAAAAAGTAGAAATTTGAGAATCTCTGTAGTATGTAGACAACTTTACTATGTGACTTAGCAAACTTGAAAAAGATTCAGAGAGAACTTATAGAAATTGAAAATACAATAATCAGTATGACGAATACACGACACAAAATTAATACATTATTAGGGGTGCCTGGGTGGCTCAGTGGTTGAGCATCTGCCTTTAGCTCTGGTCGTGCCCCTGGGGTCCTGGGATCAAGTCCCACATTAGGCTTACTGCAGTATGCCTGCTTCTCCCTCTGCCTGTGTCTCTGCCTCTCTCTATGTCTCTCATGAATAAATAAATAAAATATTTTTTTAAAGTTAACACATTATTGAATACAGCTGAGGAGAGGATTAGGAAACTGGAAAACTCAGAAGAAATTATGTAGAATGTACCACAGAGAAACAGATAGAAAATATAATAGAAATACTGATACAGGGAACATAAAGCACTAACACAGGATGCGCTCTGTAAAGAGACTACATTTCACTTGAGACAAAGGAAAAATCTGTAAGGAAAAAGAAAAACAGGCTAGTTTATCCAAAGGAACACAAGTTAGCTAACTTAGTAACAACAAATTCGAGCCAGATAATAGGGGAATGAAATCTTTGATGTCTTGAGGGGGAAATGGCAATCTGGAATTCTAGAACTCCACGGTCAGAAAATATATCTTTCAAGAATGAGGAAAAAATAAAGACATTTCAGATAAACAAACTAGATGCAACAGATAATTTCCCACCAGTAGACCCCCACTGAAGGAAACTTTAAGAGGAAAAGAAAGTAATCTCAGATAAAAGTTTGAAACCTCAAGAAGTAAAGAATGTAGATGTGGATGGGGTAAACAAACAGACCAAATTATTTTGACAATGTACTGTGGGTTAAAAAAGATAGAAATAATACACAAGACAACAGAATGTCACCTGTGTATGTACCTCATAATGTAATGTCAAAACACACAAAGACAATTTTAATAGAGCCTCAGTGAAACAAATACATACTCATGGTGGGAGATTCTAAGACACTTCTTTCAGTAACAGGTAAATAGAGCAGACCACACTGAGAAGGATACAGGTTTGTACAACAAAATTAACAAACTCAGTGAACATATATAGAGCATACTGCCTACAAACAGCAGAATATCCATTTTTTTCTCAACTACATATGAAACAATTCTCCCCCAAAACCGACCATACGCTGGGCCATGAAGCAAGGGCTGAATCGCAGAGGGCAAGTTCTCTCACTACGATTAAGCTATAAATAACCAAAGGTGATTGGAAATCCCCATATCTGTGGAAATTAATACACTTCTGAATAACCCATGGGTTCGAAACATCACAAAAGAAATCAGAAATTATTTCTACTGAGCAATAACAGATATTACATACAAAAACTTTGAGATGCAGATAATGCAATATTTAGAGGAAAAAATATCACCTTATATGTCTGTTAGAAGAAAAGCTAAAAATATATGAGCTAATCATTTGTCTCAGTACATTGAGAAAAGCACATAAAATAATTTCAACAAAAAAATCAAGAAAAAATAGTATGAATAGACCACAGATTAATAAAAGAAAAAAAGAAACATTTATTAGAACAGCTAAACACATTGGCTATTTGAAAAAAACTAATATTATTGTCAACACTCTGGTGAGGATCATTAAAATAAAGGCAGAGGCATATACAGACAGTATCAAAACTGAGAATTGGAGCATCACTACAGATCCTACAGATATGGAAAAGGTAATAAGAGGATATTATATAAAAATTCCAGTAATTTTTACAAATGAATTTGAAAATCCTAAAAACTTATCAAAACATAAGAAGAAATAGCAAGTCTGTAATCATTAAAGGAATTGAATCATTAATGAGTTTTTTTTTTTTCCCCTCAAGAAAGTCGTGACCCCGGGGTGCTTGGATCAAGTCCTGCATCGGGCTCCCTGCATGGAGCCTGCTTCTCCCTCTGCCTGTGTCTCTGCCTCTCTCTCTGTCTCTCATGAATAAATAAATAAAATCTTTTCTAAAAAAAGAGAGAGGGGGCAGCCCCAGTGGCTCAGCGGTTTAATGCCGCCTTCAGCCCAAGGCCTGATCCTGGGGTCCCAGGATCAAGTCCAAAGCCAGGCTCCTTGCATGGAGCCTGCTTCTCCCTCTGCCTGTGTCTCTGCCACTATCTCTCCCTCTGTGTGTGTGTGTCTCTCATTGATAAATGAATTAAATATTTTTAAAAATAAAAAATAATAATACATAAAATAAAAAAAAGAGAGAGAGAAAGAAAACTCCAGGTCTAGATAGCTTCCCTGGAAAACTTAAATGAACCAGGAATGGGTAAATAGATTGCATAGAGGTCAACACCGAAATACCCTCCAACAATAAAAAGGACCCAACAAAATATGAATCAAAACCACACTGAGGTATCACCTCACACCAGTGAGAATGGCTAAAATTAACAATTCCTGATGCAACAGATGTTGGCAAGGATGCGGAAAAAGGGGAACCCTCGTGCACTGTTGGTGGGAATGCAAACTGGTGCAGCCACTCTGAACAGTATGGAGGTTCCTCAGAAAGTTAAAAATAGAGCCACCCTATGACCCAGCAATTGCACTGCTGGTATTTCACCAAAGATATGAATGTAGTGATGAGAAGGGGCACCTGCCCCCCAATGTTCACAGCAGCAACGTCCACTAGAGCCAAACTATGGAAAGAGCCCAGATGTCCACTGACAGATGATGGATAAAGACGTGGTCTATACACAGTATGACTCAGCCACCAGAAAGGACGGGATCTTACCATTTACACCAACATGGATGGAACTAGAGGGTATTATCCTAAGCGAAGTGAGTCAGTCAGAGAAAGACAAACACCCTATGATCTCACTCCTCTGTGGAATTTAAGATAGAAAACAGAGAAGCATAGGGGAAGGGAGGGAAAAGGAAAACAAGATGAAATCAGAGAGGGAGACCAACCATGAGAGGCTCTTAACTCTAGGAAAGAAACTGAGGGTTGCTGGAGGGGGTTAGAGATGGGGTCACTGGGCGACGGGCACGAAGGAGGGCATGTGATGGGATGAGCCCTGAGTGTTATATAAGACTGATGATTCACCGACCTCTGCCTCTGAAACTAAGAATGCCCTATATGTTAGTTAACTGAATTTAAATAAAATTTATAAGACTCAACAATAGCCGCACTTGAATGCGACTCACTAATATGATTTTGAGGGAAAGAAGAACAAAGGTATATGGCACTAAGATTGCATTGGTTTCAAATTCACAACTCTCCGGTGATGGACCGGAGACACCTGCTTTCCGAGCAGGAAGGCAGATGGCTCTCCCGTGCCCCGGGGGGCGGCGAGAAGCTTCTCCTCCCTCGGGATGGAACCGCGCCATTAACTCCCGGACCAAGGCCTCCCGGACCGAGGCCTCCCGGACACTGCGCTGCGCACGACGTCGTGAGTTCAGGCCCTTCCTCCTTCCATCCTCACCCTGTAGTCACGGCCTGGTACACGGTAGGCACTCGCCTTTTACGAAAACCTCCCATTTGACATTCCCGACAAAGTCCCTCTTCGTAACCTCCCGTTAGTGAAAGAAAGAAGGTCTCTGCCATCAGTGACGGAAACCTCAGGGCCCGTCCGTCCGTCGGCGCCCGTCACCCGCATCAGCGTGCATTAGAGACACAGAGTGCTGGGGCGGCACTCATGAGCAGACTTTCTGATTATAAATCGGGCTTTTCTCTACTCGGTTATCTAATGGGGAAGTCCCACATTCTTAGCAGATTTTTTAGAAAAAAAAAAAAGCACTCTGTTGCCAAGAAGTTTTCAAAAGTTGCTATTTTTGTAGGGCCTATAAAAATGCAGCAATATTCACTCTCTCTGCTGACTCTGCAGAAGCATTTAACTCCCGGTCCCTATTTCCAGAGCCTGGTTGCCATCTGGGCCTTGCACAGATGTTTTGGCAGGACAAGAACCCTCCAAACACAAGTTTTTGTTCATTGTATTAAACAAAAGCGGCCCTGTTAATCTCGGTTTCATTCAGGACCGACTTTGGAGGAAGGGGGGGGGGCCCGAGAATCAATATTTGCTAAGAGGGGAAGAACAAATTCAGTAGGGGGAAAACAATTATTTGCTGGCTTTTCAGAGAATATTACAAATAATGATGGTTCAAAACCATAAAAAAACTGTTCAAAGAATTGCCTGACATGAGCCCTTTAATCTGTGGTTCAGTTTACCCTCTGGTTCATTCTTTCTATGAACAACTTGAATCCATGAAAATTTTTGTAGGAATACAAACTAATTGCTATGCAAATACCAACCTCTGGTGCAGAATGCTTTCAGCTGGAAGGGCTCCCACAGCTCATTGCAACATGCTCGGATTGGCAAGAGGGCAGAGATGTTTGCCACACACAATAGGCAGAGCTTGGGTGCCTCCCGGCCGGGCAGCCAGGGCACGGCTCACGGTGCCCGACGTCAGGCATCCTGGAGAACGGGCCAGTCCCAGCAGGCGCCTCCACCGCCAGCCCAGGAAAACGTGTCCTTCCCTTCTAGGCCCTGCCAGGTGCTTCCTCCACGGTGGTCGGGGTGTAGGCAACGGCAGAAGGGACGGCTCGGCGAGGCAGACGCAGCCGTTTATGGACAGGTAATCGTCCTCCCCCCGCCACGAGGGGGTCGCTAGGCCCAAACACCAGTCAGTCACTTTATTAACCCGGGGACTCGGGTTGGACTTCACAAAGCCGGAGAGGGTGGCGCGCGTGCGAGCACCAGCCCTCCGAGGGGATGGGAATCAGGGGCTCCCCGAGCCACGAGGGGCCCCCTCCTGAGGTGAACTTCCATCTAAACGCCTCTCCCTGGATTTCAGCCGAGGGCTCCCCCCTCCGCCCTGCCCCAAACAGAACTGTCGGTGACAGGTCCCAGCTCCCACACCATGGATTTGTCCCGCGTGAAGCCATCTGCCCCACGCAACCGAGGGTGGAGAGGGCGGCGTGGTGGGAGCCCCTGACCCCCCTGGACAGATGGGGAGACGAAGGCAGCACACACCAGACGCGGCCAGAGAGAGCTTTACTGACACAGCACAGCCAGGGAAGCCCTCAAACCCCTCCACCCCCCAGTTCTCATCCTTTAAAGACCATCCCCCGTGGCTCCTGGGGCTGAGCTTTGCTCCATTTCTCCACCTGGGTGGTTTGCTCCAGGTAACTCGTGAATCTGCACGTTGACGTCTTGGGCATCTCTTCCTAAGCGTGTTTTTTTTTTTTTTTTCCCCACAATGGGTGGGGTTTAAACACACAGCTTATAGGTGCAGGAGCCAGGCCGGGACCCAGCCCATGCAGCCCGCAGGCGGCGTCTGAGCTTCCACGAATGGGACCCGCCAGCCAGCAGTCCCCAGACCATGAGCCAGCAGGGAGCAGACCTGCATTTCCTGCCTGCTTGGTCGCCAGGCCACCTGAGCTCGCAGCAAACCGGTATAGCCGCCACCGGCCTGGGTGACGATGGGGTTATTTCAGCTCCAGGAGCATCTTGGCCCCATCTCGTCAAAGAGAGACATGGAACCCTGGCCCCTGTCCACTCCGGGCTCCGCCGTCTGGCTGCTGTGGGCTGTGGACTCAGTGACAAGGGGGGGGGGGGGCGGCGGTGGGAGGGAGCGGCCTGGCTGTGTCAGCCCAGCAGTCAGATGGTGCCCTGGCCTTGAAGGATGTAGAAGAGCGGCCCCTGGACCAAGAGGGCAGCCCCGGGCGGAGAGCACTCAGGGGAAGAGCAGTGGGACAGCGGGAGAAGCAGCAGAACCAGAAAAGTCAGGCGAAGGACATCAGTGACGGGGAAGCCGGCCACGCGGGAGCAGGCCACGGGGCGAGGGGTGCACAGCAGCACAGGAGGGTGTGGGGCTGTTATCACCGACGATTCTGAAAGCTGTCTTTCACTGCAATAAAATCAACTTTGTAGGGATTTATAACAACCTTCCGGGTTATCAGGGCCTGTAAAGGAATGTGTTTAGGTTCAGGAAGGATACGTGCTGGTTCCCCTAGAGACGCCTTCTCCCCGACCCCCAGGACCCTGTTTACGAAGGACGGCGCTCTCCATGGCAAGCGCTGGGAGCCCAGGCGCCTGGCTGCAACTGGAAACGTTACGCTGGAGGAAAGAAAATTTAGGGCAGGTGAGAGCTACCGCCAGACACCAGACGCCTTTCCCCGCGATGGAGGAGACACGTTTGGTGGAGCTGCGGACGGCAAAGCAGCGGTGGAGGGAAGCAGGTGGAGACACGTGGTCTTCGGCTCAGTGAGGACTTTCTCCGGTGAATCCAAGTGCCCGCAGCACCAGGGCTCCCCTGCAAGGCCCGGAGCTGGAGGCCCACCTCCCAAGAGCGTCCTGCTTTGACTGAGAGACTGAACAAATTGGCCTCTGCGCTCCCTCCGTCCATCCCACGGAAGGTCCTGGTGCCGCTGTGGCCAGGCCTTGGGTGGGAGAGGCTGGTCCCGTCTCTGCACACATCCGACAAGCAACACAAGATGTGCCCGTGCAGCGGCGTGCTGGAGCCCCCGCTCCCAAGGCGGGCAGCGCCCCATGGACTTTACCCCCGTGCCCCTGTCCCTGGTGGCCGGTGCCTGTGCCGCGTCCCCGGGCAGCTCCGACTCTAGTGCATCTTCCCAGCTCTGTCTGCTCTTGGCGATACCACATCAGCAGCTCGACGTCGGCCGCAATGGGAGCATGTGCGCCAGAGACGCCAGCAGATGCCACACGTCAGGGCTTTTTCCTTTCCTTTCCGGAGAGCCGGGGGCTAAGCGCCCACCAGCACGCCCGCCCGCGATCCAGGGCCAGACCCCAGGCTCGCTTCTCCTCGACCTCCCTTCCAGTGCCCTCGGCACCTCCCTGCCTGGCGTCTGGGCTCGTGCGCGGCCTTGGCTTCCGTGTCCTCTGCATCCTGCCGCTGCCTTCCCAGCCACGCACACGGTCTCGCAGTTGCACGCGACACGGGGCATCCGCCGAGCACGTACCGTGCATCAGAGCTGGGGGGAGCCCATGTGGGAGCTCACGGCACCCCCAGGGCTCCCTCGGGAGGAGGCGCCCTCCTAGCGCTGCCCCCCACACCGCCACCACGGGGGAGCGGGAGGCTCTCAGAGGAGACATGCCCAGGCCCACCACAAAGGACACAAAACCTGGATAATCCAAAATAATGGTTAACCCAAGTTGGCTTGGCCTTTGCGGGGGGTGGAGCCCACCGCTCGGTCTCTGAGGGTGGATTCGGTGTCCTGCCCACCTGCACCTCCTCCACGCCTCAGAGGAGAGTGTCCCCCCCTCCAGGCCAGCGGGGCAGGAGAACCCAGGGTCACAAGCCAAAGACAAGCAACACAAGGATCCCTGTGACGCGTATCCCCATGTCCAGCTCCTGCCCGGGAGGAAGAGCGAAGCTCCCTCAGACGCTGTCCCTCATGCACACGGGTGCCTCTTTGCCTCCGAGGCCTAATTTGATGGGTAGAAGGAGCGGGGTTCACAGCCCCGAGGCTCCGCTTGTTCACACGTGAGGTGGTCCCTCCAGGACCACGGGAGAACCAAGGAGAAAGACGCACGCCCTCCCTAAACATTATTCTGAGGAACCCTCGGAAGCTGCCGCGAGGGGAACTGTGATGACAGCTCATGGGAGGCCGGGGAACCTTCCGGGACTTCCAAACAGAAGCACAGTGATCAAGGGCTGCTCTGGATGTCACCGTGGACACTCATCCAGAGGCCCCGATCAGCTTTGTCCAACTTCCGACGGCGTCTCTCCTTCGAGTGGGGGTCAGCGTCAGGAATCTCACGGCTCACGGCCACGCGGCTGCACTCGACGTGTAGACAAATGCGGAAGGAAGTGCGGGCCGGTGCGGCCTGGGGTCGCCACAGGACCCCGGGGGGAGGGCAGGCTCTGCAAGGACAGCGCGTATGCCGTCCGTCACCGTTAGTGCGCTCCCTGCTCCCGGGGGACACTGACCCCGCAAGTATTTCCACAGCTGCAAGAAGGCTTTTCCACGTGAGTCTTTAAAAATAGGTTGTGGCCTCCCCTGGGAGGAGTGATCCAAGTAGAGTGCACACCCGCCTCTTCCTCACGGGCTCCTTCGGCTGGTCGGTGCCTCATTGGCCACCAGAGCCAGCGAAGTCCCCGTCACACCCAAGGGCCTGTCGGGGCGTCTCGAGGTCCGAGGGGGCAGGGGTCCGGCACGCGTGCCAGAGGGGGAGGGCGAGGCCCCTGCTGGCCTGGCCTTCAGAGCTAGGCCTCGGGGGGCGCCCTCCTCCCCGTGCCGGCGGAGGTCCTGCGGCTGCCAAGAGTCGGCTGCAGGGATGGCACAGCCGGTGGACCCACAGAGGCCGCTGCCCCCCAGAGCTGCGCTCCCCACCTGCCCCGAGGCCAGAGTCCGTCTCGCTGGGGACCCCCGGCTAACTCGCGCTCCATCCTGCAGGGCGCATTTGCAAACTCGCCCGACAACCGTGTGCAAAATAGCCCTGCCGCCCGTGGTGACCAGAAACCAGAGACACCCGGCCCCAGGCCAGCCCCGTGGGCCCCGGCGGCAGTGGCCTCTGCTCTGCAAGGTCACCCACACGCACCCTCCCTTGGGCCTTCTCCCAAAGGCGGCCCACCCGTGGGCAACGAGGCGAGATGTGTGAGGACGCATTGTGCAGACGCATTCGCTCCGCGGTTCAGTAATCTCCCAGAGCAGCCACATCGGGACCTGGGCCGTTCCCTGGGACGTGGTTCTGCAGCCTGTCATCTGCCCAGGAAGCCTGACCGCCGGCTCCTTGGGGCGGCCGGGATCTCGCAGGAAGAGGCCTAGTTGAGTGTCCGGGGAGGATGGCACCTGCCAGCCCTGCCCGGGAGCCGGGGCGCACACAGAGTGGGGACCCCCTGCCCTAGGAGCGGGCACGCACTGGAGAGGGCTGGCCAGCTGCGCCCATGAGCCCCGGTCGAGGGCCCGAGGGGGGACAGCCGTGCTGCAGTGCGGCCCAGGGGATGACAGCACTCTGGGTCCTATGACGCAGCACATGGCACCAACACACGTCCAACAGCCTTGTGCCAGCATCCACGCGCACTATTCCCATCACACTGTAGAAGCCTGGGTGCCAAGAGCCGAGCATGTCCCATGGGCCACCACTGTCCACTCCGACGGGCGCCACTGCCACTGCAAGGGAAGACACGGCCACCCTGATCTGAGGGAGGTGGAGACAGATGCTCTGGGAGGCTGGTAATTGTGCCAAAGTCTACCTGGCTGGAAACAGTGGAGCGGGGGCCACACCTCAGCCCCGAGTCTAGGCTCTTCCAGCACATGCTGGAGGCCGGGGGGACCTGGACCCAGAACTGCCCCTCGAGGACGCTGAGCTATCCAGGGCATTTGGGGCGTCCTTGGGGGCTGTTGTCTCTACCTCATGTGCATGTGAGTCTGAGCATGTGTGTGCTTGGTGAACAGTCAGGGCTGGAGAGTAACTGGGACCGAGACCTGGCCTATCAGGTCCTCTGTTGTTCTCAGCTTGAGATTAAAGTATCAGTCAGGACAGGCTAGGTGATGGGACGCCTGGGGCTCAGGGGTTGAGGGTCCACCTTCGGCTCAGATCCTGATCCCTGAGTCCTGGGATCAAGTCCCACGTCAGGCTCCCTGCAAGGAGCCTGCTTCTCCCTCTGCCGTGTCTCTGCCTCTCTCTCTCTGTGTCTCTCATTAAAAAATAAATAACAAAGACCCTTGACATTCCAGCAGCCTATACAAAGGTTGCTTTCTTGCTCCTTCTACATGGCCGTCAAGGGTCAGCTGACACTTCAAGTCTGATCTGTGTCATCGATTTCCCTGCAGGACCCAGGTGATCAGCAGCCGTTATCCGGGATGGTTCTAGTAACTCTGGAAGAACCAGGAGAGAACTCCGGCTGGCTTGCCATTAATAATTGAATGCTCAACCTGTGCTCCTAGCTGGTTGACAAGAGTTGGTCATGGTTCCTAACCAGCCACAAGGCTCCAGGAGGTGCAATGCTAACGTGTGCCCAGAAAAGAAAGAACTGGAATAAATGGCTAACAGCAGTCACGACTACCACAGCTTGAGCAGCTGATTCTGCTGACAAATCTGACGGCCGAGAGTATTTCACCCCCGCACTTCACACGTCACTTGTTGGTAAACCCACGAGGCCCTGGGAGGGACGGCAACAGCTCCTCCTGTTCACACTTTCTCACTGGCTGTGTGACAATAAAACTTTATTAACAAGAGCAGATGAAAGACAAGGGGGCTGGATTTGGCCCATGACCTGAAGCTTGCCAACCCCTGTTACAGGAAAAACCAGATCGTCAGAAGTTGGCTGTTGTTGAAGGCGGGTGATGAGCGCATCGCACATAGAGGTTCACGATACTCACCCGTGTGTGCACACATCTTCTCAAACACATATCTATATGTTCTGAAGGGTTTTTTTTTTACTTATTTTAGAGAGAGAGAGAGAGAGAGAGAGCATGGGAGGGCTTGATGGAGGGAGGGGCAGAGAGAGAGAGACTCTCCAGCAGACCCTCCCCCCGCCCCCCCCGCCGAGCACGGAGTCTGCCCCATGAGATCACGACCTGAGACAAAACCAAGAGGCAGATACTTAACCGACTGTGCCACCCAGGTGCCCCCATGTCTGCGTATTCCGAAAATTTAAAGTTAGGGGCTCCCAGCTGGCTCAGTTGGTGGAAAGTGCAACTCTTCATCTCCAGGTCATGAGTTCCAGCCCTGTGTTGGGTGTAGAGATTGTTTAAAGGTAAAATCTTTAATTAAGAAAAGGGGGAAATTACCATTTTCTTCAACGTGGATGGAACTGGAAGGTATTATGCTGAGTGAAGTAAGTCATTCGGAGAAGGACAAACATTGTATGTTCTCATTCATTTGGGGAATATAAATAATAGTGAAAGGAAATATAAAGGAAGGGAGAAGAAATGTGTGGGAAATATCAGAAAAGGAGATAGAACATAAAGACTCCTAACTCTGGGAAACGAACTAGGGGTGGTGGAAGGGGAGGAGGGCAGGGGTGGGGGTGTGTGGGTGACGGGCACTGAGGGGGGCACTTGACGGGATGAGCACTGGGTGTTATTCTGTATGTTGGCAAATTGAACACCAATAAAAAATAAATTTATTATTAAAAAAATAAAATACATTTTAAAAGGGGGAAATTGAATTGATAGTTAAAATGTAAATTAAAATCATGGGTTTAGCCATAAGTATGTTCACCGCAATGTTACTTATCATTCAAAAAACTTTGAGGAATAACCTAATGTCCAATAACAGGGAATTGACTAAGTTATGGCGTAGACCCACAGGATGGGGTACGATGCAGCCACTACGAATTATAGGGCAGGAAAGTGTGAGTACCATGAAAGCAGCACCTCAGTTCGAGTCTAGCAGGGAAGAGGATGTGATATATGTACCTTCCTTAGTGCAGAGTATGGGCGGAACGGACAACCCAGCAGGTACACCCAGGTGGTGGTGGGAGGGAGGGATGGGGCGGGAGGGGCAGGGATGGGGCAAGGAGGGACAGTGGGACCAGGGGCAAGGGGAGGGAGGAAGGGAAGGAAGGTTGTCTGTCTCAGGGCAGTAAAATTATGGGTTATTAGAAGTTTATTCCTCTTGCTAATCTATTGTATACAGTTTCCCAGGAAGCTTGTACTGCTTTTGTTATAAAAGAAAAACAAGTTATTTTGAAGAGAGACACTGCAGCTCGCCCATCCGCCCTTCCCTCTGCGCCCCTGTGCATCTGTGCAGCCGCCCCTCTCGCCCCCTCCCCGGGTCTGGGTCGCCCTGGCCGGTCGTCCCCACCACCTCCCCTGCCACCACCGACTGGCCCAGCCTGACCAGCGCGTCTGTGGTTTTGTGCTGAGCATCAGGACGGGGAGGGGGACGGGGCAGAGAGGGAGCTGGGGGCCAGCCTGGGCTGGGGATGCCTTCCAGGAGATCTAGAAGGGACAGGAAGGGGAGGGCACTGAGGGATCAGTGCCCAGGAGAGAAAAATCGGTTGGAATCCATATTTCCCTGCAAGTGGGTCCTCTTCATGCCTTGCGTCTGGGTGAGGGGTTCTGGGTAGCCAACCGTGGTCCTCAGGGGCCACGCAGTTCTCCAACGGGAGCACCTGGGGCCCGAGCCCCCGACCGCGCCCCCGGGCTCCACACAGATGTTTGAGGGTGACCAGCACAGGACATGTGCGGCGTTCATGGAAGCACCGTCTCCCAGAGGAGGCCTCGTGGGTGCCCCGCGGTCCCTCCCCAGGGCTTTGGAGCACCTCCAGCATCTGCTGCGCGGCCGTGGAAAGGAGGTGAGTCCTGCCAGGACCTGCCCGTGAGCTCCAGAAAGGAGGGGACCGGGCCCTGGTCTGCTGCCGGGGCTCGGGTCCTGGCTTCCGTGAGCCAGGCCCACCTGGATGGGGGGGGCGTGGGGAGGATGAGTGCCACCTGCACAGACAGCCCCCCACCTGGTGCACAGGCGCCACCTCCTTCCTTTCCTACCTGTGGACCTTCCCTCCTGCCAGCCACTCCGGGGTGTGGGGCCTTTCTCCTTCGGGGCCACCAAACTCACTCTGCCTCGTCCCCTCCCGTGTCCCGGAGGCCAAGGGGCCACCATGCTGGGCCTGCTGGAGGTTTCCATCAGGGCGCAGAGGCGGGGCGTCCTGCCGCCCAGGTCAGCACCTGCCCCCGAGACCTGCAGGCTGGGCCTCGGGCCACACCCATGACGCTGCCCCCTCCGGCCCATGCTCGGAAGGTTCTAGAATAGGAGGCTGCCCCCCGGGCGTCTCCCACGCCGTCCTCCTAGGATCACCCACACATCAGAGCTCCAAAAAGAGAGACGGGCAGCAGAGCAATTTTGTGCACATGCAGTGGGTCGCCTTCTAAAGCGTCTGGATTGTGGCGGCTCAGCATTCCGCGTCGCGCAGCTGTAAATTAAAAGCAGCAGAAATGTGTATTGACTGAAACGTCTCCGAGATTGCCTGAGATTTCGGCGAGAGTTTTCCTCTCTTTCCCTTGCTCCTTTTCACTTGCCTTTTCTCACTTTTAAAAAAACACAGTCATTAAAGGAGGTCCCCACGGAAATGAAACACAGAACACTGTGTTAAGATATCATAGAAGTTCTGACTTTCAATACCCAATTCCCCAGAAAATTTTGAATTAAGCCAGTTAGTTCCACATTTACAGAAACACTGGAAATTTTCTGGGGAAATTATTCAGAATGAAATGAGTAGCTGATCGAGTCTGTCTCCCTGCTCCCAATCTGCCCAAAGCTACTCTTTCGCTTATGAAATCTTTATGAATGAACACACCAAGACTACCAAGAGAGCGGGGGTGCCGGCAGCCACAGCCGGGTCTCCGGCGGGACGGGGCTGTGACACGTGCGCCGTGGGGACACTGCCGGGGTCGTGCAAGCTTCGGTCAGACTCGAGCTGCGGGACGTGCCTGGACATTTTGGCGACGCTCAGAAGACGGATGTGGCTCTGTGCCGTAACGAAGGACCTCGTAAAGCTCACCTCGTTATGTAAGTTCATTAATTTCCAAAATCACAAACCCCTGACCCACCTCCGATCAAAACGGCAGGTATGATTGTTGCTGCTTCAACAGCAAACGCTCTCGATGATTACCCACGACAGGAAATTCGGATACCTACGTATATTTGAAAATAGCCTAAGATGATGTAATACCTGGACTCGGTGAAATGTTTTAGCTCGATTGAAATATAATTATTGGAATTTACTGCATAATTGCATTGCATAATTGTGCAATAGGAGACAGTGATCATTTCAATAATTCTTTCTGCTTCGTAATTCCCCAGGAAGAATCATCCCCGTCACACCGAAATAAGATGTTCATTATAACCAGGGTATTTTTCCATAAGGCATAGTCGTACAAGCCAAAAAAGATATTACCTGAGAGCATTCTGTTACTTCATCCTTGTTTGATTATGTGAAATATATTTTTGATTTTCCAATTAGCATGAAGGAAAATTGACTAAGGATTTTAAAACATCTATAGAAAAGGAATCCTTTGCACAATTTAGATCCTCATCATGCATCTGTCAAACATGGATATGACAAATACATTCTAAAATACCGCCTTTACCTAAGGCTCACAGGAAGAGATGTAATCTTTATGATATTCTAAGGACAGCCAAGACGACAAAGGGAAGTGGAGAAAAGCTGGGAAGTGTATTTTTATATACAACTCTGGAACTTTACCTACAAACAGAGAGAGGTCATGAGACGATCTCTTTTATTATCATTGTACCCGTCAAGTCTGTTCAAAACCTGTTGTGGGTTCATCAACATTACAAAAACGTATCTGTGTGCTGTCTCTGTCAGGCATGATCCCTTGAAGTAAATGAAAATAAATAGGAAAAGCCAATAATATAAGACAATTTTTGACAAGTCCAGAATGAGCCATCTTTTACACAAATTAATGCTCAATCGTGAATCCTTCGTGGCTATGAATGGTGTCAAGTTTAAGGACAGTGATGACCCGGTGCTAATAGTGAAGTCATAACTTCCCGTCTAAAACACGACCTCCAGGGGATTCCTGGGTGTCTCAGTAGTTTGGCAACTGCCTTAGGCCCAGGGCGTGATCCTGGAGACCCCGGATCAAGTCCTGCATCGGGCTCCCTATAGGGAGCCTGCTTCTCCCTCTGCCCGTGTCTCTGCCCCTCTCTCTCTCTGTCTCATGAATAAATGAATAAAATCTTTTTTAAAAATAAAACATGACATTCTTACTCTTCTGAGACTAATTCCAGGAGATTAAAAAAAAAATTTTATCAGATTGCCTAACGTCACTTCAAGGGAAAAGGGGACCAGGACTCATGTGTGTATGAGATAGAGGGAGTATAATTCTCTTGGCAGCTGGACTCAGAACTGTGTTTAGGGCCGAATGCACCTTTATCGCAGACTTTCCTGCAGAAGGTGAGTCTTGATGGGGGTTCAGAACCTCCCGGAAGCCAGCCAGGAAGGAAGGTGCCAGCCCCGAGGTGTCGGACGCTGAGATGCACAGCCTGGAGGGGAGCCTTCTCGCAGCCCCATCAGTGTGTGGCAGAAACCCGTCATCTCTCCCAGTGCTTTTGAGGAAACCCAGGAATCTAAGTGTTTATGTGAGAGCTCTCATTTTTAAAATGTTTATGCAAAAAAAATTTTTAAGTGTTTTTTTTTTTAACTTTCTACTACAGATCCCCCCAGTCTTCATATTGCCAAAAGAAGAAAACCTAACCTGCCCAGAGGACCCGGTGTGCTCCCGGGGAGAGCAGAGGATGGGAGTGGGGAGATATTCCCAGTCTCCTCAGGCCCTTCAAATTGAGTCACTCACCCCAGTCCCCTGTCTCCCCAGGAGCCTCCACTGGAGAGAATGGAAACTCATCATTCAACCTCCCAACTTTTCCTGAAGGTCAGGGTTGCCCTGTGGCACCTGAGCAGCACCTGCTGTCCTTGAACAATGAGGGAAACCTTACAGGATACAGCATGTTTTTACCACTTCTCCTTCCCCTTTCTCCCTTCCTGAAATGTGAATACATGATGGAGAGGCAACATCCCTATCATGACCTGAGGAAAGAGCCACAAGTTACAAGAGGTGAACAGAAAGGTGGAAGGGATCTGGGTCCTTGAGGTCACACGCGAGCAGCTTCACTGTCCCTAGACTGGGTAACCCTAGACTTCTTGCTAAGTGAGAAAAACTAATGCTCTTCCTTATTCAAGGCTGCTTAGAAAACAGAGCTTGAGGCAAGGGTTAAGTGCTGGTACTTAGCTTGCAAGAGTGAGAAGATGCAATAGACCACAGCACAATGAGAAGGGGGCAAAGTTGTGACACACTGACACACTGTCCACGGCCTCACCCAGGGACACTGAGGCTGCTTGGCAGGTGCTTCCAACTGTACATGTGGGGTGTCTCTGGGCAGGCTAAACAGATAAATGTGCTAGAACAGTCGGTTGGAGGAAGAAGGAAAATGAATCTACCTGCCCAACTCCCTCTCATCTCTTATTTCTGATTGTTCAGTAATTTCCCCACAATGTGTTAAGTCTATCTGATTCCAGGTGGCATCCTCAGACCCTTTTCGTGGCTGTTTGGGATGCTCGATCACATGCCCTATGAAAGGTCAGGAAAACCCCAGGACATGGCTGGCCACTCTGCACAGACAGGAAGCGGGGGGGCAGGGGGTGTGCCTGGCTCTCCCCAGGGAAAGAAGTAGTCAGTTCCACTGGCAAGTACTTGAAGGTGAAGAAGAGCCAGTGGTTCCCAGGGGTGCTGAAGGCAGAACAGAACAAAAGTCTGAGGGCCAGAGGGTGGTGGTGCCAGAGGGATGCAGGGATGCCCGAGAGGCCAGTCTAAGAAACTCTGCCTGCTGAGACTGGTAACATTCTATCATGCTCAGCCGAATGCTAAATTTTTAGCAAAAGTTTAATAAATCACAAAATGCTTAGACAAATAAGATTTCTTTGGGAATTGTGTGTGTGTGTGTGTGTGTGTGTGTGTGTGTACGGATGCAAGATATTTTTCATAAAGCTAGCTATATTAATTTTAATTTTTAAACATCCATTTTTTTAAAAGATTTTATTTATTTATCCACGAGAGACACAGAGACAGGCAGAGATACAGGCAGAGGGAAAAGCAGGCTCCATGCAGGGAGCCTGGTGCAGGACTGGATCCTGGGTCTCCAGGATCACACCTTGGGCCGAAGGTGGCACTAAACCACTGAGCCACCCAGGCTGCCCCCATCCATTTGTTTTTAAATAATATTGCTTCTCCTTTATCAGTTTTACGACATCCTTTATTTGGTGACATGTTGATGATGGTAGATGGTCAAAGTGCATTCGCGTATTCATGCATTCCTTGTTAAATAAATAAAAGACCTTTCCTTCCCTATGTTTTTGCATTCGTGGGTTGTTTCTTGTGAGTTCTGTTTTCTGTTCCATTTATCTACTTTTCTAAGTCAAAAATAGAAATAAAAAGAAACTGAATAAAATATAAACATGAGGGAGGAAATATTTGCAAATCATACATCCAACAAAGGACTTGTATCCAGAATATATAGAGAACATGCAAAATTCAAGTGAGAAAATAAACAGTCCAGTTTTAAAATAGGCAAAGGAATTGAACAGACACTTTATTGGAGAGGATAGACAAATGGAAAATAAGTACATGGAAAGGTCCTCAACATTGCAAGGAGTTATGGAAATACAAATGAAAATTATGATTAGATTCCACTATACTCTTACTGAAATGACTAAAATAAAAATAGAATACATATATGCATACATAAGCAAGTAAATAAATAAGTAGAACTGACAGCATCCAGAACTGGCAAGGGTGCAGAGCAACTGACCCTGCCATGCATGCTAATGGAGACGCAAAATGGTTCAACCACTCTGGAGAACAGTTTGGAGTTCCTTACAAATTTGAAAATACAGATAACACATGAGCAGCAATCTCACTGTGTTTGTCCTAGAGAAATTAAAATGCATGCCACCCAAAAACCTATACATAAATGTTTATAGCGGCTCTATTTATAATTGCCCAAACTGGGAAATAGCCCAAATGAGACCAACATGTAGGGTTGCTTCTGCATGGATGGACTTTAACTCATGGGGAAGATGAGATTAAGAGTCTGATTTGTGCATTTAACAGCCTTGCCAGGCTTGAAGGGTAATTATTGGGGGCTGGGCCTGCCAAGGCAGGGAGCCTATAAACAACCCCACACTTTAGGTAGAGACCCCAAAGAACTGAATTCTAGTAGTAATCAAATGGTAATAAATTTTTAACAGTTGGATTCCAATACAAAAAGCCCTGATTTCTTTCTCTTTTCTAATTTCCATGGTGTAAATACTCCCAGCAGAGCCAATTTCAAGCTACCAATATAACCTCACTGAACACATAGTTGGGAAAAAATGGGCAGAATCAGCTCTTATGAGCCAGTGCTAGCTGGCTCCAGCACGCCTCTTCCTAGAAGTCAGGATGCACTTGAGTAAGCGACTTCTTGTATCCAGCTCTGAATCATCATGGTGCAGAAAGTGTCTCAAACCCTGAACTTGGATGAAGGTGATCAGTGGATTGCCAGTGACTCACACAGGCTTCATACATGACTCACAGGAAAGAAGAAGAAAGCACAACACAGTTCCCAATTTTCTTCTCCTTCTAAAAAAAAAAAAAAAAAAAAAAAAAGCACTGATCACCAAACCAGCGGAGATAACCAGGCAGATAAGTAAACAAGACTTCATGAATGAGAACCGGCACAAACAACAGACTAAAGACTCTGGCAACTGACAGCATGGAAGGATCAGGAAAGAAGCCAGATATCAAGTCAAATACACCGCATGGTGGATTCCATTTATGTAAAAGTCAAAATGGTAACATGAAATTATAGTGTTTGGAGGCGTAGAGTTAGGTTGAAAAGTATAAAGAGAATAGGAAGTGAGTACAATAAAAATTGGGATTGTGGCTGGTTTTAGGGGCACAAAGGGGCAAGTGGGTGGGGTGGTTCTATTCACCCGGATGGTGAGGACTCTGGTGCTCAATGCATAGTAATTCATTAAACTGGAAATGTATGTTTTATGCATTTTTCTCCTTATATGTTAAAAAGTTAAAAATACATCATGCCCAAGTTCTCTTTACCCAAGTAATCCAGAGGTGATTCAACATTCAAAAAATGTGTCAGTAGAACTCTCTAGAATAATAGAGTAATGGAGAAGAGCCTCTAAGTTTTTATTTTTGACAAATAAAACGGCTATGAGTAATTAAAACTACATGTGCATGATTGAAAACAAGACTCTAAGAAAACCAAAAATAAAGGAAAACTCCTTTACTTGATAAAAAACATCTATCAGAAATCTACAGCAATGCCCACAGTTAGTGGTGAGATAGCAGACACATTTTTCATGGAAGTTGGAAAAAAGGAAAACATACTCATTATCCTCACTGCCGTGTTGCATTTTGCGAGTGGTTTGCACTGATACAACAGTAAGAAGTAGGGATGCAGAGAATAACTCAAAAAGAAGAGAAAAAACATTTGTCATTCTTTGCAGATATGCGATTATTGACAGAAAACCCAAGAGAACGAAGCCGTCCAGCCCAGGCACTCACCTCTCCAGCTGCCGCTAACGCAGGGTGCAGTGTGCGGGAGGCTCTCAGCAACCAGCAAGCCCTCGTTCCCAGTATCAACCCAAGTGATAAAACACCTAGGAAGAAATCCATCCAAAAGGACGGGTGCCTTGTCAGTGTAAAGAAAATGATAAGACTGCAGGAAGGGTTTCGGCTTGTTTATTTAAGCTCATCTTAAGACAGTAGAGGAAAAAAATCACATTCATCGACTAGAAGACTTCAATCACAGAGACACTAACTCTCCCTTAAATTAATCTAAAGACACAATGAAATTCTAACCCCAATCCCAACAATCTTTCACCTGAATCCTGAAAAATTGTTCCTAAAATTCATGTGTAAGTATAAGGTGCCTGAAGGGTTAGGATGAGTTAGGAAGAGGACCATATGGGACACCTGCCAGCCAGATATCACAAAGCCATCATGGGTGATGCAGAAGGGACTCAGCCATGACTGACCCATTGGTCCCGATCCCATTCCTGGGGACCCATGGCTGTGCTGGGTTCTGCATCCCCACCCTCCGACCCTGGCAGAGACGGGAGTGGCCCCATACAATAGGCTGAGTCACCGGCAGGAGCTGCCGAGGTTCCCATGTCTCCGAGGCCACAGGTGTGCCCAGAAATCTCGTGGAGGAGTCTGACTTTACCAGAGCATGGAACTGAGGAGTAGGGAAGTGGGGTTCTTCAGCTGTCAGCTAACATGGGAACCTCACTGTGTATCTGCTGTTAGGAGGAAGGGAGGTCACATGAGACAGATAATTTATGAATAATCACATGGGCTTTATTCTTCACCACTAAGAATTTTCTGAAATTTGTTTTCCAAATACTTGTTTCAATTTTTAAATTGTATCTATTTTTAAAAATGTTTTATTGTAGTAAAGCATTCCTTTTTAAAAAGATTTTATTTATTTATTCATGAGAGACACAGAGAGAGAGGAAGAGACGCAGGCAGAGGGAGAAGCAGGCTCCTGATGTGGGACTCGATCCCAGGACCCCAGAATCATGCCCTGAGCCAAAGGCAGGTGCTCAACCACTGAGCCATCCAGGCATCCCTGTAGTAAAATGTTCTTATAAAATTTGCCATTTTAATCGACCTTACGTGTACAGTTCCGTGGTATTGCGTAGACTCACGTAGCTGTGCATGTGGTTATCACCCCTACGCATTTTCAGTACCTGTCAACATCCCAAACCAAAACTCTGCCTCCATCCAACACTGGCTTCCCAGCCCCCTCCCAGCCCCTGGCGCCTACCATTCTACATTCTGTCCCTGTGAATTTCACTCCTCGAAGGACCTCATATAAGTGGAATTATACAGTGTTTGTCCTTTTCATGGCTGGCTTGTTTCGCTCAGCATCGTGTCCTCCAGGTTCACCCGTGTTGTGACAGGTGTCAGGGCGTCCTTCCTTTTGAAGACTGAATAATATTCCGTGGGGTGGATGGACCACGTTTTGGGTTCCCCCTCCTCCATTTGTGGACGCCTGTTTTGCTTCCACGTTTTAGCTGTTGTGAACAATGCTGCTATGAACTTGGGTGGACAAGTATCTTGGAGTCTCTGTTTTCAATTCCTTTGGGTGTATGCCCAGAGGTAGGGCTGATAGATCATACAGTAGGTAATTCTTTAATTTTTTTTTGAGGAATATTTCAATTTTTATAAGCATTGTCTGGGTGTCTGGGTGGCTCAGTCTGTTAAGCATCTGACTCTTGATTTTGGCTCCGGTCATGATCTCAGGGTCAGGGGATTGTGGTCCCACGTGGGCTGCGTGCTCAGCATGAAGTCTGCTTGATTCTCCCTCTCCCTCGGCGCCTCTCCTTGTTTGGACTCTCTCTCTCTCTCTAAATAAACAAATAAATAAAATCTTTTTAAAAATAAAATAAAGGGATCCCTGGGTGGCGCAGTGGTTTGGCACCTGCCTTTGGCCCAGGGCGCGATCCTGGAGACCTGGGATCGAATCCCACATCGGGCTCCCTGCATGGAGTCTGCTTCTCCCTCTGCCTGTGTCTCTGCCTCTCTCTCTCTCTCTCTCTCTCTCTCTCTGTGTGACTATCATAAATAAATAAAAATTAAAAATATAATAAAAAATAAAATTAAAAAAATGCTTTAAAAAATTAAAAATAAATAAAAATAAAAATAAAATAAAAAAAAATAACAAGAGCATTGTTAATCTGCCAGAATGTGTCAGTTCTATCCAAAGTATCCATGTGCTTGTTTATTGTCATTTAAAAAGAATCCCAGATTCGGGGATGATTGGGGAAGGGAACATTTTTTTCTTCCCTTTTTTTCTTTTTTAAGGAACATTTTTTCCAGCTGTAGGTAAGGCATAATGTAGCATTTGTTGAGCAAACAAGACGTTCAGGGATCTCACGGCTTCATGATCTCTTTTTCAGCCTATCTTTCATTCTTCAGGAAGCTGACAACTGCACCTGGTGGACGAACTAAACGACAGGGGGACAGCAGCCAAGGGCCACCCCCTCCCTGCCCGCCGGTGGCCTGAGGAGCTGCGTGGCCTCAGAGCCTGGCTCCGGCCATGTGCAGGTGTCCCCTTTGAGGGTCGCCTGGTCCCCACCCCCATCCTGTCCGTGCTCGGCCGTGTCCACTGGTGCAGGAGGAAAGAAGGTGGCTCCAACTGTCCTCCCCCATCTGCGCCCGATGCGGGGAGGAGCTCACTTTGGCCCTCGTCTTCCATTGAACCCACTGTACCGATCGTGAGTCAAGAGTTAAGGGAAATTTTTAAAATTAAATCTGAAACCACAGGATATGTACAAGAGGGTGATGATTATGCCTGGGAGTTTTTATCAGTCACAGCTGTTCTATTATGTTTGTTTACTTTAGGGTAGAAATGGTCCTTTGAAATACACGACCAAAATAAACACACTGGCAGCTGTAGTTGGCATGGGCGAGCGAGCCAGCAGAACCAGCCCAGGGAGGCCACCGGCTCGCAGTCGCCGTGTCAACGGCAAAATAAATAGCCCCGTGCTTTCATCCCGACGATGCCCAGGAACAGAAATCTTCTATGAAAAATTCTATTGGAATCCAAGAATTATGAAATTTTGTGGAATGTTGCAATTCGAGCAAAACCCAAAAGTTTATTTTTTTAAAAAATACTGAATACGGAGTTCAATGTGAAATGTGGCGTTACAAAGAAGCCACCGTGATGGTAAAATACATTTCTACCGTAAATAATCGTCACGTACCGATGTTTATTGAGCACTTATTATGCGCTAGGCATTCTCTACTTTGTGCTGGGCACTCAGCGGTGGGATGTCAAAACTCCCCTCTCACAGAAAAAATAAAATCAGTGAGAAAAGTCATTGACAACATAATTTTGAGGAATGATTAATGCTGTCAAAAGTTTCGATAATAATTAATTTAAATTATTAAACCTGGTCGATTACATGTGAATAAATCCACGTTAATTGAATTAGGACAAAAAGTTTATATTTTATAAACCCCGAATCATCTCTAACCACAAGTCAATAGAGGAAAATAAAAGCAAAGAAAGTCCTAAGGGACTTCTGTCCTCCTCACACACATCTGAAAATGCGCACGGTTTATGAAATCACAGTATTTCACCTCCTTTACATAACTTTTTTTTTTTAGACCGTTAAGAAGTTTACAGAAACGAACACTTCATTTTGTGGAAAAATGCTGAGAAACTAAATTTGAAGAGTTGGCATTCGTGCCTCATTCTGAGATCCTGAAATTACAGTTTCTGACAGTGTATTTTCTTTTTATTGTAATTGAAACCACTCTGTGAGTAAGGAACTACGCACAGAGCTTGTCGTGTGGAAGTATCTGTTTCCAAGACCGAGGGGGTCTCAGTGGCACAACTGTGCTCGGAGGTAATGACCCAAAGTAAAAGTGATTTGTGTTTGTTTTCATTCCCTTAGCGCGAAATGCATCAGAGAAGACGGAGCCTGTCGGGCAGCGACATGGGGAAACTGCAGGGACCTCCCAGGATCGTTTGCCCTGATTCTGGTTCGGATTTTGCTGGAAGATGACAGACCGGAGGCAGAGCTCGGATTGCAAGACCGAAGGAGGAGCTGGGGGCTAGCAGACGTGTGCGCGTCCTTAGGGTCACCAGGAACAAAGCTGAATCCCTCGTCTTGCGTTTCCGGCTAAGCCCCGCTGTCTTCCAGGGGATTCGAGGATCGTTAACCACGCACGCACCTGAACGCTGACGTCACTCTCCGTAAAGGTCTGTTCTTCGGCACCCGGACCTCGCACCTTGGGGATGCTGATCCTCGGTCCTCCGGGTCGCATCTGCATCTGTTTCCATCTGAGACACAGACTTGTGCGCTGCTGAATGGACAACTACGAGGTGTTTGCTATTCTGGATAAAAATGTGAGCAATTCAGCAGGACGTTTTCTAGAGTCCTACTGAGGGCTAAGTCATGTTCATCGTGGCCCTCTTACCTCTGAATATAGGCGCGAACATTTTGTGATTCCTACCACTTTGGAACGGTGTGAGCTCCCGATGCAAGTCGCCCAGGCTCAGCAGCTTAAATTCATGACGCACAGGAAGTCTGGAGGCGGGCGGCCCAGGGCTCCTCCTCGGTGCCGTCCAGGAACACACGCTCCTCCTAACCTACTGCAGCGTCCTTAGCGAATCAATGTTCACCTGCGCGCTGTGCCTGACAACCACAGGCCAGCATCACGTCCCTGTTCAGGTGAAAAGAATTAGTCAAGAGCAAAAAGCAAAGGGGGTGGTATCCGAGGCCGCGCCTTGTCGCCTGGAAGGCCAGACATCCCTGGTGATAGGCCCAGCTCGTTAGCACTGGGACTCCTCCGGCAGGTCCCGGACCAACCCCCCGACAAGAGAGATGAGACGCCAGCAAGGGGCCAAATCAATCAGGATGAAGCCTCAGGCTGAGGCGGGAGGAACATCCCCGAGACGCATACGTCACAACCCGGATCTGGACAAAATGGCATTCTGCGGTCAGGGAAGAAGGGGACATGGGTGCTGGGGCAACAGCCCCTGTCCTCGTGTTCTCACCGGCCATGCCAGGTGTCCCATCCCCCTGAGTCAGCTCCACGCCATTGCTCCAAAGGGGATGGAGGAGACGACTCATGTGCCGGTGGCGTGAAGATGTGAGTGACACCAGGAAAGGCAGGTGGCATCGACCAGAACCTGGGTGCTGTGGGCGCTGGGAGGGGCTTCCGTGGGGCGCGTGGTGGCCGAGCAGGACCAGAAACCACGGAGGGCTCCCGTGGGGAGGCAGTACCAAGGCCGTCCTCCCGCGCTGGCCCCCTCAACCCTCGGCTGCAGTGTAGCCGGGATGTGGGTGTGGGAGCCACGACTCGGCGGGGAGGCCCTTGCAGAGGGTGGCGCCAAGGTCGCAGGCCAATAACTGCACAGCTCGCGGCTCAGGTGCAGCCGCCACTTGGGCCTTTGTGCACTGCCCCTCGAGGGGGCGAGGACCAGGCGCCAGTGGAGCTGCACGGCCCGGGCCTCTCCCCCAGCCCCCTGGGTCTCCTGCGGAGACTCTGCTCACAAGATGCCTGAGCGCGAGCTGGCGAGGGAGGAGGAATGGAACCCAAAGCCCGAAGAATGGGGAGGAGAGGGTGAGGAGAGCGCACAGACGCTGTCTGGACGCTTTGGATCTAAGGTCCCGGGAGGAGAGCCCCCGTTACATCGACGTGCGGGCGGAGTTCCCGACGCCTTGGTCTTCTTGCTTCGTTCACCGCCGTGACTCTCCGTGTCCAAAAGATGTTGCTGGCACCACGGACTCCGAGCGTCTCGTGCCTGCTTCTCAGGGGCTTGGGATCCCCGGGGAAGAGGTGCCAGGACTGCCCCGGCGTCCAGGAGTCGGTGAGCCCGGGAAGCAAGAAGCCTGGTGGGACAGCAGGAGCCACCCGGTGCCGGGCGCTGCGGGCCAGGGAGGCGGGGCGCGTCGGGCCGAGGCTGTGGGTGCCCGGGGACCAGAACCTTCCGGACTCCAGGCTTCGGTGCAAACTGCGACTCCTCCTGGGGCAGGTAGGGGCTGCGCCAGCCTCGCCCGGGGATGCTGGCTCGGTGGCCGCGTGTCCTCCCAGGCGACTGGCGGTTACCGGGGCGGGGGGCGGGGGGGGGTGGCCGGGCCCACGGCCCGAGCACAGCGCGTTTCCCCCTGGGCGCCGCGTGCGGAGGGTCAGCTGCTCGCAGGCAACGCAGCCCCGCGGCCCCGGGACTGGAGTGGGCTGCCCCCTGGAACCACTGTCTCCGCAAGGCCCTCGTGCAGCTGGGAAGTAGCCTGTGCCCTGCAAGCCCGGCAAGGACACCGCCGACCCCAACCGGCCGCCTCTCCTGTCTCTCTCCGTGCCCACCACCACAAGAGCACGAGTGCCTGGTCCCACAGCGCCCTGCAGGCCTTGGGGTCACCTTCCCACCCTGCTTCTCTCCTCGGAGCCCCAGCCGGGCCCACAGGCTCCCCGTGCAGTAATGCCTCTGACAAAACCCTCATTTGCAGTAGCAGGGAGACCTTAGTGTCCTCAAGCCCCCCCACCCTTCTCTAAAATCACCCTTGGACCTACAGTTTTTCTCCCTCGAGACTTTAGTCTTTGTCTTAGTCTCACAAATGCTGTTTCTGGATCTTCTTCACTCTTTTTAAAAAACACTTAAGAAAAGTTAACTCCCACCCGGTTGGGCCCTGTGCCCGGCCCCCAGGCTGTCCCCAATGGGCACCCAGGGGGTCCTGTCCTGCAGCCCCTGATGGGCACCCGGGCGGCCGCGGGTCCCTCTGTCGACCCCCAGGCTGGGCTCTCCGGGGCCAGCTGGTGCAGGGCGCTCCGTCTCCGATGGGGCCCCTCGTGACCCAGCAGGGGCTGTTTGGTGGGGCCCAGCAGGGGCTGTTGGGTGGGGCTGTGGGGGGAAAGCCTGCGTGGAGCCCCTGAGGTCTGTGAGTTGCTTCTTGCTCACTGGGAGAGCATCCCCCGAAGGGCTGGTGCCTGGCGGGGAAGAGGCCGGCCCTCCGGAGCTCCCCACATTGGCGACCATGGCCAAGGCCACTCTTGACGAGGCCTCTGAAGGAAATGGCTCCGGGCGGTGGAGACCACACACTCGTCCTGACCCTCTGGCTGTTCAGGAGGACTGTCCCCTCCTGCTGCTTGACTGCCATTCTGCTTGTTGCATCCCCAAGGATTACGTTCTCCTCAAAGTACTGGGAGCCTTTTTAGGTGACTGCTTTTGTTTCCTTGGTTGGCTTTGCCTCGTTCTTGTTGCCTGACGGTGGGAGGGCCAGGCCAGCAGGCGCAGTCACGGCGGACGACGTGTCCCGCCTCGGTTGCCGACTCCGGTAAGTGTACCCGAGTGCCGTTTGCCGAAACCAACGTCCTTACAAAGATAGCAAATCAGATTTTGAATTTCCCAGTTAGATTTTGGATGGATTCACCGTGACACCTCCACTGGGAAAAAAACAACCAAAAAAGAAAGAAAGAAGAAAAAGAAAGAAAGAAAGAAAGAAAGAAAGAAAGAAAGAAAGAAAGAAAGAAAGAAAGAAAGAAAAAAAAGAAAGAAAGAAAAAAGAAAAAGAAAAAACCCATAAACCCTTCAATAATTAAGAGAGTCTCTGGTAAATCCAAGAGTCCATTGTTTTTTTTTTTTTTTTTTTTCTTTTAAGAGTCCATTGTTAATACAGAAAATCCTCTCTGACTTGGGCTGCAGGTGTCCATGTGCCCAGATTCGGGCTACAGCCCCGGGGCCATGTTTTGCAGGATCGGGTAGCTGTTGGAAGGCAGTGTGGGGTGCGGGTAAATGCTCTTGGGACTTGGCTGAGAGAAGGCCCATCCCTTCTCTCACCTCGTCACTGTGGGACTTTGGGAAGCTGCTTGGAGTCTCTGAGTAGGAATGAGTGGGAACCCTATGAAATGGCCATGAAGGGGGCTGGGAATCAGAAGTGAGGGGGCCCGGGGTAGGGGAGCGCCCCAGGACCCGAGTGCTCCTGGCAGCAGGCTGAGCCGCAACCCTCCCCTGGGGCTGCAAACCCAGTGCTGCTCCAAAAGGCTGCCGCCCTGCAAAGCCGGGTCCAGACGCTGTCCTCTGCACGGGCCCTGCACTCTCCGCCCAGCCCAGCCCAGCCCTTGGAGGCCTCCTCTCCCGGGCAAGTGCTTGGGCCACACCCATCCACTAAAGCCCAGTTCTGATCCTATTTCCTGAGTCTTCCTGGCACTTTGCAGGAACCCCAGGGGATTTCCTTACTCGCAGGTCACCTAGCACAGCTCTTTGCGATCTTCGATGCCCATTAGACTCCTCGGTGAGCTTCCCACAGTGCTCTTGTCCAGGCCTCACTCCCAGAGGTACGTGGTGGGTGTGTGCTGTTGGGAGGGGCCTTGGGGGAGGGGAAGACGGATGACACCCTCGGACCCACAGACATTTAGTCTGAGAGCGGTAACGCGTGCATGCAAATAACCCTTACACAAGTTGGGACTTGTTGGGCGTGAAAGAAATAATGGTACATTCCCAAAAAAGCTCAGACAAAAGATTTCTTCTGGTTGAGGGAGCAAGAAGGCTTTATCAGAGAGAAGGCATTTAAAGTCGCCTTTACACATGAGAACTGGGCGGGGGGACAACGTGTCTTGTCATCTCCTCGGGGTACAGGCACACAACTCTACGTTTTTTTATGAGTATCTTGAGCGTTTTGAGTTGGCATCGAAATAAGTTCTTGTAGATGGAAGACAGATCGTAGAAACCTTACTCCACAAGACTACAGGGTAACCTACCCATTGCTACTCACCTAAAAAAAACCAGCCCAGCATCCACTAATGGCATTTATGTAAGAAGTGATTTGGTGAGAACAGAAACTCCGTGTAAAAGGGAAAGGCAAATCGGGCCCACTGTCTTCCCAATCCCACCGCTGGAAGACCTTCAGTGCCCAGGTGCACGGCTGTGGGCTTGCTCCCAGCCACTCGTGGGCACAACCTTGTGAGGCCAACGGATCCATGCACGGCTGGTGGCCCTGACCTGACCACCTGGTGGTCTGGGCGTTCTGGGGTCTGGCACTGAGGCTCCACGTATCGTTGGCTGTTTGTGCTTCACCTGCTGTCCCAAATGGCCCCGTCTCAGCCAGAGCGCTGACATCAATTGCGGCCGTATCTTTATGTGCCTTCCCCCCTGATCCAGACATGGCCCTTGGAAAGTACAAGGACCGTTGGCTTGCATTTGTAAGCAGTAATTGGCTATCAAATCGCTTGTGAGTCTGTTTTGAGAATAAAAGAACTAAAAGAACTCAAGGATCATTCCGGGAGCTGGCAACCTTTGTCTTCCCTCCTGCCCCACGTTTTGGAGAGCACTCCAGGCCCCATTGTGCTCTGCAGGGATGACTTGTTATCAAGAGGGCACGTGCGTGCGCGGCCCAGGCCCTCCAAGGGCAACAGACGGAACGTACAGTCTTTCAGGCTGAGGGCGAGGATTTATAGGCAAAATGTAGCTATTCTGAGACTCCCCAATAAAGATCTACAACCTGGACAAAAGGTAAGTATTTCACTCAGTCTGTGAAAGCCTGTGAAATTTATTTTTTGCAAGCTTTTACAGTCCGCGGCCCTTCCCATTCAATCTTGAATAATAGCATTGAATTGAGCTGTAAAAGCTTCCGAAGTTTGAAGCCTTTTGACAAGTTAATTTAGCAGTATGGTAAAAAGTTTTTCCCCAAGATAGAATAAAGCCATCATATCATGAATGTAGCAGTCATCCAGAGGAAAGAAAACACCATTAGGATTAGAAATGATGTGCTTTATGGAGATAGTTTGTGGTTTCGTGTAATCTACTATCAATATTTCAGGAGAAAGATGTTCTACTCATCAGTCAGCTGGAAGTCAATATCTCCACTTAAAACCAACACCCAGGGGCCAGATCACATCTATCTTTTATTGGAAAAATAACATTCTCTCTGCAGTTTTCTTTTCTACAGTTCTTTAGATTCTAATTGTGGGTGGTTTGTGTGTATATATATATATATGAAACAAAGAGTTTTTTTTTTTTTTCCCTAGAAAAACGCAAGGAAAGACAGAAGCAATACTTTCTCTGTCCCACCTCCATCTCCTACCCACAATCCCCCCGACCCCCACCGCTGGCTGCTGGAAGTTGCTTCTCTTGACCATTCAAAGTGACACAGAAGGAATTCAAGTCTCTTTCCTTCGATAAGATGGAAGCCAACCAAGGGGCTTTTTTTGGTTGTTTGTCTGTTGTTTTATTATTATTATTTTTTTAAATCCAAGTCAGTAACTCAAAATTCCTGCTTCAGTTTGTTTCTCCAGTTTATGATATGAAGACAGGAGAGGAAACAGACCCGTTCTCTCCCCGCCAGCAGCTCGATGGCTGTTGCTGAGAATCTTCGGGGAAGAGAAATATTCACCTATAAATAGGATGAATGGTACAGATCTGGCTTTGTCATGATGGAGAAAAAAAAAGCCAAGAAAAATTAATTATATGTAACAAAGAAAGGCTTCAGACGCCATTTGGTCTTGTGCCCTGAATATAAATCTCCAAATGTTTCTCACTTGAATATTTTAGTGGGGAAAAAATAAAATTAAAATTAAAAATCAGATGCCCTATTGTTGAGTTTCTATAGTAGTGCAGGGCGGCTGTGAAGCGCGCTCAGCGGTGGCGAGGGGCTTGTTGCTCGAGTCTCGGGCTGGAGGGTGTCTCGTGTAAGGACTGGAGGCTCCGTGCCAACCCCCTGAGAACAGGCTCCCAGCTGTGCATAAGCAGAAGGGGAAGCTGTTTCTAAACGATTCCTACCTTTGGCTTATGGAGCAGAGTGATTTTTCACTTTAATGAAGGAAAGATTATTTAATTATTCCTATTCTACTAGAACGTTTTAGGAAGAAAATGCCCAAAGGGTCAGGATAGAAGAAAGAGAAACCAGACTTACGGTGCTTATAAAAAACTTTAAAAGAGAGAATGCTTGGAACCAGCTAGACCTGAGTCCAGTCTCTACCTCAATCTCTCAAGAGGTGTTTCTTGAATTAGTCACACCCAGCAGGTGCTGAGTGCCTACTACGCGCTGCGCCACAGCAGTGAACTTAGGATGGATTGTCTCCTCGGCCTTCCCCTCCCCGCCCAGAATTCCCAGTCTAGACGTGTGTCCTCAGGCAGGTTCTCTCATCCCAGGTGGCCTGTCCCTCACCTGTATGATGAATAGGAGCACCTGCAGGGTAAGGTTGTGGTAGGGATTCAATGAGGGAAGCACTGCCTGTGTGCTCTCTCTGTAGGAACTGTGTAGACTTTTAAATTCGGATCAGGCGGGTCTGCCAATCAGCCTAAGTTATGAGCGATGACAATATTTTGGGGGTCAAATGTTAACAAGATTCACAGAATAATAAAAGACTTTTCACTTAAAAGGGAAATCATAATAAAGCACTATTTCTCATGCTAGTGAGAAGTTCCTCCCTTCTAAACAAAAATAACTCAACATATCATGGTCACTTGAAGAGCAAATTAACTGCCCACATTTATATATTCATCTGAATTATCGTTATATTTTGGAATTTTTTTCTGTGTCTGAAAATTAGAAACTGCTTGTTAGTGAAAATGTAATTTGATTTTCCTATAGAGATAACTGACTTCTGTGGGGTCCATAGAATTTAACTCTTAAGACCGATAGGAATGAGAGGGAAAGTCGAGACTTTAATGCTACAACTGATAATGCTCCTAAACATTATCTTAAAATAATACACAATTCTTGACTTCTCTGGATCCCAGAAATGATGTTGTTCATGGAACCCACATTTGTGGAGGGCCAGAGCTGGGCAAAGTGGAAAAAGCATGGCAATGGGAGAGAAGACCTGGTTCTAGAGGGCTTCTTGTCTAATGTGGAAGACAAGCATTGAATAAATAACTGCCCTATGTTTAAATACCAATAAAATCTTGAAAGAGAAAGATTCCGTTCTTTCAAGCATCTTCCATAATTCGATTACTTGTGTACGTATGCATTCTATTTTGTGTGCCACTGTTAAATACCTCAAACTTACAGGAAACTGGAAAGAATAATGCACAAGCACACATGTACGTATCCACAATAGCTTACCCCACTTTGTTGTCGTGCAGGATGCCACCATACGCGTGTACCGGGGTTTTGCTTGTTCGTTCAATTGTTGGCAATTGAGTTGTTGGCAATTGTGGGTTGTCTCCAGTTTTTGGCTATCAGGAATGGAGTTGCTGTGAATTTTTATGTGTCGGATTTTCGTGTGCGTGTACATTTTCATTTCTGGAGGGTGAAGACCTGGGACTAGGATTACAAGTCCTATGATAAGTATGTGGTTTACCTTTGGGAACAAAAGTTGTAAAGTCGAGTTTTGGAGTGGCTGTTCCATTTTGCATTCCCTCAAACCACGTGTGAGAGCTACAATTGCTCTGTCTGTGTCCCCACCAGGGCTTATTGTTTTCGCTTGTTTTCACATCAGCCACTGAAACAGGTGTGAAGTGGTATCTCATCGTGGGCTAACGTGCATTTCCCTAATGGCTGATGCTGTTGCACGATGATGCCCAATTTGTTAATATTTTCCTTCATGGTTTCTACCTTTTATGCTTTATGTAAGAAATTTTTAAAAGAAGTTCTTCCATGGATCATAAAACTATCCATCCCACATGTGCCTCTAAAACTTTAAAGTTTTGGTTTTCACAGGTAGATATATATTTTTTTTCTGGCAAGTTTATGTGTTTAATGCATATGTGTTTAATGTGAGATAGGAATCGTATTGTTTTTTTTTTTTCAGTGTGGTTAACCATTTGTCCAAACATCAATTATTCAGTAGCACCTCGCCCCTGCTCTGTAATGCAATCTCTCTGTCCCAGATCACGTTTCCTTACACATGTAAGTCTGTCTGACTCTATACTGTTACACTGCTCTATCCCTGAACCAAGGCCACATGGTCAAATTCCTAAAGCTTACAAGAGATCCTGACATCTGGTAAATACACCCCCCCCCACCATGTACATATCAAAATTGCCTTGACTCTTCTGGGCTCTTTGCTTTTCAATGATTTTCAGAAGCAATTTGCCCCCACCCCCAACGCATTGAAGTTATAAAATTCATTGTGGAGAAGAGCCAATTTTATAGTTTCGAGTCTCCCCATCCATGGACATGGTATTCATTTATTGAATACAAGGTGCCATTGAGCAAAAGATGCACCATTATCTCGTGGGATACAAAGAAGGAAAAAGTGCTACTAATTGATCAATGGCCTATGACACAAAGCATCCTCAATTTTTCGATATATCCAATTTGAGATGTTAATGTAAAAAAATGCATATTTTTATTTTTAATGCATATTTTTAAAATGAAGTTTGGTGTGCCCTTCTGGTTAATTGGGTGCCTTTTTAGTATCTTTCAATAAAATTCCATAGTTGTCCCCATAAGTATCTCTACAACTTTTGTTTTGTGAGGTTTGTGAGGTTTTTGAGGTTTTTGCATTGGCAGTCAAATCTTTATGATTCTGAGTGTTTCCAGCTGGCCTTAGGGATACAATGGGTTTTGAAATATGCTTATACCCAGCAGTCTTGCTGGGCTCTCTTATTAGTTCCAATAGTATGCCTATGGATGTTCTTGGAGTTATCTTTTTGTAACAGGTTTTAACTCAATCACATTTTGGTAAAAGAAAGTCTGTTTGGTATTGATTCTTTGGAATGCACTGAGATTTGCTTTGTGCCCTAGAAATTGGCTGTGGCCAGCATTTGTAAATGTTCTGTAGGGAACATGTTTGCTAATTTCAGAGTGCAGAATTCTTTCGGTATGTGGAACATTAGTTTATAAACTTGTTAATTTTGTGATTCAAATCTTGTATAGCAGTTACTGAAACACTAGTGTTTTCTGCTACAGTGGGTTTACTTCTCCAGGGAACTTTTCAGATTTTTGCTTTATATGGTTTTGAGTCCAAGTTGAAGATGCAAAAGTTTAAATCGATACATCTCCCTGATGGGTTGTCTCTCTTGCCATTATGTAGTGACTGCTTTGCCTCTAATGCATTGTTTCCTTACAGTCGATTTTAACCGATATTATAATAACAGGGACTTCCTTGGATTAGTGTTGACCTAGAACATTGTGAGGGTTTTTTGCCCTTGCAGACTATCAGCCTTTCATGTTTGGGGCTATCATTTATAAACAGTAGGAAGAAAGATTGTATTTTTAAACCCGAAAGTGACAATCTGTTTTTCACTGGAAAATTTAGTCTGTTTATATTCATTGTGATAATTGATCTATTTAGATTTAGTTCCCAGTGTTATTCGGGGTTTTCTGTTTAACATGCTCTTTCCGTGCTTCTTTTAATCTTCTTCCCTACATGTTATTAGAATGATGGTTCCCCCCTCCCCCATCTTTCCTTCCTTTCTTCTCCTGGGCCCCTCACTGCCATGGAAGTTGTCCATTCTATTTCAGGTCATTCATTGCCTTCTTTAAAATTTGTAACAAGTGCTTTTTGCTTAACAACAGCTAAAGTCAAACTCCCAGACAATACAAGGATCTTAAAATGCTCAACCTCCAAAGTCCCCTGCTGCCTTACCAGATCCACTTAGTTATTATACACCAGAGAGCATCTATCATTTTATTTTATACCATCATTTGCTAGGGCTCACGCTTAGCAGGAGCTTAGATTTACTTGGACATTTACAATTTCTCTGCTCAGCATTTTCTTTCGGCTGACTTATTACCTTGGCCAGGGCAGGGTGGGTTGTGTTGCAAGGCTTTCCTCTTGGCCTTTCCCACCGTAACTGTTATTCCACAGGCGAGGGAATGAAAGCAGGGGGTTCTGGTGTCTGCTAAGTACATCCATCCCAAGCTGAAACTAACGTTCACATGTTGAAAGAATTCTGAAACTCTTAAATTAGCAAACATATTTTTTTTCCAGGCATATATGAAACATTTATGACCACTGGCCGTGGCCACATTCTAGGCCGCAAAACAAATGTTAATGCGTACCATGAATTAATACCATCCGTGCTTGGGGACTGGGGGAATGACCACAGGGTGGGTCTGCAAACCGCTCCGACCCACTGTGAGACAGATGTGCTACAGGAGGAAGAACTTCTATGTGGCTCCTCCATTCTCTCCTCCTGAAATGCCTTTAGATCAGATCCTACAGGACCAGAGCTGGAGGTGAGGATTTTTGTACAAATTGTTTGCTGTGGGCTTGCTCTCAGGAGGAGGGAGGGTCAGCAGGACAGAGCAGGGGAGGAGCCAAGCAAGTTAGAGTTAGACTCTGGTCTTGGTTCAGGCCTGTCTTGTGAGGGCTCAGAAGCATGCTTGGTAGCTCAGAGACTGGTCTTGTCTATCCCAGTCAGTCAGACATTCCTGTATGTGTGTGCGTGGGGTGGGGGGTGGGGGGTGGGAATCTCTGGGCGGCGAAGGGTACCCTCCCAAGTCTTTCCAGGTGAGCGGACTCCCTTTGATCAAGGACAGCTCTCCGGACAAGGATGCAGCTGTGAGCCATTGGCAGGCAACTCTTGCAGCAGCGGGGTTGGGGCCCACTCGGGTGGAGGGGACGGACTCAGGGCACCGCGCAGTGGCCACCCTCCTGTCGAACGTTAGCTTCCACCTCCTTGTCTTTCTGGTCTTCATTTGCCTAATTTCCTCAGATCTGTCTTCCAGTTTGCGAAGAACGTTTTCTTTTACTCCTAATATGCGTTTATCTTTCTCACTGTTGCATTTTTTAAGTTTAATGGCTACATTCTTCATGTCTAGAGATTTTTTTTTTAACTCATCTTTTCTGAGGCTTGTAGGTGGCTCAGTCAGTTAAGCATTTGACTTCCGCTCAGGTCATGATCTCAGGGGCCCGGAATCGAGCCCCGCTGGTCGGGGGCAGGGCAGGGGTCTGTGCTCAGCGGGGTGTCTGCTTCTCCCTTGCTTGCTCCCCCTGCTTGTACTCTCTCACACTTGCTCTCTTAAATGAATCTTAAAAAAAAAAAAACCTCTTTTCTTTTCCCTAGAGCCTTATTCTTTTGTTACGTATTCAATCCCTCCTTAACTACCTTAGACCTTTCTAGCACATGTACATTAAACTCTTGTATATTATCTCAGTTTCTTGGGGCAAGGGGAGATGTGATCCTGCTTTTTGCATATCTGCTGACTCTTGCCCATGGTGAACTACTTCCTTCGGGTTTTATAATTTTAGTTGTGAGCTCATTTTGAGTGAGGCATTATCTATGGGTTGAGAATGTTTCCCTTGTTAGAGTTGTTTGCTTCTGCCAAGACGCCCCATGAGTATGTCTCATACCTGGATCACTTTTGATGTGACCTTGTTGGCTTGAGGGTACCCGGACCCTGCAGGTTTCAGGAACTAAAATCCACCAGAGGGCAGCCCTGCAGCCTTGCATCATGCAACCGTATGAGTTGTTTGCACCTGGGCTTCTGAGCACTACCAGAAATAACAGACCACGTGGCTTGGTGCCATTACAGAGGCACTGCCTCTGACTCGGGCTGGGTCCTCCGGGGTCATCAGCAGCCGTTTTCACACCCCTGCTCGGCTCCCAGCCCACCAGCGCAGTTTCTCACATGCAGGGCTCATAGCAGGAACGTTCTGGGCTGCTTGCTGCTGTTTTTCGTAGCCTGTCCTGGCTCTCGCGTCTCAGCCGGGAGCATCTCTATCATAAAATGAAGGTTCCACCTTTACCACATGTCCCCACACCTAGAAACGTGTCTGTATCTGAGTGCACATGCTCCTCCTTATCTTTTAGTCTTCTCCTGGTTCAGGTTTCTTCTGCTTGGGCTTTTTAGCACCTGCCTTAGAGCTGAGCAAGGGGACCCCTGGCCTGGGCTCATGCTCTCCAGCACCTACTCGCTCCCCTAGCATGCCCTTCTCCCACATGAGAAGTCTGTGGGGGCCCAGGATCCCGTTCTGGGTTCTGCTCCACGTAACTGGGGCCCATGAGTCCCTGTCCAAATGGCCAGAACCCATTGTGCAAACCCATGCAAGGCGTCCCTTCCCCAGCTCATCCTTCCAAAGGTGGCTGGCGCCATGGGCTGCCACCCTCAGGGCTGAGGGAGGCCACGCGTGTGGATGAGGGAAGAGCTCGATACAGCGGGCTGGGGTGTCCAGAGTGCAGAAGTAAAGCACCTTCAGGTGTGTCATGGAGCCAGAGGTAGGAAGAGAAAGGGGACAAGCCAGGGCCCAGGGGCTGGCATGGGAGGGGTGTGGAATGCTTGGAGTTCCAGTTAGAGAGCAACTGTGTCACAGGGGGACACACAGGGCATATTTGATGAACAGTTCATTAGCTTGATTCACATTTTTTAAGGTTTTAGACATGTGACACGGGCATCTCCCCTAGACCCTTGCGGCAGGACCACGTTAGGGATGGGCTGGCACTCCCAGCCTGTCCTCCAGTTGCCCTCTGGGGCCATCTCGGGCCACCACAGGCTCCTTTTCCCTGGCCACCGACCTGCAGGGGTCTCCTGCACTGGGACAAAATGGATTCCTCCTCTGACGTCTTCCCATACGGGCTCCCCGACTCTCTCCTTCGCTGCTGCGTGGCCTGGCTGACCATGTGGTTTATCGTCCACACCCAGACACTCCTGGGCCTGTGGGGCTGCTACAAACAATTTCTCCAGGATGGCACGTGACCCTGAACCTCCTGCCTGCCTGCGTGCCTGGCACGGACCTGCAGTTTTGAAGGGGCCCCTCCCATCCCAGCCACTGCTGCAGGGGCTCTGCAGGTGCCCCCTCCCCGAGCTCCTTGCTTGGCGTGAATGCCTCTGGTCTCCTGTCCCAGAATTTTTCTGATGCTCAGGGTAGGGCGCTCCCAGGAGACTCCTGGGACTTGTGCTTGCGGGACCTGCAAGCATGCAGACTGATGACCAGGGTGGTCACCCTGAGTAAATGCCCCCACCCACAGCCTCCCCCAGGTGGACATTCTGGCCCAGGTAACGCAGCCTGCCATTGGGCCCTCCCTCCTGCCTGTCCCGTCTCCAGCTCGCGCCTCCACCACTCTTGCCCTTGGGCTCACGCTCCCAGCAGCTGCCGGCGCCGAGCCCCGTGTACCTCTGCTGTGCAGGGACCTGGGCTAAGGCGCTTTGCAATTAAATTCCTCAAAACACAAGCATGCTCAAAGTCATTTTCTCGTCTCTCATTCACTCCGTGGGCTGCTTCCCTGAGTGCTTTCCTGCTGGCCTGGCCTCCGCCGCTTTCCACAGCTCCCCTCCTGCTCCCACCGGCGCCCCTCCCCGGCCTCATCGATTCCAGGACTTCAGTTCCGACCCATATGCCGATGACCTCAACATTTTATCTCAAACAACATAACAGATGAAAACAAAACGAGCAAGACTGTCACCTTTGGTAGCTTTCGGCTGTCTGCCCGGTCAAGGCCAGCTCCCGCTCAGTGAGGCTCCAAGCCCGGAATCTGGGGGGCAGGAGCCCGGGGGGCTTCACAACGGCCGCTCCCCTGCTCCTACCCTGACCCGTCTTTGCCACCTCCACCTGAAGCCTGGCGGCAAAGCTCTCGGCACCTGGCCCCCCGCCCCGCGCTCCGGGGACCGGCCAGTTGACCCCCTCAGCTACGGGCCCTGCAGCATCCTTAGCTAACTTCGTATCCTTTTAGAGATTTCCCTTTTGTACAAAAGTAATCCATGTTCACTGGGGAGTTGAGAAAGCTGGACGGGCAAGAAGAGCACAGTGACGTCTCCTCCCCTGCACACTCAGAAGGAAGCACTGGGAACATCCTGATGGGCGTCTTCCCGTCCTCTCCTCGTCTATAAATGTTTTCATTTATAAAGACTGTGCCGTGCTGTCATGATGTTCAATAGTCTTCCTTTTCACGGAAAACTTTAATGTGGGTTTCTTTCCATGACAGTCACTCTCCTATTTTTGGAAACTTGGAGACAGACAGACACTCTTGTCTGTACGGATAGGTCCGCAAATTGATGCATCTTCTCATCGCTACGGCTGTGAATCTTGTAGCTGAATCTTCATCGACACTGATGGTTTAATTCATTGGAGGGATGTTCTAGGCCAAAGTCAGTAGGTGAAAGTGCATGCGAGACGCTCAGGTTTTCCGTACCTGTCTGCTTAAGCAGCTGTCTCCGTTTGCACAAGTTGACACTGTTTGTGCATAATCGTGTTTGTTTGTCCACATACGCTTTCACCAAGTAAACTGTTATTTTTTCCTTTATTATTAGGGGAGAGGACATTTAGTTACGTTTCCTGGGCATTTCTTTTGTGTTTGCTGTTCACGTCTCCGCTTCTGTGATGTTCGCTGCACCTCAGCTTGAAGGCAAAGCCCTCTCACTGTGCAGAGTAAGCCTTTATGCAACACGCTGCAAACGCTCCTTTTGTCTTTTACGTCAATGTTTTGGCTGAACCAGAAGGTTCCACCCCTGCACACCCGCCCAAATTGGGGCAGCTACTGCCGCCGCTATTTCTTTCCCTTGAGGTCAAATTTCCCCAAGAAAGGCACAGCTCTTAAATTCAACAGGTCCTGACACCTGTTTACTCCCGTGGGCTTTCTACCCCAACAGAGACGTGCATCGGCTCCTCAGCCCGAAGACGTCTCCTCCGCCGGGCATTCCCCTTGCGGCCCTCGGAGCGCAGCCGACTTGCGACTTTTATCCCCGCAGCCCTTTAGGCTGGTGCTGGACTTCAGTATCGATGGACTCCTATAGCGGATAGTCTTTTGCATGGGGCTTTTATGGTATTTTCGGTGTCCATTCACCTTTCGTCAGGCAACACTCCGTGTACGAACACGTGGAAACTCACCTGGCTCCTTGCTGACTACACCTCAGGCCTTAACTGTCACGTGGTCATATTTGCCAGGATTTCCCTGAACCGCTGTTGGCGGCCTTCCTTCTAGTCCCCGGTCCTATGACATGCCCACCAACGGATCTGGCTCAGCACTGTCACCGCTCTTCTCGCTCAATCTCCATCTGACGAGGTGGGAATCCCAGGCTTATGCTCTCTCCTCCAGATGATAGCAAGCGTCCTCACCACGCTGCCTTCTCGCGGATTCGAAAGGCCGCCTTTAGACGTGTGAAGCCCCCACAGGGATGACGGTCCAGATACCGGCCAGGGGCTTTGCCGCAGCGCTGGGCAGCCTGGAGGCTGCCCCGACGAGGAGTGCGGACAGACAGACCTCGTGCGGGCCGACAGATCTCAGCCCCGTGCTTGGGGCCGCTTCCTTACTTCCTACGGCTTTCCATCCACCGCGGCCAGCCCCCCTCCCCGCCCGTTGTTGTCATCGCGGAGCCTCGGTAACAAGTTCTGCTCTCGGGAGCGCTTCCCTTCATTACTCTTCTTTTCGACTGTTCTCAAATGTTCATTCTTCCAGGTGAACGACTCAACCTTTTGTCAAGTCCCAGTCCCGTGAAGTTCCACCGGGGTTTAATGTTATGTGTTGATATTTAAAATGTTCTTTTGCTAATGTGATTGGAGATTTTCCATCGTGTTTTTCTCATGCATACAAAGTGCTAACCACAATGCCTGCCACAGAGCAAAACTCAATAAATAGTAACATTTATAATTATTGATTGAATGTATATCTAAAAGCTACTGAGTTTCTATTCTTTTTTTTTTCTATTCTTTTTTTTAAAAATATATTCATACTTGGTCACTCTATTGAGCTTCTGGATTTTTTTTTTTTTTGAGTCCTTGGGGGCTGTTTTTATTTTTGATTGAAGGATTTGCTTCTTTCACTTAGCGTTGGGATTCATTCTCTTTCTGAGACAAACCCCTCTGAGTTTGGGACTCTCTGGAAAATGCCTTTGTACGAAGTTCCATGTTGGAGGCTGCGTGGTGTTGGGGCTGTTACCCCACCGGCCCCCTTGGCGTCAGCGTTAGAGACCTTTCTTCCGCTGTGCACACCTCTACCGTCCCAATCCTTCGTACTGGCTGTGAACGGTCTCCTTCAGCCAGACATTCTCTCGGAGACCAAGAGCAGACACGGCTGCTCAGGCTCCTACGTTCTTCCCCAGAAGAGGCGAGTGGGGTTCTTGCCCTCTCCGGAGGCGTGCTCGGGCCTGCAGGTGAGGCTCAGGGGCACACAGTGTGACTGCACGCCCCCAAGTGCAATTCTACTCCTTAATGAATCCCTCCTCGGAGTAGATCCCAGACCTCTTCCATGTGACTGTTTCTCCAGGCATGGGTCTCTTATTTTGTGCTTGTAAAATTAATCTTTTTTTTTAAAAAAGTATTTATTTATTTATGATAGACAGAGAGAGAGAGAGAGAGAGGCAGAGACACAGGAGGAGGGAGACGCAGGCTCCATGCCGGGAGCCCAACGCGGGACCCGATCCCGGGACTCCAGGATCGCACCCTGGGCCAAAGGCAGGTGCTAAACTGCTAAGCCACCCAGGGATCCCTGTAAAATTAATCTTACTAGATGTGTATGGGTTTCCCGATTATTGTATACCTTTTAATAATCTGTGAAATGACTCTCTAACTTAATTTTCATCACCTGAATGTTACCCTGCCAGGGATTCTGTTTCACCTTTCAGGAACATTCGATAAGTGTACCTCTTCGGTCATCAGTCAGGCCACCAGTGCTAATTTTCTTTAGCTAGGTCTTTTGTTTTAAAATTCTGCCATTCACTATTCATTTGCTTCAAAGTTAAGCTGTCTTAGGACAGTCATTTCTACTTAGAATGCCCAAGGCTTTCTAATCATTACTTATTTCAATACATTCAAAATACTGTAAAATTGTGCATTTTCACTTTTGAAAATTCAATTTTTCCTGACATAGCTGCATTTTTTTCCTCTGGGCATCAATGATCAAGAACAACATTAAAAACCAATCTCTGCTCATTTCTAAAAGGAAAGGCCCTCAAAATAAGCACCCACACACCTCTGCCAGCACCCCACACGCCAGCTTGGTCGCAGAGACCCCATCAGCTCTCAGCTCTGTCTGTCTCCAGGATTACTCTGCAATGGATAATCCATCAGAAAACAGACTTGTTTTCTGATTTTAAGTTCTGGAGAGTTGATAGAACACCCCCTGTTCCTGATGAAATAATACAAGGCAGAGATTTTTTTCATTACAACAGAAATCCTACTTTTCTCCCCTGAAAAAGCAACTGGGCCCTTAAACTCAGAGCCAGGCTCAGGTTTCAGTGGAATGAAGGTGAGTGTGGCCTCTGTTAGAGGATGACAGGCAGGAGGGAGCCGGAGGGCAGCACGGGCCTGCCCTGGCCTCCTCTCCCATGGAAGGTAACCTCCCAGGACCTAATAATCATCACTGCCCACTTCTCCATGGATTTTCTCTGTCCTGACCAAGGTCTCGAGCTGGGCCATGTTCCCGCTGCACGTGCACTTTGGTATAAGGCCAGGGTCCAGGTTCACATTAGCAGGACCGGACCAGTAAGGGCATTTTGGCGCTTGAGGGAAAAAAACAGAACCAAATCAAACCCTTGGATTGGGTTAAATGACCCCTCTGGATTCTGCTTTCTAGGAAAGAAGGCGCTTTACAGTGATGAGACAGTGGATTAAACGAACTTTGACTATTAAGCTCTCAAGTTTTTTGAGCCACCGGTTTGGGTCCCGAAACACCTGCTAGGCACAAAGTTTTATTTGTGCACTCACTGCAGAGCCCTTTATGGAAAGCGACGAATGCCCCTGTGCACACGTCCCGAAGGAGGTGTGTTAGGGACAGAGTCTTCAGTCCATCCCAGGCCAAGGCCGGCACACAGGTGTGCATGCCCTGCCTGCTGGGGGGCCTGTGCACGTGCCCCGGAGGAGGTGCGTTAGGGACACTCAGTCCGACGCCAGCACGCAGGTGTGCACACCCTGCCCGCTGGGGGCCCCGGAGGAGACGCGTTAGGGACCCAGTGGTCCGGGCAAGGGAGGCCGAGGCCAGCTCACAGGTGTGCACGCCCTGCCCACTGGGGGCCCCGTGCACGTGCCCTGGAGGAGGCGCGTTAGGGACAGAGCGGTCAGTGCATCCGAGGGCGAGGCCAGCTCGCAGGTGTGCACGCCCCGCACACGTGCCCCCGGAGGAAGCTCCTTAGGGACCTAGTGGTCCGGCCAAGGGAGGCCGAGGCCAGTACGCAGGTGTGCACGCCCCGCACACGTGCCCCCAGAGGAAGCTCCTTAGGGACCTAGTGGTCCGGCAAAGGGAGACCGAGGCCAGTACGCAGGTGTGCATGCCCTGCCCACTGGGGGCCCCGGAGGAGGCGCGTTAGGGACCCAGTGGTCCAGCCAAGGGAGGCTGAGGCCAGTATGCAGGTGTGCACACCCTGCCCGCTGGGGGTCCTGCGCACGTGCCGGAGGAGGTGCGTTAGGGACACTCAGTCCTCGAGGCCAGCAAGCAGGTGTGCACACCCTGCCCGCTGGGGGCCCGGAGGAGGCGCGTTAGGGACCCAGTGGTCCGGGCAAGGGAGGCCGAGGCCAGCTCACAGGTGTGCGCGCCCTGCCCACTGGGGGCCCCGTGCACGTGCCCTGGAGGAGGCGCGTTGGGACAGAGCAGTCAGTGCATCCGAGGGCGAGGCCAGCTCGCAGGTGTGCACGCTCCGCACACGTGCCCCCGGAGGAAGCTCCTTAGGGACCCAGTGGTCCGGCCAAGGGAGGCCGAGGCCAGCTCGCAGGTGTGCGCGCCCCGCCAGGTGACCCGGCCCGGCCCCCACTGCACACGTGCCGCAGGTGCTCCTTCCCGCGGGGGGCACACGCGGGGGTCCGGGAGCCGAGGCCGGGGGGCGGGGGGTCCCCAAGGACGCTGCGCACCCGCCGACCGCCAGCGCGCGGGGTCTCCAGGGCCGGCGGGGCTCTGGGAGGCCGCTGGACCCGGCCCAGAGCACCCGGGCCGCGCAGCTTTCCGCGCTGTGCACTCGGCGCCGACCGGCGCAGCAGGCCCCCCGCGGGCCCGACGACTCCCGCCCGCGGCGCAGGCGCGGCGGCCCCACCTCCGCGGGGAGCCCCGCCGGCCCGCGCCCCGCGCCCCGGAGGCCGCGTTCCCGCCGCGGGGCAGGGCGGGGCCCGCCGCGCCTGCGCACTCGGCCTCCGCGCCGCCCGTGCGTCTCGGGGAGCACGCCGCCCCACGTGACCGCCGCCAGTACCCAAGATGGAGGCCGCGGCGAGGCCCGGTCGGAGCCCTGCCTCCGCCTGCGCCCGGGAGTGCGCCCGCTAGGCGCTGCGGCGCTCGGCCCCGACAGCCGGGCCGGCGCGGGACAGCCCTTCGCGGCTGCCGAGTGGAGCTCACCGGGGCGAGCGCCCACGTTGACACTCACGACCCGCCCGGCTCCCGGCGCTTTCTCAGCCGCGAAGGGTCCGGCGGCTGGCGCCTGGAGCGTCCTCCGGTGGCCCCGCCCCCGGGGATCGGCATCTCGGGCAGCCAATGGGGTCCGGGATGTGCGCGGGAAGGCGGGCAGAGGTGGAGCGTCCCTGCCGTTTGTAGGGCTTGCGGCCCGGCGATTGGCCGCCGCGGGACGGGGGGCGGGAGCCCGCGGGGCGGTACCCGGGGCCCCAGCGGGCCAATGGGAGGGCGGCCGGGCGGCCGGGGAGGGCGGGGCCGAGCCGTAATTGACGAGCCCTTCGTTAGAAGTCGGGCAGGAGGGCGGGGCGGTGACGCGAGGCCGGCGCGGCCAATGGGCGCAGGGCCGCCGGCGGGGGGGCGGGGCCGCGGCGGCTGACGGGCGGCGGGCGCGGCCTATCAGCGCGCGGCTCCGTGCTGGAGGGGGGAGCGGCATCATGGTTCAACGTGGGTCAATTTTTTGTGAATGAGGAGGGGAGGTTGTGGGGCCGCCGCCGCGGAGCACCGTCCCCGCCGCCGCCGCCGCCGCCGCCGCCGCCGCCGCGCCCGAGCCCGAGCCCGAGCCCGAGCCCGCGCGCCCGCCCGCCCGCCCGCGCCGCCGCCGCCGCCTCAGCAGCAGCCTGGGCCCCGCGCGCCGCGGCCGCGTCCCCGCTGTCCCCGCCCGCCCGCCCGCCCGCCGCGGGCGCTGGTGGCGGTGGTGGTGGCGGTGGTGGCGGCGCTGGAGGCGCAGGCGGACGAGATGCGGGGCTAGAGCGCCCGCCCGCCCGCCGCCGCCGCGGTAAGCGCAGCCCCGGCCATTGTCCGCCCCCGCCCCCGCCCCCGCCCCCGCCCCGGCAGGTGGACGCCCCCCGCCCCGGCGCCCCGACCTGCCCGCGCCCCGGCCGCCCGCAGGGGAGGGGGGAGGAGGGAGGAGGGCGGGCGGGGAGGGGCCCGCAGGTGGGCGGGGGGCGCGGGCGGCCGCCGTTTATGTAACTTTGTCCAGGGCTGTGAGTTTGCAGAAAACCGTGCGTCCGCGGGGCCGGCGGCGGCGGGAGGGCCCGGGTCGTGCCCCGGGGCGCGGGGGGTGGGGCCGGCGCCCCGCGTGCAGATGCGGCCCGCGCCGGGGGGGGGGGGGGGGGGGCGAGACCCGCGGGCGCTCGGGGCGGCGGGCGGAGCGGCGCTGGCTTCCTCGCGCGCCGTCGGTGTGACCTGCCGTGACACAGTTTTCCGACCAGAGCGTCGCAGAGACGGAACTTCAGTTATTTTTAAGAGCCGACGACTTTCTCGAGTAAACCTTAATTGCATTACTGTAGGGAGCTGCCGGATTGCACGCCCGGAGCAGCGCCGCCTGCCCTCGGTGAGCCGGGGAGGGAGGGAGGGAGGGAGGGAGGAAGGGCCTGGGCAGTCACTTTGCTTCCTCTGCTTCCTCTGCTCAGCCTCTTCTGTTTATTCCCACAGGCCGCCTAAGCGTGCGAGGCCTGGGAGTAGACCTGTGCACAGCCCTCAGCCAGCGCCAGGCGCCCAGCAAGAGGCGGGGAAGGCTGGGCTGCTTGCTGGTGCTGGTGCTGGTGCTGGTGCTGGTGCTGGTGCTGCTGCTGGTGCAGGGCCCGGGGGTGTTTGCACCTTGGCCTGGTTTCACTTTTTCTTTTGTGACATGACCGTGGCCTCCCGGAGCCTTAATTGCCTCTGATGATTCCACGCGCGTTGCATGGCACTGGGGGGACTAGTGTGACGGGGACCGTCCTCCTGTCCTCCTGTCCTCCTGCCAAAACCGATGTGCCAAGGGAAGGCGGGCGGCCGGTGGCGGTGGCAGTGGCCGTGGCGGTGGCAGTGGCAGGCCACCCTGCGATGGCCCGGGTTAGGGGCAAAGGAGAGGCGCCGAATCGGGAATCCGGAGAAAACTCAGCTGCTCGTACACGAATATATACACTCCAGCAATTACAAAGCAACAAAAGTTATTGCAGAATTTTGCAGTCGCTATGGCAACACGATTACTCTATTATAATTGGAAATGCAGAAATGCCACCCTGTTAGAAGTTTCATCAGAATGGAGTTTTGGATGTATCCAAAATAGGCGAGATTTAAATTTTTCCTTTTTTTTTTCTTCTCTCTTTTCTTTTTTCTTTCTTTCTTTTCTTTTTTTTTTTGCAGGTAGCTCCTGAGAATTCTAAAAAATCTGTGTTCAATTATCTATTTTTAAGACCGATCAAGCTTTCCCAGATATTCTACTCCCTTGGATCTGTGGCATCTTTCCCCAGAATTCACATTCGTGTGGGAGGGAAGTATTTTCCTGCCTTAAAACCACACATTGTAAGACTTGTATAGCTTTCTGTGTTTCTGGGCTTTTATTTTAAAGATCAGATACCCTCCTAACGAGAGCGGTAATCAATCAGGAGAGAAACGGGATTTATACGGCAGGCAGATGTAACACTGCCCTCTTTAGGGTTAGTTCATTCTCCTGCAAGCTGGCAGCCTGAGTGCCTCTGGGGGAGCCCTGGGGCTGGGCCAGGGGGTGGGGTGGGGGGCCCGAGGCTGTGTGTGTATGTGCGTGCAGGGCGGGCGGATGACTGTGGACTCCTGGAGGCCTGGACGGCCTAGAGACCAAGGACAGATGTGGCCTAGGCAGCCCCGAGCCAGAATGTTCTGTGGTCAGCAGCTTCACAGCCGTGCAAAGTCAAACTGTCCAAATGCCGCGTTCTCCGAGGCCTTGGGGGGCTGCTCCTGTAGCAAGGTGGACAGAGCAGCGTGGCAGGCCTGGCCACGTGCACCTGGGGTGACCGATCTGGACTTTCGGCGACCAGAAACCTGCTTTACAAGGACGCCCCTCTTGGTGTTTACCAGGGGCACTCTAGTTCTGGAAGTTTCCACACGTTGTGGGGTTGCTGCAGTTTAATTTCGTTATAACTCTTTCCTTTTAACTACTGCATATTTATGCCCAGTAATCGACTTCCATTTCCCAGCTTCATTGTGAGGTTTCAATGCAGCATGAATGGCTTTGAATTTCTCATCCTTTGATGTTGGGGGTGGCACCAGAGGAAAGGCGACTTTGTGCCGTCTTAATTGCCAGAGCAGAAGAAACATTTCATCACTCCTGTAGAATCCGTCCATACCGTTCTCTATTGAAAACGGCTGGGCTTTCATCGCTCAGAAGCTGCCCCGAGTAATAGATTAATACCTGATGTAGGGAGCGGGGGAGACGCAGAGAACGGGAGACAACTGCTGTGCCGCGAGGCCGCGGGCGACAGGCTGTGGCCGGGCTTGCGTTCCTGGACCAGAATCGATGACTGCAGCTGGGGATATGGGCTGGCCCAGCCCCCTGTGTGTGTGTGTGTGTGTGTGTGTGTGTGTGTGTGAGCGTGTGTGTGCGAGCGAGCTTCGGATTCTGTCCTCGCTCTGCAGCCGGTGAAGCCTGGCCTGAGCCCCTGCTCTTCTCGCCAGGCTTCCAGTCCTTGCCCCGCTTGGGTGCAGCTTCTCCTGGCTCCTGGGGTGGGGGTGGGAGACAGGCAGCAAGTTGGGAGGCAGTTTTTGTTTCAATCTCAGACTGTCCGCATGTGCGGGGCTGTGCCGTGGGCTCAGGGCCGTTGGTCTTGACCTCAGAGGACGGTGTCGCGTCTGTCGGTTAAGTCAGATGAGGGTTCCCTGGCAAAACTGATGCCGCGTTTTAACAGACCTTCGCGGCATATGTTTACAGAGTGTTCCTTTTGGGGAAAAAAAAACGTCTGGAAGTAAGATCTGTGAGTTCTCTTCCTAGGATCGGTTTTCTCTGCCTGGGGTCTGTTCAGGGGTGCGGGGTGGGCTGTGGCACCGGTGGCCGCTGGCATGCCTTTTCTAACATGCCTCCTCCTCGGTTTCCTGGAAGGAAGCGCCAGGGCCCTGCCCGGGTTGCCTCTTCTGCGCTCCTCCCCGCGGCACCGGGGCAGATCACCATCTGCATCAGTCGGCGTGGAAACCAGACTGTCTTTCCTAGCGGGGAGATCGTAACGCTAGTGGTTGTGAGAGACCCGTAGCTGACGTTTAATGAGCACCTGCTTGGGGCCGCGTGTTGTCGTGAGCACTTGCCGTCTAGATCCCGTTTCTCTCTCCCACAGCCTTATGAAGTGGCTGCTTCTCTGCCCATTTTGCAGAGGAGGAACCCGAGAGAGAAGTGGAAATGGAGCATCTGGTACTCCTTGCTCTGTCAAGTCCCAGATGCCGATTCCTTCTCCTCCGTGCCTCTGCTGCCAGGCCACCGAGGGATGGTCTTGCAACGTTCAGTGTTGTTAAGGGACGCGGGAGAGCGTAGCCTCTTTGCGAAGGTGACCGTTTGGAATATCTTCTGGGTTCACTAGGGTTTGGGACATCATTAAGATTTTCTCCACTGTCACGTGTGTGGCATTATAGGACATTATAGGAGGGAAGGGATCTTAACGGTTCCTGTCGGCTTGTGGTTGTTGGATCCTGCGCTCGGATCTCCCCGTGAGCCTGCCTGGGGGTTGGCGAGGATGGAGCACCTTGTGCTCCACGTCCATTTCAACCAATGCATTTTGGCCTTGACTAGTTTGTCTGCAGGATTGCCTTGGAAGATTTTATTGGAAGAAAGCATTCTAAGGACCAAAAACTTTGAAAAACCGACCAATTCAGTCTATTCTTACTGTAACACCAAGCCAGAAACCTTAAAGATGAAACACATAGGTTTAACAGCATAAGAATTAAAGTAAATTCTTTCCAGCTAAAGGTTCCATAAGTGAGGTTAAGAGACAATAAGAGAAAAAATATATAACAAGATGTGCCTGTATGAGCTTAATAGCCAATATGTAAAGAGCTTTTGCAAACCAATAAGAAAAGGATGAACATTCCTATTGTAAGATGAGCAAAGCCTATAAATAATACAAGTCACAGTAGCTAATGTAAACGTCTTAGCTTTATTAATAGAGAATTTCAGATGAAAGATTCCATTTATGCCCATCACATCAGCAAAGGTTGTTTGATGGCACCCGTTGGTTGGATAACAATTCCTTTATGGTTTCTGTGAAATGGAAATCCACTGTGTGGAAGTGCTTAGAATTGGGCCTGGCACATAGTAAGCACAAAGTAAGTGTTGACTGTTACTATTATTTGCTCCCTGGAGAGCAAAGCCTAATTACTTTATTACCCTCCAGAAAAGTTTTATGAGTCAAAAATGTAATTGGTCATTTCTCTGATCCTGGCAGTTCTGCTTGTTGGGACTATTTATTCTTAAGAAAGAATACGATAAGTGCTTGGATATCCAGATGCGTGCGGGAGGTTATCACTGCATTATTTATGAAGGCGATACTTAATAAATACACTTCAGTATTTTCATCCCGTGGAATACAGATGGGCAGGCTCACGGATCAGAAGTGTGCAGTGTGATGAGAAAGTAGGGCCTGGACAGTAGTACCCAGGGGATCCCTTATTTTATTTTATTTTATTTTATTTTATTTTATTTTATTTTATTTTATTTTACTTAATTTTATTTTATTTATTTATTTTTTATTTTTAACTATGTGGGTCTCTGAAGTGATAATGGTGGCCCTCTGGGGTGTCAGGGAAATGGGGTGTGAGGGGCTCTGTGGACTTTTCATAAATGTTACTAGTGTAGGTTTTTGCCCTGGGTGTGTGTTGTTACTTTTTAATAGTAATGCGTTTTTTTTGTTTTTTTTTTTTTTTAAAGCCTGCTATGATCACTGGGGAAAAAACACTCTTCGACTTCATTATTTATAAAGGAGAAAAACCAAGTCCTTGGGAAGTTGATAAATATGCTTAGCATTAGAAGAATTTAGGGGATTTGTTGCCGTGAGTCGCCGGTAAGCTCTCCTCGCGGGGAGCTGGCCTCCTGGGTCTGGGCAGCTGTGGTGCAATCTGTGCTGCAAGTGGCCGCCTCAGGGGCCTCCCCCAGCAGCAGATCCGTACCCCTTACTCCCTTGCTGGACACCTCGCGGCTTCCCGGTGTTCTGCGACCCTCTGTGGGACCAGCCTCCCGCGACGGCGCCTGTCCTCTTCCGCTGCCTTGGCCTTGCAAGCCGCCTGTCCGCCCAGAGCGTGGACGCGCTGTCTGTCTGTCAGCACTACCTTTCCCGTCCCGTCCCCCCGTCCCTGCGGACCCTTAGGTCCCCGTTCACACCAGGCCGGCTTCCCGACGGGCTCCAGTTGTGCAGTTTCAGTCGCTCTTTGGGACGTTGGTAGGTGAGCGCCCCCGGCCGTGGCTGGGCTCCGTGGGGCTGCGGGGCACGCGGGCGCGCCCTGCGGAGGGTGCAGGTGCGGGGCCTGGAGAGCCGGCGGCCGCGTGTCCGGGCCTCCCCGCACCTGCCCCTGCCCCTACGGCGCTCTGGAACTCGGCGTCTCCTCCCCGCCTCGTCCGGGCTGCTCGGTCCTGGCTCTGCAGACGACGTGCGTTAAGGAGGCGCCGTGAATCCGGGTGAAGGGGTTCGGGGATGGGGGAGGCGCAGCTGGCCCTCCGCCGGGTTGCCCGGGGCTCCGGGGTAGCCGCGGCTGGGGCGAACGACATTTGTCCGTTTGCTTCACGTCGGGATTCGTGACGTGGCGCGGTCACTCTTACCTCGCCCCGGAGTCACGTACCTGGGCCGGGTGTGCAGCGAGCGCTCCGTGGTCCGCTCCGTTCCAAGGCGTGAGGCCTGGCCGGTCGTTTGCTGTCGCTGGTGCGGCGCTCCGCTGTGCGTCAAGTGCTTCGGTTGACGGAAGTCGGAGCCTGAAACAGTAAATCAGTTCTTAGGGCCTGAAGGCCTGGCCCGACGGAGCTGAGCGGTCCCGCGGGAGCGTGGGGCTGGGGGGCTGTTGGCTGGAGCCCGTCTTTTTCAGACCAAGGTTCTGGGCGCCCCCACCGGCTCCTCTGGTGGGGGAGTGGGGGTGGTGGCTGTGGCTGGGAGCCAGCATCCTGCAAGTTTCTAAGGGCGCAGTTACTATGTTCATCCTCAGCCGCCCCCAGCCCACATACAGGTGTCGCGGCGGAGGGGTGGCGCTGCGCAGGGCAGGCTCCCTGCGTTGGGAGGACTCTTGGGAGGACTCAGCAGCAGATGCAGAGCTTCCCCCCACCTTGACCTGGAAGCCCTGGCCTCTGCCATGCAGGGTAGACGTTGGTGGGAACAGGAAGAAGATGGGGTGAGCTCGCATAGGTGCACCAGGTCGTGGGAAGCTGGGGGGGCTGGGGGACCGCGGCCGTGGAGCCGCCCGGATGAGTGGAGGGTTTTAGCCAGAGTTGTGGGGCCGTGGCTGTGAGGCTCCCAAGCCCGCGTGTGAGCAAGGCTGAGCAGGACCCACTGGGGGGCTGCCCGGGGCGCGGTCCTCCACCCTCGCTCACCCGTGCAGTCTGCTCCTGCTTCGTCGAGGTTTCTGTCTTTTCTGGTTCCTGCGAGGCGCTGGGCACCTGGCTTCTCTGGGTCCAGCCTGGAGGAGGCAGCATGGGTGGGGACGTGGGTGTGCACCACCTCCCGTGAGGCCCCGGGTGGTCCCCCTCTGGGGCACGCCTAGCCTGGGCCGCTGGCGCAGAGGGCTCTAGGCGAGAAGTGAGGGCCCACACCGGGGGGCTGCGGGGGTCCTTCCCTCATTCAGCCAGTGTTACTGAGAGCCCTCTTCTGGGTCCAGGACTCCTTAGAGCAGCTGGGAGAGCCCGAGCTCTGTAGGAGTCAGCATAGAACATTCTGGAAGGGACCCGAGCCAGCCTCTAACCCAGCTGTTGGTTTTATATGCGGGAATCAAGGCTAAGTCTGAGCACCGCTTGGCCCCCTACAAGGGTTCTCTGGGCACAGGGACCGTGTCCTTGGGGTATCTGGGTGGAAAGCAGGGCCCCAGCAGGTGGGCAGATCACGGCAGGGGTCAGGCCCTGCCAGGTTGACACCCGGCTCTCCCTCTTAGACTTGCTGTTCCACTCACTTTTCTGGGCTGATGGGACGGTTGACCTTTTGGGACGGGGGTCAGCAAACAACAGTGTAAAGTGCATCCCCAGCTCTGTCCCCGAATAAGGACGTCTTTCTGTGTCAGATTGGATAATGTTCATCCATACGTGTTGCATTTTGAGGAAAGTGTTATTTTCAAAATTCTTTTTTTTGTGGGGGGTGCAGCGGGGAGGGAGAGAGCAACACTCCAGCGGGCTCCGTGCTACAGACGGAGCTCACAACACTGGGGTCGTGACGCGAGCCGAAATCAGGAGTAGGATGCTGAACCGACTGAGCCACCTGGCACCCCCAGAATGTTTTAATTAAGTAGCAGACAGGGCTGAGCAATGGGTGCGCAGTGGGACTGTGCTCTGGGGTCAGCAACCCGGGTGCATTCGTCGTGGGTGTGGGGGGGGTGTGACTTGTCGGATGTGCTAGTTCTGTTTCCAGGGTGCTGAGTGGCCTGTGGTGCACAGGAGGGGCTTCCAGAGATGGGGACGCTCTGCTTTCCTCGGCTTCGGGTGCTGAGGACAGACGCGGCTGTGGAGGCGGACCCGGGTTGAGATCCCGGCTTCCCTCGTGCGACCTCGTTGCGGGGCTGGTGCTGCCCTGTCTGTGCAAGTCAGGTGTCCTGCCTGGAGGAGGGGAGGCCAGACGGGCTGCTGCAGGGCACGGGCCTGTCCCCAGGGCTCGGTGCTTCTCCTCCGCCTCTTCCCGGGCAGGTTTCAGGAAGGTGGTGGTGTGCAAGGGGAGTGTTGGTGACCTCGGTGTCCCTCACGTAACTTGAGGGCTCCCTGAGGTCCCTGTGCCCACGCAGGGCGTTTTGGCCCACGTCTGCCGAGGTCACCGCAGGGTGAACCCGTCCCCGGAGGCCCCCGGGCATGTGTGGGAGCCGGTGTCTGTCTCCGTCGGGCCGGGCGCTGTTTGTTAGCTTGCAGAGGTCCCGTGCGCTGTTTGTTAGCTTGCAGAGGTCCCGTGCTCGGGCGCTCAGCAGCCCCCGGCCCCCCGCACGCCGGCAGGGCAGCCCCAGGGCGCAGCAGGGCCCGGAGGCCAGTCTGCCTCCCGCACACAGGGCTCGGGCCTGGGCCTCGACCTCCCTGCGAGCCGTCGCCAGGCCGGCGGTGCCGAGGTCTGCAGCCCCAAGGGGGATCGTGAACACGAGCGGCGGACGTTGCGTGCTGGGCTGTCGCCATCCGTGAGGCTTCCCCGGTGTTCTGGAAGAGGGAGCAGCCCCCGAGCGTGCCGCTGCCCGGGGGGTGCCCGTTCCGCTTCTCCCCGCTGTCCTTTGTGCCCCGCCAGCAGGCGCACCAGCCGGGGCACCGGGACTGAGGGTCCACCTGCTGCCGCCCCGCTGCCGTTTCCAGTAGCTGTCCGTCACAGCTCTCCATGGCGGATTCACAGAGCACCGTGTGCTGCAGGGAACTGACTGACTTGCTTTCCCTGAAAGTCAGGTGAAAGAAGAGTTCAGGCACGGCTTGATCCAGCTCCGTGACCGTGTCCTCAGGATGGGCTTATTTCTGTTCCCTGCTTGGGAGAGTCACCTTCCTGCCTAAGAGGGTCCTGCCAGCTGTCCTTGGGGCTGCGTGTACACTGGTCCATGCCACTAGGAAAGAAAGCATATTTGTCCTAGCAAAAGTTCTATGAGATTTACTCTGCTTGGTATGGCTGAGGTCACTCGCCCCCTCTGAACTGTCGCTGGCCACGGGTGTGGACTGTGCTGAGTGGCTCAGCCTCTCCCAGAAGCTGGTTGAGGAGCCAGCTTCCCTTGTGTGGTAGGAGGGATGGGTGCTGAGGAGGGACCCGGTGCACAGTGCTCTCCGTGGAGCACCCCGCTCTCCGCGGCCCCCGCAGCAGGTCCAGCACAGCCCTCCTGGGGGTCACCGTGCGCCGTGCCGTACCGATCACAGATTTCACGCCAGGGAGTCCTGTAGGGACCCTCTGTGCGGGTCCCAGGGGAAGGGCTCAGGTGCTGGGACACACTGGCCTGCCTCGTGCCCTTCTTCCTGGGTTGCTCTGGGCCCTGGATGCCCACGGCGTGTGGCTGGAGCTGGCCAGCTGGCAAGGTGGATGGGGTGATAGAGCCCATCAGGGAGGTTCCTCCGTGCTCTCCCTCCACCAGCTGTCCGGGTGCCCACACCCCTGGGAGGGGCCCTGGGAGTGGGGATGGTGGAGCTGAGACGTCAGGGCCCCTGACTGATGCCCCTGCCTCAGCGGCCCAGGAGGGAGGGCTGCGTCCACGTTAGCTCTCCGCCCAGCAGAGGTGGGCACGTGCCGGGGGTGTCCTCAGAGGGCCGGGGGCAGGTCTTGCCCGCCAAAGCGCACTCAGGCCTGGTGGCTCCGAAAGGCCTGCCGGTCGCGGTCGCATCTGCTCTGCAGGCAGGGGGTGCGGTGCAGAGAGCGCGCCTTGAGGTCAGGTTGAGGTCAGGTCTGTGGTGGCAGGATCCCGGCCTCACAACCCTCCGCTGTGCAAATGGTCAGATACTCAGCTGCAAAGTGGGCCTGCGAGTCTCCAGTGGCAGGATTGTTGCTATGATGAGGCGAGACACGGGGTCGGCGGCCCCGCCCCCACGCCTGCCACGGAGAGGTGCTCTGGCCCGGCTGGAGTTTCCTGTGCCCCCCCCCGGGGGGGGGCCCTACCCAGCTGCATTCTGGATCCTTCTCTGGGGCTGGGCACCGTGGTGGGACAGAGTGCTGTCTCTTCGTCCCCTCCACCTTCTTAGTCCCCGCCGGCGCGAGAGCAAGCCAGCCCCCGAAGCAGGGTGGTGGGCTGGGGGGGGGGGTGGTCTGAGCCAGGCCGCATCCCTCCCCCGGCCCTGCAGGGAACGCGCGTGCCGCTGTCCGCCCCGAGGGACAGGGCGCCTTGTGCGGTGCGTGTGTGGGCCAGGAAGGCAGGTAGTGAGGGGCTCAGCATTTCAGAGAGGGGTCCGGGTGTGCACCCCTGCGCGGCCACGTACAGGCTGAGGGGCGGCCTCTCCCTGCCGGGTCCAGGCCTGTTTGTGCAGAATGAGGACACGATGCTGCTGGGCTGGCCGAGCTGGGGACGCGGTGTGCTGCCTGGTGGTCTCCCGGGGAAGGGCCCGGCCAGAGGCAGAGCGCCTCAGCCCTGCGCCCCTCCCCCAGGGGGTCTCACCGAGGTCCGGGTGGAGGAGGCCGTCCTGGGCTCTGTGTTGGCCGTGCGGACCCTGCCGGGCAGGTGCACAGCTGCACCGCGTATAGTGGGGCCGCGGCAGTGCAGGCCTCATCTGGGCGGCTGCAAGACGTTCCCGCCCCGCCCCAGCCCCTGCTTGTGGCCACCCTGGTGCCCGGGGGCGGGGCAGCTGCTCCGGCGGGGGACCTCGTGGTGGCCACGTCTACCCGTCCTCCCTTCTTTAGCTCACGGTTAAGGTCTGGGATGTATGGACGTGGTGAGTGACAGGCAGGCACACACGTGTACACATGTGGACACACGCACACACGTGCACACATGCCCAGACGCGTGCGTGTTAGCACGAGCACACATGGAACACGTGTACACTATGAGAGGCTGGCTCCTCTCCGTGCTTCCTGCGGCCTGATGTCAACTCGCCTTGGGCCACCAACCACTTAACGAGGAATGGCAGTTTCTGGAATGAGGTGCCCTGGTGACGGTTGGGTGATGAAATTCTCCCTCCACGGCGTGCAATTCTCACCCACTTCCCCATCCTCGTGCGCCCGGCTCGCTCAGGTCCAGGCTGCGGGCCGGCTGCCGTAGCTCTGCACGGAGGCGGGTTGATGTCTGTCCTGTCGGGCTCGCGGTCCCATTGGGCTGCGGCTGAGGCCAGCCTTGCCTGTGGGCCTCTGGGACAGGCTTCTCTCTGTCCTGGACTGGAGAGGGGGTTCCTTGAGGCCCAGGGGCACCCCTGGAGCTGGTGTGCTTGTGGCATCAGGCACGGACGTGGTCAGTGACCCTCGCAGCTCCCCTGGAGGGCTCCTGCCTGTCACTCAGAGGGTCCTCCTGGCTCCTGAGCCTCCAGCTGCCCCGGGCACCCACGGGACCTGCCCCCTGGGGCCACGCTCCTCCTGAACCTTTCCAGTGGAGGGTGCTCCTTGGTCCACATCAGCTCGCTGGCCCACGAGACCTCGAGGGGAACATTGGGCCCGGGCCCTGTATTCCTCTTGGAGGTAGGGCTCCTGCCTGGCTCTGGCGGTGGCCTCCCGTGGTCCCCACTCCTCTCATCGCTGCGCCCCTGGCTCCCTGTTCACATGGCCCTCTGCCTGGCCCCACGGAGCTGCCTCCACCCCGTTCTCCGGGCTTTCCTGCCCTGGGCCTCCATGAGCACCTGCGCCAGGGGCTTGCTTAGGTGTCCAGGACAGTGCTGCGAGGCCGCCGCTTTGGATGGTGGGTGGTTTCCTTTCGATTCACTGGTGGCGGGTGTAGTCGTGATGCCCTTGCAGTCGCAGAGCCCGACCATTGTTTCTCCTGGACTCTGTCCCCCTCCTGCCTTGTTAGGAGGAACAGAGGAGGAGGCCGCTGTTAGGGGCTGTGAGTCGTGCTGTTGTCACACTGTCCCTTGGAAGTCCCGGGGCCGGAAATCCGTAGTGCCAGGCCAGGCATGTGCATTGGTACTTCCTGCCGCTGAGGCTTGGCTCCGCTGCTGAGCCTTGGCTCTGCTGCCGAGCTGTGCTGCCGCCGAGCTGTGCTGCCGCCGAGTTGCAGCCTCCTTCCCATAGGCCTGGGTGAGACGTAAGGAAGCAGACGGTGTGTGTGGCCACCCAGTCTCGCTGCCCACTTCTGCCGTCCAGCGCCTCCCACTGTGGGGCTGGGCTGGGGTGCCGAGGTGCCTGCTGATGAGGGAGAGTCGAGAAGAGGCTCTTCCCATAGATGGCCCGCCTGACGGGCTCCCACGTTCCCATGTCTGCACCTGGGCTCACCCGGGAGCTGTGCTCGGGGTGGACGAGCAGGAGCTGGGAGCGTCTCCAGGCCTTCTTGCTCCCTGACCCGCGGGCTGATGTCCTGGGCAGTTTGTGTAAGCCTGAGAATGCTAGGAGGGTGTGCAGCGAGGCCCTGCTGGGGCTCTGCCTCCGGGGTGTTCGTGCCTCCCCGCCCCCCCCCAGCTCTGGAAGGTGAAAGTGTGCCGCGCTCCGCTACACGCAGCGGATGCTCAGACTACCCTGTCTTCGTCTTGCGCGGCCTTCTCAGTCGCGGTCCCGTTCCCTCCCGTGTGGCGTTTCTGTGCTTGTTGGCCTGTGCTGCTCACCGGGAGAGGCCGTCCTCTACACCTGCAGGCATCCCGGGCCCCCCGCCCTGGCCCGTCTTGCAGGGGGGTGCTACAGCTGGACCGGGGTACGGGGGGGGAGCACGGCAGCAGATATCGGAACCGGGGGGCCCCTTCCTTGCGGTGCTAGACTTGGGACTTGGGAGAGAAAGGAAGATGTTGTGGTTGCCGGGCCAGCTTCCAGCATGTGGGATCTGGAAACGAACTTTCCTTTGCTGTTTCACCGTGGGCTGTGTCCTTGGTGTGGCTGTGTCTGGGTTCTCCGAGGAGCCGGGTGTGGAGGTACCTGTTCTGGCTGGAGTGGTGAAGAAACCGGCCCGGCCTCTGTTCCTGGCCCTGCCCCGCCCCGCCCCGCCCAGTGCCACCAGGCCTGTTCAAGCCTGGCTCGCTCTCCCAGCGGCCAGTGTTCTTCTCCTCCTTTCGGGTTCCAAACTCGGAGACGTCCGAGTTGCAGTGTGAAGGACGGGGCCACTCTGTGACCGTGACCTTCGCCAGCAGAAGCAGTGCGGGGCCGCCCGCCTGGCGAGGGCAGTGAGGGCACCGCAGGGAGGTGGGTACGGGGCACGGGGACACCGGAGCCACGGAGGGGCCGCAGGACATGGGTGTGTCCCCTGGGCCCCGAAGCCTGGCGTGAAGGGAATGAAGCCAGTGGACGGTACGGTACGATGGGTGCCGCAGTAAAACAAGCGTAGAACGTGGTGGTTATGGGGCCGAGTGGACATGTCACCCGAGTGTTTGGATAAAGTGTGAGCTGTCGCAGAAACTCCCACCGGAGGTGGCCTCCCCATAGTGGGGCCTCGGGGAGGACTCTGGGAGGCCCCCTGCCCGTGGCCCTCTGGGCGAAAGCCCCTCTCGGATGCGTGGAGCTGAGAGCCCTGTGGCCACCCCCGGATGACTGGCACAGGCCACTACGGGTGGGAGCTACAGGTCAGAAAGGTGTGGAAGGGGAAGTATTTCTCTGGGATGGCCTGAGAGTGTTGCTTATTAAAGCATCTGCGGTGTCACTAACGTTAAGGAACTGAGTTGGGAGAGGAGATCGGCGATACGAATAAGCGGTTGCTGTAACTGGGGAAAGTACTAATGATTTAATGTGCATGTGTGGCAGAAGCATGTTTGATGGGTGCCTTGATAGGAAGAGACAGGCTGGGTATCACAAAGGCAGGCAAATAAAAAAAATCCATTAATTCTTCTATTCATTTAAAAAAAATGGTATTTCCGGCTTTTACAGTGACAGTTTAATAATTAGGGTGCCTAATTTTAATCTGTTAACGTGGGTGCGTGCCCTGCCTCGCTTGGGAAACCAGCTAGTGTTGGTGTGATTCTGTGCCACGGCTGATTGCCACGAGGAGCGCAGAGATCCGGGGACCTCAGGTGACATCGCAGTCTGTCGCCCCGCGGGGCCCCGTGAGCTTCGCGTCACTCGGGTCCGCCCCGGAGGCCTGCGCTGCCTGGGGAGCTGCCGCGCCCGTGAGCCTGTGCCACGGGGAGCCGGGTGGTGGCCTGGTGACGCCCCGTCAGCCAGCGCCCTGCCTGCAGGAGGCCACTCGAGGGCTCCTCTCCCAGGGCTCTCGTCGTCCAGAGCTGAGTTGTTTCAGCACCGAGGGAAGTGACACGCCTCTGGACCGAGATGGGCTGGTGCCCACCGCACTTAGGACTCACATCGTAATTCTGAAACCGCCGGGGACAGTTTCCTTACGTCATTTACCGGGTCAGGGTGAAGAAAGGAAACCAGCTTTCGTTTACATTTTCTGCACGCGAATAAAATGTACCTTGTTTTCTCTTTCTCTTTCTTTTCGTTTGCCTTTCACATTTGAAAAATGGGTTTCCATTCCCCAGAACTTACATTTTCCTGGCTCGAGTGTGTTTTGCATGCAGATGTAGTCGGAGACAACAAAGAGGCATGTTTTTGTGGTGGTGACTGCATCAGAAGAGAGGGTCTTGCTGAGCGGTAAACCCCACGTTCAGAACATGCTAGCACCAAGTGCCCACTGCTGGCTCCAGCCCTGCAGTCCCCTGCCCCGTTGACCCCAGCCCTGCTTTCCCCGGCCCTGCTGTTCCCAGCCCTGCTGGCCCTGGCCCTGCTGTCCCCGGCCCCGCTGTCCCCGGCCCCGCAGTCCCCGGCCCCGCTGACCCCGGCCCCGCGGACCCTGGCCCCGCAGACCCTGGCCCGACTGTCACTGGACCCTCTGGCCCCGGCCCCACTGACCCCGGCCCTGTAGTCTCTGGCCCCACTGACCCCGGCCCCGCTGTCCCCGGCCCCGCTGTCCCCAGCCCCGCTGGCCGGTGGTACCTTGTTGGAGTGGAGAGCGTGTCTGTCCTCAGAGTGCGGCGTGTTAGCCCCGTGTCTGGTGACAGCTCACTCACCTGGAGTACACTTCACCTGTCCCGGTGTGTGGGGGTGGGGGGGTGGGGGCTTGGTGTGGCCCCTTCCAGTCATTGTCTTAGGTGACCAGACACTGGTGACCTGGAGGCGCTGCCCACCCGGGGCCGCCGTTCCACAGTCAGGGCCCTGTGTGCTCCGGGGAGGGTAACCCATGCACGTCCGTGTTTCTCGGACAGGTTGCGGGGCCAGGGGGACAGCGACACTCCCTCCGCATCTGCTTCTGTGAAGTTGAGGACGAGGAAGGGAAATAGGCCGCGTAATACACCGTCGGGGCCGCTCGCTGAGTTTGTGTGTATGTAGGTCTAGCTTTCATAAAAAACCCTTCATTTTTAATCGTGGTAAGCAGCGCATCACGTAAAATTTGCCGTCGTAGCCGTTCTGGGTGCATAGCTCAGTGGTGCTGAGTGTGTACACGAGGTCACATAACCCGACTCCAGGACTTCTCCGTCTTGTAAAACCTAATCTCTGTACCCATTAGACATAAATTCTGTTGGATTCTTTGAAGATCGGTGGCTCTTACTGTTCTGCATTTACCAACTGTGACGGGAAAGATGGGAAGAGGCAGAGATTTGTGTATACGGTAATTAGACGTGTATGCAGATTAATAAAATACGTGTGCACGTGCAGGTGCCGTGTGTTAATATCACACCGCAGGTAGTAAGTAGACGTAACCCACCGCGTACTGCGTGATACCGTGACGTTACATAGCACATCAAGCGGACACACGCGTGTGTGTCTGCACACGCCAACTTCCAGGGAGCCCCTGGAGATGTCACCGAGCGGGTTGCAGCAGATGTCTGGCCTTCTGCAGCCCATTCCGTCCCTTTCCTGTGCTCCGTGTCCCCAAGCCTGACCGTGTCATTCCCTTTCCCTAAATGACGTGGCTCGTGGGCTGTACATTTGGCCTGTCCCGCCTCACCGACCCCACGTGCCTCTCCCGTTTCATAGCTGGCCTCCCTGGCACCTGCCAGACGGGAGCCTTTGGTCTGAACTCATCTCCCACGGCAGGCAGGCCCAGGACAGGGCTTAGCTGAGTCCCCCCACCCCCCGCCCCTCAACGCTCAGCGCCTTGGTTCAGCTGCTGAACTTTGCTCATGGGCATGATCCTGCCCTCCCTCCTCCCTTGAGACCTACGCCGAGGCAGCACTGTGTCAGAGGTCAGAGGCGCAGAGGGACCCGCCATCTGCAGTGCAAGGGGCGACTGGGTGGCCCTGCAGTGGAGGGGAGCCCCAGGGAAGGCGACACCCAGCTGGGAGCTCAGCACGGCCGCGTGGACTCACGGCCAGGCCTGGGGGCCTGGGTGAAGGCAGGAAAGTGTCGTGGACGGAGAAGAAGCTGAGCAGAGTCAGGGTGGCCTGACAGCTGGTGGGCGCTCGGCTGGCTCAGGCTGTCTCCCGGGGGCCGCAGGGCTCAGGGCACTGGGGATGCAGAGGGGTGCAGGGATGGGCTGACACTGAGGTATAGGGACTGCATGGAGACAGCCTGGGGTCTGGGTGGGCCGGTCTGGGACTGCGTGGGGACCTGCTGAGGTGCAGAGTGTTTGAGGACTTGTCTATTGATAATTGCCAATATATCCGATGCCACCACATTTTTTTCTGTTTTTCCCTGGATGTGGCCTGCTTGCATCTCTCGGGGCTCCCGCACCTGCAGTGGGCCCCAGGACTTGCAGGGGTGCCTCCTTCCCGGCCGGGCCAAGCCCTGTTTGCCCCAGTGGTCGGGGCGTCGGGGCCTGTGGGGCTAGTCCTCTGGCACTGGCACGTGAACACAGCCCTGCAATTAGCCGGTGCATTAACCTGTGTCGACGGGACAGATGCAGGCAAAGCAGAGCTGTCTGGTGACGTTTTCCTGGGCTGGCACAGTCTGTGCCAAAGGCGACTGCTTTCAGAGGCGAGACCAGAGGCGGGGGGATAAGGCACACTTGGAAGAAGGATCCTAGCAGCCGAGGCTGCCGTCAGCTGTGGTTGAGTGGCCCTGACGCAGTGTGGCCCAGGCTGTCCTTAGGAGGTGGCACCGCAGGCTGCAGCTCTGCAGGCCGGGCACGTCCCTTGGCCTTGTGAGTGCTCGTGGGAATAGGGTCCGGTCTGGTGGCCGAGCCTGGCCGTTTAGGGCTGTCCCAGAGGAGCTAGCTGACTGGGAGTACCTCGCCTTCTCTGTAAGGCCACTGGTCCACGAGGCGCTGGCGCTTTCTGATTGTCAGCACGGTGCAGCCGTGCTTTGTCCTGCCGGGCACATTCCGCCTTGGGCTTGCTCGTGGATGCGGTTCCCCGGGGTTCCCCCCAGCCAGCCCATGTCTGCACCGTCACGGTTTGTGGCAGCAGCGTATACCCCTTTGCTCTCTGCTGGGGCTCCCAGCTTTATGGAGGCACCACCGACAGATAGGGTCGTATGTATTCAAAGCGTGCAGCGTGCTGGTGTGACACAGGTTGTGAGACTCCCGCGGTGAGCTTGGCCCCTGCAGACACCCCTGCTGCCACCAGCACTTAGGACCTGCTCTCAGCAATTTCCAGGGCACAGCACAGGGTTACTACGCACCATCCCTGTGCCGAGCGTCAGGTCCTCAGAGCTTGTCCGTCCCATAACGGGGAGCTTGTGCCTTTGACCAACACCGCCAGTGCTCCCCACCCCAGCCCCTGCTGTTTTTTTAACTGTCATCCACATGTGGTCACTCGGCTGTATCCAGGGACGCTTGGTGGGGCCAACAAGCGTCAGAGGTGGACGGCAGACCAGTAGCACCTGCTCTCTGGTCCGTGGCTGATGGGTGTTAACCCTCTTCTCCTGGTCCGTCGGGTGCAGTGGCTTCTGGTGGCAGGTCCGAGGTGTGGCAGGTGTCTGCACAGGAGAGTGGCCGATGCACCACATGTCTAGGCCCGGGCTGTCACCAGAGCACCCCTCCTGTCTCGTGGCGTGGTGATGGGCCAGGGTGCTGTCTAGAGGGCCTGCCAAGGGGTTTAGGACCAGACAGTTCCTTAGGGGCTGCGGGTGGAGTACTGTTGCCCAGAATTTGCCTACCTGTTTTAGGGCCATTGAAGGGCCTAAATTGAAGTATATGCCGAAGCTTTGGGGCAGCACAGTGGGAGTCGAGGCGGGGTCCCCGCTGTGAAGAGGACCGTGCCGTGGTAACACCTCCATTCGCGTGAGGGCGACCACCAGGCGCACATCGTCTTTTCTGACACTTTGTCCACAAGGGTCGGGGCTGGGTCTGGGCTGGACAAGCGTGCCCACAGTCCAGGTGGGTAGTACCTGGGAGAGGTGGAGCCTTACATCCCTCTGGCCTCCTGGATGTCACCGGGGAAGCGCTGGCACAGAACGCCTGGCAGTGCTTGGGGCCAATGCACAGCGCCCGCCCCCATGTAATCTTCCAGATGACACTCCTCCTTGGTCCTGCCGTGTGGATCCTTGTGTTGACACGAGTGGAGTGTCTGGGAGCACCCGAGGGTGGGTTAGGCTGTAGAGTGCCCTGCCGGGTGCTGTTGATGGGAGGTGAGGCGGTGTGTGGAGCGCACCACGCTGTGCGAGGCGGTGAGGTCAGGTGCTCCGTCTGGTCCGGAGGCAGCTCTCCCGTCTGTCCCCCAGGCAGTGGCATGTGGCTCACCGTGGGCCACGGGATGCCCAGGCCCGGCCATTAGGACAAGTGGTGAGTGGTCTGCACCCGCCACCCCGGCCTTCCTGTCCCTTGTGCCCTGCCCACCGCGGCCTGCTTCCCCGTGCCCCCAGCCTCCCTGGCCACCTCCTGCTTGGCTGCTCTGTCCTCGCCGTGGGCTGGCCGCTCTGCCACACTGGTGTTGCTCACACCTGCACGTCCTTGGCTGATCCTCAGCTCTCCAAGGTGCCCTTACTGCCCGCGGGGACCCACCAGTCGGGGTGTAGCTCTCGGTGCTCTCTCGGCTCTGGTCCCGCATCTTCAGCTCTGTCCCCTCGGGTTCCCGCAGACACCGCCCACTTACCGACTTCATGTCTGGGCCCTCGCCCCTTCCTGCCCTTCCTCCCGCCATCCTTAGGGACTCGTCCCCTGACTTCATCCATACCTCGGTTTGGTACAGAATTCTTGCCTCAGAGTGGTTTTCCTTCAGGATTTGGAAGCCAGGTGTGGAAGTCTGCCGCTCACTCTCATCCACGCACAGGTGCTTGCGGAGCGAGCACATGCCGAAGCCTCCCCCCCCCGTACTTGGGGTTTATACCTATTTTCTCCCTTGACCCTCAATGAGACACAGGAGGGGGTGGTCCTAGGAGCCCAGCGCCCCAGGCCTTGCTGCTGTGGCAGCGTGGGGCTCTCTGTCCCCGGGGGAAGTCCTCGCGGGGACACGGATGGCACTCTGAGCGCTCGTGCCCTCTCTCCACCGTGATGCCTTCTTTCCGGTTCGTCTCTTGGGTGATTTTCTATCCGAGGGTGACCGTGGCCCCCTGCGTGTTCCGTGGAAGCAGCCACGGGCCCACGGGGGAGGGGCAGATGCTCTCCCGAGCGCAGGCCCGGACGGGGGACGCCCGGAGCAGGGCGGAGGTTGGCTGTTGTTCCGGGTCTTGATTGTCTGCAGCACTTTTCCTGTACTTTTAAAATAAAAATAGCTCTGTTTTTCTCTTTATAACAAAAATACTCCCTGTCAACAGCTTCGACGAGAAGTCAGTTTGGGAAGTGGGCCTCGGCAGCCCCCTCTTTGTGCCGACAGTCACGTTCTGGGGACGAAGCTGGCCGGAGACGCCCCCGCGGCCACCGCCTGCCGCCCCGCCTGGCTGTGCTCTTCCTCCGGCTCTGACCTGCACGTTCTGGGATCGGCGCCAGTACACGCGGGTCTAGACCGGAGTTGAGCCCGGAGCTTGCCGGGGCTGCAGCGTCCACGGGGCTCCTGCTTCCCTCTACCTCCGGCCCGGGCTCCTGATGCCGCCCAGGGACGCACCGGTGCGGGTGCCCGGGTGCCTGGGTGATCCACGGCTTCTGGGTCCCACTTGATAGGTCGGCCGGCGGTGCTGACCCCAGGGGTTGGGGTGGCGTTGGGGGAACATCCAGGGCGACTGGACCCCCTCCCCTTTCCGACAGTCATGCCTGACTCAGTGGGTTCAGTTGCCTGGAGTTCAGAGAAATTGGGGTCTGGGAAGGCCCGCTCCAGGTGCAGATGCCCCATCTGTGGAAACAGGAAGTGCTGCCTGCCCCGGACCTGGTCTCCGGCCTCGTGGGGACCTGTTCACAGTCCCGAGTCGGGAGGAATGTGCACCACGAGGTAGTGAGAGGTAGTAAAGGAGAGGCCAGCCTTTTGGGGACAGGTGGGGGGACTGCGTCCCTCTTTGCTCAGGCGCCAGTGGCCCTGCCCCTTCCCCTGCTCTCATCTGGGGGACCCCACTCTCTGCCCGAGCCTGTGCGGACCCGGCAAGCAGGCCAGTCTGCTCTGTGGGGACCATGTCCATGGAGCGGAGGGGGAGCACCCATGGGGGCTGGCTTCTGCCCTGGGCCGTCCGTCCACGATGCCCTCCATGCCCTCTATCACTGTTCCCCGAATTCCTCCCAGCCGAGCGCCTTCACCTCTCCCAGGCCCTGTCTCTCGCATCTACACCCAGACGCACGGACTCTGTCTGTCCTAAGGGGAACGTTGGGGATACATCTGCGTGGCAGCGGCTCTCAAACTCTGGTCTCCCATCTCTCTACATTCTTGCAAACGAGTGGGGACCCCAGAGAGCTGTTGCTTAAATGGCTTATGTCTACGGATACTTACTACATTAGAAACTAAATATCCATTTAAAACTAAATCCATTACATAGTAATACGACAATGTTTTTTTTTTTATGAAAAATGTTTATTATGTTAAACGAAGAATGTAGTGAGAAGAGAGGCATCATTTAGCATTTTTGCCCGTTTCTGTAATGTCTGGCTTGGTAGAGGACAGCTGGATTCTCATATCCGCCTCTAACATTTAATCTGTTGTGATTTCTGGAAGACTCCGCCGTACGCCTGTGAGGGAACGAGAGTGAGAAAGGCAAACAGCATCTCAGTGTTACTGTGAAAACAGCTTGGGCCCCTCGGACCCCCTGTGCAGGTCCTGGGGACCCCCAGGGACCTGGTTCCACTCTTTGACAACCACTTTTGGAAACAGTGCTTTCCTTGTGGTTGAGAGCAGGGCAAGGAAGAGGTTTAACCTTTATTAATGGGAGTTGACCAGTCACTTGGCTCACGGAGTCCATGGTCACCGAGCTATTTCTCATTCTCATGTGACCGTCAGTGAGGGCAGGTTCCTGGCTTCTCGCTGCTGAAGTGCTGGGTACTTGCGTTTGTGGTGGGAGCTGTGGAAGGTTTACGGGGCTGCGTGTCGCCTGCCCCGGGGCGACCTGTGTCCCCCCCTCCGAGTCCTGTGTTCCTTCAGGGGATTGCAACCCTCTGCCTGGGATGCCCCTGGCCAGAGCCGTCCCGTGTGTGCGCTCACAGCCCTTTGATGCCAAATGATCTGTCGAGTTTTACTTGGGGCTCCCTGCCTGCCTTTCAGAATCTTTTTTTCTAAAATTATTTTATTTAGCAGATAAGGGAAACAAGTGTATTGTTTTATCTGGATGCTTTATCCATTTGAACTCTTAGTCTAACGAGTTTATTTTGTCAAGAAGTTTATACATGTTAAAACTAAGATATGGTTATTTATCAGTAAATAGACGTAGTCACCTCAAAAAAGGATCCAGAGGGCTGGGAGGCTGGTTGTTTTTTTTTTTTTTAGACAGAATCAATGTTAGGCTGTTCCTGACAGGTTGTTGTTCTATATGTGCTTGTGTGTGCAAGTGTGTGTGTGCATGCATCTGTGTGCATGCATGTGTGCTGTGTGCAAGTGTGTGTGCATGCGTCTGCATACATGTGTGCTTGTATACAAGTGTGTGTGCATGCATCTGTGTGCATGCAGGTGTGCTGCGTGCAAGTGTGTGTGTATGCATCTGTGTGCATGCAGGTGTGCTGTGTGCAAGTGTGTGTGCATGCATCTGTGTGCATGCAGGTGTGCTGCGTGCAAGTGTGTGTGTGCATGCGTCTGTGTGCATACATGCGTCATGTGTGCAAGTGTATGTGTGGATGTGTCTGTGCTTGCATCTGTGCTATGTGTGCAAGCGTGTGTTTGCATGCATGCATCTGTGTGCTTGTGTGCAAGTGTATGTGCATGCATCTGTGTGCATGCATGTGTGCTTGTGTGTGCGTGTGTGTTTGTGTGCATGAGCCTGTGCTTATACCTGTGTGCTTATGTGCCCAAGCGCATGCTTGTGAGTGCAGGTGTGTTGGTGTGTGTGTGTGAGCGTGTGCTTGTGTGCCTCAGTGTGTGGGTGAGAGCACCTGGCTGTGCGGGTGTCTTTATCCCTTTACCCTTCCGCCGTCTGCCTGTGGGCCCTCCTGAGCAGGTGGAGGGATCTGGGCTGTGCTCAGTGGAGCCTGCATTACTCAGATTTCATGAGATGCTTCATATGCTACTCCTGTTAGAATACACTGAAATAGTGTTTTATTACTTTCAAGTGTGGAGCCTGTTCTGAATCTAAAAAATAAATCTGTCCCAACAAATTGTGGGAAAAGAATCTTTAGTCTTCTGCTGCGTGACCATCTATCAAAAAATGACGCTCTTATAGGACATAATTGCTCGACTTTACAGCCCATATTTCATTAAGGATATGTACTGAAGAAGATAATCCTTGTTAATAAAACTCACCATATAAATAAGACTTAGGAAAATGACTCCATCAAGAGTTTGTTTTTTGATTAAAATTTATTAAATTCTAAATTCATTTTAATTATGCTCACATGATGTGTTTAATTCGAAATATTTAAATAAAAAATCATTTCATGGTATTTTTTTCTGTCCGATACCTTGACCTGGGGCCTCCATATATATTGGGACTTCCATATATTCCGTCAGTTTGAATTGCCCATCCCATGTTTGTGTCCTCATGGACTCAGGTTGAGGTGCTGTCCTATTTCTGAGAGGTGTAATTGTCTCAGGAGGGGTAATTTGGCGAATACTTGCTGTCTATGTGCTGATTGTAAGAGTATAGTAGCAAGAACCGTAAAATAATTATCCGCTGGCTGGGAGATGTAGGTACGATAGTGTAAGTGGAATGGACCCACCAGGTAGGTATTATTTTGGATCTTTCTTTGAATCAAGATGGTCTTTGAGTAGCTGGTTCTCCTTCTGTCTCCAGGCCGGAAGGGTTCAAGGGGGTGAATTTCCAGCGTCAACTTTCTCGCTGATCTTCACTTGGATCAGGAAACGGAACGTGACCAACACCCCGCAAACCCTTTTTTCTCCTTCCACTTCCTCCCGGGGGCAGGTGTCGTGTCTCCCAGCAGCACAGAGTAGTTCCACCTGCTTCCGCAGCGTATACGCACGGAGCACACGGTGTGTCCCCGGTGTGGCCGCTCTTTGCCCGGCGTCGATTGTGGGATACGACCGTGCTGTGCGAGCAGGTATAGTTTGTTTGCCCTGGTCTAACTGTTCCGCGATAGGGCTCTGCCAAGATTTATTTATCCACTCTGCTGTCGATGGACATTTGGGAGGTTTCCAGGCTCCGGCTATCCAGATAAGGCTGCTGTGTCGTCGCCGTGTGCATTTCTGTTGTGTGCATACCCGGGAGTGGCTTTTCTTGGGAACAGGTTGGCGAATGCCCGGTCCGTATTCCCACGGTGGTCCACCCTGGAATCCACACCCTCGTGGCCGAGTGCGAGAGTTCCCGTCCTTTCACATCCTTGCCACCGCTTGGCTCTGCTAGTGTGCCCTTGTGGTTTTAATGTGCATTTATTTGCCTGCGATTACAGATGCCGAGCGAGCGCTTCCTCATGGGGGGATTGGCCGCTTGGAATCCTCTTTGGTAGAAGTATCCGTTCACGTCTCTTGCCCGTTTTTTATTTGGGTTGTCTGCCTTTCTCTTAACGATTTATACAAATTATTTCTATATTGTGGATGCCAGCCCTACGTTGGGGGTGTGTTGGACAGAGTCTCTTCTGCTTTCTGGGCGCCTTTTCCCTCCTCCGCTGGTCTTTGGATACATGGACATTCTTAATTTTGGTGCAGTAAAATGTATCCTTTTCTTTCCTTTGTTGTCAGTCTTTAAAAAAATGTTTTTAAATCGATTTGATACCTCTTTGTCTCCCTGCAGATATTTTTCTCTGTTGCCTTTTAGGCTCATCCTCCTTGTCCGGCCTTGAGTCTGTGCTCGGGTCTCCTGCTAATTTCCGTAGCGGGGTGCTGCCCGGGTCCTGGCTCCTTTCCGTTTCTGTGTAGGTTCCAGTAGCCCAAGTACTGGTCCCTGAAAGGCCCCCTTTCCCCGTGGATCGCACTCATGTTACTATATTTGTGTTGGTCTCATTCTAGAAGGTCTTGTTCCTTATTTTGCCCATTCTTACACCAGCCTCTTAATTACGTAGGTTTATAACAAATCTTGGTATTGAGTAGTGGGAGTGTTCCGTGTCTGTTTTTCCTCAAGGTTGCCGTTCCAGGTCATTCGTTCCTCGATGTGCAGTTTAAGATACACTTGTCAGTTTTCAGGCCGATTCTGGTGGGATCGTGGCCGAGACTGAACCGAGGACCGCTTAGTCTGGGCACCTGGTGTGCGCTCCCGTCCGTGTAGATCTTGCATCCTCCCTTCACAGTCAACGTTCTCACGAGTCCTTGGGCCCATCTAGGCCTGGATTCTTGCCTGGATGCTGCTGTAAATGGCATCTTTTTTCAAAGCTGCTTCTCCCCCCCCCCCTTTTTTAGCATGTATGTTAAAAAACAGTAGATTTTTGTACATCGACCTTGTACCCAGGGATCTTGTCAAATAAGTTCACATAGGGATGTTGATAGTGACTGGCGCACCGTTTGGGGTTTTGTGTGTACGCAGGATACTGTCCGTAAATAAGGCAGGATCTTTGTCCTTTCTGGTCCTCCTGCCCTTCGCCACTTCTCGCCGTGCTGTCCTGGCTAACGTCTCCGGTATGGCGTTGAGTGGACGTGGTGAGAGGGGTGTCTTGGCTTCGTTCCGGACCCGAGCCCCGGCTCCCTGTCGCCTGCAGCTGACGGTCTGCGGTGCCCGTCCTGTGCCGGGGTGCCGTCGGCTGCTGCGCTCCTGTGGCTCCTGGCGCTGGCTTGGCTCTGGCGAACAGCTTGCTCTTCTCCCACCAGCCGGGCAGGCTGAGGCCGTGGCGGGGAGGAGCTCGGACTTTGAGCCGTGGTCATCGTTTGCCCGTGTGACGGGGTGCAGGGGATTGTGGCGAGCGAGGAGACGTGTCCTCTCTGCCCTGCCACATTTCTTTGTGGTCACTTAATACGATTTTTAAAAGAATGTTCCCTTAAGGATTTATAGTTTCTAAGACTTTTACTCTTTGGAAGGTTTATGGCTCATTCTGTGAAATTAGGTCAACGAAACATTTTAAGGGCAGCTGCAGGAGCGAACTATAGGTAATCCTAGAGCCAGACATTTGGTTGAAGGAAATGTTAGCACACAATTAAGCCGTAGTGACGCACTTACTTTCATTTATTCTGTATGGGGCAGAAATAAAAATAAAGCGAGAGGTGTCTTTATATAAATACGTGCTCTGTGTCAGAGACTGCCCAGCACGGAGAGCGCCCGTGCCTGTCTCCCTAAAGGTGCCGTGAGTCAGAATTCCAGATTCTTCTCCTGCTCACCCTTCCAAATGTGGTCTTTTAATTCAGGTCATAAATCCGGGAAGAACGCAGTCGTAAAAGCAGCGGTGTCTCAGGTCATGATGCGTTCAGCGTTTGTTTAATTTTATCAGGAGTGTATACTCCAGCCAGAGACGGCGCGTTCCGGCTGGCGCTGCCCGTCGTGAGTAGCTTCCAGAAACCTCGGGCCCCCGTTACTGTTGAGGTCTCGGTACCAGGTGCTACGTGGTTTTCTTAGAAAAGCAATAATCTGTTGGGGAGTGAAGTGTCGTGAGACGTTTACCTCGAGACAAAAGGAGCTGTATTGGGCTTGGATTTTATTTCATTTAAACCGTAAATTCCTGGTGTGTTGCCGTGTGTTGTGCGTGTTGCGTTGGCTCGTGCAGGAGGCGCCGCCTGAGGAGATGCCCGCGCGGAGGGCGAGGCGCGAGGGCTGCACCGGCCACGGCCTCGCCCGCAGGGCTGCGCTCACCGTGGGTGGGGCGGCCGCCCCTTAACCCCTTGGTCTCGCCTGGCGTCCCCGCTGAGGCTCCCCGGGCTGGGTGGCCCTGGTGGCGCGATGCCCGCCTCCCGCCCGCCTGGCCGCGCCCGCCCTCGGGTGCCCGCCCCGGGGCTCTGGGGCTCACACGCGCCCTGGACGTCTCCGGGGCCTCTGAGGGCGGAGCGCGCCTGCCCCTGGCGGGGCCTCAGCCCTTTCGAGGTGGCTCCTGGCGCGGCCCGAGGACGGCTGGGGCACGCTGGGTCGCACGGCCGCCATGGGCCGGGCCGCTGCGGCTGTCGCGGGCTTACAGCGGCCCGGGGTGGCGGGGCTGCGGGGACACGTCGGCAGCGTGAGCCCGCGACAAGGCGCAGCTGCGTCCCTCCGGCTCTCCCCGGCTCTCGGGCCGCCCGCCTGCCCTTCCCGGGCCCTGGAGTCCCCGTGTCGCCGTGTCCCACCCAGCAGCCGGGCGCTCCGGGACTGGGCTGGGGCCTCAGACGGGGTCCTCCCGGCGCTGCCGTCCTGCCTGCGCCCGTCCCCTCTGCGCGCCCTGCCTGCGCCTGCCGGGAGGCCCAGCTCCGCCTCCGGGGCTCCCCCAGGGCTCCGCGGCCGTGCGGGTGCCCTCTTCGGGGCCCCCTGCTCCTCGGGAGCCCCCCTCGGGTCCCTTACGGGCTTCGTGTATTTCATCAACACCGTCACACTTGCTGGCACGAGGCCGTTTCCCATATGCTCTTAGTGTCCCCTTAGTATCTGTTTGGCCCGTGGTTAATCCCCTCTCGCTTTTTTTGATATTAGTAACTTGTGTTTTCTTTCTCTCTTTACTTTTTCTGTCAGTTCAGCTTGAGGTTTGTCGATTTTATGATCTCGGAGAATCAATTTTTGGTTTTAAGCAATGATTTTTAGATCATTGTTTTTTTTCCCTATTTCACTGGTTTCTGCTGTTTGTTATTTTTTTTTGCTTATTTGGTTGTGATTTATTCTTGTTTATATAGTTTCTTAAGGTGAAACCTGAGGTGCTGGAGTTGACACCTCCCTTTATAACGCGGAGATTTGATGCTACAGACCTCCTGCTAAGTACTGCAGGTTTTCATAGGGCAGGGATGCTTCCGATTTCCTCTCTGACCATGAAGTCTATTATTTGGTTTCCAGTTGTTTGGAGTTCCCAGCTATCTTTCTGTTTTCGACATCTAATTTCAATTTACTCAGAGAACATGGTTTGATTTTTTTGTTTTCATTTTTTTTTTTTTTTTTTTTTAAGATTTTATTTCTTTGGTCTGTCTCAGCAGGTTTTCTGTGTTCACTTTTAAAAAACCACGTGAGGGAAAAAAAAAAACCACGTGAGGAACGAGATGAGTGTTGTGTTGTTGATGGTGTTGGGTCAACACTGTTGCGGTCTCGTCTTCTCTCTTCTTACTGATTTCCCGTCTATTTGTTCTCACGGTTACTGAGAGCAGAGTCGAAATTTCCAACTATAATAGATTTGTCCATTTCTTCTTACCTTTTTATTAATTTTTGCTTCGTGTATGGAGCTCTGCTACTGGTGCATGAATGTTGTGGTTACATCCTCTCTATTGGGGTGAAAACCCCGATGATGGTCCTTCTTTAGAATCTACTTTGTCTGATACTACTGTAGCTGTCACAGCTTGCTTTTGAGTAGTATTTCCATGATTTATCTTTTTCCATCTTTTAACTTTAACCTATTAGTATTTTTACAGTTAAAGTGGATTCCTTGTAGGCAGCCTGTAGTGGATCCGTAGTGCTTGCGGAAGATGTGTTGTACAATTTAGAGTGCATGACGTCCTCTCTCCAAGCCATGTCCAGTCCTGCCTCGAGGATGCTGCTGTTTGCCCATCTGCCTTCCCCTTCCCGTGGGTCAGCACATGGGACACGGGGAGGTCAAGTACCTCGCTCGAGGTCCTGTGCTAAAATAGTGATGTGAGGTTCAGACCCCGGGCCTGGGGCAGTTTTGGTTTTCATCCCTGTGCTCTTAGCCATTCTGCTCTCCCGCAAAGAGCTGGCTGGACGTTTCTGGTGAGGCCTCTTTGGTTTCACTTAATGACCCAGGGTGCAGCCTCTTCTGATAGCCTCAGCGTGCCTGAAGCCGGAGAACCCAGGCTGAGTGATGCAGTCGGTGGCTCACCTGAGAGCACAAAGGGAACCCTCCTTCCCCACCGTCTCCTGGGATTTACAGAGTCACCTTGTGAACCCAGCAGGACACTGAGCACCTGTCCCTGTGCCACATGGAGCTGCCCGGCAAGCCCCGTGGCTCTGTGCTCCTCACAGAGGTGTGGTGTGTTCCTCATTGATACTGAGGAGAGGTGTGTTCCTCATTGATACTGAGAGGCTCCAGAAAGAGTTGGTCTGCGTAGAACGTGGTCTGGGCCTGATGAGAGGGCTGTAAAACGAGGAGGCAGTGGGGGAGGCGGCTACAGGAGCAGCCAGGAAGAGTCCACGGTGCAGAGCACACCGGGCGGGAGGGGTCGAATCGTGCCTTCGTGTTCTCCCTCCCCAAGAAGATACACTGCAGGCCTGGCCCCCAGGACCTCAGAATGTGACCTTCTTTGGACGTGGGGTTCTTGCAGCTGTCGTTATTAGTTAAGATGACGTCATACTGGGTGGGTTGAACCCCTCATCCAATACGACTGGTGTTCTTAGAAGAACATGGCCGTGTGAAGGCAGGGACACGGGGAGAAGCCATGTGGTGGCGAAGGCAGCGCGCCAAGGAGTGTCAGAGATTGCCAGCAACCACCAGAAGCTGGGAAGAGGCAGGAAGGATTTCCCTACGGTTTTCAGGGGGCGGATGTCCTTGCCGATACCTTGATTGCAGACTTAGCGAAACTTTCCTCCTCCAGAACTGTGAACAATAAAATTCCTGTTGTTTTAAGCCACCTGGTCTGTGGTGTGGTGTTATGGCAGCCCTCGGAAATGAGTCCACTTCATACAGTCTGTCCTGTAACAAAGCCTGCTTTCATAACACGGAGCGGCTCGTGTGCTGCCGGTTTATGGGAAAGGGTGTCTGCAGGGCGGAAGTTGAGCTGGGTCATACCTGATTTTTTGCTATACGTGGATGATTTCTATTATCAGGGAACAGGATTTGAACTCGAAGGACTGTCCCGCTGAGCGTGGTAATCCACGAGGAGTGTCCTGCTGCTCGCGTGTGCATGTGTTCCCACCCCAGCTCTGCCTCCTGCCTGCCCCTTTTGGCCACGTGCTCTGCCGCACGGTTTTTCTCCATCGTAACGTTTTGTCCCCGATTCCATAACTTAGAGGCTTCAATTCTTCCTTTTATTCTCCCTCATAAAACTGTTGCCACAGTAAAATTCTACATTTGCAGGACTTTCTATTTATTAGGAATTTTACATGTCTTTTTACAAACACTATGGTCATGTTTTTATTAGTGTTGTTATTGATTTCTGTGGTGTCCTGGTTATTAAATTGCAGTTTCGAATGGTCCACTCCAACCTCATTATTTATTTTTTTTCATAAGCCGTGGTATTTTTAGTAGAGTTTTGCAGAGGGCGAGGATCATCCACAACATGTACGTTGTAGCCTAGCAGAAATTTCTGTTTTGTGTTTAATCCGCTGTTGGGAAGAGAGTCCATCTCAGTCTGGCAAGAGGCACTGGGTTGGAGCCTGCTGGGCACTGGGCTGGGGACTGCGCATTTCAGCTGCCAGAGGTGTAGCTCTGAGAAGCAGATTTTGGCCAGCGTTACAGTGGACACGGGATGGGGTAGGAGCAAGTACACGTGGCCTTTTGGCAAAACTCAAGTCTTGTCTGGAGCTATTCTTATTTGAGGATGAATGAACAGAAAATCCCCACATGGGGTCTCCCAGAATGTGGTGAAAAAGGAAATACCTGGAAATGCAGAAGACGAGTACGCCTCTGAAAGCAGTTCACAGTCAGAATCAGAAAACAGAAATTTCAAAAGACTATGGTGGTGAGAAGCCATGGCTCTATGGACGGGCGAGGCAGAGGGGGTGTGTGAGCGGAGGAGAGAAAGGAATGGCTTGTGCAGGGAAATGGTTGTAAACGGGGAGTCTGGGGTTTAGTTCAAGTCGGTAGTAGAGGCCGTAAGGAATCAAACTGATGCCGTGGAAAATAGCAGCCGTGCTGCGGGGAACATAGTTGAGAAGATGCCCAGGAATGCCAGGTAAACAGCAATGGGCCAGTGGCAGGAGAGGCAGAGATGAGGGGGGATGCCAGCCAGATCAGGGCGGGTCACCGAGGAAGCCAGAACAAGTTTCCCCATAATAGTAATCCCAGCCCTGTTGAAGAGCATTCTCTGGAGCAGAAAAGAGACCTGTATGTGTTGAAAGATTCATGTTTGGAGCAAAATAAATGAGAATGGGCTCTTGTACCCTCTGGCAACATTTATGAATTTCAAGAGGAAAGAGGAAGATTCTCGTAGAATCCAGACTGAAGAAGATGGCAGCAGCAGCAGCATCCAAGCTCAGTCCCCCGGGGTCAGCTAGGCAAGAGATGTCCTCAAGCTGGACGTGGGGTTTCGTGCCGTGCCGAGGGCGGGGCCGGGTCTGAAGGTTTCCAGGGAGAAGTTGCTTGTGTCCTCAGACTTTTATACCCAGCCAAGCTGTGACCCACAGGAGCCATCTGCCATTTGCAAAAGGAACAGCTTACCTTGTCTTCAAGACAATGGTCTATCTTTCTGCTCAAGAGATAGAGTGAAAAGTTCGAACGTGAGATAAAATGTCACTGTGTTTCCCGAGGAAACAACCAGATGCAGGACAACAGTTGTGAGGACATCGCTCATGGCGTTACGGATGACGTGTCATGGAAACCACTGAGATGGCTAGTCTGCAGGGCAGTCCTTCTCCTGGCGCACTGGTTAGGGTTCTCTGAGTTTCAGCAACAGGCAAAGGAAGGATCCTTGAATGATTTAATGAAGACCAGGAATCTATCACATCATGACAGAGGCCTCAGCGGGGAGGGGTAGGGGGTCAGGGTCAGTAGATTTTCCATCGTTACAGCGTTCTTGGTTTGTTTCTACTTTGTGATGGTGGAGTCACGGGCGAGTGTGTAAGAGCTCATCCATGACGCCTCCATAGACACACGGGCCGACACGAGCCGGTTAGGGGTTCTCGTACATGTCTCTGGGCGGCCGTGTTCTACAGCAGACGGCGGTCTCGGGGAGAGGATTTGATGAGCTTGGCTTGCATCCTCTGTGCCCCAGTTCTGAGGACGGTGCCACCTGAGGTGGGGAGGCAGCCCCTGGGAGGGGGGAGGCAGGCGGGCAGCCTCTGCCGCACGTGGAATAGGAAGCAGCCTTGGACGTGGTGGTACCGTGAGTTGCCGGTGACATCGGAACATTCCTGGCTCTAGCACCCGCCCAGAGAACGGGGTACACGGCTGTAGAGCTGGTGCTTCGTGTGGGAAAGGCAAAGAGAAACAGCACGGACACAGGTCCGAACGGGACTGAGCGTTGGCCCCGGTCACGGCGTCCTGGCGGACTCGAAACACTTAGCGGTGATGAGCACAGATGCTTTTATAGTGAGGAACGGGAAGCACACCGGGAGGCCGGTAACCATGGAGCAGGGGCCCGGCGCGGCGGGGGAAGCCGAGTGGAGGCCGTGGCCACAGGGGTGCGGACGTCTGGGCCTTGGCCGGGCGGGGGCGGGCGGGCTGACAGCCGCGGCTCCGTATCGTGTCTTCACACCTGCTTGCTAGCAAAGCCCCCAAGTGGTTTGTGTCGGCAGAACCGATCCCACACGGGCCCGTTTGCACACCCGTGATAAGATCAGCGGGCACGACCGCGTTGTTTCTGTGGTTAGAGTCGCTGTCCCCGAGAGCCGTCCCCCCGTCACTGACACCGCTCTTCCTTCTCTCACCACGCAGGTCACCTCGTGAGAGCCGCGGAGCAGCCCTGCCCGCCTCTTGGATGCCTCGGCCTGCGCCGCGTGGTCGGCAAGACTGGGGGTTCCCGAGGCTGCGCGCCAACACTCCCTGCCGCTGCACTTGTATGTGTCCGTGGAACTTGGGGGCTCTTTGGAGCTGTCGTTTACGTGGAAGTTGTGAGCCGCTTTGAGCCGCTTAAAGGAGTAGACGCTGCTAGCAATGAGCTCCCAAAGCCATCCAGGTAAGGCGAGGCCCGCGCTTCTCTTGGCGGCCAGCACCGCTCTCCTCTAGAAGATGCAATCGTGGGACCGCTCTGGCTCGCCGCGTGGCCACTATTGGTTTATGACCACTGAGTGTAGATTAGACTGTGGGTTCTTCATCTCGGTGGTTTGGGGTCATGTCTTTGGCTTCAATTTGCATGCGGCCCAAATGGTGTGTGGTCTCCATTGATGCCAGGGGAGGAGACTTGTACTTACGAGCAAGGTGACGTTTGGGGCCATCTATGATTTGGAGAGTTATTTCCTCATTCAGTTTCTTTGTCCTTGAGGGAGCCTGTGGGGTGGAGTGTTTCTGTGATGGGGCCTCTGGGTCAAGTCTAAGAGGCAGCCTCCGGTCTGCGTCTGCCTCGATGGCCTCGGGAGTCGCCCCTGGTGTTGTGCTTTGTGTTAGGCACTGCACAGAGCATGTGGCCTGCGTGGAGCCTTCAGGGTGCCCTGCAAATCCCAGGCCTGGAGGAGGAAGTGACTGGTCTAAGGTCAACAGACCTAGTAAGTGGCCAAATGGATTGATTAGAAACCATGTCTGTGGGGCTCTGAGCCTCAGAAAGGTGTCCCGGGCACACACATTCGTCCCCTTGCAGAGCCACCGTGCATGTACCTGGTTAAGGCCTGGAGGGCTGCCTGGCGGGCCTGGCCTCCTGCGGAACCAGTGCCGTCTGCCGCCCAGTGCAGCGTGGCCTTTAAGGGCCCTTAGCTGTCGGGTCTGCCCTGCATCCATGTGAGGGAGAGGTGGTGGCTGGCCCGGACAGATGCTAGGTGTCCCAGTGGCACCGCATCTCCATTAGTGTGCCTGGGGCCTGGCCCAGTGCCGTTGGGCAGAGGTGTAGGGTCTAGGTGTCTGCCTTTGGGACTGCTCCAGAACATTCTCACACCTTCCTTTGGCTCTGATCAGAGCTGTCAGAAGCTCCAGAGAGCAGGATTCCCGGTTATATTTAGATATGAAAGCTTTATTGATTTAAATTGTTCACGTATTGATTGATACAAAGCATAAAGCAAAATTAAGCAGTCTGGATCGAAGTGTGTAAAGTAGACCCGGAGTGGTGGCCAGCTCTCCTCCTGCTCAGAGCGCGGCCGCCGTCGCGTTGGGGGTGTGTGCCTTGTTCCTGTGTGTAAACACAGGGGGGCGTGGGTGCAAACATTTGAATAGAGTGTAATCATTCCATATGTGGGGTTCTGTGTTCTCTTTCTCTGCTTTTTTTTTTTTTTCTTCGTTTTAATGTATCATGAGTGTCTTTTGATGCCGGTATGTATATAAATCTAACTTATTTTTGATAGCTTACTGATGGATGGTTCTGTGGTTGCAGCACTGTTTGTAGCAGCCCCAAGTTGGCATCAGACAATCAGCGTGGGTGTGTTTTGCACATACACTCCTGCAAGTGTCTCCATCCACTTCTCCCGCCAAGAAGTAGAGTCGCTGGGTTGGGGGGCGTGATCGGCGGGTCCGCTGTCACGTGGCTCCAGGCCTCCAGGCTCCGCGGTCCCAGGTTCCCTTGTCGGTTACAGCTTATGACGTACGTTTGCCCCAGCGCTGGGTGGGTGCAGTCCGTCCCCTGCTGTCAGCGTGCTGGAGGACAGCGACTGGGTTTACATCACCGTTCTGCACGGTTCTGCAGAGACGTGGCCAGATCTGGTCCACGCCACCCACGCATCTGGAGAGAAAGAGTGCTCTTTTGTTCTTGTGTCTGTGTCGGAAGAAGTCTGCATGCGCCGTAAGTTTCCTCACTCACACGTAGTGTGTACTGACACGCGTGTGTGCTCGGTGGGCTGTTTACGCGCACACGCTAACTTCACCCGCTGATGGAGCTCCCACAGCTTTACTCTTTTCTTGGTGCTGTTTCCACAAAAATGTGCAATATTCTTTGCATTCCTGGCCATTTTCTGCTTTATGTATTTCAGCGTGTTTTCCTGCATTTAAAAATTAATGACTGTATGTCTTGGTGGTTCAGTTCTCTTAACAAAATACGTAGTATTTTTCTTCATTTAATGCGTCTTTGCCCAGAAGTTTATTATGTCTCTTAAGAGCAGTCGTGCCCGTGGTTTCTTCAGCTGACCAGCATGTGTCTGCACACTCGCCTCCGCCTCCCAGGTTCTCCTTCCGAGAGCCTTTGCCGTTTACGTGGAGAATTTGCCCGCTGGTGTTCGCCGCCGTCGCTGCCCCCGTCTGATGGTGTGTGTCGTGCCGTGGGGCCGCCGTGGGCAGGGCTGCCGGGTGAGCCCGAGCCTCGCCCCTCCTGGTCGGCGTGGACGTGCATCGTGGGGTGGGGTGGGCCTGTGCCCTGCGCCCCTGGCCCCGTACCTGGCAGCGTGGTGGGCCGTGAGTCGGGCTGAGCTGTGGCTCTCTCTGCTTCTCCAGCTGCCGCCTGCCCGGGTCGGGGGCTGCCCGCCCTCCTTTTCCCGTCACTGTGATCCCACGGGATTTGTATTTTTCTAGGAGGTTCCCCCCCTCCAAGTTTCTTGTGTGTTGGTGCTGCTGTTTTGCCATGGTCTGGCTTTGCTACAAACCCTTTTGTCTTTTTATTTATGTCGGTTTTAGTGGGTTTATGGGAAGAAGGGAAATAACAGTTCAGATTGCTGCTTCGAATGGGAAACTTCTAGGTGTTCTGTGTCACTTTTCCTGCACCCGAGGGGCCGAGTCCTGTTTCTGTGCCTGTGTCTGCTGCTAAGAGGCACAGCACTGAGACTCCCTGGCTGGGTGTCCGCCTCCCCGTGCTCCCCTGGGGCCTTCTGCGCGCCCCGCCAGGCCAGGGACAGCCCGGCTGCGTTTGGTCCCTCGCTGTGAGCTGGCTTTGCCCTGATGATAAAATGACCCTTTTGTTTGATGTGTGTGATTTTTTTCTTCCCTGTTTTTCTTTAAAACTCCCTCTGGTGTTGGGTGAGGTATGCATTATGATTTTATTGCTGTTCTTTCTGAACTTTGCCAGAGCCAGGCCCTGGTTCTCTGACGTAAAACTGTTAGCTGTTGGGCTTTTATTGCTCTGAATAACTATTCCTAATGATGTGAGCAGCCTGCGGAAAGGCCTGGGTAATCCGGCCTGCAGGAACTCCTCTTTGATAGTGAGGAGCTTGAGAGCAGGTACTGAGATATTAGGCGTCTTGCTTAACTCGGCGCGCTCAACCGTTCCCCGTGGGGGATGTGCCGAGACCGGTCAGGATGGGCTCCCCGGGACATGCGGCGTCTGCGTGGGAGGCGAGTCCCTGGTACGAGACCGATGGAGGCTGGACTCGCGTGGGGGCCTCGCTCCCGGTCCACCCCTGGGAGCCCGCCGTGGAGTTGCGAGGACTTGTGTGTGGTCTTCCAAACCACGCTCTTGCTAGAAAACCGGTTGAGCCGGACTGGAGTGGAGTAACTCAAGTGTCCTATCTCTCCCTGTATCTCTGTGAGAGGGTGTACAGTATTTAGTTAAAAAGCGGGAGAACTATTTTGAGGAAGACTTGGGTATTTAAGATCAGTGTTTCAATTTGGACCACTCTTGGATTTCTTAGTATTTGGTTCAGTGTGAAATCCCCCGTTCCCGTAAAAGCAGCTAAAAAGTCCGTGTTAACAATAATTTAGTGATCAGTGAGTTTCGACATAGTCTGATTTCTTCAAACTGTCATAGAGTTCGAATCCTGAAAGTCTCCCGGGACGAGGCTGTGCCTCCCGCCTGTCTGAGCTGGGGCTCTGGGATTCCTTCATCTGCACACTCTGCTCTTCCTCTGTTTGATCCTAAATCTCTTTGTTTCAGCCAGTTTGGCTGCCAAGGTTGTTATGCTTTAATATAGAAATTATCTCAGAAGGGAACATTTATTTGTATGTCATTTATATCATGCTTTGCAATGATTGAATGTCTCAGGAATATTACAAAGTTTTGAGGGGAGGAAATGAATTTTGAGGACACGTAATTAACGCAGGGAAGACACTGATCTGGAGCTGCTGGTGACAGACGGGCCGTGGACCCGGAGCAGCAAGGCCAGGCCGCACGAGGCGGGTGGTGGGAGCCGGGAGTGGCCTCGCAGGGGGCCTGGGCAGGCCCTGGCGTGGGCTTTCGGGAGGGTCCTGTGTAGGCAGCAGGTGCAGCGGGCCAGTGGGAGCCCTGCAGCTCAGGGCAGGGGGCAGGGCCAGAGGATGGGAGCACCAGTGACGGGGAGGAGAGCTCCTTCAGGACCTGGGAAGGCGGGAGAGCCCCCAGTGGCTGATGCATCGGGGCGAGGGCTGAGGTGTGGAGGCCTGGGCAGGGGCAGCAAGACGGGCCCCCGGGACATGTGGTCGGGGTGGGGGGAGTCGTAGACGGGTTCCCAATGCCAGGCCGAATGCAGGTATGAGGGGGTGGGGGCAGGAGTTGCCTCAGTGGCTCCAGCTGGCGTTCAGATGGGAGGTCCTAGCGCCTCCTGTACTTGCCTGCTTTCCGAGGGCCCCGGTGTGTGTCCCGGCAGCAGCGTGTGCCCACCGGGCCTTCCTGGAGCGCCCGGCATGAGAACATTTGCAGCTCTTGAACCGCCACCATCCCCGGTCCCCCATGCTATCATTATCCGGGATCTCAATCAGTCAAGGTTTGTTCTGGAAATGATGGAGACATAACGACTTCTTTTTCAACCTACTTTTTTCCCTTTTTTTTTTTTTAATCCTCAAATTGTGTTTTGTCTTTTAAAAATCACGAATACTCAGTCGTTATGAAGAGCTCAGAAAATTCACTGTCAATGGAGCATTGATGGTTTGTTTTGGCAATTCTCTGAAAATTCTTATACAGTATGTGGAACATTTGCATTTATGTCCTTTTTTTCAAAGCCGCCATTGTAGAAATGCAAATTTCGGAGTTCTGAGATGTTGAATGTTGGATGATTAATGATATTGAAATTTAAGAATGAACTCGCGGTATGTATTTGACATAGAAAACCCAGTGCGAGAATGATTAGGAGCCATTGAGCGCAGCGCGCAGTGGAACAGAAAGGGCGTCATTGAAGCGCTCGGCGGCGGGGGCAGGTCCGGTGCGGACAGGTGTGCAGGTGTGCGGCCACCCCCAGATGCGGCTGCGCGGGGCCACGGATCTGGCTCTGGTGGACTGTAGACGTTTAAAACTTAGCAGTAGTGACAAATCCATGTTGGGTTCCTTGCGAGCCTCATGTCAAGGCATGTCATGCTTTTAGGATGCCGGAGGGAACAGCGTGGTCGTTTTGAGTCGTGCTTTGCACCTGTTCCGTTTGAGTTGCACGGTGCCCCTGTGAGGTGAGCTAGCACCCCGTGATTCCTGTATTGTAGACGAGGAGACCGGCATTTACTGCTGACTTCATGTCAGGCAGCTAACAGGAGGCCAAGCTGGAACCGGAATTGGTCGTCTGCCCCTGGGGGACGGGCGCCCCTGTGCAGCAGACGTGGGTGCCCTGGACCCGGTCAGGAGTTGATCCACTGACGTGCATGAGCTCCCAGGCCGTGTAGTACGGTTCATGTGGTGAGAGGAGGTGGGCTGGGGCACGGAGCCCCCCGAAGGGATGGGTGAGGTCAGGACAGGGGAGCCGGGTCAGAAGGCAGGGCCCGAGCTCACCTGCCCAGGCGGGCACAGGTGGGCTGGGCCGAGGGGCCTGGAGGGGAGAGCTTGGTGTGGCGGAGAGAGGAGACTGGGAGCAGGGAGATGAGTGTGGGCTCTGGGCTCTGGGGCAGGAGGGGTGACGTGGTCCTAATAACCTTGGTTCCGGGACCCTGCGGGTACCGAGAAGGGGTTGTGTGCCCTCTCCTGGGACACACGCTTTGTGTTCTGTTGGTTTAAATGAGTGTGGTTTTGCCACAATTAAACTTGGCTTTGGTGTCCCTTGTGATGTGTCTCGTGTGTATTTCTGGACTTTTTCTGAGCTTCTCTTTGCCGGTCCTCAGAGACTGGGACCGGAAGGCTGACTGGGTGACTGGCGGACCTGGTTAATTTGGGAGATTTGGGCTGGAACTTTTCATTTTACTTCCACTTAAGAGACTTTTATTTGCTTATTCCATGATAAAAAGTAGTCACTTCTAGGAAAATAACAATTAAGAGAAATTTACATCTAACAGGCACACTTTGAGGAGCATATCTGGCTTTGTGTTTTTAAATTGGTTTGCTCTTAGCCACTTAATCAGTAAGATGTTGGGCATATTGCCCTTTAAGGAGCGATAAGCCGTGTGTGATGAAGAGCAGCCTTATGTTAGCTCGCACCGGCCCCTCCCTTCATTCCCTTTCTAGAACACAAACAGAAAAGATAAGTTCTGCCTCTCGCGGTCGCGGATTGAGGGCGCCGGCGGATGGGAGCCTGTCAGGGGCGGGGAGCCGGGCGGGTGCTCCCCAGGAGGACAGCCACGGGTTCGCGGCTCCGGTCATCTCTCAGGGTCGTAAACCCAGAGGTTCGAGGGTGACCTTTGTCCTGTTGGACTTCAGGCTCCCTGTCACCCTGGGTCCTTATCACCCCCTCCTCCGCCCTGTGTTCCTGCTGCTGTCCCTTGAATGCCAGGATCCCGACTTGGGGCTGCAACATTCCATGCTGAAATGCAACTTCAGAGTTTTGGGGATTTTCCCCTGAGAAACAACGTGCTGCCGCGTTACCACCATTTCCTCACTTGCACCAATACCGCTCCCTTCTGAGAGGGGGTAGGGGGTAGGCGAGGCTGCTTGAGAAGTGATAGGGTTTTTAAAATAAAATTCATAGTCGTCTTATATCTAATTCTTCCATTTCAACTAACGTTTGTAAAGAAGTATGTAGGATTGGTTTAAGCATCTTGATGTTGAGTGTTGAGAGGTCTCTAACGGAGGAGTGTGTTTTCTGCACGAAACTACCTTCCACGGCCCAAAGGAGCTCCTTCTCTCCCTGCCCACCTTCTGTGGGGAGGATTACTTGTCCTTGATGAGCCGTTCCTCCCGAACTTCTTGGTTGGTGGCAGTTTGTTCACTTAATTTTTTTTTTATTTTTTTATTTAAGATTCCATGTACTCATTCATGGGAGACAGAGAGGCGGAGGCACAGGCAGAGGGAGAAGCAGGCTCCCTGCAGGGAGCCCGATGGGTGACTCGATCCCAGGACCCCGGGGTCACGCCCTCATCCCTGAGCTGAAGGCAGATGCTCAACCGCTGAGCCCTCCAGCTGCCCCACTTTTAAAAACTTTAAACTCTGGGCCATGTTTTCCAGAAGGCCCCTCCTTCAGACCCGGTTGTTGAGGGCTAAAGCCAAGAGGAAACCTTACATTTTAAGAGCTGAAGATTATTCTGTTGTGGTTTGTTTGCATTTGTGGCCAAAGTTTATTCCTTTCAAAATGTATATGAATTTTCTTAGGAAATCGTTCGTAGGAATTGGACTTAATAACCGTGTTTCTCATCGACTGGTCAGTTCAGTGGGATTTGTGAAATGCTGTTGGAGTTCCAGAGAATTCCATGGGGCCCGCGGACACCTCACCGAGGTTCCAGGGCGGGTGCAGGTAGTGGAACCCTCCCTTCAGCTCAGAACAGCATGTGCAGGGCTCTTGACGCTCCTCACGGTCCGTTCATGTTGATCTAATCCAAATCGGGGCCCGATGGGCCGATTCTTCAGGCCACATCTCCGCGTCCCCCCGGGGGGCTGACGTACAGAACGCAAAGGTGCTGGCCGTTCTTCGGTGCTCGGAGAGCTGTGTGGCCCGGTGCCGTCTCGGCCTGCACACCCGCAGTGCCCCGTGGCCGTGCCAGGGCACAGGCGCTCGTCGTCCCGGGGACCCGCGTGCGCTCCCACGGCGCCCACTGCCTCCGTTTAGTCTCAAGACAGGACCAGGGAAGGGGAGGAAGGCGGTGTTCACCGATGTCTTTCCCGGGCACTAGTAGACAGAGCAGGTTTTAGGAAGTCTGAGGAGGCGCTGGGGAACTGGAGAGCTGGGAAGCCAACATTTTCATTGGGAACAGTCACACCGGCCGCCCGCCCTTGCCTGTCTCTCTGATTTGCTGCCTTCCTTTCCTCCCCTCCTCGGGAGCGTTTTGGGCAGCGCAGTTCCTCTTAGGGGTGTGGAAAGGTGGGTGGGCCCGCGTCCACGCGCGCCCGTCAGCCTCTCCGTGGCCGGCACGGCCCTGGCTCTCGGAAGGGCTGGGGGCGTCCTGGACGTGAGGGAGTGGCAGCGCCCGGCAGGTGACAGCCACAGCCCGGAGCCGGGGGACCGCGTGTCCTGGACGGCCGCCGAGCCCGTCCCAGCGCAGCCGTGTCAGAGAGGACGACGCTGGGCCGGGATGGGGGGCTTCCCGCTCTTGCTTGTTCCCTGGTAGGGTGCCAGCCTCTTTGTGCCACATCCAGATACATCCACGCCCAGGGGCCAGTGCCTCTGTTGAGGTCACACTCATGCAGCCTGGGAGCCCTGGCTGGATGGCGACGCTGACTTTCTTTGCTCTTGGTCGGGCTTTCCTTGAACTCTCCAAGGGGCCACAAGACGTGATGCTTGAGGACCACAGGGTAGGATGTTTGTGTTTGTGGGTGTTCTTACATCTACTGGTTGTACATGGATCCTGTTATGTGTGGATTCGGTAGACTGGTTGGCGTGGGTGCAGCGTTAATTGTAGCTCGTAAGGAGGTGGCATTTGTAATCCTTTCCTAGTAGGTTTTGGGGGACTCTGGGCCGTGTGCGTGCGTGTGTGTGTGTGTGTGCGCGTGCGTGTGGTGCTGTGGGATGAGTCTGCTTTGGCTGAAGGATATTGTTTCAAACATCAGTACCATCTATGAGAAGAAAAGAACAATTTGTGTCTTTCTTGTCTTGCTTAAATTGCCTGAAAGAACATCATTTTAGCATTTCACAACAGTTTCCAGTTCTGAGCTCTTTGGGCGTCCACTGGGGGATGGGCAGGGGGAGGGGCAGGGTGAGCACCGGGCAGAGGCAGCTCTGTGTCCACTGACAGCTGGTGCCAACTATGCCACCTACGCCCGAGGAATGTCTGTGGGATTTGTTGGCCTGGCCTGGTTGTTCGCTCATGGTGGGGCCGTGTTGCCTCGTACCAGGCCCTGGCCCTTCAGAAGGGCACCTGGCTTTGGTTTTTGCCTCCAACACCTGCATTGTGGTTTCATGGTTTCGTAGACGGTGGCAATATGGCAGGTAGGTAGGTGATCTCGTTCGTCCTCCCTCGAGAGGCCTGCACTGCGGCACTGGGGTGTAGGGTTCCAAGTAGGGCAGTCGTGTATTTAGTTCAAACCAGGCCCTTTTACAATAGAAAGGGGATGGACGTTCATGATAACCTGGGCCTGGCCTGCCACACCTGGGTGGGTGGCCATCCTCATTCTTACCTGGAGGAGTTGGATCCAAGAGGGCAGCCAGTCTTCACCTGGACAGGAGGAGGCAGGTGGCTCAGTGCATGAGTTCCTATATTCATTTTGAGACATTGCTTGAAATCGCTAACCGAGATAACATCTTTACCATTGTTTCCTACAAAGCCAGGTTCTGTATTTTCTTGTTTTACGTAAACTAAAAACATAGTTTTCACAAGTTTTTGTTAAATACAGGTTTCCTGTGCCTTCACAATGTTTTTTGGAAATTTTTCAAGTCGATGCTACACACTTGTTCTTGTTGGAAACAAAACTGTCGCAGAGAAGCTGAAACCAAGCTTGGGCAGACTCTCCATGTGGGAGGATGAGCTGGGAGGCTCAGGCCATGCCTTGGGTGGCCCAAGAATCCTGCTCCAGAACCTTCTGGCTGTGGGTTTTGAAATGTTCCCCATGACTGTGTCTCACTTTTGCCTTGGATGCTTATGGAATCTTCTGGATCCACTGAGCTGAGAATCTCCTTGAACACAGTGGTCTCTGTCAGTTGGGAAGTCCATACAAATCCCATGGCAACCCCCGCAGATTTAGAAAACTGCCCAAGAGAAAGGATAGGAGTTCACTTGCTCCTATTTTTATATAGTGGTAGGTGAGTCTTGAATATCCGCTTCTAGTTCTGGATTTAGAAGACAACCATGAATAGACTTTGGGTGTGACGGTTACTCAGCAGCATTAGAAAATCCGGGCTGTCGGACATTTGCGTTTGGGGAGCTGACGGTCAGGCCCGGGAATCACAGTGTGCTCGGCCCGGGTCGGAAAAGGCATCACAGAGCAAGGGTTTCTGGAGCTTCGTGAGCGAAGTGAAGCGGGGGCCCAGGTCAGGCTCGGGTCAGGGGAGGGGGTGATGGGAGGAGGCCGCCTGGCCCGGCAGAGGGAGGTGAGGGTGGTGGGGAGGAGACGCAGCAGGCCTGGGGATGCATCAGCTTTGGGCTGCAAGGGAGGTGCCCTGGAGGGTCGCAGATGAACTTGCCTGGGGGCGGAGCTGGGGACAGAGGGGGGACAGATGCGGCCGGTGGCGTGGACCAGCTGGGAGCAGAAGGAAATCTCTGCTGTTTCTGGAATCGCCTCTTCTCTGTGAGCAGCCTGGCGCCGGCCGGTGCGTGGGGCGAGCCTCACCTTCCTCCAAGGCCGTCCCTGCGCTCAGGCCTCTGCTCAGACCCATTTCTGGTTCTGTTCTCGAAGCAGCCCCTGGGATTAAAGGTCTGAGGGGTTCCCTCCCCTTTGTCATCCCCCCCCCCCCCCCAGGAATAGCGGTGACCTAACCAAGCCAGTGTTCCTGGTTCTCCGTGGTCACTTGTCCGAGCGCCCGGGCCCAGGCGGGGACGAGCCCCAGGGCCCGAGGGGTGGTCGGGCGGCTCTCGCCGGTCCTGGAAAGCTCGCTGGCGCGCAGCCGGGCCGGGGCCTGCAGCCTGGCTCCTGGCTCCCTGTTGCCCTTGACTCGTCCTCCTTCCCGGAGACCAGTTGGGAGCTCGGAGGAGGGGAGGGAGCGGCAGGCCCGGCAGCGGCCATCTGACGGCTGCTCTTCCCACAACGTGTCCCACAACGTGTAATTAAGGTGGAAGCCTTGGCTCCCTCCCGGGCCTGCCGACGTGGGCCTCCCTTTGTTTACTCGCCCGCGCCCGCGCCCCGATTTCTTCCCCTTAGGCGGGAGGTAGCTGGCGTCAGTGGGGTTTTCTGTCCCCAGAGCGGCTTCTGGCCGCCGAGGCGGGCGCCGTGGGGCCGGGACGCCCAGGCCTGGCGGGGTGGGAGCGCGTGCCCCGCTGGGGCGTGGGTGCGCGGGTACGTGGGTGCACGGGTGCCCGTGAGTGGGGTCTCCGGGCCGCACCCGAGCGCCAGGGGGCGGCAGCGGCAGCAAGAGGCGCCCGTGGGACCCCTGCCCTGGCCCTGCGACTGTCGGGCTGTCACCCACGAGCGGTGTGTCGCGGCCCAGAGGAGCCCGGGGGCCGTGTGCGTCCCTCGTCGGTCTCCTGGGGCGGAGGGAGGCCCCGGGAGGCCGAGGCCCTGAGGGCAGTCCTGAGTGAGCTGCTGGTCGAGGCCGGCGGGCCTGGGTGGCCGTGTCCGGAGCCGCCGGGGGTCCCCCTTGGAGTCAGGCTGAGCGCAGCCCCTGTCTCGCTCCCCTGTCCGCGGCCGCTGGTGCTGGACGCGCCTGGGCCTCTGCACCCTTCCTTGGGGGGTGATTGTAAATCAGCACGGGACCAGTGGCCTTGTTCTTCTTCCCCGGCTGTCGGCGGACCTAGTGTCGGTCCCTTGGCGGGTCGCTGTTGGCAGCTGTGGCTGCTGTGAGCAGCGCTGTCCCCGGGGCGCCCGGCCCGAGTGAGCTCCCTGCTGGGGTGCCCCGGGCCACCTGGGTGCTTGCCTCGATGGCATCACACGAGGAGGACACTTGTAACTGCCACCCAGCACCCCGGAAGCCCTGCTGTACCCCTCTTGGTCACTGCGCCCCCCACCCCCCCGGGAGTCGCCTGCTGAGCTCCTGACACCTTGGATTAGTGTTTCCTGTTTTTAGACTTTATGTTAACGCGGTCATAAGGCGTTTACTCTGTGTGGCTTCTTTCACTCACCAGTGTGTTTGTGACATGTCCTGCGGTTGGGGCTTAGAACTGCTTGCTCATTTCTGTGGGTGTGTAATGTTCCCTTGTATGCACGTGCCACAGTGCGTGCGTTCCGTTGGGGATGCGTGCTGCGCGGTTTCCAGTTTGGGGCTCTTCTGGAATGTTCCTGCAGCATTCTCGGGTACAGCTGCTGGTCCCCAGAAACGTGTATTTCTTTTGATAAGATGCGTGCGTACGTGCTTGCACTCAGGCCCACCGGGGCCCGCCCCCCACGATGCTTGCTATTGTCGTTCTTTGTGCCACCGTGAGCACCGCTCCTGTGTGCACCAGACAGCTGGATGCCTTCTCCGGGGAAGCACCTGGTCGGGTCTTTTGCTCATTTTAAAAATTGGGTGGTCTTTATTGTTCTGACTGGTTTGTAGGGGTTATTTATATAAATGAGAAATGAGTTCTTTGCTAGTTATTTATTTATTTTTTTGCTATTTTCTCCCTTAATGATTTTTTTTTTTTGATGAACAGATGTTCTTAATTTTAGCATAGTGCATTTTTTTGATGGTTTTTTCTATGCCTACTTGAAGGTCATGGAGATCCTCTGTATTATTTTCTAGAAGCTTCCTTGTTTTACCACTCACAAGTACACTTATGGTCCACCTGGAATAGGTTTTTAAAAAGAACATGACGTGAGGTAGAAACTGAAGGTTACTTTTCCCATTTGGATTTTCATTTGGCCCAGAAGATTGATTTAAAAGATTCATCCTTTCTCCACTTCCCCGCAGCACCACCTGGTCCTCAGTCAGGTATCTGGATACGCCCAGGTCTGTGTCTGGAGTTTGTTCTGGTCCGTTGGTCTGTTTGTCCATATGTGTGCTGGCCAGCATTGTCTTACTAACCGTAGCTTTGCAATTAGGCCTCGTGTCTGGTCATGTGGCTCTTCCAACTTCTGACCGGTTGGAAGCTTGTCTTGGTTCTTCTGAACCTTCTGCATTTCCTTATGACCTAAAATCAGCTTTTCAATGTCAGCAGAATACCTGCTGGGATCTCCTTTGGGATAATATTGATTGGCCTTAAGAGCAGTTTGTTTTGAATCTTCTAGTCCTTGAAGCTGATGTATCTTTTCATTTATTTGGGTCTTCTTTAATATCTTTGGTCCCATTTTGTAGTTTCCAGCATAGAGGTCTTTCGTTTCTTTTGTTAGATTTATTTCTACTTGTTTTTTTTTTTTTTTTTTTTGATGCTGCTTTGTTTTTCAAATTTTGTTTGTGGATTTGTATTTAGAAATGTAATAAATTTTTGTAAGCCACCTGTCTGTAGACCACTTGCAAGCTTTGCTTTGTATTGAACTGGGTTATCTGAAGGTTCTTTTGGGCTTTTTAGGTCTACTGTCTATAGATACTGAATGTTTCATTCTTTGCTCATTTTTAAGCATTTTGTCTTTCTTTCGTGTCATTGCATTGTCTAGGGCCTTCAGGCAAATGTTAAACGGAATTGGTGATAGTGCACATGTCTGTCTTAAAAAATCAAGGGACAAGTTCTCAGCATTTCCTCACTTTGTACGAAATTTGCTGTAAGTTTGTGTAAATGGGCTTTCTCATATAATGCATTTCTCTTCTGTTCTCAGGATTGCTGAGTTTTTCTCAGAAGTAGGTGTTAAAATATCAGGTTGGACCATATTACGTTGCAGATATTTGACCTTTTTTTGCCTACAGAATGACATTTTGATCTGATTTAGGGCAATATATTAGACTTTTTTTTTTTTTTTGCATCTATTAAGCACGTAATTTTTCTCCTTTCTTTGACTCTTGTAATGAATTTTCTGTTGATTTTTTGAATGCTAAGATTCACAGGTCTTAATAAATCCAACTTGATTTTAGTAATTACTCTTCTTATGTACTACTGGATTTGTCTTGCTTACATCTGGCGTACTTTCTTTCATCCAGATTTGTAAATAGACTGACCTGTGATTTTTCTTTTTCTTGAGGTAGCCTTGTCAGGTGTTGACATCCAGGTAGTGCTGCCACATAAAGCGTGGGGAGCTTGTTCCTCTTTGCCTAATCCCAGGGTGAACAGCGTTTTCCTTTAAAGAGTCAGGTGGCAAATATTTTAGGCTTTGTGGACCATATATACGGCTTCTGTTGCATTTTTTTTCTTCTTTAAATTTTGTTTAAACAGCCATTTAATAATGTAAAAACCAGTCCTTCTTAGCAGATGGTACAAAATCAGGCCACAGATTGTATTTGCCTGCAGGCCATAGCTTGCTGACCGCTGTCGAATTGTCTTGAAGAGTTTATATAAGATTGATGTTACTTCTTTCTTAGATATTTGGAAGAATTTGATAGTTTCTCTGACCAGGAACCTGTTTTCTTTGTAAGTTGCACCCTCAGCAGTTGCAGGACTATTCAGATACTCTGTTTTTTCTTGTGTCAGTTTTTTTTTAAAAAAAGATTTTTATTTGTTTTAGAGAGAGAGAGAGAGAAAGAGTGTGTTGGTTGGGGGAGGGGCAGAGAGAGAAGAGCATATTAAGCAGATCCCCCTACTGAGCAGGGAGCTTGACATGGGGCTCAATCCCAGGACCCTGAGATCACAACCCCTCTTGTGTCAGTTTTAATGTGTTTGGTTTTTCCTTGGAATTTTTTTCATTCCATCTAAACTTTCAAATGTATTGATATAAAATTATTCAAATACCTTTGCATCATCTTTGCAATGTTTGTAGGACTTGAGGGGACATCTCCTTTTTCGTTCTTTATATTGTTTACTTGTTCTCTTTTTTTCTTCACTGCATTTGCTTAGGATGCTAATATTTTTCAGCTGCCGTGTTTAGTTTTCTTGATTACCTCTATTGGATTAAAAAACTCAATTTCTGCTCTTGCTATTGCTTCCTTTGATTCTTTGGATTTACTTTGCCTCTTTTTTTTTTTTTTTTACGAAGTGAAATATTTAGGTCATTGAATTCTTTTTTTCAGACATTCTTCATTTGTACTACTTAGACCTAAAGCTATAATTTTAACCTATGTATGGCTTTAGTCTGATTGCACAAGTGTGTCATTTTTCATTGTAATTCATCTTAGAATAATATCTCATTTCCTTTTGGATTTCTTCTGTGACCCAGGGGTTATTTCAGAAAATATTTCTTCATTTCACCTGTTTGCGAATTTTGTTATTGATTTCTAGTTTAATTTCACTTTGGTTGCTGGATTTCCTGTATATAATTTCAGTTTTCAAAAGTTCCTTGAGTTCTGCTTTGCCACCATATGGTTGATTTTGTGCTCATTAACATACGTGGGCAGTGAGTGCGCCAGGTAAGACTTGTCCTCCCGGTGGCGTCGGCCGCGTCAAGCTCCCTGTTTCTGGGGTCGGCCCCCAGCTCCACTGGTGTGCGGCCTCCTTTTCCTGCCAGTGCCGGGAGTGGTACTTAAACCCCTGCTGTAATCACAGGTTAGTATTCTTCCTCCTGTTCTGTCCCTTGCTTTTAAATCTTTTGAAGCTATTTTAAGTCTGTTCAGATTTAGAATTTTACACTTTCTTGTTGGAATAACCAAATACAGTTTTTATGAAATGTCTGATTTCGGTGCCAGTGAGGGCCAGCCTGGTGCTCCTTCCTTTGATGTGCAAGCGCCCTAGCTGTGACCTCAGGTGTCCACAGGAACCCCTCCACCTGGCAGGCTCTGACCCCATCTCCTTCCCCGTGGTCTGTTCGTATGTCAGCACACGCCTCTGGGGGGATGTGGGCTCACATTGGCCCTCCCATCACTCTCTCCCTCTCACATCTTGGCCCCTCTGGTCCTCGCTGCCTCGGCATCTCTCTGACTGAAGCCGCCGTGGTGCTTGCCTGCATCCTGTATGTCAGCCAGGCCTCTTAGGCCTCGGCCGAGGGTTAGTGTGATAGCAGCTGGTCTGCTGTGCCAGGGCAGAGGTGAGGTTTACCTGTCCATGTCGGTAGCACGCTCCCAGTGTTGTTTTTTTTTTTTTTTTTTTTTGGTCCCAGTGTTGTGATCAGTGGTTTGTCTGCCCTAATCCATGTTCATTCTTACTTAAGTTTCCAGGTGAATGCGGGCTTGTATTGATCTTTATGTTGCAGTGAGATAACTACTGGGCATATTTTAAAGTGACTGAAATTTATCTGCAGCCTTGAGCTGCTCTTATAGCATTTTTATTTAGGTATTTTATGAGGTGATTTATGTCACACCTTATAAATGGTAAAATCTCCCAGATCTGAGTGCAGGGTGCACTTGTGGAGTACTTCCTGCCAGCCTGCCCTGCCTGGCTCCTCCCTACCTCGGTTTTACCAAGTTGTTTTTTTCCCCCAATATAAATGAAGAATTCATTTTGGATTTGGGTTGAGAAATAATCTGTAGGACTTTACTCTTCGTGCCTTTAATGTCACGACTATGCCAGCATCGGGTTTCCCTCTGGGCAGGGCAGAGCTCGAAGGTGCCACTTGGTCTCTCTTGGCCTTGTTTTCACCATGGGTTGAGCCAGCAGGCTGTATTAAATGATATCTTCGTTCCTTCCCCCTCTGAGATTCTGTGATCCTCACGTTCAAGTGGAAGCCAAGGCCAGAACGTTTGGAAGTAAGCCACAGGCCGGCACATTTTTATCCTTGGGGGTAGGAGTGTAAGACAGCGCCTCTTTTTTAAAGATTTTATTTTTGATGGGGTGGGGGGTGTACGCTTTGGAGGGGGATTTTTTCCACATTAAAATTTACCTTTTCTGTTTTGTAACTCATGCATTTCATATAATGTGATTAGGTTATAAATACCTTGTTTGGTCTGTTGCATTTAGAAGTACATTTTATTCATGAGTGCTAATTTAAATGATTTACAAATAAATAAAATTTTATTTACAAATTGAATTACAGATTGATTACTTTTAAGGAGGCCAGTTCCCCACCCCCACCCCCACGCCCCTGCAGGAGGTGAGGCCTTATGACCAGAAGACCATCTGAGCATTGCAGTAAGATAGTTTTCTGGAATCCGCGTCCTCCTTAGAGATAACAAAACAAACACAGTGTGAAGGCTGGCTGACTTGTAAACACGCGCCACTCCCCAGGGTTAATGGCGGTCTGTTTCCCCTTGGTGATGGAGAGTAGATGTTGGAGCCGGGGGAGGGGATGGTGGTCACGGAGGGTGGCACTCAGGCGCTCCTGCTTGGCTGCACCACTCCCTGTGGCCTTCTGCAGCTCCGGATGCTCGAGCTGGGCCCCGAGGCCTGTTTCCAGGCAGCCGGCAGCGCTCACCCGTAGTCCTCGTTCAGGCCTTTGAAACGAGGCAGGCCACACAGCTGTCACTTGCTGCAGGTGATCAGCCACAGTGTCTCCTCTCCGGACTCAGGGTGCCCTTTGGAGCATGGGCTGTGGACCCCCTTGTCGTGCTTGGGGTGTCTCCGTCCAGGCAACAGGAACCCCTAGAGCTGAGCTCCCACCTGTGGTCTGGGAGGTGCCACAGCCAGAGCCGGTCCCACCTCCCTCACTCCATTGTCAGTGTTCAGGTGGCGGGGGCAGCCCTCATGACATCATGACATGGGAGCTTCTCTGGAGTAGCTAGGAGTCAGTGGGTCGTTAGCCACAGTGGGGACAGTGCTCCCTGACCGCAGTGCTGCGGACGTGGAGACCCACAGCTGTGCGCATTCTCTCTGAGTGCGAGGGTGACACTCCAGCGAACCTTGGCATGGCAGGAGCTCCTGTTCCGTAGCTGCCACTGCCCCCCTCCGCCACCCCCCCCCCCCCCCCCCGCATCCTCCTAGATGGAAGGCATGCTGGGTGACAGGTGGGGATGCGAGATCAGGAAAACCTGCAGTCGGGCCACCCAGGGCCATTCACAGTGCCCTGTCTCTGTTTCTCCCCTGTGCTCTCCACATATCACCTCTGCAAGAGCACTGCCTGGCCCCAGCCCCTGCCCTGCAGGTGAGCAGAGACCCTCCCTCTGCGCTTGGTTTCCTTCTCTGGAAGACGAGGGCACGGGAGGCTTCATCTACGAAGGTTGTTGTGGGGATTGCACGAGGCAGGCGTGTCGCCCAGGGCCCGGTTGTGCCCAGGATGTCAGCCGCTGGCATCATCACAGGAGTCCAGACCCATCCAAAGCCTAGAACCGGTCCCAGAGTGTCTGGCAAGTTTCAGCATCATCAGCATCGTCAGACTCATGCCCTTTTTGACAGATACAAACACCTGTGTCCTTCCACTTTGAAATTTCAGAACGACTGTGACATCGTTTCTGACAGCAGAGTTGAGTGGGGCTGTTCATGCACATCAGCCACCCCTTCCCCACTGATAACCACCTGGGGATGGTCTCTACCTGCAGCAGCTGCCCCGGGGCCACAGGCGGCACAGACAGCCAGCGTGGGCAGGGGAGCCCTGGGCGTGGAAAGGTGTGCAGGACCAGGCGGGAGCTCCTCTGCCCTTTGGGTACGTAGCTGGCCCCGGGGCAGCCCTGCCGCACCGACCCGAGGGACCGGGCTCAGACCTGTATGTTTTAACTTTTTGCTCTTTGGTGATTAGTGATTGTAAACTCTTAAGAGAGGGGTTTTAGCAACAGATGAGAGAGACTGGAGGCGCCCAGTCCTCCAGTAGGAAAACCTCCTCAGGGTCCACACAGCTGGCAGTGGTCCACTTTGACCGTGAGAATGAGGCCTTCCAGTGTGGCCTGGGCCCGGAGAGGGCAGGTGCACGCCCCTTCTGTTCAGCGAGGTTCAGGGTGTGGGGGGCAGGCCCTGCCGCAAGACTTCCTCTCCCCGGTCCTGGGGTCCCGGGGTCCTGGGGTTCCGGGGCCCCGGATTTCCCTGCCGGCCTGCTCTGCCTGCCCGACCCTGTGGCCCGGGTCCCGGGTGGGTGTGCTGCTGCTCCCTGGCGGCCCGGGCCTGGAGGAAGAGCTCAGCTTACACTCAGCCTTTCAGGCAGGGCAGTGGCCGCCAAGTGGTTTCTTAAAAAGAATTCCTCTTCCCCTGATTAATTCCTGGCATGTGGGTCGGGAGCTCTTGCGTCAGTGAGTCGTCACCAGCGCTCCGCCGGCTGCAGCAGACATAAACAGCGAGCCGGCCCGCGGCTCCTGACGCTGGCCCGGCGAGCTGCAGGCCCGGCGCCCGAGATCAAGGCGCCCAGCGCCGGTGCAGGGGCCCCCACGTCCGAGGCGGGGGGCGGGCCCGGTGCACGGCCTGTCGGCGGCCCGGGGGACGGCGCCCGCAGGTGGCATTCATTTACCCACACGGCTGTGTCGCTTCCTCCCGTTACCTGCGTCGCTGAGCCGTGTGTTCTTGGTGGGGAATATTTGCCTTCTTGCAGCGGGTCTCTGTCACCTTTGGAAAGGTTATTTCCGAAGGTTATTTCAGCCTCTGGGAGCCCGGGGGGGTGTGCGGCCTGGCCCCGCCGTCTGGGCGCTCGGGCGGCACGGGACAGCGTCGGGGGGCTGCTGGGCAGTGTGCGGCCCCGGCCGTTTCTGTGGGAGCCTGTTCAGCTGAGGCAGCCTCCCCGGCTCTGCCAGGCTCATAGAAGAGGCCAGAAACGAGCGACTGCAGCCCCCACTGGCCTCAGTTTACTAGTTATGTGCTCTGGCCGAAACAGACATCCCTGCAGAAGGGTTTTCCCACGGGCGGTTTAGGCACTTGGCCATGGTGCCGGGGCCCTGCTGCAGGTGACGAGGCCAACGTCGTGGCTTCCTGGGTGTCTTCAAGGGGCTCGCATTCCCAGTGGGCATGCAAGAGGACGGCCCCGGGAGGCCGCAGCGGGCTGCTGCTGAGGGGCGCGTGGTGGACGGGGCCTGGGATGGACCTGCACTGACCTCCAGGAGGGGAGATGACGGCCATCGGGCCCTGGGGCGGTCGCTGCCAGGCCAGGCCCTGACTGGGCGGTGCACAGCTGTCTGGGGCTGCTCGCTAGCAGAAGCAGGACGGGTCAGGACCTGGGTGGGACTTGGCCGGTGGGTCTCCTGCAGGGCAGGGGGCACACTTCGGGGAGTTGTGTCCAGGGCCCGTAGAACGGCGGCCCTCGACCAAGTCCGTGTCCGGCCAGGGAGCTGAGCCGACTGTCTGATGTCAGGATCTTTGGTTTCTTCTTGTGTTTAGCCTGTGCACAGAAGCTGTGGTAAGGACCCTAATTTTAAGGAAGAATCATAAATGATAAGCAGATCCGGGGTGTTGATAATATTGACTTTTGTGTAAAATCGAGAAGAGCCTGCCCTATTCTGGTTGAGCAGCCAAGGGCCGAGCCTTGCTCCCTGAGCACCTGGGCCCGGGAGAGCAGACCAGAGAGCAGGTGTCCTGAACCCACTGCATATTCTACTGTGTGCAGGACGGCAGGGCCACACCTCTTCTCCGCTGTATCCCCTGGGCCCCTGGAAGGAGAGGATGCTCATGAGGCCCAAGCGTGCCTCACTTATGCCATTAGCTCATGTAAGTGGGACACGTGCTACTGCTGTTCCGGACGGGGACAGTGAGGCTGAGCCATGTGCTTGAAGAAACGGGCGCCTGGGGAGGGCAGAGCTAGCGCTGGCCCTGCACGTCTGAGCGCAGGCTCCTGTGGCTTCCTTGGGGTTCTGCACATCACAGGTTCTGAAACATTTGTTTGGGAAGGCCGTTAGGTTAGTTAATCGTTACAGAGTGTGGTGTTTTCCAGAAACAGGTGCAGATCGCTAGGGACCCTCGGTGAGTGATGTGGTCGCCCCTGTCCTTTGTATCTGCGCTCGAACCCACAGGGCCTGTGAGGTGGAGTCTAGGGGTTGGCCTTGCGCTTCTCTTCAGGAACATGACCGGGGTGTGTCTTCTCTGTGATCGGCGCCAGCGTGTGGAGCGCTCACCTGCCCCACGTCGCCGTTGGGAGGGCGGGCCCCCAGGGGTTGTGCGGTGGCCCTGCAGGAGGGAGAGCCAGCAAGCTGCTGCTTCGCAGGGATGCTCCACGGAAAGGCCCAGGAGCTCCTGGGTAAGTCATCCAGGTCTCAAAAAACACTGTCATCTGTTGCTTTTTCTCAACCCTTTGTGCTTTTCATTTGTTACTTCTTGAAGATTATTCTGTATCCCTTAATAAAGGGTCCCTTATTCTCTTTTGATGCTTGGGTATCACTGTAGTCTGTTTACCAACAGATAGCCCAACTTCTTTGCTCACAATGCTTCTTTGTTGTTGTCGTGAGATATAAATAACATAAAACCGACCATTTTAGCTATTCTTCAAGTGGACGGTTCCGTGGCATTTAAGTACATTCACACTGTTGTGCAGCCACCAGCACCGTCCATCTCCCGAGCTTCCTTGTCTTCCCAGATGGAAACTCTGCGCCCGCTGAACACGGAGTCCCTACCCGCCCCCAGCCCCAGCCCCGAGAAACCTCAGCTTCCATCCCGTGTCTGTGAATTTGTCTTTTCCAGGGGCTCTCGCAGGTGGAGTCAGAGGATGTGTGCTTCGTCTCTGGCTTCGCTCATCTGGCACAGTGTTGTCAGGGTTTGTCCCCGATGTGGCACGCGTCGGAATGCCTCTCCTTCTTAAGGCTGGATGATATTCCGCCGCGTGGATGGACCGCGTTTTGCTTATCCATTCCCCCGGGGATGGACCTGTGGGTGGTTTGCACTTTTTGGCTCTTTTGACTCATGCCGCTGAGAACATGGACGTGCCGGCGTGGGTGTGGGGCCTCTGCTCTCAGATCTCGGGGTGTATATCTGGGATAGAATTGCAGGATGGTCATTCTAGGTTTAACTTTGGGAAAACCACTCCGTTGTTTTCCACGGCGACTGCACCATTCTACATTCTCCCCCAGCGGCACGGGAGGGCTTCATTTTCTCTCTACCTGCTTTAGCTTTTTCTCTTTAACGCTCGCCTGCCCTTCCGATGACGCGGAGTGTATCTGATTGTGGTTTTGACCTTCGTTTTCCCTGATGTCCGATGAATCGAGTGTCTTTTCATGTGCCTGTTGGGCGTGTGCACAGCTTCTTTGAAGGAATGTCTGTTCAAGTCTTTTGTGCATTTTGCAATTGTTATTTTGTTGCTGAGTTGTGGGATATATTTGTACTCTGGAGATTTGCTTTGCAAATATTTCCTCCCATTCTGGGGGCTCTTTTCACTCTGCAATGCCTCTTCCTGAACACAACATTTTCCGTCTTGATGAGGTCCCCTTTGTCCGTTTCTCTCCTGTTGCTCGTGTGTTTTGGTATCACATCTGCGCATGTTTTGCCAAATCCAAGGTCACGAATTTCTCCCGTTTTATGATTTTAGTTCTTATATTTAGCTCATCAGCGTACCCTGAGGTAATATTTGCTTGCGGCGTGAGGGAGTGGAGGTCCGACTTCACACTTTGCCTGTGGATCCGGTGGTCCCAGCTCCACTGTTGAGGAGGACCTGGCTGGCTTTTAAAGTTCTGGAGGCTTTTTTGTTTTCCGTGGAAGCATGCTGAGCTGCACCCAGGTCCGTGTCTGCTCAGATCTTTCACCCACGTTTACAGCCCCTCCCCGTCCAGCTCTGGTCCCTGCCGCCGTATCCACCCCCTCCCGGTGTTGCCCACCTCTGCAGGGCTGGAGATTTGAGGGGGGCCTCCATGGCTTGCTACGGAAGGCAGGCGGAGTTCAGCGCAGGCTCCCTGGTGATGCCGGCCGTTGGCCATTGCCCCGCGTGCGGTGGCCTCTGCAGACCACTCTCTCCGCTTGCCTGCACGGGCCCTGATGGGTAGGGGTCTTCCCGGGGACCCAGGGCACGGTGGCCACTGTACAGTCACAGGTGAGCTACTGCCTGGGGGAGCGCTGCTGGCACGTCACAGACACCTGGGTTGGGCCCAGCACCTGCCAGGGCAAATCCCGAGGGCCGTGGGCTGCACAGGGAACTTCACTATTACGGGATTTATTCATTTTATTTAAATATCGCTGTTCTCGTACTTAAATAAGACCCAGGCTGCTATTGTGCTAGCAGCTTCTCTGTCTCTGGAGCGCAGGGTGTGGGCCCGCAGCGCTGAGTGGTGGGGAGGTGCTTTTCTGGCGGGACGCCTCCGGCCGGGTCTCTCGGCCTCGCGTGGCCCGGGGCGGGAGGGTGTCCACGCCAGGATCGGCCCAGGGCTTTGTGTTTGCTCAGATACCCTGTTGCCTGTGGTTGTGTTACGGCTCTTCTGTGCTTCCCCGTAGCTGCCAGTGTCGCACCTTCATCCACGCTGATGCTTAGCACTTCAGAAGTCACAGCGGCCTTTGTCACGGCTTCGAAGCTGCCCGCGCGGTGTGCGTGTCCTCCTCCAGACGCGCTTCTTGTAGCTTACGTGACAGGGAAGCTACGGAGCCTGTATTTCATGTTGAAAACGGCACTATTTCTCGGAAGTTGAACGTTTCAGTAGCTTTGTAGAAACCGAGAGCTTGGTGATCCTTGTGCCCACGCGGGAGGCGGGCACCTCTCGGCCGCCGAGGCCCGTGGGTGTGGGGCCCGCCGTCCCCACGCGGCGTGCCTGTGGCTGCGGTCCGGGCTCGGGGCGGGCGGGGGGACCCGACACAGAGGTGACACAGCCCCCGGACGCGGCTCTTCACGGAGCGGGCTCGCGTAGGGTGGCCAGCTTCACTGACTGTGTTCCTGAGAGCAGTTTATTTAATCAACAGGAAGATACTTTCCTCTCCCTGGTTTTAAAAGCTCAGGTCGTCGTCTCAAATTCACACAGTCGTGAAAGACTTGGGAAAGGAAAGAAAACACCCTCGTGTCCGCAGCGGCTCACAGGCGGCTGAGGGACGCGTTGTGGGGAGACTCACACGTTCCGCCTCGCACGGATTCTGGGCATCGGCGCGCACACGTGTGTCTGCACCTGTCGTGCGCCCCGTAGAACCAGGGGTGCTCGTGGTCGCCGCGTACTCCTTCTGCCCCTAAAGGTCCTCTTCTGGTGGGACTTCAGGGTTTTATTCTCTAGTAAATGACACTTCCGCGGGACATTCTTAGATCTATGTCTTTGAATTTGGGGCTGCTTGCTTTTATTCTCGTTTTCTCAGGCAAACGGCCTAGAAATAGCATTGCTGGGATGGGGTGGCGCACGCAGGGGGGCACGTGGCACCAGGCTGGCCCTCAGCTGGTGGAGCCGTGCAGCCATGGCCGGTTGTGAGGACGCCGCTCCGATGCCCAGCGGCAGCCGGTCTGCAGGGCGCCTTCACCGGCGGACGGGAGGCGAGGCCCGCAGCGACAGCTCCCGGCCCCGGCCGTCCTGCGTGCTCGGAGACTGGCCCGGTGCCTAGTGGCCGTGCAGCAGGGCAGACGGAAATTCCACAAATGTCCCAGAGCTTCCCTGTGCCGCTGTCCCACCTCACTCACGGCGTCGAGGGGCGCTGATTGAGCCTGTCCCCTGTGCCAGGCTGCTCTAAGCGCCGGGATCTCCAGTGTCCCTCGGTGCTCCTGGGGCATCACGCAGTAGACAAGTAAATTACTATATAATAGTAAAAATGGCTAACGTTGGGTGAGCCTATGATGTAACTGGCACTTTTTCTAAGCGCTTTCTACGTATTTGCAGATTTAATTCTTGCAAGAGCCTAGAAGTAGGTTTATGATCCCGCGGGCATCCCCATGTAGAGATGAGAAAGCAGAGGCCTAGAGGAAGGAGGTCACTTGCTCAGGGGGTCCTGGTAGGCACTTCGTGCTCCCCTGCCTCAGAACTTAGCACATCCAGGGTGGTTTCAGGTGACGCTGGTCCCAGTGAGCAGGGTGGGGCCCAGAGGGTGTACTGGGGAAGTGCATGACCCATCCAGCAGTGTGGTTGATTCTAGGTTTGAGGATGGCTTTGAGGGATTTTGCCCAGGGTAGTGACACCTAAGTGTTCATGATCAGGCTCTTGGGTGCCCGCCTCCAGGATTCCAGGTGAGAGGCAGATGGGTTGGGCTGGGGGTGGGGCTGGCCGGCTGCAGGTGGACAGGAGAGGGGCATGTGTCCTGAGCGGCTGCGAGCTGGGCCCGTGGGGCCTGGAGGCGGTGGGGGCTTCTTCCCACAGATGGCAGAGAGGCTGGGGGGCGCATCCTGCAGCAGGACCCAGAGCTGGGCTCTGCCACAGACCGTGTGCAGTGACTTGAGTGAAGAACTGTGAAAAAGGAGATCTGCTGGCTCTTGACCCAGTACCCGCGTGGGTGGTAGTGGGTGCAAAACCCCATTTCCTCGTAAGCAGATTCTTCTACTTTAGCAAGTGTGAGCTGCTTTTAGCCTCATCCCGAGACTCCTAGTGTTTCCTTTCAGAGTGTGTGTTCTGCTTCACTGGGCTTTTCCCCTGATGCCTGGTGCTGGGGTGTGGCTGCGAGGCCCCGGCGCCCCCACGGCCCCCGTGGTCTGTGAGGTCAAGGCTGTACTGATGAAAGTATGAGATGTGGCTGACATTTCTCCCGGTGGGTGGGCGTGCCATGGGCAAAGCTGCTGGTGCCCCGGCAGGCGTGGGGCCCCTGCTCGTGAGGTTCGTCACTGCCCGGCGTGGGCACAGAGGGAGCGGTTTCACTTAGGATGTTCTTGGTGAGGCAGGACAGTCGTCACTTTTAGGGAGCACGTAGGCCTCTGCCCGGGAGGTGCTGGTCTGTTTGGTGCCCTGCGTGACGAGGCGGGCCCTTGTGCCACCGGCTGGTGTGGCGGCGCCCCCGGGAGAGCTGTGTGGTGGCCGGGTGGCCCGCCGAACGGGCCCTTCTTCCGTGGGACACCATCTGTACTTGGGAGGATAACTGATGGGTAAACTGTGGGTGTTCAGGCTTGGCCACCTGCCAGATAATTTCTTAAAAATGAAGCTCGGCTGTCACTTTAAGGAAAACAGCTGACAGTGTGTGTTGCCAGCGATGACATTTCAGCTCGCAAGTGGGAACAGGGATTTGGGAGCCGTGCACCCCCCTTCCACCCATAGTGTCTAATGGCACGCGTCAGCCTCCAGGAGAGCTCGCTGCTTTCCACGCCACCAGGTCCCGATGTCGTGGGCCCGGGCGGGGTCAGGAACCCTCGCAGGGTGGCCCCTGATGCAGCCAGGTGCACGGAGCTCGCTGGGGTGGGGGTCACGGCCACGCTCCCACGTGCCGCCAAACCAGGAAGCCTGCAGGCCCCGCCGGCTGGGACTGCGCCCGCCCTCCAGCCCCGACTCTGTGAAGTGGGCTGCCTTTGTCCCTTCCACCCGAACCCCGCCCCCCCCATCCCAACAGACGATGCTCCAAGCCCATGTGACAGTCCCGCTGACTTCCCCCAAGCCAGATCCCACAGAGGCTTGCAAACCATGCCACTCTGCTCACTACTTGTTTTGTGTTTGGAAAAGACACCTATTTTTTTCATAAAAATATATAATTTCCATTAACATTCAGTGACATGGTCATTTTCAAATGAATTAAATGAACATTGAAAAAAAATCTCGGTTTTAACTTGTAATGTGGCAAATATCGATATGTATAGCCACATAAACAAGCCCTTTGGGTGCTCATAGTTTTAAAGAGGATGGAGGGGCTCTGAGCCTAAAAACTATGAGAACTGCTGTTCTAAGCCAGCTGGTGTTGATCGGCTTATATTTTTTAAAAGCACTTAAAATTACTTTGTCCTTGGTGTTCTGACCCTGAGGCCTGAGGAGGCGAGGAGGAGCAGTGTGCTGGCAAGGGCAAGTGTTGCTCCTGTGTGGGTGTGTATGGGGGGGTGTGCACCTGTGTGGGGCGGTGCTCCGGACCTAGAGGTCTGGGCCTCTCTGTGGTCCCACCTGGTGCTCAGGTGGGCCTCAGGGACGACAGATGCAATCACCCCGCCTCGGGCCCATGAGCACCGCTGGGCAGGAGTTACAGCTATTCAAAGTGATTGTCCTATATCCCTGTATTATTGATCTTCTTTTTTTTTAAAGATTTATTTATTTATTTTATGATAGACATAGTGAGAGAGAGAGAGAGAGACAGAGACACAGGAGGAGGGAGAAGCAGGCTCCATGCCGGGAGCCTGACGGGGGACTCGATTCCGGGACTCCAGGATCGCGCCCTGGGCCAAAGGCAGGCGCCAAACCGCTGCACCACCCAGGGATCCCCCCCCCCCCCCGTATTATTTATCTTACATTTAGTTATATATTGTTAAGGTTTATTACACAAATACATATGTAGCTGATGATGAAGGAATTTACTAGGATTTTTGTTCTCCTTTAATGTTTGTCAATTTGCACAAAGGCAGACTTCAGGAAAGACCGTAGTAAATGTGGCTCTTTCAAATGCTTCTTCTGAACCCAAACTGCCCAATAAACACGGTCACTCGGAGAATAAATGATGACAGCGTTAGAAGTGCCGAGTAGTAAAGCAAACAAATAGAAGAGCCAAGAGAGGTCTAAGAGCAAAGAAGAAAACACATCCAATAGGAAGTTGAGGTAGAAACTTTCTCGATAAATGAACACTTTTATTTTTGCCACAAAGGCGCCCACACTGTTGCCGCCCTGCACCGCGCACGCCCAGATGAAGGGGTCCTGGGGCCCACAGCGCCATCAGCCGGGAGGGACCTGTGCACAGTGCACACAGGTGGGCCTCCGCACCACTAGGATGGGGAGTGACCTAGAAGGAGGTCACCCAGAAGGAAGGGTCTCAGCGCTTAGCCGCGGTCAGCTGGCCGCCGTCAGCCGTGCGCCAGAGCACGCGGCGTATCCGACGTCTACACCCGACGCAGAGGAGCAGCATCCTTTCCCTGCTAAGAAGCAACATGAGCCGGTTGTCAGTAAGAGAAACTAGTATGGACCTGGGACTTGTTGGTCCCAGCTGAATGTTTCCTAGAATTACCTGCTCCCTAAGGGACCCCTCTGTATCTTCTCAAAGTTCACCCCGTGTCGGCTCTCTTGGAGATGGCTTCTGAGCTTCTGCAAGCGTCACCCTTTTTTATGTGATGGAAGTGCCCTAATTCTAGAACCTGTTGGAAACAACAAGAAAACCAAGGTTATAAGTAATTTTTACTTCTGAACGGGTCTGTAGGCCCTGTGCAGAACGGCGGGGGAGGAAGGCGAGACCGCAGTATATGGCTGACACCGAGGGTTATGGCGCAGATGTCACTGCAGGGAAACTACAGAGTTCACATGGGTACAGGAGAATGCTTGGGAAGAATACCAGAGTAATAAGTCCTCCAATGTTCATAATTTTAAAAAATCCCCCAAATGGGAGGAAGTATATAGTTTTTTCTGAATAGGTTAGAGATGAGAGAAAGTGGAAGTCAGCTTTCCACGGCTGGGAAGCCCTGGAGGCCTCGTGCTCACGTGGACAGGGGACCTGGCACCTCCCCGGGTGTCGCTTGCCATGCGGGCCATGTCCGTAGGGTGTGCAAAGCCAAAATAGGTTCACTCAGGCCGAAAGGACTCCCTGACGACAATCCACCTGTTTCATATTTGCCACTAATTATCAGAAAAGCCCAAGAACTGGTAGATGGTTTTGGTGATAGGAACCTCCAGACGTGCGATGACAGAAGCGTCGCCGACGACCCCACTTCTGCGCACGTGGGGACCCGGCCGTGTCGCCGGCAGAGGCTACTGGTGGCTGCTCTGCCCACGATCAGTGTTTGTGGTGAGCGGCCATTGTCGTAGCCACTTTGTCATTCTCTTTGGATGTTTCCCCGCACAGTTAATTTTCACTGTGATCCTGAAGAGTTTTACCCCGTCACCATTAGGCCCTGTGGGCCCCCTTTCAGGAAGGAGAGTAGAGGGGGCACAGGGTCCCCGCGGCCCCCAGAGGCAGGTGTGCTCAGAACCCTGACGTGCTCACTCATCCTTCCCCAGCCTTTAAAACCTACACGCGAACGCGTTCCTCGCACTACGATTCTAGTTTTGCGAGGTCGTGGACCACACATGGAGGAGGGCATCCCGTGTGTTGGGCTCCTCCGTGTGCGTGTAGCTGTTGATGACTGTTCTCAATAATCCGCGTTCTGAATGTTCACAGTGAGTTCATTTTCCCGTGGAAGCTTGTTTGCAGCCGCCGTCACACGTGCCGGGTGAGCATCCCGCGTGCGTCCTCGGGCCGCCTCGCCCTGCCCCAGCGGGGAGGGGGCTCAGGGTCGGGGCGAGCGGCGTGGGCTCTGCGTGGCCGTGCTGGTGTGTCCCACGCAGCTGCTCCGGCGTGTACTCCGCTCAGCGTGTGCACGGCCGATCCTTTCCCTTCCTGGTTTTCCTCTTCACTTCCACTTGTGCTGTGATCTCGGACTTACGGGAAAGTTACAGGAATAGTGCAAAGATTTGCTATAGATGTTTATTTATACAGATAACTTTTTTGGGAACCGTTTGGAAGTTGGTCTGGGTGCTCTCTGCCCCATGTCGTCCAGTACGTATGACCCCGAAACAAGGACGGCCTCTCAGCAGCTCTGCGGTGCGGTGATCAGACTCAGAAAACCACCAGCGGTGCAGCAGCGTCATAAAATCCTAGGCTTTCATCCGATTTTGCCAGCTGTCCTCATAAAGCCTTACATCTGGAGAAAACCTTGGCCCCTCGGCTCCTCCGGACCAGCTTCTTGGTCTTCTGTATGTTTCGTGACATGGACCTTCTGGAAGATGCAGACAGCCGTGCTGTAGCGAGCATGGGATGTTGCAGTGTCCATGATCGGAGTGCGGTGACGCCCCCAGGGCTGGAGCCACCACAGCGATGCTCTGTTCTCTGCGCGTCCTGTGCCGGGTTCCAGGTGGCCGGCGTCCCGTTCCTGGGGGTGCTGACCCGACCACTGGGGTAAGGTGCTGCTGCCGGGCTTCCCTGGAGAGTCAGCCTTTCCTTTTTCGTCGATAAGAATCTTGTGGCAGATGCTGTGGGAGGTGCAGATGCCGTGTTGCTCCCCAAGCCCTGACCTCTGGCTTCAGCGCCCTGGGTGACGGCGGTGGCCCCGGGTTCAGCAGCCACGGGTGTGGTGGCGACGGTGGCCGAGTTGTCACCTCGTGCAGCGGTTGGCTTTCTCCTACTGAGAACTTCCCTCTCTTCTTCATTTATTTCTTATCTGTTTATTTATCTAAAGTAGTTTGGAGCCATGGATTCTTATTTTATTAGCCGGGTTGATTCTTCCTTAACATGATTTGTTCTGGTGCCCACAGGGTCCAAGCTTGCCCGATGGCGGCCCCTTCATGCCGGCCCCTCCCGCGGGTCCCCGCGCACTGGCGCCCCGCACTGCTCTCCACGATGCAGGACAGTAGTCGGGCCTCCCGTGGGCCTTCCCTGCCCTCCCCTGGGTCTTTGTCAAGTTCTGTTCTCAGGACCAGCATTTGGAAAGCCAGCTCTGCCCGCAGGCTGTGCCGACCTCGTCCCTGGCTGTGAGCAGGCCACGCTGGCAGGTGGACACGCGTGCAGGGACACCCACGCACGGCCTCCCACCCAGGTGGGTCCCCGTGACCCGCAGAGCCCACGCACACGCACACCCTCTCCCCAGGTGGGTCCCTGTGACCCGCAGAGCCCACGCACACGCACACCCTCTCCCCAGGTGGGTCCCTGTGACCCGCAGAGCCCACGTACACGCACACCCTCTCCCCAGGTGGGTCCCTGTGACCCGCAGAGCCCACGCACACGCACACCCTCTCCCCAGGTGGGTCCCTGTGACCCGCAGAGCCCACGCACACGCACACCCTCTCCCCAGGTAGGTCCCTGTGACCCGCAGAGCCCACGCACACACACATACCCTCCCACCCATGTGGGTCCCCATGACCCATGGAGCCCACGCACACTCTCCCCCCAGGTGGGTCCCGTGACCTGCAGAGCCAAGGCCACCACTTCTACCTCCAGTGTGGCTCCACAAGGCCCGGTGACCCCCTCTTTCCCGTAGTGTCACCCCTCCTCCCACAGTGAGAACCCTCCCTCCCTGTTTCCCTAATCTCGGTACTTGCTGATTTAATCCCAGAACAGGCTCCGAAAGAATTCCTCAATCTGTGCCTCCAGGGGAGAGCAAGGCGCTCACCGAGTCGGGTGTTTGTTCAGCGGGTGCCGTGAAATACGGCCCGAGCCCTGCGTCTCCGAGCTGCGTGGGTCGCTCGTCGCGCCCCGTCCTGGCCTCCGCGGTTGTGTTACTCACTTCAGATGTGGTTTGGTTCATTTGTTTGTTTGCATTTCAGTTTTTCCCTCTCTTCATACCTTTTTATTTTATTTATTTTCACTTTCTGAGTGTGTGAGACGGGAGTGCCGTGCCGTCCCTGCAGCCAGTGGTGGGTGAGAAACGGGACCGAGAGGCGTGGGGCCCCCGCGTGGCCCGGCTTCCCCCGGGGCCGCCTGCCCCCAGCTCCGCCCTGAAGGAGAGAAGAGCAAACACACGTACGTTACTTTGGATTCCGTGTTGCACCCGAGGAGCATCACAGGTAGCGCTCTTGCACGCGCTGTCGCACACCGGAGCGGCCCCGGAGCCCTGCCGCCCCCCCACGGAGCCCCCGCCTGCACTGCCCGGGAACGAGCGTGTGCGCACGTGCTGCCTCCGCTGGACCTGCACCCCCAGGCTGCCCCTGCGGGCGGATGTCTACGGAAGATGAGCAGACGCATCCTTGGGTTCGATTTTGCACAACGTGCCCGTAGGAAGCCTGCGCCGGTTTGCAGTCCCGTGCCCCCGCCCGCTGCGCCTCTTCCCACGCGGTTTGCAGAGCAAAGGGTGTTACTTCTTGCCAATCTGACAGATAAGGAACGGAATGTCCGTGTGAAGGCCTCTTTCTCTCCCGATGCCTTTGGCCTGTTTTTCTATCTGGATTCTGGTCATCGTTCCCACAATTTTTAAGCACTTTTAATACATGAGGAATTTTAGACTTTATCTGGGAGGTAGATTGCAAATACTTTCCCCTAATCTGTCCACTGGATTTTGAAATCTTTGTAGTGCTCCTTTGCCATGTAAAAGCACGCCCCCGACCCCACCCCGGCATGGTTCACGTTTACCAATTTCTTCCTCTCCCTCTCCCTCCCCCTCCCTTCCCCCTCCCCTTCCCCTTCCCCTTCCCCTTCTTCTCTGCTTCTGGCTCTTGAGTTGCAATGGGAAAGCTTTCCTCTGTTCCCTGCATAGGAGGAACCCCCACGTCTTGTTCTGGGGCTTGTGTTAGTTCACTTTTTACGGCAGGTCCCTGGTCCGAGAGGCATTTATACGCGCGTGCGTGTGAGGTGTGGACCTAGTTGTATCTCTTTCCAGTGGCTCCCCAGGGGGCCCAGCACCATCGGTTAAACAGCGAGCGGTCCAGACGCCACCTGTGCCGCGCTGGCCGGTCTGCCTGTCTGTGTGTCCGTCCTCCGCTGCCTCAAGCACGGTGGCTCCCGGGCTGTTTTACGGTCCGGCTGGAAGCGTCAGTGGCCCTCCCACACCTGGTGCACGTCTGTCCCGTCGCGGCCCTCGGGCTGGCGCGGGTCAGTGTGCCTCCCCCTGCCCTGCGGCCCCCAGCCACGTGTACCTCTCCCTCGTGTCTTTGTGTCCCCCTCCTGGTTATCTCCTCCGCGCTATTTTACGGTTCTCCAGTTTTCTCTCCGGCCGTAGCCGATGGATTACTCAACTTACTCATTTAGTTTTTAATTTTAATCATTAACCGTTTTTTCCTTACAAGCTGTATTTGGGTCATTTTCCGACGTGCCTGACCGTTTTTGATGTTAGTGAGGACAGGTGGCACGCAGTCTCAGTCTCCCCCTGCGCGCCCCTCCGGTGGAGCTTCGGGCTCTTACAGACCCTCTGGCAGGTGGAGACCGCGGCAGAGAGAGGTTACGGGATCCGGGGCTGCGCAGCTGCTGAGTGACAGTCCCCGACAGCCACTCGCTCCCTGGATGACCCTGTTTGTTTCTTCACGCCTGGTGTTGAGATGCAGTTTGTGGTCAGATCAGATTTTCCTGTAATTGGAGTCTGCCCCGGCCTGACCTCCACTCCCTGGGCCATTCCCCTGCGTTTGATTTTAGATTGTGACTTTATGCCTCATACTGTTGTACCGACGTTCTTGGGGGTTGGGAACACACCCATCCAGGGGCGATGTGTGTCTGTGTCTGCCTGGTGCGGAGTGGCGCAGGCCTGGGCAGCGTCACCTGGGATGCACTTCCAGATGCATCTGCCCCGGTGTCTGTGTCAGGTGTCGGAGGTTGTCGGATTCTCCCCCAAAGCCCTGCCAGGGGTCTGTGTCGTGGACCCTGGGGTAGTCTCTTGATTGTCTCTTGATTTGCCCTCCCCACGGTGTCAGGGCTCCTGGGTGTGTCCCTTCGCGGGGAGGTTTCCCAGCCTCCCTGGGGGTCCATGGCCCCGTCCCCTCCTGCTCAGCCCCCGGCTTGGTCTCCTGGTCTTTAGCGGGGGCCGAGTCAGGTGGCAGCCTCAGGATGGGGTGAGGTCCTGCCCGCCGAGGGTTCCTCACTCCTGTGCCAGCTCGGCTGTGCTTGGAGAAGGATCTAAACACTTGACGCCACGTTGCCAGACTCACAGGCTTCTCTGGGCCGCTCGGCTTTCTTCTGAGGACGCTTATTTTCACGAGGAGCGAACCTTGTCTCCCATGACGTCAGGCGGCTGGCCTGGGGATGCGGAGGCCTGCCCAGTCACATCTGCTAAGTGACGAGGAAGACCTCGATGGTTCCTGACCGCGCTGCCCGACGTGAAGAGCGGGCCGGGGTCTATGCCCGTCCTTTGGCCTCCAGAGGACGCTCCCGGAGCACGGCCGGCTCTCGGGCTCTGCTCTGAGCCCTCGCTTCCACACTGCTGAGGTGACTCCCTGCCGGTCCTGTGTCGCTGGTCCCGTCGAGGACTGCTGGTACTGCCCATTAAGAGTATGTTTAAAACTATGACATGAGTGCGAGCAGAAGCCAGACCGTGCTGCCGAGCACCCCTGGGTGCCGGTCGGAGGAGGAGCCGGGGAGCCGGCGAGGAGCCTGCGGTGTGTCCGGCCTCCCTCCCCTCGCCTTCCCGGGCCCACGCACAGCGGTTGGGCCTGGCGAGGGAGCTTCGTACACCGGCTTCTGCCTCAGCCCGTGGGCACCCGGCATGTGCTGGGCGAGGCCACCCGAGTTGTCTTCCCGGGATGTGCCCTCCTCGGCTCCTTGCCCCGCAGCCCCACTGACCAGGAACGCGTGCCCTGGCCAGTGCGAGGACAGAGGTGCAGAGACACTTGTCAGCCGTGATTGCACCTGTCCTGGCAGGACCAGGAGACTTCATCGTGTAGACGAGGCCCGAAAGGAGGGCGCTTTGCCTCAGGCCACCTGCCCGTGCCGCCCCTGGGCCTCGGACCGGGGGCCCTGCTTTCTGCCGAAGCTCTCTGTCCATTTTGCCAGGCCGCGTCCGTGGGGCCAGTGTGGACAGGCAGGCCACAGATTCCCGTCGTCTGTGCTGGGCTGCCGGGTGCCGGGTGAGCTCCCCGAAGGACGGTTGCAGAGAGATGAGTGGCACTTCCCTGGGCCGCGCTGGCAACAGCGCCGAGGTCCTTGTTCCAGCGACTGTGCTCATTTTTATGGAAGGCAGATATGAGAGTTTTAATTTAGTTGGACACGCAAGGAAAAGCCTGAATTTGGCTTCCTCTGTAGCAGTGCAGTGGTTCATTTTTCTGAACAAAACTGTAAATAACAGTCGAGTGTTTGCTTTAGAATGGAGGACGATAGGGAAGACTTTTTATTATCTGGCCTTGGCCTTCTTTCAAATAACGGAGGAAGGAAGGGGAGGATGTAAAATTGTGTGTGCCCGTGTGTGCACCTGCACACTGACCCCTCGGCGGCCGCAGGTGGAGGTGCTCGCGCGGGGCCGTGTTCCTCGCAGGTTACGCGCTGTCGGGAGTGGGGCTCGCGTGGCTCCTCACTGGCTGTGGGGCAGGGATGGTGGCGTCTCTCGTTGGCCCTCGTGGACCTGGAGCGCAGGGCAGAGGGCATGGTGAGGGCACTGCGGTGGCTTAGGTGGGCAGCGTCCCCGCCGCTCCCCAGGCCACTGCCCAGCCCAGGGTGGCGACCCGTCCCCGCCCTTGGAGGTCCAGGAGTGAGCACGCATTGCGTCCGGTGCCTTTCCATTGACTGATGATGATGACTTTACCCTCCTATTGGGATCCCTCAGGTCTAAACTGAGACCGTCTGGTTGTGATTTTTGTGACTTTGGGTTTTTCGTGGAGACTTCTGTTGAGCAGTATTCTCTCTCCCAGCACATGATGTTACTGCCAGAGGGGACCGCGGGATCTCTGCTCTTGGGGAGCATGTCAAGTAATCCTTCCTGAGCTCCTTAGCCCCGGGAGGGGCCTTGGGATCGGGTGGGCCTTGCCCGCAGGTCCCCCTGCTGCGTCACCCTGGGGACAAGCTGCTGTGGAGTTGTTAGAGCCGAGCATGGGAACTGCGTGTGAAATGCAGCTTAAAATACACATTTAATGTTTAAAACAGAAACATGAACTAGTAGTGCTTCTGTGGCCGTGTGTGACTGGGGAGGGGCCGCGCTGCCCCCACGCTGCCCCCTGCCCCTCACCTGGCAGAGGGTCCCGGAGCCCGTCCCTGGCCGCACGGCGCGGGGCTTCCTTCCAACAGAGTCCTCGGTATTCGGCGTCCTCTCATTTCTCGAATCTGTCATTTCCAACCTGCTGGCAGCACTCGGGCTCCTCCACTTCCCGGACGCGCAGAACGAGATGCTCGGTGTTGTGTGTCGGTGGATGGAGACAGCTGACGCTGGCTTAAGGGTGCTTCATCCTGCTATTTGTGTGGCATGTGGCACAACAGTCCGCACCGGCCCGGCTGGCTGCTTTGCCAGGGCCGAACGTTGCGACATGGAGCAGAACAAGTGTGCCGATGACTCCGGTCGTCTGCTCACGTGCCGTGAAGGCTGCTGAGCGCGAGGATGGGCATCCGCCGCTAAGGAGCGCAGGGAGCCCCGGTGGGGCCAGGCGCTGGGACACTCTGGGAGCTTCGTTTTCTTCTTTGTGAGATAGAACGAAGGCTGCTCGTCCTGGCAGAAAGCACGATGGGCCAGGCAGCCATCCCATGCCTGCGAGCTCCTCCGTACATGTAGGCAAACACCATTGGCATCGGATGCAGAGAGGATTATGGGATTGGTTTGTAACGGGACCTGACGGACTCATTCCCTTAGTGGCTGTTTAAGGAAAAACGGAGGGGAATACCAGTGATTGTCGCCTTTGTCCTGAGTTCCCGGGTCCTGCCGGGCGGCCCTGCTCAGGCTCAGCCCCCGGAGTGGCCATGGCAGCTTTTCCTGGGGACCTGGCCCGCGGGCTCAGGCCAGCACCCTGTCTCGTGTTCTCAAGGCTCGGCGGCTGCACAGCCTCTAGTGGGTACTGGTTGCTTCTCTAAGTTACTAAAAAAAAAAATTTTTTTCCCTCTATTTTTATAGGCAGTGTAGCCCCCAACCCCAAGGAAAGTGTGGTCTTAGGTGGGAATACCAGCGGCAGCGCCCTTCTCTGGGAGTCTTTCAGATTGGAGCTGGGGCAGGAGGCCCCTTGGTGTCTGGTGGCTGAACGGGGGACATGGGCCTGGGAGCTGCTGTGTTCAGTTTGCAGCACCAAACGGGAAGAGAGAGGTGGGCAGGCCGGCGGGGTGCAGTCCACGACCTTGGACCGTCTGTGGCACTGGTCCCCGAGGCTCCGGGGCTGCCTGGCACCCGACTTTCTTGAGAGGGCCAGGGTTTCTCTGGTTTCTGGGAGCTGCCCCAGGGGCTTTCCGCCCAATCTTCTTTACTGCTCACTCAGGTACAGGTATGGCCTTCATCCTTGGCGACCAGAGGAGCCCAGACTTTACTGAATCAGATGACGGATCTGAACCTGAAGTAGGCGACAGTGGAGGGGAGGAGCGTGTCTCTGGCCATGGCACCTGCTAACATGCAGACCCTGCCTTGTCTGCTCAGCAGGGAGGGGCCCCCGCAGGACAGAAGGGGAAGCAGAGGCAGGTGGGGAGCCTGGGAGGGGGGGCCGGATGGGAAGCAGGCTGTGCTGCTCTGGCCCATCATTGCTCCCACACTGTGGCTTTAGTTTTGAGTGAAGTGGGAGGTGGTTGAAAAGACTTCCCTGTGTCCGACAGCTCTGGTACCCACTGAGTGCTCGCTCATAGGCCTTTCTTTTAGTGTATGGCAGCACGTTGGCCCAGGAACGCGGCGCAGGCAGGTTAAAGGCAGGGTGTTCTTGACTGTCCAGCGGCCATGGCCCGGCAGTGGCTTTGGACATGGCTCCCCTGCAGCAGGGCAGCAGTGATTCAGGGGTCCCATCAAAGCAGTTTGCCCATGTGTCTGTTTTGGGGAAAGGCGTGTTTCAGGGGCTTCCGCTTTGCGCACAGTGACCCAGGCCTGGCCTCCCTTGCTGGCGTGAATGGGCTCTTCTCTGTTCCCTTTGACCCTGTGTAACCAGATCCATGTCACAAGAGAGACAGCCCCGCTGTGCGCTAGGTGGGACCCCCACCCCCCTCGCCCCCAGGTTAGGAAAACAACAACGTATTCCCAGGGCTTCCTCCAGGAGACCCTCCCAGGTAGCCGGGGGTGTGGCCGTCACCACGTAGGCCTCCAGGATGTCCTCTGCAGCCTCTGCTCTGCACTCCTTTTTTTTTTTTTTTTTTAAATTTTTATTTATTTATGATAGTCACACAGAGAGAGAGAGAGAGAGGCAGAGACACAGGCAGAGGGAGGAGCAGGCTCCATGCACCGGGAGCCTGACGTGGGATTCGATCCCGGGTCTCCAGGATCACGCCCTGGGCCAAAGGCAGGCGCTAAACCTCTGCGCCACCCAGGGATCCCTGCTCTGCACTCCTGACGCTCGTGTGCAAGGTCTGGTCTGCTCCGTGACATCAGGGGCTAAGGCCCTGCTTTTTGCCTGGGGCCCCTGTTTGCTTCTCCCCTTTGGAGGCAGTGCCTTTCCAAACTGGGGGTGCGGTGGGAGGCAGAGTCGGCCCTGCCTGGCAGGGGGTGGGTGCTGTCCGCTGTCCTGTGCTGTTTTTTTCTGCCTGAAGTTCTGAGCCTGTTTTCCTCCGGGGCTCAAGGAACATGCCTTAGCGTTGCCAGGCCTTCCCACGGCAGCAGCCTCGGGTCCTCCGTGACATTGCACGCCCTTGGGGCTGGACTGTGCCGCTTGCCAGTTAAGTGTCGCGCTTGAAATAGCTCTCCCCCAGCAGGTGTCTGCTGCCCCTGGTGCAGCGAGGAGGGCAGGATCTGAAGTCCGTTGGACGCCACTGCCGTCCTTCCAAGTTTGCGCGCTGCTCCCTGCGGGGCGCTGGACCAGGCCCGGGCCAGATGGCAGACACGGGGTAGTGCTGGGGGCTTCTGCCCACGGCTGGGCGGTCCAGACCGCCGGGGCAGGGGCCCACTGCAGTTCTCGCCAGTCAGATCAGCCTCAGCCGCGTCTGTGTATTCATAAGAGAAAATTTTAAATTCTCACTTCCCCGTGTGCAGAATGGTTTACCAGGAGGCCAGTGATCGCCCTGGGCCGCTCAGCCGAGGACGGTTCTGCGGCTTGGTGGTTAGAGCTTGTGCAGGGTGGTTCACCTGGAGGCGGGTGGTTGCCCAGACCACTCAGCCGAGGAGACTCCCTGCGGCTTGGTGGTTAGATGTCTGCCCCGCGCGAAGCCCCCTAGATGCCCGACCGCCAGGTGGGGGCCTCTGCCGTGGGGACTCCTCCTTCTTGCCCAAAGCTGACTGGGCTACTCCAGGCGACTGTGGGAAACCCTGTGCCCCTCGCACCCTTGTACTTGACGCTGGCCCGCCTGTCGGCTCGGGTGGGTTCAGATGGCAGATGGCAGCCCTGGGGGGCCGCTGTGGAGCAGGCTCCTGAGAGGGGCGCCTCCCTCGCCTGCCAGCGTCACAGCCTCGGCCGTCGGGGTGCGCGTGGTGCACGTGGTGCGCGTGGTGCACGTGGTGCGTTTCCTTAATAAGAACCGCTGCTGCTTTCCAAGCTCGCGGAGGGGGTGCGGGAGCATAGCATCCCCGGGGGGCTCCGGAGCCCTGGCACCCTTGCTCTGAGGCCGTCCCTCCGCGTGCCTGACGTGCGTCTCCGCCCGGGGGCCCCGCTCCACCCTCGCTGCTGGGGCTCCGGGCGCTCTCTCGCGGGGACCCTCCGGAGCCTCCGTCCTCTACCTCCCCGGGGCTGAGGTCTGGGAGGCCGACCCCGGGCCGCAGAGAGCTCCCGCCTTCCTCGCAGCTGCACGTGGAGCGGGAAGACGGAGTTGGGAGCGGAGCTGAGCGGGGGTCCGAGGCGGAGCAGTCGGCGTCCGGGTCTCGCCGCGGGGGCGTTCGCTGTGAGCGCCCCGGTCAAGCGCCGCTGCCCCCGGGCCTGTCGCCGCCCCCGAGCCCGCGGCCCGGCCATTCCCTGGGAGTCGGGAGCCTTGAGGCTGCGGTGACCCCGCGCAGCATCTGCTTGTTATGTAATGTGACAACACGGGGATGAAATAGAAACCAGATGTCGGGGCGGGGCCACGCAGTCCTCATCAGTGGGCGCCGGCAGGGCCCGGCTCCACTCTCCTCCGTTCCAGGCCCACGGCCCCGGGACGACGGGCTCCGGGGGGGCGCCTGGACCCAACCAAAGCCTTGGCTGACTGAGGCCCCGATCCAGTGCCATCCGCTCTCCTGAGAAACTGCACGGGATTTTCCGCGCCCTGTTACGTAAGTGCGGAGGTGGCTGTGCGTGGCCTAGTGACCTGCTAGCCGGGGTCCGTCTGCCGCCTCCTCCCCGGCCTCCGTGCTCTGTGTGTGGGGTGTAAGGGGGTCCGCGGTGCGCCAGGCAAGTGGCCGGGGCGCGTGTGCCGCCCGCAGATAGCGCCGTGGGCACCGGGACCCCCCGCCAGCCCCTGTGCCCAGCGCGGGGCGCCGCCGACCTCTCTTGGGATGCGGGAGGCCCCGTCACCTGCGCTCTCTGCCCGGGTGCCATGAGCCCCGGTCTTTGCCCTGACACAGAGTGCCTCCCTCTCGGGCAGCGACAGCCGTCAGGATGGTGGGTGCATGTTTCACTTTTGTCTAAAAACCGAAAATACCTCCTTTACCATTATTTTCCATTCGTAGGCTGATCTTCCAGAGAGATCTGTAGGTTCGGCACTTTGCTAAGAAGATCCTCTGGAAACAAAACCTAGGAATCTTGGCTAGCGTCTGTCACCGCTGGGTTGCTTTAAAGCCTCGCGGAATTAAGTTCTTGTTAGGAACGGCTGTGCTGAGGGTCATCCCGATATCCTGGGTTCCAGGGACCCAGCTCAGGGAGGCAGAGCCAGGTCTGTGGTTCCTTCTAGTCCCCAGCGTGAACCTTCCCGCTGGGTTCTCACTTTCTCATCTCTGAAACGATGGCCGGTATTCGTGGAGTGCCCTGGATGCTAGGCCAGCGCTAAGCGTGTGAGTGAAATCTCCTACGTAATCCTTAAAGCACACCTATGAAAGTAGGTGCTCTTATGACCCCATTTCACTGTGAGGAAATAGCCCAGGGAGGGTGGATGCTGTGCCCGGGGTCAGTGGGGCAGGGCCTCAGGAGACAGGACGTCTCTGGCTCTTTCCAGCTCTTGGCTGTGGCCTTCTCTTCCGGGGGGGACGCGGGGCCTTCGCCGCCTGATGCTCCTGGGCCTCGGTCTTCAGTTTGTGCGGGAACGTCAGAGGCCGGGGCAGACCCTCACCCTGACAGTGAGATTGTGTGCCGTTCCTAAACCCCTGGTCCTAGGAGAAAATGTAAAACACTCCAGTAGCTTTATTCTATTATGATTGTCCAAAATGAGAACTTGAAAAAAAAAAAAAAAACCCACCCAGTGGCATTTGGAAGACTAAGCATGGTTGTCAGAAAATTATCCAAGTAAGTAGAACTTTTCCTAAAATCATTTTCTCAAACAGGAGTTGTCCTTTGACCATTTAGAAAGCCGTGTTTAGGATCCACGGTGGGCCGTGAGAGCTGGTGACGCGGGGGGCCCCTGTTTTCCAGGCAAGTGCGGGGCTGCTGGCACCACGCAGAGCCCCAGGGCCTCTGGCTGGTCCGGCTGCCAGCCTTTACGTCCCACCGGGTCCCAGCAGGGGCCGTGGGGCATCACAGGGAGGCCGCAGTCACGTCTCGTCTCACGCTCTGAGGTGCTTTGTTTCTAGATATAACCCCTTCTTCGTGGTTCTACAAACAGCCCATGTTTGTCTAAGGGTCTCGGGCTCAGACCCCACCCGCACAGACGGCTGCTGGGGCACGGAGCCCACTCCGGGTACCAGGCTGTGTGCCCAGGGCTCTTGTCCTCCCTCGTGTCAGGTTTCCAGACCCTTCCGGGCACCTGATGCCATAAGAAGGCAAAGCATGCATGGACACGGCCTGAGAAGGATCTTGCTGGCAGCGCGGCCCCTGGAGGGTGTGAGGCCAGAAGATGAGCTTGAGGAGCACAGCCGGTACTGCTCCCGTGGGCCCTGCGGCTCCCTGTCCTGCCGGGCGGGGGTGCATAGCTCCCTAGGGCGGCGGAGCAGGAGGCGGCACGGGGTTCAGGCCCTCCTCGTGCACCCCCAAACGCCCCATGCATCTCAGAAGCACTTTCCAGAAGGTTCTCTTTGAATAGTCCCTGCATGGTGTGGGGCTGGGTGGGAAACAAGATGAGGGTCAGCGGCCAGTGTCTGGGGTACCCCGGGGTGGGGGTCCTGCGTTTGCTCTTACTGTCCCCACACCGCATCCCCCGGTCACCGTGCAAACCAGGTGGGTGCTGGGGCCAGGCAGTGTCCGTGCTTGAGGGCCTAGGTCCTGCCCTCTGGCGGGCTGTGCTGGGGACCCTGCCCCGGGAGGCCAGCCCTGTCGTTGAGCAGATGTCCGATGGCTTGTTTTAAATGAAGAGCATCTTGTCCTACTTATGTGTGCTTGTTTTTGCGTGGGGACCGAGGCCGTGAGGCGGAGTGAGGCGGAGTGTGGTCAGGGCACTGCTGGTCCGTCTGCGTGAGGGGCCCAGACCGGTGTTCGCCCAGGACCACTTGGCCCGGGAGCAGGCGTCCGCCGCCTCAGCCAGTGACTCCGAGGGCCTCCTTGTCCTCGGTCCCAATCACTGACCTTTGGCCTCGGGTCAGCGGCCTGCATCCGACCGTCGGGCCGCGAGAGTCCTGCGGGGCTGAGCCTTGCCTGCCTTCTAAGTGTAGGAAGAGATGGGAAGTGTCAGGAAAACAGCAGACATTGGGGATTTCTTCAGAGAACGGACTACCGGGGAAGAGCCCTGTGAACCCAGATCCATCATCACTTTCCAGAAGCAAGGCTGAGGGGGGCGTTCTCCGAGATCTTGAACCCTCCTCCGCTGATTGTTGGAGTGTGATGATTCTGTCCTGCGGGCAGTCTGGAGGAGCAAGGGTAATTCCTTCTGTGGGGAAATGACCGCGCCTCCGCGTTTACCCGCAGTGCACAGTCCTCTATCATCTGAAAGCCCGGAACCCGATACTTGTCTGTGTTTGCTGCCTGCCTGGTCATCCTGGATGTCGTTCAGATTCATGGCCTGTGAGGGCAGCGACAGCTGTGTTCCCAAATGTGTTTAGGTAATGGGGCTTCGGAAAAGTGTTTGTTAGGGACTTGTCTGTGCAGATTAACTGGCGTGTGCGCTGTGTGTGTGTGTGTGTATAAATACATTTAAATTGGAAATGCAAGTTTCATTGGTCCATTAGTCTAGGGATGGCTGGAATTTAGTAACTAAATGAAACTAAGCTGCACATATGCAAATAATTTGAGCATGATTGAAAACCAAACTGAGTTCTTATTTATCCTGCCTACAAATCTGGAAACTTGTAGAACTTATTTTGGCTTTCTCTTTGAAAACAATTCATGCAGAAATAGCATTATATATGCAAAAATACAAAAAAGGATAAAGAAAAAACAAGCCCTTTGCCCCTTTCCGTGCTCTCTCGCAGAGTGGCTTCCACAAAGGACGGGGCAGGAGCGGGCTGTCCTGCCATCAGCTTTTAGGGCCTGGGGAGGACGCCCGTGGCACGGCCTTCAGGGAGACCCGGGCTCCCCAGGAAAGGGGGTGCAGACCCCCAGCGCTCACTGAACCAGGCTTCTCAAAGCTGCGGGAGTGAGCGGGGTCCCTGTCACCGTCCGGAGAATGCACTGAGCATAGAGGCTTGCCACACAGACTCCTCACATCAGCTGCCGGTACACCTGCCGCCTCGTTGAGGAACCCGTGGGCCACCAGCCTGCGTGAAAGCTTACCGCTGGGTCACTGTCCCTCTAGCTGGGGAGCACCGCAAAATAGACCTAAAACAAGTAAGATGAATGTGGCTCTATTTGTGCTATTCTAATTGATTTCTCACCTATACTTGGGTTAGAGAAACACCCGCTGGGCCTTCGGGGACCCAGAAAGTGCTAGACTCCCTGAGTGACCCAGGAAAGGGTGCCGTCCAGACTGTGTGGACCTCACCGATGCCTTTGGCTCCGCCCTGTGTGTCACCGTGAAGACCTGGGCCCCAAATCATTTTCCTTCCCTTCACTTCCCTTTCCTTTCCCTCTCCCTCCCCTCTCCCCTCCCTCTCCCTTCCTGCTTCCTCCCTTCCCTCTCCCTCCCTTCCCTCTCCCTCCCTTCCCTCTCCCTCCCTTCCCTCTCCCTTCCCTTCCCTTCCCTTCCCTTCCCTTCCCTTCCCTTCCCTTCCCTTCCCTTCCCTTCCCTTCCCTTCCCTTCCCTTCCCTCCCCTCCCCTCCCCTCCCCTCCCCTCCCCTCCCCTCCCCTTCCCTTCCCTCTCCCTCCCTTCCCCTCTCCCTTCCCTCTCCCTCCCTTCCCCTCCCCCTCCCTCTCCCTCTCCCTCTCCCCTCTCTCCCTCCCCTCTCCCCTCTCCCCTCTCCTCTTCCCTCTCCCTCTCCCTCTCCCTCTCTCCCTCCCTCTCCTAGCTAGCTCTAGAAGACCATAGGCAGAATCCTGTTTTTCCACTTGAAAATAAGCGTCGTTTGTACAGCATCATTCCTAATCCCCACTGAACAGGCTGGGAAACGGGGACGAGCAGCGTCTGCAGGCGCGAGGGGACAGCCGGGCGGCTGGGCTCCTGACCCCCGGGGCCTCTTAGCGGAAGGCCGCGGTGTTTTCGGAGCCGGCACAGGGGAACATCGCCGTCTGTGCGGAACTTTCCCTCAGGCCCGGATCTCCCTTTGAAACAGCACGTCTTTTGAAGGAGCAAGAAGTTTAAACAGACTTAAACTATTTATTTTGACACACTGAGCGTTTAGGACGTTTTCACGTACGCTGTGATGTGCCTTCCACGGTAACTCCCAGAAGCCTCGGGAGTTCGGCTGGGCCTGGCGTGCGAGTGTGCTTTACACGTTACTAATAACGGAGGAACACCGTGCCACCACCTAGCGTCCCTCCCTCACCATCCGCCCGGTGACTGCACGGTGCACCCCACTCGACCCTCAGGCAGGTAGTGAGCCCTCTTGCACCAGGCGCAGGCCCGTCCGTGCCCACCCAGGGCCTCGTGGATCGAGGGCTTCCTGGCTCCGCCTTGCACATTTGCGGCATTCGTTTCATGGATGTGTGAGGGTTGAGCACCCGAGGTCGGCAGGCCTCGGCGGGGAGGCTGGGGTGGAGATGCAGGCCCCTGATGTGGGAGCTGGGCTGCGAGCTCAGGGGACCCGGGGAGGAGGGCGGCGCGGAGGGCCTGAGGGGGCCACTGGTCACAGAGGGGGGCATCCTTAGTCGGTGCTCGACGGGGCGGGAGCTGGGGACCTCGAGGCTGAACGCTGACAGGGACCCCAGGGAGGGGACCTCGGGCATTGCGGGGGTTCCAGAGGCCCCCACCAAAGGTCCTGGGCCCGGGCCTCCCCAGGGGCTGTGGGTGAGCGCAGCACCCCGCTGTCTGTGCAGAAAGCACAGCTGCCAAAGCTTCTTTTTAAGAATGAGGAGTGGGGCTCCGGTTGCTGCAGGACGCAGCTCACCAATGAGCTGTTTTTACAAATGACGTGGACGGCGTTCAGGGGCGACTTAAAGTTGTCACTTGACGAGCAGACCATGGGGGCAGCAGCTCGACTGGTTGGTTGGTTTCCTCCACTGTGAGTCAAAGAGAAGCACTGAAAATGTTATGACCAGAGGGTTTCAGGAGGAGAACGAAGCCAAACAACTGCAGTGAGCAGATCCCTGGGGGAGCAGTTGGGCCGTGCCTGTGGCCAGCGGCCGCCTCCCTGCAGGGCGCAGGTCTCCTCCCGCCCCCAGAGGTGCAGGGACACAGCCAGGGACGAAACCGGCCCCCTTTGTCTAGACGCCAGGTCTGGGCGACCAGGGGAAGCAGAAGCTCACCCAGGTACTAGAGGAAGACAAAAGTAAAGCAAGAAGCAGGTATTTCTAGTTGTCACGTCCTGGTGGCCTCCCGGAGCCCCGTCCTTCCAGCCGCCTCGTGCCTGCCCTTGCCCTGGCCGGTCATGAGGCCCGGGCCCTGCTCAGGACAGCGGGGTGACCGTCTCTTGGGCCCCCTCTTGGGAATACGAATCCTCGTGTCCCACACGCTCCGCAAGGACTCTGATGGGAAGAATTCAACCTGAGAGCCACTTTTGGGGAAGGGGAGAGAGGTGACTTGCTTTTCTTGGGAGCAATTATCAGATGACTTCTTCCACCGACAGCTTCGCCCACAGCGGGTGCTCGTTTAAAACACCTCCCGTCCACCTGGCACTGCTACCCTCAGGCCAAGAGGTGGGTGCTGTCTTCCTGGGGGGCCGGCCAGCGATGCCGAATGTCGCTGGGCGTCGTGGTTCCTTCCACGCTGCAGCTGGAAGAGGTACTGGTTGAGGTGTTCGGGGCCGTGGGCTAACGCAGCACGTGGAGGCCCCTCCCACGAGGAAGCGCTTCTCCCTGGTCCTGCCGGGGCAGGCCTGCGCGTTGCCTTGAGGGCTTCCGCGAGTTTCCCGCAGACCTGGATTCCACACAGGGGCCCGACTCCCCACTCCCGTCCCAGCTCGGCAGCTTTAGACCTGGGCCCGCGTGACCACGGGCGAATTTGCCGGCGCTGTGCTTGCCCTGACTCGGAAGCGGGCCGCCCAGAGGTCCCTGGAAGCGGCCTCCCGACAGCTCCTTCGGCCACCGCCTGCCGATCCCCTGAAGGGTCCACGCGCTCCTGTGCAGAAAATGTGCTCCAACTAGAGCAGAGCCCTCTAACGGTGTGAGCCCCGCGGGGTCCCGGCTGTGGCTCTACCGGGGTGTGCCGGTCACTTCGGTGAGCTGTCGGCTCACAGCGTCAGTGATTGCCCGAACCCCCTTTCCACGGCTGCAGAATTGTCCCGGACTCCACGCGGGGATGACATGGTAGTGAGGGACGCGGAGGCCTTCTTATGTATTTATTTTACCTTTAAGAAGGAAAAGCTGGGTAGCCCGGTCTCAGGCGTGATCTCTTCGACCCCAGCCAGTCCTCTGATGGCGAAACACACCGTGTTGGGACGATCTGCCCAGCCACCGCCGTCGGGTGGCGCTGCGGCGTGGATGGCAACTTCCTCGTGTGTGCGTCACGGAGGAGGGAGTGGACGGGGGCCAGCAGCATTCAGAAGCGTGGGCCCGCGTGGAGGGCCTCGCCTGGCCGTTCTGGGTCTGCGGGCCGCTCTTGCCCGAGAGACCTGAGTAACTTTGAGGGCAGATGGAGGACGGCTCCGTCCGGGCCGGACAGGCAGGAGGAGCCTCCGCAGCAGCGAGAGCCTCGCGAACTGTACAGATGCACCACAAAAGCCGGTACCATTGCTGATGGCGGCTGGGGGCAGGCAGGCGTCCTGGGGCCGGGACCTGGGGAGAGAGGAGCTGCTCCCTCTTGCAGAGCGTGCCTCCGGCCGTGGGGGCTGCGGGGCCCTTCGCCCGGGGGCAGAGGGAGGGGACAGCAGCACACGCGGGGAGCGGGCTTCCGCAGGGCGCACACGGTGGGGGGGGCCGGACCCGGCCCGTGAGCCCGGATGGCCCGGAGGGAAGGCTGCGTGGGCGCTCACAGGCCGTGGTGAGGACCGGCTCCCCCGTCCTGCGGCAGCCACACGGGTTTATGTGGACAGACGCGTGAAGTGAGTCATGGGCGTTTTGCTCTCTCCTCCCTCGTTCAGGCGATGTGCGATCATGGAAAAGGAGAAAAGCAAGAAGAGAGTTCTGGAAAAAGTCTGTAAGAACTGGTGAGGGGAAAACTGGGCGTTTTCACAGCTGCCCGGGCCTCGCGGGGAGTCGGAGGTGTGCTCTTTCCACTCGTGTGTTCTCATTCCCGTCCGCAGGACGCTCGGGCCGCTTCCCCCACGTTCCTGGAGCACAGGCGGCGGCCGCTGCGAGGCTGTTTTTTCCTGCTCACTTGGAGGAAGAGGAAAAGACACCACAACACAAAGATGGCTTTGTGAACGAGGGACCTCCCGGGTCCTCTGATCCAGAACTTTCCGCGATGGTGGAAGTGGCCTGTAGCTGCTGTGCCAGACACGGTCGCCCCTGGCCTTGGGTGGCGGCGGAGCGCTCAGATGTGGCCGGGGGGACCGGGGAGCAGAACTTTACATTTAATTTAATTTGAATTAATTTTAATTTAAGTAGCCACCTGTGGCTAGTGGCCACTTAGAGTCCACACCAAGGAAGGCTCTGGAAGGAGGACTTGAGGCTCTGTTCTTTATTCAGTTATTTGAAAATAGAAGGCTTAATCCGTTTGAATTTCCTGGTTGGATTAAAAAAGAGGGTTGCTTGTGCTGGGAATATTTTCACAGTGAGTGGCCTGGGCGGTGTCGGCACAGTGCTCGGTTTACGGCTCTTCTCCAGGCTGTTTGGGAGATGGCACGAGGGAGATCCTGTGTCACAGACGGGCACACCGACGGTTCCAGGCGGGGCTCACGTGGTCACGAGGGGCACACGTGCCCTCAGTGGTGCGTACAAGGGGGCCATCGAGGGGGTTCAGCCGAGGAGGTCCTCAGGCCGTATCACCCCCGCCCCGTCCCCCTCCCCTCCCACCCCCGCCCCCCGCCCCTTCCCATCTGCTCTGTCCTCAGCTGTGTCCCTCTCATGTTACACACCCCGGGAGCAGCCAGCTCGAGCGGGCGGGGCAGCAGGACACACGGGCAAACGGACATCCAGATGGACTTTACACAGTCTGGGGGCTCTGAAGTCACTGGGAGCCAGCCAGTGTAGACAGACCTCACTCCACGATCCCACCCTTGACCCTTCCTCTCACTCGGGGAATCGACTCTCGTTGACGTGTGTGCTACGGGACGGGCCTCAGCCAGTAAGTAAGCGCGGCCCCTCGCCCGCCGGACGTCACGTGACCGTGTGTCGCTGCTCGTCCTTGCCCCGCTCGTGAAGGGCGGCCCTCTGCCTCTGGACCGGGCTCCCCTCGTCGTGTTTATGTGGCCCGGTGAGCGTGTGAGCCGCACCGAGCCGGCGTGCTCTTCCCCCGGCCGCGCGTGCTGCGTCCCGCCTGGCGTAGCTTGGGGTCGCAGCCGGCTCTCTGCTGTTCCGAGAAGGAATTTCGATCCCTGATGTGCTGACCTCTGGGGACTGTTGGTGGTGACAGACGCCCCCTCCATCCCAATTTGTAAATATTTGATGAAGAAGGGGTGTCTCCCGACCCATTACGTGTTGGGGGAGGAAATAAGGTCATCCATCGTGTGACGCAGTCCGCCTCCTTCATGCGACGTTCCCGGTAATGGGATGGAAATAATTCCGTGAAGGGAGACGCCACATGCAGCCCCTGGAGGTGGAGTGAGGGTTTCCATCCTGCTGGGTTCCGGGCACGTGCGCTCTGACGGGGGACCCGGGGCTTGGTGAGATGCAGCCAGTGTTCCTGTGACGTGGATCATCGTGTGCTGCTCGTTGGAACGGTGGCGGTGGGTGGTGGACGGGGCTGACCGCGCCCGAGGGTCATCGAGAGGTAGATGGGCTTCTCCTACGAGGTGCTCCGTGCTCGGGAGTCGCGAGTTGTGGTGCCTGTGCCGGACGGGGGTGGTGACGGCGCGGCGGCTGGCCAGGGTGTTGGCGGAGTTCGCACTCCGGCCTCAGGTGCCCTGGAGGCTCCCCCGAGTGAGGGGCTGTTGCGCCGATGGGCCCCCACCGTGAGTCAGGTTCCCCGTGACGCTCCGGGGCTGTGCCGGCCTGTGCGAGGCCACGGCCTGTCCAGGGGCCCGGCCCGATGGCCCCGGGAGCCGGGCTCGCATCCCAGGCTCGTCTGCTGCCGGGACGCCCAGACATCCCCCTGCCTGCCCTGAGCTCGCGCCTCGCTTTTGGGGGGAGGGTTATGTGGTTTGGTGCTTCTTGTGCTTCGGCCATTGATTATGTCATCGTGTGACCATATGGTGGGCACGTTCGCCCGTCGCGGTTGCGTCACACTGACCGACCCATGACGCCTGGGCCTCTCCCACATTTTACTTCCATCCCTGCCTTTTCCTGGCTCCTCGCCGCCTGCTTCGGTGACAGCGGTGATGGGGCCGGGCGCACGCTGCCACCACGGGGAAGAACACCAGGGACCTTGATGTCGTGAAAATCCGCCATCGCTCACTAGGCCTCCGTTTTCTCCGAGCTCTGGAGAGCCGAACGCCGTCTTGCTGAGCGTGTCTCCTCGGCTTTGGGTCCCCAGGCGCCGCGGTCTGAGCGGGCTGGGCCCCAGCCTGTCGGGTGGGCTTCGAGCTGTCCGGGCGAGGCCTGGGCCGCAGTGGCTGGCGTCTCCGTGGCGCAGCTCGCTCCTGCGGGAAGGTCTGCGTGTCGTCTGTGTGGCCTGCGCCTGGGAGCCCCGTGAGCCAGTAGCAAGTGGGGCTGACCGTGAACGGACGTGCACGCAAGGTGGCACTGTCCCGTGAGCGCGTCCTCTCAGGTGAGCTTCCCTTACAGGTGGGAAGCTGCAGCAGGGGCAGGGGACCACCGTCTCGTGGCCACTCACACTGGCCGCTGGGTCCGGGCCTCAGCTCCAGAGCTCTCTGTTCAGCGAAGGTGTCTGCAAAGACCGGGCAGGAGAAAACACCCGCAGGCCTGGCTGCCCCCTGCGCACCTCCTCCACGGAGCCGTCCAGTGCACCTGCGCGTGTGCGGACAGCGTGCCCGCCCCTTGGGGTAGCCTGGGCTCTGGAGGAGACGCGAGAAACCGTCGTGCGCAGGCGCTGGCCCGCCTCGAGCAGCGGGACCCGGGAGCCGGCCCTGGGGGCAGCCCTGGGGACGGCCCTGGGGACGGGGTGGCCTCACTCGGGCAGTGCCACCTGACGTCTCTCCGAAGTGCTCCTGTGCCATGGAGTGGCCGATTCTGGTTATTAACTCTAATGAGGACGTAGGGAACTTTAAACAAAAATGTGAATTATAAAGAAAATTGGGGCCAGGTCCTAGGCTGACGAAGCTGGCGTGGGGCTGCAGAGAGCGGCGGAAAGCAGCCCCTGCTGAACGAGATGCCCATGATGCTGGCATGTCCGGGGTTGCCGTTGTCACGCTGTGTGTACACGGGTGCTGCTTTTAAATAAGCCTCGGGAAGAGCTTTGCTCCTGCTTCTCCTGGGATGCTCCAGAGAGAGATGTCCTGGCAGGTGCATTTGCCAAAGCCTGGCCTCCCGGCCATGGTGCCCCGTCCCCCCAGGCTGCTGGTCCCTGTGCCTGTGGCTCCTGAGCTGGACGTGCATCCCGCGGAGCACAGAGGGGACCGGTGGACCAGTGACAGACAACGTGGGCACCAGGAGGAGGGGGACCCTTCTCTAGTGAGCAGAGTTGCTGTTGCTCCTGAAGTGCGACAGTGACCCGCAGACCGCCCGTGGGCAGCTCCGCCTGCCGCCCTCACCTGTGCTGATGTGCAGACTGCTTTTCTGTTGTGCTTTGTTTTAAAGTTTGCTCTAGACTCTGTGCCCCTGGTCACTTACTTGGAGGCTTCCGATTAGGAAGCAAATGAGGACAGCTTCTTGACCATCGCGTGGCTACCGGAGGCAACAATGGAATTGCCTGTGGTTTGAACTTGTCGGTGGATGGTGTCCATCTCCTGCAGGAGGCTGGGCAGTGTGCGGCTCCAGCCCCGGGCAGTGTGAGGTCCCTCGGGAAGTGTGGGGCTCCCCCCTGGGCAGTGCGGGGCCCCCCAGGCAGTGTGGCCATGGCAACTGCCTCAGCCTCTGGGGCAGGTGTGCTGGGTAGCCCGGGGCCTGGCCAGGAGCAGCAGGTGAAGGCAGGGCTATAGGGGCTGCCCTCTCGTGAGGAAAACTTGACATCATGAAAGAAAGAAGACACCATGGAGTCCTTCAGGGCTGGTGCCGAGCTCTGGGTCAGCTGAGCATCTTGCTGCAGGTCAGCAGCAAAGGGAACGCAGCGCTCCTGGGATGGCAGGACAGCGCAGGACAGCGGGGTTGCACCCTCTGAGCGTTCATGGAGCTGCAGGACCCCTCACCCCCACTTTGGAGGTTTAGGTAGTTGCCTACCCATGGGAATTTTGAGGGTACGGGTGCACCGCTGGTCACGTGTCCTGCACCTTGCATCCAGCAGAGTGACACAGAGCCTCTGGGTCAGGCCTCCCAGGCAGAGAGGGGACCCAGGCCCAGATGACTCTGTCATGCCCCCATCCTGGCCTCTGGGGGCCTCCCTGGGTCCCTGACAGGGACGGGGGCGGGGGGGCAGCCCAGTCTTTACATTGATAGTAGCATAAAGATAATTCTTTTTTTACATATAAAAATACACAGAAATGAAAGTTTTGTTATTTTTTTCCTGTGCCCCAGGGAACATCTTTTGGAAGCCTTCTAGATCACTGTTCCGTTCTTTGGCAAGAATAATCAAATATTGAATGTCAAGGGAAATGAGAGCAAATAGTTCCAAGATCCTCCGATTTAGACAGGCCTGGCGAGCAGCGTCTCTGAGTTTATCTGCTCCAAGAATCTTCCGGGCTCAGGTAGACAAACTGATTCTTGTGCCCCACCTGCGACCCCAGGGAAGCCCCAGGCCACCGGGAAGGACCACGGAGGTTTGTCATTTAATGACTGCGTTCCCCGAGGAAGAGCCAGAAATGATCAGATAAATGCTAAGGCCTGCAACAAAGCTCCCAAGGCTTCTTTTAAATGCCAGCCAGAGTTGTGACCCTGATCCCAGGAAGCCCCAACAGGCCTCTGAGGCTGCGGGAAATGTCGCAACCTTTAGAATCTAAGCGTCAGCACTTAGTTGGTCGCCTCCGTTTAAGAAAGAGACAATACCCACTGGAAGGGAAAGACGGAGGGAGCCGGGCAGTGGCGCTCCAGGGCGGGGGCCCTGTCCCAGGTGGTAGTGAGGCCCCCGGGAGCCTGCACACGCACCTGCCACTCTGGCTGTGCGGGACCTTACAGTCCTTTCCCGCCCAAGGGCCATGAGTCGCCCTGGAGCCTCTGTGCCTCAGTGTCCCCACCTTAGAGTGGGGACATCGGGGACGCTGGCGCCCTCGGTTCTGTGGTGCGTGAAGGTGTGGTCAGCTCCCGGGGGAGCCTAGTGCTCCTGAGCGCCAGCTCCTGCTGTCAGGAGCTCCCGGCAGCGTGGAGGCCGAGGCCTGTGGACCCCGAAGCCGCTCAGCCTGGCTGGCAGGAGGCGGCCGCGGCCCCTCCCGGTGGGCACATGCAGAAACCCTTTGGTGTGGCACGTCTGTTCTGTGGGTTTTGGTGAGAACGTTTTTTATTTTATTTTATTTTATTTTATTTTATTTTATTTTATTTTATTTTATTTTATTTTATTTTATTTTATTTATTTTTTATTTTATTATTTTTTTATTTTTATTTTTATTTTTATTTATTTTTTATGTATTTATTTATTTTTTAGGACGTTTTATTGAGGAAGTAAAATGACACCCCCCCCCCCCCCCCCGCGGGAGCAGTCAGCTGGACCCAGAGCAGAAGCTTTAGGGAGGTGCGCACACGGAAGCCACATGACAGGAGCCTTCTCTTTGAACAGCAGTGATGCTTTTGTTTCTTTTCTATTTAATCATCGAAGTAGGAACTACTTGTTTTAGGAAAATCTTAAAAGAATGAGCATATTTGCAGATGGGGAAAAAAATCTGTCCTGATCCTCTTGTCACCTGTCACTGTGGACAGCGCCGTGACCATAGGAGCCTGTTCCTGTCCTGTCCCCTCTTGTGTTCTTCTGTGCCCTGTTGGTTTCCCTACAACGGGGCTCTTGATGACTAGAAGATTTTGCTCGTTGGCATCTCACACTCACCATCTTATTTTAACCGTCTTTCCACATGGTAAGGAGACCCTCTTTGAGTGGCTGGTGGCCGTGAAATCGTATTGCCTGGGTGTCGTCCCGCGGGTGACCTGGGCGCTTCCCCCGTTGGACGCGTCGTGTTTGAGGCTCCTTGGTGACGATGCTCACCTCTTGAGGAAGAACAGCAGCCGAGCTTTTCTGGCCCTTGGCCCAGTGCTCCCAGCGGCCCTGAGGGAGCAGGCCACCTGGAGGTCTTCGGGCTCACCCCGGCCTGTCCTCTCGTGCTCCCAGGCAGGTTGCCCTGTGCTCCCTCTTCCGTGCCCTCTTGTCCAAGCCTTGCCCACAGTGGACTTCGGGGCACCTGCGCACAGTGCTCTGTGGCCTGCTGGCTGTCACTCTTCCTCTCTCCAGGAGGAGACAGCCTCACGCACCCAGAACCCCGGGCCAACCAGGCCTGCTCTTTGCCATCACCCTCAGTGTCTCCGTGCTCGGTGTGCACGGACGTGAACAGAGGGAGCTGACCAGGGGGCAGCGGTGAGGGCATGTCCAGTGGCTCCCTGTGTGCAGCCTCACCTCTTCTGGAGGGGGACGTGGCTGTCCCTTTGCAGGAACGTGGTGGTGGCTCCAGGCTCCTCGATGGGCTTGTGTCCTGGCTTTCGACCCACGGCCCCTTTGCCCGGTCCCCCCGGGCCTTTGCTCTCGCTGGTCCCTTCCCTGCCCAGCTCTCTAACTGCCCCGTGTCCATAGAGGGTTGGGCTGGCCAGTTGGGGACCCTGCCCTCTGGGAGCTGCCGTTGGGGGTTCACATCCACCGGGAAGGTGCTGAGCAGCTCTGCTAACATGGGGTTTTCTGGAACCCCAGGGCCTTGCAGGATGTTTCCAAATTAACCCGAAAAGCTGGGGTGGGGAGGCCCCCTGAGGGCTAAGAACCAGGGGAGCTCATTCTAAGAGTGGCCTTTCCACTGCATTACTTCAGGGAGTCCGTAGCCTGTGGGGTCCCCTTGGGAAGAGCAGTCGTGAGGCTTGACCGAGGGAGCAACAGCTGGGAAAGCAGCCTTTTCCCGGGTGGACTGGTGGTGGCCCCGGGCCAGTCGCGTTTCCCAGGGAGCCGGGGACCCCATACCACCAGGGAGCTGCTGCTGGCCCCACACCCCAACCCGCAGGCCAGGGAGGCAGTTCCGTTTTATTTCTCGAAGGATGTGCAGCTTCTTTTCAATTAAAAAAAAATTAAAACTGCATCTGATAGAGTTTCCCACTTACTGTTTGGGTGGTAACTAAAGTTGAAGCTGTGAGCTCCCTGCCCGAATCGGCTGGCTTTAGAGGGGACCGTCCACCCCAAACCCCCATTGAACAGCCTCGTTGGCTCCGAGGGTTTGCCTCGGTCCCGCCCCCATTCCAAAGAAGGAGGAAAAAAGAAAGACCCAGAACACACCCCAGGCTTCGGAGCGCTTCCTGAACCGCGCTTCCCCTGGCTTCTCTCGGCTTTGACGTTCAGCTGGCGCGGGGGCCTGGCCTGGCCACACCTGAAGATGTGTGTTTTAACTGACACAGGGGAGAGGCCTGTGCTGCTGTGACCCCGAGCCGCTCTGGGCCTGGCCGGGCCTGGCCTGGGCCCTGGGTTCCTTGGCTCGGCGCCCTGCTGCGACCGGGTTTACCCTCCGCTGCCCTTCTCCTCGCAGACGCTCTCGCAGGCCTTTGCGTCACGCCTCGAACAAACAACAAATGCTGAAAGGGTTTGTGTTCTCACCGCCCAAGAGCTGCCAGGGCACTTGGTTTACTTGGAGGCCGGGCCTGGGGGGGCCTCTGCGCCTCCCTGGGACAGTGTGCATGGAGCAGGGGGTGGCCTGGCAGGTGTTCCGGGAAGGCTGCCGCGGCGGAGCTCCTGCACACCCAGGCTCTGCCTGGGGGGCACCTCTGGAGCCCCCTTGGGGGGGCCTGTCCTGCCAGTGGGAGGGCACCCCTGCCCTGCCAGTGGGAGGGCACCCCTGCCCGGGGACCCCACAGGGAGGCCACAGACAAAGGAGGGGGGGTAGGAACTGCACAACAAAGGTTCTATTTTCATGCAAATGCAGCCAGCCGCTTCCAGGAGCGCTGCCAGTGGAGTTCAGCTGTACCAGGCTCTCTGGAGCGCAGGCCCTTTTTCTAGAAGGTGCTGCTGGACGTTTTCAGTCTTTACGTTATGTGGAACGTGTGGACTTGGAACGCCATACAAAGCACCCACGTCTACTTCCAGTGCTGCACCCCCCACCTGCCAGCCCGCGCTACGAAGTAGAAATTAACCTAAATTAGGAAGATAATTGTCCCCGTGTTAATTGTAGGTTGTCCTTTAGAGCTGTTTTCCTTTGCGAGGCCTCAGCAGCAGGCTGGCTGCAGGCCCTGCTGGGGCTTCCTGCTCGCCGGCGCCCCTTAGAGCCCGAGCTCCAGGAAGAGCCTTCCCGGGTGCCCTCCTGCGCCCTCCTCCTGGAGCCCCCGCGTGCCCCCAGCCCCACCCCCCCAGGGCAGTGGCACGCACCCAGCCCGGCTGTTCTCAGTGAGCCGGGGCACCGTCACGGCTGTCCTCTGTCCCGCGTGCCCGCAGCCTCCCCTCCCAGCCCCTGCGCCTGTCCTGGCCCCGTGGGCCCCCAGCGCCCCACACCCCTGGGGCCACCTCCCCCCCCCAGCTGCCCCCTGCCTCTTGTGGCTGCCCGCCTGCTAGCTCTGTCGTCAGCTGGGTGAAACTTTGGAAGTAAAAACCGCTGCCGCCGTCCTCCCCAGGCTGTGCACAGTCACTGCATGAGTGGCGTAAGCCCCAGCGGTGGTGCCGACAGTGTGGCAGCGGGATGTAGTGCTGTGTGTGATCCTTGTGTGCTGTGTGTGTGTCATGGGTATGACGTGTGTATGTGACGTGTGCGAGGCGTGTGTGAGGCATGTGACACCTGTGTGATGTGTATGTGACAGGTGTGATGGGTGTGATGCGTGTGTGAGGTGTGGGTGATGTCCCGTGGTGTCCCCCCAGCCCCCTCTCAGTGATAGCGCAGGCTCCCGAGGTCCTCAGTCTTACCACCTTCCTGCCTTTCGCACATGGTGAGGCGTCCTTCAACAGTGTAAAGGGGGCCGCTCGCTGCTGCTCGGTGGCCCCCCGATGGGGGCCCTGTGTCCCACATCACTGCTGCAGGGGGCCCCCACATTCCAACACGATGGCTGGGGAGGAATTAACTCAGAAGATGGAGTAAAGTCTCATAATATGGAAAATGTGAGCTCATATTCGGAAAAGAAATAATGAATTGAATTTAGTAAAAATTGTTGAGACGTTTGGGATTTTTAATTAAAAGACTTACTGTGGATAAAAACCATTTTTGGGATCTGAATCCGTATTAACTCTTGAAAGCTTTGTTCTGTTTGGAAGCTCCAACTGGAAAGCAACGCGTATTCCCTGTAGCTGACGGCCTCATTTATGTTTTTCTCTCACTTGATTTATCTAAAGCCAAAGTGGTGAGTGAAGATTATGACACTTTTTAAAACATAAGCCACGGTGGTGACTCCCGGAGGATGGGGTCAGCTCAGCGGGACTGCAGAAGTTACGGCAGGTGTGTGTGCCCCTGTCTGGGGCTGGGGGGCCCCGTGTCAGCAGCGGGGCACGCTCTAGGCCCCGGGGGCACGGAGTCCTGGGTGACCTTGGGAAGTCCTTGGGCTCAGGTCCCCGAGCAGGTGGAGAAAGGTCTGCTGCTTATTCCTTCCCCACCTGCTGCCCCTTCTCCTGGGCTGGAGAGAGTCGTCTGTCCCTTTTCGACAGCACAGTGCGGGGCACACATGCCTCTGGACTTCAGTGGAGGCTTTGGGACTGAAGGAACATTCGCTTCCACTTCCGTTGTTGGAAACACAGAGGTTACCTGTGAAAGTGGTCCTCCTAAATGACACCTGGCCTGAGCTGGCGCGGCCTTTCCTTTTGTGGTTGGGGCTTTACTGCAAACAGCAACAGCAGAAACCTCTTGTGCCTCCAGGCCCTGAAGGTCCCGTGTGTATTCCCTCCCCTGACCCTTCAAGCTTCGTCTCCAGTTCAAGCCTTCGATTTTTGAGTGTATGGTGTGAGGTAGGGGTTTGCTTTTCTTTTTTTTTTTTTTAAAGATTTTATTTATTTATTAGAGACACACACACACAGAGGCAGAGACACAGGCAGAGGGAGAAGCAGGCTCCCTGCGGGGAGCCCGATGCGGGACTCGATCCCGGGTCTCCAGGATCACGCCCTGGGCCAAAGGCGGCGCTAAACTGCTGAGCCACCCAGGCTGTCCGGGGTTTTCTTTTCCCATTTTGATAACATTTGTAGGAAACCCCAGGATGGGGACGCTACCTGCCTGCTGAGGCGGAGGTCAGGTTCCCTGTGTTCCTCCGTCTTCTGCCCTCACCTCCGGCCTGGGTCCTGGGGCCTCTGGGCATGACGACTCCCACACCTCAGCACCCAGACACGTTCCTTTGAAAAACCAGTGCTGGGGAGGCGCCTCAGTGCCTCAGTCGGTTCAGCATCCAACTCAGGTCATGGTCTCAGGGTCGTGAGATCGAGCCTCGTGTGGGGCTCCATGCTTGGTGGGAGTCTCCTTGGGGTTCTCTGTCTGCACCTCACCCCTTCCCTACGTACTTGCTCGCTCTTTCTCTCTCTGTCAAATAAATACATCTTAAAAAAAAAAAAAAACAAGTGGTAATTTGAGTAGAATTGCATTGACTATATGGGTGAATTTGGGGAGAATTGGCATCTGCATGGTATCAAGTCTGCCCATCCGCCACGTGCTTGTCATCTGTTGGTTGGCACGTCTATAATGTCTTCCAACAGATTTTTATAATTTCCCTCAACGCAGGCCTTGCATGTGTTACATTACATTTATTCTTTGGTGGGTTCTAGGGTCGTTTTTCCTGTTGTAGACGATACCTTTTTTTTTTTTTTTTTAATTAAGTTTTCTACTGCTGGTCTATGGAAACACAGTTGAGTTTTGCATTTTATTTCTATATCCAATCACTTTCTCAAAGTCTTAGCATTTCTGAAAGTTTTTCCTGTAGATCTTTGGGGTTTCGGAGACAAAGAACATTAACTGTAACCATGACAGATTTGCTTTCTAATTACTGTGTTTATTTTCCTTGTCTCACTGTGCTGGCTGAGAATCCCAGTTCCGCTTGGAGGAGGAGCGGGAAACGGGGCTTCCTTCTGGCGTCCCTGACACTCAAGGGAAGGCCTCTGACACGTCCCCGCTTCGGAGGGATGGTCGCCAGAGGTTAGCGTAGATTCCCCCGCAGTGAAGCTCACAGATGCGTGTGTTTGGGGAGCTGGGTGCTTTCACAGCACCCACGACAGGATCATGTGGTTTCCCTTTAATCTCTTCAAGTGTTGGATTATCCATCCTTTTTTTTTTCGTTGTAGACCCATCTTGCTTGTGATCAATACAGGGGTTTTTATATCTGACCCGATTAGGCTTGGCAGTGCTGTAGGGTTGTTCTGTCTTTCTTAAGAGTTGCTTTTGCTCCTGATTTTCCCTCTTCAGTGTCAAATTGTTTGATCCTCTGGAAGTGTTTGCATAAGGTTAGAACGGTCTTGCAAGATTGGAATAATTCTTAGATTTTTGGGGTTCATGTTTTCTTGGTGGGTTGATTTTTAACTGTTGGGTAATATCTCTAGTAGCTACTAATAGTCTGAGTTTCTAATTCTAGGGGTATTGAAGGTCATTTTTAGGAATTGGCCTGTTTCATCAGAATTTTTTTTATTATTTTATTGTATTTTATTTTTATTTCAGAATTTTTATTTTTTTTTCATTTTTTTATTTTTTATTTTTTTTAAATTTTTATTTATTTATGATAGTCACAGAGAGAGAGAGAGAGAGAGAGAGAGGCAGAGACACAGGCAGAGGGAGAAGCAGGCTCCAAGCACCGGGAGCCCAACATGGGATTCGATCCCGGGTCTCCAGGATCACGCCCTGGGCCAAAGGCAGGCGCTGAACTGCTGCGCCACCCAGGGATCCCCAGAATTTTTATTTTTATAGCCGTGGACATGTTCATGGTATTTTCTTACCTTTTGAAATCTCTGCTGAATTTGTAGTGTGTGTCGTTTTCAGTGTCAACCATTATTTATCCTTCTTTTTCGGTCAGTCTTTGTTTTATTAAATTTCTTGAGAGTTAACTCTAGACACTGTTGATGTGTGAGTCTGCTTTCTAGGTTTTCCTTTTGCTCTTGGGTTCCTCCCACCTGCCAGAGGGTGTAGTGGGCTGTCCTTTCCCTCTGGAGACCCTGTGGGCAGCTCATGGGCTCGCAGCTGGTGTAAACTACGCATTTCCCTCAGGTTTCGTGTGCAGTGTATCCGTAGGCTCGACACCCAGCATTGTTATCTTCATTCTGGTTGTTCAAAGTCACATTGACAGCGGGCCCCTTTCGCAGGGTATAAGGAGAATGGCACTTGGTCCCTCTGGTCTTCTTTCTAAAGACACACACTCCAGTGTAATCACGACAAAAACACCCCACAAGTCCCAATTAAGGAAAATTCGACAAAATATCTGGCCTGTGTTCTTCAAAACGGTCAAGGTCATCAAAAACAAGGCAAGTCCGTGGAATAGTCCCAGCTGAAGGGAGGCGAAGGAGCCGTGACCGCGGAATGTCGTGTGGGTCCCGCATAGGATCTGGGACATAAAGAGGGTATTAGGGAGACACTAAGGACATCCGAGTGAAGTGTGGGCTTCCGTTCATGGTCAGATGTTGGCTCCTACCTGAACAAATGCACCATCCCAGTGAGACTTCGGCTCCACCCAGCCCTCCACGACGCTCGATCCCCAGCCCCGAGGCCGGGCCCGTCTCAGCTCGGTGCCCCAGGTCCGGCTGTCCACACCCTCCCGCGCCCCGGGCCAGCCGTCCACGCCTTAGCTCAGCACCTTGGGTCCAGCCGTCCTGTGTCCCGGGCCTCCCCCAGGCCGGGTCACTGCCTCCCTCCCTGCGCCCAGCCCTCAGGGGAGCCCCGGCAGCTCTGGCGGGGAGCAGGTGTGTATGGGTTACCTGGGAATGTTTGACTTGCCCTCATTCGGGAAGGATCGTTTTACAGGATCTTAAGATGATCCTCTTTTATCCCTTCGTGCCCGTCAGGTGACCCTTCCTCTGGCCTCTGGCTGCTTCTGCCTTGGCGCCTTTTCTGACTGGCTGCTGGTGGCGCCCTCGTGTCCCTGTCACGGCTGTGTGACCGTGTGTCTGGGGTGCGGACGCAGTTATTCCCTTGGTGTATGTTCCCCTGTGCCCGTGTGTTGTGTCTCTCATCAGCCCTAGAAATCCTGAGCCTCTAGCCCTCAGACCTGGCCCCGCCAGCCCCGTCCCCAGTCCTGAACGTGGGTGCTGCCCCCACCCCCTTCCTCCCGCCCCCCAGCTCTCCCTGAGTTCTCACTCCCAGTTTTGCCTCTTTTTTGTCGACTATATTCTTCATCACTGTCTTCTAATTCAGTTTGTTTTCTTGTTGAGTTGTCAAGGTTTCCACTGCTTCAACTACCCATTGAGATTAAAAAAAAAAAAATCGTTTAAATGATTTTAAATCCATCATCAGTTCACTTAAATTATTTTTGAAAGTCTGTGTTGTTCTTTTCCTAAAATGATTGATTTTGACAGTTTTGTCACATTCTTTTTTTATTTCTTGACTTTGAGAAATATCTTAGTGAACTTTATATTAACTCAAAACATCTACACAGAAGAATGCGCTTGAGTGGATGACACATTAGTGGGAGTATTTCCTTCAGAGTTCCAGGAATAGTAGCGTGTGTCCTGTTCCCAGTAGTACTTGTGTCTCAGGTGTGTGTGACCCTGGCCGCCGACACCCCCTGCCCTCCCATCGTTCTCATGTGCTTGCTTGTCTCTGCTCGGAGCCCAGGCGCCCTTGGCCTCCCTGCGTGAACAAGGGTCAGGATGGATGAGGCCTTCTTCAGGAGCTCCGTGGGCTTCCCAGGTAGTCCAGAGTTGGTGTCCGGCTGGGAATGCCGCGCCCACGGGGTGGGGGGCTCCCTAACCGGCACCCCGCCTCTGAGCCCAGACCAGCGCCCCCTGCTTCAGCTTTTATCTCTCCACTGTTTCTGGCTCCTTGGGGGTCCCTTCCCCGCCGGTGAGTCCAGCAACACCACTTTACTCAGAATCTGGGTTTTCATGGGAGAGCTGGGGGACCTGTCCACCTGCCGTGTCCTTGAAGAGAGTGTCCCCATGAGCCTGGCCTGGGGCCCGAGCACGCTCAGACCCTTGGGCCCTTCTTCATTTTTCTCTATTGAAGCTGAGATGCCAGGAGCGGCCGTGTCCCCCTCGTGGGCGTCCGTGCCTGCACCTCACCTCATTGTGCTCTCCTGCCCCATGTGGCCCCCCCTTAAATCTGCTGTGTCCACAACCCCTCCTCCCCAGGACGGCACAGGCTGCAGGAGCCAACATCCCCTTTTGCTTCCCGGTTTCCCCCAGACTTTGTACCCCAACCCCGGGGGCTCTCCCCGTCCCCCCCGCCCATCTCTGCCCTCCCTGCTCTCGGACTTTGAGCCAGGCCTGTGCAGGCGCCCAGCCGGCGGCCTTGTCAGGACGGATGGTGGGCGTGTTCTGCTCAGCGGATTGTCAGGTTGATGGGTACGTCATACACGTCATGTGTTGACTCCCATCCCGCCCTTGATCCCAGTCTCTCTTTTCCCCAGGAATACCTCTCCCTTTTCTTGAATTTCAGGCATTTGTCTCTGGCTTGCCTTCTGAGGAAGCTGAGCCTCTAAATACACTCTACTTGCTTATCTTAAGAACACAGCAGTGTCACCTTCCCCGCCCCCGTGGCCCCCCCTGCTTGTCACTTCCTGCGTTATCCCAGGTGTTGGCAGATGTGCTTACAGGTAATGTCCCATGAGGACGCTCTGGAGTGTGAAAATGCAGACCGGGATGTGTGGCTGCCACGTGTCTGGTGCTGCTTTGTGCCCTGGGGAGTCCCTCGGCCTCAGCTCCCACCTGCCCCTGGGGTGTCACCTGTGGTGTGTGCCGCCCAGAGTCACACGGTGCCAGCACAGCCTCATCTCCTTGGCCTCTTGCCTCTGCTTCTCTTGCCATGGACGCCCAGGGGCACTTGATGGGCGGTCATGCATGCCACCCGGCCCAGGTGGCAGCTACCCGACAGGGTCACCCTTGAGCCCTGAGGGGTGGGAGCCAGTGGGGGAGTGCTTGCCCCACTCTCCCCCCAGAGACACAGTCCTGACGTGTTCACCTGAGGCTTGTAGCTGGGTCTGCTTGAGTGGGCCAAGCAGCCGCTATGTGGGCACACGTCCCGTCCCGGCCCACCCTCCCCTACCCTGCTTCACTGCCTGCCCCTCACCCCGGCTCCTCCTCCCCTCCTGCCTGGAGGGGGACTCGGGTCCAGAGAAACTGGGATGCTCGGGCCACATGGAGGAGAGTGCAGCCCACGCCGACAGGTGTGTCCCCATCTCCTGTTTGCTGCCAGCGCCCTGGAGTCCAGCAGGGCCCCGCTCCCCTGGCCGCAGCAGCCCATCCTGGGGGTCCTTCCAGTGCTTCTCAGTGTCTCCATGGCTCGTGACGAGGAGGGGAGAGTGGACCTGGCGCGCCGTTGGCAGCAGTTGGACATTTTGCACCGTTTTTGCAGAGGCGCTGGTGTGCACCACCCCTGGCTGGGGGGCCCTGCCACGTGCACCCGGGTGTTGGCCTCCTCCGCCGCAGGGGCGGCCGTGTGGGTCAGCCGTCCAGCTCCGTGTCCGGGGCAGCTCCGTCTCACACCGCTGACACACGCAGCTCTCCGTGTCCCCGCGGGCCCGCCCTCCAGTCCAGGCGCTCTGGCGAGGCGTCCAGGAGCGGGTTCCCGTTTTCTCCTTCACCAGCCTGGACGTGCGGTTGGTCACCCCTTCTGATGGCTCCTCCTGCAGGACGCTGGTCTCTCAGGTGGGCAGATGGGCGGCCACTGTCCCTGCCAGCTCATTGCCCAGCGCGGCCACTGCGGTGGAAGGACGTGGATTGATGGCTAAGTCGGACTGGAGCCAGAGGTCCCGAGGACGGGGGCCGTACCGCCTCTGGATTGTTTGCCCGTATCGCGCCCTGATCTGGCTGGGCTCTTCCGTGCCTTCGCGGTGGAAGGGCCGAGTGTGCTCAGGTGCCTGCTTGCCCAGCCGGTGGGCCCCTCCAGACGGCCCCCGAGGGGCCCTGCTGCCCCGCTGTCCTGCACCCCTGCCCTCCCGGCCTCTCCCTCTGCCTGGAATCTTTCCCTTCCTGATTTTAGGGACTCCTCGGTGCCCACCTGGTTCAGGTGTTAGCTCTAATCCCTCCTTCGCGAGAAGCCCTCCCAGCTGCACTCCTGCACCCCTGTGGGGCTGCTGCCCACGCTTCTTGACTAGCACACTTGGTAGTTCATCGTCAGACCTCCCGAGCGCTGCAGGGAGCCGGCCGCCGGGCTTACTCCGTGTCCTCGGCTGCGGATGCACGGCCTGCGTGGACGCCACCAGTGGTGAAAGTCCTAGAAGGACTGCACCGTTTAAGATGGCACACCCCCTGCTTCGGGACACTTGGAAGACTTGGAGTCGGCTGTCCACAGTGGACGCTGGGGACCAGTGACACATTTTCTGGGGCAGGACAGCAGTGCCCCCGTGTCCCTCGGCAGGAGGGTCCCCCAGGCACTCCCAGGAAGGTTTGGTTTCCTTCGCCGTCCTCCCAGGTGGCTCTGAGGCCTCAGTGTTTGGAGCCCGAGGAGGGCGAGCAGCCTGTTTCATGGGTCATGTGTCCTGTGCCCTGGCTTGGCCCCTGGAGGGACCCCGGGGCTCGGGGTCGTGTGTACCAGGAGCGCTGAGTACCAGGCAGCTGGCGCCCGGAAGCCGCTCCGCGGTCACCCACATTCTCGGTGGAGGTTAGCACGAGGCCGCCGGGGACGAAGAGTTGAGGGTGGGGGGCTGGCTGGCTGTGGTTGAGCCTTGCAGGAGCGCGAGGCATGTCACTTTTGTCCTCGTCTCGTGGGTTGTTGGCATAATTACAAAAGAGAGAATGTAAAATGTAAATTTCCAGATGGCGTGTTTGTTTGTTTTTTGACCAACATGTTTTCCATGGTTGACAAAACAGAGCCAGCGTGCGTCTCAGGTGATAGAAGGAGCTTCCGTCAACACGTGCGCCGGCCCTCAGCTGACAAGCTGGAAGCCCAGCGCCCCTGGCCCTGGAGAGCGGGATCCCGGGTCCTGTCCGCCCAGGTTCGCGGAGCCAGACGGCCCTGGGAGGGGATGCACGCTCCCCATGGACCCAGGTTATTGGGTCTGGAAGGTGGGGGCGTCGGGCGGGTGGGGGGACATCGGAAGTGTGGCGTTCAGGGCTCCTTCTGACATTCCTGAACATCCCGCAGGAGGCCGGGCGGAGGCCCACCAGGGGGCCCGGCGGTGGTGGTTTTTCCCACAGTGATTACCTCTAGTTAGATATGCACCTGGCTGGCACCGTCCGTGTCCCTTCTGCTCAGGGTGTGGGCACACGGCCTGCAAACCCGCCGTCTGCGTCTGCCCGTGGCCCTGCCGGCGGGGCCCAGCCTGGGTCCGCTCGTCGCCCACTCGCGGGAGACCGTCCTCTGTGTCGGCCGCGCTGGGTGTGGCTGGAGGCCCGCCGCTCCGCCGCTCACTGGTGTCATTTTCCACCACGCCGCGCCCCCCCCCCCCCCCCGCCCCCAGCGGCCCTCCCTCTGCCCCGGATCATGGAGGGAGGACAGTGAAGAAGGCAAACCGGGAAGTCAGCAAACCGGGTCAGAACCCCGGCCCTGCGGCCTAGATGCTAAGTGATGGGAACATCGCTTGGTGTCCCGGAGCCTTGGTTTTTCCCATCCGGGAGATGGGTAGAGGGCCACCTGGTGCGCGTGCTGTGTGCCGAGGGGGTTGGGGATCAGCTTGTAGCCGGCTCGTGGACTCCTTGAATAATTCATCTCTTCAGTCGTGGTTTTCAGCTCCTGGAAGTGAGTGTCCTCTGCTAGAGGTGAGCCCCCTGGGGACTGCAGGTCACGGCTTTGCTTTTCCAAGTAAGAGCTGTTCTTAAATTTGAGTTGAAGGTGCTCTGAGGCCGGCATTCGGAGACGGGAGGGGGGCTGGGGGGTCGGCGTGTGCGCGGCCGCGCTGTGCTGCCATCTCCTGACTCCCCTGCCTGGGGACCTGTGGCCACACCTGCCCTGCCCTTCTCCTTGTCTGCACCCTGGATCCTACTGTTAACTGTTCCGGGGGAGGCGTGCTGCATAAGTGCTTACGGGCAGGGGAGCAATTTTTGAGGGAGGCTCCAGAACCTTCCTGGAAGGTAAGTTAAAGCAGGCCAGAACTTGGGGCAAGTACTTTGACGGATGCAAAGATGTCTTCGTGCTCAAAATTTTTTTTTTTTTTTTTGCAAATTGGATTGTCAAGTATTTTTTAAACCGGTGTAGTACTCCACATAGCCCTGTAGAGATCCCGGTTGGCAGAGGCACCTCTCAGCGGAGGGGCCCCCTCGGAGCTTGACCGAGCCCCGTCCTTCTCACCCACCTGGCTCGACGCTGTCCTGTGATGTGTTTTCTCGCCCTCCGTCCCTGGTGGAGGGCTTTGAAGACTCGAACGGTCTGAGCCCGCGGTGAACGCACGCTGCTTTCCCAGAACCCCGGCCTCCAGGTGGCCGTGGCCGGTGGGCGCTGCGTGGGAGGTCGGCCCAGCGGGAGAGCAGAGTTCCCTAACTTATTTATTTCGTCTCCGCCCTCCCTGAGAAGCTGAGTGCTGGCCGTGGTGGAGGCCAGAGGCTGCCGCCCGGGTCTGGGGTGGGGGGGTCACCTGCCCGCTGAGCTGGCTGAGCCACCTGCGCCCCCTCCGTGGTGTGGGCGGGCTCCGACCTGGCCGGCCCACGGAGGCGCCCCCAGAAACCCGGTCCCTGCCGCGGAGGCAGAGGTGTCGGGAAATTCGCGCTGGGCCATGGGATGCGAGCGTTGCGGGTCATGGTGTGCCGCGGCGGCGACACTGCGGGGACCCCCAGGGTGCTCTGTCCTGCCCACCCGGCCGCGCCTCTGGGAGGTGTGGCCTCACGTGTCCCCCTGGGCCCGGGCACAAGACCTGCCTCCCCTCCTGCCATCGGCCCCTCGACCCCTGTTGTGGGGGGGGAGCTGAAGAGCCGATGAGCTGCTGGGCCCTTATCCTCCCGGAGTGTGGCTGTCCCGCGGCACGGGGCAGGGATCCTGCGTGGGTTCTCTTCCTTCGGTGCCCGGGGCAGCCCCAGGACTCCCAGGCCAGGTGGACAGCTGCGGCTTTCAGGGCCCGGAGCAGTTTCGAGGACAGTCCCCGTGCTGCCTGCAGATGCATGTGAGGCCTGGGGGCAGGCGAGCTTCCCGGGGCCCCAGGAGGGAGGGGAGGTGCCCCAGAGCCGGCTCCTGAGCAGTGTCCCCCCCCCCCGCCCGATGCCACAGCACTGCGTGCACCTATGTGTGCGTGAGTGTGTGCGGGTGTTCGGTCGGGGCCCGGGTTCTGTAGGGTGTGCAGGCAGGCACGGTGTGCACGGCCCTCAGGCCTGCCCTGGTCCTGGTGTCACCCCCGCCCCCCCCGACTGCTGTTGGGTTCTGCCCCGAGGCTCAGTTCTGCAGGGGGTTGTGTCCAGGGAGCCCGCAGGCCGCGCAGAGCCTCACCTCCAGCCGGGAGGGAGGCCTTGTCTCTCCACGGCTGATGAATGTGTTTTGGGGAAGGCACCCGCGGCCGCGTGGGGACATTCCTCGCCGGCTGGGGGGTGGTCAGGACCTCCGTGACCGTAGCGCAGCTCGCCAGGCAGCACTCTTGGGCTCCCTTTCCACGCTGCCAGCTGCCCAGAGGCCTGGGCCCAGCAGCCCGCCCCAGGGAGGGAGGAGGAAGGGGCTGAAAGCAGGCTGGAGAGTGAACCCCTCCGTTGTCAGTGCGGGCCGGGCCACGCCTGCCTTAGTGGACCAGCACGCCGGGGCTGGCCTGCGTCCCTGGGGCTCCCGTGCTGTCCCCGCCCAGCCTGGTGCTCCCGTGGCCCTCCCCACCCCTACCTCCAGGGAGTGCATCTGGCCCCCGTGACTGCACACGCTCCTCCGGCCTCATCTGCTGCTCCCGTGCTCAGCACCCCTGCACCGTGCTCTCTGAGCCAGCTGCGCCTGGAAGGAGCTGGCCCACCCGCCACCTCGTCTGTGCCCCTTGGCGTCCAAGGCCTCACCCCCTCGGGGACTCTTGCTCCCCGCCTGAGGCAGGTGGCGGTGGCAGCCGGCACCCGCACCCCCGCCCGGGAGCGCCCCGCACACCGACGGCGCAGGTACGGGCCTCCCGCCACCCTGCCCAGCCGTGGTCTGCCGCAGGCCTAGGGTCTGAGTGTTTCTTTGTCTGGTAACGCGCCCGCCGTCACGGTCTTAGGAGCCCGTCTGTGTGCGTATACGTGAAAGTTCAAAGGGGCCAGGCCTCCTGGAACCCGGGGCTGCTTCTTGGTGACTCAGCAGTCTTGAGCTCCTGCCATTTCTGTGCGAGCCCTGTGCTGGGACGATTATGAATCATCCGCTTGCCTCTTGATTTGCGTCAATCAAACCACATGTGAAGAAAGCAGCAGTGAGCAAGGCTGTGCCGGCAGCTTGGCGTCCAGCGTGGGGGACACTGGCCAGGGACAGCCTCAGAAGGCCGGCCCGCCGCTCGCCCCGGTGGTCTGGGCTGCGGGCCTGGGATGGCTTCCGGCCCGGGCCCTCCGCCCCCTCGCTTCCCCTCCCGAAACCGCTGTTAGCCACGCAGGAGATGGGCGCAGTGGTAATTATGGCTCTTTCTGCTCTTTACTGGTTTCCTATGTGTAATCCTGCGGCCAGCGGGACACATTTACAGTTATGGGAATGTTTACTGGTTCGGGCACAGCCGCTGGTCTTTTCTTCCCTGTCGCAAAATCATTTTAGGACATGGCCCTTTGAAAAGATTCCTTGTAAGGAGGACTTAATTAAGCCGGGATGCCAGCCGGGCCCCGCCCCCGCGGCGCTGGCGGGGGGTTGCTCCCCAGTGGGCAGGGCCCGGTCCCGCGGGGCGCCCCGGGAGGCCACGTGGGGCGGCCGTGACTTTGACCCCGTGGGCCCCGGGTTGAGGTGCGCGCTGGCGGTGGGCACGGAGGCAGCCCTGCCCGGTGGCCGCCGAGGGAGCCCCGCGGCCCAGGGCACCCCGGTCCCGTGGCTCGCTGGTCTGTGTAGTTTCGTAGGAAGTAGGCAAAGTACGTTGTCATTTTTACCGTAAAGTTGGCTGTTGTTAGGATCGTAGTTTGGATCGTGGCTGATGCTCTGGCTGATCCCAGCTGGAACAGCTCTGGAGGAGGACACCCCGCGCCCGCCGTCCCACCACCGCCTCTCCGTGAGCCCACGCCTCTGCCCTCCTGGCAAGGGGGCCTCCGGGCACGGGGAGCTGCCCTGGGTCTTGCCCCCTCCCGGCCGTCGACGGCAACATGCCGACGTTGGGCTGCTCCAGGGAATTAGGGCAACTGAAGTGCTCGCAGGCGCTCTGTTTCTGGAAGCTTCTCTCTGGACGGGCTTCGAGAGTGCGGCCTCCCGTGACCGTGAGCCCAACAGACACAGCGGCCAGGACACAGGACAGATGCACACCCGAGTCCAAATCCAGCCCCTTCCTTGGGTCTCTTTGTGTTTTTTATTATGTAAAATGTGCTACATTTGTGAAAGTGGAAGACGGAACCTGAAGGACCAGGTGGCCTTCCCTGGGCTTCAGCAGCGGCATCCAGGGCCGGTCCTGCGCCGGGTCCCTCCCCGGGCCGCCCGGAAGCGATTCTTGCAGCGATACAGACGCTAAAAGGCTGGGACTCTCTCCAACGTGGAGTCGTCTTGGGGCTGCAGAGGGATGCTGGGGCGCACGGCCCCTCCTCATGCATCGGGTGGGAGATGAGTGGAGGAGGGTTCAGGTAGGAGAGGCCTCCTTCACGGACCCGCTTTCAGAGCGACGAGCTCGTTCCCTCATGTTCTCTCCAGGGGACTAACGAGTTTTATCAACTTATTTCTGAGTGCAGTGGTGAACTCACGGATTCGGGGACGTTTCTGTATTTTCATCCTTACTGACCTTCAGCTTGCCCCAACTTTGGCCAGTGGGAGCCCGCAGGTTGGCCCTTGAGTGGGTCGATAGGACCCTTGTCATTTTTTTTTTAAAGATTTTATTTATTTATTCATGACAGAGAGAGAGAGAGGCAGAGACCCAGGCAGAGGGAGAAGCAGGCTCCATGCGGGGAGCCTGACGTGGGACTCGATCCCGGGTCTCCAGGATCACGCCCTGGGCCAAAGGCAGGTGCTAAACCGCTGAGCCACTGGGGCTGCCCGGACCCTTGTCATCTTGAGAGCTTCCTTGCTGTGGCACGACCAGGCGTCCCCGGCTCATCAGCCTGCAGTCAGCCTCGTACCCCGAGGCCTTGGGTTTCATCACATGTCCAAGTGCCTTCCGCTATCCAGGGTCACCTGTTTTCAGGTCCTGGGGAGGATTTGGACGTCCGTGGGGGGCATGCCTAGCCTGCAGCCTCCGACGGTGCTGGCTACCTGGAGGGGCTTCTGTGCAGGTCAGCGGGTGGGGAGGAAGCCGATCCAGGAATGTAGGTGCAGCTCAGGACGAGGGGGCACAGCAGTGAGCGCCAGGCCCAGCGCCCGTCTGAGTCCCGGGGCGCCGTAGCAAGCCCTCCTGCAGCTGCCCGGCCGCACCAGCTGAGCTCAGCTGCATGGGGCAGGTGTGCCCGTGGGTGGGGCAGCCATGCCCAGGGGTGGGGCAGCTGTGCCCGGGGATGGGGCAGGTGTGCCTGGGGGTGGGGCCGGGGCAGGCGGGGGCTCGTGTGGCGCTGGAGCACTGTTGGTAACGGTGGTCGTAGTGGGGTGCGGGTCAGTGCTGCTATCCGGGGCCTGCCCCACGCGCCCTGTGGCCCTGTGTCCTGCGCTGCCCGCGCTCCCCAATGATGCTCGAGCGGTGCTGTGCTTGGAGAAGATGGCTTTCCCGTTGCTCCGTCCTCACCCACGCCTTCGCGTCAGCACAGCCGTCCGGACAGTGAGCGTCCCCGGCACCAGGACTTGCCCCCGCGCCCTGCCGGCTGCTCTGTGCCCCCGGCCCCTCCCGCCAGCGGGCGTGGGTGCCAGCGGGGGGCTCCCGTCTGCCGGGGACAGGAGGGGCGGCGTGCTGGCGCTCAGGACCAGATGGTGTTGCTTCCCCGAGTTCCATCAGGACTTGACCGGAGTGTCCTTGGAAGCCCGGCTTTCCTCCCGGGTTAGCACTGAGCTCGTGCGCTGCTTGCGCGTGCCTCATGCCAGCTTCCTGAGGGGTCTGGGTGGCAGCCACAGGGTCGCGGCTGAAAGCCGCTGCTCCAGTGGTGCTCCCGGCTCGGAGGAGGGACGACGGCGGGGAGCCGGCATGAGGTTTCTGTTCACACCCGGCCAGCCTTGGCGCATCCTGGCCCTGGCGCTGCGCGAGGGCACGGGAGCTTGGGAGTGGTGCCCACATAGGCAGTATGATCCCAGAGGCGGGAGGTGGTGCCCAGAGGACCCGGAGAGGACTGCACGCCCCCGGCTCCTGCTGGACAGGCCTCCGTGCACCCCGAGGCTGCAGGGGATCGACAGGAGGGGCGCCGTCGCGGGTCAGCGGGGGGCTTGGCAGCGGGGACAGCGTGTACCTGTGCGGCCACCGGCCCGCCTCCCTCGCCCGGGTGCCTCCAGTCTTTCTGCCTCTCGGGGTTTGGCTCCCCGGGGCCCTTCATTTAGAGGAGCGACGCCTGCGATCTGCCGGAGCGGCCTCTGCTGAGCGCGTTTTGCGGGCTCGCCCTGCTGGGGCGCGCCTCAGGACTCCCCTGTCGTGCTGAGGGGCTCCCCCTCGTGTGGAGAGGCCGCTTCCGCCCCCTCCTCATCCGCCCGTGGACGTGTGTTCCTCCTTGTGGCTACGGTGAACGGCGTGTCCGCGGCCGTCCTCTACGGGCTTTCTCGAGGATCGCATTTCCTTGGGCCGGTGCCTGGGGGTGCGATTGCCGGATCGTGCGTGTGTTGACTTCGTGCGTAACTTGGCGGCAGCGCCGGCCCGACTCCGCAGCAGCTGCTGCGTGGCGGTGCGCTCCGCCGGCGGGGCCGTCCCGCCGCCTCCAGGTGCGCCAGGCCAGCCCTCGCTCTTACCTGCCCCCGTGCCCCCGGCCGGCCTCGAGGTGCGGCGTGCTGCCTGGCTGTGGCTTCAGCTGGAGATTCCCTGGTGACTGACGACGTTGGGCATCTGTTCGTGGGCTTATTGGCCGTTGGCGTATCCTCTTTGGAGAAGTGTCCCTCGCATCCTTCGCCCAATATCTTAATTAGGTTATTTGCCTTCTTACTGCTGCGTCGTAAGTGTTCCTTGTATGTTCTAGATACAGCTCCCTTATCAGATAGGATTTGCAAATACTCTGTGGTTTGCTTTTTCATTTTCTGGACCGTGTCTTCCTTTGAAGCACGTTTTTTTTTAAGTTTGATGAAATGCATTTTTTTTTTTTCTTTTGTTGCCTGTGTTTTTGATGTCAGAGGTATTTATTGAAGTCAGATTGGTTTGGAAGTGATGATGTGGACCTCCTCCTAGGGCTCCTGGCTTTCTGCTCGTGTCGGAGGTAAATGCTAAAAGGCTCCTCGGGCTGTTCCTTCATTGCCTTGCTAGGTTCTGCAGGGCTCCAACTGTAATTCGCTTTTCCCACAGTTGGTTTTAATTGAATGTCCGTGGGAAAATGGCCAAGCAAATTGAAGGCTTCACAGAGAGAACTGAGTTTCTTTGTTGATTTTTTTTTTAACCGTGGTTTTTCATCTTTATTGTGTGCACTTTGTTGGAATTTGGCATCACGTTGTGAATTTTCATTGAGACTGGTCTTGCTGAATATCCCAGCAGTGGAGAGGTTCTCCCACTCTCAACAGAAATCGCGCAGCGTTCCGTAGGCCCCGGTAGCGTGCAGATGGACCTTCCCGGGGTTGGTGGGTTGGCTGCGGGGCACAGAGCCACCAGAACGCCATGCGTGGAGATGCCCATCCTGAGACGCAGGGGAAGAGCAGGGGCGCTGCAGCTGGCCTGTGGGGTGCAGGCTAGTCCCCCCCGCCCCGTCACCTGCCTCCTGTCCCCGGGCCTGGCCACCAGGCCTCCTGCCCGTGCCCGTGCCCGAGAGCCAGGAGGATTCCCGGTCAGTGGGCGGGAGCCCCCCAGAGGACGCCTGTCCTCTCCTCACTGCCAACAGTCACCCTAAGGAGGAGGCGCTCCATCAGCGGTGGTCCAGCCCCGTGAGCGCTCCCGGCGATGCCGCAGGTGACAACGTGTGGAACTGGGGGTGCAGCTCGTGGAACTGGGGTAGCTTTAGGGGAGGCTGCCGCCAACTCTGGCCGTTTAAAAACAGAACACGCCCCACGCACGCCAGCCTTCGTACTAGTTTTAACTCTGAGGACTTCGTTTCCCTCAGCGGACAGAGGGCAGAGGTCTGTGTCTTTGTCGAAGAAACGTAGTCCTTTGCTTCACAAGTATGTTTCGAGCTGTACAACTGATTAGGGTATGTTTAGTATTAATCCAAAAGCTCACCATCAATGTGGAAGGGTCGCTTTGCGTTTTCTCGCCCAAAGCTAGCCTGCCAGCCTAGAGATCGGTCTGGTTTCTCCGAGGTCCGGGTATGTCCTGGTCTGAGCGAAGGCCCCTTACATCCACCTGTGCTGACCCCACCAGAGTCCCCTCTGTGCACAGCAGGCGGCTGGCTGGCTTATTCCTTCTCCTTCAGTGACTGGTTTAGTGACTTAAAAAATACAGATAGTTCTCTGTTTGTGTAATGAATTTAAAAAATGCTGAGTATAGTGGAACTTCTTTGGGACGGGGACAGTGGTTCAGTCCGCAGGAGCCTGAGAAGTGTCCTCAGACCCCCAACTGGGGTGCAGATGTTTACTTTCTCAGCCCCCCGACATCTGGCACTTCTCGATTCTCATTTTTGACGTCTCCTCCTTTTCTTTATGGGTTTGCTCTGTTGCATGGCCGACTTTACTGGTTCCCTGCACGCTGTCAGCTTTGCTCTCCCCTTTCCAGGGGGTCGCCCGGGGACAACTAAGCAGGGCCCCAGAGGCTGCAGACCTGCCCCTGTCTCCGCTGTGATGCCGTCAGCATCAGTGCGTTTCTGTTTTCATTACTGGTTGATTTTCACACGTACTGGTGCAGGGCAGGCAGCAAAGCGTTCCCACGGTCTCCCTGGCGTGGCTGCAGGACAGCTGATGGCACTGCCTCCAGGCCCAGGACCCTCATCCGGGCCCTGGGGATGACCGGGCCCCAGAAGGCGGCGTGGCTCGCTGAGCTCCAGGGCCACCTGCACGGAGCTGTGGGCCGTCTGCATGTTGTGTCGGGACATCGGTCAAGGGGACAGCACAGCAGCTGTGCCGCTGGAGGAGCAGGTGCCCAGGAGGCCTGGTCAGGCCCTGATGTGTGATCAGTGAAGCAGGACAGGACAGGATGCAGGAGCTGAGTCACCCTGGCTGGCCTTGTGTGCACACGGTGTGCCCTCTCGGTGGTAGCGTCCTGGGAAGACTCGTGGTGTCCTGTACATTTAAGTTGTTCAAGTCACCCTGGATACGAACCTCCCTCCAGGAACCTGGCTTTGGAGCCTGCAGTGGGTTGTGGGGACCGAGCAGGGTGGTCATAGCCACCGCCCCGGGGGGAGGACCTGGAGGGAGGGACATCATCCTGCTTCTTCGGTCGGGAATCCTGAGCAGAGGGACCGGCCCCACTGCAGCTTCCCCAGGCTGGGACCCCGGACCCTACTGTGTTTGCACCTGCCTGCGCGTGTTTGTACGTGCAGCTGAGCGACGAGGGAGTGTGGGGAGCGTGGGGGCTTCCGTCTCTAGAATAAAGTACCTGTTGATACAGATCAGGAGTGTTTTCTGATTGAAATTCCCCACCCGCAGCAGCTTAGAAGGCAGGTGGCTGGAGCCCAGGTGCACTGGCCGTTGCCACGCCCTCCAGGGCTCACGGGCAACCGAGTTCTGTCCTGCTACCCAGCTGTTTCCCCTCCCTTTCCTTTTTGGGGGCTGGGGTGCCCTTAGGGCTCTGATCGAGGGGGGCCTTACCCCAGCTGCTCCCTGGGTCCCCTGCCTGGCGGGGCCCCGTGCCCTGGGCCCTCCACGAGCCTCTGCGTAAATGCCGCGGCTGGTTTCCCCTCCGAGCCTCTCGCTCTGCTCTTCCATCCTGTTCTCGGTTGCCAGGGGATGAAAAGGCTAAAAGGATCCTTTCTCCTACCCTGGCTTGTGCGGTTTCCTGGGACACCTTGTTCCATTTGCTCTCTGCCAGGAGGCTGGCGGTCAGCTGGTCACCCCGTCCCCCACCCGGCACCCCTTCCCTCCCGGGGCCTGCAGGTGCTTCATCCTGGTCGGGGAGGGCCCTGTCTTTCCAGGCTGCTCTGAGATAAAGTGTGTTTGTGGAAATGCGTGGTGAAGGCAAGCACGTCTCAAGTATTTTGATTTCTTTTTGTGATAACTCCGGGGAGGGCATTTTGTTCACTTTCCTGATGAATATTGTCCCGGAGCTGTGGCTTGTGTACGCAGCATCATTTCAGAATCGTGCTCCCCCCCACCCCCACCCACCCCGAGAAATTCTGAACCTTCTTCTCGTCCCTGGGACCTCGGCACTGCCCCGCTCTCCGTCCTGGGGGCTCCGCCGGCCGTTGGGCCTGGCCCTGGGCCGCTAGCATGGGTTTGCCTTCTTCCCATGCCATTTGCTCCTGGTGAGGAAAAGGAGCTCGGGAGGGAATGAATGGAGAACCAGGCAGATAAAAAAGATAATCGAGTGATTATGTCCCGATTCTTTGATAAACCTCTGATTTAATTCAGACAGGTGTTACGGAAAATTCTGACGGGTGCATGGAATTCAAGTATAGCTCCTTGTTTGGGGTGCAGTTTTTGAAAAATGCTCCGTAATCTTTGTCTTTTTAGGAAAACGCCTTCATTCTGAGATGGCATGTCAAAGACTGTGTGTTAGCAACACGAGGAATTCCTGTCTGAAAATCCAGAAGCTAGAAACGAGGAGAAACAGTAAAGATTGACGTTGTGTTGAAGATGGCCCCGGCCGACCTGAGTGGTCTCTGGTCCTGGGCAGGGGGAGGCTGGTGAGGGCGATGCATCCGGGGCAGGTGCCCAGCGAGGGCTCCTCCCCGTCACTGCGCCCTGAACGCGTGGAGGCGGAGGGCTGCTCGTGCGCAGGCCCTCTCATGCGAGAGCCCCCGTGGTCTGCTTGGCCCCTCACGCCCTCCTGGAGCTCCTCCCCCGGAAGTGCTGCGGGGCCCTGGTTTGACATCCGGCCTGCGGCTGTCGTGTGTGGGGCCCTCCCCGGACCAGCCGTGGGTTTATGCTGCCCTCAGTGCGTCCTGACGGGCTTGGGAAGCCTTCGCTGCACCCGTGTGGTGGAACCCTGGGTGGTGGCCAGGCTGTGACGTGGCCCTTGTGTCCCTGGCAGGTGCCTCTCAGGTGTGATCAGTTTTGGGCGAGGCCTTGGCTCCGACCTGGAGGGAGTCTGGGTGCCGGCGACCGTACAGAGTGGGGCCCCGCTCGCCTTTCACCCGCCCCCCTGGGGCTGCCCTCGCTGTGCCCCCGAGGTCCCCGGGGACAGCCAAGAGCTCAGCTCTGTGGCTTTGAAGCTGGTGCCCGGGGGTGGCAGACAGCGGGGTTTTCTTTGTTTTTAGACGGCCCGTGAGGCCTTGGCCTCTTGGGAGGAGGGACTGTTTTTGAACCCACACCCATTGACAGTGTCCGTGATTTCCTGATAAGAAAGTCTGTTGCCACATTTGCTGAGAAGTCACAAGTTTGAACAGGAAGCATTTCACGGTTCTGGGGCGTTGTGAGAAGCCGTGATTTTCCCGACTGGCGTGCTTGGCCGTGGAGGTTGGCACCTGTGTGTGGGTAGGGCCTCTTGTCACCGGGGGTCAGGCGGCTGTGTGCCGGGCCTGGGCCTGGGCCTCATGCTCGGGCTGACCCGGGCCAGTGGGGGTCTTCCCTTGGGTGACGCCAGGCGGGGGGTGAGCCCACGGCAGCCCCGGGAGGCAGGTGGGTCCTAGGGCTCATGCTCGGCCCTTGGCTTCAGCGAGGCCTCCTTGGCGGCTGGGCCCCAAGTCCCTGCCTGCTCTGCGGCCTGTGCCCTGGTGCCCGCCCGCGGCCTCTGGTCTGCTGGGCGGTGGGAGGAGAGTCTGGCGGGGGGTTCTCTGAGCCTGGAAAGTTCTGAGGCAGCTTCCAGCGTGTGGATGGAGGCAGACAAGTCGCCCTGCTACAGTCAGCGGGGGGTGTTCCGATCGGTGTCACATTCGGTAGGAAGTGAGGAGGGGAGGTATTGCCCCAGCCCCCACGCGCAGTCCCGGGCCCCCACGCGGGCGTTGACGGCGTGGACGGCGAGGTGCAGCCTTAGTACAGAGACGCCACCAGGCCTGGCATCTGTGCCCCTCTCTTCCGGGGATGGTCGGGGACAGCCCCCGAGGGGCTTCGGGTTCCCCGGAGGAACGCCAGGTTGTCTGTACACCGGCCCCGGCGCCAGCCCTGCCTTGCACACGTGCGGGTGCGGGAGGTGTGTCAGGCGGGCTTGTTCGAGCCCTTTGTTGGCCGCAGACAGGAGAAGACTCTTAATTCACCCACAGGCCGTCTCTCCTGTTCCGTCACGTGTGGCCGGCCGGCCCGTCTGTGCCACGGGGTGACCACATTTCTGTGTCCAAGATAAACCATCGCATCTGCTGGGTGACCTTCACACGGAATCTTGCATTAGCACATTCTTAACAGACATTTAAAAACCAGCCCAACAAAACCCATTTCCTGCCCCCGCGCTCTCGGCTCACAAACGCGAGCTGCCTCTGGAAGTGCCTGCGCTGGAATTTGCAAACCGAAGCCTAATTTAACCTTCAGTGATGCTCCAGCGTCTTGGCGCAGGGCGGGCTGAAGGGATGGAGGCGAAGCGTGGGCGTCTCGGGGAGCCCTGCTTTCCCTCTCCGGAGTCCCAGCAGCATTCGGGGGTGCTCCCGTGGTGCCCGGGCTTTGGGATTGCCGGGCGCCCAGAGGGGACCCCAGGTCGGCTGGCTGCGAGCCTCCCCATTCGAGTGAGATCAGGGGGCTGCCTTCCTTGCCAGGACCGTGGACCCTTGTCATCTCTCCCCGGGGTCCCCGGGCAGCCCTGGGAGGCGGGTGGCCAGGAGGTGACGGGCGGCCGAGCAGGGGTAGCCCAGGCCATCCCATCCCAGCCACAGCAGCAGGTGCAGCGGTACCTCCTCTGCCCCTCGGGCCCTCGAGACTCTTTCAGACATGGCCGAGGCCCCCAAAGCCCTCCCAGCCACCCCGACCCGATTTGTTCCTGGTCTTGTGCGCTTGTAGGACAGCCCCTCAGGCCTGCCTTCTTCCGTTGCTCCCACCGCCGGCTCCCCTGTTCTCTGACCGTGGCCGCGGGCGGGCGTCCATCAGGCCCAGCAGTGCTCCTCGGGTGTCGGTGCCGGGAGGCTGCCGGGCCCTGCCCCCAGGGGCGCGCATATTATCCCACTTTTGAGGAGGGGGTGTGAGCTGGGTGCTCCGGCATCAGGGCGGCCGTTCAGGGGCCGAGTCACTAGAATGACTCTGATGTCCAGGTGCAGAGGCTGGCACTGGACAGGAACCAGACACTAAGGACGTGTCGTGTTTTTATTCTTTGCGTATGAAGCCGTGACTGGCAGTGTGACGGCCACAGGACCTGTGAATGGAGGGAGGCCCAGTCCTCAGTCCTTCAGCGACTAATGTCTCCATCCATCCATGGAACGGGCCCCTCCCAGGTCCTGGGGGTTAGCTGTGGCCTTCCGTGGAACGCAGAGGCTTCTAGACCATCGCAGGTGCACTGACCTGCCAGTGACACAGCTGCCCTTCTAGCCCTGCTCACCTGGGGCCCCGGCTCATCGAAGGCGGGCTGCTGGGTTCCAGAAACGGGCTGTCCAGTTTCCCTGGTGCGTCAGGCAGGCCTCAGAGCCCGGCCCCCGTGCCCGTGGCGTGGGTGAGGCCGAGCGCTCTGACGCTGGCACAGAGGGCCTGGGACAAGCCGCGTCGCTCCGAGCTCCGGACACCGCGGGGCGGGGCAGAGAGGGGCCTCCTGGTGCCGCCATCACCTCCTCCCTGATTGGGTCAAGCACCAAAAGGGCCATCAGAAGAGATCCTAATCTGTTTCTAATTAGATTTTAATCTCTTTGACAGAAGCTTTTCTCTCTCTTCTTTAAGATCTCAAGGAAGAACGCCACCCTTCGGTTTATAATTCCACGGAGAACCAAATTGCTCCTCTGTCTCCAAAGTATGTTATTGTGGCCGCTGGTACTAAGCCAGGGGTTTTGTAATCCCACTAAGATTCTGTCTCGCATCACGGAAATTTAGGATCCCCCCACGGAGACCCCAGAGCAGGAAATGGTCGCTGCTAAACAGCCACGTGCAGCCCTGCCGGCGGTGCAGCTGGGCAGGGTCCCCTCCCGGCTGTTTGGTGCCGACCCTGTGGAGGGACCGGCCATTCAGCTGTGTCCCTACGGGGCTCCCGGGTGACTCCACGTACCTGCAGACTTGCCTCGAGCCTCTGTGTTTGACACCTTCAAGGGGAAGTCGCCGTCCCCTGGGGAGGGACAGTCCCCACAGCGCTCTCAGGGCTCCCAGATGTCCCAGGTTTGGGCCCCTCTGGACACACTTTCTTGGAGTCCTTGGTTGCCGTGGGCCCTGGTGGTAGGGTTTCCTGCCGGGTTGTGGGGAGCCCACCCCTGTGATCAAGGCAGAGGGGGCGGTTCTGGTGCCGGCTGGCTTGGGGGCAGTCACCCACTTGCGAGTGGCCACCAGCACGTTCTGACCCCTTCTGCCCCTGGAGCAGCAGCTGCTGTCTCGGCCTTCTTAGGAAGCCCCTCCTGGGTCTCTCCGGCCTCCCGTGCTCTCGAAGGAGGGAGAAGGTGTGCCCATGGGCATCATCCTCTTGGAAGCCTCCCATTGAGAAAGAAGCCGCAGGCCCCCCCGTGGACCTGGTTTTCCGTGGAGGGGCTGCCGTGGGCGAGTTAGCCAGCTGTCGGGCTTTGGTCGTCGTTGGTGTTTCGTCCCATCCTGTCGGGATGTTCTCCACCAGCAGTCTGCGAGCTGCGCTCGGCTTCCAGGAACCCACATGCACTTGAGGGAGTGATCAGGGCTGCGAGTCTCCAAGCCGGGATTCTGGATCGAGAGTCTTCTTCCCATTTCTGGTCTGAAGACCTTCCCCCGCCCCTCCCTGTTCTGGTCTCTAGCATCTTCTGTGGGTCCTGAGTCTGCTCAGGAGTGAGTCAAGTTTCTGAGATGAATTCTGAGCTCACAGGGGGCCGTCTCAGGTGCACTTTTCGTGCTTTCTGTACCTCTTGCAGGTGGGCTAAGTGACATTGCTCTGATAGCAACCCCTCCTCCTCCCCAGGACACACGCACAGGAGCAGAGGACGGAATGTCCACGTGAAGACCCTGGGCTGACCTTGACTCCGTCCCGGCGGGCCAGCCCCTCAGGCCTCTGGCTTCTCTGTGGCTGCTGCTGAGGGTGACCCTGCCTCCCAGGCTCAGGGCCAGAGTCCCCACCCAGGAAGGCCAGACCCGTTAGCACGGTGCCGTGAAGGCTGCCTTCCAGGGGAAGGTGAGGCACGGCTGAGGCCCCAGGGTGGCGGCGTGTAAGCAGGAGGCCTGCGTGAGACCGCCGTGGGCAGGGGAGCCCTGGCACTCTGAGCGGGCCGTGGAGGAGCCTCTGCTGTCCAGCGGGGACTTCAGACCAGATCCCCCAGGTGCTAGGGACCCACTGAAGGCTTTTGCTCCCAAGAACAATGTGCTGTGCCATGAGTTTCCTGGAGGCGCTTCTGGCCTTAGTGTTGGGATTGTGGGAGGAAGAGCCCTGTGGTCAGTGGGCCAGTTTGGGGCCTTCTGTGCTCGGTCAAAAGATGTTGGAAGCTCAGTCCATTTATCAGACACTGAGCAGACCCTATTCCGGACGCCGTATCCGTAATGACTTGATGTGTCCTCACGGGAGGCCGTGAGATCCGGGTGCTGTCCTCGCCGTCTTACAGGGAGAAGCGGGGGCACTAAGGAATGTGGCTGCAGGGACAGCTGCCAGGCGGGGGGCCTGGTGTGAACCCGTGTCCGCCTCGAGTCCATGCTCTCACGGGAGGCCTTGCACACCTTGTTAGGTGGGTTGCCGCCACGAGTGGGTGTGTCCCCGGCACTCACAGCCGGGCCTGGACACGAGACCCGCCGAGGGACCCGTTGCACGGACCCCCCTTGCTGTCTTCCAGCCGAGCCGCCCTGACTCGCGTTCCTCGGCCTCCGGAGGCAGTGCCCTGGGAGGGGGTGGGGTGTGGGAGTCCACAGCGTGGCGGGCACAAGAGACAGGTGCTGCGGGTTGGCGCCCCGAGTCCCAGCTTCCTTCCCGGGGGCCTCTACCTTGCCAGCTGTTCTTCTCATAGGTCACCGGATGTGCTGGCAGCTCTAAAGGACAGCCAGGTCACGTCTTCCTTCCCTGGGCCCCTTCCTCTCCCCAAGGCCACATTTCCTGCTTGCAGCCTGGGGTCTGGGGCACACGCTGTCCCACCCGCCCGGGCTGAGCAGAGGCTGCTGGGCACCCAGAGTGGGCTTCAGGAAGTCCCTGCAGCGTGTACCCCGCGCTCCGAGATCTCTGACCCCTCTGGCCTCCCTGGGGCCCAGAGGAGTGGGCAGTTTGGCCAGTACTCTGTACAGAAGGTGCTGGGTACTCTCAGCCCGTCCCCACCCGCCCCCCGGGCTGCTGCTCCTCAGCAGAGGCTCGGAGTAGGTATGTGAGTCCCTTGTGCCCCGAGCCACTGGGGATCCTAGGACGTTACACTGCCACCGTGTCCCCAGCTGGAACTTTGCCCGGCACGGGTCTCAGGCAGCTGCTCGTCCGTGCACACGGCTCACATGTCTCAGACCCCTGGTCCCTGTTTGAACTTTCCTTGTCCTCAGTGGGTGCTCGCCATCTGTAATACTCCCCGGGAAACGGACTTTGCACACCGTGACGGGGAGTGTGGTACAAGTGACGTGTCATACGTGCAGCTCACTGCGGTTAAGGGCCCAGAAGAATAGATTCTATAAGACGGAGAAAAGGCAGAGGCCCTTGAGAGGGCGAGGGGAGGGCATGGTGGGGCCCCCTCCGGAAAGCCGGCCTGGAGCCGGCCTGGGGGGCTGCCGGGCTTTGAAAGCGCAGGCACAGGAGCGAGGTGCTGGGGGAGAGGAGAGCACGGTCCCAGGCTGGGCGGCAAGGGCCACCCCCTTCATGGCACTGAAGCCCGCTGAGTGGGTCATGACAGCTCCAAAGTAAATGGAACAGAACCCGTAACATCGCCCCTGAGAAGGAGTCGGTGATACTCCGACGGCGTGTCCTGGGGCCCAGACGTGTGCGCACCGCCGGTCGTGGCCGTGGCCTCGAAGGGCTACTGTTCTAGAAGCATCACCACGGCAAGAGTGTTTTAAGTGGGTCCGGAGGAGGGAAGGACGGGATGGGGAGGTGGGACATCCCCTGGTAGATGTCTGAGCCAGGAGTGAGGGGACCTGGACCCGGCAGGAGACCCCATTCCCTGAGGTCTTCCCCTTCCCGCATCATGTTTCCTCGTTCTGTGCGGAGACGGCTTCCACCTCTTCTGTGAGGTTTATTCCCAGATATTTGGTATTTTCTGATGCTCCTGTATTGGTTATCTCCTAGCAGTTTTTATTTTGTGTTTGTTGCTGGTATTCAGCAATACCACAGATTTTTGTGTATTGACCTTTGACTGACCTTGCTGAATCCTAGTACTGTCTGGGAAATCTTCTGGGTTTTGTACGCGCTGACTACAGACAATGGCAGTTTTATTTGTCCTTTCCATTTCTTGTATTTCTTTTTCCTGACTTAGTGCCTTAGCTGGGGGCACTGGTGTGGCTTGAATAGTGGGCCTTCTTGTCTGGTTCTTGATCTCTGCACCACCATGGACTGGCATCTGCTGTAGGTCTTCCGTTTGTTTGCTTTTACGAGTGCTCTCTAGGGATCAAGGCTTCCTATTCCCAGCCTCCTCCCTGCTCCCCCCACGGGGCTCTGTGGAATCCTGTCAAGTGTTTCTTTTGTCTCTATTGAGATGATCTAAATTCTCTTATTTTGTTAATGTGGTTAATTACACCGAGTTCTTTTGAATAGTAAACTAACCTTTCATTTCTCAACTGAAACCATATTGACCAAAAAAAAAAAAAAAAGTGATATTCTTTCTATATGTCGTTGGATTCAGTTTGCTAATATTTTATGATTGCTGCTTTTGTGTTAAAGAATAGGTTTGACACTTAATTTTTTTTTTTTGTAATTATCTTGTCATTTTTGGTGTCACAGGAATGCTGTCTCATGAAAAAAGTTGGGGAGTGTTTTCTCTTTTTATATTCTTGATGATTTTGTGTAAGAATTATCTCTTATTTGAATGTCTTGATGGAACTTTCCTGTGAAGTCGTCTGTGTCTGGAGATGTCTTTGGGGGGAGGTTTCTTTCTTTTTTTCTTCTAAATTAGATTATATTTCTTTAAAACCTATTGGACTATTTGGGTCTTCTGTTTCTTCTGATGTTACTTTTGGTAAGTTGTATTTTTTTTTTTTTTTAGCAGTTTTTCTGTTTTATCAATACAGTTGACCATGAGGGTTTGGGAAGCTGCCCCTTCTGCAGCGGAAAGTCACATAGAACCTTTGACTCCCAGGAACTTAGCTATGAATAGCCGTCTATTGAGCAGAAACCTTACTGAAACATAAACCATTGATTAACACACAGTTTGTATACGTATTATATATACTGTATTTTCACAAGGTAAGCTACAGAAATGAGACTGAAAAGAGATTGTTATTAAGAAAATAAAAAGAAGAAAATACAATTTCAAGCACTGGCCTGTTTGAAAAAAAAAATCTGTAAGTGGACCTGTACAGATCAGACCAGTGTGTTAAAGGTCACCTCTTCGCATAAGGATGCTTATAAGATTCTCCTGATTGTCATTGTAATTCCTGTGGGAATAGCAGGGCTCCTTCACCTTGTCACTATTGCTATTTTGGGCCACTTAGTCCTGGGTTTTGAGGTGCTGTCTTATGTGTTAGGGCACGTTTGGCAGCATGTCTGGAATCAACCCATGGGATGGAAGCAGGATCCCCTTCCCAGGTGTGACCATCAGAATCTTTTTTAAATTGTTTTTATAAGAGATCTTTCCATTTTGTTGATCTTTTGCAAGAACCAACTTTTGGTTTTATTAACCCTAACTATTTATGTCTTTTTTCTATTTCATAATTTTTGCGCTTCATTATTTCTTTGCTTTCGTTGAACTTAGTTTGCTGTTCTTTTCCCAGGCCTGGAAACAGAGCCCTACTATGTGCACTTCAGGCCATGTTTCTGCGGCACAGCTTTAGCTTATCTAGCTCCCTGTCATGGGACGAGGCCAATGACCCAGCTCCTCCTTATCTTGCATTTGTGTTTTCTGAAGAAGTCATCCATCAGATATTGATGTTCGGAGTGCATTTTATCAAAAACTAAATCCTCCCTGTATGAGTTACAGGAAGAAAGGAATAGCATAAGATGAGTCGCGGTGCATCTGGGGAAATCAGTGTGCTAACTAGTCTGAAACTAATAGCTAAGTTTAGTCTGTTATTTACCCAAAGAATAATTTCTCCGAATAGCTATTTTGTAGTTTTAATGGCAAATTTATGTGTGAGTGGATATTTATTTTGAGGGACATCTGAAACTATCTAGGTTACTCTTTCTTCAGAGCGCATTCCGTGAAGACACTTGGTCTGTTGGGTCTGGATGTTGATATATTTGGATTCCATACAAATAGGATGGTAGACTTAGTACTATTAAGGCGTTGAGGTCAGACAGTTTCCAATATTCTTTTTTTTTTATAAAGATTTATTTATTTATTGAGAGAGAGAGAGAGAGAGAGGTGGGAAGGGGCAGAGGGAGAGAGAGAATCTTAAGCAGACTCTTCATTTGGGCACAGAGCCCAGTGCAGGGCTTAAGATCATGACCTGAGCCAAAATCAAGAGTCAAATGCTAACCACCTGAGCCATCCAGGTGCCCCTGTTTCCAGTATTTTCGATTGGGTAGAGATTTGGGAGTTGAATGTATTTGAAATTTGAAGGACCTCAGGTCGTTTCTTGTCATATCTGTTTCCCCTTTTGTAGTATGATTTACCCACTTACCCACCCACGCACCCACCCTCCATCCATCCATCCACCCATCCACCCATCCAGTCTCTATTTTTATTGAACTAGTCATTGTTTTAGGGTCATGGAGACAAAAACTAATGAGATTTTTTTCCCTGTTAGCAGCTCTCAAGCTAGTGGCAGAGGCAGCAAAGTATTAGTCCTGTGGCTTTAGGATGTCTGTGTTGGCAGGGAACCTTCTGGATCACCACGCTCACCTTCTTCTGGGGTGAGATTGCAGCTTTCTGAGAGGAGCAGCTTGGTTCTGGGTTGGGTGCTCTAAGGGAAGCCTGATACCACCCAGTTTTTCCTTTCCAACATGTGTTGTTCTTTTGAGTATATTTTCTTAGCAAAGGAATTTATAAAAAGCAATCCTATTTTTTTTCCTTATCCAAAACTATTAAAAAAGAAAAATCCCCCACACAAAGACAAACCTCTCCAGAAGTAAATTCCAGAATTCATTCTTGGATTTGTTGCTCTCTTGCCTTAAGAGGGAAAAAGCCTCCCCAGGAACCCCCACCACACTTGCTTGCTTGCTCCTCTCTTCTGTGAACTTTTTGTGACTCTGGCTCTCTGGAAATCTGTTTCAAACTCTAAAAAAGCAGCTGGAACACACTTGAGCCGCTCAGCACAAACTACAAAGTGATGGCATTGCCTGTGCAAAACAGATGCTGTTTGCATTCAAATAAAAGACAAACATAATATTTGCATTAATAAAGAGCCTTTGCAAAAGTATTTGCATAAAGTGGTTTATCCTTTTCCAAGAGCTGGTTACTTTTAACTAATTTCTGAGTGTAGCAAAGGATAAGCAATCTTTTGCTGATTATTTTTCACAAAGAGTTGCTTTTGCACAAGTGTAGCTGATTTCAGAGAAGGGCTCTCCACATGCAAATGTGGTGTCAGGTGGAACCCTGCACTGATTGCTGTCAGTCATATTCTTGGTAGATTTTTGTGTTTAAAAGTGGGATTGATGAGCTATTCCCCTCTTCTTGGTGGCACTAAACTTTGCTTCTGCAAAGAATTTTGCAGAGTTTCTCAAACTGGGCCACATTTCAGCGCTTGCCTCCGTTTTATAATGAAAAGAAGCCAGACGGTTGGTTTGGTATGTGAAGTGGTGCAATTTAAAAGACAGCTATATTTAATTCTTATTTCGTTAATGAGGGCTGTGGAAGAGTCAAGGTAAGGAAACCAGAGCAAAGGAAAAGTCACGGTCCGTCAAGAAGTAGAGCCCAGAAGGAACATGTCGTAAGTCCTGCATGATTCTTTAAACACCAACTACCAGTTTGCCCATGAGTCTCCTAGCTGTCAAAGCTAAGAGAGAACCTTGTTTGTTTTTAGGATTTACGCTGTTCTTTTTTTTTTTTTTTTTTAAGATTTTATTTATTCATGAGAGACAGAGAGAGAGAGAGAGAGAGAGAGAGAGAAAGGCAGAGGGAGAAGCAGGCATCATGCAGGGAGCCCGACGTGGGACTTGATCCTGGGTCTCCAGGATCACGCCCTGGGCCGAAGGAAGCGATAAACCGCTGAGCCACCCGGGCTGCCCGGATTTATGTTGTTTTTAAGAGGAACCCAGCTCAGTGTTTTAGACAGTGACTTTGAAGCCCACACACCTGAAACAAGCCTGGGGAAACCGCATTGCACAGAATGGAAGTAGTCCTCTGCAAGCATGCGGAACCCTGTGTTAACCTCTTGTTTGCCAACGGTGCACCTCGCAGCTGCTCCCAGCGTCTTTCTGTCTCCTTTTGGATATGAGCTTCTTCTTTTTGAAATAACCCTTCAGTTGTTAATTCAGCAGTGGTTTCCGAGGGGTAAACACCCTCACTTTTTGTTTATCAGAGAAGTGTCTCTTGTCCCCTCTTCCCTGAGTGATAGTTTAGCTGGGCATAGAACTCTAGGAGACACGGACCACACTCAGCGCTTCTTTGAAGATGTATTTTCTGTCCCCGTCAGAAAGTTAGGCCTCAGTCCAGTGGTTGATTCTTCCTGGGTGATCTGCCTTTCTGTCCCGGGGCTTTTATGATCCTGGTCAGGATGGATGGATGTATTGATATTTTGTTAGCGTGTGTCTAGGTGTGGATTCCCGCCTCCTTACCCTGCTTTGGGTTTAGCGTGCTTTTTAAATCTAAGGGTTCTTGCATGTTTGCAATTCTGGAATAGTCTCATTATTTGACAGTTATCTCTTGTGCATTTTCTCCATTCTTCACTTTAAGAACTCGCACATCTCGTTCTTTTATCCATCCCTATATTTTTGCCTTTTTAAAAAAATTTTTTTTGTTGTTCTGTATTCAGGTCACTTATGTAGATCTGTCATCCGGCTCATTATTCCTGTCTTTTGCTGTATCTAACCTGCTCTTTTCAATTTTAGGAAATTATTTTTATTCTTTTAAAAAAACTTTCTATTTTTCCAGGGTTTCTTTCTTTCTTTCTTTCATTATATTCTTTCCCTCACTGAATGCCTTACTTTAAAAAAAAGAGCATGTTTTGTAGTCTTTTCCATATTGTTTTAATATTTGTGGATATTTTACAGTCGTTTCTCTGTTATGTTGGCTAAGTCTGGCATAGAGGCCTGTACCCATGCATCATTTGTGATTTTCAGTTTTCATTGTAAACTTATTTATTTGGAAGGGTATTCCCCTCTTAACCCTGCCTCCCTCCCCTCCACCCCCCTCTTCCATCTTTGGGTGTCTCATAAGAGACATTTTTCTTTGCTTTCCTGGGGCTATAGGCCTTTGCAATTCTGGACAGTTTTTTTTTTTTAAAGATTTTGTTTATTTATTCATGAGAGACTCACACAGAGAGAGGCACAGACACAGGCAGAGCAAGAAGCAGGCTCCCCATAGGCAGCCCAATGGGAGACTCCATCCCAGGATCCTGGGATCATGACCTGAGCCAAAGGCAGACACCCAACCACTGAGCCACCCAGGTGCTCCATGGGTTTTGTTTTGTTCTGTAAATATCCAGTAGGGCAATTCCTGGATCATAAGGTAATTCTATTTTTAATTTTTTGAGGAACCTCCATATTGTTTTCCACAGTGGCCACACCAATTTGCATTCCCACCAGCAGTGCAAGAGGATTCCTTTTTCCTTCTCCCCACGAGAGAAGCAGGCTCCCCGTGGGCACCCCGATGTGGGACTTGATCCCAGGACCCCGGGATCATGACCTGAGCCAGAGACAGACGCTCAACCACCGAGGCCCCCAGGCACCCCTCTGGACTAATCTTTCATCCTAATTTGTAGACCTGGGATTCCAGAGTTGTGTAAGTGATGAGACTTGGGAGAGGTCACAGCCACGTGTGTTTGAGGGTCTTGCCTGAGACCTCCCAGCAGCCCTGCTCTGCCTCTGTGGCGAGGGCCCAGGGCAGGATGGGGAGGGTGTGTTGTCCAGCCCCGTTTTCTTAGGTCTTCTGGCTTCATGCAGGGTCTCGGTCCAGGGTGCTGGGCCAGTTCTCCTGACTCTTTGGCCCCAGGGTCAGGCAGCTGGGTCTTCGTGCATTTGCCAGAGTTACCCGTATTTTGTTTCTCCCTCCTGGTAACTGGGGTCTTCTCTTTCTTTTGAGCTCAAATCTGTATGTGGAATTGGGATTTCATTCTGTCTTATGGTCACCATTTCAGTATTCTTGTGGTGGGGGGTGAGGGGTCCTTACTCTAGGAGGGTTCAGGAAGGTAAAATTCTAAGGAACTTTGGACGCTCACGGGATCCGTGCTTTCTGAACTGTGACATGGTTTACGCCACAGGCGTCCCTACTCGTGCAGAACAGCGGCCAAGCAGCACGGACCCAACCTCAACTGTTGTCCGCTTCCTCGAGTTTTGTAGTCAGGTTTAAGGCTTGCCCTTTCTTCTGACTGTGTGTGGTTAAATGCTGGATCATTCATAGCCAGGGGCCCACCTAAGGGTGCTCATATGATCGATTGATTATCTCCTCCCGCTCCCCTCCAGGTGCTCATTGTTAGTACAGGTTCCCTTCGTGCCCACGTAGTTGGACATAATCTGTCTCTGTAGGTGTAAAAACCAAAGGAACTGGTTGGAGATGAAGAAAGGCTGCTTTTTTGGTTTTGTTTTGGTGTAATTTCTACCAATTTCCTTTGTCCTCTGATTTTTGCACTGTCACAGACTGATGTGGGTGACACGTGATTCTTCATCTTGGTTAAAGGTTGAACGAACGATATGAAATGAATCTGTTCCTAGAAGTATTGCGATGTCTTATGAAATGAAGGTACCGAAGAGAGTCTTCATTTCCACGTGATCTGTAAAGTGGGTGAAGTCTTGGGATGGGAGCGTGTATCAGGCTCCCGCTCCGCCTGCACAGTGCCGGGCACAGCAGGTGGACGCGCCCTGGGGGGGCGAGGTGCGGGCGGCTCACCTGGTGGGGCCTCCAGCCGCCCGGGCCAGCGGCCCCTCCCGAGCCCTACCTGTTGGCTTCCTCGCAGGGAAGGGGAGGACGGTGAGAGTCCGATGGTCTGCACAGGTGTGTGGGAGGAGGCAGGAGAGAAATGATTTTGTTTCTGCATTTTTCGTAATTCAAACATCTCTCAGTTTTAAAACACAGAAGATAAGGGAATATAGTCTAAAAATGTGGATATGATTTCTGTTCTTCAGACAATGAAACTTTCATAGTTTGGGAAGGTTTTAAAAAAGCCACATTTAACTTACTGGCTGTTAGGAAATGGTGTGCGGCTCTCTAGCGGGGCGCGGGGTGCGGGGCGCCGGGCAGGAGGGTGCTGGGTGCACAGCCGAGGGCCCCTCCTCCAGAGGGGCCCCCGCAGCCTCCGAGCTCTGGCGGGCAAGGCTGCCTTCTTCTGCGCCTTCCCTTGAGCCTCTTAATGCCCCTCCTTGCTTACCGCCGGCACTCGGGGGGGGGGGTGGCGGGGGGGCAGCCTTCTGGCGGCAGCGAAGGCCGCAGCCTTGGCTTCCCCAGGGAGCCTCCGTATCCTCTTGGTCCCGTGCGGTGAAGAGTGTCCGTGCACCCATTTTATGGATGCGGACGGTGGGGCCGGGCGCCCACGCCTCCAGCTCGTGGCCAGAACCGGGGTGCTGCCCGCGGTCCCACTCCCCCGCCGTCGTGCACAAACCACGGGCCAAAAAGTGCAAAACGGATGAGCGTCCGTGCCGTGTCACCGGTGTGAGCAGAGTGCACGCGGATCGGCATCGGCTGCTCCCCCGGGAGCGGGAGCGCTATTTTTAGAAGATTAAAATAGAACCTGATACGGTGTAATCACTGGATTTTTAGAAACTAGTTTGTGTTCTATGAAAACCGTTATAAAAGGAGTAATGATGAGGTTACCCCGTCTTGATCCGGGGAGGCTGGGACCGCGGAGGGAGTCCCGTCGTGAGTACCGCCGGCGGCCCGGTCCCTCCAGCCCGCAGCCCGGGAAGCGACAGCTGTGCTGCGGGGCCTGGAACCACCAGGAGCGGCGGGACTATCCTGGAACCAGGCACACACCGGGCGGCTGGTGGCGGGCGGTGGCTGCGGGAGGCTCGTGTCCGGTGGCGTGGGGGGCGGCGCTGCGGTGGCCGCAGTGTCACCGGGGCCCTGGGGCCTGGGGCTCTCCGCACGGCGGCCGGGGTGCTGAGTGCCGACAGCCGGGCATCTGGGGGCTGCGATTGTGTGACCCCACTTATGAACTTGTGTCTAAAAAAGCTTAGAAGAGAGGATTTTTTACCACAGTGTGCTCTGTATCAGGTGCTAGAGAAATTGTAGAAAATAAGACTTCTGCAGTGGTTTAGGCTTATGACACCGAAACCACTCCTGTTGAAACACCTTCTTTCAGCCCCCCAGCCCCCAGCCCTCCAGCTCCCCAACCCCCAGGCCTCTAGCCTTCTAACCCCTCAGCCCCCAGTCCCCCAGCCCTCCCAACCCTTCAGCCTCCCAGGCCCCCAGTCCCCCAGCCCTCTAACCCCTCAGCCCCCCAGCCCTCCAACCTCCAACCCCTCAGCCCTCCAATCCCCCAGTCCCCAGCCTTCCAACCCCTCAGCCTCCAGCCCCTCAGCTCCCCAGCCCCCCAACCCTCCAACCCCTCAGCCCCCAGTCCTTCAGCCTTCCCAACCCTCCAACCCTCCAACTCCTCAGCCCTCCAACCCCTCAGCCCCACAGCCCCTCAGCCCCTCAGTCCCCCAGCCCCCCAGCACTGCAGGCTGCCTCACTGCTGGCACCCTGAGCTCAGGCTCTGGAAGACCAGGTGCCTGTGATATGGCTACATGTAGGTCAGCACAGGTTGTAGATGAAATGTGGGGCACACAGTGGGGCTGTGGGGCAGGGGGTACCACCCCCGTGGAGGACGGCCTCTCCCAGCCCCGCGTCCTGGCATCATTCACGACACACCCTCCGTCGTGCCCCTTCTGCTGGCACCTCTGGCAGCGTCAGGCTCCTGAACACCGGCCTTCCCATCCAGGTTGCCGTGCCTGCTTCTGGGGGGAAAAGGTGGAGATGTCCGAGAGCCGGATGTGCCGTGTTGCGGCTGATACGGGGGACTTCTGGATGCTTCCACAGCTCTGGCCTGCAGTTTGGCACAGTATTCTGATTCTGTACCCACTGCCCCAGATGAGCTGCCGGACGGAGGCTGGAGCCTGCGGCGGCCCCCAGGATGAGCTCGGGTGGCCAGGTGCGTGGAGTGGCCCTCACAGAGCTGCTGGGGAGGGCGGGGGCTGTGCGGGTCACACTGACCAGTTTCTTGTCACGTTGGCACTGGCTGCAATGCCCGGTCACCCCTGCTGCTTCCAGGGGTCGGCGGTCTGGGTCCCCCAGTACGTGTCCATGGCTGGAGGCGTGGGTACCGAGGGTTGGGGGCGAGGACGTGCCGGGTCCCCAGCACCTGATGCCCGGTCTGGACACACTTGGCCCCCGACCGTGTTTGTCACAGAGAATGAATGAGATGGAGCCAGGGCGTTTGGTGGAACCAGAGGACATCTCTGCATCACAACGGGAAACATGGCAACTGGCGAGCGTGACAGGTGCCCCCAGTGCGGCTGCCGTCCCGGGCATGTCCCCCGGCAGCGGGGTGGCTCTCTGAGACAGAGCCCTGGCTCCTGGGCCATTGCTGCCGTGAGGACAGACTAACCTGGCATTGGGGGGGCACGAACCCCGGTATGAAGCAGTCAGCCGGGAAACTGAAACCTGTTTTCACCCCTCAAATGTCCTTTATGCCCTTTCGTTCCTGACATGAGATTCCCACGTGGAGCGAGTGTCACCTCCTCCGAAGCTCCCTCAGTGGAGGAGAGGAGCCCGTATCCCAGAAGACGCACCCCCCCCCCCCCCGCAAGATGCTGGGTGTCTGGGCGGTGGCAGTTGGTGGCGAGCGGGGCTGGAGCCCGTCAGCTGGCTCCCCGAGCTCTGGAGGGAGGCTAGACTGAAACATAAAGTTGCCTTTTGAAGCACAGACGCAAATCCTGAACGTCACCCTCTCCCCCCAACCCCCGCCCCCCCGCCCTGGAAGTCACAGCTGACGATCAGAGGTGGTTAGAAGTTGCGTTTGCTCCCGGGGATGAGCAGTCGGTCTCCGTCAGTCTGTGCCGGGAGCTGCCCCAGCGGGCTGGGGCCGCCCGCCCGCCCTCCTCTCCGTGTCCCATTTCCCGGGGAGTGCTTTGTCCTGCAACATCCGCATCTGGCCCGTGGAAGGTCCTGTGGATTCACCTGCGAACAGGTCTCAGGTCAGACCCCTTGTTCTGCTGCGTGCCCACCAGCCTCTCCAGCCCGGGATCGGGAAACACCTCCTGGGCTCTTCCTCCTGCCTCCGTCTCCCTCCTCCGGCCCCTGGGGCTGGTTACTATTCCACACGGCAGCTGAAATGAGCCTTTAGGACAGAAGTGAGGACTTCTGTCTCGAGGTGACCTTCAGGACCTGTGGCCTGGCCCTGGTGCCCTCCCCGGCCCTGTCTCTTCTCACCTTGCGCCTGCTGAGTGGAACCCACCCAGCCTGTTCTACCTCAGGGCCTTTGCACTTGCTGTTTCCTTGCCTTGGATGAGGTCGTTGCCATGGATCCTTCTTGCATATCACTCGGGTGTTGCCACATCACAAGGGCCCTCTTTGATCATTTTATCTAAAGATCCCCAGTCGCATTCTTCCGAGTGCGTTTTGTTTCCAGCGCATGATACCGCGCCATGTGCTTGTGCGTGCTGTTTCTTCCTCATTGGTGGAAGGTTGGGGTACGGGGACTTGGTGTTGTCCAAGACCGTGTCCGCAGAGGTGGGACAGTTGCACAATAACCAGCTCAGCGCCGTCTGCTCAACAAGTGAATGAGGGTGAGTGAGGCGAGGGCGGGCTGCAGAGCTGCTCTGTCATCGTCATCGTCACCCGGGTCCTTCCTCACTCTCTCCTGGCTGCTGTTACCATGGGGACCAAGTGGTGTTCCTGCTGTTTGCCTGCTGAGGACCCAGCAGGGTAACGGACCACAGCTGGCCCCCGGTGCCACAGCGAGTGCCCGGTCCCAGGGAGCCCCGGTTTCTGGTCAGGGGCGTAGGCTCCACTGTTGGTGTCGTGCGCTCCAGCGAGGTCTGGCAGGGACGGAACTGGAGGGGCGAGATACACTCCTGAGGAACTGAAGCAGATGCTGCCCGACACGGCGCTAGGGGAGGAAGCCTTCCCCACGCACCTGCTGGCCGCCCTTGGTGCGCTGGCCCTGCCGGGGTTCTCTGGGTGAGGCCCGGGGCCCAGCGCCCCTCGGGCAGTGTGGGGGTCAGCCCCGCGGCCAGCCCCCCCCGACCCCAGGGCCCAGCACCCCTCGGGCAGTGCTGGGGGTCAGCCCCACAGCCAGCCCCCCCACCCTGGGTCCAGTGCCCCTCGGGCAGTGTGGGGGTCAGCCCCGCGGCCAGACCCCCCACCCAGGCCTGGTGCGTTGAGCGAGCGCTGCTGGCGTCTGCCGTGTGCTCCGTTGCTGCTGAAATGTTGCCTGGGAGGAAGGAGGGCAGAGGACCCTTTTCTGTGCAAAGAACCGAGAGGCTTTTAGAAGCCAGCACCGCTGGGGAAGGGCGAGCAGGGCCCGTGGCTCCGTTTCCCATGTCGCCTGGGTCTCCCGGGCGGTCCCCGGTGTCCCTGCCTGAGCCGACTTTCTCCAAACGGCCGTTGTCGGTTCCTTGTTAGGAGCCCGTGAGGCACTCCTCGGGAGCTGCTTACGGGTATGTACCTATTTCCCACTTCCTGTCACCTAACCACGAACACCTTCCAGCGAGGTTCAACGCTCGGCAGCGTGCAGAGCGCCCTGGGAGGACGGCCTGGCCACCCAGTGGTCGGAGTTGCTGACTCACATGTTCAGGAGACGCTTTTGCCCCAGTCGGATGCCTGGGCAGGGGCTGGAGCGCGCATCCTGCGTGCACACGGGCCGTGTTCGCGTCACAGCAGGGCAGCCGGAGCGCCCCGTCCTCCACACCCGCTGTTTTATTTACTTCCTGCATCAGCGTGCAGACGGGGAAACCGAGTCCGAGGTTAACTAACAGGATTGCCGACGAGGCCTCCAAGCCTGTCTGGCCCTGAATCCCGTGGGGCCCCGTGGCCGGCCCGGGGGCCCCGGCCTCCTCTTAGTTCAGAAAATAGGACACTTGCAGGAAAGCACCCGCGGTGGCTTAACTAGAAAAGGCCCGTCCTCGGGGCCCCACACACGTGCGGCCGCGCTGCGGGCGGGTCGCGGGGCTCGTCTGCCAGCAACCGCATGGCCCTGTGTCCTCCTGGTTTAGTTAGTAAGGGACCCCGTCTACAAGGCGCTTCCGGGAGTCCTCGGGCCGCTCGCGGCTTCGCGTGTCCTTTGCGACGCCCCTGCTTGCGGTGGCTTCTGTGTTCCCTCCCGTGCGACTCCGGGAAGCTGCACACTCACACGCGGTGACTGCCCTACGCCCCCGGTGCTCCGCGGAACAGCGTCCGAGGGACCCACCGCTTATGTCCCCCACAGGGCGACGGACGTCCTCGCAGGAGCCGGGACGGATCTGCTCTCAAAGGCGGGCGAGGACGCTTTCTCCTGATTTCCTAAGTCGCTTCTCGCCGCCCCAGCGGGGCTGGGCCATGGGGCGGGGGCGGCCCACAGCTGTCGGGGGGCGGGCAGGGGCCAGACCAGTCCCCAGGGGCCGGCCTGAGGCTCGCTGGGAACGTCCCTCCATGAAGTGTGGCCCTTGCCCGGGGAGGACAGCGGGCCTGGCCTGGCCTTGCGGAGCACGGCGGCCTGGACCCCGCGGCCTGCACTTGGCCCGGCCCTCGGGCGCTCCTGCCCTGTCCCGCCCTGTCCCGCCCTGTCCCTCTCTGTCCTGTGCTCCGTCAGTGTTGTCTAGCTCATGTCTGGAGCAGGGACTCGCGGGGCTGGGGACGTGGGCACAGGACAGACCCCACTCTGCAGCTCCCGGCAGGTGCAGACATGCTGCCTCCCTCCGCTCCCTTTCTCGCCCTCGAGGCCTGTGGTCAGAGCTCCTCGGGCACTCTTTCCCGGTTCCAGAACTTTCTGGCTGGTGGACCCTGTCCCCAAAGGGCCCGCAAGGCAGTGTGTTTCCACTTCTGAATTTTCCCAAATTAAACTTGTGAGTAGCAGGCTGATGCTTCCCTCGGTGGCTCGTCCTGTTCACGTCGCTTCGACCTTCCTGCGAGCTGACCGAGCGGCCGGGCCCAAGCAGTGGGGACGTTTGGCCCTGACTCAGCCCCCGGTGTCGGGGAGGGCGCCCGGCTGGGTGTGTAGGGAAGCAGAGCGTGTCTCTGGGGGAGGCCGTGGCCTGCGCCTCACAGACCCCGCTCTTGGAGCAGGTGAGGCCGTCCCCACAAGGGAGTGCGTCCCGGACCCTGGGCTCCGCGTTGCGCATCCCGTCGGTCGCCACGTCTCAGATGCCCACGGGCCGTGTGTTGGCTTGCGTGTGAGCCAGGAGGGTTTGCTGGCTCTTGTTTGCACAGCTCAGGGTTGGTAATACTGAAGATTGTCAGGAAGCTGGTTAGGTGATGACCTAGCAGGAGTTAAGCGAGGACAAACGCTATCAAATACAAAGTGACGGTTTATTTTTATTCTTGGCATCTCTTGAAAATACAGTAAAAAATTTCACTTACAGAAGAAGGAGAGACCTTACAAGGTACAGGGAGCCCCAGTGCCCGTCTGCAACCTTCAAAACCCTGTGGTTTGGATCAGAGCCTCCCGATCAGCCCCCTCCCCAAGCTTTATTTCCTGGAGAATTGAAAACAAATCCCAGATGCCACAGCATTTTCCCATAAATACCGCGGCACGTATTTCTAACAGATGCAATCCCCTCCTCACGCTCAACAAAACGAAGAATTCCCAAACATCACGTCGTAGCTGAGCACCCACCGCTCAGGTTTCACTGGTGGTCCCAGAAAAAAGAGTCTTGTCGCAGGTGCGTGTGCAGATCCGGATGCTGGGATTGGGGCCGTGTCTGGGGTTGAATCCGCAGCCGCCGGGCCCCTGGGAGGAGCTGGTCAGCGGCCTGGGCGGCTTCCCGATCCACACCTGACGGTCTCAGCCTCCTGCCGTCTCTTCACCACGTCCCTCTAAGCTCGTATTTCCTGTAAACTGGGAGCTAGAGCTAGTTTCGATTTTAGGTGAAGCAGAAGAATACTTCATAGGTCAGCCTGGACTTTGGGAACGTCTTCCCGAAGGAAGAAATATTGCTGAGAAACACTGTGTCTTCCATCTCCACCGTTTTCTGATAAATACACAGAAGCGAACGCGGGACTTGCCTCAGGAACCCACAACACGTAGCGCACTGGGGATGGGTTCTCGTGAGCGGGCAGGTTCAGGCCACGCAGACCTCGCCTGGTGTTCTGGAGCGGGCGCCGCGCGGGGGACTCCGCCGGGAGTGCCTGTTGGGCCGCCCTGAGCTCGTGGGGCATCCGAGGGGTGCCGGCCGCCCTGGGCTCGGGCACCGCTGCATGTGGTCGCGGAGGGCGGGTCCCTGAGCAGAGGAGGCGGGAGCCTGGCCCGCCGAGTCCTCCTGGGGTGGAGGTCGGAGACCCCACCGGGTGTTCAGGTCAGGGGCGGGCCTGGGGGCCCTTTGAGTAGTTTGCTGACCTGATGAGTCATTTCTACCTCTGAGCCGGGACGTTTCAATATAGCGAACCCTTTTTATAATTTAAATAAACGAGGGGGTCCGGTGTCCAGCTTGTAATTGTGTAGCTCGCTTGGGTTCGGTGCAGGGAGATGCAGCGACATCGTAGGAGGGTGTGTTGGCCCCTGCATCCTGACGCCAGTGATCCACGTCCTGACAGAGTACGTGCGGGCTGGTGTGGAGGCGTGCACCCCGCCACGCCCGCGGGAGGTGGGGGGCAGCGTTCCTGCGGCGATTCTCTCCTGCGGGGCTTTTGTGCAGACACCTGCTGTGTGCGGAGGGCCAGAGGCTGTCTTCCTGCTGCCAGGCCTGCAGCACACGGGGCTTTCTTGCCATGCTTGCAAGAAAAGACAAGTCCTTTCACCAGGCGGGAGAACCGAGGTCCCTCATACAAAGGCCTACGTGTTTCTTCTAGCCTTTTGCCTGCGTTGAGCTTCCTACCAGCACACACCCCAACACAAGTGTCCCCACTGCAGGGATGTGACTTTTCTCATTATGTTCATTTTTATGGAAACCCGGGCTTCTCTTGTTCAGCATCAGGCCCCGGGCGTTGGTTCAGTGCTGTCAACCCGAAGCCAGGCACCTTGACCCCCACGGCACCGGTCTCTCCTAGGGGTGCACATGCGTCTGGAGTTGGAAGGGCAGGGGGAGGACCAGATGCCTCCTGGGCCTGCAGCCCTCGTTCCGAGCACAGTGTGTGGCGGCCGCCCCAGCTCGAGCCCCCCCCCCCCCGGCCGAGTGCCCACCTGTGCCCAGGAAGCCGAGCTGCCTCGCCCCCCAGACCCTCCCGCTCATCACAGCGTGCGCAGGAGTGATAGCGGATCCAGTGCAGAGAGAAAGCCAAAACCCCAACTGGAGCTCGGGCATTTATGGGGAAGAACCCCTTCTTGGCATACATTCTAGCATGTTCCCTGTGAGAGCTGACATCACACCGGATTAGATGATGGCGAGGGGGCGGGGGGCACTGTCATTCTTACTGCTAGAAAATCTGCTGGCTGCTCACCAGGCCCAGGGTCGCCCCTGAGATGCAGAATTAATTCTCAGCACATCTTCAGCGGGGCCTGTTGCTCTCCCTGCCTCAGAGACGCGCCCCGAGTCTGAGGAGTGAGGTGGAGAAGCCCGGGGTCCCACCTTGGGTGCAGGCGGGCGGGGCTCTGAGCCAAGCCGGTGGCAGTGAGTGCTGGCCCGAGCGCCCGCAGCGGCCCCGGCGTGCCCCACCGGCCCTGCCCTCTGCACCCCGCCCCTGCTTCCTCCTTTGGGACCCAGAGGCCAGGCGGCCGTCCAAGCCGGGTGTTCCTCGCTGCGTCCCCGGGAGCCTGTCCCTCACGCTGATCCTGGGCAGTGGATGCAGAAGGGCAGCCGATACCGTTCTCAGCAGCGCAGGCGACAGAGAGGGGCTTTATGTCAGAGAACATTCTAGGGACGGGGAATCAAGTGCCTTTATAACAGGGAGTCCTGACCGACCCACGCTGCCCAGGGGACCGAGGCCGCTGACCGACCCGGGTGAGGTGTCACGTTGGTAGCACGTGATGTCACATGATGGGAACCGTCAGCAGAATGCGTGACCCGTACTCCTGCACATGGTCACCGTCATCAAAAACAAGGGCAGTCGGAGGAGCCTAAGGAGCCGTGACAGCTTGGGGTCGTGTGGGATCCTGGGTGGGAGGCTGGCGGGGAAAGCCCAGGAACCCGAGTCCGCGGGGGGGGGGCTTCAGGTCACTGGAGCTCAGACACGCCATCCTCGTGGAAGGCGCCCGTCGTGGGGGAAGCAGGTGTGTGAGAACGCTGTCTGCTGTTTGATTTTTCTGTGAATCCGCAACTGTTCTAAAATAAAAAGTTCGTATGACAAAATAAAAACGGGTAGGAAAATTGGCTGGAATGAAGACATTGCATGATTTCTGCTGCCGGAGGCCTCGGACCCCATGACTATGTGTGTGGCCACCAGCTGCTCAGGGGGGTGGGGGGCACTTGCCCCCGGGGGTGTGGGTGGCACGTTCCCATCTACCCTAGACAAGCCCCTCTTAGCACAGCTGAGGAGAGTAATGTATCCGGTTCTGCTACATTCATGAGAGCTTGCTGGCATCCCCACTTGTGTTGCTGAGAGCCCTCGGTTTGGGGAGGTTTGGGAAATGCAAGGAGGAGGAAGGGGTGAGATCAGAAACAGCGAGAGTGTTTCTCAGTATTTCTGTGCAGATGTAGCATCGCTCCCGGCCAACAGGATAAGGCAAGAAAAAGAAATAAAAGGGAAACCAAACTGTCACTGTCGTAGGCACATGATCCTGCATGTGGAAAGTCACGTTTCCTGCAGATAAAGGATCGACAGGGATGAAAGGAGCGAGATGCTGGGATCTAAACCCACATGTGGTGGTTTATTGCCCGTCTACCGACCAACGAGTAGAAATTTAAATTCATAGTGCTGTGTAGAATATTTTACTTGAAACAGCAAACACCTAGGAATAAATCTAAAGATTTTCAGTTCCTCTGCACTCAGAACTCTAAAACGTCTTTGACAGAAATGAAGTGAAGTGATATCCCATGTTCACAGATTAGAAGATGTAATTTGCTGAGATTCTGTTCTTCCCAAACTCTAGGTGCTGTGTGGTCGCAGGCAGAGCGAGTTAGTCCCATCCCAGCCCCTTCCCACCTCTCCCCTTCTCCTTTTTTTTCTTTTTTCTTTTTTTTTTGCCTGTCTTTTGGAAGAAAAGCCGATGCTAAAATTTATGTGGTAAAGGGCCCACATCAACCCAGGGTGGGTCTGAAGAAGAGAGTAAGGACTCTTGCCGGATGTGAGGAGTTAACGGTGTGATTATTGGCACAGGTATAAGCAGATTGGCCAATAGGACAGAGATTGGGTGTCTGATAGAACCAGTGTGCTGATGAGCCGGGAAAGTAAGGCGTCTTAATAGTTGGTGAGACATTTGGCTGTTTTCATTGAAAAAAAAACAAAACAAAAAAAAAAAAAACAAAACCCAAAGAACCCTTCCTTACTCGGTGTATAGAAGTCAAGACCAGAGAGATGGGAGGCACGCGTGAGAGGGAGCGCCACAGGACGTGCAGGTGACGGGATGGTAAAATGCCTTTGCAGCCTCCAGGTAGGGAAGGATACGCCATAAAAGGATTGATGCATGTGACCGTAAAGAAAGGCGGTCTCCGAGACGATGTCCGCGGCATGTAACTGCCCGAGAATTCACGGTCAGGACTTGTAAAGAGTTCCCCTGAATCAGTGAGGAAAAAAGACAACCCAGTGTTTTTGTTTTTGTTTCTGTTTTTTTTTTTTTTTTTAGAAAGGGCACAAGGCATGATTTGAGAGCATCCAGGAGGCGCGTGGAAAGATGTTCAGTGTCCTGGGCCCGCGGGGAAGGGCAGATGACCTTAGTGGGACCCTCACTGGTGCCCACCACGCAGGCGTGTGGCATGTGTCCCGGTCCTGTGTGCAGGCCCTTCCCCTCCCTTCCTCTCCTCTCCTCTCCTCTCCTCTCCTCTCCTCTCCTCTCCTCTCCTCTCCTCTCCTCTCCTCTCCTCTCCGCTTCCCTTCTCTCCCCTGCCCTCTCTTCCTCTCCCCTCCGCCCTCCCTGCCCCCACTCCTGCCCTCACCTCTCCTCCCCACCTCTCATTAGGTAACCTGTAGGTGGATTTCTCATGTATCTTTGTTGGTGCAAAAAAATACAAATTTTTGCGCAGCATCAAAGTACGGATCCCCTTTAATTATGTGCATCAGGGAAGGGGTTGGACTTTTTTATTCAGTGAAGTTTTTCTGTGTTTTGTGTGTTGAAGATGATGTAGCAATTGTTATAGAAATTGCTTCAGGATCCACATTGTGCAAGCGCGGGCCGGGCAGGCTCCTTGTGGGGGGCGGCGTGGGGGCTCCCTGTGGCGGGCGGCCTGCTTCTCCTGGCACGCGTCTGTGGCACCTGCTCGGCCTTCTCAGTGGGTTCCAGAGCAGACCCTATGGACTCAAGGGGAAGAAAGTGATGAAAACCTATCACAGCCATAGGCCGTGCCCTCCTCCACTCTCCGGGTCCTGGGGCCCGGCCTTTCTAGACAGCAGGACAAGAGCATGCCCAGGTCAGACGGCACTGTGTGCTGGTGGGCCAGCTGGCACATGCATGTGATTGGTTTCTAGCCGGCAGCTCAGCGGGACATGCCCCATCCAGCGTCCAGAAACTCTGAGGATGAGCCGACTCAGCGAAGCCTTACCTTGATTTAAGACACCCGGGCGATACTTTTGGACACGCTAATAACCACATATCTTTTAACTTACACTCTGAATTGATTGCGTTGAGATTTGATGCATCTCCTCCGCATAGTGTGGATAAAAGTAACCTGTTATTATGCATCATTTATGCATCTGGCTTTGGAGTAATTCGACCTTTGGGGCTTGGGGCAGACATAAACACCTTGATTCTAAATTCAAGGGAAGGTCTTTATATAAGGCGGGATGCTGGCCTGGTGCTGCTACTAACTGCTCCTACAATTTGGAGTCTCCTCGTTGTACGAGCGCTGGCTTCGTGGTTTCTAAACTGTTTCTGGTTCTGGAGCCTTTGCTCAGCTGGGAGCTGAGGTCCTCCTCTGAACCTACTTGCAGAGCCCTGAATGGGCTGGTTTTCCCAGCACCTTGCTCCTGACCCTCACCTGTTGGAGACTTGCAGCTGGATTAGGATTTTTAGAGGGGCCTTCTGGTGTTTTTGAAAGTATTTACAGTGGAACTCAAACTTTTAAAAAACATATACATATATATATATATATATATATATACACTTCTATGAATTTTGTATTTTTGAAAATGAAGTTTTTGCTGTATTTATAAACAAAATAAATTTCAGTAATTTATTTTCAGAAAAAAAGATGCCCATCAGGTCTCACAGTCTGCCTGTGAATGGCAGTGAAGGCGGTCGTAGGTCATAGCATTAGGCATGCAGGTCAGCGCCTGGGCTGTCGGGTGGCCCTGGTCCGTGAGAGAAGCCCTCGTGCAAGTAGCTGGGGTGAGCGTTGGGGCCTGGTGTTTGCACCAGGGGTGACGCGGCCTGGGAGCCTGGACTGTCTCCGCCCCACAGTGCCTGGTGACTGCCGGTAACTGTTCCCATACGTCTCTGGAGTCAGGGAGGGGTTGCTGGTCTGGGGAGAGAAGTCCCAGGCGCCCCATGGTGGGCTCTCCCTACTGCGGGGTGCGGAGGGCCCCGAGAAGGCCTCCCACGCCTTTCCCTCGCTTCCTTGGCGGAGCGGTGGGGGACTTTTCTTCAGATCTCGAGAGCACACTTTTGGATCTCCTCGGGGTTGTTATTTTCATCCTTGGATTTTGAACATTTTCAGAGACACATGGGGGTTGTGTAACTAAATGTGCAGGGTGTGCAAGGTGTTATCCATTTTGGGTAAAAAGCGAGGTTTTCGTACAGTCGGTGGATCCGACGTTATTTGCTTTGTCGTGATTTGAAAGTCTGCCTCGGGGAGCTCCTGGCTGCTCCGTGAGACCAGCCTTCTCCTCTAGCCCGTAGCGGGAGCGCAGAGTGACCGCCACGTCAGCGTCTATAATGACGTGCCTGTCACTGCAGGCCGGTTTACACCACTTGTCAGGAGCTAATTTTAAACCAAAAGTGTGATTCCTGGAAGTTTTGCCAGAGTTTTCTTTCTTTTCTATCTGAGAGAATATGGAAAATCTCAGGCAGTCTAAAAGCAGCCTGCTCTGGGTTTAGGTGGTGGCCGGCTTCCAGCTCCATCTTTGCACTCAGCCTGGGGAGATAGAAGCCGTCCCTGAATCCGGTCGGAAAGTGGATTTAAAGACATGAGTCTGTAGATTGTGAGTACCTGGCCAGGCGTTTGTCCGAGAGTGAGTTCGGGGGTCTTCGGTTCCTTGAGCACCCCGCCCCCCGCCCGGGCACCCCGCAGCTGATTTCGGCCGGGCCTCCAGGCCCGGGGCTGTTAGCACCTCCGGCCGTGTGTCAGCATCTGGGAGGAAGAGCAGGGGCTCCCGTGTGCGTCCTTGTCACCTTACTGCTCGGGCCTCCGCAGGAGAGCCGTTTGGGTCCGCGCGAGTGGGGGCGACGTGGCTGCCGCACGGAGTAGGCCCGCACGGCCAGGCAGGACAGAGGTCCGCAGGCCCCGAGCTCTCGTCGGCCCATCCTTCCCCCCGGGGGCTATTCTGGTCATTCCGAGAAGGGTCCTTCATGTTCTCTGATTCAGCAAACAAAAATAACGTGTGATGGAATCAAACCTGTGCTCCTTTTCAAAGTAAGAAGGACACACGCGTTTCCATTGTTTGCGAGGAGTCTCCTTGCAGACTCGGAGTGTAAAGTGTTTTCATTGAAATGAGAGCAGTTTCTGAAGCCAAATGCTTTCTCTGTCCTCCAGATGGACTTTCTGGCCGAGACCAGCCCGTGGAGCTGCTAAACCCTGCCCGCGTGAACCACATGCCCAGCACGGGTAAGTCAGCACGCCCAGCCTGGCGGGCGCGGGCTCCCCCTCGGGGCGTTCGGAGGCCCCACCGCACGGGGGTCTGCGGGGAGCAGGGTGGGCCGTCGGGTCCGCGGGCTCCTGGGGTAAGAGAGGCCGTTGGTCGTGGAAGCGAAGCGGGCATCATCGGCTTGATGCTATTTAAGTGGCAGAGAATGCGGATCTTCTCTATCTTGGGCTCGGAAGGGTGTGTTCCTCCCAGAGGTGCCAACTGCTTGTTTGAGATGTAACCCCAGACCCGGTCCGCAGGAGGATCTGTGGGAAAGAGCTCTGGGCTTGAGCTGGGGCCAGAGCTTCCCTGCCTGGCGCGGTCGGGCTGCTGGCAGCCACAGGACGGTGGCAGGCCGCGCCTTGCCCTCGGCCCGGGCTTCTCGCTGCTGGAGCCGGCCAGTGACATGGTCTCCGAAGCGCCTTTTGCTGGTTTCTTTTTTTTTTTTCATTAACAAAAGAACAGCAGCCATGATTATGTCTTTCGTTCCATGTGTATCATCTTTCTAAATATCGTGCTTTAAGCAACGTTTTCCAAATCCGGATGGCCGTGGAAACATTCTTTTTCTGTAAAAGCCCTCCCGCCCCGGCCCCATCTAGTGTCCTCCAGGATTTCAGCCCAGGAACTGGGCACCGTTTGTCCTGCGCAGGCCGCTCGGCCTCGTTGAGAGCAGAGCACCTCCTGAAGGCCTGGGTGTGCGGGTGCTCTGCACTCCCCAGCCGGCGTCTCAAGAGCCCCCTGCCGGACCCTTGCCTTCCCACGTGCCCAGGCCTCGGTCTTGGCGGTGCTGGCTTGGCAGCACCCCCTGGGCCCCAGCCTTCCTGGGTGCCACCCTGATCTCCTGCTCCGTGGGCAGCCGCGGCCGGGGTGGGGAGGTGGCGGGCCCCGAGCTCTGCCCAGGCCCCCATCAAACCTCCCCATTGCCCCTTAAGTGGAGGCTGGACCTGTCGAAGAGGGGACGTCCCTGTTTGCACGGTGATTCTCCGTGGTCTGCCGAGGGCCGTTCCTGGCATCTCCCTGCACACAAAGCTCCTGTCGCTGCTCTGCAGGTGCCCCTGGACGGTGCCCTGGCGCCCTGTGTCCCCGGGGCTGGCGCTCGCCTGGCCACCTGCCGCCATGCTCCCAGCCCACTCCGTCTTCTGGTTCCTGACCTCTCCCCTCGCCTTTACTTTTGACCCAGCTCCCGGGAGGGAGGCTTCAAAACAGCAGGAGATGCTCAGGTTTTGATTTCAGCCCGTGTAGAGTGAACTGGGCTGACTGTCACGTGCTCCGGGTTCCGCTTGCCCGTGTTCCTGGTGCTGAAACGCGGAGCCCTTGTGTGGTCGCGGGTCTTAAGGCAGGTTCCTAGGGCTCCCCCAGGTATGGGGCAGAGGAAGAGGCTTTGGGGACGGTCCGCTGGGCTGGGAAGGCGGTAAGGACGTGTTGTTTCCACGTGGACCAGAAAGAGGTGTGCTCCAGGTGAATTTCTGGGTTGGGGAGGGCACCCTGCCCGTTGAGACCTGCTGTGCGACTCCTCTGGCTTAGTGTGAGACAGCCCCCGTGGGCTTCAGATTCGTCCTGAGGGGACCTGGGGACCTGCTGACCCAGTGGCCGTGGCCTCAGGCTGATCACTCATTCCGGACTTGGGGATAATGATGCAGGATTCTTAGAAGGATCAAAAATATGTCTGATTTTTAGTAGCTCCTGCGGGGATGTCATCTCTTCACGTCCCGTTGACAGACGCTGAGGACGGCGTGTGACGTAGCTGTGAGGGTCCCGGACAGTCCCCATGGGCCCTCTCACCTCTTCTCCTTTGCGGGGCCCACCCAGCCTGAGGAGTGGTGTCGTGGGGAGTGTGCCCCCATGAAATTCAAGCAGGTCCCTTAACTTCCTGGTAGCCAGCTTCCCATTAGCCAGAGTCGGATGATGCTGTGTTTTCAGCTGTCGCGCTGTGTTTTTTTGCGTCACTGGTGGTCGGTGTCGTAGAAGCCGTGCCCACGGGCAGCCTGCGAGGGCGGAGGCACGTGCACGGGTGGTCGGCGGGGGACGCCGCTCGCGAAGCTTGCACGCCGAGGTGTGCTTCCGAAGCTGCTGAAGCGAAAGGCCTTCCTTCTTCACCCCTCCGTGCTCCGCATCCCAACCCCTGCCAACTACGTTCCACCGGAAAATAGGATCTGGAAGTTAATACGAAAACTTCTTGACAACCATATTGTCACGGCCGGAGCAGAAACATTCTCCCATAACGTCCCTGCCAACCCCAGTTGACCCTGGCGGATTTCCTAACCGTTGAGCTTAATCTGAAGCACCCTTGTGCCGCTCGGCGGCGTGAAAACAAACCGACACACGTCTGTCATCTGCAGGGATGACTCCGCGGCCCGCGTGGGGGCCTGTGCTCCTCGGGACTGGCGCTCCCCGCTGCTGGGAATGGCGGCGTCCTCGGCCCAGTGCTCCCTCGTCCCGGCTGCCTTGAAATGCCCTGACTCCTTCTAAAGTCTCACTTCCGATAGAAGAGCACTGTTCTGTCTTTCGTTTCTGTGCCATCTGGGATTGAGGCGCGGAATAATTCAGGCACGAATGACCTCTCACGCTCGAAGAGTCCATTGTAGAAGGAAAAAGCCAAAATGCTATTTAGTTTGGGTTGATTCTGATTTCTTAACGTCCCCCCCACCCCCCAACATCACTTCTTCTATGTAAACAAGCCTTTCCCTCTTTTTGTTTCCTTTTTCTTGATTTAAAATCCGTAATTGTGAAATAGTTGCATCACGAAAGAGAGACCGTACGGCCGTTGCCCGCCGTGCCACTCGGGTACGACAGGTCTCCTTACGGTTACTGCACGTCCAGCATCCCGTTCCGGTGCAGTAGCTCGGTCATGGACGCGGCTGCACCTGTTCCCCTCCCCGGGTGGGGACTTGAGGTGCAGGCCCAGTGGCCGGGCCGGAGTCCTGCGGAAGCCACGGCATCAGCCCAGTGAGAGGGGGAGAGGCGAGCATCTCGGGGAGCGAGAAGTGCCCCGGGATCACACACCCACCTGAGCAGGTGCCTGGGTTATAGGGGATGTGGAAGACCCATAAGACACGCGTTTGTGAATCGTCATTTATTTGGAGTAACAGACGTTTCTCTCTGATTCTAAAAACGATGCGTGTTTATTGCGGAAGAGAGACGTCGTACCGAACGTGTTGGGTGTTAGCTTCTAGAGCTGGAGGGGGGCTCCCTCAGCACCGCACAGTGTAGACGCTCAGCAGCCTTGACTGGGAGAAGGGCTTGGAGAATAATGCCTCCGTCATCCGGGCGCAAAGTGGGGAAAGCGGGGCTTGAATGAGAACAGGACACGTGTATTCAGCACTGTGAACCGCGTGGGCTGCAGGGGGGCTGCCGCCCGTCACGCGTGTACCCGGCACAGCGGCCGAGTGCCCTTGCTGCCCTGAGCACGTCCGCCTCACGGGGAGGGACGGGGGTCCTCGAGGCTCGAGCGCCCTCAGGACCCCAAGCTTGTAAATTATGGGCCAAGACCCCCCTCTGCTCTGTGCTGCTGGGAAGAGCCTGCATCAGTGACCCAAAGGGGACGGGGCGCCCACCCCAAGGCTGGGAGCTGTGGCCCGGGAGGCTCCGGCACGTTCCTCGGTACAGGGTGCAGGCAGCATGGATCGCCCTGCCGGCCTGTGCCCCTAACACACGTGTTGGTCAGTTAGGCTGGAGGGTGCGTTTTGAGGCTCTGTAACAAAGGTGCAGTTTTTAAAAGAAAATTCTGGACCCTTGAAGAAACTGCCGAAACTCTAGAGAACTAAGACAGAAAGTGAGGTGTGGTGCTTGCCGTGGATTCCCACATCTTAGAGGGTGTCTGGCCGCTGCGCTGTCCTGAATTTTGGAGCAGGAGCTGCTTGAGGCTAGAAGCTTCTCTGCCCCCCAGGCATGTTTCGTGTCCTGTTGTTTGGTTTCGATGAGAGAAAATGCATCTGGGGAGGGAAATGCAAACATGAGGCATAGGAGACCCCCCTGAGTGACCCTGGGAAAGCGCCCGAAAATCTCCCTTATTGGCACCGAGGCGATAGATACCTCACCCAGCAGGTGCCCCTGGGAACCACGGCCTCCTGGTAATACTTCACACTTGCTGCCCCGCGTGTGCATGAGCGTGTGTGTGTGTGAGGCTGGGGCCTCTGGGCTCGCCGTGGGACAGTCAAGGATCCTGCTGAAGTGCCAGTCGGGGATGGCCGGACACCAACCACCCTCCTCTGGTGCCGTCGTCACCTGGACTCGCCCAGCCTGGCTCAGGCGGGAGGCGGTGCTGCAGGATCGGCCCCATCCGGCCGTAGACGCAGGGGGGCGCGGGGACAGGGGGCACACCATGCACATCTGCCGTGCTGGATGCGCGTGTGCCCCAGCGGCACGGGGGGCCTGCTGTGCTCTTCTGCTTGCTTGTTTGCTTTCAATTTTGGAGGAAAAAAGAAATCTAGAACAGAAAGATACAAAGCAAAATCCTGCAGTTTGAAAAATGGAGAGAAGAATTCCCATGGTTTGATTATTTCAGTCTAAATAAATGTTGCGAGTTTTTCCCCCGCCCTGCCTCCACCCGGTTCACCTGAGAGCCTGCGTGAGCAGAGCCCCGGGGTCATTGCAGCTGCGTCCGCGGACCGGAGTCGTGCACGTGTGCAGTGCGTGTGAGGAGCCGTGCGCGGGGCCTCGGCGGCACTTCCGGGAGGTGGTTCTGGACACAGGCCGCTGCCCTGCGCCGGCCTGCGCGCTCCCTGTCCACCCTCCCCACGCGGGGGCGGCCTGCAAACATCCGCCCAGGCCTGCCCCCCCCCCGGGCCCCCCAGCCCATGCCCCCCGTTCTCCGCGCTGTGTGACGGGGCCCCTGCCCTCCCGGGGGCCGTCCGGGTGTGGGGACGCCCACCCAGCACCTCACCTGTCCGGGGACCGAGCCCCCGGCTTCTCCAGCTGTGCGAGCTGCTGCTGCCAACTGCGGAGTCCCCGCCGTTGGGTGGGGTTTGGTTTATGCACCTCGTGAGGCAGGCACCCTCCAGCCGCGCTCTCTCTGGCTTTGACACCTTTGTTCTCTCTCCTATTTGCATTTTGTCTGCGTTTGTGCTGGTGATTTTTTTAAGCCATCCGTACAGTTTTACTGGGCCCTGGGGGGCAGGATAAACGGTGGTGCTCCTGCCTCCCCCGGGCGCACCCCCACTGCCGCGGCCGAGGCCCACTCCGCTGGCGGCAGCCCCTCCGGGGTCTTTCCGTGTCTTGCTCCTCCCTGGGCGGAGGTTAGCGTGTCGTTCCAGCCCGTTAAACTCTATTGTTGCTGTTGCCGTCGGCCTGCGGGACGACGAAGAGCTGACCGTGGCCTGGAGCAGGGAATAGGGCGGTGGGAAAGCCAGGGTGCGCTGGCCGCGGCCCCGCGGGGCCTTTGGGGCGTCGGAGAAATGTCCCCCAAGCCCGAGCGCCTGGAACCAGCCGGACGCAGTGATGGTGGCAGTGACCCCGCGGGCTGTGTGGACGGCACCCCTTACCGTCCCCGGGGATGTCGGGAGGTGGTGATTAGGTGGCAGGAAGGGGGTGGGGTGTGACGGGAGGTGTCCCCCATCGCAGACACGCGCCCAGGACGGACCGGGGACGTCTTTCCTCACCGGCTTTCCGTCCTGCACGTCTGGGCAGTGCAGCGGGACGGAAACGGGCCCAGAGCATCCGCGGACCCTTCACGGGTCTCCAGGTGCCTCCAGCCGGGGCCGGGGAGGGGCTGTGCCCACGTCCTGCTGGGACTGTCTGGTCGGGACAGGGTTTGGCGTCCAGCGGTCGGTCTACTGCGCGTTTCAGCCACATGGCCGCCGCCTCGTCTGAAGGAGTCCCCGTGTCTGGAGCCTCAGAGCAGTGCCGACCGCCCGGCGTGCTGTGCACCCAAACCCGACCCTCTGCACCCCCAGGCCTCCCGAGTGGCCCAGAGCGGGCGGGAGGCAGCAGGTGGCCGCTGGCTGCTGTTGTCTGGAGCCGTCAGGGAAGGGGCTGGCGATCCTGGGCCTCCTGTGCACGGCCGGGCTCAGGGCAGGACCACGAGGGGACCCAGGGACCTGCTCCCAGGCCAGCCCCACGGCACAGGCACCCTGGGGGTGGCAGGAGCCTGGATGTTTGCACGAGAATCCTGGGGGACGGGTGGGTCCGGGGCGTTGGGGCCGAGAGCGCTGTGTCGCGGCGTCAGCTCTGTGTGCTCAGTGTCCTTCAGAGACCGGCCTGTGCCTCTGGGGTCTCTGGTGCACGGTACCTCCTGTCCCATCGCCTCCTGCTCTTTGGGGGCATCAATCACATATTCGTGCTCTAAACCTGTAGGTTGAACGTTGGGCACGTTCATTTTTAACCTTTCTTCTTTTTGATGGCCGCACACTCGGTTACACGCGTCTCTGAGGGCACAGGCGCTTTTGGTGAGTTCTAATTTGAAGTGTTTAATTTGTAGCCTCTTTAAATTTTGCCTGATGGTCCTGTTTTCTCGGAAAAACTGCGGTATTTAGAAGCGTTCTTCGTCTGAAGGTATGCAGTCTCGTTACTGATTCTCACCTGGTGTCTCGGGGTGAGAGACGAGCGGGCCGTGAGGTTCGTGGAGTCTTGCTCTCTGGTTGGGGTCCGCGAGTCTTCAGTACGTGCCTGAGGATGTGTTCTGTGCGGGGGCGCTGGGTTCCCCGTGTGCTTGCCGACTCCAGCTTGCTGGGGCGGGGGGTCGGAGGTGCTGCCAGGGACAAGCGCGAGCACAGACGGGCGTCCTCGTGGCGTGGTGTCCACCGTCGTCAGCCAAGTGGCCAGGGAAGGCTCGCTGCACCCGCTCACTCCCTCGTGCCATCCTCCGTGGGACTCCAGGCGCCAGGCTCTGCCCCAGGCCCTCGGGTTACGTGTACTTGCCAACGAAACAGAGACCCCTCCTCGTTGCTGAGCTCGGGTCACCCCGGGGAGACGGCGGCCAGCGCCACAGCGAGTGAATCGTGTCACCAGGAAGCAGGGGCAGGAGTCAGGGATGCGGGACTTGGCCTGGTGGAGGTGCCACGGCGGTAGCTGACCCCCGGCACAGGAGGAGCGGGTCAGGCCTTGCTGGCCGTGAGCGGCTGGAGGGGGCCCTGGCCAGCCCGGAGGCGGGTGAGGAGGAGCGTCCCTGGCTGGGGCTGAGGCTGGGGCTGTTGCGGGTCACCCAGGGCTTGAAGCCACCCTGCTTGGCCCTCCGAGGAGTGGAGAGCTCTGGGGGCTCTGAGCGGAGGAGTGACACCCCGCAGCTCGTGCTGCACACACTGGCGGTGGTGGACCCTCGGGGCAGGGCGAGGGACAGGGAGCCTGGAGCCTGGGCAAGCAGGGGAGACCGTGCGCATGGCAAGCCTGGTTCAGATTCTGGAAGCACTGGAAGGAGCTGGGACAAACCGGGGGTGCAGGCGTGACCCCAGGGTTTGGGCTCTGGCCCGTGGATGGTGGGGTTGCCGTGAGTTTAGGGGGGACCTGGACGCAGCCCCCACAGGGGAAGGTGAGGTCTGGTCCTGGCCGTGCAGACTGGAGATGTGGAGAGGGCGGCTGTGAGCGTGACCCCCGACGTGGGGCGCAGCGGAGGCCGGGCCGGACGGCGCGAGTCGCCGTGTCTATAGGGCAGACGTTGTCTGAGAGCTTTATGTAGATGCTGTTTGCTTGTGGTTACTGGTGCATTTTCACCACGTCGTACTTCGTGGTGTCACCGCCTCCCCGGGGCCCTCGATCTGCGGTGACAGCCAGGGCGCGTCCCCACGCTGGCAGCAGGCCTGCACCACGGCACCAGGTCGCCAGCGGTCGTGGGGATAACGGCGGCAGCAGGGCGCTGTCCCTGCCTGTCCCCTGCCTTCATGCCGCACCTTGCGCGGCTGGGCCTCGTCCTCCCCACGAGAACGGCCCGGGTTACACTCCAGTAAGGGGCTGGATGTTGGCCGAGTCTAGACGGCGGAGTCTGAACCCCCGCCCCCGCCCCACCCCCACACACACTGAAGCCCCACGTCTTAGCCTCCTACTGGGCGGCCCCCTGCCCGGGACCCCCCCCCCGGAAGCTGCCGCGTTCCCTGTTGGGTGTGTGGGGCGGGGCGCCTGGGGTCAGGTGGGGTGCACGGTGCTGCCGGGGGCTCCTGCTGGATGGCCCCAGCGCCCCGGGAAGTGCAGCCCCACCTCCCGCGGCCTCACCGCTGCCCTCGGCTCCTTCTGCCTTGGAAGAAACACCTTCTATTTTTAAATATTTCATCTGTGGGTGTTGGGTAATCCTGGCCTGCCGTTCCCGCTGTCCGGGGACGCGTGCGCCGACGCTCGCAGGTGCGGCGAGGGAAGCCCGAGGGGTGGGGGGGGGGCGTTCTCCGCGCGCCGTGACCTCGGCCTCCCGGATCGGCCGCCGCTGTCCTCGCGCCCTGCGACCTTCCTCCACCACGACGACCCCTTGCCTCTTGGAAATGCTGGGTTTTTATCCGCCGAATTTAGGGTAGTCCAGTGGCTTTCTGAGAAGTCGTGGTGTGTGCCGGTGTGAGCGCGGCCGAGCCCGGGCTGTGGGGCGGGTGAGGGAGGCAGCGCGGCGGGGGGCAGGGGGCAGCCTGTGTGCCTGGGGACACACGGATCCCGCGCGTGCACACCGGCCGGCTGGGTCACCTGGGCAGCCGCCAGCACCTTGCAGGAGCACTCTCCGTCCTGGGCCTCGGGGGGCGGGGGGCAGGGGGAGGAGGGCGGGGGTCTCAGGCATGGCCATGGGGGGGTGCGCTGTGCTCTTGCCTCGTGCGCGCGTGATCCCGGAGCACTCGCCCCGTGACACATGCCAGGACGCTGTGACCGCCGCCATCAGGTGCATCGCTGCAGCCGTCACTCCCTTCGGGAAGCCCCGTTTGCTTTAACAGGCACGTTTGTCCCCGAGGATGTACGGACATTTCACCATCTTTTGCCCGGGGCGAGGCCTGGGTCTATTTATAGCTTCCCGGAAGTACATTTGTGCACTTCTTGGAAGCCAAGTCCCCAACTGTACGCCAGGTTTTTATTTACAGCTCTTGCTCAATTTGAGCTTGCAAATATTTCCAAAAAGCAGTTTTTCTTCCTGCAGGATACAGAAAAATTAGAAACATCAAAAGGGTTTTCTAAAGAGCTTTAAGGATAGTTCTGGAATAGGGAGTGGGGGAGAACCTAACACTTGCTTCATCGTTAACTCGCAGAGCCCAAGAGTCCAGATGGTTTTGCTCCCTCCAGATAGAACCCTCGCCGGTACAGCCAGCGCACGGGGACTTATGCACACGAGATGCCATTAAAATAACATCACGGGCTGTCGCGAAGACCCGGAAAACCAAAGTGAGAGGCCGCGAGCGTTCGCGCACGAGGATTCCTGGTGGCAAGGTGGTGTCCCTCCAAGGCCTTGCGAGGAGGGGTCACGGGGCCCCCCGACGGCAGCCTGTGCTGAAGTAATTGGGTTTTCCGTAGAGTCAGATTTGGAACGTGTGTCGCAGCAAGGCTTTCTGCGTGGCGGACGCAGCTATTCCTCTGAGGAAAACACCACCCGGGCCATCTGTTACGGGAGGGGTCGGTTCTTGGGGATCCGCGGTGACTTCGGGGCTTTGAGCTTGTCACTCCCTGGGACGTTTTTGAGAAGATGCTCAGCAGTAGAGAATCGAGCCAGGCTGCACGGGCCATGCAGGGTCGGGCCCGAAAACGACACTCGGACGTTCATCACGCGTTCCCAGCGACCCCTGACGGTACCGACAGACGTGGAAGTAGCCGTCCTTCCGCGTGAGGTTTTCACGCCGCCGGCAGCCGAGGGCGGGCTCGGCCGAGGGGGACGTGGGACGTGGCTGCGCGGTCTTTGCAACGTCGCTGAATGTCATTGTTTTTAAAACTCATAGTCATTAACGAGAAGAAACTTTTTCAAAAATACGTGCCTCGACCGTTTTTCCGTCTTTTGCCAGTTCAAGGTTATTTTATTCCGTGGAATTACAGGGGAAAACTGCATCTTAACAGATGAAACACGACGGCAAATGTTGATCCTTGTTGCAGCTGGGTGCGTGGGTGTCGACCGCATTCCTCCGTGGCTCTGCGCACCATTGCAGATTCCCAGAACAACAGCGTTGTTTGTTTTGTTTTGTTTTGCCGAAATGCTGGGACCAGTTCCTGAAGCGTTGCTCAGCGGGACCGCGCTGCGCCCCCTCCCCTGAGAGCACCGGGTCTGTGCGGCCCGCTCACTGCCCCCTGCGCGCCACCCTCCTCCGTTCTCCCGAGTTTCTGTGCCCCGAATCAGTAACTCCTAGAACTTCAGTAATCTGCATGATCTTCCTCCTCTTCTTCCTTGAACAGCATATGGTTTAATTTTCCGGTTCTTTTTCTGACTTTTTGAGTCCACTGCCTAATTTATTTGTTTCGATTCCTTTTTTTTTTTTTTTTTTTTAATTGCTTAAGTGCGTAAGACTATGAATTACTTTCTGAGCTCGACTTCAGGCAGCCCCTGGAATTCTCGATCCACAATGTTGTTCATTTTCCTTTTTTTTTTCACATTTTCATCATCTTCATGTTGAGTTTTTTGAATATTTACAAGAAAAGGGCTTAGTATTCCTATAAGTTTTTGTTTTCTGTTTCAGCGTGCTTTGTTAATTGTCCGTTCCGTGGCCGTGCGCTCAGGGATTATTGCCTGTACCGTGTGTTTTTTTTTTTTTTTTTTTTTTGCGTGTGTTTGGAAATGTTCTGTGTTCTCCTCGTGGCACTGATTTCTGTGACTGTCCCGTGCGGGCTTGAGCAGAAAGCATACGTTCTTTCATGATGCAGAGTTTGAAGCGAATCGTGCTGAAGCGTTAGTTGTCTTACCCAGCCCCCCGTGTGCTTGTGTTTCCTGTCGCGGGTATCCTCCATGTGCGGGAGCGAGCCCACACCCCCCGCCAGGACTGTCTTTGTGTCCACGTCTGCGCAGGTTTCCGTGTGTCCCCTGCTCACACACATCCCCACGGTGGCCGTGTTCTCGTGGTAAATCCTACACCTTATTAGACTTACAAAATGGGCCTCCACCTTACTTCTCATTTGCTTTGGATTAAATCTTCCAATACCAGTGTTTTCACCTTCGATTTCTTTCTCTTACTCTTCACCTGTCATGCATTTTTTTGGGGGGAGGGGGTTCAGATTGAGTCTTGTACCTCTGGCTGCCTTCTGTGTACACAATATATTGTTTTTTACCCAATCTGATCAATTTTGAGGAAATATATCCCATTTACATTTGGTGGCACAATGAATGTGTTTGGCTTTGTGTTTTTCCATCCAATTCTATGTTCTGTTTTCTGAATTAAATGCTTCGATTCTTGCCGCTTCGCGTACATGGGCTTTCTGTGGCCACCTCTGTGGTTCACTGTGTGTAGTTGTGTTGTCCTTCTGGCCATGTGTAAGGCTGTGTCCTCTCTTTAGATCTTATTATGGGACCTTTTGTAAGTTCATATATTTAAATAAAGAGCTGTTTCTTGGCGCGGCAGCTTTAAGCAGTATCTGTTGATGCCATGACAGATAAATCCTCACACTGCGCCGTCTCCGACCCCTTCCCTTCTCTCTGTGGTTTCGTTAGTGGTGGTGTCCTTTTTAGTTCTGGTAATTCTCTTCATACCATGTAAGTAACAATCATCACAACCATTTATTGACTTACTCCCCTTGGAACGGTATTGGTTTATTGCTGAGAAAGGTGCGAAAATGAATGTGTTGCGTTTCTTCCCCATCGTTTGTTGGATTACCCTTTCCTTTTTTTTTTAATAATACATTTATTTTTTATTGGTGTTCAATTTGCCAACATGCAGAATAACACCCAGTGCTCATCCCGTCAAGTGCCCCCCTCAGTGCCCGCCACCGAGTCACCCCCACCCCCTGCCCTCCTCCCCTTCCACCACCCCTAGTTCGTTTCCCAGAGTTAGTCATCTTCCATGTTCTGTCTCCCTTTCTGATATTTCCTACCCATTTCTTCTCCCTTCCCCTCTATTCCCTTTCACTATTATTTATATTCCCCAAATGAATGAGACCATATAATGTTTGTCCTTCTCCGATTGACTTATTTCACTCAGCATAATACCCTCCAGTCCTTTCCTTTTCAAATCCAAGGAATTTTACATTGACCTAAAGCTTCCCAAAAGTTGGGTCTAGAGACCCAGTCAGTGTGGCCATCATTACAAGGAGAAGAGGCACTATGCTCATCAGGCTTCTGGAAACCTCCCCGTGCCTCTGGGGCCCCATGGAGCTGGTTGGAAGCAGGGTCTCACTTCAAGGCCCGGGGACCCTCGCTGAGGACGCCCTGGTCTCTGCTGCTGCCCCGGGCCGTAGAGTATCTGGTGGTTGCGCCAATATTCTGTCCTTGGGGCTGCTGGGGGGGGGGGGTCTGGTTTTCATGAGGAGGGCTTTTTAATGAACCATTTTTGGAGATCCTGTGCTAGCAGGAGGGAGCAATGTCATGAAATGGAATACTTGTTTAAACATACCTTCTGCTGCTTTCTTCTGGTCTGCCAAACCAGGGATTGGGGCATTTAGAAATTCTTGACAATGTGGGGTGCCCAGAAAGAGCCTTCTTCATGTGCAGGTCGGCACCTGTTGGGAAGGCCTGTGAGTAAGGCAGGTGGGGGGCAGGGAGCCACCTTTCTTACTGGTGGGAACAACATGAGATGATGCTGCTTACCTGCGGGACAGTGCTGCCCAGGACTGAACCCGTGTGTGGGACGGTCACCCCACAGGGTATAGTGCTGGGCCGCTGCACGCCCCTTCCTGTGTGGGGGCCGCGACAGTGCAGCCCTCCCTGATCTGGTCCTGGTGGGAGCAAGTCACCCCAAGGGGGAGGAAGTTTAAGGGCAGAGGGAGGGTGGGTGTCACGCTAGTAGGGAGAGTGGCATTGCACCAAGGAGCCCCTCAGACGCTGTGCTTCGGAGGCTACTGCTCAAAGACAGGCCGCCGAGCGCTTCCCCAGGACGGTCACCACAGCATAACATAAGCTAGACGGAGCAAGCCTCCACTTCCTCAGGTCGATTGGCTGTGGTCCAGGGCACAGCAGGTGTGGGTGTCAGAGCACCTCGTACAGCTCTCGAGGCACCTAGCGCAGGGGAGCCTGGGGTGCTCCCCACGTGGCAGTATCATTGAAGGGTCATTGGCGTGGCCTGCTTATTCATGCCATTCCTTTTTTTTTTTTTTTTTTTTAAGATTTTATTTATTTGAGAGAGAGAGAGCACAAGCAGGGAGGAGAGGGAGAAGCAGACCCCACACTGAGCAGAGAGCCCGTTGTGGGGCTCGATCCCAGGACCCCGAGATCATGACCTGAGCTGAGACAGTTGCTTCACGGACTAAGCCACCCAGGGGCCCCATGTCATTCCTATTCTTGACTGGAATGTTCAGTGTGAGTGTATGTGCGTGTATGTCCATAAACACATGTGATGTAGAAATTACTGCGATTACTAGTAGGGAAGCTGTGCCTACCGTGGTCCTAACTAAAATGCATAAACTGCATGACCTATGAGCCTGTGTATAGATGTCAGTACTTAAGACCATATGTTTTACTTGTTAAGCAAATTAGGCTTTAATGTATTAAAAATAAATTTTAAAGATTGAGTGCATGATATGGACACGGCACAGCTTCTATGAGTTGGGTCAAGGGAGTAGGTATCAATCCATCAGGGGCTTCAGTTCTCCCTCTCCAGCTGCCATCCAGAGAGGCTCGTGTGGGTTCATGGTGGTTTCTGACGAACCCAGATGGTGCTGAGCTGGTGCAGCCCGCAGTGTGGCTGCCTTCACCAGCACCTGGTGCCAGGGCATTGGTCCAGCCAGGTGGCCGGTCTGCACTGTCTTGCCGCTGCTGGTCGGGGGTTGGTTTGGAGCTCTTGTTCCTGGTTCTGTGTTGGTTGGTGGGAGTGGGGTGGAGATCTGGACAGAGTTCCAACGTTTGTGCTGGGAGGGGGGTCTTCCAGTGTCACTGCCCTTGGTGGTGTTGACCTAGAAAGATGGGGTTGAGGGGATGGGTACTTGTCTTCCTGCCTCTTGAGCCCTTACCCGCTTCTGATCCCGAGGAGGCATTGGTCTTTGATGCTGCCTGTTGTTCATCTGTAGGCAAGACAAGCTTGTGTGATTTGGCTGTGCCTGCCCCCTGTGCCCCTGCCACCCGGGGCGGGGGCTGTAGCATCTCACAGATAATCCAGTTTTCCCCTGGTTCCCAGCACAGGGTCCCTATATTCATTGATGACTTTTTGCCAAATCCCAGGATGCCATGTTCTAGCCCTCATCTTGCGTGGCCTTTCCCCAGTATTGACTCAGTCCACCAACCCCTTCTAGAAGTACCTTGTCCCAGAACCACACGCTCCGGTTACCTGTCCACTGTCCTGGCCCCTCATCCTTTAACTCCTGGGCAGATATTATCTCATCTCCCCTATACCTCAGCATTGAGGTGTCCCCAGGGCTGGGCCCTTGGATGCCTTCTCATTCTTGTTGACTCCCGTGGCGATCTCAGTGGCCCCATCTCATCCATTCACAATCCAGAACAGCATCTTGGTTCTGCTCCCATTCAGATTTCTAGCTCTAGCCCAGATCTTGCCTGATTCCACATTCAAGAGCCAGCTGCTTGTTTTGGGTCCTTGCCTGGGTGTTTAGTAGGCACCTCAGACTTGAGTGTCTGAAACTGGACTCTTGGTTGCCCGTACCAACCCAGACTCAGTGCTTCCACCATCCTCTGAAGCCCCGATTCGCCCTTGAAATCCTGTCTCCATAGCCCATTCTCCCAACTAGCAAATGCCATCAGCTGCCCGGCAAAGCATGCGCAGAAGGAGGAGTCCCTTCTGAGTGATGAAAACGTTCTAACATGGGTTCAAGGTGACGCTTGCACATCTTGGTAAATTTACTAGAAATTCACTGACTTGTGCATTTCTGAAGGGTAAAAGGCGGTGTGCTCAGTAAAGTTAGTTATTAAGTATGTGTAGAGCTTGGCTACTCCCCCTCTCCGTCAGTGACGACGGCAGCCCGGCCACCACTGGCTCACACCTAGAACCCGCAGGCACCTCCCCACCTGTTCCTTGCTTCTGTTGTAGCCCCCTGTTCCAGCTCAGCCCAGAAGCCAGAGTCTGGTTCATAGGTAGTGTCCCCCAACACCCAAAGGTCCACGCCTTAATTCAGAATCTGTGAGTATGTGACCTAACGTGGCCAAAGGGACCTTGTAGGTGTGATTAAGGATCTTGAGATGGATGATGATCTTGAATTACCCAGGTGGGTCCAGTGGAATCATAAGGGTCCTTCAGATGGGGAGGCAGGAGGGTCAGAGTGGAAGAAGGAGTCGTGAGGACAGCTGCAGTGACTGATGGCTTTGAAGACAGGGGGACCTGGCGGCTGGGAAAGGCCGGGAGCAGATTCTCCCCTGGAGCCGCCAGAACCGTGGGATAAATCTGTGTTGTTTGGAGCCACTAAGTGTGTAGGAAGAGCCACAGGAGATGAATGCACGTGATGACCTTGTGGCGCTCCTGGAGCCCGGGCTCAGCTTTTCTGCTTCCTATCACTGTGACCTGGGCAGATTGCTCTGCTTCCCCACCTGTCCGTTTTGCACATCGGTTAAATGGGGATTAGCAGGCGGTTAGCAGTGTCCGTGTGTCCCGCTTGCTGCGTGGTTCACGCACTCATTTCCTTTGTGGTCGCCTCCCCTCCAGGCTGTGCGCTCCGTGGAGGGCGGGTCTGGGGGCTTGTTGTGCCTGTCCCCTGCGGACTGTCTGGAGAGGCTCCAGAAGGCTGGGCGTCAGCCAGCACTCATGTGCTCAGTGCGTGAGCCTGTGGGCTGTCCCTGGGCTGGTTTTCCAGGGTGAGCACGTCCACTGTCGCCAGAGCTGGCAAAATGGCTCTGGCCACGTTCAGAGCTGAAGAAACGCCTGGTGTGACTATGTGGCCCACAGAGTGGGTGGGTCCCCAGGACCCCGGAGCATGCAGGTGCCCCCGCGGGCTTGCTGGAGGGGAGCCCAGGCTGCGGGACTTCCTCCTCGAAGGCCTGGGCCCGAGGGGGGCACATTTCAGTGGCTGGCTGGAGGCGGCGGGCAGGAGGCCCACCTCAGGCGCGCCTGGCAGCGGCGGGGGACTTGGGTGTCGGGTGGAGCATGTTCTTTATCAGCTCCCACCGAGGAGGAGTCCACGGCACTTGCGCCCAGTGAGCAGCGTCTGTCCCCTTGGCTGTGGGTGCTTAGGACCCTCATCTGCCCCTGGGCCGCACTTCGAAGGATGTTCTCTGGTGGGTTGGGGGCTGCTGAGCGGTGCTAGGCCCTGCCTCCCTCCTCCTCCCTCAGCATCGGGGCCACCTTCATGTTCCCCGCACTTTTCTGGGTTCGGGGCCAGGGGGCATAGGGAGCAGCTGGGCCACCCAGCCACCTCCCAGCCCTTGCATTTTCGGGGGGGGGGTGTGAGGGGCAGCAGACAGTGCACTTCTGCGGGCTGTGCAGAGGGCGCTTTTTTGTTTTTCACGGTAGAGGCTTTCCTCGGTGTTCGGCCCGTATCCAAGGGTGAGTCTCCACGAAGCTGGGTGGGTGTGTTGGCGGGACCCGTCCTCTGGCCGGTCGCTGGGCAGGGGCCTGGCCCTTCCTCGGGCCCCGGTGCCATGACCTGGCCCTTCCCTCCTGGGCTCTCGGCTCCTCCCTGGGGCGCAGGCCCGGCCCCCGCACTCCGGCCTGCAGTGTATCAGCTGTCACCGCTCCTGCCTCGGGCCAGCACCCAGCTCCCGCCCTCCGCTCGGCGCTGCTCTGGGAGTCCCTGCGTGCGGGGGGCGGGCGGGCCGTGGGGTCAAAGGCTGCCCGTAGCGCGGCCTCCCCGGCCCCGAGGTCCCTGGCCGTCCTGGCTTCCGGGCCGGGTCCTTCTTCACTCTGCATCGCCGGGCCCCTTCCCAGCTCCCAGAATCCTGCGGCTCTTGTCTCCTCGCACGATCTGCTCCTGGGAAGGATTTCGGTCATTTGGCTGTCCCCAGAGTGGAGTCTTCGGAGGGGGAGGGTAAGTGCCAGCAGCCCGTGTTCCTCACAAGCCGTTCTTCAAGAATCAAGAACGAACCCTCCTCGGCTCAGCCAGGCGGCGACTGGGTGGAAAGGCCTCTTAACCTTGTGTTTTCACAATCTAAGTTAAAGATTAATTGGACTCCTAATAATCCTGCAGAAATTCTCGACATCTCAGTTCGCATTCCCTTTCATCCATTTCTTCTTAAGAAAGCCCTGTCGCCGGACTTCAGAATTGAAATCTGCGTGGAGCAGATAACTGTCCGCCCCACGCCTTCCGTGGTCACTTTAGGAACCGGCAGAGGCTGCACGAGCGGTTTTCAGCCGCCAAGGAGATTATTTTCGAAATGACCCTGCAGTCCGTGAAATGACTTCTTTGAAACAGGAGGCTGAGGAGGTCGGGCTGCCTGTACTCAGGTCGGGGTGTGAGCTCGGCGTCCCCAGGGGGCCCACCCGCTCCCCGCCGGGTTCTCACCGGGGCACGGCGCCACCGCCTTGTTTGCTCGTCTTCCCACGCGGTGGCGGGAGCAGCTGGTGTACAGGTCGGGGAGGGGGGGGTAACGTGCTGGATCCTGGGGACGGGGTGTGGCCAGTGTCCGCCGGGGCGCAAAGCGGTTTTTGCAGCCCAAGCTGCCGGGTCACTGGGTCAGGGCCCACAGCCCCCACGGAGGCCCAGCACAGGTGCCCTGCGCTGGCCGGCAGCCCCCTCGCTCAGGTTACACAGCGTGACTGGACATGCTTTGAAGGCAGGTGTCCCCGAAGGTACTGTCCAGGAAGGGAAAGCTCTGAGCTGTCGACCTCCTCATCCACACGCAGGGCCGGCCCGGCGGGGGGTCGGGGGGTCCTGGCCCATCCCGGGGGACCGTCGCACTCCCGGAGAAGCGGCCGCGCCAGGCCCTCGGGAGGGCAGAGCATTCAGTCCTCCTGGCTTTCTGGAAGCTGGATTTTGTACCGGAGGGCAGCAGATCTGTGCTGATCCTACGAAAAGAAGGAAGACAGAGGAAACATGGTTATTTCCCCGTCAGAAATTTTCATTTAAAACTGATTCATACAGGTCAGTTTAAATGGACTTTAAGACGAAGTTTCCCGTGAGGAAGTGACGGTGGCCGAGTGGAGCTGGGTGAGTGGGTCGGGCCATCGTGCTTCCTCGTCCTGGCTCTGTAGCCCCAGGAGTCCTTCATCCCTCCCGTCAAGAACTAGGTCTTAGCAAGCCAACGCCTGCGCCCCTTGGGGTGACATTTTACCATAGGAAGGGGCCCCGCATTGGTGGGGTGAGGCTGAGAGGCTGGGCCCAGGCTGGGGACACCTGCAGGGGGCAGGGGGCCAGCACGGTCCCCCGGGGAGGGCCTTGCCCCGTGCCCCACCTCCCCGCCACCTGCACCCACCCGGACCGCGTGTGAACCTTCTTGACACGTGAAGTGCCCTCTGTCCCTGAGAAGGCTGGGAGGTAGGATTTGGGAACGCCGGTCCATCCTCTATCGCCAGGAGACCCAAGAGCCCCGGGTGTATCACTCCAGGTGCAAAGTGGAGTGAGACACTGTCCCGGGCGGGTTTCTGCACGGCTCACCTGCCCCCGGGGCCCCGGGCCTCTTGCCCAGAGGCCAGTAGGGGATGCGGGGAGTCGCGGCCCGCACCCGACGCACCCTGTCCTCACTTTAGTGTTTGTCCCTGACTGGCTTTCTTTGAGAAACTAGGCGGGCCATAGGCGTGCGCTGCCTGGAGTGGTGCTGTCGCACCGGGACGGGCACCGGCGGCCTGTCGTCCTCTTGCTCCGGGGCGTGTGTCTGGCTGAGCAGACTCACCCTGTCCATCCCCGCGCTGCTCTGGCGGTGGCTCCTTGGACGGCTGCGGCTGGCCCTGCTCTTGCCCACGCGCAGGGATTTCCCACGTACGGAGACCACACTCGGGCCTGCAGTTCCTGGGTCCCAGGACCCAGATTCGGCCTCCCGAGGGCAAGCCTGTGACCCCCGAAGGGCCTCCTCGTCATGCCGCCGGCGGCTCCCGCGCCCCCGGGGGCTCGTGGTGTCCTGCGGGCTCGCCTGGGTCACGCAGGTGCCGCGGCCGTCAGGAGCCCTCCTTCCTGAGAAGCCTGTTCATCTTATTCCACTTTCCCCATTCTCCGCTGGAGGTCTGGAGCGTCTCCTTGGCCGGCGGAGACCGAGGCCTCGGGCGCCTCCGCGCAGGGCCCGCGAGCGTCGCCAGGGCTCAGCCTCCCCGGTAAACGGTGTCCGACAGCAGCAGTCCTGCCTGGAAATGTCGCCCGGCGGATCCACCTTGTCCGGAGGCTTCTGGCCTCTTGAGTTGTTCTCGAGCTTTGCCTTCCACGTTTGAGCCTGAATTCCTGCGGAATTCACTTTGGGCTGCGGTGAGTGGGGGCGGCTTCCGTCCCGTTGACACCTGCGCCCGGCAGTGTCCGGGGTCGCCGCGCCCGGGGACGGGCTGCGCGGGCTGCGGGCAGGGGCACCTGCTCTGCTCCGGGGTCCCTCCTGCCCCGTCCTTGATCCCGGGGCCCGCCCCGGGGGCCCATGCGCCGCGCCCACAGCTCAGCCTGCAGAGCGTGCGCGTCCCCACGACAGTAAGTCTTCTCGCCCCTAACTTGCTCCATCTCTCCGCGTCCTCCGCCTGTTGAAAATATTTCTGAACGGCCTTTATAATTTTCAGCCATAAAATTTTTGGTACTTTGTGTTCCTTTAACTATTAGGCCTTCATTCTTTGTTGGATGATATTGAAGTGCAGCCGGTTTGCCCATGTTGATCTTGCCTCGCACCTCGTGTCAGCTTGTAAGTTCTGCTGGCTTCGCGGTGATTCATTGTGGGGCCGAGGGCCGGGGGGCTCCGTACGGGCAGGCCTGAGTGCGGATCGTGATGGTTTGGTCCCATACTTTTCTGTGCATGGTGTTACTGCCTGTGCTTTCTCTGGCTGGAGCCGTGTCTTGTTCAAGGTTCGTCATTAAAAGCAGTATTTGCTGTGGTTTCTCTACAGATGCCCTTTTTCAGATTAAAGAAATTCCCTTTTCTTCTTACTTTGCCGAGAGCTTTTATAATGTGAGCAGTTGCTGGATTTTATAAATGTGCTTATTTTCATTATTAAGATGATCAAGGTGATCGTTATTAGTGTAGTGAATCGCACTGATGGATGTTCTGTACAGATGTTGCATTTCTCATTTTAAATTCCACTTCTTTTCATCTTTTATCTGTTTTTATAGGCTGCTGGATTAAGCTTGCTAATAATTTATTTGGGATATTTGTGGCTGTGTTCATGACGGAGGCCGTAACTTTTTATGTTGTCTCTGCCTGGTTTCCATGACAAGGTCCTTACTAGCCTCATAGCAGGAGCTCAGGGGTGATCTTTATTTTTCTGTTTCCTTGGAAGTTTTCTTTAAAACTGAATGATCAGTTATTCGAAAGGTGGGCAATATGGTCTCTAATATGATCCTTGTGGGAAGATCGTAAAGTATCAATTCAATGTAGTTTGTGATCATAGAGTTACTCTATTTTTTGTTTTTTGTCAATTTGGGAAAGTTTTATTTTTCTAGAAATGTGTCTGCTTTATGGCCTGAAAGTTGTTTGTTGTATTTTGTCATATTTTCAGTGTCTGCCATCTCCACAGTTAATTTGTGGCTCTCTGTCATTTTCTAAACCACTCTCACCAGAAGTTTGTCTGTTTTATTGGCCTTTTTAAAGAACCACTTTTGTATCATGTTGGAACACGTGAATGTATGTAATGGTTGTTTTCCATTTCATTTATAGACTTATGATCTCCTTCCGTCTGTTTTCCTTGTATTTATTCTTGTGTTGTTTTTTCTAACATCTTAGAGATAAATCAAGCCTATTAGTTTGCATGCTAATGATTGTCACATGTGACTATGTAAAGCTGTCGATTTTTTTCTTAGTACAATAAGAGGAGAAGCTCGTAATTTATTACAGGTACTTTTTCATTTTCTTTCCATGTTAACGATTTTTAATTTTTTAAAAAAGATTTATGATTCACGAGAGACACAGAGACACAGGCAGAGGGAGAAACAGGCTCCCTGCGGGGACCCTGATGCAGGACTCGATCCCAGGACCCCAGGGTCATGCCCTGAGGCTAAGGCAGATGCTCAACCGCTGAGCCATCCAGGCGTCCCCATGTTAATTATTTTTAAACGGCTGTTATGATCTCTTCTTTGACCCATGTTTAGAGATGCAATTTTTAAAAATTTACTTTGTATCAGAAAATTTTAGATACATTCGAAAGTGCAGAAAATGCTAGAAGGAGCCATTGCCATCAGTCATCCCGGGCGGTGCCGCGGACGTGTGGCCGTGTTCTATCTGTGCCTTCACTTACTTGCCACCTCTGCCCTCCTGATTGATTTGAATTCAGTCCCCGTCACCGTGTCGCCTCATTTGAAAGACAGGGACTCCGCATTAAGCGTACCTATGATGCCGTCCTTCCATCTAGACAAGACTGACAATTAAGATGTTCACCTAGTGTTTCTATGTCTGGACGGTATGTAGAATATATATGTATTTTTAGTGTATTGTTTGCCTCCGGGTCCAGTTAATACTCACACCTGGTGATGGGTGTGTCTCCTACAGTCTCCGGCTGACTCCACAGCTTCTCCCTCCGCCTGTTGTGTCTGTTTTGTTCTGACCTTTGCAGTTCATCTTTGAAGATACGAAGTGGCTTGTCTTGTGCAGTTTTCCCATGTTTTAAATTTTCCTTGATTTCATCCATCTCCTGTCTTGTCATTTTAAATAGACCTCTGTCACCTGTGTTCCCTGTAAGCTAGTAGTTAGAGCCAGAGGTTTGATCAGATTCAGGTGTGATTATTTTTGGCAAAGACTTTCTAGATGCAGTGCCCTTCCCTCAGGAGTTACCCAGCTGTCCGTGTGTGCATGCGCGGGGTGTGTGCGTGCGGAGTGAGTGCGTGAGATGTGTGTGGTGAGTGGCCACATTTCTTTTTTTTTCTCCCTAAAATTGTTTTTGATTGATTCCGGGCCCCCGCTGCTCTGGAAGGCATCAGTGTTTCTAGCCTGCTCAGCCATGGAAGTAACTAGAACACTAACAACTCTCGCCAGGCCCCCTCCCTGCCCCTTACCCAGTACTTCGTTGTCGTCGAGTCTGATGCCACAGCTAGGTGCTGTGTTCGTTCCCGTCTTGCACAGTGTTTATTGGGGATTCGTCTTCACCGTCGTCTTCGTGTTTGATTCTCAAACCGTCCTCATTTCTAACTGGATGTACGTCTGCATGCGTCCCGAGCTTGTTCTTGGAAGACAGTTCCTGTATCGCACATCGCTCTGGACGGAAGCACAGCTGGACAGTTGTCTCTTCGCGCTTAGGGGTGGGTCACCATCTCTTGGTCACCACCTCATCCCTCTGTAGGACACTCGCTCTTCTATTTCAGGGTGTTTGGAACATTTTCTTTGGTATCTGCAGTCCCACTTTGAAATTATCTTAATTTATTATTTGTTTGTTTTGTTTTGTTTTCCCCTGCTTTGGTTGTGCTTTCTGTGTCTGCAGATTCATGTCTCCCATCAGTTCTGGAAAATTCTCAGCCAGCTGTGTTCAAATATTGGGTCTGCAGAGCTCTGACCTAAGTGGAGGCTCGCAGTTAGGAGCGCACTCTGCAACAGGACTTCTGGGACCGCAGCTCTGTGGCCCTACCTGGCCGGGAGGCGGGAAGCCCAGGCAGCAGGACTGCTGGTCCCGGGCCATCGGTGACCCGTGTCTGGGAGAGGGGTCTGGAGTGGGCAGTTTGCGCAGTCAGTGGGGTTGTGGCAGGGGCGAGGAAGGGAGCGGCAGCATCACTGGACTTCAGATTTGTACCGAGATGTTAAGAGGACTGAGGTCTGCTCTGTTCTCTTCATTGTCTTCCACCCCTGCCCCCGTCTCACGGGAGCCTTATGTTTCTTCCCCAGAGGAGGAGGGGGACTGGGCTGCAGGGAGCGAGGTCTGCCCTAACCCGGGGCCGCTGTTGCAGGGTCAGCACCCAGCTCTGAGGACATGCAGGAGCCTGAATTCCTTTCTCCCTCTGCCTTAGAAAGTCTGTGCATCTCATCTGTGTGGGGCCCCGACAAGCTCCAGTGCTCCTGGCTCCTGTTCCTGTCACCCTGTGGTTCTGGGTGTGTGGGTACCCAGGACCCCTCACCTGTGCAGCCATGAGCACAGCAGGTGTGCAGAGCAGGAGGCCTGGCCTGGGCAGGGGCAGGGCCTGCTGTGGGAGGCGGCCTTGGCCGGGACTGGGCTGTCCCACTCTGGATGTGCGTGCACTCCTGGGACTTCAGGTGACATGCAGTTGCGGGTGGTGCGAGGATGGGCTGGTGTGTCTCCCCCCATGCACCTAGGCCTCTCTCCCCCACGCTGTGCCTACACCAGTTTTAAAGAAGGTGGTCCCGGGATGGCCACTCCAGTCTATTTGTTTCTAAACCCCCACGTCTGTTTCTCTAACAGGGCTTCCAGCTGAAAAAACGAGTAACTTGTACTGATTCATAAATCTAGGAGAAGCAAAGACACCACCGTAGTCCCTTCTTTGGGATCCTGGAAGCATAATCCATCATGATGATGCTTTCCAGTCACACTTCTTCACTGCTGGTTAAAGTACAGAATGGAATGTCCCAGAATCTGTGCATGATCAACAAGTTTTGATCCTTTACAGTTGAGTTTGCTAGAAAGAACTTGATTATAAAAAGTGAAGTCCCGCTCACGTGAAGAGAGTCGTCCCCCTAGGGTGTCCCTGTCCCCCTCACCGGCCACTGGACGCTCCAGGACAGTGCTTGCCAGCCCGAGATTTGCAGCATGGCTGGTGCCGAGGAGAACAGGCCTGCGTGCAGAATCCCGGAGCCTGGGTTGTGGGGGCCTCACCCCTGCCCAGCCGGCTGCGGGCCACCCCGTGCCTCGTGCTTCTCCACAGACTCCCTTCGGCTATGCTGGTCGGACAGGCACACCCCTGGGGCTGCGCTGGCCCCCTCCTGGGCCTCGCTCCTGGCCTGCTGACCACCCCGTTTTATCACGCTGCAAAAAATCACCTTCTGGGCCCAGGTTTTGGGGCGCAGCCTCAGGAGCACGTGAGGCAGGGTGGGCCCAGCTGCGCACACCTCTCCCGGGTGCCCTTCCCGCTTTGGCTGCCAGCCTCAGCTGCACGGCCTCCATGGTGGGTGACTGGCTTGGGGGCGTCCGGCTCTGGCATAGGCAGCACCAGCCACGTGCCAGCACTGCGCACACTGGCCCGCATTGCCCTGCAGGGAGCAACTGTCCTGTCGCTACCAGGGGCCTCCTCCCAGGCCACCGGGCCCCAGAGTCCACACAGTCACCACGGCTCCCATCTGCGCATGCTGGCCTTGTGTCTGCAGACTCTGACCTGCCTGTGGACACCTGGAGAGCCCAGGTGTCCCCACTGGGTGTCCTGTGAGCTGACATCCCAGCGGCCCCGGGTAGATGTCTCTCTGAGCTTCCTTGGAAGTGGCGCCCCGCTGCTGAGGCTGCAGACCGCAGAGCTGGCTCCCAGAAGCAGCCTCCCTCCTGCCCCGATGTCTCCCACTGTGGTTTGCTGGGATGTGGCCGGGAAGGCAGTGTTTGCAGGGCGAACCCTTCCTCCAGCTCCGCCGGCTTGCCTTCCCTGCCGGAACAGTCTCCCTGGGGCCAGCAGACAGCAGAGAGGCCGCGTGGGGGCTGGCCCGAGGGAGCCAGGCCATGGGGAGCCCCTCGCCAGCTGTGGGGACGCCCCCTGCAGGGTGGCAGAGGCTGTGGCCCAGAGTCTGTGCTGTGTGGGGGCACACAGTCCGGGGAGGCCGTGAGCCGGCAGGAAGCCGAAGTAGGGGGATAAAGAGACCGTGGACGGGAACACACCCCGGTGTCGACTGTAGCTTTTGTCTTTCGTGCTGAAGGTAGCGTATCAGAGGTTTCCCGAGTCATCCCTGTGCCCGGCAGGCGACGTGTGGCTCTGCTGCACTTTTTAACGTGTCCTCCCGGCGCCGGGCGGGGGCTGCGCCTCTGCGGCCTTGTGTCAGCCTCGAGCGGCGCCTCGCGGGGCGGCCCCCGCTGGACCCGTCCTGGGAGCTTCTCAGGAGCAGGAGTTGTTCACGGAGAGCACCGAGCAAGCCAGTAGTTACAGGGAAGACCTCTCTGGGTCGTGAGCCAGGTGAGCAAGGCCCAGGCCGGAGGCACAGGGGTGGTGGGGGGTGCGGTTGGGGGCGCTGACCCGCAGCCCGGGCTTCTCGGGTGAGCTGTGCACCCAGCCTGACGGCCGCCCGGGGTGCCCTACAGCTCGCTGGCTCCGCGTCCGCTGTTCACGACGCTTAGGCCGCGTGGACTCAGGGCCCCCGGCCGCCCGACAGGGGCAGCATCCCGGGGAGTGGCTTGTCCAGCCTCGGGTCAGGCTCAGCCCACGGGGCCTGTGATCACCTGCTGGTGCAGGAGGAGGGGGACGCTTGCTCTGCCCTGGGATGTCCTGTGCCACCTGCACGTGGGGCAGTCACCATATTTCTCATTGACTTGGAAGAGTTCTCAACCTCCTCCTTGGCCAGAAGGCAGAAGCAGGGGGTACAGCAGGGCCTACGAGTGTCCGCTCGATTTCTAGAGCCCTGCAAGGAAATCACATGCACAAAAAACACCATTTCAAAGGGTCGCCTCAATGTGACCTGCGTGCCGTGCTCTCTCCCTGCCCCACACCAGATTAAAAACCATCCCGTATATATACATCTGTCACGATCCATCAATACCTCCCTGTATTATAGTTCTTTCTTTACATGTAGATGTCAATTGGAAACAAAACAATATAGAACAAAATTGCCTTTTCTCGTGCCACAATCGTTTTATTTTTATGTTTCAGGCATACTTGAGCGTACAGTAAATTGTTAACAGAAGTTTCTTTCCTTGGCATCGCACGCATACATCGCAGTGAGGCACAGAGAAATAACCTATGTGCTTAGTTATATACGGAGCCAAGGTAGGAGCTTACGTTATATGCATTCCCTCCAGAATATTTTTAAATCCTTACATTTAAAATCTTGACTTCCACACCTCATCTCCCCTTTACACACACACACACACACACACACCCACAGCACAGCATTAAATAGAAGAGTTGTCATCCAGTTACGAACGCTTTGGGGGAAGTGACAATCCGTATAAATCAGTATTTTGAATGGAACTTGATCATGTAGGTGCAGTCCTTTTGAATGATATTTTTAATAGGTTCTGCGTTCTGAGGTTCCACGGCGAGATGGCAGGTTGAAGGCACGTGACAAATTTTTTCTTGTGAAATTCACAAAAACCTCAGGAGAGACACAGATGGGTCCCAAGCAGAGCTCGCCCAGACAGGACACGTGGGCAGCGCGAGGCTGTGGTCTCTAAACACCACTTCCCACTAAAGGGACCCACTTCTCCTTGGACAAACAGCTGATCCCAAAACGTGTGAGGATTTCCGGCACGTCTCGTCACAGCAGAACAGAGGGCTGCGGCCGGCTTCGGAGCGGCTCGTGGGCCACGCCGGGGCCCTCGTCGGTCAGGGAGGGGGGACGTTAGAGCATCGTCCGCGCGGAACCGCAGTGGGCCCTGTTTCTTGGATCTTGAAAAACAGAACCCTTCCCATCGCTCACATCTGGAGGATGCTGCAAACTGCTCATTATTTTTGAAAATTGGCAAATAAAGGAAGAGAATCAGGCAGTGTCCCTGCCTTCCTTCTAAAAACTGTTTGTCAGGGTAAGAAGATAGTTGCCTCGGGGTCCTTCCTGATGACAGAAATAAGGTGGCGAATCCAGAGGCCAGGGTGGCCCTGGGCAAGCCCACCTCGCACCTCCAAAGACCTCGCCGCGGCAGCGGTCAGGGCCCAAGAGACGTGGAGACGCAGCAGCTCCTGGAGCACCTGGGGAACCGTGCGCGGAGGTGGTCTTGACTCTGACGGCGCCTCCAGACCCCGCGTCCAGGTCACGGGCGCGCAGGGGGGGCCATGTTAGCCTGCAGCCCAGGCGCGGCCCGCCAGGTCCAGAGCAGGGCAGACTCCACGGGGCGGACGATCGGTGTCCGTAGCCCGTGAGCTGGAGGGGGTGCCGGCGGGAGAAGGAGCAGACCTTTAGCGGAGAAGGCATTGGAGGCGAGCGTCAGCCAGCACAGCGTGCGGCCTTATTTGGGTCTTGATTTGATCGAAGTTTACAAAACATGTGTGAGCTCGCTACAGCGTGGAAATGCTCTGTGGCTGTTTGATGATATCATGGAACAGTTGTTCATTTCTCTGGGCGTATTATGGTATCTGATTGTGGTTTTTAATAGAGTTGGTTCAGAGATACGTTCTGAAGTGTTACAGAGAACACGCCTCGATGGCCGGTCTGCCCCAGCGTATCCCAGACCAGGGTCACGGGCCCCAAGCACCGGCCAAGAGAAGCGGCCTTGGGGTTGGGAGTTGGAGAGCAGGTGGGTCAGTCACGGGCGCTGGGGCGGACCAGGGAAAGCCAGACCCGCGCCCGCCCCCTGGGGTGTGAATGAGAGAGCGGGCGTCGAGGCAGCCGTGGGAGACTCCTGGACATCCTCCTCGCCGTGCCCTGGGAGCACGTGCCCCGGTGGGGGGTGGCCAGCGGGAGGTTCTTTCCCTCTGGAGGACGTAATCCAGAGGCCCTGGCCTGGGGCCACGCGTGAGTTGAGGACGGCCATGGACTTCTAGGGCAGGCTCTTCAGGGAGAAGGTGGCCCCGGGAGCCGTCTGCTAAAAACGTCCCAGCAGAAATCACAGAAACCCACGGAAAGGTTAGAATGTCCCTCCAAGGGAGTGTCGTAGAGTTGAGCACAAGGCGAGGAGGAGGCAGGTGGGAGGAAACGGAAGAGGAAGCTGGAGGGTCGTTCGAGCAGGTTCCCCAAGCATGAGGTTTCAGCAGCGGAGAGTGGAGACGAACAGTAGGTCAAGGCGGGCGGCGGGCGGCGCGAGGACAGCCCCAGACCGCCCGCGGCCATGTGACTGTGGACCTTGAGGACACTGGGGACGAGGAGGCCTCACCAACAGCCCGAGGGAGGAACCGCTCACAGCCAAGGGCCCAGGTCCGATGGCGTCCCGGCTTCCAGGGACGATTCTGGGGATAAGGCCAGGGAGCAGGGCTCCCGCGACCCCAAGGGGTGATTCTCCCGCGGGGGTTCTGAACGCAGCCGAAGCAGCGGAGCGTGGAGGGCGGGACGAGCGCGAGTGCCTTCGGGACACGCTTGGAGCGCAGAGGGAAGCTGGCTGGCGCGGGGACCGAGGAGGCCCTGCCGGCCAGGAGGCCGAGCCCGCTGGCGGCTGCGCGGGAGACCCCGGGCCGCCCGGCCGGACGCGAACCCCCCCCCCCCACTTGGCCCCTCGCGCTGCGGCCCCCAGCCCGTGAGCCGCCCCCGACTCCCGTCTGCCGCCGACCCGGCCTTCTCGCCCCCGCCCCGCCGCTCGGGGAGGCCTGGAGGCCGCCCATGTGGGCGCAGGGGCAGGACCTGGGGGTGGGGGTGGCGCTGGGCTTCCTGGGGGTCACCCAGGACCTCGCCCCAGACGGAGCCCTTCCTCGCCAGCGGTCCCCGGCGCCGCGGGCAGACTGGACTCGAGACCTCCTGTCTTCCCAGGAGCCTTCCTCACTCTTGTCGCCGCCATCAGCGAAAGAAGAGCGCCTGGGGCACCCGGGTGGAGGGTGTGAGCATAACGAAAAGGGGGTGCTTGGCCAAGCCAGCATGCGGCTGGGGGGCAGGCATGGGATTTGGGGGCGATTGCTGCTCCCTGCGGTGGGGACGTGGGGTGTCCAGCTCATCGCCCTTGCTCTCCCCAGGGGACGTGCTCTTCCGCACGTGTGACAGGGCCACGGTCAACGCGTTCCCAACGCCCCCTCCCTCTGCGCTCCCCCCACCCCACACCCCCGCCCCCGTCCCATGGACAGAATGTCGGAGCGGGAGGCGATCCTAGTCACAGAGTTGGAATAGCCGGCCTCCCCCCGCGATGTGAATGAGTCATTCTTCACTCGGGCAGACCCGAAACTTCTGGAGAATAGTGCCGGCCTTTATTCCCTATCGATACGGCGGCATGAAGCGGCGCTAGGGAAGGAGGATCTAACCCCGTCATGGAAACGACAGTGTCCTTTCTGACGATCGTTTATTTGAAAACAGAGAGACTAACAGATTTTCCCTGTTTCTGATTGAGAACTTGGAATTCTCGGCCCGGGCTTGCCGTTTCGCCCTGAAACCCTGAATATGGTCTTTGTGCTTTTACTAACGTCACGAGTCTGATTGTATTAATATGTTTCTCAAGGCCCAACCTATAAAAGCAATTTTCTACTCCACATAAAATATTCATGAGAATACAGGCTTTTTTGTTTTGATGCTGCATTCTTTAAGCAGAGAAGGTTGTATTGTTTCCTTCGGGGCGCGCTGGGTCAGGAGCCCTCGCAGCTTCTGCTGAGAACTCACGGCATTTCAAATAGTTTTTGATACAGAAATAGTACGGGTCCTGTTTGACGCACCCGCCAGCGACCGGGATGAATAGGGATTGTGGCCGCGGTGCCCCCCGGCCTGCGGGGGGGCTGGGGACGGGGCCCGGGGACGGCTGTGCTCCGGCCGCCTGCCTGCCTGCCCACGCGGAGGAGCGGGGCGGGGGCGCCTTTCCCAGGAGGCCTCTCGAGCGTCTCCTTGTCCCGCGTCGCTCCCAGCGTTGGCCGTCGTGCCTACCCGTGAGCGTGGCATTGTTTTCCGACGGGAGGAAAGGGCAGGAGCCAGCTCTGGTGCAGCCGACGTGGGTCGTGATAAGCCGTCCGTTCTCTTTGCTCCGCGTTTAACTCTTTGGCAGAAGAAGGGAGTTTTAGTTGAGACTTCAGAGTGGTAAACTGAGGCAGTACAGCCTCCCGTTGTGAGACCTGGGGAATACGGCAGAAACGACGCAGTGAGGACCACGTGCCCTCCTGGTGACATGAGCAGAGCCCAGCTCCTCGCCCCCTGAGCCCTGCGTACACCCCTCCCCTTCATCCGCGGCCCCTCCCCGCCCCAGCATCCCCCCACCCCCGGGAAGGGCTGGAGGGGGCTGCCAGGGGTGCTTCCCTGGAAGATCCCCCATGATTCCAGACTCAGATAACCTGGGAAGACTTTGAGGGAACGGGGTGAACCTCGGCTTGTGTGTGGAGGCTATGCACAGCCCGTGCCCCCCCAGGCCCGCGTCCACCCGCAGCATCCGTCCGCGCCCCCAGCCCTGCCCTGATTGGCTCATCCTGTGTCCCCAGGACCCTCCACTTACGCCCTGACCTCTGGGCCCTTGCTCACGCCGTGCCTGCTGGGCCAGGGAGCCGCGGCCCCCGAGTGGCCCCCTTCCCCGCGTGTGCCGTCGGCCCGCGGCCCTCTCTCCGGTGCTTCCGCGCCGGGCAGCGGCCCCGGCCCCGGCCCCCGGCTCCTCCGGAGGACCTGTCCGTAGAGAAGCTCTGCCTGTCGTAGTTCTGAAGTTAACACGAAGGATCGCTTGAACGGACTTTTACGTTGAGCGTCTGAAGAGGTTAACCCCGAGACGTCTCTGGTGGTCCCCTGGCCGCCTTTGCGTACAATAGAATCAGGAGAAGGGAAGCCCAAGTGGGCAGCAGAGGGGCTTCTGGCCTGCGTCTCGGGGCGCCCGTGGCCCCTTAGGGCGGGGGCGCCCCTGACCTGCCTGCCCCGGGCAGGTGAAGCCATGCAGCTTATGGGGGGGAGGGGGGGCTGTGCTCATTTCGGGACTCCTCCGTGGTTCGTCCTTGGGCTGAAACCTGCAGCTCAGCCAGGCCAGCGGAGTGGGACACACGGGGGGCCGCTCTCGCCCGGGCAGGTGGACTGTTCTCGCTCCAGCGGTCGCAGGCTGCGTGGCCCGGTGCCCGTGTGTGTGTGCGTCACCCGGAAACACAGCCGGGCTTGTCCTCAGAGAGCGGAGGCGGGCTGGGGGCTGGGAGGCCTGCCCTGTCCCTGCGTGTGTGGGGCGGGTCCTGGGAGCCGCCTCCTGACCACGCACCATACCCGGGGGCGCAAGGGCGGAGCCCACCAGCCGGCCACGGTCATCCCGCCCCGACACGCTTGTGAACGAGGAAGAAGAGCATGTGCCGGGTTCTGGGGGAAGCCCAGTCCTGCTCCCCTTTCTGTCCGATGGTCGCTGCCCGGTCCTCCCTGCCCTCGTGTCTATTCCTTTATAGAAAGTCTGGAGCAAGTGGGGGAAGTAGTGAGGTTTCATAAAGCTGGTGCTATTCAAATGGTTTTCCTTTTTTTTTTTTTTTTTTTGATATTTCATACTAAAAGTGCTCAAGAAAAGAAAGGACATTGATAAAATCCAGTCTTTCCCAGCTTGCGCTGGTGGGTGTGGGAGGGATGCTGCTGCTCCCTGTTCATGAAAACAGTATATTTGTGTAGATTTATTTCCCGTAAATACCACACAAAACCGTCTTGACACGTGAAGCCCGAGACTCAGTTGGAAATACGTGCACACGGCTGGGGGTCGCGTTTCACCGACGGGGAGAAGAAACGGAAGATAAGCAGACCCTGACCTCTTCCCTGGCCATCGGGGCCCAGGGACCGGAGAGTCGGATACTTCGTTAAGACGGTCGGATCCCGCGTACTTCCCGACCACCCTCGGGGCGGCTCCGTCTCTTCCCTCCGTCCCCTGTGGTCGGGGTGAGGTGCGCCGCAGAGTAGAGCTGGTCCCGGCCTCGGGGGCTCCAGGCCAGGGGAGCAGCGGGAGTGGCCTCGGGTCCTGGGGGAGGGAGACACCGAGCTTCTGTCTGGGGGCCTGCGGGTCCACGCCTCGTCCCCGGCGGCGTCCAGGACTCTGCCCTCGCGCTGTGCCTCCTGGGCTCTGTGACCCCGTGTCCATCCAGGGCGCTGGGGTCAGGGGCCGGGTGACTAGGACCGGGGGTTTCCCTGCCCTGCCTCATCACAGCAGCCAGCGTGGCACCTGCTACCTGGGCCGTGACCACAGAAATGCTCCGTCCTGGGGGGCGGGTCCCCTCGGGCCGTTTAACCAGGAAGTCTGGGCTGTGAGGCTGCAGAACCCGGGCTTCCGAGGAACGAGGTGATGGCTGGGACCAGAGGGCCGCGTGGTCTCAGGGCCCGTGGGTGGGCTGCCCCGGACACGCTGGAGCAAGGTCAGGTGCACGGCGCAGCCCGACCCTCAGAGGGAGCTGGTCCTTGGTGGCCCGTGTCTGCTGCGTGTGTCTCCCACCCAAGGGCTGAGCTCCCTGGAGGGGAGGCCGCAGTCTCCTGCCCCCGGCTCTGGGGTCTGGACCGTGTCCCCTGAGGAAGTGGACCCCGAGCAGGCTGTGGGGGACTTTCTGGAACGCCGGGGAGCTCGGGGGCCTGTGTGCGGCCGTGTGCTGCAGGAGCAGGTGGCTGGGCTGCCCCTGGAACTCAGAGGGGTTATGTGGGCAGAGCCTGGGGGCTGTTCATGGCACGTGTGAGAAAGGCCACAGCGTGTCCCTGGCGGCACCCCTGGCCGCGCCTCTGCGCCCCTGTGCGCTGCAGACGTGACCCTGCCGGGAAGGGAGCACCGCGTGGGCCGGTGACGTGGTGGCCGCCGCTGAAAACTGGCTGCGTGCTTTCCCTCACTGTGCTCTGGTATTGATGTGCAGCCATTAAGATTGATTTAGCTCCTGGTTCTAATCAAAATCACTTGAGCTTTTGTCGGGGGCACATTGGTCCAGGAGGAAAAGCCCCTTCTGTGCGAGGCGCGGAAGCGCAGGGCCTGCTGAGGCTGGTGCGGGCGGCCGGCGCGCCCCTGGCGGGGAAGCCTGGTGGCCGAGGGCGCCCGCCTCCCCGTGGAAACGCTGGCCGCTGTCTGTCCGGACCCCGCGGGCCACACACGGAGCCCAGCAGCTCCGAGCGCCCGAGCACAGGCCGGCCTGCCTCTCCCCTCGCTGGCGCGCTCTTCAGAGCCCTTCCTTTCTTCTCCCTCCCTTGACTTGCAGGGATGACGTCAGGAGGGCCTCGGGCGCATCGGGGCCTCCCGGGCGGGGGGCGGCGGTGCCAGCGGGTGTCCTGGGCTGACCTGCCACGCGCTTCTGTGATCTTGCAATTGAGGAACGGAAGGCCTCGAGGCCCCCGAGTCCTGCATGTTGAGCCTGTTGGGGGAGAGGGGGAAGAGGCAGCCCGAGGGTTCCATGCACCCTAGCGCCCGGGCACCCCTCGCAGTGGTGTCGGGGAGGGAGGGGCCGGGGGTCGCCGTGCCGCTGCAGTGACCGGCGCTTCTGTGCTGTGCTCTCTCCCACAGTGGATGTGGCCTCCGCGCTGCCTCTGCAGGTCGCCCCCCCGGCGGTGCCCATGGACCTCCGCCTGGACCACCAGTTTGCGCTGCCCGTGGCGGAGCCCACCCTCCGGGAGCAGCAGCTGCAGCAGGAGCTACTGGCCCTCAAGCAGAAGCAGCAGCTCCAGAGGCAGATCCTCATCGCCGAGTTCCAGAGGCAGCACGAGCAGCTCTCCCGGCAGCACGAGGCCCAGCTGCACGAGCACATAAAAGTAAGTCGCTTGGCGGGGCCCCTGCGCCCCCGCGGGAGCCTTCCGTGTGCCGGGTCCTGGCGGTGTCCCCGTGCTGCTGCCGAGGCGTGCTCCGGGCCGGCGGCCGCGATGCCGCAGTGGCACACGGGCTGCCCCTCGCTGTGCCGAGACCAGGCCACCCGGCAGCCACACGACCTGCGGCACCTCGTGGGAAAGTCACGGCGCAGGAGCGGGACTTGAGGGGGGGGCGTGCTCGTCACCTGCTTTCATCCAAAAATACAAGCTGTGCCCCCCAACAGAAAAATTAGCTGTGAGCACGAGCACCAGCATATTAGCAGCGACCACCCCGGGGTGGTGTATTTATAAAGCATTGTGATTTTTTTTTTTCTTGTCTCGTCTTAGTTTCTCTCATTGGTCTTTATAATTGAAAAAAATATACTAATATTCTCTTTGCTTTTACATTTAATCTAAATATAAATTTAGAACCAAGTAGAGGCACCCCATCCCTTAGATCCAGGCAGGACAGATTAAAAGTATGAAGGTGATCTTACGTTGTCCAGTAGCCACCCTAAAACAAAGCAGGAAAGCCCAGGTTGTATAAGTAACCGGTTGCTTTGTAACAAAATACCCCAAACTTAGCCATTTAACACAGAAACAGGCATTATCTCGTAGTTTCTGGGGTCAGAACGAGGGGCTCCCTAGCTGCTGGCCGTGACTCGGGGCCCCTCGTGAGGCCGTGGCCAGGGCTGCGGGACCACGTCCAGGCCCACAAACGTGGTTGTGGGCGGGAGGCTCAGGCCTCGGGACCAACGAAGCCCCCACCGTGTAGCCCAAGTGTCTCCCGTGGCCTGGTTGGAAGGGACGGACCCCCTGCCCTGCCTTACTGTACTGGTCGTGCAGCCCAACCCTGGCACATCCTGATACCAGGAGACAGGGAGCCTGGCTACCGAAAAGGTAAAGTCAGTCTCGATATATCTCATTTAACCTCACATTTCCGAGATATTTCAACGTGTAGTCGGTACTAGAACTTTCGTTCGCCCTGAGTCTTGGAAACTGCTGTGGCCGTACGTGTGGAGCGCATCTCCCCCTGGACCAGCTGAGTTTCAGGCACAACGTGGCCATGTGTGCTCAGTGGCTTGTGTGATACGGCACCACTGTGAGGGTTAAGAGCCTGCTCGCTGTGCCACCGGATGCTTCTAGGACGGCCTTTCGATGGAGCCCCACGCGGCCCCTGGGCAGACGCCCTCTGCTGAGCTCTGGCTTCTTCAGGCCTTAGCCGGGCGCTGCAGAATCTGGTGCACCTGTGTCTGCGTCCAGCCAGGAGCTCCTCCCATCGCAGGGTCTTCCCCCTTCCTGGTCTTCCCCCCCCCTTACCGATCAAAGGATTCGTTTCATGCTCTCCATCGCAGACGGGAGGGAGAGGTCGGCGTGCCAGGGCTGGGGGGTCGGTTCCGTGCGTGGGCTTCCCGGCACCACCCCTGGGCGAGGCCTCCAGCCTTGTCACCTGGCTCCACGGGCTGCGTCCCAGGCCTCGTATGCCCCTGAGCTGGCCTGGCACCAGCTCCCAGTCCCCACAGTGGACGCTGAGCCACGTGTGCGCACTTTGAAAGGCACATTTCCAGAGTCTGTCCTCGGGCCTCACGGGAGCAGCATGTGTGGGGAAGCTGCAGGGAAGCTGCATGGCCCGCCCTGGGCCTTGGGAGTTCTGACCACTGCTTTGGGTTTTGGGGGTTCAGCTTTGCCGTAGCTGCCTCTGCTGCCGTCACCCTGACTTGGTGGCCTCCTCGGGTGGGCGCAGGACAAGCCAGGGTGGGGATGGGTCCCTGAGCTGCGGCAAGTCCAGGCCCTGTGGTTCCGACTGGAGTTCAGGCAGCCCGGGGTCCTGTGTAACACATGTTGCCGGCGCCGGCCTCTGGGCACACTGGCCCCCAGCAGCCATCGTCATGCCTTGCTCTTACACAAGTGCTCTTGGGCTTGGGGTGGAGCAGTTGGGAGCCCACGGGAGCAGGTGCCATGCCCTGCATTTGCCCCACACGTGGGCCTCCGGGGGCTGCTGTCCGGCTGCGGGCCGTCCCACACGCTTGGCCGGTGTCCGGGCCGGGGAGAGCAGAGTGTCCGAGGCTGGCCTCGAGAGATGCTCGCCAGCCGGAAGTCCCGGGTGTTGGCGTTCTTCCCAGTGACCACCTGCAGCCCATAGAGCGGCCTCGCCCCAGGCTTCTTGGTACGTGGCAGAGGGCTGCCCGCTGCATTCTGTCCTGGGGCCGCCCTGCAAGCAGACCCGTGGCTCTCCTGTACCCAGCCCGGGCCACCCCTCTCAGGCCAGGGCACCGTGTGCCCCCAAAGCCCTTTATCCCGGTGTGCCCCCCGCACACGGCCCCTCATCTGGCCCAGGTGGGCTGAGAACTCGGGCGCCGCCACCTGCCCTGCGCGGGTACGGCTGCAAGACTGTGCCCTAACTGGCGGCCGTGGCTGTCTGATATTTGAGGAAGACGTACGTGTCCGCTGAATTTGTAGCTTTTACTAGAAAATGGGAAATTGAGAAATAAACAAGGCCCCGGTGTGAGAGGGGGCGTCGGGTCGACCAGGAAGCAGGAAACTGGAAACCCTTGAGAGGGGTGGGTGCTGCTGCCCCAGGACGAGGCCGGGCTTCCCACCTGCCGGGGCCTCTGCGGGCCGGGTCTGGCCTCCCCGACCCCTGGCCCCACGTGGCGCTTCAGGGCTTTACGTCCCTGGAAGAGTGCAGATGGAAGAGTCTCTCTCCTGAGTCCTCACATCAGCACCTGCAAGCTCCAGAGCAGGTGCCATAGGGCCTGTGCGGGGAGCATCTGGCTGTCGGGGTGCACCTCACCAGGAGTCTCCCAGGAGCACCCCTCACCCACAGGGCCGGGTGCTCTAAGAGGTGTGGGGAGCCCCACAAACAGCTCTCACAGACATGGCCCCCCACACATGGTCTCACGACCTGGATGAGGCCCCTGGAGATGAGGCCCTGCCCCCACAGGTGAGTCCCCACCCCCCCAGGTGAGGCTCTGACCCCACAGGTGAGGCCCCTCCCCTAGAGATGAGGCCTCCCTCCCACAGGTGTGGCCCCTTCCCCACAGGTGAGTTCCCGCCGCCCCCCCCACCCCCATGATGCTCTGAGCCCACAGGTGAGGCCCCCTCAGATGAGGCCCCGCCCCCACAGATGTGGCCCCGCCCCTACAGTTGAGGCCCCCCCCCTCCCCCCCCGTAGGTGAGGGCCCACAGGTGTAGCTCTAGGCCTGGCTCTCAAAATCACAGGGAGAATCCCAAGTCTACATGTTCTCTGCATCTCAGTCATTTGTTTCATTTTTTTTCACGTAAAATGGAGGTCGTGAGGCGGTCTGCCCTCTGATGGTGCCGAAACTTCAGTTGGCTTCCGTTTGGATGTTGAAACGCTCTTCATGAGCCTTCACGTCGTGGGTGACATTTGGCAGTGCGGTTTGTCAGGCTTCTTGAACACACAGTCTGATTTGTGTCATTGAATCATCAGTGAATTTGCATAGGATTTTGTAATTAAGGGAATAGTCTTGAAAATACAAGTTAAATTGCTAACTTGGGGTAAGTACGATCTTGCCTAAGGTCCCCGAGCTCCATGTGGCACTTGCACGTGACGCAGACCCTGCTGGTTGTGGCTGACCCAGGCACGTGTCCCCTTCCGTCCTGGACGTCACTCAGTTGCCCGCACCAGAGGGTCCCAGGCGAGCGGCATCGCTGGGGCAGAGGGGAGCGTGCGCGTGGGGGCCGCGCGTGTTTGTGCCCAGAAAACCACTGACTGTTTCATCAGCTGGAATTGCCTACGTGATTAGAAGACTGTTAGCTAGACTTGCCCCTTTGGGAGTTAGTGGCGCTATTCTTAATTTTTTTTTTAATTTTATCAAAGCAATACACGTTTCTAATGTTTCAAATCAAAAAGCACAGCGTTAACAGAGCCCGCCCGTCCCTGCCTCCCACTGGCACCCGGGGCCTGACGTCTGTCCCGGCCTGTGCTCCTGTCTCTACACGGCCGGCCTTGCCCTTCCAGTAAAGACCCCGTATGGCGATGTCGCCCTCGCAGGGGTGTGAGTCCCTTCCCCTGCACCCTCAGGCCCCCGCAGACACGCCGCTTTGGGCGCCCCCAGGTCCTCAGGCCACTCTGATCAGAGAACTGTGCGGGGCCCCCGTTCTCGCGTCCGTGGAGCGTATTGCTGCACACACCAAGTGACCGCGTGCCCTTTGGTTCAGCTCTTGGCTCTCTCCCCCTCCCATCGGCTTGGTTCCGTGTCCCCGAGGAAATCCCGTCCTGCAGCCTGGGAGCCTGTAAGTGCTTTTCACTGTGGGCAGAGGCTGGTCACACTCGGGGCTCCCGGTCCTGTGGTTCTTGGGCTGCGCGTGATTTTTAAGGGTAACGATGCGATAACATGCTTTTTATGTCTTAAGGTACCTGAAATCTGGCGGTGGTACCTCTTCAGATCAGGATCGGTGATTTCAGCATTCATTTATGCACAGAGGACAAGAGTCGCCTCCTGTAAGCTGGCAGGAGGCCCTTCCTGCTTGAGGGGTGACAGCCGCCATTTCCAAGGGTCTGAAGACTGCCCTGTAGTGTCTTCGTTAGCTGCTGCTGCGTAACAAACCCCCAGGCTCGACACTTAGCACAGCCGTCCTTTGGTTTGCTGAGGGGTGTTTGAGCCGCCCGCGGGGGTGGCCTCACCCTCTGGGCTGGTGGCTGCAGGCCCTTAGGGGCCGGTGGAGTATCTGCTGGTTTCAGGGTTCCACGCTCACCGGAGGGCAAGTATGTCTTAAGCAGCAGCCCAAATCCCAGAGGCTGTTTGCCCGCTGGCCAAGGCAAGTCTGGAGGCCAAAGTGACGGTTGATGTGGACCCAAGGCAATGGACACTGGGGGGCACGCCGTAAACGGGGCCCAGCAGTACAGCCGCCTTCTCCAGGAGCACCCTCTCCCCAGCCAGGTTCACGGGGTTCCGCGCCCCGGGGCAGCACTCACTCGCTGAGTCGGGAGCACCGTGGGGGGAGAAGGGGACAGGGCTGCGGACCTGGACACTGGAAGCCCCAGCGCCGGCCAGAGTCCCTGTCCCGGCCGCGGTTCTGGGATCAGGTGTGTATCCCTTCACCTCCATCCATGGGCAGGGATGCTCTCATTGGTGTTTTTTGTTTTTGTTTTTGTTTTCATTTTTGGCCAATATGTCTTTGTATCGGGAGCCCGTCAGCATTCGGCCTCATGACGGGCATCGCGAGCCCTCAGGGAATGTAGGTTGACCCTGTAAGGGGCGCTGCCAGAGCGCCTGCATCTGGGGCTCCCGGTGGCAGCCACGGCCTGTGCGTCGGGCCCTTCCCTCCCCCGTGCCCTGCAGCCTACAGACTCCCCGCTGGAGACCTGCCGCCAGCCCTTCCGCAGCCTCGTCCTTGTGGATTTGTATCTCTTCCCAGAAATACTCTTTTCTGCTCCTGCTTGGTCTTCAGAGGGGAGCAGGGCAAATGCCACATTTCCCGGGCGCCGGCCTCCTCTTTAGGGGTCCCGCACACAGGGGTCCCCACAGACCCGGGCGCTGCCGTGTTCACAAGGAACGTCGGCGCGTGAAGAACCTCTCTCTGATCGTTAATTATTGAATAACTGGAGCTGGGGAAGCTCTTATGTTTGAAGTGTGTCCCTGTCGTCTCCTAGTGTGTAAGCCGTGTGCGCACGTGTGTGTGTGTGTGTACTTCCACGGGATCGTATTTACCGTATTGTTGACATTTCTCTCTGTCATTGCTTATGCCTCAAACGTAGGGTTTTCACGTTTATTGGAGTCTCCCAATGAACCATAATGAATTTTGACAACCAAAAATACTTGACCTTTAAGGTCATTTCTGGTTTTTCATATGTTGCATGTTTCATGCACTCGTCCAGACAGAGAGAGATGGAACTGCCGACCCGGGGTGGGGGGTTCCTCACCTACCACCCTGTTTTCCCCACAGCCTGTGCCCGTCCTGAGCGAGCGTGTGTCCGTCTGTAGCTCTGTCTTGCACACCCCCAGCCCCCGAACACCCCATGCTTATGCCACGGGCAGGATAGTAGTGCAGCAGGGACCGGGATGGGCGGCACCGGCACCCGGGCTCCCCCCAGTCCTCCCTCCCCTACCCACGGGGGCCGTGCAGGGGCGCGGGGTTACCACCACCCCCGGCGGTCTCACGCACTGCTGGCACCTCTTCACACTGCGTCCATTCTGTCTCACGTCATGTGTGCGCTTCCTGGATTGTGGGTAGCATCATTTCTATATGTTAATATTGACTTTTTAAATTTTTTTCTACTAATTGTCATTTTCTTTGCTGCTTTTTTCTCTTGCATGCTCTGTCTTTTCGGTAGAGGGGTATTTTTAAGTAGAGGGCACTATCTGGGCATCAAACACATGGGATTGTAAAATTCACGGAACACAAAATTTATCAATTATCTTTTTAAAGTGTACACTTTAGTACACGTCCAGTATTACACAACCATGAGCACGCGGGAATGCCAGAATATTTTCATCGCCCCAAGAAGAAACCCCGCGTTCATTAAGCAGGCACTGCCCGTGGCCCTGGGGCCGGCCACACCGAGGTCCTTCCTGCGTCCGAGCTCGCGCGCTCCGGACGGGCCGTGTGCACACCGTCACGCAGCGCGCGGCTCTTTCTGTCTGGCTTCTTCCACTCAGCGCAAGACTCTCGAGGCTCATCCACGTTGCAGCTGCGTCGGGGCATCCTTCCTTTTTAGGGCCAGATATATCCCACTGTGTGGCTGTTCCTCGGTCGGTGCCTCCATCCGACAGGTGCCCGACAGTTGGGCACCTTTCTGGTGGCTGCGAGTCGTGCTGCCGTGAGCATCGGCGTGTGCGCTTCTGTTGGAGTATCTGCGTTGAGTTCCGGGGGGACGCCTGGTTTGGGGGCCGCTGCCTTACATGGCAGCTCCCTTTAATTCAGGGGAACCTCTAAACCTGACTCACTTGTGTATTACGGAGAAATAGCATGAAACGTACCATTTTATCCGCCTCTGAGTTGAAGTTCAGTGGCGTTACGTGTGCTCACGTTGTCGTGCAGCCGTCAGCACCGTCCATCCCCAGAACGTTCTCATCTCCCCAAACAGAAACACTGTCCCCATGAAACATGGACCCCCGACCCCTGCCCCGGCCTGGAGCCACCCTTGTAGCCCATGGATTGGACTCTTCCAGGCACCTCGTTTCAGTAGCGCCATATAATACTTGTCTGGGATGGATAAATGTCGAGGGTCTGGGTGTTCAAGGTTGTGTGCTGCTGGCAAATACCTAAAGTAGGCAGTGTTCCCCGGCAGGCGAGGCCACTGCCACGTGGGTCTGTTTGAAGACCTGTGCGTGCACACCTGGGGTGCTTCATAGCGGGCACCTGGGCGCAGGTGTGGGTGCCCCTGCCACTGTTCCTGTGGCCAGCCCCACGCTGACCCCGGGGGGGCCCAAACACAGGCTGTTTTGCTCAGTTACTTTGCTGATTTTGCTTATATACACAAAGTGCTCAAACGAATAAAAACCAGTCGAATGGAAAAAAGTCAAGACCACCATGTCTTTGTAAAAACATTACGTATCCCATGTTGGCTAATACCATTAAGGGGGAGAAATGAAATGAGCTCTACTTAATTCCCTAATGTTTGCAAGTGTTCGGGCGAGTGAGCAGCAGGCTGTCCTTGGGCTTTCCTAAGAATATGGACCTTTGGGGATGGATCTTGATAAGTAACCTGGTAGTTAAATATGAACCCAGAAGTAGCTGACCTGCGACTGAACCATCAGTCATTCTGTTGCGTTTCTAATAAGAAAGGCAGAGTGACCTGGAGCAGTGAGGTGCGACCAAGCCTCCACCAGACTGAACAGGGCGGGGCGGGGCGGGGAGGGGCGGCTCTGAGCACTGTGGGGGGTGCAGACCCCGTCCCCAGCCAACAAGGGCCCGGGTTACAGACGGAAGGGGGTGTGGGCCGGGACCCCTCTATCCCCGGGGAGGCCTGTTTCTGCTTTCTGAGGGATCTGGGTTCACGGGAGCCCAGGGCCGACTTGTGGCAGGTCGTGGAAGTGGGCGGCTGCTGGGGCACTCTGTGCTTCTGGGAGCTTCTCTCCTGCATTTTGGCTCAAAGCCTCTGGGAAGGGTACAAAGAGGGACCATACAAACATGTGTGTGGAGAGGCTCTGGTGAGTATTGGCCAGGGCAGGCGTGGGGAGGCCCCCCACCCCGTGGAGGACTGACCCCCCCAGCACACCCCTGGGGCACGCTGGCCCCTCCCTGATACGTGCCTGTAGGATGGCAACTCTGTGAGCCAAATGCCATACAGCAAAGAAACGATCACTACTAAGTTAGTTATATGGGAACTTTTTTGAGTGTTCCCAGATCTAAAAAAATCACCTCTCTTGGGCTTTTCTGATTCTTAGGACACAACTTGCTAACGGACGCACAGAGTCCATTGAGGTGACGCCCAGATGCTCACGGACACAGCTCCGAGCTCTGGCGGCCGGACACCGCGGTGCCCAGAGGGGTCCCGGGAAGGAGCGCAGCAGGCCCTCCTGCCCCCGTAGTGACGGCTCGCTGCAGGACCAACGCTTTTCACATATTTGCTCTTTCCACCTTTTCTCATAAAAAAGTCCTCTTCAGGTTTCTTTTGAAAATAGGTCCTAACGTAGGTCTTACGTAGAAGCAAAGTGACATAACGCAAACTTTTAAAAAGGAAGGGACGCCCGTGCTCCCACTCGATTCCCAGCCTCGAAGGGCGCTTCCAGCCCGACAGGTGAAAGAGAAAAGTCCTCCCACACGGCTTGAATTTGCAGCCCGTTTCACGAGCAGGGCCCAACTTGTCCGCGCGTGTGTATGTAAATCTGGTCGTGTGACCCGAGCGGGTTCCGAGGCAGGACAGAGCCCCAAGAGCCGCTCGTTTCCTTGAGAGCCCGAGTCTCCTCGCCAGGAGGGGGTGGAATTGAAAGGAAACCTGGTTTTACGGCCCTGGGAGCCCCGCCGCGATGTTTACCCTCGTTATTACCTGTCCCAGGTGGCTGATGAGACATTGCCCCAGGCCCCCGGGGTTCCAGGTCACCCGAGGCAACGGTTAATGAACCAGCAGGACGCAGGGGGTTGTTGCAAGCCGGGTTCCTGGGAAAGCGCACCCTGTGCCACCCAGAGTCCTGCGTCATCCCCGAACCTGCCTGCACCCGGCTGGTGTGGCGACAGAAGGAGCCGCTTAGAAACCAGCCGCCTCGGTTTCCAGGCCGTCATGAAGGCAGGTGGACGGCCTCGCTTGACCCGCTGCCCGCCGGCTGTTGACGACACTGGCTCCACGCTGGGCCCCGCTTTTCCTTTGCGAGTAGGCGTTGGGGGCGCATCACGCTGCCGTGCGTTAGAAAGCACCACCTTTCACTGTGCCCTCTGGAGTGTGGCTGCTGTGATTGTGGAAGAGCACAGCTTTCTGTGTGTTCCCAGAGGTGGCTGCTCTAGGAGTTGACGTGCCGCAGAGAAAACCTTGTCCCGGGTTGTGCAGAGCAGATGTAGCTCCTCGCCTCTCCGGCCCTTGCTCCTCGACCCGCCGCCTTGGGTCTGGCCTGTCACCCTCCTGGGCTCCCTCATCCGCCGTGGCCTCGGAGGGCCAGTCAGCAGCAGCAAAGGGGGAAGGGGTGAGACGCACGTGGAGGCTGTCCCCAGCCCGCCGCCCTCATGGGAAGTATCTCTGGGTGGACGCCGTGGACCGGAAGGAGCCAGGATTGCCACCAGTGGGGCCGGGCACAGGTCTCACGATGAGGCCCTTCTGAGGCCGAGCCCCGACCGAGAGCCCAGAGTTCCAGCAGTGGGGACCCGGTGGGTGAGGACGGAAGGCGTGCAGGCCAGCCAGGCTTGCACCGGCCCTGCCCTCACTGCCCCGCTGCACCCCTGCACCGCCTTCTCCTCACTGCTCCCCGCACGGCCTCTGGAGCCGCCACAGTGGGCCTGGCCCGTGCCCCGTGCTGGGCGTCTGTGACGCAGACCTTCCCACGGGGACTGCCATGCTGCAGGCCGGTGCTGTTTGTCACTGTGACGTTTGAGCGTCCAGTTGTGGGGAGCTTTGGACCAGGAAGCAAGAGGGGAGGATGGTGCTGAACCTCCTGAACACGCCCTTCTGATTTGGACCGGGATACCCGGGGAGCTAGAGATGGAAATGGCCCCATTTCTGAGGACCCCCGTGGGGAGCAACACTGGCGTCCCAGAGGCTCCGTGGGACCCACAGCCGAACAGCACGTGTCCCCGGATGTCAGCAGCAGCCCCTGCCTCGAGAGGAGGCTCTCTGTTTGTGTCGTTCTGCATCAAACCTTGTGTTGCGGCAGGTGAGGGTCACTGGGCCTGCCCCGTGCTCACCCAGCAGTGAGCGGGTGATGTCAGAAGCCGCCGGAGCGTCTGGAACAAAATTACGCACCATGCGCACTGGGGTCTAGCGTGCAGAGGCCCCGGGTCCGGTTCGGGGTGGACGTGGGCTCCCGTCCTGGGGTCTGGCTCCTCCTAGCGAGCCCCTCTGTGGGCACTGGCCACGCTAGGCTCTTACAGGGTTGAAGGATCCGCCTAAGCCACCCAGGGATGCAGGTGGTAGTTACTCGTGCCCGCCTGTCCGTCCTTCTGTTTAGTGAGGCAGACACCAGGCCCTGGGGGCAGGCGAGGGCTCTGGGGAGAGGCAGCTCGCAGGCCTGCACCCTCGCCTGCCCCCTTCCTTTCCAACGCAGCGTGAGGAAGGCCCGTGGGACCTGCTTCGGTAGCAGAGCAGGCCTGCGCTGGCCTCGTGCGCGCAGCGGGGACGTGGGTGTGTGGGTCCGGCCCCGGGCACCAGCCATCCGTCTGTGAAGCCTGTCGCCCCTCCTTCCTCCCTCCTGGCCTGGTGTCCTGTGTCTAGGTGTGGCACCCCGCCGGCCCGGGCTCCCGGCAAAGGAGGACGTGAAGCGGAGGGGGACGCAGCCATCGTGTGCGGTCAGGGGCCGAGCTGGGAGCAGGGGTGCCGCGGAGGCTGGCTGGCGGGTCCCCACGTGCTCCCTTCACACGGTCCCCGGGACGCATCCTCCATGGCCTAGCGTAGCGGTAGGGCGACCGGGCACGGAGCAGGTCGGAGCTAGTGGTTAGTCAGGCACCTGAGGGATATTCCTGCTGAGGTCACTTAGCGTCAGGGAGATGGGACAGTGCTCACGGCTGGTTTTGCGTGAGGCCGACATGGAGGTGTGTGACTGGGCTGCGGGGGCCCCGGGTGTCCGGCCCGTACCTTCCGAGAGGCGGGGTCGGGGCGGCTGCCCTGGTCGTGCTTACTTGCACATCGTCTGCAGGAGGCCGCGTGTACGCTTAAGACCAGGCAGGTACCCTCGACTTCAGAAAGAAGCCACTGTTCATTCCTGGGGCCCTTGGCCCTGGGGTCCTCGTGCATGTGGCCGTGTGACCTCCTTGGGCGCCCCCCGCCCGGTGCACACGTGGCCTCGGGTCACCCCGATGTGCTGTGAGGCCACCACAGCGCACCTGCTCCCGGGCGGGCCCCCGGCAGCTGGGCTCCTCGAGCCCCCGTGGTGTCAGCGTCACCATTTCTCAGGGCCCCGGGCCAGCGAGGCCGGTTCCTCAGCGCTGTGAGCAGCCCGTGGGGACGACGCGGGTGGCCGTCACGCGCTTTCACGGGCCCCGGCTTGCTAGGCGTGTGCCCCTCGTCCTCCGTGGCCGCGAGGACCGGGGCAGGGCCCCGAGCGGGTCAGGAGCTGGCTCGCGGGGCCCGGGAAGCTCCTCTGCTGGGCCGGGCGCCGCGTGCGAGCCGACCCAGCCTGGCCGTCGGGGGCGCGGGGCTCCGTCTCAGCGGATCCCTGCGAGTGAAGATCCCCTGGGGTTTCCGCTTCAGCGTTGGCCGGGAGACGCCCGAGTCGGATCAGAGAAACTGCATTCTCGGGATCTGATTTTTTATCCTGAGCTCAGCGTCGCCTTAAACAAAAATTCAGCACTAAACTCTGGTTAGAGTCACGGTGCCCGTCGTGACTGGTGCGCGTCGTACTTTAAATCGCTCGCACGCGTTTCAATCTGCGAGAGAACCGTTTCCGAAGACTCCTCCGCCCGCACAGTGTGACGTCCACCCCTGTGGCCGAGGCAGCAGCTGCGAGTGACCACGTGGACTTTGCCTGAAGGCTGGCCCCGGGGGCACATTTGTCCCTCCCTCGGGGCCTCGCCGCGAGTGCCGGACGTGAGCGGCGTCCCTCACCTTGTGCCTCTGCCTCATTTTCCAGAAGCTGGGAGCACAGAGGATGGCTTTGTCACGAGATGCAGAGACGGGCCCGACGTGCGTGGGGACACCAGGGGTGCCACCGCCGGGCTCACGCCAGGGCCCCGGTGTGGGGGTGTCCCTGCCCCGGCCTCTGCCCCCTCCACCGGATGCCGCAGGGCAGCTCTGGGGCGCTCGGGGCGAGTCACGTCCTCGTTCGTAGCTGCCACCTCCATGAAGACTCCAGGGCCGTATCGTCTCTGGGAGTTTGATCATCCTGTGAATTCTAATCGCCCGTATCTGGTGGGGGATATTTTTGTGATGATAATTGAAAGATCTCACTTTCCTTCTGGGTTCTGGCTGGAAAGTAAATATTTTGAGACTCTATTAAGTGAATTTCCCGCCTGCCCCTCATTTACGCATCAGACGAACACCAAGCAGTTGAAAGGGAACCCGGGGCGGCGTGAGGGCAGCTCGGGGCGTGGGGAGGCCGGGGAAGGGGGCACCTGATGGTAGGAGCTCCCGTTCAGCATCCCGCCGAGTTGGCTGCCGCGCGGGGCCGCCCTCCGGGCTGTGCGCCTCTGGAGGTTCCGAGGACGCAGCGGAGCCCCGACGACGACGCAGGCCCGGGGTGTGTCTGAGCCGCCACACCCGGCCCTGCGGCCCTGAGGATCCGCAGAGGTGCCCTCGGCCGGGGCTGCCCTGCCCGCTGCCCTGCCTCGCACCACCTGCCCCTCCTCTGCCAGCAACGCCGGGAATTGGCCCCCTGCCTCCCATTCATGTCAGGGGGCCCTTCAGAATGGGATTTCTGTTCCTAGGACAGGTCTGAAAAGGACTGTCGGTGTCCCTGGGCCCCTTCCTCCTGGCCCTCCCCGTCACACCTGCGGCCCACCTGCCGTCCCGGAGCAGCCCGTCCCATGGGAAGGGCATGCCGTTGCCTGGGGTCCGGACACACACTCTGCGTGGGGCCCCATCCCGGACGCATCTCCCCTTCCTCCTCCTCCCCCTGCGCTGGTCTTGGGTCCCACAACACCTCCCTCCCTTTACAGAAGGTGGGATGCGGCTGAGTCCGCGGAGGGTTCGTGGGTCCCCTGCAGTGAGAGTTGCTGGGGCGCTGCTGTGTGAGAGCAGCCTGGCCCTGAGTCCTGTGGGCATCTCAGGCCACTGCCGCCGCAGCAGGGCCCAGGCGGGAGGCTGAGGGCCAGGGCGGTGCGCGGGGTCTGCCTGGAGGCCGGGCGGGGAGCCCCCTGCAGCCTGCCTGCCCCGTGCCCCGGGGCGTCCCGCACGCGCGGTCCCCACTTACACGTTGGTGGTTCGTTCCCTTTGCTCATTAACCGTTATCACCGCCTTCGTCCGAGGTTTTGGTGAACGTCCCTTTTATTGGCTGGCACACGTGCTCCCACTCCTGGGGTGTAGGCTCTGTTTGGAGAAGGCGAGTGCTCATTTTTTAGATCTCTGTAATGATGTTCTTTTTCTTTTTAACGTTTTTCGTGTGATGTGATTGGAACCTCGCAGAAGTCTCAGGCATGGTGGGTGATGTACCGCGTCTCCGCAGAAAAGAGCCCTAAGCAACCTGAAATCCGGTTCATTTACGCGGTGCGCCGGTCGGGAACAGAAACTGGGTGATTTCTACACTGTGGCGATGGCATCATGGGAACGGGGCTCAGGAGGCCAGGCGGGGCCCCGGGGAGGCACCTCTCCCCATTCCCTGCGGCCTCTGGGGGGAAGCGGGGCCCGCGCCCTCTCAGCTGCCTGGACCTGCCCCCCCGCAGCAGGGGCTCCCGGTGCTGAGCCCCCAGAGCTGGCCGGTGCCGGTGCAGCAGGCATCGGAGCACGAGCTGGCTGGTGAGGGGCCGGCAGGAATCCAGTGTCCCGGGACGCACTCCCCGGGGCAGCAGACATCCCCGTGAGGGCTCCATCACGCGCCCACGCTCACACCCGGGGCTTGTTCACACATCTCCCTGTTGACGACTCTTGCTGGGCGCAGGGACAGTTGCGCAGAATGCTGGGTGGCCTCCCTGCTCCCCCGCCCCGAGACCCTCCAGCACATCACGGGGGCCTGGGCAGCGGTGCTGGGGACAGAGCCCTGTAGGCCTCACTCCGTCCTGGCCGCCCTGCCGCGACCCCTAACCCCTCAACTTTGCCCCCTTGTGCCAGCCCATCCCGTTTCCTTCCGTCGTAACCTGCTGACCTGGGAGCACAATGCCTTCCTTACGGGACAGCGGGAGATGCGAGGGTGCCGATCCTGCCCCGCACAGCCACCCCCGGCCCGGCCCACTGGCCCCCACGGGCCTCGATGTCCCCGGCTGGTCACTAGGTAGGCACCGTAGTCCCCGTGAGCCACCAGACACATGTGCCGCTGTCCCCATCTAGACATTTGATGGCTCAGATTTAGGAGGACACCTGTGTTAGATTTCCTCACTAGAAAGTTCTGGGCTGCTGGGGCTGCCAGTGTCACCCTCGTCCCACACAGGGAACCCGACAGCCGCCCGCCCAGAGGGGCCGTGGAACCAGGACCCACAACAAGGAGAAGGGGTACGAGCTAGCGGTGTTCAGTGGGGTGCACACGCAGCCCGTGGCTTTGCCACTGGGTCCCCGGACGTCCCCGCCACAACCTCACGTACGGGGGCCCTTTGAGGGCGACTCTTTTCCCCACAAGCCCATCGGCACCATCAGCCTGGGTGTTTTGTGCATCCCCAGCCCGTCCGTGTTATCAGGGATCTCCCGTTGCTGGTGGCTTTCCAGCAAATGGGCGCACAGTTGGCCTGGGTCCACGGCGCGTCCAGTCCGGGCCGTCGTGAGCAAGCCGCCCGTGTGCAGACGTGTCCGCGCGGCCCGGGAGAGTCTGGGGCCAAGGCTGCTGGGTCCTGGGGCGGACACGCATGTACCTGGATGAGCAGCTTTTCCCAGTTTTGCAAGGCAGCCGTGTTGCTCCCCACGCACCATGCCCACCCGGGGAGAGCACCCGGATCTTCATGGGTGTTTTCTTCTAGCAGCTCAGTGGTTTTTATGTTTGTTTGTAACACTTGGCAAGCCAGCAGCCGTGTGTGCAGGGCTTCAAGCCCCCGTACTCCGTGTGTCCGAGGTGCTGGCTGTGCAAGGACAGCCTCGCGCCGGGACGACACCTGCGTGGAGACGCGTGGCCCTCTGCTGATCGTGGGTGTGCGTGTGCGTGTGCGGTCCTGTCTGGGGTGAGTCCCTGACCGTCTTTGTCTCCTCCTTCCCTGCTCGCAGCAACAGCAGGAGCTGCTTGCCATGAAGCATCAGCAGGAGCTGCTCGAGCACCAGCGGAAGCTGGAGAGGCATCGCCAGGAGCAGGAGCTGGAGAAGCAGCACCGGGAGCAGAAGCTTCAGCAGCTCAAGAACAAGGAGAAAGGCAAAGAGAGTGAGTGTGCGGGGCGGGCCCCGGGCGGGGGGGGGGGCGGCGGACAGCACTGGGGCCTCGCAGGGCGGCTCTTCCCCCCACTGTCGTGCTCCCGGCCCCCGAAAGCTGCAGCCTTGTGGGGGGAGAGGGAGCCACCCCCCGTCGGCGCTCGTGGTGTCACCCTCAGCTTTGGGCGACGGCGTCCAACCCCTGCCTTCACCTGGGGGTACACAGCATCCGCGGCAGGTGCACAGTGGGCCTCACCCGCGAGTCGGTCCTACACGTTTCAGAGTTCCCCTCTCTCGCGAGCGTGTTGTTGAGCACTGGAGAACCCGGCCTGGCTCGTGGATAGCCCCGGGGTGAGCGGGGACCACACTGCCTCACCCCACGTCGGCGCTCCTGACCCTGACGTCTGCTTTACACACAGGTTGTGCTTGTGTGTCTGAAGAGCCGCGTGGTCTGTTATCTTCCAGGAGAGGAGAGGAGCTGGTTCTGTGTGCTGTTCCCCCTTTGGAAGATTGCCGGGGCGGGGGGGGGGGTCCCATGTCCCTTGGGGAGGAGCCACAGCCCCGCTGCCTGCCAGCAGCTGTGCAAAGAGCGCCTCCAGTGGGCGCAGCAAGGCCCAGTGTCCATGGGCGCGGTGTCCTCCACACGGGCGGCCCCAGGCCCCGGCTGAAGGCACACGAGTCTCAGGCGCGTCTGCACCTCTTCCTTCGGGCAGCCCGTTTCCAGTGACGCACCCAGGACCCGGGCAGCGGAGTGAGAGGGCGTCACGTCCCCAGGGCCGGGTCGTGTGTGCCCGAGACATCGGTGCTCAGCTGCACTCGTTAGCTCCCTGCTGATACTGAATATAAGCCAAGATGCGCGTTTCTCCAGATTCTCTCCAGTATCGGGATTCAGTGGCGGCCTATAGGGTGATTGAGTCTTCCGGGGCTTGGGAGCAAAGTAGCGGTCTCCACGTCGCTCAGTAACGCACGTGAGCCTCAAAAATCCATCACGTCCAGCTACTGAGGGTGGTAGGCCACGGAGACAAACCATCTTAACAGCCTGGCGTTTAGATTTTAATCTACGTACGCACAGCAGCACGAGGTGTTGTAAAGTATCCCTGTCAAGTCCGTTATTTGAAATTCTTTGAGAACCTTTCATGTTGGTGTACGGTGCACAGCAGGGCGCACCCTTCAGCGTGTAGGGAACAGTTCACGGGCTGGCCTCCCGGTAAAGCCCCGGACCAGGACGGGGGCAGCATCCGGCCCCGGGCCCTCCAGGCCCTGCCCCCTCCTTCCCAAACTACCTGTCGTCCCCCTCCCCAAACCTAACAGCTGCTTTTGAAGTTTATATGGACGGACTTGCTAATATGTAGGACTTCGTGCTTCTCTCACTCGACATCACGCTCGTGCCTCGTGTCCTCGTGTCCCATGTGGTGGGTCTGCTGGTGGTTGCTGCTCCATCCCCGCTCATGGCACACCCTGAAGTTCAAGGTTCTCCGTCCTGTGGCTGCTGGGGATTTGCCCGGTTCCTAACCTCCTAACCTACTAACCAGAGCGTCGGGGGTGGTGCCGTCTCCTGGCGTGGAGGCAGGTGTGAGGGGGCGTGGCCCAACCTGAGGGATGGCACTTGCCCCTTTCAGAGGTGAGGCCGGGCGGTCCCCAGGCGCCGTCCCATCCTGCAGGGCAGTGCCCGTGTCCCGCGTCCTCAGCAGCGCCCATGGCCGTCAGCCGGTTCTGCAGGGAGCGCCGACCCCGGGGGCCTTAGCCACCAAGGCTCAGCCTGTTTCATGTCTCCTGTCAAGGTCCTGCTGCTCAAGTCTCCCCCTCGTCTTCGCGCCGGGGTGTCGCCCCCTTCTCAGGGTGGGGAGCGCTGTTCAGTTCACGCTCTGGCCCGGAGCCCTCTGCCGGAGACGCGCGTCGCTCCGTTTCCCCGCCGGGTGGCACCTGCCTGACAGCGCGGGGTCCCGCTCGTCGTGCCGCCCGACCCACCCGTCTCCTCTGGACCCGGGTCAGGACGCAGCCCGCCCGTGTTCGTGCCGCGGATCGTGCACGTGTGTGTACACATTCTCTTGCAGAAAGGCTGTTCTTTTTTCCCGAAACACACAGCCGATGTGTCCTTTCCGTGTTCAGTTGTGTCTCCACTTACCTACTTGTAAGTTTTTAGTGATTGGTTTGATACCTTTTATGATCATTAGTTGCTGCGGCGTATCTTACCGTTGAAACAATATACTTTAAATGTACTTTTATTTTAACGGTTTGTAGATTTTCAAGGTAGGAAGCAAATCAGGAGAGTTTTTACTCCGCGTGAGATCTAATTTTTCATAGATACTTGAAAGTAATTAGGTCTGAGCAGCGGACCCCACGCTATCGCCCCTGCGGGATGAGGTGGCGGCCCGCGGGCTGTGCTCGCCCTTAGGCGAGACTCCACGCACGAGGACAAAAGGCCATCAGGGGAAACTAAATTGCAGGTTTGGGTTGGCACCCTGCACGCTCGGGCTGCAGGTGGGGCGGGCGGGGTCACAGGGGTCACTCCGCTGCCCAGCCCGCTGGCACGATGATGCTCCCTGGGCGCAGAGCCCCTGCCGGCCCAGCCACTGCCTGGGTGTGGGGTGTGCGGACTCCTCCGTGTCAAGGGACCTTCCTGGCTGGCGTGTGGCGTCCGTCCGCCGGGTGCCCCATGCGCTGCTCGGCAGTGGAGGGTGCGGGTGGCCTCTAGCACCGTCGCGTCTGGAGTTCCCTGCCGCCTCCTGGTGCGCGGCCCAGGAGAGTCCTCTCGCTGCGTGTTGGGAGTCCGGCTCTAGTGGGCTCGGCCGCCGGCCTTGGGGCTGCCTTCTGTTCTGCAGACCCGTCCCCGTAGATGACAGCACCTGGGCCTCGTAGGAGCCCTGCGAGAGGGGGAGGGGCTGCTCCCGGGGGCCAGAGCCGCGGCGGGGCTGCACACAGCGCGGCCTCTGCCTTGGGTCCTGCTCCCCGTCCAGCTCCTGTGCTTTGGGCCTCACCGCGCACCCTCCTTAGTGTGTTTTGCTTTGGAGTAAGGAAGCCGCTGTTTACCTAAGGATGGAAGTTAAAGCTCTAAGTATCAGCTGGTTGAAGCGTGCCGCAACTAACCAGCAAATAACCAGGTTTTCAGATTGCTAAAAAGCAGCTTGGGCTAAATTGGTTCCTCGTAGTTTACCAGAATCTTCCAATAAAAATAACATCTTAAGCCTCACAAAATGTGAAAAGATTGGAGTTCAGAAAACCTTTCAGATCTGTTTACACGTCAAAAACAATTTCTGCACCACCTACCAAGCATCCTCCCCGCCCCAAGTGGAGCGTTGGAATGTTGTCTGCTTCCCTCCACGCTCGTCACTAGCAGCAACCCTGGTGGTTTTCAATTTGTGGATTTGGGTGGTCAGGTTTTATTATTAATAATAAACTGTGTACAGTTTGGGTATTTGGCACGCTCGTGTAGGCTTTGCAGCCCTGAGTGTGGTCTTGTGAGAAGGCAGGCCTGGCAGGCCGCTGTGGTGGACGCCACTCGGGGGCTCTTATGTGAGCGGGGCCGCGGGCGGGCTGGGCCCCTATGAACGAGAGCCTTGTGTGCCCCAGCAAAAGGGCGTTTGTGGGGGAATGCAAATGGCCCGGGGCGTCTCCCAGTTGGGAGCATTTGAAAACGCAGCGCAAGGCATCTGTGTCGTTTCTTGGGGGTTTTTAGAAAGGGAATTTCCTATTGAGTATTTAATTAAAGTTTTGTTACATTCGTAAACATTTACAGTATTTCTGATTTTAAATAATCCCGCAGTTTTCCGTCGCTGGTTGATACCAGTTAATGCTACTTCGCTCGAAAGAACAGTGAATTCTTAGAACTGGTGGCATTCCGTCTCACGCAGCACGGACACATGATCTTTAGTCAGGTCAGTTCTACGTAGACGAACTACATTTAGGAATCTTAAGACACACGGGTTCCAAGGAGAATCCTGCAGAAGGCGAGTCTTTGTTCTGGGAGCAGCCTGGGGCGGACGCGGCGACCTGCCTGCTCGCTGCTGTTTACAAGCGCCGCCCAATCATTCACTTTGTTTTTAAAAAAAAAAAAAAAAAAAAAAAAAAAAAAGCCCAAAAGGCTGGAGTGAAAAGATCCAACACCTGATCCAGAAAATCATTCTATGTCGCATCAGTGACGTCGGGCCTTCCTCAGAGGCCGGGAGGCTGGACGGGAGGTGGGCACAAGAAAAGTGGGTGAATCCCGATGGGTGGCGTGCAGACGCCGTCCCCTCCTGAGCCCCGGGGGTCCCGCTCCGCCCGCCTGCACGGCCCCTCCTGCCACCCGACCGGGTCAGACCCCGGCAGCTCCGTCCTGATAAGCAGCAGGAATTTTTTTTTTTTAATTTTTTAAAAAAATTTTTTAGCAGGAATTATTATTATTGTTTTTTTTAAGTGAAACTTAGAGATGTTTGGATATCTGTGTGTGGCATGTGTTCCGTGGACTCTGTGACTTGGACTTAAGGTGGGGGGACCCTGGGTGAGCGCTGGGGGTGTGAGGAAGTGTAGAGCCACTGCACGGGGCCCTGGGAGCTAACGCGGCACCCTGGACGCTCACCGGGATGAAAATGCAAATTTACAAGAAAAATAAAAAAGGAGAGGAGAAAACTGTTCTCAATCAGTGTTCCCGGAAGTGTCAGAAGAGCGGCTCCGCGAGGCCTACTGGGTTAGAATTAAGAGCGCGGGGATTCCGTGCACGCGGACAGATGGACAGTAGCCTCAGGCAGGACACGAAGTGCCGGAGCCCCGGAGATGATGAGGACCCGGCTACGGGGGTGATGCTCTTTCTGGAATCCCCTCCTGTGAAGCTCGGAGAAGGAGGGGCCCCCGTGGTGCCCCGAGTGGAGCAGCCCTGGCCCTGCGTCCTTGGGGTTGCGGCCACACCTGTCGCAGATGGGGGGACATGCTGCCCTCCAGTCCCACCCACCCCCCCACCCCCGTGCCATCGTCCCTGGGAGGAGGGGCTGGGAAGGCCCTGGGGGGTCCCGCCCTTGTGACCATGTCTCCATCTGTTGTCTCTGGTAGAAAGGACTTGGCCTTGTCAGGGAACGTCGGAAGGAACCTTCCTGAGTTCGGGAAGGTGGGCTTTTCTTTCTTTCTTTTTAAAAATTTTTTTAAGATTTTATATATTTATTCATGAGAGACACACAGAGAGAGAGAGGCAGAGACGCAGGCAGAGGGAGAAGCAGGCTCCATGCAGGGAGCCCAATGCGGGACTCGATCCCAGGACCCCGAGGTCACACCCTGAGCCATGGCAGATGCTCAACCGCTGAGCCCCCCAGGTGCCCAAGGTGGGTTTTTCTGGATTTGGTCCCGAGAGAGCCTGGTAAGGTGCCCGCCCCACCCTGAGCCGTCGTCATGCGGCACAGCTCAGGGGACAAGTCCTGGCCCGTGCTAAGGAGGCACCAGCCCCGGGCGGCGACAGGGTTGGTGTCCCCTCCGGGGGGTCAGCTGCCCCCGGCCACGTCTTGCCTGTCACTGGGGTTTATCTCATGCTCTCCCTGCTGGGATGGGGTTTATCCTTTGCCCCCTGAGTTCCGGGGCCCGTGCTGCCAGCGGGGGGAGGGTCAGAGGCTCCCGGACATGGTCCTTGGGCTCGGCCTGTCCCGCGAGTGCTGTGGGAATCCCAGGCGTCCCTCCTGTGGAGACGGGTTCCCTGAGAAGCTGAGGGTGGCGTTGCTGGGGACGCTGGGGGCTGCGAGCTCCGTGCTGACGTCCTCTCCTTGTCCTGCTTTCTCTGTGCGCTGGCCCGGAACCGCAGCTTTGAAGGCCAGGGGGCATCTTCTCCTCCACTGGGTCCTCCTCCTCTTCCCCCTCCTCCCCCGGTGGTCTGATCCCTTCCCGCTGCAGCAGCGCCCAAGGAGGGGGAACCTGGGCTCCCCATTATGCGTGATTCCCTGAGCCGCTTACCCTCAGCTCACACAGGGATCAGCAAGTTTGCGCTTCCCCGTTGGGGTGCCGCGCGCCCTGCTCCTCCGTCCCCCCACCGCCCTGAGTCACCTCTCGCTCCCGGTGTCCCCGGGCACATCGTGTCCCCACACGGCTAACCCTTGGCATGGTTTCTGGGCCGTGTGCCTGGTGCCGCTGCGCCGTCAGGAGCGCCAGGTGACCGCGTCTCCAGGTGTGTTATAAGCAGACCCTCCGTCTGTGCGATTTCGGAGTCCACTGCAGGCAGGAAACATGGGCCCCGGGTGTCCCGATCTGTGTCGGCCCGACGCTCGCTGCGTTCGGAGGCACTGAGCAGCGATGCTCAGAAGCAGGTGTGACGGGGGGCCTTTGGGCACCTCCCTCGGCCTGGCCGTGTCCATCCTGTGTGCCCTCCGCCCGCCGGGTGCTCGGCTCACACGGGGCCCTGGGGAGCCTCTCTCTTCTTGAGCCAATGGGGTCATTTCCTCGGACCCTGGGAAGGCCCCAGACAAAAGCCCATGTGTCATGATGGGAGCTTCTGAAGGTGCTTTGCAGTCAGTTTAGTGAACTTTCTTTGTGCTCCCCTTGGATGAGCTCATTCAGGCCGCGCTGCAGCTGCGGAGGACCCGTCCCCCAGGGGTTGGGGCCGGCCCGACACACAGAAGGGCCTCTGTGACGCCACCGCGGGGTGCGCTGCCTCGGGGAACGCAGACACACCTACAGCCAGACGAAGTCAGTTTGTGAATGAGACGTATCCTCGGGGCGATAACAGTGGCAAGAAAGGCTGTTTCGCAGGGACCTTAACAACCTGTGAGCAATTTGTCAAAGTATCCGCCGAGTCTCCTACACCAAGGCCCATTTCCCGTGTATCAGAGAGAAACGTGGAAAACCAGCAACAGCAAGCAGCTGAGTGAATGCACCGGCAGCACCAGAGAAACAAGGGCGAAACCAAACGGATTGTGTATCCGACCCGCGAAAGGATCAGCCTCCAAGCTCCCGGCGGGAACACTGGGGCAGGCTGCGCGAAAACACGCACGTGGATGTCAGATGGGGGGAGATCCCAGCGTCCCTTCCTTTGCTGGGGGAGGTCCCGTCCTTTCCTGCTGTGCTTGTCCTTTACTTTCGCACCGAGTCACGCCGTCCTGAAAGCCGCACTTGCACAGTCCTCCCTCCCAGCGGGGCCTCGCCACCCGAGGCGGTCCTCTAGGCCAGCCAGTTCCAACTCTGCCCACCTGGGGTGTCAGACCCCACGGGGAGTGTCCCGTCCCGAGTCGGCCCCCTGCTCGGGACGCCACGTGCCAGTCCGGGTTGTCCACTGTGCTTCCGACCAACCGGCCGTGGGTCACACGAGTCCCCCCCCCCCCCCCCCCCCCCGCCTTTGGCTTCGTTTAATTCGTTAGAACAGCTCTCAGGACTCAGGGGGTTCCTACTTCGGTTTACTAGGTTCTTAAAGGATGTGACAAAGGACACAGGGGCGGCCAGATGAAGTGTACACAGGCCGAGGTCCGGGCGGGTCCCGAGCGCCAGAGTTCCTGTCCCTGGGCAGTTGGGGTCACCTTGTCAGGACGTGGACGTGTCTGCCAACACGGAGAGCTCTCGAACCCCATCCTGCTGGGACTGTATGGAGGCTTCCTCATGACTGGTCGTTAACTCCGTTTCCAGTCCCCGTCCCCCCCCCCCACACACACACACAATGGGGCTGAAGGTTCCCAGCTTCTAATCCTGGCTTGGTCTTTGGGGACCCGCCCCGTCCAGGAGCCACCTGAGAGTCCAGCCGCCACATTAGATCAAGAGGTGTCCTTAGTGTTCTTATCATTTATGAACGTACAAGGGCTTTAGGAGCTCAGTGCCAGGGGCGGGGGGCAGGTATATAGGTGCATGTGTGTTTATATTCGTAAGCACACATGTGTACGCTCACGTGCACACACGTAGCGTCTCACACATTCAGGATATCATCCACGTTTTAAAAGGAAGCGAGAGCAGGGCAGAGGCCGACCCACAGAAGTAGAGGAGTCAGAGCCGGGGCCCTGGAACCAGCGGCTTTGTTAGACCCTGCCGCCCCGAGGCGCCCCGACCCTCCATGCCCCCCCAGACCACTGCGGGGTGAGGATGCCCACTTACAGTGTTAATGGGAATTTTAAATGTGTGAGACCTGCCGTGTAGTAGGCTCATGGTAGATTTATTGCCATAAAACATACAGCTCAAGTGGATAAACATTTAAAACACACACACACAGACCCACAGCACTGCCACCAAACAAACCACGCGAATTCTCTGAAAGAAAAATAAACCGAGGACATAAAGGCGTATCACGAGAGGGAAAGGTGACTGCTTGCCCGGGTACTTGTCAGGGACCTGGTGAATGCCAGTTACCCTTCCCGTTTGCAGCAGGTGACAGTCCCCAGGACGGATGAAGACAGTCACACGGTGATCCCAACACTGTTGGACAGAGATGTGGGTTCACGTGGTGATCCCAAATACTGATAGAGGTGCAGGGCTATATAGGGATCCCAAAGAGTGACGGCTGGAGACACGGGGTCATGTGGTGATCCTGAGCCCTGATGGCCAGGTGGTGATCCCGAATCCTCATGAAGACGCGGGGTGCCCGCCCGTGAGTGGCACATGATGGTCAGTATAGGAAGGCGATGTGGAAAGGGATCAGAGGGTGCTTCGAGGGCTATAATGTTACTCTGTCAGCTGTATTGATTGTGTTGATCTTTCCCAAGCAAATCCTAAATACGAACAATGTCCCCTCGTAAGTGTTCACGGCAGCACAGAGACGGAGGATCTGCAAATGCTTTGCCGTCAGAAAACGGCTCTGTGGAATGTGAACTGTGCTTTGCTCACCTCCTGAAGTGTTTTTCCACCATTAGGGATCCTGGCTGGACTCTGCACAGCAACAGGAAACACTTAGCCGCTCACGCGGAGGGCGGATGCAGGGCCGCTGCGTGGCCGAGCGCGGCGCCGGGGCAGAGCCTGGGGCGTGGGAGCGCGCTGGCTGGGGCTCTGAGTCGCGCGGGGCCGCCCGGCACGGCCCTAAGGGTAGGCCTGGCGCGGGGAGCGACGCCAGCCCCCCTGCCGCGAGCAGAAACCAAGTGAGAGTGCGTGCGCGGGAGCACCACGGCGGCCGTGGGTGTGCACGCGCCTTGTCTCCCAGACTCTGCTGCCGCGGCCGGTGAGAGAGAAAGCACCGTGCTGCCAGCGCTTAATTCAGAATGTTCTTTTATGTAACATTATTAGCTTCCCCAGCGCGGTTCCGTGTTAGGTAACAATACATCTTTATGCTGATTTCTTCTGCGTCTTAGACGGAGCGCAATTATGTAAAACCTTCACGGGAGGGAGGCCTCTTATTAGAACTTCTGTCCTTGTCCTTTCTTGGAGGGGCCGTCAAGGCATCAGCAGCATCCCGAGTTAGACCGCCTGGCCCGTCTCCGGGCCTCCACGCCCGTCCCAGGTGCACGGCCCCGTGTCCCCCTCCGCCTGCCCGGCCCGGAGCCCCAGTCACCTGTGTGTACTTTCTCCTGTGCCAGGTGCGGTGGCCAGCACGGAAGTGAAGATGAAGCTGCAGGAGTTTGTCCTCAATAAAAAGAAGGCGCTGGCCCACCGGAACCTGAACCACTGCATCTCCAGCGACCCCCGCTACTGGTACGGGTAAGTGGGGGTGTGCAAGGGCCCTGGGGCCTCCTCTCTGGGGCCAAGTGGCCCCCCGTTTTTCACCCCATGAGGTGGGGGGTGTGTGTGGACTGATGGGCTGTCTAAGCACCGTACCAACCACGGGGGGCCCTGATGCATCCGCGGTTCATGCACACGGCGGCCATCCAGGCGGAGAGGCGCCCATCTTTAAATGAACCGACGGAGGCGCGTGGGGCCAGCTGGCTGTCACTCTTCTCACTATATATTTTGGCCACGAAAGGGTCCACTTCAGCTGCAGCCTGGTCTCCAGTGTCCGTAGGCACCTACTGAATGTCCACCCCGTGTTTTAGTGACTGCCGGGTAAGTCCGCAGCATCCGTGGCATGTTTTATTTTACGCTGGGAACCTTTTCCCAGAGCGGGCATAATGGACGGAGGCCACCAGAGAGCCTTGTTCACACCAACAGCTGAAGAGGGCTGCCCGGCCTTTGCCGAGAGGTCAGTGACGGTGCCCGCGGGCCTCGGGATGGCCTCAGCACGAGCTTGCTGCAGAGGGGCTGGCCACGGCTCGGGCCCCGGAACCGAGGGGCGAGTGCCTGTGGCTTGAAACAACGCGCAAAGGTGCTTCGTAGGTTTTGCTTGGAAATACAGTCCCACCCCCCCACCCCTTTGCAAGGGTAATTTCACTTCTCACAGAAAACCCATAGGGTCGTTTTCATGAATCAAAATATGCTTATCCTTCATTCTATTGGGGAAAAACATCATCTATACCTGAGCTCCCACGTGGGCAACTATTTGTACCAAGACCAGCACCACCAGTCTCACCGGGATGACCCCACGTGTCCCAGTACATGGCACCGCTTAGCAGAACACCTCAGAGGCGCTTCCACTCCAAGGCAGAGACCGCTGGCCTTCTGCCCTGCACACCCACTACACGCCGCGGTCACACCTGCACGTGCTGTTGGCGCGCACACGGCTCAGCCAGTGACACGATCCCCACGCAGAGCAGGGGCAGCGGCGTCCGTGGAAAGCCGTGCAGGACTCCCTAGAAACGCTGTGAGCGGGCCGGCTGGGGGATGCACCCCGAGGAGAGCAGGTTGGGTAACTGCTGAGATGGTCTCCGTGGGGTTTGCGCTGAAGACCACAGGAAGACGAGCGGGGGACGGGGCCTCCGACGGGGACGCACTGGGGGGACCAGGGACCACAGGCCTGCAAAGGCGGCAAGAGGGTGGAGGTGCAGACCTGCTGGGGCAGAGCGGTTAGTAGCAGCCAGGGTCAGGGTCGGCAGGCGGGGAGGCACAGGAGCCCTTTGGAAGAGGGTCTTTTCAGGGGAGGTGAGGTGGTGGACGCTGGGGGACGGTCAGCCTGGGAGGAGGCTGTGTGCTGATAAGTGGGAGTCGTGGGGTGACCACCTCGAAGTTCTTGGCTGGTGGAGGGACATTGGTGCCAGGCTCCCCGGTGAGTGGGCGGGAAGGAGGCTGGGGTGGGGGACCCCTGGTTGGAGAGGAGCCCCTCTCCGGGGTGATGGGGCTCGGAGGTGATAGACGGAGCCCAGGGCTGGGACAGCGCATCACCTCCCGCCCCAACAGCAAGGGAGCGCTGCAGGGAGAGGCTGGAACGGAGGGAGGAGCTCCTGGGAGCAGGGAAGGGGGAGATGGGGAGGGCGGGTGCTTTCAGGCTGGGCTGGGGGGTCCCAGGAGGGTCTGACCCGGCTGCTCCCCGGTGAGCAGGGCTCGTGCCCTCGGGCCTGCCCTGGGTTCAGCTCCCTCAGAGGGATGTGGGGCACGCAGGCCGGACGTGGGGAAGTCAGCCAGGGGCCAGGTCTGTTTGCACCGACTTTGGCAGCTGCCTTGTTTTGTCACCCTATACCCAGCCTCACGGAAAGGCTGTCACATCCCCTTGCCCTGGGCACAAGCTCGGCCAGGACACTGGGCCTTGGCGGGGAAAGGAACTTTGACCCCAGCTTCACTCCGCCCACAGTCATCCGCACAACCGTCAGCCCCAACACGAAAGCTAAAACTCCTGGAAGCAAACATAGAAGTTCTCACACCCTGGGGGCGGAGGGAGACAGAGTTCTGAGGACACCGCAGTCACCGCAGTCTTGGAGTGTAAGCCAAGAACTCCAGCCGTGCACCTCGTCACAACTAGAAACTGCTCTTTCAGAGGCACCGTTAAGAAAATAAAGAGGCAAGCCACAGACTGGGAGAAGGTATTCACGATGCCTGTGCCGGACAGAGTGCTGGTATCCAAAATATATAAAGAGCTCCTACAACTCAATAAGAAGACAAGTGATCTACTGAGAAAAATACAAGTGAAAGGTTTGAACTTCTACTTCAGAAAATAAGATAGACACAGAGCCGGTGTGTGAAAAGATCGAGCCTCACGCCCACTGGGACGGCAGAAGTTTAGCAAACCAGGCGTCGGTGAAGGTGTGGAGCCTGTGGACCCGCGCGCAGCCACCTGAAAACGCTTGAGCGGTTCTTATGAAGGCGAACGTCCCCCTACCCCTTCGTTCTCCTGCTAGTGCTGTGCACGTGGACTCGTGTTCTTGTGGTCACAGCTGCCTTAGGCGTCAGCGCCGAAGAACCAGAGCAGCAGGTGAACGCGGGAGACGTGACGCTCAGAGAGGAGCCACGCGGAGCCCTGCTCTGGGATGAAGCTCGGGAGTCGGCACGACTGAGCTGGAGACACGGCCGGCCGGCGGCTGGGCAGGGGGCGCGGAGCCTGCCCACTGAATGGCAGAGGCGGTGCCCGTGGGGACACCCTGCTCCCTGTCCTTACTGCCGTGGCGGCTCCACCGCGTGTGTCTGAGCACAGAGACGGGGACGCTTGGACCAGGTGCCCCGCAGGTGCCATACCCCTGCCTGCCGAGCCTCGGCACGGGGGAAAGACCGTGAAGCATTTCAGGAGGAACCTTTAGCTTGATGGATGCGGGGATGATGGCTTCGGGGTGCGTGGGGTACGGAGCTTACTGACGGCAGCGTGGCTGTTTTTATTCACTGTGACGTGGCCGCTTACCGTTGAAGTCGCACGTGTGACCCACATCGCCCTGGGTTGGGCGGGGCTGGTTAAGCGAGTCCACGTTCTGTTTGTCACTTGCGTGAATCTGTCACTTGTGGAAATCTGTGAATTTCCCCCCATGAAAAGAGGAAAGGCCAATCGATGACGGAGTCTCCATGTCTGGACGCGTGTTGGGCTTTACTCCGTGTTACGGCCCAAGCAGGGCTGAGCAGGAAAACGGAGCAGCACTGGTTTCCCGCTTCAGTAAGTGCGGCCTTGAAGACCAGGCGTCGCCGTCCTCCCCGATCCCCGCACAGGTGCTGCCCGCTGCCTCCTGCCAGGCCCTGGGGAGGGGCTGGGAGCCGCCCCCGTTTGTGGGCAGGGGTGTGGGTGTGAGGGTCTGTGAGTGTGTCAGCGTGTGTATGGGGTGGGGTGCGCTGAGTGTGTGTGTGCATGTGAGTGAGCGTGTCGGGGGGGTGTATGTGAAGGTGGAGGGCAGAACGCGATGCCGCGTGTGAGGCTGTGAGCGTGAGAGCCTGTGAGTGTGGGGTGCACATGCGGCCAGCGACAGGACTTCACTTGGGCTCACCCTCGGGTCCTCGTTCCTGGGGTGCACGCCCTCGTCCGGGGTGGGGCCGGGAACAGCAGCCCTGCTGGGGGGTGGGGACAGGTGCCTGGGGATGACTCTGGCCCTGGGGTCTGCAGGGTTGAGGAAGCGCGGCTGTGGTGACGGGCGTCACTCCCTCACAGTCTCTGGATGTGGCCGTAGCACGGCAGTGGGGTGAGTGCAGCAGCCGCAGGTGCCCTGGCTCAGACCCTCCCCCGGGGCGATGCAGGGGTGCCTCGAGCCCGGGCCAGGGCTCCTGCTGCAGCTCTGAAGGCCCCCCGAGAGCAGGGGGGTTTTCACACCGACAGCACCTCCAGAGATCAAACTGGAAGAGAAGACCTCTTAGCTCCTGAACAAATACAGCTTCTCCAGCTTGCAGCTTAATCGTGAACGGTGTACGGTGTAAGCCCAAGAAGAGCAGTTATTATTTGTAATAATGTTCTACCCACAATCACCGCTCATACTTTGGGCTCCCATAACGCACGCACAGATCTTCCCCCCGTTTCTCGCGAAAGAGAAGGCACGTTCTCTCCCAGACGGTGACTTGGCACCGAGACGTGTGCGGCTGGCCAAGGCCACGTCCCCCCAAGGACACCTCGGAGGATGGGATTTGGTAGCGAGACCGTGTTGCCCTCAGAGCGTTAATGAGATTGTCGGGGAATGTCCTCGAGGCGGGGAGCCACAGTGACAGGCGGGCTTCCTGCCTGCGGAGGTGACCCTGTGGCGGGTGCAGGCGCGTGGGTGCACCTGTCCCAGGAGCGGGAGCTCCTTCCTGCTACGCAGCCTGGCCGGCCCCGCAGCCCAGATGTCGGGCCGTGCTCGTTGGCTGGGCCTCTGATCAGCACATTCTCTGCACAAGTTTGCTCTCAAATATTTAAATACCCACCTGTAAGCGTTTAAGAGCTCACAGTCTCAATTCAAATAACACCAGGTGCATGGCTACGGAGCACTGTGTATTCAAATAAATAGTCTAACAAATTCCAAATAAGTAAGTTGGCAAATTTGTTTCAAGTCATTAAGCAGATTACACAGTTTAAAGACTCAACAGAATCCATTACACCTCGGGTGGGTGCTTCCAGGAAGGCGCGGATGGTCGGTCCTCCCGGGGCCAGCAGCGCCCCGTGCCCCAGCCTCCTCCCGGCAGATCCGGTCTCGCCATTTTAAGGATGTTGAGGGGTGCCTGCTGGTGGGGGGGTCGCACGTCCAGGCACAAGAGGCTGGTGACTGCCACCGACCCCCCCAGGGAGGCGGGGTGAGGAGGGGGGTTTGTTCCTCTGAGGGTGCATACAAACCCTGGGTCTTTCCTGCTGAAGGGAGGCCCCCTTGGGGACCCCAGACTTGCCTACTGCTTGTTCCCGGTGCGCCCCACATGTCTGCACCTTTGGTCCTGTACACAGCGGCCTCATCTGCCCCAGGACGGGCCCTTCTGTGGCTGGCTGCAGCCTGAGGGCCAGGGGACAGCCGTGCCACAGCCCCAAGAGGAGCCGGTGACCGGTGACCGCCGGGCGTCGCACGGGCCCCTGCTCCCCTGTCTCCGGGCTCGGCCTCGTTTCCCACGTTCAGCGGTGGTCTTGGTCTCATCTGAGCCTCGCCCCAGAGAGGAGGCGGCGGAGCCGATGGGGCGATGTGTCCGCCGGGCGTCCGCAGTCCACCCCTGCCTAACTCACTGTCTGTCTTGGCCTCTTCTCTCCAGGAAAACACAGCACAGTTCGCTCGACCAGAGCTCCCCGCCCCAGAGCGGGGTGTCGGCCTCCTACAACCACCCGGTCCTGGGAATGTACGACACCAAAGATGACTTCCCGCTCAGAAAAACAGGTCAGTGCCATGGCGAGGTCACGAGGAGCACTGGGGGCGGGGCTCTCGGCAGGACCCCCCACACTCCCCAGGTGCCTTGGGCTCTGCTCCTGCACTTAGAGGGAATCCCTGCTTATGGTTAAGTATTTGCTTTTCTTTATTAGAACATCATTTTTAAATGGTGTCCTTAAGCATTCCCTATGATTCATACCAACAGCAATGAACCTCACGTATGTACACCTACGTTTTGAAACTCAGACTCCTCTTTAAACAGCACGGAACACCCAGCTCTTCTCTGGGTGGTGTGCAGCGCTAGGCACAGCCCAGAGCATCCCCGGGGGGCTCAGGGACGGGAGGCCTCGCGGGGGCAGGCCAGCCAGCGTGTGCCCTCGGCGCTGGCTCTGGGCAGGGCCTGGGCAGCGGGGGTGGCTGGGGGTTCCCAGAGCGGGAGGAAGTCTGCTCAAGAAAGAAACCCATTGTGTCCTGCAAGGACATCTCAGGAGGACGCCTCGGGGTTGTGCGGCCCTGTCGCAGCAGAAGAAGAAGGGTATTCACGCTCCAACGGGCTCTCTTGGACTTTCTCCAGCGGTGATGGTGTAAGTGGGCAGTGGCTTTTCAGAAAGATCAGAGTGGCCGTGGCCGGTGCACGAGGGTGGCCGGAAGGGCAGGGGCCCGAGGAGGAGCGTCTTGCAGAGGCTTTGCTCCCACGAGGAGCAGGCAGGCTGTGGAGGAAGGGGCACCTGGCCGCAGACAAGCCTGTGGAGCCTGTGGCTGCAGGGCATCCTGGGGAATTCCAGGCACCGCGCGCAGTGGAAGTGAGGCCTGTGTGCTGTAGCTCTTTCTTGGGAAACACAATTTTTGTTCTATCCAGAGGATTTGGGTTGATTTTGGACAGACATGCTTGAAGGCAGTCGCACAGCAGCGTCTTCCCCCGAGTGATGAGGCGCTGGGGGACGGGGCTGGGGGTTCCTTTGCCCCCGCGACCTAGAGACGGAAGACGTGGAGGGGCCTCCCGATAGGCAGAGCTGTGCCCCATCACGTGGTGCGGCACGCGGGGAGCAGAGCCCGAGTCCAGAGCCAGGAATGGCAGGGCGGCCGCCGAGTAGCGCCCGGTGCTAGACTGACACGTGACGTGGAGAGGCGCCGCGAGGACGGCCACGGGCAAGGGCCCCAGAGTCCTTGGGGACTGGGAGAGGATGGCAGAGGGGTCGGCGGAGCCCCTCCGAGTCAGGCGAGGACCCCGCAGGCACAGGCCGGAGACCCTCCCCGGCGAGAGCGGCGCCCGCTGTCCTCTCCTCAGCGTGAGCGTGTGGTTCTCGCTCGTCCACCGAGGACGGTGGTGGTTTCGCTAGAGGGAAGGTCTCTGTGAGGAGCGGGGCTCGGTCCTTCCAAGGTGGCCCCGTGCCCCGTTCTGGAACCTCGAGCTGTATTTAACCAAACTCCGATCAGCACGACGGGAGGTCGCGGGGAGCAGCGGCCACCGTGCCGGGAGAGGGGCCCCGGGGTGAGGAGAGGAAGGCGGTGCCCGCCCCGGGTGCCCTGGCCCTGGAGGAGAGCGAGCAGCGGGGGGTCTCCCTCAGCCTAAGGGCATGAGAAGGGGCCAGGTCTCCACGAGCTTTGTAGCTCTCAGTACCCAGCGGTGGATTCCCTAGGTTCCCCTGGCCTGTTTCTCATCAGTAAAATGGGGCTCTGCACACCCACACCCACATCCACCCCTTGGTGGCTACAGCGAGCAGGAAGGCAGAGCCTCCTCCTGCCCTGGGGGTGGCAAGGGTGGCCCCCGGGGTCCCAGTGGAGGAAGCAGAAGGCTGAGCTCCTGGCCACCAAGGGGAGCCACCTACCTCCTGCCGAGCGGCCTTGCCCCCGAGGTCCCAGGAGAGGACAATGCACAACACCTGCCCCCGTGGCCCTCACGTGGCTCCCTGGCATGAGCTCACACCACCCCCCAGTCAACATAGAAGTGGGGGTGCCATCGGGGACGTTTGCTCTGGTTCTTCCAGCCAGACAAGCCCGGCACCACCTGGACGCTGGCTCCTGTTACAGGACACGGACCCCGCATGACGGCTTGTAGCGAGGGGCTCTGCAAGGCCCCGGATGCGGGCAGCAAAGTCCTCGCGGGCGCGCTGACCCGCTGCTGTTCCGCGGAGCTGCACGGCCTGCGGCGTTGGTCTCCCGGGCCCCTGCCCTCTCTCCCGGTTTCTGTGGCCGCTGGTGCCCAGGCGGGAAGCACAGCCTGTCACACCTGTAGCCGTGAGCCCTGCCGTGCGGCCCAGCCCCCTGCTGCCCTGCGGAACGAGGGCTCCTCGTCACACTCGGGGAAGCGCCAGCGAGCGTGCAGTGCTCCAGAGCTTAATTAAGATTTGATTGCATTATCAATTTTCCAAAAAGGCATCACCAGGACATTAATAATATTTATCATATAAAGATTTCAGAGGAAATGTTTAAACCACTTAAGGGAGCAGAGTGTAGGTAGGTGCCCTGTGTCATCCCAGAAGCGTCCACTTTCAAACACTTGACGTCACTATTTCTAAATAATTGATATCTGTGCATTTCTATGAGAATCGGTCGCAGGAACGACTGCAAATGTGAAGTCTTAGTTACAGAATGCCTGGAATGAATTAAAATTAGAATCTTTCATAAGTGTGACATACACTTAAATAATCCCACGGTTTGGGTTTGGCACTGGATTATGGGGATCGTGCACAGCGCCCGCCCGCCCCTCAGTCCCCAAAGGGCAGCTGCGCCCGGGAAGTGCAGAGCTGCTCTTGGGGCTCCAGGCACACCATCCCCGCTCTGCCCCGCTGCTGCACGGTCAGGGAGTGACTTCACGCTGGCCGCAGGGCCGTGGCCTGGGTGTAGATCCTGCTGCTTCACTTCCTGCCTTGTGACTGGGGGACGCCTTCTGTGCCTCCCTGTTTTGCCATCTGTAAACACCCACCTCCTGGGCCGGGAGAAGTTGCAGAGCGCTGAGGGGGGGGCCGGCTGGGGGGGCTCTGCTGTCATTTCCCCAAGCTGTCGGGGTGCCCTCGAGCCTCGCCCTACCCAACAGCCCGTTCACGCCAGACTCGCTCCCCTAGACCCTCCCTCAATGCCCCCCATTTGGCCAGGAACTGCTGGACTCCCCCGAGGCAAGACCACATGGAAATCCGTGCTTTCCCTTGCAGGAAAGGGTGCCTTGCCCTGCTGGGGGTTCAGGCCCACGTCCCGGCTCCTGGTTCCCCTTCAGCACCTGAGTGCCCGGCTTGGGCCTGCCTCTCTCCCTGATGGACCCCGCCCCCTTCCCTCCCACCTGCCACCTGCGCCTGCCGGGCTGGGTCATCCCCCAGGTGCGGAGCAGGTGAGGTGCGGAGCACCCGGACTGAATTTCCGAGCTTCTCTAAACCTAGTAACTGAAGGTTCACTGCAAACTGTTCCACACCCCGCCCCGGCGCCCGTCAGCGGGTGCTCCCTGGGGTTTGTGGGCATCGAGCCGCTCAGCCGGGATTGCTGGCTAAGCAAAGCATTCCACGCTCACACTGAAGAAAGGATGCTTTTCCACTCTCAAAGCAAGCCCCGCTCTGTCATATTGATGATGTGTAGAGATTGTATTTTTTCTGGTAGCTCCTCCGACTTGGTATTTCTAAAGATGTTTAGCTGCCGTCAGTTTTCTTATGATGCCTCTTAAATTGTCCTCTGTGATTTCTGACTGCTGAAACAAGCCCAGGGCGGAACAAAACAAAGCTGCCCGTCGTTGCCCATCTCCAGCCGCTCCCATTGTGACCGTGACCCCTGGGACCGCAGCACTGAGCGCAGTGCGCCGCTCACCCCCCTTGTCCAGGATGCTGACCATCCGTTTCAGGAAGCAGACCCCGGACTGGGGCTCAGGGAGGAGCGCCCACGTCAGCCCCGTTGAGAGCGGTTGTGCTGCCCGCAGGCCCGTCCTCGGCCCCGGATGAGGTGGCGGGAGGCTGGGAGGTGCAGGTCACAGCTCCCCATGGTGCCTGCACCAGCCTGGGCTCCTGTGGCTCTTCCTTCTGGGAGGTTCTCGTAGCTCAGCACCTCGCGGGTTTGCTGCAGTCTGTAGGAAATGGGAGCTGATTTCCAAGCTGTGGGAAACGGCGGGTTTCCCCGGTCTGTGGGTGAAGCTGCCCCACTCGGCAGAGGGAGCTCGCAGGCAGCCTGGCCCACCCTGGCCCGTCACGGGCTGGGACTTCCCGGGGGCTGCTGGGTCGATCCTGTGCTGCAGGTGGCAGGGCCACAGGGGTGGGGCAGGAGGGCTGCAGCACGGTCCCCTGGGCCACCCACACAGCTGCCTGAGGAGCCCAGGGGGTTGAGGGGGAGACAAGGCAGGCCCAGCACCAGCTCCCCCCCATCACCTGCCTGGCTTTCCTTATCAGGTGTCCTGTGCTGCCGTCACAGGAGCGTGGGTCACCGTGCATCCCCCCACATACTGCCCCCAGTCACTGAAACAACCCCCCCATGACTGCTGTTCCCCTGTTGCATCCGGGGCGCCCTGACACCCAGGGGACGGAGTCCCTGCCCGTGGGGACCATGCATGTTCCCTAGCGACGCCTCCAGGCCAGCAGTGACCTTTGGGGGTGGACTCTCAATCCTAACATCTAAGTGCCTTGCCCGGTCACCTCGCAGTTAGCTTGGCATCCAGACTCAGTTGCCCACACTTCCCCAGGACGGCCCGGCTGGGGCTTCTGACCCGGGCGTGCCGGCACCAAGGCAGTGTGCTGTGCCCACGCCGGGGCAGCATCCGCTCTGCCACCCATTTCTGTCTGGTGGTGGTTTTGTGAGCAGCTGCCTCGTGCGTCCGGGGTGGCGGGCTTGGCGCTGCTCCGTGGGCGGGGGGGGACCGCAGGCCATGGGGGGTCCCAGGCACATGAAGGGCAAAGACTGCAGGTCCAGGCCCCCGTGCAGTCTCCACAGCAGCCCTGCCCCGCTGTGCAGCCTCTGGGCGCCAGGGTCCCGCTCCGTAGCCCGTGGAGACCCGGGTGGGTTACCTGCGATCTCTGCAGCCACGAGACCTAGCAAGTCGGTGGATCCCCCTGGACCCCGGCGACTCGGTGATGTCCTCACGGTTGGGTTCCGGTCAGCATGGGGAGTGGCTGACGCTCCGGGCAGCAGGACGGGGCGGTTCATAGACGTGGCCTCTGCCATCAGAGGGGGCGGGGGGCTGCGAGCACCGCGCCGTCCAGGTCCCACTCGGGGCCAGCTTTGGAGCCCTGGGGCGGGAGGGGACGACTCCCACACCCCGCAGTTCAGCCGCAAGGCGTCTTGTGTGCTCAGCTGCAGTGTGATACATGGCCCTCGGGCTCTTGCCGGGGCCCGTGGACTGTGCCCTTCCCCGCTCCGCGAGTGGGCAGTGGGACGGTTGCTGCAGCCCCGGGCACGGCTCCCTGCTGGGCTCCCTCGGGCCTCGCGGGCTTTGTGCGGGGCTGGCTTCCATCGACGTCGTCGTGCTCTTAAAAAATGTGTAGGAGTGCGTCCCGGGGGTTCTTCGAAAGGCCTTATTGTGCTTTCCTAGGAAACTTCCAGACACGATCTGCACGGCCAAGTGCTAGGCAGCTTCTCCGTGAGGCAGGTGGGCTCACACGTTCTGTGCCCCGTCCTGTACACCTGCACATCCCTCAGACCCGACCTCCCCCTCCTACGACAAGGCCCCGACGGGCTCTCCAAGTAACCCTCCCAGTTCACACGCCTCACCGTGCAGTGGGCAACGGGGGGAAGCTGCGGAGACGCGGGCTGGGGCGGAGACACACCACCACGCAGCGTGTAGTGTTTTTCTTTATGAAGAAATCACACGCCGTGTGTATATGACAGACAAATCACACACACGTCCCGACTCTTACGTCCCAGAGACGAGCTGCCGTGATGAGTCTGGTGTCTGTCTGTCCGGGTATTTTCTTAGCTCGCGTGCAGGACGGCGTATCTGTGCACAGAGCGTGTGCGGCTGTCCTTTTGCTCTCAAGAACACTTGCTTCGTGTCTTGCCCCGTGAGTTTATTAGTCAGTTACTATTCTACTGCGTACGTCCTGCCATCTGACTGTGTCACCGTCGGCGCCTTTTTCTGTATTTTTCTGATACTCGTCCATAAAGTCGTAAGTCCTTTCTAGTGTCACTACCTCTGCTCCCTTGTGCTAGCCTGTCTGTAGGGTAGATCCCGGGGAGCAGGGCCGCCAGCTCCAGGGGTTTGCACGCTCTGGGATGCTGAGCACGTCCCACCACGCCAGAGCCCCGGGGAGCCCATTATCTCCGCTTCATTAAGGCGCCACCGCGTTCACCCGAGCCCATGCGACGGATGAGTAAGTCCCGCTCCCTGCGATACGTTCAGCAGCAATCCCGTCACCGTTAGTAAAGCTCAAGTATCTTTATGTGTATCTTACGTCTTTCCTGCTGGAACGTCTGCCTTTTGCAGTGCAGCAGGGATCTGGGTGGCTGTGACCCGACTCCTGGGTCATGTTCCCGGCCACGCGTGTGGCCCGTGAGCCGCGCAGAGCTCGGAGAGCCAGCAGGCCCAGGCTTGTCCACCGCCGTGCGCGGCGTCCAGAACCACGGGACACTCAGGCAGGTCCCCAGGCGTCCGGTGGACGGAAGTCTGCCGGCCAGTCTCCCATCCAGTTCTGTCTTTCTGGTATTTCTTCTTGTGGGTTTGTAGGAGCCCTTGATGTGTTAAGATCAGTCCTACATCTGACACGTGTGCTGCAGAAGTCACATTCCCCCGTGTCCTTTGGCTTTCCAGAGTTTTTTTGTTTGTTTTAACCGTCTTCAAAGTAAAAAAACGTACATAAACTGGAACGCTCCACAAGGCTGAGGACGCGCCCCTCCCTGTGACAGGTGACAGACAGAAAGTACACACCAATGCAGGGTGACCTCGCCCGTGCTTCTTTGCTGGCACAACTCGTGTTTTTCTGAACTTGATCACTTTTACCGTTTGCTTAGTTTTCTGTGTGCGTGTGGTTAACTCACGCGGAGGAGCCCCCGCACAGCAGGAGGCCCAGAGGCTCCCCTGGGGCCTGGACAGGCCGCAGGCACACGCCCATCCCAGGCCCCACCTGCCCCTCCCTACCCCGTCGCCTCCCCCTGGACTCCTGAGCGGCCCCTCCCTCACCTCGGGCGGGTGCAGCTGCCCTCCTAGGAGCTGCACGGGCCGTGGACCCGAGTCCGCGCAGGGTGGCCGTGTCTGCTCCGGCTCGTGTCTGGCTGATATGATCACCTGGTTGGTACAGAAGCTGCCACCCTGCAGGATTGTCGGGTCTTCGTCGTGCCTCCGAGTGGCTGTTGCAGAATCCGACGGTGCTGCCAAGGCCAGGCCCCCGGGCCGCAGTGCTCCAGGACTCTGCAGGGTGGGCCTGCGAGGGCCGCCGTCACGTGGAGTGCGGCGCAGCCCCGATCTCCCCGCTCTGCCCGGACCTCTCCGGGCTTTGCTAGTAACGTGACGTTGGACCTCTTCCCTCCCGTGTTCCAAGTCTCTCCCCTTTCTCTCCCAGTGTCTCCTTCCCCCGCCGGCACTTCTGTCCTGAGGCTCCCGTCCTCCATGGGCAGGGGCTCGGGAGGGGAGCGGCTCCAGCACCTGCTCTGCACGCCCTGCCCGCCCAGCCCCTGCCCCCAGAGCGGTACCTGCCTGCAGACGCGCCGACCCCTGTGCACAAGCCACGGGCCCTGAGGTCCCCTCTGCCCGACTGACCCGTACACGGTACCGGTAGCTGTTGTGCTGTGACTGACCCTCCGGGAAGGCCAGGGCTGGCTGGAATCGGTGTAGGTGCCGGGGCTCCTGAAGGGCAGGCTCTCCTCACCCGCAGGTGCTTCCTGCCCAAGGAGGCGCAGGTGCTGGGGACGGTGTGGGATTTTAAGGTAAGAGTAGGAAGGTTTAGCCTGACCTAATGTGCCACGTACCCGACTGCCTTTGAGGACAGACCTCCCCGGTGACCCACCTCCCCTGGGAGGAGCAGGGGCTGAGTTCGGGGACCAGCGTCCTCCGTTTTGTTAGCGCTCGTCTGCTGGGAGCCACTTTGCCAGAACACGTCTTCCTCACACCTACCTGTAGCCCCATTCAAAGGAACAAAATACAGTTCTAGTTACCCCCGCTGGCCACGTAGGGAGCTGCGTGCGTTTCGAGGTCGTTGGGTGCGTGGGGAGCTGCCCCGTGGAGCCCGTGGGGGGTGTGCGGCCCTGCGCGGGGCAGGTGCCATCTAGCAGGTCTGCTGGTCCCCTGGGCGGGCTGCGGTGTGCTCGTATTCTCCGCTCTGGCTGCCGAGCAGAGCTGTTGGGGTTGCAGGCATTTTGCACGTTTCAAGAAATTTGCTTACGAGTATCTCGGCCGCGGGTCACTGTGTCTTCTCCGTGGGGCCTGCAAACCCCACATTTCAGCTTGCTCAGCACCCGGACCAGCGGCTGCCAGAGAATGAGCCTTCTCCAGAGAAAAGGAGGGGTAGTGGGGCCTTCGCTCTACCTCAGAGCCCTTCCCAGCACAGCCATGGTCCTCGGGGTGGGAAAGAGATGAGGAAGTGGCTGCCTCCCTCCCCTCCTGGTCCCCCTGCCTGCTGCCCACCCCTTGTCCCTGGCCCTGCACCCAGAGGCTCCATGGGAGGTGGTCCTGGGGAGGCCCAGAGGGACGGGGAAGGGCCCAGCCCCGAGCCCCCCTGTTGCCTTACGCTGGGCTGCAGGCAGGTCCCGCCTCGCTCAGCTCGGTGCTCTGCTCTTGTCCTGAGACACTCGGGATCTTCAGCACGTGTCCCGACCCTATGTCAGGTGCAGCCCTCAGAGGGGTGGCGCCGGGAGGGGTGGGGAGCCCTGTGTCGGGTCTACCTTTGCAAAGAGCATCACTAGGCTCACCTGGAATCGGGGAGGCTGTACAGATCCCTCAGGTGTCAGACTTTTCACGATCAAGTGTGGGGCAGGGGGAGTCATCTCGGGTGGTGCCGGTCGGGGTGTGAGCCGTGGTCGGGAGAGGGTGGGGTGGGGCCTGAGGACCAGCCCAGCGGCTGTGGGAGGTGGGAAGGGGCTCGGGGCCTGCCCGGTCCCATCGGTGGGTCACACCAGGGGTCTGGGGACCTCGGACGGGACGTGGCTGCCCGAGTGATGACCTGCCGGTGCCGTCACTCAACCAGGTGTGTTGAACATCGAGGGTGGCCTACAAGGCCTGGGGGTCGGGGTGCCGGACCCAGTACCATGGCCGGCCTGCCGCTGGCCCAGGGTGACCCGTCCACCCCGACGCCGTCTCCCGACGGGCTCTCTCGCCAGGGGCCCGCGCCATCCTGCAGTCTCAGAGCAGCGTCCGACCCCAGCTCGGCCCCCAGGTCGTTGGGACGCTTGGTGCTGGGAGGACGGCTGAGATTTTCTTGCCTGTTGGTCAGATGGGGTTGTGGCTTTTTCCTCGTGTCAAATAACGGTCAGAAACTCAGCATAAAAGTAGAAGTGGATGAAACATGTAAACCTGCAGTCGTCTCAAAGTACATACGAGGAGAATACCTTCCGTATTCCGCGCGAGTCCTCCCCCTTTCCTCCGCGAAGTCCTACAGGTGAACGGCCTCGCCCCACACCAGGCACCGAAAGGGGTGGGGGGCCCACCTCCCTGCGTTCACGCCGTCGGTCCGCAGCAGGTGGGGCATCCGGAGAGGTCTGGCAGCGCCGCGAGGCACGTCCTCGATTCCTCCGGGGAGCCCAGTGGAGCTGGCCCGCTGCCCCTTCCCGTCGCGGGGCCCTCGGCTGCCCTTTGGCTCCCAGACCCCTTCCGGTCACCAGCACCCCGCCGCCCTCTCCCCGGGGGACCGAGTCACTGTGCCGAGGAATGCGCGTGCGCCCCCCCGCTTCAAACAAACCCAAACCGTCTTAGCTCTGATTCCAGAGGGAAATTCGGTGATATTGCTTGGTGCTCTGGAGAGCAGTGAACTTCCTGTTCCAGAAAGATTAAAAACAGCAGGGTTCCTGATGAAAAACAAACAAAAAGGTAAAAGCGAGCTCACATGGAAGTGGTAGGAACTTGAAACTAGTCCAGTAAAATCTCAGAACTCGCACGTCGCGGCGGAGGTCATCTGCCCCTTCCGGCCCGGAGAGCGGATGCCCCTGGGAGTTGCAGATATTCCTGCCCAGGTGCGCGGCCGGGGGCACCTCGGGGTGTAGTGAGGCAGCCGCGCCCCCGGGGCGGCCTCAGGCTGCAGTGCCTCTGCCTCCCAGCGGTGTGGCCGCACGGGTCTGCGGGGGCCCCGGGCTCCGGGCGCAGGGGCTCGGGAACCACTGATCCTAAACACGCGGGTGTGCAAAGCACGAGCAGAGCCGATGACGCACCAATCCAGGCGGAAAGGGCTGCATCCTGCGGTCAGGTGGCCTGTGAGGGAGACGGGGGCTCGCTGACCCCCAGGCAGGTGTGGCCGGGAGGATGGCCGTAGCACCCCAGGCAGCCGGAGCCCGGCAGGCGGCTCGTCTCCGGGTTGCTGGACGCTGAGGGGTGTCTGCGAGGCAGGTGAACGAGGAAGCGTATAATCTAGAAGCGGTGGTCACGCTGGTGGGCCAGCGCCCCGGATGACCAGCGCGGATGCCTAACCCTGCCCGAAGAAGCTTAGCCGAAGGCGTCGGGCAGGCTCTGTCCTTCGCTCGGGGCTGGCGAGTGGAGCACAAACCCCGCCCGGCCTGAGGAGCGCTGCCTTCGCTCCGCCCCCCGCAGCACATCCGTGGTACCCGAGCGCTTCCCCAGCGCCCGAACTCCTCACCGCCAGGGAGAGCAACTGGCCCCCAGTCGTGACCGTCTGACTGTAACCGTGTTTCCTTTTCTCGCAGCTTCTGAACCCAATTTGAAACTACGGTCCAGGCTAAAGCAGAAGGTGGCCGAGAGACGGAGCAGCCCCCTGCTACGCAGAAAAGATGGGCCAGTGGTCACCGCTCTGAAAAAGCGTCCGCTGGACGTCACAGGTAGGTCAGGCGGGTTGTGGGAGCTGTGGCCCCCCCCAGGCCCCGGCCCGGCCCATCCTTCCCCGCGAGGCTCTCCCGGACCCCCTCGGAGACCCGCACCTCTGCACCGGCTCTCGGCCCTGGGGGCTGGCAGTGCGAGTCAGGAGCCGCCACGGGGGCCCGGGCAGGGGTCTCCAGGAGCACAGGCGCCTGCCCCGGCCCCCGGGCCCCGGCTCCGCCAGAGCAGTCGCTTCGACATTGCACAGGGCGTTTACGGGAACTTGCAGTTGAGGTTTCTGCCGAGGTTCAACCGGTCCTGCCCTGTTGGTGGTGAATCACATGGCTGCGATCTGCTCCACTGCCCATCCCGAGTCGCCCTGGCGGGAGTCCCGCAGGTGCGAAGGGGAGGACGCGCGCGGTCCTGGGGGCTCGGAGCGAGCGCTGCTCTCGGCCCCCACCTAGTGGTGGACCTGCCGACGTGCGCCCGGCACAGCCAGACCTGGGGGCGCCCTCCTGCCCGAGGCTGCTCCCCCTTCCCCAGACGCACCCGCAAGGGTGCAGCCCACCTTGAAGTACGCCCACCCCCACCCCGAGGCGATACCCCATCTCGGGGTGCGACCCCCGTCGCACATCACACTCCTGGAGTCAGCACCGGTTAAGGGGGAGGAGGAAACATAGTTGCACAGGGCACAGCGACCCATTCGAAAACCCGGGCTCTTGGTGGCCGCCTGCCTGTCGGCGCGAGGTTCTCGGTGCTGTCATCCTGTGCCGGCGACCCGCCCCGCACACACCCGACTGAGCCCCAGCACCCTTGTGTGAGGGGGAGGCTTCGAGGTGCCCCCCGGCCCGTCCCACTAGCCTCCTCCAAGCACCTGCCCCGGAGGGTTTGTGTGCAAGGGCCCGAGCCCTTTGTGGTTTCCACGTGGGGTTCAGTGCTGGGGTGGTTCCAGTGTAGACAGGCCTGGTCGGAAGACAGGGAGTGTCGTCACCGCGTCTCGCCCGCCAGGGATTCCAGTCAGAGTCGTGAGTTAAAGCCCCGTCTCAGCACAGATGCAGCTCTGTTTGCTTTGAGGAGCGCCTGGCCGTGGGCCGGCAGCTCCGATGGGCAGGACGGCCGCGTGTCTATTCCTAGCCCCGCAGTCGGGGAGGCGGAACCGTCCACAGGCTTCTTCCCGTGTTCACGTCGTCAGCCTGGGGCCGTTTAATGCCGCTGAGTCAGCAGCGGGCTGCGCGCAGAAATAGGGACACGGGCCTCGCCTCCCAGGAGCTCAGCATCTCATTTGAGAGGCCCGAGCATCACGTGGGGCCCACCCAACACACCGTGCCCGCCACACCCGGTGCTGGGCCATGGCACGTGCAGAGCGCACGCCAAGGAGGCCCGGGCAGGAGAGGCTGCGGAATGCGAGGCGGATGAGTGCGGCTGGCACAGGGGCGAGACGAGACGGGCTTCGGGCCTCGCGGAGCCCAGGCCGCCGGGGCAGGATGCAGCGCTGCCTTTCCAGGAGACGGGAAAACACGGAGATCAGGGAAGCCGGTCCCCACAGAGCCAGGGGAGCCCCTCTGCCGCACCGGGAGGTGGTGTCTCCTGGGGGAGAGCACGGCGGCCGGCCTGCGGGCAGGGGGTGGGAGGGGCGGGCGTGGGGCCAGCTGACAGGAGACCGGCCACGGGACAGGCCAGGTTCACAGCTGCTTCTCCCCCTTGCTCACGAAGGCCGTGCAAGCCACGGGAGCGGATGGCAAATGAGCCGCCCGTGAGCACACGCGTCTGAGCCGTTGGAGCTCCCAGCAGGGCACACTTCCTTCCAGTCTTTCTTCTGTGCGTCCATCCCACCGCCAAGCTCATGCCACATGTGCGCCCACCCGCGCTCACTCGATACTGCTCACGGGCACGTTTGCGCACCCTGGATGGTGCCCCAGTGGCGCTGACCAGTGTTGACCTGGTCACCGTGCTGGGGGGCACACATTGCAGGGCGTGTGGTGGAACCCTGTGTGCAGCTTGGGATAGGGTCACGGAGAAGCGGCCCGCGGGGCCACGGGGACGGCACCCAAGGGCAAAGTGGTGGCCTCTGTCCATCAGGGATCTGTCTTCCTGCAGGAAGTGTAGCAGCGGCTCAGCCCGGGGTCGGGGGTGGTTCTCAGGGGCTCCGGGTTAGTGACAAACAAGTAAACGTGGTTTCCCAGGGAGAGGAGTGAGCCCTGGATTGGAGTGTAGGGTGGAGCGGGGGCCCTGGTCCGAGCTCGCGGTCCGTGTCTGGGACGGCCGGTGGCCCGCTGGTGAGCCTGTGCTGACGACTGCCTGGTCAGAGGACCGGGGACCACAGAGCTCGCCACCCATGGTGATGCCATCGTCAAAATGCCATGTACCCAAAGGAGGAGGACACGGGGAGGCCGGCCTGTGGACGTGGAGCGTCAGCACCGTGGCCAGGCTGGCGTGGCAGGGAGGCGCGGGGGCAAATATGCCTCAGGCACGGCCAGTTGCAGAGGGGCCTGGTCCCGTTGGCAGGGCCAGGCCACCGCCCCCCGTAAAGTTACCTGGGGGACAACTCGGCGAGTGATTTCAGGTGACGCTGACCCGTCAGACGCCGCTGCTAGCAGGCCTTCCCCTGGTGTTTGATGTCGCGTAGGAAACACGAGAGCAGTTAATTCAAAGGGAAGGGAGCCCCGCGGCCGCGGCCCTGGCGATGAGCACAGCAGCTGACCCCTCCCCGTTCGGGGTCCTGCGCCTTCTGCGCTTCCTGGTCTTTGTTGTTAGGTTGTTGGTGAGCGTTTCAGACCACCTTGGAGCTCGGGAGGACGACGCGGGTAACGCGCGCAGCTTAAAGGCTCCGCGGGGGCCTCTCGGGAGCTGAGCGTTTGCAGAGCTCACGGGGAAGTAAAACCAAAAGTAGGGAACTAGCCTCCCAGCCCCCGTTTGGGAGCCGAGGGCACGTCCTTTCGTGATGTGATTTCTGCCGGTCAGCGAGCCGGGAGCGCAAGTGCCCGGGTCCCCCGCACGGCGCGGCTCACGGATGTCTCTCCGCCCACAGACTCGGCGTGCAGCAGCGCCCCCGGCTCCGCTCCCAGCTCCCCCAACAACAGCTCCGGGAACGTCAGCGCGGAGAACGGGATCACACCTGCCGTGGCGAGCATCCCGGCCGAGGTCAGTGTGCGCTTTCCGTTCGGGCCTTTCCCTGCGTCGGCCCAGCTGGCCTCCCTGAGGCGCCGCGCTTTGCGGCTGCCCCGGCCTTGGCCGTCCAGGTCGGGAGGCTCCCTGCACGGGGCCCCTTCCTGCCACGGACGCCGCGCCTCCTTGACGGGGACATGGCTTTAAACACAGCCTGTCGTCCCGGCCTCTTTCCCAGCGTATTTATTTAGGCCGATTCAGAGCACACACCGCGTGCCAGTGGGGCCTCGGATGCCCCGCTCCCGAGTGTCCCCGGGGCTCTGCACGGTGGCCGGGTGCGGGAACAACACAGAATCACGTAGGAACCGGTGTTGGATGGGAACGGAGGGACTCGCTGTGCCTTAGGAACGCTCAGCCAACAAACACGCATCCGTGTGTCTGGGGCGAGCAGAGCGACACGGGGCGTGTGCTGAGGGCGTCTGGCCGTTAGCAACGCCAGGGGTGGCGTTTCGGAGATGCCAGGCTGACCTCCAGCCTCAGGCCGCAGGGCCAGTCGCCCTCACCCTGCCCGTCAGACCCCAGGTGTGCTGCAGGTCAAGAGGGATGTGGACGCGGAGAGGGTTGTGGACTCACTTGGCAGAGGGCAGGAGGGCGCCCTGGGGAGACGAGGGGGAGGGGCCCGGGCTGCCTGCTGGGGCTGCCTTGGGCCAGACCTGGGCCAGGGTGACTTTCTGGGCAGTAGTTTCCAGGACCTGCCTTGTGTGTTCATTGCACAAGCGTCCCTGGAGCTCCTGCCGCGGGGCAGCCCCGTGCTGGGCCCTGGGGACCGAGGGCCGGGGCAGCCAGCAGCCGCTCCCGTGCGGGAAGCCGTGTGGACTGGGAGAGGCGGGCGCAGACCAGTACGCAGGAGGAGCGAGAGGACGTCAGGCTCGCCGAGCGTGGCCAGGGGCCTGGGGTGACCGCGGGGGGAGCCACCCGGCTCCAGGTCTTCCAGCAAACTCGCCCCGAAGCGCTGTCCGCGTCCTGCCGCAGACAGTCCCACCGAGTGGGAGGCTCTCCTGAGTCCTTCCTGCTAAGTCGCAGGAGGCTACAGTTCATTAGATAAGGTCCCTTACGTCGCTCCCAAATGCCTAGAAAGGAATCCTGCCCTCGCCAAGGGTTGACAGACCTTAGTTGGGATACGCAGGCGCCAGCGCTGAGCGTTTTCCCGGCAGGTTTGTGGACCGTGACGCGAGGACGCGGCAGCCGAGGTCGTACTGTGCCTCCTCGCACCTCGCGTCCTCCCACATCCCGTCCTTCCGTCCCGTCTCCCCAGGCCCCCGTGTAAGCACCTATTAGGTTATTACAGGGCTTTGACACCCCTGCGCTGAACCCCGAGGTCACGGCTGCCATGGCCTGGAGCCCGCGTCCCGGGTCGGTCCAGCCCCGGCCGGCGGTCCCCCCTGCTGTCTGACCCGGGCACTTAGGAGCCGGCGGCTCCTCCTGTGCGGTGCCTGGCGGACGGGGGTCTGCACTGTTCCGGTTTCAATTACGTGCTAATTTCTGCACGTCCTGCGTTCATAGGACTTAAGCTGCCACAAAGTAATAGAAGTGAAGGGATTGACAAGGAGAGTGAAAGGGCCCTTGGTCCTGTTTGCGTCCGAGGGCCCCTGTGGCCGGCAGGGTGGTCTCTGACGTCCTCTCCTGTGACCTCCGCGGGCTCGGGGTCTGAGAGCATCCGAGCACTCCCGAGACCACCGTGCAGGACCCGGCGGCCCCCCGGCCTGCAGCCCCGTCACCGCTGCCCCGCGAGGGCCCCCGTACACAGAGGAAGCCGGCGGCTCCCCCGGCTCAGAACCCCGGGCGCCAGGCGGGGTGCGGCCCGCAGCCCCGACCCGGTGTGCAGCGCCGGAGCTGACGCGCAGGGCAGAGCGAGGCCGCCAACGGCGCATGCGGACCATCAGCATCCAAGTCGTTCTCAGAAGGCTGCGTTATTTCTAAAAATAAATTAGGTAAAAAAAAAAAAAAAGTGATTATAAAGAGGAAATTATAACTTTGCAGACATTAGGATGTCTGCTTATTTTGTTCTCGGATAATTACCATCCAGTGGGGCCGTGCCTTCCTCGGCAGTCTCCACCGTTCTTCCTGAAGCGTCGCTTGTTGATATTTCTCTTACTTGTGACAGAAAACATGTTTCTGTCGAGGGAAAATACTTTCCTCGGGGCTTGTCGGTGAGGCCTGCGCGGCTTCCCGGTGAGCAGAGCGAGGCAGCTCCGTGATTACTCCAGGACAACGTGCACCAAGCGCCCGGCGCCAACAACCCTTTCCTCCCTGCTCTGCCCTCGTGGCCTCGGAACAGAGTGTAAGGTGTTTCCACGCGACCCTGAAACGGGGCCACGCTCCGCAGCAGCCTCGGGAATCCCGCAGGGTCTGGGGCATCCGCCCACGCCTTCGGGTGGTCCAGGCACACGCCCCTTTATCACGCTTTGGAGATGTTGCTTTTTTTTCTTTTTTTTGTTTAACAAGCCAAAGGTTCAAGCTTCCGCGGGGAAGTCACTGCAGATGAGCCGGAAACGGCAGGGGAACCGGGGTTCCAAGCGGAGCCTGAAGTCGGGCCCCGGTCGCGCCCTCCTTTGGGGCAGCGTGACGGGGAGCAGCTGCTTCCCACGGATGAGCAGGGAAGGTGGTTTCCCAAGATGGAATCTGTCCAGGTGATGCCGCCGGGAAGGCCGCTGCGGTGACGGCGGAGGACCAAGCGGTTCCCTGCGCTCCAGGGACAGAGCGGCGGTCGCAGAGCCGGGCTCCAGGCCCGGAGGACGTTCTCCTGCAGGTGCAGCGCCGTCCAGCAGCGCCACGCGTGCCAGGGAGGCCGCGAGGGGAAGTCAAGCCACGCGGCAAATTGTCGTCTGAGTTCAGGAAGCCGCCGCACGCCCCGGCCTGGGCCCCACCCACACCCTCGGCGGCCGCGACATCCAGGCGGGACCTGCTCCGGTGCAGGACGGCGGCTCGCTAGGTGCTCCGACGGGGCCAGCATTTTATAGCAGCGAGGTGGCTTTCAGTTACGGCGAGGACATTGTGTTTTTATTTTTTTTTATTTTTTATTTTTTTAAAGATTTTTTATTTATTTATTCATGAGAGACACAGAGAGGCAGAGACACAGGCAGAGGGAGAAGCAGGCTCCATGCAGGGAACCCGATGTGGGACTCGATCCCGGGTCTCCAGGATCACGCCCTGGGCTGAAGGCAGGCGCTAAACCGCTGCGCCACCCAGGGATCCCCGACATTGTGTTTTTAGACCTAGTTCTGTTGCACACCCGACAGGCTGCAGCATTGCGTAAGCGTGACTTTCACGAGCGCTGGGAACCCGGTATATTCAGGGGACTGGCTTCATGGCGGCTGCGACCAGGCCCGCGGCACCCCCGCGGTGAGCCGGGCGGCAGTTGGTCCACCCTGTTGTCTACAGCGACGTGGTGATTGTTCCCTTGGGCCTGAGGTCTGAAGGCACCGAGTGTTTCTCCTCTTGGTCACGTACCGCCGGCGAGAGGAGCTCCGAGGACGGGGTCGACGCCCATCACTCCCGTGATTTTCTGTCCTGTGGACTCTGCAGAGCCTCAGCCGGCGCCCGGCGACGCCGTGTGTACCTTCCCTCCGCCCCTCGGCTCGTGACGGCCACCGAGTATCTACTCCAGGGGATGCTGGGGTGTAAACGGCGTCCTTGCAGCAAAGAGCCTCATCCTCGAAGCAAAAAGATGTTGAGTGGGTGACACGCTGAGATCCTCAGAGGGCGCTCCCGCTGATGACCCCTTCCCGTCTGTCCCCGGTCCTCCCTCTCTCTCTGCTTTTGAGAAAACGGCCCGTTCTACAACTCGGTTTCCTGACTCAACAACCCAACATCAATGAGATTCCAGCCAGTCGAGGAAGTTTTCCCCCGCCTCCCTCCCGAGAGCCCCGTGTCCCTTCGTCTCTTCAGCCTTGGACACACTGCGGGACACGCAGCCCTCTGCTTCTGTGGGTGCCGCGGCCGTGACCCTCCTGGGGCCTCCCCGCACCGACATCGTGTCGTAGGCGTCCGTCCTATGAGTGGAGTTTTAGGATCAGAAGTCAGATAAATTTTCAAGGCTTCTGACGTGGATTGCTCAATTTCCTGCACAAAGAAAAAGCACCAGCTCTTACCCACCCGGCAGCGTGCTTCTCTGTTCCTGGGGCCAACAGCCTATGCTCAGTTGTAAGACTCTTGGCCAACTCGATAGGTTTTAAAACATATTTTTAGATTTACTGATGATGTTGAGTTTTTGTTCCATGAGCTTATTCTCCCTTAATAATCAGCGCTTCATCATTTGCCTTTCTATGTGCTTTTCTCCTTGTTAATAATTATTTGATTCATGAGCTCTTTACATATTCAGGTTTCTCTGCCCGACACAGGGCCAACATTGCTGTGACCGTTATTTGCCTTTTCTGGGAGGGATTTATTTTAATGCCCGTTTTTGGTTTCTGCCTCTGATGTCATGTGCGAAAAGACCTTCCCAACCAAGAATATATTTTAAAATATATAAATCCCATAGATTTCCTCGGGAGTTTAGTGAATTAGCAATCCGAAAAAGAGCCAACGAGTCTGATGGATTGTGAATCGACGTTTCGGTGGCCCGCTCTGAGGTGTTCTGCTCGCCCGTGTGCTGAGCGTGTTGACGAACGTCTGTACGGTGGCGTCTCAGGGTTCAGCAGGGCCCCCCAGAGCCTTTCCTGCCGTCATTTCTCGTGGCGAGCGCTGGCCACGCTCGTCGGAGACCCAACCGCGTGTGATGGCCGTCGTGTGTTCTGTCTCCAGACCGGCTTGGCGCACAGACTCGTGACTCGAGAAGGCTCCGTGGCCCCGCTCCCCCTGTACACGTCGCCGTCCCTGCCCAACATCACGCTGGGACTGCCCGCCACCGGCCCTTCCGCGGTGAGTAGGCGTCTCCGGGTGCGCGTGGAGGGGGACGGCCGGCCCCGGCCCTCGGCCCCCGGCGTCACGGTTGTGCCTCTGCAGGGGGCGGCCGGCCAGCAGGACGCCGAGCGACTCGCTCTCCCGGCCCTCCAGCAGCGGATCCCCCTCTTCCCCGGCACCCACCTCACTCCCTACCTGAGCACGGCGCCCCTGGAGCGGGACGGCGGGGCTGCGCACAACCCCCTCCTGCAGCACATGGTCTTACTGGAGCAGACGCCTGCGCAGACGCCCCTCGTCACAGGTGAGCACGGGGGCTGGGGCGGGCCCGCAGGGAGACCCCTCTCCACCCCCTCCCACGTCGGGCGTGGGATCTCATAAACCAGGGCTCACTTGCAAGACGAGGTAGACGGCGCAAAACTGGGCGTCGGGCGTCCTGCCGTGCAGCCTCGAGAGAGAGACGGCTTTCCCGTCTGCGCTGGCCTCTGGATCAAGGGGAACGTGTGACGGAAGCCCGCAGGTGACTAGGCGCTGGTCCGTTTCTGTTCGCAGGAAACCCATTTTAATGTGCTCCGTCTACGCGATGCTTATGTTTAGGGGGAAAAATAGGAAATTAGAGATTTGCCTGGCAACAATCCTGTTAGCGTCAGCGGTGACGGATGTGTGGATTTGCTGCAAGACGACGTGCCCAGCTGCACGACGTCCCTCACGTCTGCATCGTCCCGGGCTTCGTGCTCGGCTTCCCAGAGAAGCCTTGTTCGTTTGTTCAGGATTAAAATCTAAACTAAGCTCGGAGCCGCCCCCTTTCACAGCCCCTGACATTTGGGAGGAAAACAAGGTGCTCAGTGGGTCACGGAGTCCTAACCTGTGGGCGCAAGGGGCCGCGTCCTGCCCTCCTGTGTGTCTGTGTGTCCGCAGAAGTGGCGAGCTCCGTCGTCCATCAGCGCTCCTTCCTTCCGTGTGTCTGTCTGGTCCCCCCGATGCTTGCAGTGGGGTCACCATCCCCAGAGCTGAGGGGTCCTTGGCAAGCCGGGGCAGCTGTGCGTCTCCCTGACCTCTGGGCAGTGGGTCATGAGCACAGGGTCTGGAGGGTTTTATCTAAAATTGCATCTGAGTCCGTGACACTGAGCCCTGAGGGGCACCCGGATCCCCATCGCGTGTCCTGCATCAGCACATCAGCTACACCGGACCCTCCTCGTGATCCCAGGCCCCTGCTCGCTCACGTCATCGGGCGCGTGTCTGCGTGTCACCCTCATCCCCACCCCCACATGCCGCTGTCACCCACCACGAAAGAGCATTCTTTTTTTTTTTCTTTTTTTTTAAAGAAGTTATTTACCTATTTGAGAGAGAGGGAAAGCGGGAGAGAGCACCAGCGGGGGGAGGAGCACAGGGAGCAGCAGCCTGCCCGCCGAGCGGGGAGCTCGCTGCGGGGCTCGGTCCTGGGACCCTGGGGTCATGACACACGGCCGGCCAAGCCCCCGGTGCCCCTCACACCCTCACAGAGCGCACTTAATGCCGCATCCCCCAGCTCGCTGGGAAGCGGTCTTCCCCACAGGACGCGAGGGACAGTCCTACACGAACCTCAGCCCCGCAGCTCCCTCGCTGGCCTGACCCCCTGTGGTTGGCCACGTTGCTGCCCCGCGCTCCGCGGGCCGTCTCCCGGCCCCGTCTGTGGCAGCAGCCCGGCCTGCTCTCGCCCGCCTCTGGCCCCCTTGCCCAGCACCTGTGAGCACCTGTGTGCCGGCCCCCCACCCGGCCCCCGAACCCACAGGCCCCCTCCCTGTCCCTGGGCACCCAGCTGGAGGCAAGGCCATGCCCGAGAACACGATGCCTTCATCTCTGCTCTGTCCCAGCTCCCTGACCTTGGGACTTCTCCCTGGTGCCGTGACTCAGTTTCCCCACAAGTGAAGCAGGTAATCTGTCCGCTGAGTTTTATGAGGGTTAAACGAGGTGCGTGTTAACACAGTGGTGTCCCGTTAGGCGTCAGCCGTGGTTGTGGTGGTTACTTTTGGGTTGAGAACTTTAACCCTTCAACCTCGCTGCCGCCCTCACGTCCCCCAGGCCGCCCCGTCCGTCCTTGCCCACCCCCTGCCTGCAAGCAGAGTCTCTGTGGGAGCACGCACGCCCCTGACAGGGCTTCCTGCCCCTGCAGGCCCGAGGGCAGAGCCGTCCGGGCAGGAGCCCTGGCCTCATGTGGCCACTAAAGCTGAAGATGGGAGTTAAGACCCGAAAGCAAAGTGCACGTTTGGCTTCTCAGCCCACGTGGGGCTTAGTGGGTGCCCGTGTGGCCGTGGCTGCCGACCACGTGAATGTGGCGCGTTCATGCTGGACGGGGCGGGGGGCCGTGAAGGCCTGGCTCTCGGCGGCACAGGAGCAAGCCCCCTGCTGCCCGTGGCACACGGGGTGTGGGCTCGCCCTTCAGCCAGGGCCGCCCTTCTCGCCCCCTGGACCGGCTCATGGGCCGGCTGTGCCCCAGGCCCTGTCCCTGCTCCCGCCCCATGTGACCTTCCTCCCGTGTGCTCTGCCCTCGTCTGCTGAAACTCTGCCTCCTGCTCACCAGACCGTGGGCGGGCGGCTCGGGAGCAAGAAGGAGCAGGTGTTGTACCTGGTGGACGTGGCGTGCTCGGGGCCCAAGCCGGGGCTGAGGGGAGCAGACAGGCAGCTTGCCCTGGTTGCACCTCTGAGCGTCGGGCTCTGCTGGTTCCTGCAGCAGTGGTTACGTGAGTCCCGGGAGGGGCTTGAGCACGACTGGCTGTGGGTGCTTCTCTAGCTGGGGCCTAGCCCGGACTGTTAGCCATGGCTGGGCCTTCAGAAGCTCCAGCAGACCGACTGGTCCATGCAGGCCCCTCCACGCCCGGACGTCCTTGCGGTGCTCGGGTCTGCTTGTGTGCAGCCTGGATTGCAAGCCGCGGCTTAGACCCAAGTCCTGCCCGGCCTACTGTCTTTTGAAGGGTCGTTAAGGCTTTCCCTGTGGCCGGTAGGGCCATGCAGTGCATGAAATGGATTTCTAAGGACGCAGGCCAAGAGGGCTCGGCTCCTCCAGTGTGAATTCACCTCCTTAACCAGAACCCCACAGCGTGAAGGCCAGCGCGAAGGCCAACACCTCAGAACGGCCCAGATCACCAGGGCAGCCTGAGTCTGCACCTTCCTTGCCTCTTCGCCCCCACGTCTGGTGGGGCGCGTCTAAGTGGGGCCTTCGTTGGCAAACTCACCAGTTAGAGCTGAGTGTAGCACGTCCTGAGAGGTGTTGTCCATGTCCTGGGCCCCAGAGGGACTTGTGCCAGGGCAGTGGGCGGGAAGAGCAGAGCCTCGGGTGAGCTCACAGCCGGGTGCTCAGGGAAAGAGGCCCCACGCGGCCCGCTGTCCGGAGCAGGGCCCAGGAGCCGCGGGTCAGCATCTGCCCCCACACCGCGCCCAGCTGGACAGCCCGGGCCCCTGCAGGCAGCGGTCACCTAGGACGGAATTCAATCCCACCGTAGTGTGGTTTTACACATAAAAGTCTTTTACGATAGCTACCAAGAACTACACGATGGTCTGTCGTCAGAGATCCCTGTTCATGACCTAAGGGGTCAGTGGGAAGGAACCTGGCCGGTAAGGGCTTTGCTACTCACAGGTTAGGACGTTCAGTTTCCTATAATGCAACCAGGCCCCAAGGGCGACGGCCCCCTGCACTTTACACCCCACGAGGCTCATAGTGAAATTGGGGGTGGGTGAGGTGGCCCAGAGCAGGGTCCTCCCGGCATCTGCCCTCGTCTCCACGGGGATGGCGGCCTGTGTCTTCAGGGCACGTCCACCCCGCGTGAAGGCAGCCCTCTGCTTGGGGGGAGCCTCTCGTCGTAGGGGAGGCAGCAGGCGCCACCAGACCCAGGCTCACGGTCACACGGGGCCATCGGAGCCTCCTGTTCCTGCTCCATTACCAGCCCTGGAAGCAGAAAGCGGACCTCTGTGGAGTCGGGTTCCTGCCCTGGAGCCCAGAGAAGCTTCTCTGTGGAACATGGGGCCGTCCAGCTTACCCGGCGCGGCTCTGCTGCCCGTCACGTGCTTTACTTCCTTCCCGGTGCCCACTGAGGCCGGAGAAACATCCACCACCAAGCCGCGGCCCCTCTGATTCCGTAAACGCAGCTTTGCGTGGCGGGCTTCCGCGCGTTCACCCTCGTGACACCTAGGTCAACGGCAAGAATCCCAAAACCCCTTCTTAGGGATGTGCTTTGTGTTTTGCTTTTTTAAATTTTTAGGAGACCTGATTGGGAATGAGCCAATCTTCTGTGTTACTAACCTTAATCTAGTAGCCAAACAGAGAATGAAATTTAAGATGATTCCTGTTTGCAAAAAACAGTGGGCTGGACGGGGGATGGCAGTTCCAGGGACAGAGGTGACCGACTTGTCAGAAGGCTAGTGAGGGAGTTTCTTAAGGCTTGGATCTTGTCTGTGTGTGTGCTCTTGCTGTCTGCGTGCAAAATTTAGAACTCAGCACCCGTGAAGGTACAAGGGACAAATTGAGACCACAGGGCTCCCCGGGGGGACACGGGCAGGGGCACCTGCCCATCGGGGCTTCTTCCGGCAGCTCCGGGGGCCGTGCTCTCGGGTCACGTGCTCATTGTCCCAGGCAGACGTGACCTGGGTCGTCCTCCCCCTGAGCCTTGTCCGTGTGTGTCCATCCACCTGAGGCCGCCAGGGCAGCAGGCACGCGGGGAGCAGGTTTAGTCGACCCTTTCGTCCATAAAACCACAGGAAAACGATAAACTGCCTAAACCCACAGTTTGCAAAAGTGAAACTGCAGATGGATGAAAAGCTTGCAGAAGAAAAGATGTTGGACATCCCGAGTCTCTGAAGAGGTGGCCTTTTAAAATAAGATTCGGATCACATTAAAACAGGACCACGTATCCATACGGATTCCTAAATCTTCAGTCGAGGCGCAGGTGCTTGAGGCAGCTGGTGGGCAGGTAGACGGGCAGGTAGGTGGGCAGCTGGTGGGCAGGTAGGTGGGAAGCTGGCAGGCGGGTAGGCATGGGCAGGTAGGCAGGTAGACAGCTGGCAGGCAGGTAGGCGCAGGCAGGTAGGTGGGCAGCTGACAGGCAGGTAGGCATGGGCAGGTAGATGGGCAGGTAGGCAGGTAGGTGGACAGGTAGGTGAGTAGCTGGCGGGTAGGTGCGGGCAGGTAGGCAGGTAGGTGGACAGGTAGGTGGGCAGCTGACAGGCAGGTAGGCATGGGCAGGTAGATGGGCAGGTAGGCAGGTAGGTGGACAGGTAGGTGAGTGGCGGGTAGGTGCGGGCAGGTAGGCAGGTAGGTGGACAGGTAGGTAGGCAGCTGACAGGCAGGTAGGCATGGGCAGGTAGATGGGCAGGTAGGCAGGCAGCTTGTGGGCAGGTAGGCAGGCAGGTAGGTGGACAGGTAGGTGGGCAGCTGGTGGGTAGGTGCGGGCAGGCAGGCAGGTAGATGGACGGGTAGGTGGGTAGCTGGCAGGCAGGTAGGTGGGCAGCTGGCGGGTAGGTGCGGGCAGGTAGGCAGGCAGCTGGCGGGCAGGTAGGTGTGGGCAGAACCTTTGCAGGAACCAGTAGGTCTTGACGAGACGCCTCAGGATTTTCACGCGCGTTGATACCGTCTTTGTGACGTCACTGCTTGAAAAGACCCTTAAAAGATCTGATCTGAGGTCGTTTTGTTCCCTCACAACGTGGTTTCCGGCTCAGCAGGGAAGGGCCATCTCCAGGGCCTTCCGGGACACACCAGGCCAGCGGGGCCTCCGCGGCGGGTCTCGGTGTGACACGAGCCACTCTGGCTGCCTGTGGTGCTGCTCAGGCCAAAACAAGCCCTGGAAGCGCGTCTCTAGGGCCCGGGGCGTCTGGGGGTGACATGGGGCCCCCGGTGGGTGGGCGGTGGCTCGGAGCACATCACTCGGAAGTGCCCGCTGCTGGCAGGGGCCTGGGTGTCGGGAGAGCCTCCTGCACATGGCGGCCCTGCTCCCCGAAGCCCGTGCTCGCAGCTCAGGCTCCCAGCTCGTGACGGTGGGCGCCCGGGGCTGTGGGGAGGGGCAGGGGCACGGCAGCTCTCGGGGTCCCCGACGGCCCGCCCCCCGCCGTCTGCCCCCGTGTTACCCTCAGCCCGCTGTCTTTCAGGCCTGGGCGCGCTGCCCCTGCACGCGCAGCCTCTGGTGGGTGCGGACCGCGTGTCCCCGTCCATGCACAAGCTGCGGCAGCACCGCCCGCTGGGGCGCACCCAGTCGGCGCCGCTGCCCCAGAACGCGCCGGCCCTGCAGCACCTGGTGATCCAGCAGCAGCACCAGCAGTTCCTGGAGAAGCACAAGCAGCACTTCCAGCAGCAGCTGCACATGAACAAGGTGGGTGTGCGGGCGCGGCGGCCGCTGGCGGAGCTCCAGGGAGCCCGGGGCCGGGAGAGGAGCCGTGGAGCCCAGGCTGTGGCACGCGTGGCAGGACGGGGAACGGCGTGTGCAGCCGGAACACAGGCCAGGGGCTGGGGGTGGGCGTCTCGGCGTGTGGGGCCTCCTCGGGCCCTGGGGGTACTCACTCCTATGAGCAGGCCCGAGAGCCCCCTACGATGACACGGAGCCCCGAGGGCACCTTCTGCAGGCCCCTGGTACCTGCATGTGCCCGCCCGGTGGCCTACGGTGCTGAGGGCTGTGCGCACCCGCGCCGTCCCGAGAGCCACCCACAGAGCTGTTTGGAGCAGGAAAGAGCAGCCGTGCGTAGTGCCTTGACGATGGTAGCTGGCGGCGGCCCGAGCGAGCCTAGGGTGGTGCCCCCACTGCAGGGTGGCAGGGGACACACGGCAGGAGCCAGGCCCCGGCACAGGCCCGGCCAAGGCCCCCATGGAGCCGGGCTGCCCCCCGCCCCCCGCCCTCACCTGGACAGCAAAGGCACGTGCTCCCCGGGGGCGACACGGGGACCCCCAGTCTGTTCACTCCCAGTGTCGGAGGCCCCGCACGTCCACCCTCCCGGCGCCGACTGTGGCTCCCTCATTTCCGAGTGTCACTCTCCGACTGAGAGGGTGGGAGGCATCAGGAAGACGGGAAACACCTGTTCGTTCCTGGCGTGTTCTCGCAAAGGAGGATTTAGAAACTGGGTCATCTCTCGGGATCCTGTTACATGATTGATGGCGAGACTGAACGACAGCTGATGGAAGTGTTTCCACGGCGTGCTGCGGGGATCTCGGGGAGCCCACGACGTTACCTAGTGCCGTCTGGCACCAGTGCTTCCGCCCTTCGTTGGGGGAACGAGTTCCCAATGGGCTCGCCACCCGACGGCAGGGCGCCCAGTCCTGGGTACCTCTGAGGCCGCCCACCCGGCCACCCTGCTCGGGACACGCTGAGCATCGCAGCCATTCCCCGCACGGTGTGCAGCTGGCCCTCCCCCGGCCTCCTGGCACGGCCGCGGCCCCGACGTCCCCTTAGGCGGAGCAGCCCCGCGCGGCCGCTTCGGGTTGCCCAAGGTCCCTAGCCAAGGGACCCCCAGCCCGGGCCCAGGAGTCTCTGCGAGCAGGAGGGACGGACGCAGGCCTGGCTGCGCTCTCCGGCTGTGGCCCGAGCTGGAGCAACCCCCAGTGCTCCATGGGTCGTCCGTGCCCCGAGCCTCACGTGCAGCGGTGTTTGGTGGGGCTTTGCCAGGCGGGGGAGCTTTCTGGAGGATGGGTGCCACCAGAGGGTGGCTTTGCTGGGGGCGCGGTGCTGCCCGCCGCTGACCCCACACGGTGCTCCAGCCCCGAGGCGCCCAGGCTCGGCCGTGTACCCCAGCCTTCTCAGTGTTGAACCCGAGACCTTGGGGTGGTCTGCCCACGAGCCCGGCCAGTGGTCTCCGTTCTGGCCCCAGCTGCAGGCTGGCCTTCAGGGAATGCGTTTTTCCGAATACAGGCCTCACTGAAGCCTCAAAGGGCGCCTGAGGTCCTAAGAGTGTTGGAGGACGGAGAGTCGGGCTGCTGGTCGGGTTGGCAGCTGCGCTTGCCCGTGGGAGCCTCGCCCCGAGCCAGCGCCGTGGTGCAGCCAGCCCACGGCACAAGTGCGTTTCTGAGGCAGTGACAGGCCTCTGCGGGTGGCCGCGGCCCGAGCAGCCTGAGCCCACGGGCGCCTGGTCACCGCTGAGCCACAGCCCCGCAGCTGTGTGCCCTGCGTCACGGGGAGGCCACTGCTGTGGCCACGGCCGCCCTGACTCTCTCTGTACCGCGGCCTGGAGGCTGAGCTCCAGGGAGATGGTGGCAGCCCAGGTGCCCCTGCCCCTGCCCAGAGCTCCCGGGACAGCGGGGCCGGGAATCCTTCCTGAGCCGGCCGCCCTCGTGGAAGCCCCGAGTGTCCTGAGTCCCTGGAGGGGCCTGGAGGCCTCTAGGCAGACGCCCTCCTCCCAGGCAGCTGGGAAGGCCAGAGAGGGAGCCTGGCAGGTGCCTGTTCCGCCAGCCCTAACCCCTGCCCCCCTGCCCCCCTGCCCCCGGGTTCTTGCCATCCCACGGCAGCTGCTGAGGGTCAGGCCTCCAGGGGGACCCACATTCCCAGCCCGGGCCGATGCGCAAGAGGAAGGAGAGGGCGTCACCGGGCGCTACGCAGACTGTGGCGGGAGACCATCCTCCACGGCCCTGCGGCTCCTCCACGGAGACCCACGTCCGGGCTCTGGAGAGCGTCACATTTGCTCAAAGCCACAGGCCGCTCCCCGGGTGCAGCCCCAGCTCCACACCTGCGACCTCCATGCGCTGGGCACACGGGTGCCCAACAGATGCGCTCCCCATGCCGGTCTGTTGCCTTCCCGGGCAGATGGTGCCCGGCGCCCAGGTCGTGGGCCCGTGAACGGCGCCCGCAGGCCTTAGCTCGGGATTGCCGGCATCCCTCGGGGTGCTGCGCCCTTGCTCGGAGCTGTGCAGCTCGTGACGCCTTCGCTGTCCCGTCGTGTCCGTCGCCCTCACCCCTCACCTCTGCCTTGTAGATTATCCCCAAGCAGAACGAGCCAGCCCGGCAGCCCGAGAGCCACCCCGAGGAGACGGAGGAGGAGCTTCGCGAGCACCAGGCCCTCCTGGAGGAGCCCTACCTGGACCGGCTGTCGGGGCAGAAGGAGGCGCACGCCCTGGCCGGGGTGCAGGTGAAGCAGGAGCCCATCGAGAGCGACGACGAGGAGGCGGAGCCCCCACGGGAGGTGGAGCCGGGCCAGCGCCAGCCCACGGAGCAGGAGCTGCTCTTCAGACAGGTGACCGGGCTGCCCGGGGCGGCGGGGGGAGAGGCCAGGAGGCCGGGCCTTGGTCCCACGGGCCCCCAGGGGCAGCGTCCTGGGGCTGGCAGGCATGGCACCGAGCGGCCTCTTCCCTTCCTACCTGGCCGGACCCGGGTGGGCTGTGACGTCTAGTCCTGGCCCTCGCCCGCTGTGGGCATCTGTGTGCCCGTATTCCAGCCGGAGTCCCTGCAGATAACGGTCTCAGGCGTGTGCGCCGTGAGTTGACGTAAATGCAGGCGCTACCGAGTGTCAGTAGGACCGGGCGGCGGCGTGAAGGGTAGGAGGAGGCACGTCGATGTCTTCATTGATCAGGAAGGCAGGCAGGGCCTTGACGGCCCCGGAGGCCGTGGTGACCGATGTCATAAAAGAGCCAGAAGAACCGTGACACGCGGACCCAGTCCCAGACACTGACACGTGTTAACCAAACTCACAGGTGACGCGTGGATAAATCTGATGACTTATCGATTTATAATGAAGAGGAAAACCACCGTGTCCGCGAGAGCCGTGTCCCACGGGCAGCCCGGGAGTCAGAGGCCCCGTGTTGGGGGCCGCAGGGAGGCTGCTTGCTCCTGACGGCACGCGTGGGCGGGGTGCCGCGGGCGGCCGGTGCTTGCCGACTCCTGTTCCTCGCCCGAGCCGCTCCGGCTCTGACGTCTGGGCCTCGTTCCCGCCCGCCGGGCGCCCGCCTCTGCTCCCCCGAGGACCGGAGCGCGGGAGCTCGTGTCGGGGGAAGCGCTGCCGTTGCTGGGTGCGCATGGGGCCCCGGCGGGCCTGGCCGTCCCCGACCGCTGTGGGGCCGCGGCCTCGGCACCGGAGCGCGACCGGGAAGCCTGCGGGGGAGTGGAGCGTGCGCCCCCCAGCGTTCAGGGCTGGGGTCTCATGGGTGATGGAGCGCTCGGCCTTTATTTAGAAAATGATCCTTACCCTGCTCAGACCCAGGACGTTCCTAAGGGACGCTTGTTCTCCGCATCCAGGAATACCAGTGAGCAGAGCGGCCTCGGGGCCCCTGGTGGCTCGTGTGGCAGCTGGCACCAGTCGAGGCCTCCAGCGTTCGGTGACCAGCGTCGGGGGGCAGGGCTCTCGGGGCTCCAGGCGCCTGGAGCCGGGCCCGTGGGGGCGCGGGCACCTGTTGGGTTCTCTCCCTCCCTGCCCCTTCCCGCTGCACCGTGGAGGCGGGGAAGTCGGGCGGGTGCGTAGGGAGGCCCCGTGTCCCTCGGGGGCCGCACGGCCGCTGCGCACCTGCTTCCCTGCAGGGCCCCGCATGTGAGATCCGTCCCTGAAGCCTCGGCCTGGCTCGTGGCCCGGCGCTGGTCTGCATGGGGCAGCGGCTGCGTGGAGGGCGCGCAGGCCTGCGTGGGGCAGCGGCTGTCCCCGCCCGGCGCCCACCTGCCCGGCCGCGCCGGAGCTCCCTTAGTTGCTAAACTGCCTGTTTGGGGTCCTGGCAGTGTCGCGCTCTTACCAAAACCAACTCTTGTCATAGAAACACACATTTTGTGAAAAGGAGTTTTTCGTGAAGTTGAGTCCTTTTTGCCCTGCCGATTTTTGTTGAGGTGGCGGAGGTCCTGGGGACCGTCCACCTGGGTCCCCCTCAGAGAGGCGCGGCCGGCCGACCCCGGGTGGCTGGAACCCGACCAGACGTGTGTTGCTCACTCAGCCAGCGTCTTGCTGCCCTCGGGTGGGGGCGCGGGGGGAGAGGCAGGGACCCAGCCGTGGAGTCCGCGTTCCCACTCCGGGATGTGCTCCCACGCACGTGTCTGGCATGTGGAGCAGCTCCTCCTGGGCGGGGCCGGCCGGGGGCTGCCGAGCCCGGGGCTGCGCACCCACGAGAGCCAACGGTCAGGCACGTGGGTTGCTGGACGCGAGCCGCGGTTTCCTGGCAGCACCCAAACCCCGCGTCTCCTCTCCCCAGCAAGCCCTCCTTCTGGAACAGCAGCGGATCCACCAGCTGAGAAACTACCAGGCGTCCATGGAGGCCGCTGGCATCCCCGTGTCCTTTGGCGGCCACCGGCCTCTGTCGCGGGCGCAGTCCTCCCCGGCGTCTGCCACCTTCCCCATGTCTGTGCAGGAGCCGCCCACCAAACCGAGGTTCACCACAGGTATGCGCAGGGGCTGGGGGGCTGGGGGTCCGGCGCTGAGCACCTGTGGCCCACACCTGGCCTGGGCCTGGCCGGGGAACCAGATGCGTCGGTCACTGAGGCCCCCTTCCCACCTCCTGCTTCTTGATGCCACCGTCTCCCTTGGCCCAGAGCCCACCTTGCCTTTGCCGGAGAATGTTCCCTCCGGAGACAAGCCGGCGGGCTGGGCAGCTGCCTGTCCGTGGGCCGCAGGGACAGTGAGCTCGTCCTTCCTCATCGGCCCTTTGTGTGGGGCCCACACGGCCCGGGGGGCTCGAGGGTCTCAGGCCCCAGGGTGTGAGGCCGGCCCAGCCCCCCGGGCTCTCGCCTTCGGGGTGGGGCTGTCCTCGCTGCCTCACCCCTGCAGGAGCCTCCCCGTTCCCCCTGCAGCAGAGCCCGGGCTGGGCGACCCTCCCTGGGGGCATCCCCATTGCCCCGGGTCCCTGGTGCTGATCCCCCCCCAGGCCCGCTGTAGTTGGGTTCAGGACTCGGTTACGTCCCTTTGAACACCCTGATGTTGGCCTGTTCGTGCATGTGTCACGCAGGTGTCCCGACTGCCCTGGAAGGTTCTAAGGTTCCAGGGTCTCTCTTGGTTCTGACCCCAGAACCTCAGCAGCAGCGCTGCTTCGTGGGTTCCGCTCCCTGACAGGATGGACTTGGATTTGGGGCTAAAGCTCTTAGTTTGGGAAGACAGCACGGCCCTGTGACGCGGGGGCCGCGCAGCTTGGGGAGTGGGGGCAGCGGCTTCCCGGGTCGTTCTCCTTGCCTCGCTCCCCCAGCGGGGACCCCCGGCACCTGCCGTGAGCAGGACGCCTGCCTCGGCCTCCATCTCTTGGCCGCCCTTGGTCTCTGGGGAACGTGGATCTGACACATCGTCCTGGTGGACGGGACGCCGTTGGCCGCTGTCTCCCACCAGGACCCGGTGGTGGGCCCCAGCCAGGCAGCGTCCCGGGTGGGTGGTGGGCGGCTGCCGGGAACCCCTGACAGCCCCCCTGACCGTGGCTGGGCCCCCCGTTGTCCAGGCCTCGTGTACGACACCCTGATGCTGAAGCACCAGTGTACCTGCGGGAACACCAACAGCCACCCCGAGCACGCCGGCAGGATCCAGAGCATCTGGTCTCGGCTGCAGGAGACGGGGCTCCGGGGCAAGTGTGAGGTAAGCGGGGCCCAGGCCGGGGGCGGGGGGCTGCGAGCAGTTCCACCAGGGGCATCTGCCCGGGGGGCTGCTTTCCCTCACCCAGGTCCTCCCTTCGGGGAAGTTCACCTCTTCCTGTCCCTGAGTCCTCCTGCCCCCCTCCATCCTGTCCCCCTATCCTGCCCCACTCCGTCTTGTCCCCCATCCTCCATCCTCCTGTCCTTCTGCCCCCTATCCTGCTCCCCTGTCCTGCCCCCCTCCCATCCAGTCCCCCGTCCTGTCCCCCATCCTCCTGCCGCCATCCTGTCCCCTGTCCTCCTGCCCCCTCCCATCCAGTCCCCCATCCTGTCCCCCATCCTCCTGCCCCCGTCCTGTCCCCCTGGCCCCCCCATTACATGCTGTCTCCACCCTCGCCCACCACTTGCTGAACCCCACAGCTGCTTATTTTCCTTCTGGTCGAGTCCCTGGAGAAGCCCCTCTAGGCCATGCTGCCCGTTGGCACCAGGGCCTCAGTCCCCAGGGCACCTTCTGGAGGCCATGAGGGAAATCTGCCCTGTTGGCTTTTTGTTGAAAGTTCTCTTGCTTGAGTATTTCCAAAAGCTGCTTGGAGGGTGCAGGGGGCCTTGGGGCTTGGAGGGCTCCCCCAGGAGTGGCGTTGCTGCAGGGCGGCGACAGGGACTGTGGGACGCGGAGTCCGGCTGGGCTCGGCCCGCCCCCTGCACCTGCCCGTCCAGTGAGAAGGTTCTGGCCGGCCGGCCATCTCCCTGCTGCCCGGGGGTGCTGGTGCCCCGTTGTTCTCAGACGAGGGCCGAGCCCCTGCCCCCTGCCCCTGCTGCCCCTGCCCCGGGGCCTGGAACTCACTCTCGGCCGCAGCAGAGCCCCGGCCCCAGGGGACAGGAGGCCCCACTGAGCCACGTCCTGAGCTTCCTGCGTCCTTGGGGGCGGGGGCCGCGTTTCCCCGGAGCAGCCCGACTGCCCTTTGCCCGGGTGTGCGGCCACCACAAGGACCCTTGCGCTCCGGGCTCTGTGGACGGGGGGCTGACGGCAGCCCCACCTACCCCACAGGCGAGCCGGGCCACCACGGGGGCGGGGATGGGCGTGGGGTGCCCCACGGTGACCCGGGAAGGCCAGCGCCCCGCAGGTGAGGACCGCTCACTCCCGCCTGTCCCAGCCCCGGGCCCACCTCGCCAGGGCCCGCGCAGGCACGTCCGGAGCGGTGGGGGCCGCAGAGCCCCCCGTGCGTCCACCTGCTCCAGAAGTGGGATGTTTGGGAATTTAGGTCACTCGGTTCAGGGGAGCCCCCTTCACAGGTTGTACAGTGACCCATGATTTCGAAGGGGCGGGGCACGGAAGCTGGTCCTGCCTCCTGTCCCCGGGGCCCTCCTGGAGGACAGGACCCACCCTCTGTGGGGGAGGAGTGCAGGACAAGGCCTGTTTGGGGGCCTGACCTGAGGCTGCACCACTGGGGGGCAGCATTGCCCTGGCGGACACCCCGAGGAGGAGGCCTCCCCGCCCTCCTGCCTCCCCAGGGGACCTCACCCCGTGACAGGCTCTACGTCCCTGAGGCCTCTCCTCAGTCCAGGGGCCTCTCAGGGAGCTTCTTAGGAGGCCGGACACCGACCTTAGGATCGAGACAGTGGAGCAGACACCTGGGGAGTGGGACCCCCGGGCCCTCTGAGCACCTGTGGAGTGGGACCCCTGGGCCCTCTGAACACTTGGGGAGTGGGACCCCCCGACCCCTCTGAACACCTGGGGAGTGAGACCCCCCCACCCCTCTGAACACCTGGGGAGTGAGACTCCCCCGACCCCTCTGAACACCTGGGGAGTGAGACCCCCCCCGACCCCTCTGAACACCTGGGGAGTGAGACACCCCCCACCCCTCTGAACACCTGGGGAGTGAGACACCCCCCACCCCTCTGAACACCTGGGGAGTGAGACCCCCCGACCCCTCTGAACACCTGGGGAGTGAGACCACCCCGACCTCTCTGAACACCTGGGGAGTGAGACCCCCCCGACCTCTCTGAACACCTGGGGAGTGAGACCCCCCCACCCCTCTGAACACCTGGGGAGTGAGACCCCCCCGACCCCTCTGAACACCTGGGGAGTGAGACCCCCCCGACCCCTCTGAACACCTGGGGAGTGAGACCCCCCCGACCCCTCTGAACACCTGGGGAGTGAGACCCCCCCGACCTCTCTGAACACCTGGGGAGTGAGATCCCCCACTCCTCTGAACACCTGGGGAGTGAGACCCCCCGACCCCTCTGAACACCTGGGGAGAGTGGGACCCCGTGACCCCTCTGGGGAGTGAGATCCCCGACCCCTCTGAACACCTGGGGAGAATGAGACACCCAGTCCCTCTGCCCCACTTTGGCCCCGAAGCAGGAAGTGCCACCACTCCCGAGCCAGAGGACCCAGGAGATCCAAGGAGGCGAGGGGTCTGCTGGTCGTGGGGTCAGACCTGAGTTGTCAGGACAGTTGGGAAGAGGCCTGGGTGAAGCATGCAGCTTCCACGTGGTGACGTCAGGGCGCAGAGCCAGGTGTCCTCGAGGTGCAGGGGCGCTGACCTCGGGCGTCCTTGGGAAGCTGTCACTGTGAGCCTTGTGGCCCTGGTGGTGGGGTCGAGAGCAGCCCCCGGGCCACCAGCACCACGGCCTCCAGGGTCCTTAGACGCCCGGCGTGGGGCTGCGGCCCTCAGGGCCACGCTGGCATGAGACGCTGGCTTTCCCCTCGCTCCGTAAAGCACCTTCCCCTTTAGAGGTTAAATAAGCAGAGCCCTGCTAAAGGACGGAGTTCATGTTAGTTCCTGGGGAAATGCGAAAAGAACCTGCAGCTTCCACGGGAGGAGTCTCCAGAGCAAAGGAAACTGGGCGGACGCGGACGCGGAGCTGGAGCAGCTGACTTCAGGCCCAGCGCGGATCCCCGCGAGGGGCTGATGCGGGGGGCCCGGCGGCCTGGGGCTGGGTGTGCGCGGGGGGCGCCCTGCACGGCTCCCACCGGGTGCAGCCCCCACCCAAAGCGCAGACCCCGGCAGCTGGAAGGCAAAGTAGCAATTTGATGCCAAATCATTTGGGTGACGGAAGGTTAAAGCGTTGAAGGCTGGAATTTTCTGTCTAAATCTGTTCTTCAAAGTTATAATTAAAGCGTGAACCCTCCAAAACATTTTTTAAATATTTCTAAACGTGTTGGATGCTGTTTACTTTCTGTTTTGCAGGAACCAGATAATTTTGTGCCCGTGTAGATACGAAATTCATCGGTTTCCTTTGGGGGGCTGGTGTGCTAGGAATGATTTCTGGGGCAGCCGGCCCTCCGGCCCCGGGGGAGACGTGAGCCCCTCTTCCTCTGTCCCCACAGTGCATCCGCGGACGGAAGGCCACGCTGGAGGAGCTGCAGACCGTGCATTCGGAGGCGCACACCCTGCTCTACGGCACAAACCCCCTCAACAGGCAGAAACTGGACAGTAAGAAACTTCTAGGTATTTCAAGGCCTTCTTTACCTTTACCGCCCTGCGCCCGCTGGTCCCGCCCCTTGGCCCCGGCCCTGCGGTGGTGGCAGCGGTGGTGGCGGCAGGGACAGCCCTGTGCGCGGCGCCTGCACCAGGTACCGAGCTGGGGGCTGGGGGGGCGGCTGGCTCCACGTCTGTGTCGGGCACGTGGTGTAGAAAGTGTGACAACCACTGGATTTGCGGAATGTTCTAGAATGGCATCCATACCAGAGGCCAGTGGGTGGGGGTACTCATGCACCTGCCCTGAGCCTGCTGTCGGGGGCGGGGGGGCAGCCTGGGCAGGGTCTGGGCCTCCACGCTGGCGGGCACTCGGGCATCTGCAGCCGAGGGGGGGGCTCCTGGGCGCCGGCCCCACCCTGCTCACGGCCCTCCCAGGGCACTTCTCACCCCAGCCTCCCGGCCACCGGCACCGACGCGGCAGGTGGCTTCTCCGGTGTCACCAGAGGTGGTGTTCGTGCCGTCCTGTGCGGATCGCACTGCAGGGCGCCCCATTCGTCCACGTGTGTGTGCGTGCACTCGCTCCTCCACGCGCTCACACCCTCACCCCTAAGGAGCGCATCTTCTGTGCATCTTCTGTGCGGGAAATCCTGGAGGCACCGGCCGCCGGATGGGGTTGACGTGGCCTTTGTCTGGAGAGCGGGGAGCAGACAGCTGGGAGGAAACCCACGTGTCCCGCCCGGGGTGGCAGCCTTGCTGCTTCCTGAGCCCCCGCCCCCGCCCTGTGGTAGCCAGGCTTTCAGAAGGCGTGAAAACTGGCTGTGGGAGATGGGGGAGGGCCCCGCGGCAGGAGGGCCTGGAGGCCGGAGAGCAGGGGCACGGCAGGTGCCAGGAAGTGTCCTCCAGCGCTGGGGACAGAGACCACCGACTGCGGGGTCGGCCACCACGGAGACCCTGGGCCTGGGGCGGACGGTGTGGAGTGGTCAGAGCAGGGGCTGGGCCCGAGGCCCGAGAGGCCCGCCCTCCCACGCCCGCCAACCCCGGGCCTGCAGAGGGCACAGGGCTCCCTGGCTGGGGTGAACGTTGGGAGCAGAACGGGCGTGGCGCCTGCCCGCCTCCCGCCTCCCCGCGTGCTGACCCTGCCCCGTGCAGACGTGAGACCCCTCCTACGAGGTGACCAGCCCCAAGGAAGCCGACACACGGACACCAGGCAGGGAGCCCACAGTTCATAGCCCACCACGTGCGGGATCTCCCCGTGCCCCTTAGGGCCTCCGTCTGAGACCAGGTGACCGAGGATTACCTGCATCTGGGAAGCGAGCGCTTCACGGGGAGATTGAGTGTGAAACAGGGCAGCTTGGGGGACAGGCTTCTGGGAGAGGTGGGGACACGAAGGAAAACCAGAGACCTCAGTGCCCTTAAAGAGGACATAGCACGTCCGTGTCGTGTGGACCAGAGCAGCAAGGAAGGAAGAGCCCGGAACGCTGGAGACGAAAGTCGCACCAGACAGTCACGGGAGGAAGAGTCAGGGCTCCAGGGAGCGGGCTGGCTGTGGGGGCTCCAGGGGCTCGCGAGAGGGGAGCAGGAGGGCGTCTTGGAGCAATCACGAGCCAGCCCCAGAACCATGGGCGCCGTGGCCGCCCAGACCCTCTGGGGAGCAGCAGGGACAGTCATGGAACGGGGGGGGGGGGGGGGGGGGGATTCCACACTCGGGGGCCAACGCCCCATGACGACAGTGCTGCCTCGTCAGTTCTGGGCACAGACTTGTCCCAGCCCGAGGCCTTGACCCGGCCAGCAAGGGTGACCAGGAGCAGGAGCAGAGGCACCTGCACACATGCCCCTCCAGGCCGCCGGGGTGGACGCTGGGCCCGGGCAGGAGAGCCAGGCCTGCCCCGTCTGTTCCGGCTGCCGTGACCGTCCATGGCTCACAGTCCTGGAAGGCCGGAGGGCTGGGGTCTGGGGCCACGCAGCAGGCGAGGGCTCTTCAGACTACAGGCCCCGCTGTGTCCTCCCCGGAGGCCGAGGGCAGGGAGCCTGGTGGGGTCACCTTTGTAAGGCGCTGACCCGTCACGAGGGCGCCACCCCCATGACCTGACTGCCTCCAAGCCCACCTAGTTACACCGTCACACCAGGTGTCAGGACGTCACGCGTAAGTCTCACCCAGCCCGCCCCATGGGGTGGAGGAGAGGGCCTAGGAGCTGGCCGTGTTCCCCACATAGAAGCATCTGGAACAGCCTGGAGCAGTGTGGCTGAGAACCCACCAGTGGGCCTGGGCCAGGGTCCCCTGGGGCTTCCTCTTACCCCGTCCAGGCCCTGCCGCCTGCACTGGCAGGGGGCTCATTTCTGCCACCCAAGACATCCATCCCCGGATGTGGGGCTGCGACCTAGTGGGCTCAGAAGGACATCCAGAGTCACCCCCCCCGGCCACGTGCGGGTCTGGTCCGTAGCCCGTCCAGGGTGTGACCCGGAGACCCCCTCCAGCCTGCCCGTCATGGGACCCATCACCTCACCGAGGCTCTTCTGTCCTCTGCTTACACGGCAAGATTTGTTCTTGCTCCTGGGTTTTAAAAAGCCCAGCCCTTGTGTTTTAGGGTAAATGTAGGGGGTGGAACCATAGGGAGAAGCGTGGGGACCGCGGGCCCGGGACAGGGGACCGTCCCAGCTCCCCGTGGCGAAGCGGGTGCTGGTGCACTCTGTCCCTCGAGTCACGGGGTGTTTACGGTGTGGACTGCAGAATGCCCCCTGAAAGGCAGCTGTGAGGGCGTCGGGGACACCCAGAGGCCTCACCCCGGGGGTCACGGAGCAGGACGTGTGCAGAGGGCGGGAGATCTGAGCCGCCAGCTCCCAGGACGGGGCCGTGGGAACCCAGCAGCAAATGTCCAGGAACGAGATGGGTGCCAGCTGCGCCCCGAGGGCAGGGCCTCGGCTGGGGCCAGCCAGAGGTTCAGAAAGGAACCTCCGAGGACGCAGACAGCGGGAGGAGCTGAGCAAGGAGGCCGCGTGTAGGCCAGCAGGCGTGATGGGCAGGTCGGCCCGGTCCCCAGGGTCCTGCGGGATCCCCGGGAAACACCGCTCCTCCCAGGGCGGCACCTCGGCGGCCTGAGTGCTGTCCTCCAGCGCGGGAGCGGAGCCCGCGGGCCCCATGATGTCGTCAGGGCTGCCAAGGCCCAGAAGCCGCAACCCCCTGGCCTCGGGGTCACCGGGAGCTGGCCAGACGGCCTCAGTCAGCAGCACCGGCCGTCACAGAGGCTCCGGCGTGGGCTGTGCTCCAGCAGGCTGTGCGGCATCCGTGGCCGCCCCACGGCCATCACCACCAGGCCTTTGGCACCTGCGTGCCCGGAACTGGAGACGATGGACGGGGGGAGGGTGATCTGCGCCCGAGCCGGGGTAGAGGGCTGGAGCGCACCAGCAGGCCGCTGCACTAGGTCCCTGAGCTGGTTTCAGAGTCGGGGGACAGATGACGAGAAGGGAGGGACGAGGCGCATGTGGGGCCTTTGGGCGAGAGAGGGGCGGGCGTCGCCAGCAGGGCCTGGAGCCTTCCCCGCACGGACCCTTCCTCGGCTGCTCCTGGGCCCCGGTCACCGGTGGGGCTGCCCCCGTCGGGTCGGGCCCACATCACCGGTGCCCCCAGGCCCCCTGTGCTCTCCGGCCTCTGCTGAAATGTGCCTCGCTGTCCTCACACCTGCCTCTCCCCCGCCCGGACGCGCCCTGATGCAGCCCTCTGACTATTTCGTGGTCACTTCTGTGTTGCCAGGCGCACGTCGGGAGTGCGTGTAGCGTGCAGCGGTGATAGCCTACGTCGTCCTGTTTCCTTTTTCTTTTGTGCTAAACACTGTTTTAAGACCATTGTCACGGCTACGAGGACACCTACACAGTTACCCTCTCTCCCCTCGAGACCGGTTTTTAGACTTGTGATAATTGTCCGAGCCAGGAGTCCCGACGACAGTCCGGCTGCTCCAGACGTAGTCAAGTTGCGGTGACCTCAGGCGTCGCTCACGTAACCCTGACCGGGCACCTGAGCACTACGGTGTGAGCTCCCGCCCTCTGTGTATGGAATCCCCCAATTTCTAAGGCGTGTGCGGGAAGCCCTGCGTGGTCACCGAGGTAGCAGCGCCCTGCAGACGGGGCCGCGGACGCCGGAGGTGTGTGCCCCAGCCCTCGACGTTCCCCGAGGTCCGGGTGCCTCCCGACGGCAGCAGCTGGAAGGGGAGCCTGGCAGGGCTGGGGAAGGGCCGAGAGAGGAGCGGCGGTCGCGCCGGAGGAACGCCAGGCCTGCCCCACGCCCGCGGGCCTCCCAGGGCCTCTCTCTGCAGCCGCCGTGACGGGAAAACAGGGGGCCCTCCACCAGCCACCACCTCCACCTGGACGGCTGTGGCCTCGCCTAGGGGATGGTGGCCCCAAACCACAGCGGCCAGAGGGGGCCACGGGCGAGCAGAGGCTCGGTCCGGGCGGAGATGAGCTGCACCGAGTGGCCGTGCACCTGAGCAGCAGCTTCTGGAAGGGCCTCCCTGCGCAGAGCGCCGTGCTCACCGCCCACCCGGGACGCTCGTGAGCCATGTCGATCTCGGATGGCTGGATAATGAGCCGAGTCAGAACACGTCGGGGAGTTGTGTTTTCGGCATAGACAGGATTGACTCTCGTTTCAAAAACAGAAATCCGGTGTCTAGAGGCCCCGGGCACACACGTGTGAACAGTCACACACACGGACCCGTGAGTTATCTGGGAGAAAACCCTTCCACGGCCCAGCGCCACGTTCCTGCTTGGAAGCGGCCGTGGTGGGAGAAGAAGCTGTCGTGAGGCCGCTCCAGCCCCAGGGCCGCCCGGGGCCACGGGCATCTTGAAGGCTGGGCTGCCACTGCCCCCGCTGGGATCCGCTCCATGGCCTGGGCCGTTAGGCGGGGGGACACGCGGCAAAGCAGGCCCGCAACGGGCTTGCGTCTCCGCCTCTCCTGCCCCGGCCTGCTCCCTGCCGCCCCCCGCCCCTGGTGGCCCTGCAGAGGGTCACGGTTCAGGCCGAGCAAGCCCTCGGGAGCCACCCTCCCGGGCATCCCGCCTCCTCCTGGCGGGCCCGGCCCCCACCCCTCACAGGTCTGCCTGTTGCCGGCCGTGGGCTAGCAGTGAGCACGGGGAGGGCAGACCGGCCCCCACCTCACCGGGCCCGTCGGGAAGGCGACGAGGCAGCAGGGCCGCGGATCCAGGCAGTGGCCCTGAGCGAGACATGGCACTGGGGGTCTTGGCGGGGGCGCAGGGAGAAGCAGGTCTGGGCTGGGACCCCGCATCCAGGCCTTGCAGGGGCAGCGGGGGAGGGCTTGCCCCGGTGGGCGCCGTGGCCCGAGGTGAGCGTGAGCATCCCGGGAGCAGCAGGAGGGTGCGGGCGGCTGGAGCCTGGGGCGTGAAAGGCCCTGGGTGGCTGGGTGCCCGGTGTGGTCCACACTGGGAGTCAGGGTGAGGTGGGCACAGGCCGGGTCCCTGACCTGACACCTGTTCTCGTCCGTGGTGCCAGTCATGTGATCCCCGAGCATCACGCGGGAGCTGCCATTCTGGGTCAGGCGGGAGGTGTCGGGAGTGGGCCTGCCCTCCGTGGGCACAGCTCGGCCAGGCCTGGAGGGTGGAGTCTGAAGCTGGAACCTGCTGAGAAGGGCAGGGGGGCCCGGGGCCCGGGTGTAAGGGGGGAGGGGCAGCAGACAGAGGCTGTCCTGGGGTCAGCTCCTGGAGGGACGGCACCGCGTGGATCCGAGGCCTTACACCTGGAGGGGCGCCTCTCCCTTGGAACACATGGGTCTTATGCTGGTGGCCAGCCAGCCCTGGGTCACACTGAGGAAGAGGACAGTCGCTGCTTTGTCACCGGGTCCTGAGCCCGTGGGGGCGGGCGCTCGCCTGTGTCGGGCCGGGGAAGGCCTCCGAAGGCCAGCTCCCGCAGGGTCCACCTGGACCGGGGCCATCTATAAATGGGGAGGGGGCTGTGGCTGTTCACGTGCCCACGAGATCCCTCCGCGTCTGAAGGGCGCACCGCAGGTGTTGAATTCGGGGCCTATCGCCGTTTCCCGCGGGGGAGGGCGGCCAGAGCCCCAGAACCTGGGAGCCTGAGGGCCGCAGGGAAGCTCACTGAGAAGCGGGTCGGGCTGTCAACAGCGAGATTAGCTCGGGACACAGCCCTTGTGGTTGTGGTCGTGTGTGATGCCCGTGAGCTCAGGCTGGAAGGAGCCCCCCCGGGTGCCCCCCACACCCCAGAGCACTGGCTGCTCCTGCAGACGTCCGCGTCACTCCACGGGAGCTGTCCCCACGCAGCCCGGGCCACACGGTGACCCGTTGTGGAACCACTTTGCTCCTTGGTGCATGGATATGGTGTGTGTCCCCCGAGTGCCGGGCACCGCTCGCGCCCTGTTCCCAGGCCCCCCTCCTGGGCTCCGTGCAGGCGGGGCGCCCGTGACCTTGCCCCCTGACCTCCGCTGTCCTTCTCCCCGCAGGCTCGCTAACGTCGGTGTTCGTCAGGCTGCCCTGCGGTGGTGTCGGGGTAAGTACTGCTTTAATGTGTAAATAATGTCCTGTTTGTTCTCGGGTCCCAGTGGCCGCAGACATCGCTGCCCTGTTTTCCGCCGAGTGGATAATTGCTGCCAGGTGTTTTCCATAAACGGGGCCTGACGGGCGGGGCTGCCCCATGCAGCACGTGTGGTTCAGAGGCCCAGGGGCCGGGCTGGGGCCGCCTCCTCCAGGAAGGCCGTGGGCGCCCGTGCCCGCCTCGGGGAACCCTCTGTGTGCGGGTCGCTGGCCCCTCCTCACCTGCGGGGAAGAGCCCGCTCGACTCGGTAGAGCAAGTGCCCTCTGCCGGCCCGAAGCCCCGGGTGAGGCCGAGGACGGGGAGCGGGGTGTTCGCGGGCCACGTGCAGCCGCCAGCCCGGGGGTTTGCTGCTCTTCCAGGAGCCACAGCGCCCTTAGGCAGGCGCGCCCGGTAGACACGAGGAGAGGCGGCCCTCCCGGCCCCTGGGGGGATGCTGAGCCGGGAAGGACCCCGCCGTCTGGCCGGTCCCTCGTTGCCGCAGAGGTCAGGTGTCCACAGCCCGAGCGAGCTCCCGGCTCCTGTCGCCTGGGATGGGGGCGGGGTGCGGCGAGAGCAGGCCCCGGGCCCTGAGGGCAAGTCCCTGCGTCATCCCGTCGCCCGGGGACCTGCGGCCTCGGGGTTCCGGCCCCCGGCGCTAGCGAGGCCGGACAGACGCGAGGACCACAAAGCCGCCCGGCCCGGAGCTGCGCGGCGGCAGAGTGTGTGCCTAATTACAGATCGCAGGGTGAAGCTCGAGGTCTGGATTCTGTTATGGAAATGAAACAAAATTGTTTTCTTCCTGAGTCTTTACAAAACTCGCTGCTTTGAAAATTATCCCGTCAGAAAGAGAATAAACGGCATTTACTCATACCACCACCAAGCCCCCTAGAGTTATTTTATTTTGTATTGTAAGTAGGCTGCAATCTCTTAATTCGGGGCAAATTTTTGGCCAGACTTGAAAAGGCTTGGATTCGGCTGCCCTGCAGCCAGCAGTGCTGTGCGAGGCAGGATTTAAAATTTGCAAATGAAAGCTGCAGTTGGCCTGGGGCCTGGAGCCAGGCAGCCCCCCCCCCCCCGCCCCCGCCCCCGCCCCACCCAAGTGTGCATCCAGATCCGAGCCCCTGCAGGCTGGCCAGCACCCACCTTCACGTCCAGGCACGCAGGCCTCCAGAGCGGGGAGCCGTGCAAAATCCCACCAGGTCCAAGTGGGGCCAGAGGGAGCGTGAGCCGTGGGGGGTTCCGGGGTGGTTCTCTCTGGATGCTGTGCCAGGATCACCTCTCTCCCGGGAGGGCGGAGGCGCACGTTGCTCGTGGGGGCTCCATGTCACCCGTGCGGGGGCCACCCCTCGGGGGTCAGGAATGCAAAGGAGACCTCAGGAGCCAGAGTGTGGGTGGGAGCGTGGGCGCTGTGGCGATGACGCAGGCAGGAGGAGGCTGCTGCGCCTCTCCTGAAAGTCCAAGTTAACATTTAGGGTGTGTGTGATGGTGTTTTAAGGTTACGCGCCAGCTCCTGTCTCCTTAACTGCGCTCAGGAGAGGCTTTGAGCCCCCGTAACCTTTGTTCAAAGCGACTTGTGCTTTGCTCACCTCCTGATGATCCCATTTCCCCTCGAGGGGACCTGGTGTGGCTGGATCCCCCTCCACCCCTCGCTGGCCCTCAGTGCCCTTGGTGCTCTAGGGCTGTGCCCCCAGCTGCATGGCTCCCCGGGGCCGCGATGTGCCCACAACTGGCCACCCCTTCCCCAGCACGAGCCTTAAATCCCTGCAGGAAGCATCCTCCACGTCTTCCTCGGCTCGTTCCTGTCGTTCCCGTAAGAAAGCGGAGCAGACCTTCTGCTCTCTGCTGTGGCTGCCACTCCTGCCTTAGTGAATGTCCTACCCCCTGCCCCTCGGCAGGGCCCGGTGCTCCTGGAACCATCCCAGGCTGGTCCGGTCCCCGTGGGGCGCTGGAGGACTCAGGCCCTGAAGCAGCGGGAAGTCGCGTTGGGCTCTCTGAGCAGTGGCAGCCGCAGACCCTGTCCCTCACTCTGGGCAGGACATCACGGGGCGTCTTGTGCCCACGCACAGAGACCTGGCGAAGCGTGCGGAGCGCCGTCCATCCTCCCTCCCGGCCCTGGTTCAGGCACAAGACCCAAATCCGCACCTCCTAGGGAGAACTAATCCGAGCGGTCCTCAGGGGAGCGGCCTCTGGTGCACCTGCCCCGGACATCCTCACCCTTGCGGAAGGCGCAGGAGCTGCCGGGCTCCGTCCGCCACTCTCGCTCGGGGACTGTCCCCTTCGATTTTCGGGAGTGGGCTCTGCGGCCGAAGGAGCTGGCCCAGGACCGTGCGTTTGAACGGCCGCTTCCGCGAAGAGCAGCACAGTATTATTTACAACAGAAGCCGGGCTTTGAAAGTTGAATATTAATGCCGCGGAGAGTCGGCAAAGCGCAGAGCGCTCTCTGGACATTTGGAAGCTATTTAAAGAACACAGAGGTTCGGTCATTGGAAAGAACAGCCCTCACAGGGCAACACTCCTCCGGAAACGGCTTGAACCCCTCATAAATGTATTTTCAATCATCTTGCTTTGAAGATGAAGCTTCAAGAGTTCACTGCAGGAAATCCATCCGCCCCACGTAATGATCGGTGTCTCCGTCAGGTGGGCAGGGGCCTGGGCGCGCCTGGAGGGACCTGGGTGGGCACCTCCGCGTGCCGCTGCCCGGCCTCCGTCCCTGCACTCCCAAAGCATTCAGTGCTCGAGGAGGTTGATATGGGAAGCAGCGGCTCTCACGTACGCTTGGCCGACGCGCTACAGGTGACCGGGCTGCAGATGCCCAGCGCCTCAGAACCTTCGCTAGGCTGCGTGCATCCCCACGGAGGGCGGGCGCGTGAGCGTGATGGTGCCCAGATGCCCTGGCCTGGCACCGGGGGTGCGTGCTCCATCTGCTCCCTCTGATCCCGTCCCAGCTGACATGCAGGGCTGGCTGCCGAAATTTCTTGGTCTTCTCTAATGCCCACATTGGCCAGGGCTGTAGGAAAAAAAAAAAAAAACAAACAAACATCTAACGTGCCTACGTAACCAGATAAACGAGCACACAAGCAGAAGTTACCCGGACGTGTTCGTGCCACACACATTGCCCTGTTTGAGGTGGAACAGAGACCCGGGCAGAGCGGTGCGTGGCCCCGAGGGAGGCTTCCCACTCCCACTCTGCACGAAGGCAAGTCGTCCTGTGGAGAGACTCTGATTCCCACCCTTAGGCCTCATCCTGCGGCCGTTACTGTCGCTCCCCTGGGCTCGCGGTGAAACCTAACCAGCAAGGAGCCTGGTGACGGTGACACGGTCGCCCTGAGCCTGAGCACATCCGAGCAGTGGAGGAAAGCAGTGGCTCCTCGGGAGGGGCTGACGTCACACACGCCTCATCCCTGCTGCATCTACGGTTCTTTCCCTATTTAGAATTTGTTGGCATATCTTAAAAAAAAAAAAAAAAAAAAAAAGCCCGAATGTGAGTTGTGTGTGTCGTATCATTAGTAAAAGAGGCGAGCGGCTCCGGGCTAGGATTTCAGAGGCAGAGCCCACAGGCCTCGCATGCCCCCCGACCCCCGCACGGCCCCCGCAGGTGTGGGGCGCAGGGGTGACGCCCCCGAGACATCGCCTCAGCCTCACGCAGGGCCCCTGTCTCCACAGGTGGACAGCGACACCATATGGAACGAGGTGCACTCGTCGGGGGCGGCGCGCCTGGCCGTGGGCTGCGTGGTGGAGCTGGTCTTCAAGGTGGCCACCGGGGAGCTGAAGGTCGGTGGGGACCCTGCAGAAACGGGGCTCTCCTGGGGGCGCGGGTGGGGCTCAGCGCCCTGGGGTCCCTCTGCACCGGGGACGGTGCCTGGGGAGAGTCCCTGCTGATCCACGGCAGCGTCGCCCGCGCTGGTAACACACGCGGCGGCGCAGGGGTTCCCGGGGTTGGTTGTCCCCGTGGTTGAACGGCCCGGGAGCTCTCGTGTGCGAGGGTGTCCTCCCCACGGGCCACGCTGGAGATGAAGACCAAGGTTCTTAAAAACACACTCGTTAACGTGGACGTAATAGCGGCGTCCAGGTCTCAGTAGACGAGCCGCCGACCCCGACCCGCTGCTGCCTCCGTCTCTGGCGACCCTTTGGTAGAAGCGCGTAGAGGGACCCGGCCTGACACCGGATCTAGGACTGGGCAAAGGCGCGTGTGTGCGCAGCTTTCTCGGGTAGTTGTGGGGATTCTGCTCTGAGGCTCCACCGCAGTCCCACGCGTGCGGCTTCTTGAAGGTCAGCGGCCGCGTGGACCCCGAATCCGCGGCAGGGAGCCCTTCCTTCTCACACGGAAGCCCGCTGGTGTGGCAGGCTGAGCGGGGCCTCTCTCCACACCTGGCTTCTGCAACACAGGGTGCTCCTCGTTTGGAAACTCGGGCTCCTTGAATCGTGTAGACCTTCCAGCATCTCCACCGAGTCTGGAACGCGGTATCTAGGGCACCACTGATTTTTGAAACCGTTAATACCGGCGCACACCTCACCAGGAAGGCCCTCCGAGGGTGGGACGCGCTCAGGGTGCGCGTCCGCCGAACTTCTCGTCCTCACCCGAAGGCTCAAGTCTTGCCCCTGACCACACCGCCCGTGGGCTGGCCCCACGTGCACTGGCCCGTCCCTCCCCTTTGCTCACTCGAGCTGTTAGGAGGCGCGTGTTCAGGGGCAGGGGTTTAGGGAGAGCCATAAATGTTATTGCATCGTCACACGTTCTTGGGAGCCCGTCTGCTGCACGTGTGCGGTGGGGACGCTCACCGAGTGCCCTTTTCCTGGCACTGCCAACCTCTCCCCAGCACGGGCAGGCACCGCACCGCCCTGCACCATGGTACGGCTGTCAGCACAGCAAGAAACGCAAAGCGAGTGTTAGGATTAGGAGAACAGGCCCCCTGGGCACGGGGACCCCAGGGGTCGCAGCCTGCCCTCCCGGGACCGCTGTGCGGGGACAGGCTGGTCCTGCGGCATTGAGAGTGCCAGAGGTGGGGGCCCCATCGGTGTGTCCATCACCCTGTCCGTCCGGAGCTGTCCCTGCAGCAGGCTGAGCTCCGCCGCCCCAGCCCCGTCATCACTGCCGGCGCGCCAGCCCTGGGGGCGCTGTTCCCAGCCGTGACCCCACAGCTTCCCGCTGGCCAGACGCGAGCTGCCCATTTAAGTCCTTTTTTGTGGGATCCCTGGGTGGCGCAGCGGTTTGGCGCCTGCCTTTGGCCTAGGGCGCGATCCTGGAGACCCAGGATCGATTCCCACGTCGGGCTCCCGGTGCATGGAGCCTGCTTCTCTCTGCCTGTGTCTCTGCCTCTCTTTCTCCCTCTGTGACTATCATAAATAAATAAAAAAAAAAAAAAAAAAAAAGTCCTTTTTTGTTTCTGAGGCTACAGAGCGGTTTACAGACGGCTCGTCCAAGCCTCAGTGACTCAGGGGCGGGGGCTGCTGCTTCCAAGCAGTGGGTGGCTCGTTTCTGCGATGCCCACCCCCCCCCACCCCTGGGAGCTGAGATGCTTCCATTAAGGCCGGACCCAGGCTGGAGCCCCTGGGGTGAGCCTCTTGCACCTTCTCTGCACCCAGGGTTCCCATCAGTGGCTTCTTGGGGACACTGGTGTTGAGCAGAGGGGGCCCAGGGAGCCCGTCCTCTCCTGCCAGGTCCCTGAGCTAAGCAGCTCCAGCAGAGATAAACCATCAGGGACAAATTCACGTCTTACCCAGTAACCGTGACCGCCAGAGGACCTCTTCAAAGCAGGGCCCCAGGCGTCGCTGAGGTGCGGACAGCCCTAGGGCCCGTCCCGTGTCCGTGACCCAGATGTGCGAGTCTGTGCCCTCGCGCGCAGCCGGAGCCCCCCGGCGGTGTGGGCCGTGCTCCTGTTCTCACTGACGTGAACCCTCTTCCTCTCTTCCTCCCTGCTTCTCCGCCCCCTCCCCCGTCCGGCGTCGTGCGCAGAACGGCTTTGCCGTGGTCCGCCCTCCAGGACATCACGCGGAGGAGAGCACGCCCATGTGAGTAGACACGCGGCCGCGACGGGCGGGCTGTGGCGCTTTCTGATCCCTGTTCTGGAAGGGCTGGGCTGCACCTGAGCGCAAACACGGCCCCAGGTAGCTGGTGCAGCCCCGAGCCACGTGGGTGACCTTGCGGACGGGCTGCGGACGGGTGACGGGTCGAACCGTGGGCCAAGAGAAAGGAACCCGCAGACGTCAGTCCAGAGGTTCTCGTCCCTCGCTCTGCTGTAAGCAGTTGGGTGGGGACTTACATTGCACCAGACGGAGTTCATGGGGCACTTCACTGTTCTAGAACATTCTGACCAAATGCCTCAGGTCACCTGACATGCAGCCTTCAGCTGACCTGCTTATGGTTTGGTACGGATGAGGCCGACATCTCAAGGTTGTGACCCCAGGGACCAGCCGTCTGGACCCCGTTTGGGGCTTTGGGTACCCCTGACCGTGCACACATCTGCGGGGCTGGCCGAGCTAGCAAGTGTGGCTCGCAGATTGCCAGGGAATGACTGTGGGCCTGGGTGCCTGGGGGTGGGTTACACGTGCCTTCTCTCTCTTTTTTTTTTTTTTAATTTTATGTATTTATTTATGAGAGACGCAGAGAGAGAGGCAGAGACAGAGGCAGGAGGACTCAATCTCAGGACCTTGGGGTCACACCTTGGGCCAAAGGCAGGTGCTCAACCTCTGGGTCACCCCGGTGCCTCTAGACATGCCTTCTCGTGGGACCTGGGAAACCAGTCCGGCAGCAGGACAGGCACCGTGGGAGAGCAGGTGTCCCGAGCTCTGGGGACAGGAAGGGCCATTGATGCTGCTGGTAGAGGTAGGAGAGGTGACATCTGGGCTGTTCCAAGGACCGAGCGGACGGAGCACGGCTGGGAAGCCAGGAAGTGCAGGGAGGCGACAGCAGAGCCTGTGCAGGAGCAGCTAGGACCAGGCCGGGGAACCACAGGCTGAGCCTGCGCTCCCGAGGGAGCCTGGGCTGTGGCTCACAGGCGAGCAGGAGCCCTCTGTCCTCTAAAGCCCGGCGTGAGGGCGTCAGACCGCAGCTTGAGACAGGACTGTCGTGCCCGGGGAGGGGGCAGTGGCTGCAAGCTCCCGACAGCAGCCTCAGTTAGACGGTGGCCCCGTTCCCCAGAAACCGCCGGGCTTGGGGACGCCACGACCCACAACCCTCCATGCTGTCAGGAGCAGGATCCCGCGTGGTTCCTTCCCCTGAAGGCACTTTTCCACTTTGAACCTAAGCCGTTGGCTGTCCTGGGGCGTGAACCCAAACGGGCCACGACGGAGCACAGAGGCGCTGTTGGGGGCGTTTGGATGCGTGTGCGCTCGCCGCTCCGGGTGCCGGCTCCCCAGCCTGTGCCTCCCGCCGTCGGGGGCCTTGCAGGTTGCTGGCCCGCATTCCCGACACAAAGCCGCCCAGATTTCCTTGTTTTTGTGGTAATTCAGGCAAAGCGGACGTCAGTTAGAGGATTTTTGGTTACACGTGAATCACGTTGTTAGCGGGCTTCTGCGCCTCTTGAAGGAGACTCTGGGGGGCGAGTGTGCATCAGTGTCACACGTCTGAGCGTGGACAGATGAGCAGTAGCGGCTCACACAGGCGACCTCGTGCGCGGGGAGCACGGCCCCGGGAGGCTGGGCAGTGTGCGGCTGCCGGGTGCTCCGGGAACGGATTTCTCGCCTCGGGGCACGGCGGCGTCCGTGGGGGGCCTGTCGGGTCGGTGGCGTCGGTCGAGGGAGCCGTGCATTCTCCACCCCGAACCCCACGGGGCTGCAGGCGCTTCCGTGTGAGGACCGGTGGGAACCGTGTTTTCCTCTCTCTCCTCTCGCTGCAGGGGCTTCTGCTACTTTAATTCTGTGGCCATCGCAGCCAAGCTTCTCCAGCAGCGGCTGGACGTGAGCAAGACCCTCATAGTGGACTGGGTAAGTGGGGCCGTCCCCGAGGGGGCTGGGGGCCCACGTGCACCCCGAGCGGGCCGCGTCCCGTGTGCAGAGCAGGGCGGGCACAACGCCTCCACTGACGTTGGATTCGGGCACCCGACCTTTCTGGAAACTACCTCAAACCAGAAGATAAAAGCTCACACCGGTCACGAGTCCGCCCCACAGCTGCCGTCAGCCGGGTCCCTGAAATGTCCAGAAGTGTGGTTCAGGGCAGCAGTCGGAGGAGGGTCCTCAGACCTCGTCAGAGGCGGGTGGGGGGCGGCCTTGACCTCCTGCGTCCACCGGCGGGCGTGGGCAGCTCCCCCACAGCCCACGTGGCGCCGCCTGCCTCAGGCCCCCCTGGCGAAACGCCTTCCCGCTTGGGCCCGCGACACCCCGTGCCGGCGTAGCCTCCCTCCCGCGCTCCCACGGCGGTGTCGCTTCTCACGGCCCCAAGAGGGTGACCTCAGGTTCAGAAATGCTACACGTGGGGTCTGAACTCCAAAGCCAGTCACGCAGCTTCTTCCCTGGGGGTGGACGCTGAGGGTGCTCGTTTCATTCCTCCCTTTTCCACTTGGTGCTGATGATCTATTTAATAACTGCTCCACGGGGAAGGAGGAGCAGATACCCCGGGGGGTTACCGTGTGTACCCCGGGGCCCTTCTCCATTTGGGAAAGGAACCGCAGACACAGCCCGGCCACCCAGTAGGCTCCCTGTGCTGCGTGCCGGTCCCGGGGCCTGACAGCTGAGGCCTGGGGACACCAGGGAAAACCGCCCAGGGTCGGCCCTCAGCGCACCCCTGCCTCCGTCCCCAGGAGCCGGGCCTCAGCTCCTCCCGAGGGAGCACCTAGCCGTGCTGTCGAGGCGTCCCACGTGGCTCAGTTCATGGCCACGTGACTCACAGCCCCTGAGTCCACCCCCCGGGGCGGCCAGAGCGCCCAGAGTCGACGGTCACAGGGCCACTTACCCCGGGCTCCCCGCGCCCCACTAAACAGCACAGGCGCATGCGGGGCTGCCTCGGTCACGGAGAGCACGCGTCCCGAGAGTCGGGGGTGTGTCTCCCCAGCCGTGGAGGCTTCCTGGTTGGTGGGGTCGGGTGTCTGTCCTTGCAGCTCCTTGTTTATAGCTGCCCGCCACGTCGTCTCCAATGAGCGTAGGTGACTTTTACAATGACCCAGGTACCGAGCAGTTCCCAGGGTGTGAAGATCGCTACCTCGCACGCAGCCCCCGTGCGCCCGCTGTGTGAGGCGGGCTGCCTGTCCCGGGGGCCCGCTCCTGCCCCGGCCCGGGCCGTGCGTGGCCTCGCGCCTCGTGGAAGCCCCGCTGCCCCACTGTGGGGCCTTTAACGTGTGGGCACGGTCATTAGGATGAGCAGTTTGTCGTTGGAGCCTGGGGCCTGGAACCCCGTGCCGTGTGCGCACCTGTCGCCCCAGCCCGAGCGACGGCCTCCCGCCGCTCCGCAGGGTCGGGCGCAGAGCTGGCACCTCCCGTGTGCTCGACAACGGGCAGCTGTGGCCGGCTCGCTTCTCGCAGACGTGGCAAGGGCAAGAAGGTGGTCAGATGGTTTTGTCGGGACGGTCGTGGCCTCGGGGTAGGGCTCAAACGCCAGCCCCTTCCTCTGCCGGGAGCGGCCGTGGCCGTGGGGACGATGGCGAGGAAGCTGCCTGGGACGCACCCGGGCCCCTTCTCTCTGCCCCCTCGGCCCCGCCCTCCCCCGGCCCTGCTGGGGGCGCGTGGCTAGGCGGGGAGCCCGGAGGGGCCGCCGGTGCTGACCCAGCTGTCCCTGCTCTCCCAGGACGTGCACCACGGAAATGGGACCCAGCAGGCCTTCTACAACGACCCGAACGTCCTGTACATCTCCCTTCACCGCTACGACGACGGGAACTTCTTCCCGGGCAGCGGGGCCCCGGACGAGGTGAGCGGGCCGTCGCAGGGCCGAGCGGGGCTGCTCTGGGGTAGAGCGCGGGGGTGCACGGGTGCTCCCCTTGACCCCGGATGATTCCAGGCCGTCGTCAGGCGTATCCTGTCAAGTGTGTACACACGGGCTTTCTTTTCTCTGAGGTTCAAACAAAAAAACGGACTTGACATCTGGTTCTAATCCAGGCAGCCTGTGAGGACGCCTGGGGTGCCCCCTCCTGCAGGCCTGCTTTGCACGATTGAAACACCTCCAGGCCACTCCTCTGGTCGGTCCCTTGGGCGCTTGTGCTGTCCTGTCACCTGTCGTGACACATGGGACAGGGATTGGCGGCTCAGAGCCTCCTTCGTGACACCCGGTCCCCCAGCAGAGCCGGCCCTCACTCGGAACAAAGGGGCCCCAACACCCAGGGGAAAAGGTCCATCAGCCTCTGGGTCTTGTTGGAAGGGGGTTGGGAAGGACAGTCCCAGACCTTTCTGGCTGCCCGCTCTTGGTGTCTGCAGTGCAGAGCTGCCCGTCTGCACACACCGCTGGGCTGCTCCTGCGGCCACCCCACGAGTGGCCGTGAGCCCCCGCGGTCTGTGACAGCGCTCCGCTGTGAATGTCGGCAAGTGAGGGGCGATGGGGGCACGTGCTGGAGAGCATAGCACTCGGGCTCTGCTGCAGGCACCGAACTGGACTCCCACCTTGTGCCACTGGGGTCAGGTGGTTCCATCGGTCTCCGGGTGAGGGCCCGGGAGCCACCGGGGTCAGGTGGTCCCACCGGTCTCCGGGTGAGGGCCCGGGAGCCACCGGGGTCAGGTGGTCCCATCGGTCTCCGGGTGAGGGCCCGGGAGCCACCGGGGTCAGGTGGTCCCATCGGTCTCCGGGTGAGGGCCCGGGAGCCACCGGGGTCAGGTGGTCCCATCGGTCTCCGGGTGAGGGCCCGGGAGCCACCGGGGTCAGGTGGTCCCATCGGTCTCCGGGTGAGGGCCCGGGAGCCACCGGGGTCAGGTGCTCCCATCGGTCTCCGGGTGAGGGCCTCTGATAGGCGTGTCTCTCTTCACAGGTGGGCACAGGGCCAGGTGTGGGCTTCAACGTCAACATGGCTTTCACTGGTGGCCTTGACCCCCCCATGGGAGACGCGGAGTACTTGGCGGCCTTCAGGTGAGAGTCCTGGCTTCCTGTGCCCCGGGGGCATATGTACAGCTGTGGGGAGCTCCACTCCGCGTCCCCAGCTCTTGCTGGTTTAGTGATGTTCTTTGGCCTGGCTCCTCCTTCACGCACACACCCAGGCGCATCTGGGGCGGCCCCTCCGGCCTCCCTCACGGCACCTCGTAGAGACACGTGTTTGCGTAGCTGAGATTTGAAGACCCAGGGCCCTGGGCTCCTGGGCTCACCCCCTCCCACATTGGTTCTTCGGGCTGGGGGGGGGGGTCTCCGGCAGTGTCTCCTCCCCTCATGCTGGCAGCTGGCATCTTGGGCTTCAGGAGAACCAGGAACGCCCTGGGGGCTTGATGGTAAGAGCGGCAGAGGCCCTGGGGAGCAGCTCCGGCTGGGCTCGGAAACCTGATGTTCACGGAGAGCGGCCGCTCGGTTCTGAAACATCGGCTCGTCTCCTGTTTTCCTCCCCACAAACCCTCCCTGAGAGGCCGAGCGACAGCGACCACCTTCCTCCCTGATTGCTGCGGTCCTGAGGCCACTGCCCCGCGTCCACCCGTTTGCGCAGCTCTGTTGCGTGATTTTCCATAAGCGCGGTTTGCCTTTGTCATCAAATGGTGATTTTCACCTTGATCTGGGCCCGACTGAAATAATTCCCACGACCCAACGTGGACGGTGCGCAGCGCGGGCTTCCTGCCTCGTTTTAAATGGTGGCCTCCGCCGTCTCCCGCCGTCTCCCGCCGTCTCGCCAGAACGTGGGCCCTGGGGAGAAGGGTGTTCGGCGGCAGAGCCTGACGGGCTCTTGGTCGTTGTCAGAAAACCGCGTCCGAACAGTAGGAATCGGAGCCCGTGAGGTTTCCAGTGAATTTTCCTCTCTGCCTCTTCCTTGACCTCTGTCTGTCTGTGCTTTTATCCCTGCTTGATCTAAACACAACGCACATGTGTGCAGGTGTGTGTATGTGTGATGCACGTGTCTCCATGGACACATGTGAGTGTGTGCGTACACGTGTCTGCAGATATGTGTGCACGTGGCTGCGTGCGTGGAGCGTGCAGCTGTGTCTGTGTGCGCGTCTCCCGTGGGTGCGACTCCTTACGCGGACTCGTCTGTAAGCGCTCTGCTGTAGACGCCGCCGCCCGCGCCGTGGGCACCCTGCATGGGCCACGGGACCCCTGGGGACCCCTCACAGCGTCTCCTTGCCCGTCTCCACGCTCAGAGCGGCCGTTGGGTCTGGCGGCACGTGTGGCTCTGTGGACGGGAGTTCCCTCCCCCAGCTGCTCGGTGGTTCGTAGAAATTACGCCCAGATTTGATTACGTCGGCGCAGGGCCAGCCTCTCGAGCAGTGGGCTGGTCTGTACCAGTCGGAGCCCATCACCTCCCTACGGGATTTCTCTGCGTGCCTTTCCCCCAAATCGGATCCCATCTGATCTCGTGGGTTTAATTTCGATGTGTCTTCCTGCTCCTGATCAGATGTGAGGTAACCCCAACAACTGCCTGCCTAATTTAAGGGAGGGGGACGCCCCCAAGCAGATACAACATCTGCAGGTTTGCTGGTGTACACGGTCGACTCTCAGCTTCTCGAAATCCGAGCCGTGCAGCACCAGCAGCAGGGTCCTCCGTGCGGTCCGTGGAGCACCCCGCGGCCAGCACCGCGTCACCCTCCCACCGCCTGAGAACCGGCCGCCCTAGGGGGCTGCGTGGAAAATAAAATGTCTGGGCGGCCGCCGTGAGAGGAGGAAGCCCTGCCGGGATGAGGAACTGGGCGCGCCGTGGCCGGTTCTGGCTGGGCAGAGGGTGGCCCGTGCTGGACTGGTGGGCGGGGAGCGGGGGGGGGACGCTGCAGCCAGGTTTCCACGGGACCGCGTCCCCCGGTGTGCTGGTTCTGGGACGGAGATGCCCAGCACGCGGGGGTCAGACTCCAGCCCTGGGGACTGCCCCTTGGTCCCCTGGGACCCCACACTGGTCCCCAGTCCCTTGCCCCTGGTCCCCAGCCCAGTCCCCAACCCCCGCCCCTGGTCCCCAGCCCAGTCCCCCGCCCCTCCCTGGCCCCCCAGCCCCCCTGCCCTCCCCACCCACCCTAGTCCCCCGACCCCTGGCCCCCTCCCTGGTCCCTGGTCCCTGGTCCCCCACCCCTGGTCCCCAGCCCAGTCCCCTGCCCCTCCCTCGCCCCCCAGCCCCCCTGCCCTCCCTGCCCACCCTAGTCCCCCGACCCCTGGCCCCCTCCCTGGTCCCTGGTCCCTGGTCCCCCACCTCTGGTCCCCAGCCCAGTCCCCTGCCCCTCCCTCGCCCCCCAGCCCCCCTGCCCTCCCCGCCCACCCTAGTCCCCCAGCCCCTGGTCCCCGCCCCGGGCCAGCCTTTAAGATGAACCCTTCCTCTGAGCTGCTGTTGACATCCTGTTTTCATCCTCTGCCAAGTGTGTACACGATGATACCTTATCAAATGAACTTTGCAAAGCTTAAATAGCTCCTTTGAAAGGGAAAATTGTTTCAGGGTTGGGTTGCTTTTTATTTTTTTTTTTTTATTGATTTTAATGTAAAATAGTGCTTTGAAGTTTACAATTTATGGCTCCCTGGGCATCGATCGGTGGGGGAAGAGGGTCAGGATCCGCTTTCCCCTTCCTTCTGCGCTTCTCCCCCCTTGCCGGGGGGCCCCCGGGACAGTGTGCGCCTCGGGGGCAGCACCTTGTTCCCCAGGCCCGTTGCCTGCCACGATGCATTTCAGGAGATCAAGCCTGAGATGAAGAAGAGATAAGGAAGGTGCCCCTAATGAAATCCAGAAGGAGCGGCACTTTCTCCCCGGGCTCGGACTGCGGAGACGCGGCGACCCTAATTCAAACCAGCGCGCCGCCAGACGGGCTTTGAAGTCTGCTGAGCGGAGGCGAGGCCCTGGGCGGACGGACACCGCGATGCGCTGCTGCCCGCGCCGGCCTGCCGTCGGCCGTCTGGGGCCCGCGGGTCGCCGTGCAGGCAGGAAATGAGCCCGGGATTACGTGTGCGTCGAAACCGTAACCCCGGTTTAAATGCGATTTGGTGAAGTTTATCAGAGATGTCAGAGAAACCGGGTATTTTGAAGTGGTAACTTTAATCTTTTAATGAATTGAGATTTGCCTTTAAATTGAGCAACTGGGCAGATTCATTTCACGTCCCCCAGCCTTTCGAGCGTGACGTGAAGATCGAAGATCTTTGAACCTCTGTTCCTTCCGTAAGGACTTCTGCGGGGGCCTTTCTTTGCTTTTTTTTTTTTTTTTTTTAACAAAAATTCTTAGGTTTTTTTTTTTTTTTTTTTTTTTTTAAAGATTTTTATTTATTTATTCATGATAGTCACAGAAAGAGAGAGAGGGGCAGAGACACAGGCAGAGAGAGAAGCAGGCTCCATGCATCGGAAGCCCGACGTGGGATTCGATCCCAGGTCTCCAGGATCGCGCCCTGGGCCAAAGGCAGGCACCAAACCGCTGAGCCACCCAGGGATCCCCTTAGGTTTTTATTGTCGTGGTGAAACGCCCAGAAGGCCTCCTGTCGCAGCCTCGTGGCGTGTGCAGCTCGGCGGCGCCCTCCGTGCCCACAGCGCTGTGTCGGGCGAGAGCCTCTGCCTCCGTCCAGGACTCATTGTCGCAAAGACACTTGATGCAAACCCCGGGACCTTTCTTACCGATGGCAGTGCCGTCTCTCGAGGGGCAGCCCCCTTCCCCTAGGCGGACGTCTTAGCGGGGCCGTCCCACAGTGGGGCCGCTGCGGAGTGCGGAAGCTCGGGTTTGCCAGCCCTCCCGCAGGACGGCAGCAGTGACGCGGTGCTCGGGCACCTGCCCGCGGAGGGGCAGCAGCTTCCTGGCTGAGTCCTGGAGGGACCCGGACCCGCAGACGCCAACCTGCCGGCGTGCGGGGCCGCCTCTGGGGACCAGGACCGTGGCCTGTCGTGGAGGAGCCTGTCAGGGGCTGTGCCCAGGTGACCTACGTGGCAGGTCTGGATGTTCGACGTCTGTCTGGTGGGAGCCTTGAGGGGGACGCAGGTCCGGAGGGGCCGTCTCGTAAACACTTGTTGCTCGGGTTGAGCGCCCAGGGCAAGTTGAGTCCTGCCAAGAGTGGGGCAGGGACCCAGGCGAGAGCATGGGGACACCGAGGCAGAGACCAAGCACAAGAGGGGAGCAGCTGGGAGAGGCCTGGGCCGCGGCGCCAGACCAAGTGCAGACCTGCTCCTGTCGCCAGCCGGGGTCTGAGGGCCGCCCTGGGGAGGCTGCGCTGCCCCTGCCCCTGCCGTGTGCTCCTGGTGCTGCAGAGGGGCGGGGGGCGCTGCGAGATGGGTGGGCTGGCGGCCAGGAGTGCCAGGCCCTAGACAGGCCTGAGGACGGTGATGGGACAGAGGTGGGGACACCTTGGGCAGCTGCAGTGAGCCCAAGCCCGGTGGGGCCCACGGTGACAGTGGGGAGGGGGCACCACGTGGATGGGGCCCTGGACGCAGGGGTGCGCCCATCCAGCAGCGCCAGGTGCCCACCTCCTGCGAGGGACAGCCAGACAGGAGCAGCAAGGAGGGGCGGGGGTTGCCAGAAGGCGCCCTGGCCTCTGTCGCCGAGGAGGGGTGTCCTCACCTCACCAGGGCAAGGTCTGGGTGAGCAGAGCACGGAGAGCCAGAAGCATGCGAGGCTGGGGGCCGCGGGCGTGCAGGGCAGGGGCATCGAGGAGACGGGACGGACGGCCGAGGGCCTGGCCTGTGGGGCGGACGGAGCAGGACGGGGCGGCGGGCGGCGTGGGGCGGGGGTGCAGCCGGAGCACAGTGTTGCTTCCCAGCTCTCGCTGTGTTCTGACACCGACTTAGCAGCGACGGGATGCTTGGTGGGCCAGGACCGGCCTCTCCCAACCGACGGAGTGCTCAGGCCGGGCCCACCCCGCGCAGGGGTGCAGCGGGTGCAGCGGGTGCAGATGGCAGGGCGGGTGCACCAGCCCCTCCTGCCCTCGAGTGAGGGTGTGCACAGCGGACAGGAGGGGTTGGCGCTCACCGGAGCCGAGGTGGTTGAAACCGAGTCCCCGCCTCTGGGGGCACCAGGCTGTCCGTCCGGAAACGGCGACCGTCCATCCGGCAGCTCCGCCTCCCGAGCCCTCTGGCTGCAGACGCGTCACCGCAAGCCTCACCGACAGTACGTGACCGCGACAGGGCAGACGGCCTGGGCGCCTTGTGAAAGGAGATGTTGAAGGCGGGCGGCGTGGACCGTGCTTCTGGGGCACTCGGACGCCCTGGCTGCCCCCAAGCTCCCGAGCGTCCCCGGGCGTGGGTGGGCACAGACCGCGCCACAGCCTGAGGCCTGCGATGAGCACAGGTTTGGGGCCTTCCGTGTGGGAGATGAGCCCGCCCTGCCTCTGAGCGGACAGTGGGTGGTCGCAGCCTCGGGAAGCCCCTGCCCACCCCTCGGCCCTCACGCTGCCCTGCAGCAGGTCACGGGCGGCCCCACAGAAACTCACCCTAAGGTGATGGTCGGAGAGAGGGTCTGCAGTAAACGGTTCCATCTGTCATCAGACAAGTCGTTGGTTAAAATTTCATTCTAGAACTAAAAGGCGAGGCCAGATGCCCGTTTTCTTCGCGGCGTCTGTGACGCGTGGGGGTCCCGGCTGGGGTGAGGATGTGGGCGGCCGTGCACCCCCTCCTCGTAGGTGAGGAAGCAGAGTCTGCCGAGGGGAGGCGATGTCTCAGCGGTGTTGCAGACCCCGGGGGCCCCGGACCAGGATAGGACGAGCGTGCGTGCCCCTAGCCGGCGGCCCACACTCGTGCGCGGCTGATGGGCCGGGTCCCGCTCGCGGCTGATGGGCCGGGTCCCGCTTGCACACGCACACCGACAGGGTTCACGATTTGTTTTGATCGGCTTCGCAGCGATGCCACGTGGCAAGTGCAGACGCCAGCGACTCTCCAGGGGCGATGATGATCCCAACAGCGCTGTCGTTTGTTTTTTATTTTGTCGGGGGGGCGGGGGTGAGACACGAAGCAGCTCAGCAGTGCTTCAAGGCAGAGAACTGGGCCCACCGTACGCACTTGGTTCAAAACGGCCCCCAAAGCGCTTTGCGAATGAGCCGCTGTCGACACGGAGCGTCTGTGGTTTTCCCTGAAGACAGGCTTGGCTGCAGCATCTATACCAACACGTGGCTCAAACTTCTTCTGCCTAAAGACAAAGTTTATGCAACAGGAACTTCATTAGAATAATTTAAAAACCGTCTCTCTGGAACCGCTACGGCCGTGAACGGCGCTGGTGAGCGCAGCAGCCCGCGGGCCATCGGGAGCCACCCAGGGAAAGCCGCGGGGAGGCAGCGGCGTCCCTGGCCACGAGGCGAAGGCACCGCCCCGTCCTGCCCACCCGCACCAGGACTTGTCGCCTCCGGCCGCCGCGGCGGGTCAGGTATCCCGGGCCCCGGCACCTGCTCTGAAGCGCAGTCGGCTGAGAAGCCTCTGGTTTGCGCTTTGCGTGTTCAGAATCGGAGAGCTTCGTTGCAGCCTCCTCGTGGCCACGGGGTCAGAGTGCGCCTGACATCCCGCCTCCTGCTTTAGTGGAACACACCTCGCACACGTGTTCAGGGGCGAGTGTGGCCGCTCTCACACAATGGGCCCCGGGACCCGAAGGCGACGCTGGCGGGGAAGCCTGCTGGCGCCCGGTCGGGGGTCCCAGGTGGGGTCCCTGCAGCCCCTGCCGGACGGTCCCCAGGGCGCAGACCTGGCTCCTCTGAGGCCGCCTGCACGGCCTGTGGCAGAGGCAGCGCGGGGGCGGCCGCGTGCAGTGGGCGCCGCCTGGGAGGGAAGCCGCGAGTGGTTCAGAGGAGCCGAGCCCCGGCCCGTGCCCCGGCGTGAGCTTGCGGCCTGTCTGCGGCGGAGGTCTCGGCGCCCGGCGCGCTCAGAGGGAAGCGGAGGCCGCTCCCGCGTCGCAGACATTCTCTGAGGGCTCGCTCCCCGGGTCCTCGGGCATCGGGCCGGGGGTGCCCCATGCCACCTGCGGGGACGGGCGGCGAGGTCCTAACCTTGTGTGTCGTGCCCTGGAGTCTCCGTCACTGGCACCTCTGAAACCAGAGGGATTTCTCAAGAGGATCACCGCAGACTCGTTCCTGAGCGGAACGTTCTGTGGGTCCCAGTGGGTGCTTTACGGAGTTGGCCCGGCGGACTTCAAGGGCAAATGTCATGACGAGTTTTACTTTGTAACTCGAGGCGTAGGAGCCTGAGGAGGTTCTCATGCCAGCCTGCGGCCCTGTAGCCCCAGGGGCCCCACCGACCTGGTGGGGAGGGACCGGCGGCGGGGCCGGGTACGTGGGGCCGCTCGCCGAGGGGGCCTCTGGGCCGTCGTGCGCCCGGCGTGACCGTCATTGATGAGCAGCAGGGCCTGCGCGCCGGTGGAGGCCCGGGAGCGGGAGGCCGCCCTCTGGAGCCGCAGACACTCGGTCCGGCCTGCGGCAGCCGGGGACACCCAGACTCCCCACGGCCGTGAGCCGGTGCTGGGTCCCGCCGAGGTGCAGGGGTGTGGGTGATGGGGGCCGGCACCTGCGGTGAGCCCGCCGCGCCCGGGGGACCAGGGAGACGGGAAGCCTGCGGGGAGGGACTCAGAATCCAATAAAGCAAGTTTAACTGACACGTGGCGTCGTCCAGCCTCTCACTGCGCGCCCGGTTCTGGCTCAGAGCCGTGTTCATGGGACGCTGGTACAGTGAGGCCGCGTGCTCGCGGGCGGCTGCTTCCTCCTAAGTGTTTCTTCTCCTTTTCAAGGGAACGGTTTTCCTTGTTTCCCTAATATCCCTAAACCACTGAACTTCTCCATGGCATCTGTACTTTTAACCTGTCCGTGCTCTTAAATTTGATCGTCAGCTGTCCCTTGAAGGACCCCAGGTGTCAGATGAACCCGGCAAGGGCGTGCAGGTGGCTCATCCGGGCGTCTGTGGCCCCAGGGGTGGATGGGGTGGGAGGAGGGCACCGGGGGCCCCCTGCGGGCCAGGGCTGCCCGGGGGCTCGGGGTCCCTGCTGCTGGGCCGGGAGGTGGCTGTGCCTTTCTTGAAACGTGACGCGAGCGTAGGGGTGAGCAGAGCCGCCCCCCCTACAGGGCGAGACCGGCCGGGCAGGGCGCAGGGGTGAGGGGTGGGAGCATCTTCCGCAGCCCGGGCAGCTGGTGCGTGGGGGTTACAGGTCGCCTCCAACATACCACGGAGGCTCAAGACCCGCTGTGCCGTGGCCGCGCTGGGCCTCGATGTTGGGGACCTTGGTCTGGACATTTGAGGTATCAGCAAATGGAGCCGTGGGCACGCTGGGTGGGTCTCCTGAGTGTGGGCCCTCGGGTGCCGCTGGCCGCGAGGGCAGACGGGACAGGCTCTGTCGGCGGCCGTCGGCCTCTTCCGTGGCCGTGACCTCCGCTGACCCGGTGTCCCCTTCCTCCCTCTGCAGGACCGTGGTCATGCCCATCGCGAACGAGTTTGCCCCAGACGTGGTGCTCGTGTCATCAGGCTTTGACGCTGTGGAGGGCCACCCCACGCCCCTCGGCGGCTACAACCTCTCCGCCAAATGTAAGTCGGGTCTGCAGATGGCGCGGGAACACGGTCTGGATTCTGCTGTTGTTAGGATTAGGCGCCCTCTGTGTGCCGAGCCTCCCCTTCAACAGGAGGAAACCCTCCTCCTCGTGTCTTAGCAAAAACACAATAGGTGCCGGCTGCCCCAGAGCGCACAGGGCGCACAGCAGGACCGCACGGCGTGGGCCGGGACACGCAGGGACGCTCTTGGGGTGGCCGTGCTCCCGCACTGACCTCAGAGCCCTCCTGACCTGGGTGCGGGGTCCGGAGGGAGCCCTGTGCCCAGCAGCCCCCGCGTGCGGCCAGACTGTGCTGTGCGGGCTCGAGCCCCCTCGTGTACCGGCTCAGCTCGGCCGGGGTTCAGGCCCAGCTCCCCCGTGAAGCAGATGCCGCAACACGGCAAAGCCGGAGAATCAGGGGTTTCCCAGCGCAGGTAACAGTTGCATTTGCAGGACATCGAGGTCTGCCAGGTGTGGGGCAGTATCACGTCTGCAAACCAATGTCCACAGCGTAATCAAAGGTCACACTGTTGCGGAGATGTGCGACCCATCGTGAGTTTGAGGGGACTTGTGATCGCTGATCACTCTGACGTAGTGATGATAACGAGCAAGTTTGAAATATTGTGAGAATTAGCAAAACGTGGTGGAGGCAGAGTGCGCAGATGCTGAGGGAGAAGGCGGCCCCCGACTTGCTGGACTCCATGCTGCCGCCCGCCTTCCCGCTGTGAACGGCGCGGTCCGGGCGTCGCGGCGGCCTCGGGGGCCCTGTCACAGTTTCCATCAGAGACGCAGCCGCATCACTGCTGCCTTTGGGAGGTTTGAGCCTCACGGGCCTGCAGCCGCCAGGACGTGCCCCCAGCCCTGGGCCCCGGGTGCTGCTGCGGCTGCGACGGGGCCGCTGATCGGGGCGGCTCTAGTCCACGTCGGTCGGTCCTGGCGAGGATGGTCATCACCGTTAGCCGCCAGGCGCTTTCTGCGGGTGGGGGGACGTGGCGCAGGGGGCGCACTGCGGTTGTTGGTGAAAGCCAGACACGCCGGTCACGGGGCGTGAGAGTCCAGAAGGGGCCCACACGGCGGTGCATGTGCCCACGAACGGACACGCACACACGTGTGCCCAGCACACTGCTGACCAGACCCCCGGGGCCTCTGGTCTCCAGGCCATGAGGGCGCAGCTGCAGGGCCGCACCCTCGCTCCCCCCGCTCCCCCCTCCGTGGTCCCAGCGTGCAGCCGAGGGGCTCCTCCCGGGGTCCCTTCCTTCCCCCAAACGAGATGATTTGCGGCATTATACAATCAAAGCATCAAAACCGTAATTCCTACTCTCAAACAGATCAAAAAGAATCCCAAACTGAAATTCTTCAATGAATTTATTACAATCAGACCTGGCTTCTATTATGTGTTTCGGAGCGCTGGCCCCCTGGGTCTCTGTAATGTGATGTAACGCGTTTCTGGGCGCTTTGATCGGCGGCCAGGCCTCGGCCCCGCGCCCGCCCGCGGCCCCGCTTGCATCTCCCGTTTCCTCTTGCAGGTTTCGGGTACCTGACGAAGCAGCTGATGGGCTTGGCTGGCGGCCGGATCGTTCTGGCCCTGGAGGGGGGCCACGACCTCACGGCCATCTGCGACGCCTCGGAAGCATGTGTTTCTGCTTTGCTGGGCAATGAGGTAGGAGGAGCCGGGGCCCAGGGCTGCTTGGTGTGCGGGCCCAGGGCCCAGACCCCAGACCCCAGGCCCCAGGCCCCAGGCCCGTGGGCTGCTGCATCTGAGCTCATCACCCGTAGTAGGACCGCTACCCGCTTGGGAGGCCATCCGATGAGGGGCAAGGCCGGGAGCCCTTTTCTCTGTAGGGTGGTTCAGGGGCCTGTTCTGCAGGTGCTCCCCTGCCCGTGGGTTAGGTGGAGAATATTCTAATCCAGCTTCTTTCTCTGCGGGCAGGCGGTTCTAAGGTAAGTTCTGGGGGCCGCGTCACTGCAGGTCTCACAGGCTGGGGCATGGAGCCCCGGTTCCCTGCTCCGAAGCCACAGCTGATCCCCAGGCTTGGGGCCCCCGCGCCCTGTCCCCAGTGAGGCTGCGGGACCAAGTCAGGGAGCCGCTGGCTTGCACGGCTGAGCTCAGACTGTCCGGCCGGGAGAGGGAGTGGAGGGCTCAAGGGAGACGGTCCTGGGAGCGTCCCATTCCGGAATGACACCGGCCCGGGGCCCCTTCCTCCCGTCTGTGCTCCCAGTGGGCAGAGCTGCCCGGCCGTGGGTGGATGGATGGACGGGTGTCGGGAGGGGGGTGCCGCCCGACGTATGCTCTGCAGCTCACCGAGCGGCTAAAGTTCGTGACACAAAACTTACTGTAGCTTCCACTTTGATTTTCGGAAACCTGCTCTTCCTACAATTTCAAACCCATCCACAGGCTCCTGGACATGGGGTCACACACCCACCTCCCGATCCCCCGAAGGAGCGTGAGGCGGGTCCTGGCCCCTCACAGCACAGCTTGCCCGTGTTGCTGTGGCATTCCGTGCGGGTCCTTGCGGCAAGCCAGCTGCTGCCCGGGGTGGGGTGCGGTCAGAGCGCCCTGGGTCCTGCCCCCCCTGCAGCAGCAGGTGCCTGCAGCCCACGTGGGGGACGCCCGGAGGCAGCCCACGAGCTCTGCTCCATGCCGTCCCGGGTTTACAGGTCCACAGTGTGCGAGGACACTCTCCCTAGGACAGGTTCCCTGGGTGTCCAGTGGGGTGCAGCTGTCCCTGTGCTGGCCACCCTCCTGCCAGTCCCCACCAAGATTCAGGGCAGCCCAAGTGACGAGGCCCTGATGGAGGGTGGAGGACACACACCCCAGGAGGACTGGCCACACCAGGACCCCATATGGCGGGAGCCCGAATGACCCCTGACCCCATATGGCAGGGGCCGCTTGTGGGGTGTCCTGGTGTCCAGTCCACAAGAAGGTTGGGAGAGCAGAGTGGCCCGGAGGATGGGTGCCAGGGAGGCCACGGGGGAGGGCGCCCCTCCCACTTGCTGCACTAACCCCGGTCGGGAGACGCCAAGGCCAGAAGGTTCAGAAGCCCCGGGAAAGGGAGAGGTGGTGAGGGTACCAGCCGGTTCCCATGAGCAGGGCGGCCTCTGCTGACGCCCCTCACCCACCATAGACGCGTCCGTGGGGCTGCGTCCCTGCACTGTCTCAGCCGGGAAGCTTGAGCCGCAGCTCGGGTTCCTCCAGGAGGCACGTCCCGGAGAGCAGGTGCAGGCTCACCCCACGCGGGGCCCACAAGGCATTTGAGGAGGGCTCGGTTTGGGAGATGCAAAGGGGGTTCAAGCAGGCCCTCGGAGGCACAGATTAAACGTGCATCCAACAAGACAGGGCGGGATGATGCCGCGTAGACAGGTCTCCAGGGAGGGGATGGAGGGCTCTGTCCTCGAGCCATTTGCAGTCGGTGGTGTTCCCTTTGTCTTGGGTCAAAGCAGCAGCAGGATGGGGTGCATGGCCCGTGCCCCTCCGGGCGCAGGGTGGACAGAGCTGACAACACGGCATTTGGGGGGCAGACGGGAGGTCCGAAGCCAAGTCCTGGCATCAGCCGTGCTTTAAGCTAAATCACAAGCAGACCCGAGGGCCCGCGCGTGTCTCCCTCCCGGCCAGGTGGTCGGCAGCGCGCCGGACTCTCCTAGAATCGAACACCAGCGAGCGTCTTAAAGCGTCCAGGCCTCACGCACCCGTTCTGCACATCAGGCAGTCTTTTCCTCCTTTTCTTTGTTGGAGCTTAAAGGCAATTGAGTAATGTGTTCCACCCGGCCTGGAGCTTTCCGAGTAGTCCAGCCACTTATTTTAAAATAACAATAAAGACCGTAGCTCTCAGCTCAGGCCTGTTCCTGCTTCCTGGGTGTTTGCTCTCCTAACAGGAAGATGCTCTTGTGCTCAGCACATCAAAAAGCAGGAAGCACTAGTTTTATCAAGGTCTCTTAACACCTTCCTAATGCGGGAGAGTTGGGCCGGCCCCTCTCCTCGGCCCTGCAGGCTTTGAGGGCTGCACCAGTCTGCACCCACTCGCTGGGCCAGGCCAGGAGGGAGGAGGCGGATGCCCCACCCCCACCCCCCCTGCACCCCTGCACCCCTGCACCAACTCAGCCTGACGGCCGCTCGTCCACGCCCGTCGGGTCTGCCCGTCTGACACCCCCGCCTGCACACGCGCCCCCACCCGCGCTCGCGCTCCCAGCCAGGCTCGTCTCAGGCCAGCGGTGACCGTTTGGGTGACATGAGCCATGACTGACTCCCCGAAACCTCTGCGGGGGGTGGCGGGCCTGGGCCGTGTCCCCCTGGGCGCCACCGTGAGCGGCCGCAGACTCCGCAGGTCATTTGTGCCTCGGTGGCTTCCTTGCCGTCCTGCTGACCTTGCCCATTGCAGCCGTTCCAGAAACTCCACTTCCAGCTGCGGCGTCCTTTCTCTTTTCCAAACTTGGCTTCTGCTCCTTCTCTGTGTATTTTCTTTTTTTTTTTTTTTTAAGTTTTTTTTAAATTTATTTATGATAGTCACACAGAGAGAGAGAGAGAGAGGCAGAGACACAGGCAGAGGGAGAAGCAGGCTCCACGCACCGGGAGCCCGACGTAGGATTCGATCCCGGGTCTCCAGGATCGCGCCCTGGGCCAAAGGCAGGCGCCAAACCGCTGCGCCACCCAGGGATCCCCTCCCTGTATTTTCTTTACGTCTTTCTCCGGATCCGCTCTCCTCTCTTGCTCACGGAGCGCCTCCTCGTTCTGGGGGCATCTGAGGCTGCGCGGGGCCCTCCCGTGTGCGGCGTTCTCATTGCTCTTCGTCTCCGAGCATCCCTGGTTTCCGCGGTCACCCCGCTGCCCCACGATCGGTCACTCGTTCAGTTTCCAACCTCAAGGCCGCGGCCCTCATCTGGTCCCAGCTTCTGACGGGCGGCGCTGAGCTAAGAACAGCGGGTGCGGTGGCATCGTGTCCTGGGGTGCCACCCCCCGCCCCGGCGGCCAGAGTGCGGTCCGCCTGCGCAGACCTCTGTTCACCCAGGCCCGTCCGCGGTGCCGCTCACGCTTGGAGTCTCCGCCGACTTCTGTGCGTGCCTGGGAAAGACGTGCCAGCCTGTCCTGCCGTGGCGCGACTGTCCACCCCGTGGTCCGGCCGCGTCACCGCCCGCACGTCAAGCAACTTTACCAAACGTGCAGACTTCAAGTCGTCCTATCCTTTTGATGAACTGAAACCTTTATCCCCCGTGGCGGCCTCCTGTACGAGCAGCTCCGGCTTCCCGCTGACGGGCATCGTGCGGGGTGCCCGCGGCGTCCTGCCCTCCAGCCTCCCCGCTCCGAGACGCTTCCTGCGTAAATGGCACGAGGCTGGACGTCGTGCTGTTTCGCCGCCAGGCCACGGTCTGCCCTGGGCCTCACATTGCTCTGGTTGCTCCTTGTTCTCTGCTGCTTTGCTTTTCTCAGACGCTTTCCACGTCCGAGTCTGTGCTGCACGGGCCCCCTTCCGCCCACGTGGAGGGCCCCCCACGCCATCCGTTCCCTGCCGAGTGGGAAGACACGCGGCTCGTTGCTGCTCCCCAGCGGCGATCCTTGCAGGTGTTCACATGCACCCGTGACGTGGCCAGTGCCCCGTGGCCACCCAGACCCGGGGGGGGGGGAGGTGCAGACCAAACCCTGCACGCCCGTCAGACGTGGGACACGGAGAAGCCACCCGCTTGCCCCCACTGACCGGTGCTGGCCCGAGTCCTGTGTGTCCATTCTCTCCGGCCCTCCCGGGGGTGTGCAGCCCCTGACCAGCCCCTCCGCCCTCTTTCCTTGTTTCTCCGTTTAAATGCACCGATTTGACACCATTCCTGTTGTTTCACGTGGTCCCTGTTCGTGCGGCCTCTCCTGCTTCTCGCTTCCCGCCGCTCAGACCACCGCCTGGGATCACTGTGCCTTCTGCACACCCCACATGTTTCCCGGGAGGGACGCGGTGTCAGCTTCCCCACGTCGCAATTTTATCCTCATTCTTTTTTTTTTTTCTTTAAAAGAAGACTCCACGCCCAGCCCCGAGCCCAGCGTGGGGGTGAACTCTCAACCCTGAGATCTCGACCTGAGCTGAGATCAAGGGTCCGACGAGCCCCCGGCCGCCCCGCCCTCGGTGTTGACTGACCGGCTCACCGTCCTGGGCTGACAGCCCTTGTCTCTGGGGCTTTGACGGCCACGCCTGTCCTGTCCTGTCCTTGGCCGTGTCCCCCCCCCCCCCCCCGTCCCCTGCTCTGCGGCTGCGCCCTGACGGACCCAGGCAGGCAGGTGCTTCAGGCATGACTCTTCCTGCCCGGGTCCCGTCCCCTCTCCCCCTGCCCCGGGACACCGAGCAGACGGACCCAACCCGCTCGCTCCCCTCGTCCCCGGCGCATTCAGGGTCATTGCTGCCGCGGCTGTGATTTCATTCGCAGACGTTCTCCTGGGCCGGCTTTAAATCGTCCGCTTCGGTTCAGTAATCCTGCGTCCGTATCTTACTTCTGATACTCACTAATCATTTACCTTGTAGTTTAAAACTGATCATTTCAGTGACCGTGGTCTTTGAGGATCTAAACCTGCCGTTTTTTTACTAGACTTCTAACTCCGGGCAGCGCTGGCTCGGATGCTTTGCCTCGGTGCCGCGTGACCGCGTGGGCCTGGGTCCCAGCCTGGGTCGCCCGCGTGAGAACGTCCCCAGGTCCACCCGCCCTCCCACGGCCGCCCTTGCCGTGTCGGGGCCCCGCCCAGGACCCCACTGTGCGTCCAACCGTTCGTGCCCGCGCCCTCTCAGGCTGCCCTGGGTTGTCATTTTTGGAGTATTGACAGTTGTCAGCAATCAGGCACGGCTCGCGGCTATGCTGCAGAAGAGCCCTCGTGCTCGTCCTGTTTTCCCTTGTGCTGGAAGCGGGGCGGGGGACCCGGGCGCAGTGCCCTCCTCTGTCCGGGCCCGTGCCGGGCGCGCAGCTTCTCTCTGGGGACGTGAACCGCGAGCGCTTGCGTAGAGCAGCGTCGGCCGCCTTCCCCGTCGAGCCGGCTTCTCCCCCCTTCCATGCGGCCCGTTGCAGGGAGGCCGGGGCTGCGGCTCGGCTCCTGCCCGAGGAGACAGGGTGGAGGTCGGAAGGGGCTAGGCGACAGCTGTCGCGGAGGGGCTGGGTACCCGAGGCATCTCAGATGCTTCTCGAGGAACGCGTGTCTCCTCCCGGTACGTGTTCGGGCACTGACTCCCCCCCGCACGGCCGCTGGCCCCTCCAGCCCGAGTCTCCGCCCCTCCGCGTGGCCGTCCCCCGCCTGGGAAGCCGCGCTTGCCCCGGAGCCTGGGTCCTCTGCCCGAGACCCCCCTTGTCTCTCCTGAGCCCCGCCCGTGCCGGCTGACTCCCGTGTTTCATGATGTGTGCGGCCGGGGACTCAGCCCTTGGAACCCAACTGGCCACACTGGCGGGCGGCCCGCAGGGGGCCAGGCGCCTCCCGAGAGGGTGCACGGCTGCTCCGCACATCGCGGCCCTCCGCTGACGGCGGAACCTGCCCATTCCCAGGGAGACCCTGGCCCGTCCCTGCCCGCAGAGCCCAGGGTCAGAACAGACCCCCCCACCGGTTGTCCCTGCGGGCAGCTCGGGGCGCGTGGGGGGCCGTGGCCGTTGTCGTGCAGGCCTGTCCCGGGATGCGTGACCGCCCTGGGCAGCTTCCAGCTTCCTTCCGGAACCCAGCAGATCTCCCCCAGTTTTGTAGGCTTGTCTAGTAATTTAAAGATCTTTAAAATTACTTTTGTGTTTTCATGATGTATCCCCGTGAGCGTGCTTAGGTGTCGTGTGGAGGACGCCCGGTGTCCCCTGCGGCTTCCGTCCCGTCCTCTGCCGTCCACACCGACCGGAAAACTGGGAGCACAGGCCCCCCTCAGAGATTCCCCTCACTTTCTTCTTTCTTTTACCTTTTCCCCCATTTTTGGAAGAACACCATCGACAGGATGGCCAAGCATTCTTACGTGTAAGACTAGGGATGTGAAAGTGGTATTTCCAGAAAGCAGTCATTGTTTCCCTAGTGTTACGGGGTGGTGTAGACGGGGTCTCAGTGGGTTCCAAGCAGACGTCCTTGCCCGCCAGCCCGCTCCTGGATGCGGTGTCCGCTCAGCCGGGAGCTCACGAGCACACCTGACAGTCTCCCGAGAAGAAGACCTCAAAGAAAATAAATCCACTTCCGTTTTTAAAAAAATTGTACAGGGGATGCCCAGGTGGCTCAGCAGCTTAGCGCCTGCCTTCAGCCCAGAGCATGACCCTGGGGTCCCAGGATCGAGTCCCACATTGGGCTCCCTGCATGGGGCCTGCTTCTCCCTCTGCCTGTGTCTCTGCCTCTCTGTCTCTCTCTCTCTCTCTCTCTGTGTGTGTGTGTATGTGTGTCTCGCGAATAAATAAATAAAATCTTTAAAAAATAATGGTAATAAAAAAATAAAAAAAGTCGTACAGTAAATAGCAAAGCCACATTTGGCTGCTGCTGCTTTTCTGCCCGTAAATACACTCAAGAAACCGACGCTGACTTCAAACCTCCCTGAACAGAACACGTGCAGGGATTATGTCGACATCCGTCACGTTTACTGTGTATTTGTATATTTTTTTCTAGCTTGATCCTCTCCCAGAAAAGGTTTTACAGCAGAGACCCAACGCTAACGCTGTCCGGTCCATGGAGAAAGTCATTGAGATCCACAGTGAGTTGCGTGGGCCACGTGCTCGGCGGGGAGCCCCAGGGGTGAGGGATGACCCAGGTCACTGAGGCCGCGGTGTAGGCGGGTCTCCCCGTGCTCCCCAGACGCGGGTCCCCACCAGCCGCCCCGCTGACGAGCCCCCGTGTGTGCAAGCAAACACCGAGTGGCCGGCCCCCACACGCTCCCCTGGCGCTGCGGCCCCCTCGTCTCCTCCCCCTCGCGCCAGGCCGTCCTGTGCTCCGCTCTCTGGAGTCGGGGGCAGCCCCGCTCTCACGGCCCCCCCATCCCCCCAGCCGGTGCCCCTGCCTCGGGGAGGTCTCGACTCCAGGAGCCCCGCCTTTGCGAGCCTGTAGCCTGGGTGCTGCCTGGCTTCGTCTCCTGCAACAGGTGCTTTTAAAGGCGCCAGTGAGGAGTCAGGCTTGAGCCGGGGGAGGCCCAGTAACCCAGCCCCCCCCGCCCCCCCCGCAGGCCAGTACTGGCGCTCCCTGCCGCGCCTCTGCTCCACGGTGGGGCACTCTCTGGTAGAGGCCCAGAAGTGCGAGAACGAGGAAGCCGAGACCGTCACCGCCATGGCCTCGCTGTCCGTGGGCGTGAAGCCCGCCGAGAAGAGGTGAGCGCCTCCGCCCCCACCCCCGGCGGGCCCTTCTGCCTGCGGGACCACCCTCTGCAGGCACCCAGGCCTCTGCTGTCCTGTGGGCATGTGCCTTCTCTACTGGGCCCTGCCTCCTGCTTGGGCATCCCAGGGAGGGATGGTCGGGTGTGGGGGGAGGGATGGGGGGATGGACGGGAGAGGGATGCAAGGATGGAGGGGGAAGGATGGAGGGATGCGGGGGGAGGGATGGAGGGATGGAGGGGGAAGGGCTATGGAGATGGAGGGGGAAAGATGGAGGGATGCAGGGGGAAGGGATGCAGGGATGGAGGGGGGAGGGATGGAGGGATGGAGGGGGAAGGGCTATGGGGATGGAGGGGGAAAGATGGAGGGATGCAGGGGGAGGGATGGAGAGGGGAAGGATGCAGGGGGAATAAGGGGAGAGGGATGCAGGGGGAAGGGATGGAAGGATAGAGGGGGAAGGATGCAGGGATGGAGTGGAGAGGGATGCAGGGGGAGGGATGGGGCAGGGATGGAGGGGGAGAGATACAGGGGTGGAGGAGGGCGGGGAGGGATGGCGGGTTGGCAGGCAGGTGCCGGGCCCCACGGTGGACGCGGGCTGCAGGGCCTCCTCTTTCCAGGGTGAAAGGCCCGTGGGAACCCTCGAAGAGCCTTCGCTCTGGGGCAGGGGCGGGGGGTGCAGGGGCGGGCGGCCCTCCGGGTGGCCCTGGCCTCACGCCGCGGCCCTCTGTCTCTCGCCCGGCGCCGCCGCAGACCCGACGAGGAGCCCATGGAAGAGGAGCCGCCCCTGTAGCCGCCCGCCGAGCTGCGGGTCTCTTGTTTGTTTGTCCCCGTCTTGAAGCTCCGCCAAGAGCGGCTCCCGTTTGTGTGCGGCCTGCCCGCGTCCGCGAGCGAGCGCGGCTGGAGCAGCAGCGGGAGGCCTCTGCCCGACGGGGCGGCCCAGCGCGGACCGGGACCCACGCCGGCCGAGCAGACGCACAGACACACGCGAGGCCGGGCTCTCGGCTCCCTCGACGGAGGCCGCGGAGGAAGGAAGCCTGTGGCGGCTCGCGGCAGAGCTGCCCACTTCGTGGCCACGAGGGAAGGAAAACGAAAAATCAAAGATCTAATAATACAAAACGGACTCGATGAAAACTGGTGCTCACAGTTGATTATTACCCACAATTCCACAGTCTCCGTGTAAACCACTCGACTCATCCTGTAGCTTCTTTTTTTTGTTCGAGAGAACGTTTTCTGGGCTCCGGCCGCGACCGGGCGCCCCAGCGGCGCGGCGGGGCCCACGGGGCCGCGGGGTCCGCGACGGGCGGGGGCCGGAGCGGGCGCGCGTGCAAGGGGAAGACGGGACACACGCAGAAACGTGAGCCTGCGGGAACTGGCTTTGGTTTCTCGAAGCCATCGGAAGATGCGAGTTTGTGCCTTTTTTTTATTGCTCTGATGGATTTTTGTGGCTGGGTTTTCTGACGTCTGAGGAACAATGCCTTAAGAAAAAATAAACAGCAGGAATTGGTGGGACAGTTTCCTGTGGCTGCGCGCTGGCCCGGGGCGGGGCGGGGCGGGCTTGCTTAGTGCTGTTTAAGAGGAACAGAGGTAGTTCCAGCAAAGTGGCAAATACTGTTGGGGGTTTTGAAGTCCAACAAATTTTAAACGAATCCAAAGTGTTCTTTTTCTCGTACATCCTATAACAATTGAGCATCTCCATTTGGTCGTGAAGCATGTCCTAGGCACACTTCCAGTGTTATGATCGGAATGCTTTTTATTAAAAGCAAGTAGCATGAAGTATTGCTTAAATTTTAGGTATAAATAAATATATATATGTATAATATATATTCCAATGTATTCCAAGCTAAGAAACTTGATTCTTATGAAATCTTGATAAAATATTTATAATGCATTTATAGAAAAAAAAAAAAGAAGTATATATATATAATAAATGCAGATCGTAAAGGTCCCTGGCGAATGAATGACTTGTGAATCAGACATCAAGGTGCTTATGGAAAGGGATCTCGTTTGAAACTCACGTATTTTTGAACTCCGGATTGGATAGCTTTCAGATCGCCAACACGTTCGCCACTGGGCAACTACCTGGCAGGTGTGCGCTCTCCTTCTGCTCCTTTCGGACAGGACCCCCCCCTCCCGCTCCGAGCCTCCATGCACATATGTACCTAATGAGTTTTTATAGCAAAGGATATAAATTTGCTGTTGATTTTTGTATGAATTTTTCACAAGGAGATCCTGAATAAGCATTGTTTTGTGAACTTTTACACTTTTTTTTTTCTCGCCATTTAGCGGTTTCCTGAATGGTAATAATGTCTAAAACTTCTTTCTTTCTAAATTCTTGCTTGTACATTTTTTTTTAAAAAAAAAAACAACTTTTAAAGGGTTTTTATTATTATTATTATTGTTGTTGTTGTTGTTGTTGTTTTCATTTTCGTTTATTTTTGTACAGCGAGCAGCGTTCTGCCGCGCACGGGACGGCCGTCAGCCTGTTTCCAGAAAGTTGAGCTCGCGCGGGAAGGGGGCCGAGCGGTCACGGCGGCTGCGTCCAGAGCAGGGGCTTTCCTTGGAGTATTAGGAGGAGGCGGTGGGGAGGCTCGCAGGGCGCCCGCCTGACGCCCCGGGGCTCCGGCACCCGCGGGACTCCCGTCTAAACTTCTCTGACCACGGGGTCGGGATACGCGTTTTCAATTGTTTTCCAAAGACCTTTTACAGCATGTCCGCACTGCATGGGGCCGGAGCGAGGCCCACCCGTGCGCGGGGTTTTCCCGCCACGGCCGCACGGCCGGGAGCTGCACCCCCCCAGGTTTTGGGGCCCGAGCCCGCGGGGAGCCGGGGGCCCTTGCCACCTGGCGAGCTGCAGGGCCAGCCCCGGGTCCTCCCGGCCAGCCGGTCTTCGTTCCTGCCGCCCTGACGGTAACCGCCCGCCACTTTGTACTTGAAGCCACCAGTTTCATTCCAAAGGATGCCCGGGCCCGGTGCCCCCGCGGGAGCGAGCCCCGGCCCAGGTCCCCGATCGGTCGCGTACCCAGGGTAGCTTCCGGAGGAGACCGATGCGGCCGGGCTGTGGGCCAAACGAATCCAGATCCTTGGATCGGCTGGGTCGGCGGCGGCTGGCGGTCAGGCCCAGGGCGGGAGCCCGAGAGCAGGCTGGCAAGGGTCTTGGGGCGCCTGGGGCCTCCTCCTCCCCCCCCCCGGCCTCCCTCTTTGCTCCGCGGCCCACGTTGGCGGGAGCTGGGGGCGCGGGGAGCCAGCTCGGCCGCCCGGGGGGTGCAGAGCGGCGGCGGGCCCGGCCCCCGGCCCCGACCCCGCAGCCCGTGGCTCTTAGGGAGGAAGCGGTCACGTCACGCTTTTCACCATAGACGGGCCGAGGGGTGGTCGGTGGGGGCGACCCCGGCCGGGACGCTGGCGGCACGTGGATTTGTCCGCGCACTCCAGCGCCACAGACGCGCTCGAAGCATTACCGTGTAGCCTTTTCTTTTCTTTGACGACACACTCAGCCCTTCCCGGCGGCCGCCAGGGCCCACGGCGGTGTCGCGCCCCAGGGTCCGCCCGTCCCGCCTCCCCTCTCCGGCCCCGGCACCTTTAGCCTTTTTCTTCTTTTGCAAAGGCCTCGGGGGCACCGGCCAGGGGTCAGCGAGCGAGCACTTTACGTCCCTTCGCGGGGAACCCCACGATGCCGCCGGGCCGCGCGGCGCCCGCCCTTTCGGCTCCCGCCACGCCGTGCCCGAGCCCCACCAGCAGGCGGCCGCCCCCCACCCCCGCCCCGGCTCCGAAGGGCCACTGGGTCAGAGTGTTTCGGTTTTTCTCCACTTGTTTTAAAAGTCTGTTTCCAGAGGAAGGACCGTCGGGCGTGGCTCGGACACGAAGGCCACGCCGCCGGCGGAGTTTGTTGGTTTTACTTTTCGATCAGAACATTCCTTCTTTACTGGTCACAGCCATGTGCTCATTCCATTCTTTTTGTAGACTTTCGGGCCCGTGCGTTTTATGGGCATTGATACATATATAAATATATATATATAAACATATATGAATATATTTTTTTAAGTTCCTACACCTGGAGGTTGCATGGACTGTACGACCGGCATGTCTTTATATTGTACACAGATTTTGCACGCCAGACTCGGCAGCTTTGGGGAAGAAGAAAAAAAAAATGCCTTTTTTTGCCCCCCCCTCCCACGACATTTGCAGACACAAAAGATGGAGATTTTTCTGTAAAACGACACGAAACCTTGAAGGAGAGTGGGGGAGGGGGAAAACGTTTGCGTCTTACCGAACTTATTCTTAAGAAATTGTACTTTTTATTGTAAGAGAACTAAAAAGGACTACTTACACCTTTGTCATATTAAGAAGAAAAGTTTATCTAGCACTTGTGACATACCAATAATAGAGTTTATTGTATTTATGTGGAAACAGTGTTTTAGGGAAACGACACAGAATTCGAAGCGAACTGCCTGTCTCTCTTCAGCTGACTCGGAGGCATCTGTCTTGTTCCGTTTTCGTTTATTCCCCTCGGTCTCGCACAGGGCGCGGCGGCCGGCGGCCCCCCGGGAGCGCCCCCACGCACCGCCGCGCGGACTCTCGTGGCCCTTGGGTGCCGTGTGGCCAAGACTTGACCTCCCGCCGCGCAGCCGTGGACCGCGCGAGCCCCGCTCCGCCTCGACCGGAGGCCGCCCCTTCCCTGCGGCGCGGAGCCGTGGGCGCGGCCCACCCGACGCGGAGCCTCCCGCGTGCAAGACGGAGGAGGCGGACGGTTTCTGTTTGTCCGGGTTCCGGGGGGGTGTGCTCCATAGTGGAGGCGCTATTTTCCAGTTTCTGAGACATATATATAATATATACAAGGGGGCGCTGACCCCGTTCACCCAAGAGCTTCTCACGGGCGGGTCGCGACGCCGCGGCCACGCGGGGACGGCCACCTGTTTCTTCTGTAATGTAACCCGTTCCCTTTGGTCGTCTGGACCTTCCAGCGGTTCTTTCTTTTTGCTCCGTGGAGTTGGAGATTTCGTTCTCGGTTTTCTCATTTCTCGTTCTGTTCTGTGTGGGCGGGTTTCCCCCGACGACGGTGTCCTCCTCCGACGGCCGACTCCGCTCCACTTCACCCGGAGTCCAGCGTTTTGTACCTCATCTGACAGCTTGTTGCTCTTGTGGTGTAAATAAAACAGCATCTCTGGTTCCTGCCGTGTGCTCGCGTCCTTGCTGCCTCGCGCCGGGGCCCCGCGGGCGGTGGCGGGTCGGGAATCGCGGGGACCCACGCACCTGGGCCCCTGGCACCCTTTGCCTGCATGACCAGGTGCCGTGGGCAGGTCCTCACCGCACCGTCCTTGCACCATCTTCTTCCCCTAAACACTCTGGGGCCCCCCCACGGGGCGGGTCTGCAAACCCCACCTCGGCCACCCAGCAGCCCACTGCCACCCCCAGGGACCACCCCGCTCCCCCAGCCAAGGCCACACCCCTCTGGGCCCCCACGTTCAGTGACGGCCGGTTGGGAGGGCGGGCGGGTGGAGGCCGGCCTCCTGGCCCCACCGTGGACATCAGGGTCCCCTCCCCTCGTGGTGGGTTCCTGCTTCACAGCCGGGCTTCTCCCTCCACCGGGCCGACTCCTCCAGGGACATCGTGGGTCAGATGGGCCGGACGCCGGTCAGGCCGTCTGCGGGCTCACGTGGGGGCCCCACTCCCCGGCACACTCCGCCGGGCGTTGGCAGGCCTCCTCCACCATGTAGGCCGCTCCCCGGGAGGCGGCCCCACGCCAGGCCCCCCGCTGCCCCCGTGGTGTGTCGAGGCACAGGAGCCAGGCTGACCCCGCCGAGGCCGGGCCTCACTCACTACGACGTGAGCTCTGAGCCTGCGAGGGTCACCCCACGTCCCCGAGATGCCGACCTGTAGCGGCAGCTCGGCGGGTGCAACAGAAGCCCCCAGGAACCGTCCTCTTGGCCCACTCGCTGTGGGTCCTCGGAGTCGGGAAGCCCGTGTCGGGGCCGCCCCTCTGCTGCAGGTCCCGAGTCTTCGCATCTTGGGCTTCCTCCCCCTCCACTGCTGGACGCAGCCGCTAAGAGAGGTGCTTGGCCGAGAGCTGCGGGCTGCCTGCCCCCCCCACCGAGGGCGCCCCCAGCACACTGGCTCGGAGGCGGCTCATGCTTCAGGAGGTGACCCCCGAAGGCCCAGCCTTGGTCCTCAAACGTGACCTAACCGGGCATCTGGCCTCAGAAACGGGCAGGTCCCCGCAGCAGAGGGCCCGCCGCACCGGGGCCGTGTCCCCACTTCTGCAGTGGTGCCCCTCGGCATCCACGCCAGGGCCTGCGCGGGGCCCATGCTCTCAACCTGCCGACGCCTGTGCTCTTGGGTAGGTGTAGGATGCGGTGCCACCCGGCGCCTCGCGGGCACAGCCGGTGGGCCTGTCTTTTCCCCCGGGAGCGTGACGCGGTTCAGGTGGTGCCGGTAGCCAGCCAGGGGCTCAGTCGTATCCGCAGGGAGGTCCCCAAGTGATGCCAGACCCGGGGCGGGGACCGGAACACCCCATGAGACTGCACAGGGTCAGGCCGGCCTGAAACAAGGTCTGCTCGTGGGGAGCAGCGATGCCCGAGGGGAAACTGAGGCTGGCTCGTTACAGAAACACAGAAAGGTCCTTCAGAGAGACACCAGGCCCGGGTCCAGGGTGTGTCTCAGGAATGAAGGGAAAGGGGCACCCGGGCAGCTCAGCAGTTGAGTGTCCACGTTCAGCCCAGGCCGTGACCCCGGGGTCCTGGGATCGAGTCCTGCATCGGGTCCCTGCATGGAGCCTGCTTCTCCCTCTGCCTGTGTCTCTGCCTCTCTCTCTCTCTCTCTCTGTGTCTCTCGTGAATAAATAAATAAAATCTTATTTAAAAAAAAAAGAAGAAGAAGAAGAAATGAAGGAAAAACCACGTAAGGGATGAGAGGGCTTGGGGTGAGGAGCGGCCGCTGAGGCCTCGTGCAGGGCCGTGGACCCACCTCGCAGCCCAGAGCCCCTCCGAGGGCCCAAGCCGCGCGTCCCGGCCCCCGTTGCCCAGCGAGCAGGAGCACCACGCGCGGGAGGGGTGGCCGGCAAAGCAGCCGCAGAGGCAGGGCGGCTCCCGGCCCTCGGCCTCACTCACTTCTGCTCCGTTCACACTCTGCGTCTTTACCATCAAACGGAGTCTTGGTTGGAGCCGAGCTGGGAGGAAGGAAGGAGGAAGGAAGGAGGAAGCAGGAGGCGTCTCCCCAGTGCTGAGGGTCCCGGTGGCTCCAGGGCCCGTGGTCCGCAGCCGGGACACGCTCTGACGGAGGCGACTCGCAGGGGCCGAGTCCGCACGCCCGAGTCTAGGCTCAGTGGCCGCCGACGGTGCTCCCCGGCTCCCCTCCCACATGGGGCTGCCCGCAGAGCAGCCGGGGTCAGGTCACCGGGGGCTCCGCCCTGACAGCACCTTTCTGCCCTGGGGGGACGCGTTCCCAGGGAGGACATGGGGAACCACCGTTGAAAGCACAGGGCAGGCCCAGCTCCGTGGGCGGCGCCCCTGCAGGTGCTTGCGTGACCTCCCAGGGCCTGTCCTGCTGCAGCCCGGGCCACCCAGGCGGCTGTGCGGGGAAGCCCGGATTCCAAATTGATGGAATGAGGACATTGAGGCGTCACCCCTCCTAAGGGAGGACACGCAGGACAGGCCCCAGGCGGCCAGGAGCTCTGCGGGCAGCTCCACCCACTGTGTCCACACCCACGGGCATCCACTGTGGGGTGTCCTCACACCTGCTCCCACTGCAAGAAGCTCAAAGCCCAGATGCTTGGCCTCAGCTCTCCTGGCCGGGATCAGGCCCGGGGAGGACCTGAACTCAGGGCCACCCGGACGCCGCCTGCGTATTCATCCCTGGTGTCCGTGTCCGCCCACACCGGGACCCACGGACCACAGCCGCCTGCCAGCACCATGCACACAGGTGTCTGCACTGCAGGGGGCGCCCAGCTCGGCCTCGGGGGTCCCTCCCCCCGAGAGCCTGGAGCGGTGCTCCCAGGCTCCACCCACCCAATGCAAGGGCTCCCTGCCCACCCACAGGGAACAGAGGGCACCTGAGGGCCCCTGTCCCCCCCCTGCCCCCAATGTCCCCACTAAAATCAGGTCAGGAAGCAGGTCCTCTGGGATCCAGCGCCCTGGGCTCCGCCTCTCGGCTCCCTCCCGGGACCAGGCGCCTCTGAGTAGCAGCCTCTGGGGACGGGGGTCTTGCCCCCTCTTGCCGGCCCGGTTCACCCCAGACAAGCCCCACTGGGTCACCTGGCCCAGCCTGGGGCCCGAAGCCGGAGCCGCTCCCAGGGAGGCGCCCAGGGTGGGCAGGGTGGGGCCTGGAGCTTCCCAGTAAAGCCTCGCGGCTCCAGCGGGAAGAGGGCTCAGGTGGGGACGGCCTCGCACCAGGGCGGCCTCAGTTTCCCGACCCATAGGAGGAGGTCGCAGCCCCACCGCCTCCCGGGGGCACCCGACGTGCGATCGGACCCGGCCTGTTCCCGCTTTCCAGTGGTCGCTCCCCGGGGCACCACCGGCACCCGCAGCCTCCACTCCTGCCCCTAAAATGTTCCTAAGGGCGGGGCCGGGTCAGGCCGCGAGGCAAACGGTCCCCGTGTTGGACACAGAGCGGCAGATTCGAAGTCTCTGAGCAAAGGGCCGCCGCTGGCCCGGTCTGTGCAAAGCTCATTCTCAGAATCGCAGACGAGCCTCCGCGGGGGTACACGCCGCCCGATCCCAGAGAAGCGCGAGGCTCGTGCGGATCCCGGACGTCAGCGAGGGCAGCGCTGTCTGGAGCTTGTGTCCCTCGGGTGCTGGGATGCCGCGGCCACCTGCGGCCACACGCCGGCGCTGGCGGGAGGGTCGGCGGCCAGAGGCAGACGTGGGAAAGCTCGTGAGGACCCGCCAACGTCTGTGCCCGAGCCGCTGATTCCACTTCTGAGAACCCATCCCAAGGCCACGAACCTAATGCAGAAAACGCCTTTCCTATGGCGATGCTCGTCTCGGCAGGACCTCGTGGAAAGGGGGAAACACGGAGGTGCCTAAGGGTCGGGAGCTGCTGGTGCGGACGCGGGGCCGGGGTGCGGGGTGTGGGGAGCTGCGGCGTGGCCGGGTCGGGTGGGTCGCGGGCAGCACGGGCCCCAAGGGCGCATCCCGGGAAGGCGGCAGCTCCCCGTGGAGTCCCCCTCCGCTGCTGCGGCCTCTCCCGCGCCCGGTGGAGCCACCTCTCCCAACCCCGGTCCCACAGGACCCATCTCCCCCGACAGCCCGTCCAAAGGAGCCCATAAACCGCAGCGTCTTCCAGCACGTTCCCCTGAGCTCCCCCTGCAAGCGCAGAGGCCTCCCTGTGCCGCTGGTCCGCGTGCAGGGGGAGCTGGGGCCACGGCTCCGTGCACGGCGGGGGTGGGGGCAGCACCGGGACGCCAGCGGCACGGGGGGCCCTTTCAGCGACCCCGTGTTGTCCTGGAGCAGCCGCTCAGGCCGGAGGGTTCGGGAGGTCCCGGAGCCCCTCCAACCCTGGGCCTGCTTAGGCCCCTGAAGATGACAGACAGAGACCCGATGGCTCTTGCCTGTCGTTACTGTCGCACCAACCAGCTCCTGGGGGGCGCCTGGGGTCTCTGCGGCCTGCCTCCGGCTCAGGGCGTGACCCCGGGGTCCTGGAATCGAGTCCCGCATCAGGGAGCCTGCTTCTCCCTCCGCCTGTGTCTCTGCCTCTCTCTCTCTCTCCGTGTGTCTCTCATGAATAAATAAATCTTTTAAAATAATTTAAAAATCGTTTAACCTTTTAAAATCTTTTAAAAATAAAAATTAAAAAGCAGCTCCTATGGACAGGGGCACCGTGGCCTCTGGGACTCGCTGCCCGGAGCTCCTGCACCTCGGAAGGGGCTCATCCCCCCGCTGCCCACCCTGCTGGAGGCCCCAGCCCTCAGCCTGCACCCCCACCCCCGGGACAGAGGGGGCACCTGGGGCCCGCCCTGGCCCGGCCGAGGCTGCTCAGTGCCTCCCCTGCCCGGCCGCCTGCCTCATGGGGACACCAGGGTCCCAGGCCTGCTGCTGGGGAGCCCAGACCCCGTGACCACACCCTGCGGTGCCGCCAGCCGCGACACGAGTTGGGAAGGGGGAAATACGCGTCCTCCGTGGACCAGACAGCGGAACCCAAGGCCTCGGGCCCAGGGCAGCAGCTGACGGCGCTGGGGGCGGGTGAGGGAGGGGTGCTGCGGGCAGACACCTCCCCCCTTCTCGGCTGTGCTCTCTCCGCCGCGCCCCTCCTCGCCGGCCCAGCCCAAGGGGCCTCCCCAGCCCTGGCCTCCCGCCCGGGAGCCCTGCCTCCGAGAGCCTGCCCGGGGTCTGCTCAGCTCTCCCCGACCCCGCTCGGGCACAGGACACGGGCTCTCGTCTACACGAGCCGGGTTCAGACTCCGGCACCTGGGTCCCATGGGCGAGGCTCCTCCCGGCCTCCCCCCGCAGCACTGCCTGCCCTGGGTCCTGGCTGGTCCTCAGCATCGCCCCTGCCCCCAGCGCCTCCCGGGGACGCTGGGCTGTCCCCAGGTCTCCAGGCGCCGCAGGCCCCCTCCCGGCAGTGACCAGGCCCCTTTTCCCTGGGGACACGCGCCCAAACCCCTGGGGAGCAGACCGGGTGACGCGGGTTCACGTAGCCCCAGCGGGAGGCCAGTTCTTTTTTTTTTTAGAGATGTTATTTATTTATTCATGAGAGACACAGAGACACAGAGAGAGAGAGAGACAGAGATACAGGCAGAGGGAGAAGGAGAAGCAGGCTCCCTGCAGGGAACCTGACGCGGGACTCGATCCCAGGACCTGGGGTCACACCTGGAGCTGAAGGCAGATGCTCCACCACTGAGCCCCCAGGGGCCCCAAGGGAGGCCAGTTCTGGCCCCAGGTGGCCAGGGGCTGCTGCTGCGGGCAGAGCGGTGAGCGGCTGGCCTGGGGATGGTGGGCAGGGGTTGGGGGGGGTTGAGCCCCGATGTTCCCGCAGCCAGGCGCGTCCTAGAGCCAGCTGCGGCCCCGGCTGGGCGGAGCTGAGGACAGCCAGCCCCTTCCCACGGGGACCGCAGGGCGGGTGAAGTGGCCACAACGGCTACCCCCCATACGTACCTGTGAGCGTGACCTTATTTAGAAATAGGGTCCCTAGGGGCGCCTGGGGGGGGGGGGCTTAGTCGGTGAAGCATCTGCCTTCAGTCAGGCCATGGTCTCAGGGTCCCGGGATCGAGCCCCACATCGGGCTCCCTGCAGGGAGTCTGCTTCTCCCTCTGTTCATGCTCTCTGTCTCTCACCTAAAAAAAAATATTTAAAAAAAAAAAAAAGAAAGAAAAAAGGGTTCCCTGTAGGTGTAACAAGACAAGGATCTCCCGATGAGATCACCCCGGATTCAGCAGTGGGTGATGAACCCATGACAAGTGTCCTGAGAGACAGGAGAGCAGAGACACGGGGGCCACGGTGCGAGGCCGCGGGCGCTGTCATGGCCCCGTTGACACGATGGGCGCGGGCGGCCGGTGGGAGTCAGGGCATCGGGGGCCGCCCCCAGAGCCCCGGGCCTGCCTGGTGACCAGGTCTGTGCCCCGGCCCCACCGGCCAGGCTGCGGGTCACCCAGGAGGGCCCTGTCCCACAGCCACTGCGCTGCCGGGCACTGAGCGGGCACCTGGTGGCCAACCGGGCATGTCCGCCAAGGGACGCTGGCCACAATCCTGCCACCCTGGTGACCGGGGCCCCGACACCTGCCGGGGGGCCTCCTGAGGATGCGGCCAACCCCGTGCATTCAGGGCCGTCGGGGAAACGCGCGGCCGCCCCGCTTTCTGAAGTTGCCAGGCCCTTGGCAGAGGCGCGGGCGCGCAGCCTGGCACGCGTGTGTCCCTGTGACGGCCCGGCCTCCGCCCTCCGCCACCCCTCCTGGGCCCGGGCATCGCGGCGCCTGCCAACCCCAATTCCTCCCAGTCCCCCGGAAACGCTGGCTTGGGGCACAGAGCTGCCTTTGCGGCCTCGGGGCACAGAGATGAACGCCATCGGCTCCTGGCAGCTTTCGGTCCCCTCGACCTCGTGTGAAGGTCACTTTCACGCATGGTCCCTTCTCCCGGAGGGATCCGCAGAAGTCCTGCCAGGAGCAGGTGTGGGGACTGCCTTCCCCGCGGCCATCCCCCCTCTGCCCCCCGGGGCTGGGGCCTGGGACCTCCCCTCTCTGCCCAGGGCAAGGGGGCAGCAGAGGGACCGGGTGGACGTGCCCTGAGGTCTGGAGACACTTCGTCCTCAGAGACCCCAGGGCAGAGGAGGTCACGGGGTCTGGGGTTGGGGGGGCACTGGGGCCGCTGGGGGGCCTGCTGGACGCCCCCCACCCGCCCGGGGCCCTGCAGGGGAGGCCTGTGCAGCCCCAGTGCCACCTGGTGGTGCTGCCCGGAACTGCAGCCACGTCCGCAGGCCCGCCCTGGGTCCCCCAGCCCTGACCCCAGCTCCCAACACCAGGCATCCGATTCCCCAAAATCGGGGGACAATTGTAGAAGGAGACGCCTCACCATCGCAAGGGTGCTGACAGCCCCGGGTGGAGTTCTCGATCCGCCGCTGACCCGGGGGACCCCAGGCACCCACCACCCCACGGGGCACCCCTTCCTTCCCAGGCAGGGAGGCCCCCCGAGGTGGCTCTGCTCCTGATGGCCCCACGGCGAGGCGCCAACTCCCCTGCGCTCCGCGCCAGCATGTGCCGGCCTCTCGATGGGTGAAGGGACGTCGGTGGAGGGGCTCACGTTCCGGCAGGGATGGGAAGGCACACACCACAGAACAGGAAAGGAACTTGTCTCGTGCGCTGGAAGGTGAGGCATGCCGGGTGGAGAAAATGCAGAGCCAAGTGGGGGCAGCGAGGGTCTGACTGTGGGACAGGCTCCCAGAGCTCGGGCCGGTGCAGTAGCACAAGGGCGAGGGGCTGGGGACCCCGGGGAGGGCCCTGTAGGCTGCGGGAGGCGGGCTGGGGGGTAGGTCGGGAGGGCAGCCGGGTGGGCGAAGGTCCCAATCTCACCCGTGGAACGGAGCTCCGCCTGGAGTACCTGTGACAAGAGAGGTGCCTGACTTGTAGTTAGGGGCGTGCCGTGTGTTCTTGCTGAGAGCGGTGTGGACGGGGCAGGGCGGGGCGCAGTCAGAGGACCAGGGATGGGGCTGCCCCGGGGCAGGTGCACGAGGAGGCAATGATGCACGGTTGGGAGATACTTGGGAACCACGGGAACAAGCCCCAAGTGGAAAGCACCTCCTGTTGGCTGTTACTGGGGACCCGCTTCTCCCACCCGGCAGAGCCAGATGAGGCCTAGGGGACAAGCTGGACTTAGAGACACAGCCCAGCTACACCCCGTTGATGCAGAAATGAGCAGAGGCTCCAACCCCCCCCCATTGCCTGCCAGCATCAACAACCAGGAGGAGGTGCTTTTCTCTTCCTCATTAGCATATTGGGGCCTGGCGGGAACCCCGGGGGCAACCCTGGTGGGAACCCTGGTGGGGGGCTCCCTGTATAAGCAGGGCCTCTATGCAAGAGGCCAGCCTCACCGCTCCGGTGGGCGCTGTGTCCCCTTCAGCTGTAGCCCCAGGAAAGTCCGGCCTGTGTCTTTGACTTTTGGATCTTGCCTCATGTCTATCACTGTCCGCCCAAGAGCCCAACTGCGGTCACAGTCAGATGCTGGATACATCTGGAAAGCCATGGGGTGGGGGCACCTGGGTGGTGCAGTTGGTTGAGCGTCGCATCCAACTCTTGGTTTCAGCTCAGATCATGATCTCAGCATCGTGGGATGGAGCCCAGAGTCTGGCTCTGCACTCAGCGCAGAGTCTGCTTGAGATTCTCTCTCCCTCTCCTTCCAGCTCGTGCTCTCTCTCTCTCAAAATAAATGTAAAGAAAGAAAGAAAGAAAGAAAGAAAAAGCACTGGGGTGGGCTTCCTGGTGACTTCTGTGCGGGGCAGGTAAGGGGTTCAGGGTGGGGCGGCCATCCTTGAGTGAGCACAGGGGGAGAGCCCCACTTCCAGTGAGCTGATCTTGCCTTACCTGTGGGGTTTCCAGTTGGACATGGTGACAGACAGACACCCAGATACTCAAGTCTAGAGCTCGAGAGGAACCCAGCAAGGCAACACGTCGCCGCACTTACAGCCCCACCCTGGATGAGATCATGAGGGGCCGAGGGTGACGGGAGCTGAGAGGGAGCAGCTGGAGAGACGACAGGACCCGACGGAGGCAGGGGACCTCAAGACACTGTGTCAGCACCACCATGTTTCCAACCACAGGTCCTGTTGTCAGACCTTACAGTGTGTTAAATGGTCACCAACACAAAGACATGCCCACGTTCTCTTCCCTGGAAACTGAGTGTGACGTTGTGTAGAGAAAGGGTCTTTATCAATGTCATGAAGTAAGATCTTGAGGTGAGATCGTGCTGGGTTGGCTGGGTGGACCCTAAATCCAGTGACAAGTGTCCTTATCGGAGACACCCGGGGAGACACATGGCAGAGAGAAGAGATGGTGATGTGGAGAGGAGACGGAGACAGAGACTGGGGTCATGAGCCGAGGGGACCGCAGCCCCTCCAAACCTTAATTTAGGACTTCTGATCTCCAGGACCGGGAGAGAATAAATTTCCGTGGTTTGAAGCTCCGAGTTTGTAGGACTTGGTTGTGGCGGCCCCAGGGCACCGATATACTTGTCCTTTTCACCATGAGGAAACTGAGCCCGCAAGGGCCTGCTTGCCTGCCCAGGTCCACCAGCAGTTGGTGGAGGGAGAGCCAGGAACTCTCACGGGCAGGGTGTGACCCGCCCCTGGGACATCTCAGCTCTGTAGCTGCAGGTGTCCGTTCCAGCCTGTCAGGATCTTTTGGGATCACATTCCATTCTCTTACTACTACTGTATTTGGGGCCATATGCACCCAGTTAAAGGACTGTATTTCTCACCCTCCCTTCCAGGTGGCTGTGGCCACGTAGCGAGGTCCTACCAAGGATATGCAAGGATATTCTTCACGAGGGGGATGTGTCAACCACAGTTCATAGAAACTGTTTCAGGTGTAAAAAGCAGAACAGGATTTAGCAGATGCAATGAAATTTAAGTCGCTGAGGCCTAGGAGGTGGGGTGACCATCAGGACTCCACTTGCACTGTTGGTTTAGACATCCCACCAGAAGCCAAGACCAAGACCAGGAACCGGTTGTTGCTAACACCCCTACCTCAGCCATGTTTGCCTTTCACTTCCAAGCTGATGTCCAGACACTGAGATGTGGATTCTGACCACCAGGACATACATTCTTGCTACCCCTGCATGCCGTGGCCACAGCATCTCCTCTGCCTTCCAAATCTCACCTGAGTCCTTACAAGTAGGCTCAGCCTAGGTTGCATCCAGAACAGCAGGTGTGAGGGAACCTGGGGGGTATAGTTTCCCAGGGCCTGGTGGTAAATCTATGATAAATGCAGTCTGGTCTTTTTATGAAATAGAGGCTTAGTTCCCTGGGAGGGTAACTCACAAAGGAGGGGAAGAAGGAAGAACCTCTGCCCAAGGGAGGGCATGACTGTAACCACTGCAGACAATAATGGGTCAGCTCTGTCAGGGCATCGCTGAATGCCACCTTCCACATCCGGAGAAGCAGAGGGCTTGTTGGATGTGAAGACAAGACAGCCGCCCCCACCCCCGCTGGCAGTCAAAAGGAGGGAAGCCAGTAGGACTGGGGTAGGGTTCCTCAGGTCCAGCTGCATGAGCAAGGCAAGTGGTGTTACTTTCCTTGAATCGCTCCCCTCCCTCTTTTCACCACGCTCCCTGCCTCCCTGTTTAGTATGGTTTGGAAAACACTTGTTTCATTTCTCTCTTAAATTTCCCCATATTTTCGTTCTGTCCATCTTTTCTTCTATTTTATTTAATATAGTTATACTAAAGCCCCTGTCTAAGTTCTACCATTGATGTTAGATTATCCAAGGGTCTGCTTCTATTGGCTGCTGTTTCTCTTGAATGCAGGTGCCACTGGCCTGTTTCTTTATCTCTTTTGTAAGTTTTGATTGTGTACGGGCCATCTTACATAAAAGAACCATAGAGTCTGAGGTCATGTTATTTTTCTCTGGAGAAGGCACTTCTTTTTCTCCATTCACCACATCCATTTAAGAAGCAGGCTGGGGGCAGCCCGGGTGGCTCAGCGGTTTAGCGCCGCCTTCAGTCCGGGGCCTGATCCTAGAGACCCGGGATCAAATCCCACATCGGGCTCCCTGCATGGAGCCTGCTTCTCCCTCCACCTGTGTCTCTGCCTCTCTCTCTCTCTCTCTCTCTCTGTCTCTGTGTCTCTCATGAATAAATAAATAAAATCTTAAAAAAAAAAAAAAAGAAGAAGCAAGCTGGAGCAGAGCTCGCCTGTAGCTCTACTTAGTTTTGGCTTACCTCCTGTTGCAGCATTTTGAGGGGAGACGTGTCTGAGCTTTGGATTATAGGAATAACAGATTTCTGTCTCCATATCCAGAGAGACTTGGGGTGGAGATGGACTTATCCTTACTATTTGGAGGTTTTGCTACAATCTCTTGTCCCACTGCGTCTAAAATCAGACAAACGTCTTGAGGAGCAGACCAGCCATATGCTTAAAACAAGAATCCTTCCTTAAGCAGAGCTTATTTCCACATACTTCAAACAAAGGGATTTCCAGTCTGCCTTTCACCATTCCTTAGCCTTCCACACAGTCTCTGGACTCAGCTAGTTAGGCAGGTAGGAAAATGCCTCGTCTTTAGGGTTCCTGGCATCTTAACTTGTTGCACGACTCCATGTAACCTCTGAAGATTGTTCTGGATTCTCTTCCCTTGGTAATACTACTCAGCACTATTGGTGTATCTGGTATGCATGTAATTTGGGTGATTCTCATAAATGTGTTTGTATTATTTTCTATTCAGTTCATTTGACTCAAACATTATTTTGTATACTCATTTTTATTTATAATGTAATTGGCATATTGCTGGTATTAATATCACTCCTAGTTTTTACTGGAAACAAATATAAATATATAGTAACAGCTGAATATTCTGCTTGCTGTATTTATTAACATTTATAATTTTCCAAAAACCCCACTCATACTACAAATATTATAACATTAAATAAATTATTAAAAAGTTAAAATTGAGTGAATAGGCCTATAACAAGTAAAAAAAGAATTAGTAATTACAGATCTTCCCACAAAAACACTTCACTGGTGAATCATATCAAATATTTAACAAAGTGTATTAATCCCTCATAAACACTTTCAGGAAATAAAGGAAGGGGCAATCCTTATTGTATGAGGTCAGTAGTACTCTCATACAAAAGTCAGAAAATATGTCACAAGAAAACTACAGACTGATATTCATGAACATAAACTCCAAGACCTTTGATATCAACAAATGCAACCTAGTGACATATAAAAAGGATTATATGACCAATTAGGATTTATTCCAGGAATGCAAAGTTGGTTTAACACTTGAAAATCCATCAGCATAATTGTGAAATAAGAAATATGGGTATTGGTCTCTGCTCTCAGTTCCTGCAAATATTTGATCTTTGACCCTGACTCCTGACACAGAGCTTCCAGAAACCTTGTAATTTCTTGAATAATAGGAATATCTGCCAAGAGCTCTTAGAGCCCTTGGAATTTCCTAGATGACAGGAGCATCTTTTGTTCTAATGAGTCAACCCTTGGTCAAGGAGCCCTGAATGGGGGCTGATCCCCAGAAACATCAAGCTATGATTAGAAGCTTGGAACTTTCAGGCCCACCTCCATTCTTTGCAGAGCGGAGCAGGCTTCAAATTGAGTTAACAATCCATTATCACATATGTGTTGAAGCCTCCATAAAAATCCTGAAAGTGTGGCATTTGTAGAGTTTCCAAGTTGCTGAACACATGAAGATACTGGAAAGGTGGCACACCTGAAGAGAGCGTGGAAGCCCACACCCCCTCCACCATACCTCTCCCTATGCATCTCTTCTTTTCGATCCTTTATAACATCCTTTTATAGTAAAAAATAAGTATTTCCCTGAGTTTTGTGAGCTATTCTAGCAAACTACCAAACCTGAGGAAGAAACCAGTCAGGAGCACAAGTGACAACTTGGACTTGTGATTGGCATCTGAAGGGGAGGGGTCTGTCTCATGGGACCGAGTCCTTAACCTGTGGGGTCTGTATGGACTCATTAGTGTCAAAATTTAATTGAATTGTAGATCACCCAGCTGGTGTCACAGAATTTCTTGAGATGGGGAAAACCAACACTTCTTGTCATTAAAGTGTTCTGTGTGAGTGTGTTAAAGGAAAGCAGCGAGTCTTTCCAAGGCCCTAATACAGCACATTAATAGAATAAAGAGAAAAAACAACAACAAAAAAAAAACATGATCATCTCAATACACACACACAAAACACATTAATAAAAATAGAATACGTGTTCTTGATTTTAAAAAATCTCAGCAAATTAGGAATAGAATGGAACTTTTTTATTCCTATAAAGGGCACTAAAAATCCTATAGCTAAGATCATACTCAATGGTGACAGACTGAACACTTTCCATAGAGGATTGGGAACAAGGAAAGGATAGCCATTCTCTCCTTGTTTATTTAACATTGACTAGAGGTTCTAACTAATGAGATAAAGCTAGAAAAGCTAAAAGCATCTACACTGGGACACAAAAAGTAAAACTATTATTGCCATTATTCAAACTGACATAGCAGAAAATCCTAAGGAATACACAGAAACTGATAAATCTAATAAATGAGTTCAGCAAGGTTACTGGATACAAGATCAACATGGAAAAGTCATTTGTATTTCTATACACTAACAGCAACCTATCAGAAAAAGGAACTAAAACAATCCCATTCACAATTGCCTCAAAAAAAAGAATAAAAACACTTAAGAATAAATCCAACAAAGGAAATGCAAAGACTTGTAACTTATAAACTATAAAACATTGCTGAGAGAAATTAAAGAAGATTTAGATAATTGGAAAAACATTCTCTGTATATGGATCGGAAAACTCAATATCCTCAAGATCATAATTCTCCCTAAATTGATTTATAGAGTCAATGAAATCCTATAAAGATCCCAGCAGAATTTTTTTTTTTTTTTTTTTAGAAATTGGCAAACTGACTGTAAAACTTATTTGAAAATGCAAAGGACTCAGAATGACTAAAACGGTTCTGAAAAAGAACAAAGCTAGAAGGACTTACGCCACTCCTCTAATGCTACACTAATCATGACTAGGCTATTGGCCCAGGGTTAGACGTATAGATAGTGAAATAAAAATGAAGAGTTTATAAATAAATGCTTACATTTATGCTCACTTGATTTTTTTCAACAAAGATGACGAGGAAATGCAATAGAGAGAAGAGAGTTTTCAACCAACGGGGCTAGGGCCATTGGCTATCTAGGGCCCCACATCACGCATGTGAATTTGGACCTCACATCACGCCCAAAAATTAACTCAAGGTCGATCGTAGACCTAACTTAAAACTGAGAAGAAAACACAGAAGAAAATCTTTGGGAGCTTGACTGAGGCAAAGCATTCCTCGTTTTTTTTTTTTTTTTTTTTTTTTTTAAGATTTAATTTATTTATTTATGATAGACATAGAGAGGCAGAGACACAGGCAGAGGGAGAAGCAGGCTCCATGTCGGGAGCCCCATGCGGGACTCGATCCCAGGACTCCAGGATCAGGCCCTGGGCCAAAGGCATGTGCTAAACCGCTGAGCCACCCAGGGATCCCCGCATTCCTCGTTTTGACACCAAACGCGTGACCCATACAAATAAGAATGTGATAAACGGCTTCACCAAGTCAAAAAATGTTTCCCTATCACAGGACACCATTAAGAAAATGAAAAGACAAGCCACCGACTGGGACGATTTATTTATACAAATGATGTATCTGGTAAAGGACTTGAATCCGGTTTATCTAAAGAGCTTTTATGACTCAATACAAAGATCATTCAACTTAAAATGGGCAAAAGATATAAATGGGGGCTCCTGGGTGGCTCAGTGGTTGGGCCTTCGGCTCAGGGTGTGACCCCGGGGTCCTGGGATCGAGTCCTGCATTGGAGTCCCCGCAGGGAGCCTGCTTCTCCCTCTGCCTATGTCTCTGCCTCTCTGTGTTTCTCATAAATAAATAAAATCTTTTTTAAAAAGCTATAAACAGCTATTTCACCAAAGATGCACAAAATGACTAATAAGAACGAGACGGTGCTCAAGATCACTGACCGTTAAGGTCAACACAATCAAAACCACCGTGAGGAAACGCGTCCACTCACAAGGCTCTCGCCCAAGAGACGGGCAACCACACGCGATGAGAAGATGGAGAAATGGGGACCCTCATTCTTCACCAGCGGGAATGTCGCTTGGGACGGCCCTGTCCCTGGTGAGACTGGAAAATGGTGTAGCCACTTTGGGAAATGGTTTGGCGGGTCTCTACGACGTTAGGGACGGCGTTGCCCCGTGGCCCAGCAGCTCCGCTCCTAGGTACCTTCCCGCTGTGGTCTGGGTGTTGAGCTCCTGACTCCCGAGGGGACCGTGTCAGGGGGCGGGGCCTGTCCTGCGGGGTCGCCACGGGGAGCCCTCCGGGATGGGGTCAGGGCTCCTGTGAGTGCTCTTGTGAAGGGGCCTCGGGCGCCCGGTCCCCCCTCCATCACCGGAGGCCGCGGCCAGAAGACTCGCCTGTGGACCGGGAGCCACCAGCACCCTGATCTCGGACTCCTGGCCTCCAGGACTTTGAGAAATAAATGCTTGTTGTTGATGAGCCACTCGGTCTGTGCGAAGTTTGTCGTGGGAGCCAGATCGGGCTGGTACGATGCCGAGAGATGAACGCACACGTCTCGCAGGGATGGCTCCGGGGGGCTTTTCCACTGGAGACTGAGAACAACCCAGGTGTCCACTGCCTGGGGCCTAGGCAAGCCTGGGGTGGGACGCCGTCGAGGGGTACCAGCCGGGGTCAACGGGACGGAGTCCGGCCGCACGCACGACACCCCCGAGCGTCAGCACCATCACACCTGGTGCAATAGCCGTGCAAGACTTCGTGGTGCACGACCCCACCCAGTCAAACGTGCAGGACGGCAGCCGCATCCGTGGCTGCAGAAAGCGTGTGGCTGGCTGCTCTGGGCCGCGCGTGCGGGGCAGCGATGGGCTGCCAGTGGGGCACGGGGCAGGGGGGCTCTGTGGCTTCGGGGTGATGAAGACACTTGGGAATTAATTGGAAATTGGAGTGTGGAGGTGACTGCAGAGGTCCATACCCGCGCTGGGAACCATGGAATTGTACCCTCGCGCTGGGGGCGGCCACAGCACATCGGTCATGCCCCAGCGTAAACTGTGTTGTAAGAGAAAACTTCTCCGTGGGGCGCACAGGTCCCTCAGTCCGGGGAATGTGTGACTCCTGACTTCGGCTCAGGTCGGGATCTCAGGGCCGTGAGATCCAGCCCCGCATGGGGCCCCGCGCTCCGCGGAGTCTGCTTGGGATTCCCTCCCTCTCCCCCTGCACCCCCTGCCCCGCTCCCATTCACATGCATGCCCTCCGACTCTCTCTCTCTCTCTCAAATAAATAAATGAATCTTTCAAAAGAAAAAAGGCAACTTCTCCGTGAGATGGACACGCGGGCAAAGCCACCACTCCGTTTTTCTAGTCTCTGTCACGGTCTGAGTGCGGGCGTCAGTAGTCGGTCAGCGGCTCCGACCCCATTTCCGCTGAGGAGGCCGTCGGGGTTCCAGGCGGGAAACCGCAGCCGTCCGAGGCCTGGAGAGGCAGGAGCCCGAGTGAGGAAGGAGGTGCTGACGGTGCTGCTGGGAGGGCTCGGCCGCGGGCGCCCAGCTGCACCCCCTGCCCAGGCCTCCCAGGTCAGCCCGCGGGGCGCGGTCCCGGAAGCCGCTGCAGCCGGAGGACACAGGGCAGGACGCCCAGCGGCTGGGGACGCTTCCAGACCCAGGTGCCCCCACAGTCCTCGGCGCTGCAGCCTCTACTTGCCGCGAGAGTCGCGTCCCAAGCCCAAGCTGCAAGGGGCAGGGTGGCCTTTAGCTCATTGACCTTTCCCGATGGGGCCGACCCCCAGGAGCTGCTGCCTATGGAGAAAAACGCCCTCCATCACGCGTGGAGGCCGCCCCTGTGCCTTTGCTGTTGGCCCGGCACCGCCCCACGGAGGGAACGCGCACGGAGAGCGGGCCACGGAGGCAGGCTCCACGGACCTGCTGGGGCTCCCGCCCGGAGGTGGGCAGGTCACCACCCCCATTTCACAGATGGGCTCTGCGGGCGTGACCTCTCCATGGGAACCTCTGCGCGCGGAGCCTCCTCAGCAGTGGGAAGGGCATGAGCATGTTGATGAGGCCTTTTATTTGGGGAAAAGGACTTTGAGGAAACACCAGCAACGGGCTTATTTTTTTTTAAATATTTTATTTATTCATTCATGAGCAACACAGAGAGAGAGGCAGAGGCGCAGGCAGAGGGAGAAGCAGGCTCCATGCAGGGAGCCCGACATGGGACTCGATCCCGGGACCCCGGGGTCACGCCCTGGGCCGAAGGCAGGTGCCCAACTGCTGAGCCACCCAGGGATCCCTGCAACGGGCTTATTGATTCATTAACAAAATGCTTCCCTGCACGAAATGGTGTCTCTGCCGCCTGCACCCCGTCCCCTCCATTCCAGATCCCTCGGGATTTGTCCTCCGATGACCTGGCCAGGGCCTGAGAGGTCAGCTCCAGCTCCCGTCCGTTGAGTGTGGCCTCCGGGAAGAGGCTCACCCGCACGCGCCTCTTAAGGGGGAAGCCTAACGTGCAGACTTAGGTTTTCAAATCCTCGGTGTCTAATGCCTCCTTAGTGCAGCCGGGAGCTCGGGTCCTTAACCGCCGCCCGGGACATTCTCATGTTTGGGTGACGCCTGGTCCCTTATGGATGCTTCGACTCCATCAATCGTCTATCGACGCCTGGCATTCTCCACCAGCAGGTCTCAATTTCCTTCGCGCATCTCGCGGGGCGTTCACAAATTTTAAATCCCACATTGAAACACATCTCGATTCTGACCTTTTTGTGGCATTTTCTGTGGGTCCCCCAGGGCCTGCTCTGGGATGCACGGCGTACATGGGCCACACGCGGCCATTTCGATTCAACCCAAAGTAACCAGGGGTTGGACGGAACTGATGACTCGTGAAACGGTACGTCTGAGACGAAGTACGCGCTCTGTGCTGGCTGATGGGCACTGGGGGGGGCACTTGACAGGATGAGCACTGGGTGTTATTCTGTATGTTGGTAAACTGAACACCAATAAAAAATAAATTTATTTAAAAAAATAATAAAAAAATAAAAAATAAAAAAAATAAAAATAAAATCATAGTAAATAATTTTCTCCCTTTAGTTACTATAAAGAATCTAATCATGTCTTATTCCATTAATTTCATGGTATCAGGGTCACTTGGGCAGCTCAGTGGTTGAGCATCTGACTTTGGCTCTGGTCGTGATCCTGGAGACCCGGGATCGAGTCCCACATCGGGCTCCCTGCATGGAGCCTGCTTCTCCCTCTGCCTATGTCTCTGCCTCTCTCTCTGCGTCTTTCATGAATAAATAAATGAAATCTTAAAAAAAAAAGAAAAAGAAAGGGGATGAAATGAAAGACGCAGCCACGCTCAGTCACACTAGCCACGCTCTCGTACACAATGGCCACGTGTGGCCCGCAGCGGCCACACCAGGCACCAACCCAGAGGCAGGACGTTCACACCGGCACCCAGGGGTCCGTCGTGCACCCGCTGGGGGCCCGCTGGCTCCGTGCTCACACGGCGCCCGCACACAGGCTCCCCTCCAGCAGGAGCGACCTTCCCCAGGGTGGGGAGGACGCCTTACCTCCAGGGGGTGCGCAGTAGGTGCCCGACTGTGATACCCGAGGAAGGACGCCCCGGCTCGAGGGGGGCTGCTTGGGGGGGGGGAGGTTGTTGCGAGTGTGCGATGCAGGCAGGAGGGCTCTGTGCGCTGGTGCAGAGCTGCCATGTCCTGGAGAACGCTGGAGACGGATGGACGGACGGATGAGCAGAGGGGGCTCAGGCTGAGGGGACCGGCTCACCTGCCGTTTGTGAGGCCCGCCAGCCCCGTCCTGGGGAGCCTCTGACCAAGGACAGCCCTCCCGGGCCCTGGCCAGCACCCCTGACCCTGTGACCCACGGCCCGGCTCCCAGCGGCGCGCTGCAGTGGGATCTGGCTACTGGACGACCGGGAGCCGACTCGGCCGCCGGGAAAGCTCCGCTGAGAGGTCGCGAGGCCGCCCTGGAGCCGGGAGGCTTGTGGGTGAGGTGACGAGGAGGGCGGCGGCGGGAAGCCAGGAGAAGGAGCCTGAGCGCGGCGTCCCCGGCCCCCCATGCTGAAGGCTGCGCCCCCCGAGCCACCGAGTGTGGCCCTGCCCGGCCCTTCCCCTCTGCGGGGAAACATCTGGTTCTGATATAAAGGCTCTCCGGGGTCAAGGAGGGGGGGGCGTCCCGGCCCCCCCCGGCCCCCCCCGGGGAGCAGGGCTTCCAGGGCTGCCGAAGGCCACCCCCGCCCCGGCAGGACCGCCCCCGCCCCCAGGTGGTGGCCACGCAGGAGGAGCCGTGGGCCCGCCAGCAGCCGTGTGGGCGCTCGAGCCCGAGAGATTGAGAAACACCAACTCACACTGGAAACCGAGAGCTCGACGGTGGCTGAGGGCTGGGCTGGCACCTCCCGCGGACCCAGGGGCCTGGCGACGCACCTGCACCAGCTCTGTTAGCTCCAGGGCGGGGGGGTGGGGGCATCCTCTTCTCCCCTTGCCGAGGGCATCCTGAGCATGGCGAGGCCTCGGGCGCAGGCAGCCCCGCCGGCGTGGGCACCCTGGGGTGTGTGCAGAGCCCAGGGCGGGGGGTGGGGGGGTGCGCAGCAGCCCTCCCGTCCACAGGGAAAGACGCTCCTCCTGGGGAGCCCAGGCCACTCTTCTCTTTTCCTCCATTCTTTGTTGTCGAAGCTCTTTGTTGTTGTCGTTGTTATTTCCCTTGATTTTTCCCAGCGTCGAGCGAATCCTGCCAGTATCCGACAACACCCCACCTTGACTCAGAGCCCGGCTCCCTCCAAGGCTCCCGCCCTGCGGAGCTGTGTGTCCCAGGGCAGGAGGGATGGAAAGGGCCGGGTGCCCCGGCTGCTGCTGGCCTCCCCGGGCATCCCACCCCGGAGGGCGCCCGGACCTTTACGGGGACCTCTAGGGACCCACCTGTCGTGTGGAGAAGCTCTGGAGACCAGGTCCTTGGTCTCACCCTGAGTCTCCTTCGCCGGAGACCCTAAACCACCCTGCGGCCCAAGCCCCGGGCGTCTGCTCGCTGCCCCTGGGGAGAAGCCTCACCCGGGGACTCAGTGGGCCTGTGGAGAGGCCCTGGGAGCCCTGGGGAGGTGGGGGCCCCCCCACCTGCCCCCCGGACAGCCGCGGGCCACCTGCGGGGCTCGCACACTTTTATTTATGAGGCTTCCCGGGGCTTGCCAGAGCAGGAGGCGCCCCCAGGGTCTGACCCCCGCCCGGCTCTGAGCGCGCTGGAGGGACGGACGGGGCCGCAGCTGCAGCCACCCACGGAGGAGGCCACGTCCAAACGCCGGGGGAGGCGAGCATGGTAAAGCGGAACGCATACTTCTGTCCTAAAATAGATTTTATCTGAAAAAGAAAACAGATGGAGATGGTGTGTGTGTGTGTGTGTGTGTGTGTCTGTGTGTTTCTCTTTCATGAAAAGCACAGGAAGCTGCGTAAGGCGGCGCCGCTGGCCTCCCCCCTCCCCCCAGCGAGCTTCGAATCCGAATCCGAATCCGCAGGCCCGGCCTAAGGGTGCTGCAGCCGGGCCGTCCTGTCCCTTCCTGCAGGTGGCAGGGCCGGGCTGTCCCCCCGGCAAGGGGCCCTCCGTGGCAGGCGGCGCCGGCCGGGCCGAGGCCGCAGCAGGTGGAAGCTCTCTGGGCGACGGCTTCCTTCAGCCAAGCGCCTCCTGCTTCCGTTTGTCATCCCGTGACTCGCGGTGCGGCCGACGAAGGAGAAGAGTCCCGGCTCCACCTCTGCGCGAGCCCCGCGTGTTTATCTGGGATGATTCCGAGTGGGCATCATGAACATGCATCCCCCTAAGCTCTTACGCGGTGCGATCAACGTGCCACGCGGGTTTCCTTGTCTTCGGCAGCTCATAGATCCGAGCCGGCGTCCGGGACACGTTTCCTCGGGGCAGTAGCCCCCGGCGTGGGCGTGGGCCCTGCGGCCGTCGTAGGCGCGTCTGCAGCACACGCGCACCGGGGCTTAGGGTGATCTCGGGAAATTCACGGTCACGGAGCAAGCGTGGCCTCGGGCCAGAGAAAACTGAGCCCAAACAGGACACCACGAAGCTTCAGGGAACGCGCCTCGCGCTCTTGTCTCAGCTGCTGGGCCCGCGGGACGGCCCGTGTGCCCGGGACAGGTGTACGGGGCGGCATCGCCATCCGGAAGGACCCGCAGGACCGGCTGTGGTTCCACCCAAGCAGAGTTTACGGACACTGGACGCCCTGGCCCTGGGATTGGACCCCGGGTGTTGGGGGGCGGGGGGAGCCCGGGCAGCCGCAGGGGCCTGACCGCGGCCCACCTCCCGCCCGGCCTCTCCCGCACCCCCTGCCGTGCGTGAAATGACGAGCACCAGACTCGTGTGGAATCCAAGACGCAGCCCGCGTGGCCCCGCTCATGGCTCGGGACGGGGGAGGCTCGGGGCGTCCCAGCAGTCACAGCAAAGGGGCAAACTAGCTTCTGCCGGTTTCCCCACAGCCTCCAGGGCAACCCACGGGGACCTTGGGGGTCTTGGCTCGTGGGTCTCAGGTTTGGGGTTTGAAAGAAGGAACCGGAAAAGAAAAGAAAGCCCTGAACTCGGCACAAGGCTAACTCGCCTGGGAAAAGGAGGACACGCTGTGACCTGCACCCGCAGAGCCATCGACGCCTCTGGAAGCGCGTCTCTCGGTCTCCTCCGTCACGCCCTCACCCGCAGGTCTTCTCCGTCGGCTAGTGCCCCCTCTGCCCTCCCCGGGGACCCGGCTTCCCCGGGCGGCCCAGGCCCCCCTGCGAGTCCGAGCTCATGCACCCCGGCCCGCGGTGCCCGCCCCCTCCCAAGACAGCGGCCTGCGCCTACTAACGCGGCGTGTTTCTCGCTGTGGCCTCTTAGCTCCGCCGGCAGGTAACCTCCTCGGGGCAAGATCTGGTCGCTGCTGCCTCCCCGGCTCCCGTCGGCAGCGCACGGGTTCTGGGTCCCTTCACCGACCGCCGATTTGCTGATTGATTGATTGAGGAGTGATCCCTTTACCCTAAATTGCCACGGCTATTCGGGGGAGGGGGGGACGGCACGGGTGCAGGTGCACCCGGGTAGGGACGACCCTCGACCTCCAGCGCGCAGGAGCCTGGCCCTCCTCCCGGGCTCTGATGTCCCGATTATTGTCTCTGCCTTTGAAATGTAAGAATCCGTTATTCTGCAAGTGTCTACTTCGTCTTCATAATGATCGCAAAAACCAGGAGAGGGGCCTCACGTAGCTGCGAATTAATAAACACGCGCAGGGTGACGTTCCCGGGAGGCTCCGTCAGCGAGAAGTGATGGGGACAGATGTCTTCACCGGCTCACTCCCCCCAGGTAGGAGTCCACGCTGGGCGGCAGCGCGGGGCACGCGGTTTTACCCCCGCCCCAGGGGTTGATTTTACTGTTATTTCCCACGTTTCAGCCAAGTGTTCCCCAAACGGTCTGCGAGGAAGGACCAGCGTTTTCAAACGTCTGATGCTCGTGGGCCGACCCTTTCCCCCGAGCCAGCAGCCGTGTCGTGGCCGAGTCCAAGGCGGACGGACGTCTCCACAACTTGGTGTCGTCTGACCCCGCGCCGGCGGCTCCCACAGTCTCCTCCCGCGGTGCTCTGGGGAGTGGGGTTCTCGGCTCTGGGGGCAGAGCGGGGCTTGGGGGGACTGGGCCGGCCCCCGCCCCCGCCCCCTGCGAGCGCCATCCGGGCGTATGTGGGGTGTGTGTCTCCTGACCCCCTGGCCTCCCCGGGGCGGGCGCGGGCACGCTCGGGCATTGCACGGTGACCTGGTCTACACAGTCCGCAGGGTGGCCGGGCGGCGCGGACGCTCCCCAGACGGTGCTCGGGGCGAAGTCTGCAGTGAAGACGTCAAACCGGAACCAGGAATGGGAGGATTTCCGCCTCGGCCCCTCCCGGGCGGCCCGGCTCTCCGTCCTGGTGACACGTGCGCACGAAGGCAGGAACATCTTTCTGAGCCATCGATGTCTCTGGAAGCGCGTCTCTCCGTCTCCTCCATCTATTTCCCAGCTGGAGAGAGCACGCAGGCCGCGGGGGCCACCCCGAGAACCCACGGCCAGCCCCCCAGCCCTGGGGGAGGGCGCAGGGCCGGCTCGCGGGCTCCCCTCCCAGCTGGCCCCGCTCGGTCCCTGAGGCAGGCAGGAAGCTGTCACCTCTGCGACGAGCCCGAGTCCGGGTGGTCCGAGGCTGCTGTGTGAGTCACTTGGCCAGGGAGTGAGCCAAGCTGGCTCCTCGACACCCACAGGCCCCGCAGCCGAGTGTTTTCTGCACATCTTTGTATTCGTAAGCGATTCTAGGGAACTTTTATAACCTTGTAAAAAACACAGCCGTCCGCTGCGGAGATGCACGCTTAGGTGGAAAGGCTGTGTGGGGGCCTGGGCGGCTGGGCCCCGACGGAGCCAGGACGGGGGTTCCCCGGACCGAGGCAGGAAGAGGGGTCCCCAGGTTGATGCAGGATGGGGGGTCCCCAGGTTGATGCAGGAGGAGGGGTCCCCGGGCCGAGGCAGGAGGGGTCCCTGGATTGAGGCAAGAGGAGGGATCCCCAGGTTGATGCAGGAGGGGGGTGTCCCCAGATTGAGTCAGGAGGGGGGTGTCCCTGGATTGAGGCAGGAGGAGGGGTCCTCGGACTGAAGCAGGAGGAGGGGTCCCCCGGACTGAAGCAGGAGGGGGGTCCCTGGATTGAGGCAGGACAGGGGTCCCCAGGTTGATGCAGGAGGATGGGTCCCTGGACAGAGGCAGGAGGAGGGGTGTCCCCAGATTGAGGCAAGAGGGGTGTCCCTATGAGGCAGGACGGGGTCCCTAGGAAGTAGGAGGAAGGGTCCCTGGATTGAGGCAGAAGAGGGTCCCCAGGAGGCAGGCCCTGGCAGGCACAGTTTTCCTTCCTGTTTGGGGGCTCCCAGGTCCCAGCTTCAGGCCCTGGGGTGCACACGGGCCCCACACCCGCCCTGCCTCCCTCAGCGCCCGGCTCCCTCTGTGTGGCCTAATGCACGTGGCCGGGCGCCCACCTCAGCCCCGCATCCTCCATTCCCAGGCAGCCTCCTCGGGTGTGGGGCTTCTGGGGGCTCCCGGGGCTCCCGAGGAAGCTGCTTCCAGGCCCCCTTGGCTGGCCAACTTCTGTGGATTTTCTTCCAAGTTGGCATCATATAGTCTTGTTTCTAGAAACTCCTCGGGCTCCCTGGGGTGGGAGGTTTCTCCAGCCTCCCCGGGGCCAGTATGCCAGCCGCCTCTGGCATCTCCGTGGGGCTTGGGGTCAGGACAGGGGCCTCGTGGGCCCAGCCCCCCTGTCGCCGCCCGCAGGGCTGTGCCCGTCTGACTCCCGGCCGCCCAGCGGGGCCTCAGCAGGCCGTGCACCGTGGAAACGCGGCTCTCCTGGGCCTCAAGGGAAGGACGGGAGAGCAGCCCTCCCGCCCGGCGGGTGTTGCAGTCCCGCTGCGTGCAGGGGTGCTGGGGAGCCGGTCTGCTCCGCCCCCACCTCCACCGGGAAGGAGCCCGGAGACCCCGCGATTCCAACACCTGATGGGATTCCAGGGGATGCCCGGGGACAGCACTTCTGCTACTAGCGCACTTGTCAGCTGCTTGTTTCTAAGAGTAAAAAAATAGGGCAGCAGGTTAAATGCCCATCAGGAGATTTATCTGCATTTATGCAGAATGACCGAGTTGAGCGGTGGGCCCTGGAGCCGGTGGTTTGGGTTTGGACGAGGCCTGGAGGTTTGCTCATCGCGGTGCTCCCAGCGCTCCCTGGCGTCCGCACACCCCGGCGTCTCTCGCAGCGTCCAGCCAGCCTGCGGCCCGGGGGCTCAGCTCTCCGGCTCCACGTCTGCGGATGCTCCTCGGAAAGCGTCCCCTTGGGAAGGTGGGCAGCGCTCACCGAGGCCCCTGGGTGCCAGACTCCACTGGGGTCCAGAGCCGTTGTGGGGAGACGACTCAGAGGTGCCCTCCTGGCGCTCCAGTCGGGGGGCGCAGAGTCCGGGCAGGCTGCCCTGCCGAGGACGCAGGCCCCGGGGGCCTCGCGAGGTCAGGGCCACACCGGCCTCCCCATGCTCGTGCCCAGAGTGCAGCCGGGGCTGCCCCATGTGAGCTCGCCAGGTGACCTGCGGGCAGACTCAGTGCGCCCGGCACGAGGGCATGGAAGCCCAGCTGGGAGATGCAGGGGGGCCGCCGGGCGGGGCGCGCCCACCGCCCGAGCTCAGCTCCCTGGGACCCCCTGGCTTCTGTCTCCCCCGGAAGGGACGCCCCGGACCCGCCTTGGGGCTTGGCAGGGGACTGGGAAAACGAAGCTCACAGTGCAAAGGAGAAGCATCTGACCCAACCTTGAACTTTCCTGGCAAGGAAGTGAAATCCATGAGGAAACACGGGGAGTCTGGGCTTCTTCATGCTCTGCAGGGAACCGTCCCGGGGGCGGTAAATCAGCGTGGGAAGGAGGCAGGAGGTGGGGAGGCCCGGGGGGCTGTGTGGGGGCTCCGACTGGAGGAGGCTCGCTTCCTGAGAACCGTGATGTTCTGAAGGCGGTGTTGTGCGCATGTCACATATGTGGTTGTGTGCACACGTGTGTGCACAAGTGACGGTGCCCGTGTGTGCACACGTGACGGGGCCTGTGCATACATGTGTGCACACGTGATGTGGTCTACAGGTGTGCACGTGAAGGTGCCTGTATGTGCACATGTAACAGGGCCTCTGTGTGCACACGTGACAGTGCCTGTGTGTGGACATGTGATGTGGCCTGTGGGTGTGCACGTGATGGTGCCCATGTGTGCACACATGACAGGGCCTGTGCATACATGTGTGCACTTGTGGTGTGGCCTGTGGGTGCACACGTGACAGTGCCTGTGTGTACACATGTAACAAGGACTGTGTGTGCACACATGATGCCTATGTGCACACGTGATGGTGCCTGTGCATACATGTGTGCACATGAGATGGTGCCTGTGTGTACACATGTGACAGGGCCTGTGTGCATGTGCGTGCACACGTGTGGCGGTGTGTGCACATATGCATGCATGTGCACGTATGTGACTGTCCATGCGTGTGCGTGTGCACTCATGACGTCCCCTGCAGGAGAAGTGTGTTCGCCTCAGAGCCCTGGAGCTGGGAGTGTGGGACATCTCCCAGTGGGCTGCTCGGCTCCCCTGAGCAGGGGTGAGCTCTCCCTTCACCCCTTAGCCACAGGAGGGCCCCCCACATTTCTCACCCCATCCAGGCCCTTTGCAGATAGACTGTGCACAGGGAGGGTTCGTGTGGGGTCCCCACGGAGGAGAGCCCTGTGCCCAGGGACAGGTGGTTCTGAGTGTCCCCCCCCAGCCTCTCCATCTCTCCCCACCTGCACCCTCACCTGCACCCCGTCCCCCCTGCCCCCACCCCACCTGGGGTCAGGAATCCCGGCTGAGGGCAGAGAGGGGAGGCATCCCTGGGTCAGTGGTTTCTTTGGGCCTTGGCTTCTCCTCAGGGTGGACTGTGGGTGCCCATAGGACAAGGCAGGACTCAGAAAGCCCTGACGGACACTTGGAGGTGCCACCTGACATGCTCCCGACCCCATCCCATGTGGCCTGAGGGCAGACCGGGCCTGGCTTCGCATCTGGTCTCTGCTCCCCCTCCGGGGACACTCGGGCCTCCCCCCGGGGATCTTGGCGACAATCACGGTGAGCAGGTCCTTAGAGCCCCCGGTGCCAGCTCCGTGGGTGCGGGCTCCGTGGGCGTGTGTGAGGGCAGCCTGGTCACCCTGCCGGGCAGGCGGAGCCGTCCAGGCCCGGGCCCACCGCCCACTACCCAGGGGGCAGCACCCTGCACAGCGCCCGCCGCGGGGTTGTGCAGAGCCTTCCAGGGACCCTCCGCAGAGCCATAGCCTTAGCAGTGGAAAAAGACCTTCCCTGGTGGCCTTGGTGATGCCCCGAAGTGCTTCCGGGCTCAACACTGGGGAGCAGAGACTCGCGGGCAGCAGCCCCCGCGCCCCCGCACCCCGGGATAGAGGGTGGCCCAGCTCTCTGGGCGCATCAGAATCCTGCACGGTTGGATCCTCAGCCGAGGGTCTGCGGGGGGCGGGGATGCTCAAGCAGACGCCGTGGGCTGGGGTCCCTCTGCCTGGGCCTTGGGTCTAGGAGCTGTGGGCGCCCCGACAGACAGCTCGCCGACGCCCGGCCCCGTGCACGAAGCCAGATGTTCCCATGCGATGGAAAGCCGGCGTGGGCAGGGGCAGGGGCAGGGGACGAGGGAGGCTGCCGGGACCTCCGGCCAGATTGCTGGCCTCCCTGCAGAAACCCCATAGTCAAGACAAAGGCCAAGTCTCGTCTTCGGGGAGAGAGGGTGGGGGAGGAGCGAGGGGGGCCGGGGAGCACTGCGGGGCCACGGGCCAGGGCGCGCTGGGCCCTCGGCGTGGCTGTCCGGGGGCTACGGGACTCGGCCGCCTGCCTGGACGCTGTCGCTGCGAGGACGGGGGTGGGGGGAAGTGCATGGGAAGGAGGTGGGTGTAAAGAGACCGAAGGGGAGTTGTAAAAATCCTCGTCCGCCTGGGAGTGTGCCGGCGCGGCCTGCCGGGGGAGGGGTGAGCACGGGGCCCCACGCAGGCCGGCGAGCCAGGAACGGGAGGGGGAGGCCAGTGCCCCACCTCCACGCCCGCCTGCGGAGCCCTGTGTTGTGTGCCCCCCACCCCGGTCGCCGCCCTCTGACGGGACAGCGCAGCACTGACGTGCACGGCACGCGTGGCAGGTGCTGTGCCCACGGCACCCGGACCGCCCGTCCCTCCACGGCCCAGCTGGGGGGGGGTGGGGGGCTCCCACGGTTGCCACAGGAACACGGCCCGTGAGCCAGAGGGACAGAGTCCCTGCCGTGCACATGGTCCCTCTTCCTGTTGAACCCCTGCGTCCACACCTCGGGTGCCAGCGGGTGCCGACTCCGCCTCGCCCTGGGCTGGCCGCTCTGGCTTGAGGTGCCCCCACCCACGTCCCTTACACAGTTACCAGGTGACGGGGCCCCAGGTCCTCCCCCCACCTCGTCCATGGTTGCGGCGTGGCCCTACCTGTGCGACCCCTGACCGCCAAGCCACAGGGAAGCCGAGGCTGCACAGGCAGGGACGGGCCAGGGTCCCAGGTCGGGGCTCAGGGCTGTCCGCCCCCCCGGCCGGTCCCCATGACCAGTGTCCCTCCAGGAAGAACTGTTCCCGAAGGAGGAGCCCGATCAGGCCCACGTGCACACGCTGCTGAGGGCGGCGTGGCCGGCAGCCAGGCCTGGTCGTCCCTGGGTGCTCCCGTGGGCCCGCGCGGGTCCAGGATCCTGCAGGGGAAGCTTGTGGGCTGGGCCGCTGTGCGCGTGTGTTTAACGCGACGTGACCTCGTCCTCGCGGTCTCTGGTTCTAGAAACGCGCTCATGGTTTCTCGGGGCTTCGGGGTGTTTCATTGCACAGAGACCCCGGGGTGGGTACCGCTGTGTCGTTAAGGCTGAGAATTCGGGTTGTTTCCATTTTCCCATTTTGAGGGAGAATTTTTCACCAAAGCTTTAGGTACATACAAGCTTCTCATTTTTTTTTAAATTTTTTTAAAATTTATTTATGATAGTCACACACACAGAGAGAGAGGCAGAGACACAGGCAGAGGGAGAAGCAGGCTCCATGCACCGGGAGCCCGACCTGGGATTCGATCTCGGGTCTCCAGGATCGCGCCCTGGGCCAAAGGCAGGCGCCAAACCGCTGCGCCACCCAGGGATCCCTCTTTTTTTTTTTTTTAAGAGACTTTAAAAACAGCCAAATAAATGTCTGTTCTTCAGGAATAAATGGAAGGAAGCTTGAGGTCGCATAGAATCCTCCTCCATCCCCCATTTTAGCAGGAAGGTTATGTATGTCTGGATTTCCCCCATAAGTCAAGTGCTTAATGCGCAGCCCCCTTTGTGGAGGGAGCCTCTGCCTGTCTTGTGCATCATCCAAATCCCGAAGGTGGAAGTGCTTTGCTGAGCAGATTACGACGGATCCGGGTTCCCCTGGGATGAGCTGCTCCCCGGCGGACGCGAGGCCAGGGGGTCACTTCAGAGCCCCCCCGCAGCGGACCCACCAGGTCCCCGGAAGCGGCAGGGCGGCCTGATGGACGACGCACGGACCTGTGCCCTGGCCCCGGGCTGCTCCCCGGGGACGGCTCCTACGGGCCCCCCTCTGCTCCAGAAACCTTTCCTCCACTGAGCCTCACCGGGACGGCGGGCCCAGGCGTCGGGGGCGTCCGTGACGAGCCCCAGGGCTCCGGGGCACCGGCCACCTGCCCCGTGTGGGACCTGAGCTGCGTCCCACGGAAGCGCTGGCCCAGGGAGGTGGCAGGGCCGCGCCCCGGGCCCCCTGCTCGTCAGCGGCTCCGCAGGCCCTGAGTCCCGGCTACCACGGCCTCGGCGCCGGCCTCCTCCCCAGCCGCAGCCCCCGACCCCCAGCAGGACCCGCTGCCCCCTCGGGCTTGGCCTGTTCCCTCTGCCAGGACGGCCGCCTGCAAAGCCACGGCCCAGCCTGTCCAAGGCCTCCTCCCTCCGGCCTCCCCGGACGTCCTCCGTGGCACGTCGCTGCTGTCAGCACGTCACTGTCCTGGGCGCCGCCGGTGCCCTGATCTCGGGCTCCCAGGTGGGCCGGGGTGGGGGGGTGGTCTGGGGAGCAGGTGTGAGTTGATGCCGGTGTCTGAAAATGCTCAGACTGTTGAACTTTACCAGAGGAAGGTGCCAGATCTCCCCTGGGGAGAAGAGAAACGGAGAGACGCTCTCTAGGTAGGTGAGACCGCAGGGGTGAGGGTGGCCCGTGTGCGTCGGGGGCAGGAAGGCGGAGGACACTGCTGGAGGCACACGGACGCTCAGAGCATCGCTAAACCTTCCCACCCGGGTGGCAGGTGTCTCTGCCTGCATCCTGCCTGTGTTCACAGTGCTGTCTTCTCTCTCTGTCTCTGTGTGTCTCTGTCTCTCTGTCTCTGTCCCTCTGTCTCTCTGTCTCTCTATCTCCCTGTCTCTGTCTCTATCTCTCTCTGTCTTGTCTGTTTCTGTCTCTATGTCTCTGTCTCTGTCTCTCTGTCTCTCTGTCTCTCTATCTCCCTCTCCCTCTGTCTCTGTCTCTGTCTCTATCTCTCTATCTCCCTCTGTCTCTGTCTCTCTCTCTGTCTCCCTCTGTCTCTGTTTCTATTTCTCTGTCCCTGTCTGTCTGTCTCCATCTCCGTCTCCCTCCGTCTCCACCTCCGTCTGTCTCTGTCTCTGTCTCTGTCTCTGTCTCTCCCCGCCTCATCTCTCTCACGGGGACCCTATGAGAGAAGGGTGGCGAGGGGATCTCCGCCGTGGTCGTGGGCCAGCCTCAGGGAAGGCGCTGTCATGCTCTGACGCGGTGCCCCGTGCCCGTGACGTGAGTCCCTGTGGCAGGGCCCGGCCTCCTGCGGACGCCCAATGTGGGGCTCCCCGAGGAGAGTGGGTGACCCGAGCCGGGTTTCCCCCCAGGGGGCGGGGGTCCATGGATGGCGGCCCGGCCTGGTTAGCACCTGGGTTCCCGCCACGCGGAGGGTCAGGTGGCTGGTGGCAGCTTCTCAGTCTGCAGTGCCAGCGGCGAGCCCGGGAGCCTCCAGGACCAGGCCCTGGATGAGGTGTCCCAGGAACCGGCCTCCTGCCGCCCTCCCTGCCCTGGGCAGTACCCCCGGCATCTCCCGGGCCGGCGTGGAGCAGAGTGGCCCACACACGTGTTCGGGGTGCAGGCGTGTCACAGTGAGGAGAGCGGCAGCCAGGGGCTCGAGCCCGACGCCTGCAGGGGCAGGTCCCAGCCTGGCAGACGCCGCCTCTGTCGGACCAAGCTTGACGCCTGGCCGGTGCGCTGCCTTTAAATCACCACAATCCGGCAGCACCTGGGAGTACCTGGCAGTACCGTACCCAGCACCCAGCAGCATCCAGAAGCACCCAGCAGCACTCAGCAGTAGCCAACAGTACCCAGCAGCACCCGGCAGTAGCCAACAGCACCCAGCAGCACCCAGCAGCATCCAAAGCACCCAGCAGCACCCCACACACCCCACAGTACCCATTAACACCCAGCAGTACTCCACAGCATGGGGTAGTACCTGGAAGTACCCAGAAGTACCCAGTACTACCCAGCAGTACCTGGAAGTACCCTAGCACCAGGTAGTAGCTGATACCACCCCACAGCACCCAGCTCACGTGGTTAGTTGGTTAGTGGTAACTGGTCTCCATATTTCTGCTCTTTTCCATAGATGGGAGGAGGGAGGCTCTGATCAGCCCAGAGCCCAGCATGAGGCCTTCAGGGGTTACAAGTGGTCCTATTATTGCAGTGCTTGCAGGGATTCGTGGCTCACTGGGGGCCTCTCCACTCTGGCGGTCCCCCAAGCCCTGGAGGATGCATGCTTGGCTCTCAGAGACCTGGCACCTGGGGCCTGGAGTGGTGAACAGCCTGTCCCTTTGGCCCTGGGTCCTGGCCGCCCGGGTGCAGGTTTGCCCGCACCCATACACTCTTCCCAGGTGCAGGCCGGCCAGGTCTGCCCCACCGCCGCCAGGCCCGGGCTGGCCACGTGCTGTCTGTGACGGCTCCGTCCCCTGCACCACCCTCGCCGGCCCTCACCCTCCCTGCTAAGGCTCCAGAGAAGGAGAGTCCAGGGGAAGAGGCGGGAGGAGCAGGGCTGGAGGGATGTTCGGAAACAAGCATGTTCCTGGCCTGAAGCTAAAGCAATGAAGGCCGGTTTAAAGGGACACCAGAGAGAGTCCAGCCACACTCTGACCAAACCACACACGCACAGCAAGAAATCGCGAGAAAAGCAGCCAGCACAAGCCAAGCCAGCGCACGTCACCCGTCCAGGCCCACGTCAGCCCTCACCCTGGTCAGGAGACAGCAGTGCAGAGTGGTTTACCGGAAGGACTCACTGTCCCGTAGCAGGGCAGACACCGAGGGGCAGGCCGGACCCTGAAGAGTCGGGGAACCGCAGACACCCCGCTTCCTGGGGGGCTCGGGACCTGCCCGGGAAGCCGCGCCCCAGGGCCCTGCCCCGCTCACCGGAGAGCCGCCAGGTGTCTGCAGGGCTCCCGGGAGGCCAGCCGGCGGCGGGGCCCAGCTCCAGCATCACCAGCCCGGCCGAGAAGGGCAGATCCGGAGCCGAGGGGATAAAGCCAAACTCAGCAAGTGCACATCTTCCTCTGCTTCTTTATCTCGTGTGCATACTCCGGCCCCGCTGTGTAATGGGCTTGAGGAGCACCGAGCACAGAGACGTGGGCTTCAGTGTGGGCTGTGGGGCCGGCTGCGCCTGGCCTAGCCGTCCGCGACACAGCGACGCCGCGTGGGTACAAACGGAAGGATGCGTTTACGGGCTGCACTTAGTGACTCAGGCGTTCAGGTTTCTTTTCTTTTTAATTTATTTTTTTAAGGCGTTCAGTTTTCAATCCCATCCACTAATCGTGCAAAGATTTTGGTTAAAAATTTTCCTCCTCAATGGTTGTCTTCACCGATGTTAATGATTCTCCCCTGCAGTTGGGAGGAGCTGTGTTTCAAACTTTTTTAACCAATGGACCTGAAGTTCTCTAGATCTTATCATTTGGAAGATTTTCAACCCGGTCAGAAAATTCTGTTCTTAGGTTTTTAAAACGTCCAGATAGAATTTTTGTAGATGACAAATATTGTTTTAAGTCACAAGATGACATAACAGTGAAAAAATGTACAAACACCAGTGTTCAAACTGCAGTCTCCAGAGATTCATTTTCTTAGAAGAAGGAGGATGAGGAGGAGGATTTGGTGGAAGGAGGAGGAGGAGGAGGAGGGTGGAGGAGTATGAGGGGGAGTAAGATGAAGAGGAGATTGGGGTAGGAGGAGGGTGGAGAGGAGGAGGGTGGAGGATGAGGAGGAGGAGGAGGGTGGAGTAGGAGGAGGGTGGAGGAAGCAGAGGGTAGAAGAGGAGAAGACGGAGGAGAAGGAGGAGGAGGACCAAGAGGAGGGTGGGGGAAGAGGAGGCGAGGTTGGGGAAGCAGCTCTTCTCTCATCCTTTATTAAAATGTCAACTTTGCCTTGAAGGGAAGATTGTGTCTAGTTTTCCAAACAATATATGCAAATATTGTTGGCCACTGGTCATCTAGAAAAGCTCAGCAGAGACAGAACACATGAATTTTATGCAAGAAAATAATGTGTCAACTCACCCCCGAGGGGAAGAGGAGGACTAGGAGGGTGCTCGGGGCACTGAGGCCTGAACTGGGCCCTGTCCCCTCCCAGGACCTCTGCAGAGCGCAGGGACAGCTGGGCCCGGGGAAGCGGGGTGGACACGCTCCCCTCTGCGAGCCTGGGGTCAGCACTGGCAGAGTCAGAACCCAGGGGTAAACCAAGGACCTGCGGGAAGCCGGGAGAGGCTGCACAGCCCCTGCAGCTACGTCCAGGAGAGGCTGTAGGGAGACCGCCTCCAGGGGCTCAGGAGGGGCCGAGGGCCCTGTGGAGGGAGACGCCTGGGTCTTTGCTGCCCGTCGGATCCTCAAGCTATTCCAGCAACAGACCTGAGCCCCCAATTTCTGACAAAGGGGAAGGAAAGAGCTGCCTCCCCCCGGGATGCGGCGTGGCCCGGAGACCCTCGCCATCCAGGGGAGAATGTTGGCGTGAACCATCCGAAAATGTGGCAAGTGAAACAGCAGGGGGGCAGGTCAGACGGACCCGAGCTAGAGGTCTATACCTCTTTCCCGATGGGCACAGAAGACCACCCAGATTCCAGCACTGGAAGGAATCCCCAAAGCTCACGAACGTGACTCGGCGTTAAATCACCCAGCAGGTGATGATTAGGTAAGAGAAGGCCACGCGGACCCTGATTCGCGTCCCTGAAGAGGAAGCAGAAGAGTCTCCACGGACAAAGGCGGGAAGGGGAGGCGGCGGCGGCATCACAGGAAAACACGAAGGCTTGGAAGGCAGACCCGAAATCCAGAGTTGAGAATGATGCAGGGGGAGAAAGTAACGGATAGAGAAAGGGGAATAATTAAATACTGGAAGAAACGCCCCCCGTGCAGTTAAAGGTCTGGAGACGGCACTCGGGGCTCAAGGTTGGACATCGAGGAAAGACGCGGCAGGTGCTCTATTGCAGCGAGGGTCACGGGCTCTGCAGACACTCTGTTATGGCGTTTACATGAAATTTCTAGAAGCAACAAGTCGAATCTATAGAGATAAAAACCAGACCCGTCATTGTCAGGGCCGGGAGATGGACTGGGAATGTCAACGGATAGGAGATGTACAGATTTGTCAAAGCCCACCCGAACGAGCAATCTAAATACATCCACTTTCTTCTATGCAAACTTTAAATAAGTTGAATAGGGATCCCTGGGTGGCGCAGCGGTTTGGCGCCTGCCTTTGGCCCAGGGCGTGATCCTGGAGACCCGGGATCGAATCCCACATCAGGCTCCCGGTGCATGGAGCCTGCTTCTCCCTCTGCCTGTGTCTCTGCCTCTCTCTCTCTCTCTCTCTCTCTCTCTCTGTATCTGTCATAAATAAATAAAATATTTTAAAAAATAAATAAATAAATAAATAAATAAGTTGAATAAAACCTGACAGACTCTGATTTCTCTGCAGAAAGGAACAACAAATTTCCAATGTTACTTAAAAAAAAAAAAGGCAAAACAATGGGAATAGCAGCAGACTTTGTGTCTGCAACACAGGGCTCTGCAAACAGATACACGCTGCATCAGGTCATGCTGGACCCTGCTCGGCCCTGGAAGGACACAGAGGGCAGCCGAGGGCCGCGGAGGGATGCTCGGGCAGCGGGCACGGACGGGATAGAGAAGGAAGACCCAGAGAACCCGGGGACCCTGGGGACCGAGGGCACAACCAAGCGAGCGGCAGCGTCCCTGGCTTCGGTAGAGCTGTGGGGACGTCCTGCCGGGGCTCCTGCCGGCCTCTGCTGCGGTCAGGAGCAGTGTGACCCTTGTGGAGCCACGAAGAACCGTTCCTCACCTTGAAAATGCAAAGTGCGAGTGCAGGTTATTCACATGGACAATGAACGTCTCCGTGTGTCCCCCTCCCACCCCAATATGACAGGCTAGCAGGTCCTCCACGAGTGGATTGCACGTCTGGTTGGAAAGAGGATGTGGCCTGTGAAACACGGGAGGAAGGGCCCGGCAAGGACAAAGACCGTCGTGGGCCAGAGGGAGGAAGTCGGGTGGTTCTGCAACTAGAGGGGGTGTCTCTGGGGCCCAGGGCTCTCGCGTCCCTGATACGTAGGTGATCTTCCAGAGTGGGGCTGTTCCACGCAGAGCACCTGTTTGCTGATGCAGCGGTCAGCGGGGCCTGGGCGCCACAGTACGGAGTCCTTTCCCGATTGGAGTACGTTGGCTGCCCTGCCCTGTGCCTCCAGTGAATCTATCCTGGGCCTCGAGGCAGCAAGAGCCCGTCTGGAAACCATTCAAGACAGAAGATGGCCCTCAGCAGACCCCACGGAAAAGCATCATGACCCCTCCGCTGTCACCCCACCATTGGGCACGGGCAACAAGCTCCGTGCAAGCTGGTGTGCAAGCCAGGGGACCAGGGGCCGGGGGACAGAGAGGGAGGTCAGGGACCGGGAGGAAACACTGGAGGAGAAAGAACAGACGTCTCCGTTCTCGGGGGTTTGCCTACAGGTGCAGACAGACCAGGCCCAGCGAACGGCAGCACATCCGCCACGATGTGCGGGACTGGGGGGTTCCATAGGTTCAGCCCAGGCCCCAGGTCACCTACTGATTCAAGTCCTGACTGCTGAGGCTCACCGCGGGCGCTGCTGGCCATCCTCATACTCACTAGAAATGGAATCCTTTGCAGCCGCGTGCGGGGCTGGGATGAAGCCACACTCCGGCTCCGGGCTGCACGTGTGGCCACACGCCAGGGGCCGGCCAGGGCGGTGCTGCGTGCAACTTCCAAGAAGCATCCTCGAGGGAGCTGGCTGCATCGCTGTGGCTCAGCTCTTCCCATCCTGCTGTCTGCCCCCGGGACACACTGGCCGGAACTTGGAGGCCGCCTTAGCGCAGGAGGGCTGCCTGGCCACGGTGGAACGGAGGGAGAATGGAGCCTGGATCCTGGGTGACCGTGTGGAGCAGAGTCACCCAGACAGCACGGGGTGCTCCCTGGAGAGCCCAAACTGTGCGTGGTTAAACCCAGACTGCCTTGGGGGTCTCCGTCACTGGCAGCCACACCTGATCTTGATGGATTTAAGCACCTACTGTGTGCCAGGACCCCACGGGGGGTGGGGCTGTATGAACGCATAGGACAGAGGTAGTCCCCACTCTCGGGGAGCTTGCGGTCTAGTGACAGAGGACAAAAGACCAGGTCACAAACCCGCCAGCACTTCCATGAATGCTGGTTGACCCCGCAAAGTGAGCAAATAGCTCAAGGAGCTAGACAGGGATGATCAGTGGGGGCAGAGGTCAGTTTTAGGGAAATCAGACAAGAGCTGAACAGGGCGTCTGTTGTAAGGAATTGTCTCCTGATATTAATCTTGGTAAAAATCCAGATGGGAAAGGGCAGGCAGATGGTGGCCTTTCCCGAAGGGATGAGCGCCCACCCCGAGGCGGGGAGGCCGAGGCGCTCTGGAGTCTGGGCACATGGTCCTTCCTGGGTGTGACCCACTCGTCGTCGGCTTTGGTCAGGGGGTGTCCAGCTCAGGGAACTCCTAGGCACTAGGTACCCCGGGTGACACAACCACTCTCTGTGAGAAGGGCGCATTCCTGGGCCCCCTGTGCTGGAGATTTCTGGTTTCATGACCGAGGGTTAGCCTGACGGCGGCTAATCGCCCAAGGAATGTAGGGCTTTCGGAAACTCAGGTCCAGAGGTATCGGGGTGGCACGGTCCCTCTCTGGCGGAGGGCCCTCCCTTCCCGCGGGGCAGCTGCTGGACGTGGGGACCAGCGCCCTGTCCCCCATTGGAAGCGCTCTTCCAGGGGGCTGCAATCGGAGCCTTGTTCTGGTGCCTCCTCTGGAACTACCGAACGGAAGATTAATGTATTTTCCAAATGAGAAGCCTTGAGCTACAGAGGTCGCTTAGGAACTGCCAGCTCCTCTTCTCCTGGCCTCGGAGTATCCTCGGAGCCCGCAGCCCTTCCTCCTGCGCGCTGCCTCGGCGGGAGCGGATTCCTGGCACAGCATCTTCGAAAGGGCGGCCTCTCGTCCAGGCCAGCTCGGGATCGAGATCCGACGGGAGTGACGAGGTGGTGGAGATTGCACGGTCCTGTTTGCCGGCCTGGCCTGCGGCCTCGTGAGAACCCTCCACCTCCTCTATGGCTTGTCCGAGTGTGCCGCAAACCGGGCCTCTCACAACAACGGAGACTCACACTCCCACAGGTCTGGAGTCTACTTGAGGTCTTTTTTTTTTTAGATTTTATTTATTTATTCATGAGAGACACAGAGGGAGAGAGAGGCAGAGACACAGGCAGAGGGAGAAGCAGGGAGCCCAATGCGGGACTCGATCCCAGGGCCCCGGGGTCACCCCCTGAGCCGAAGGCAGATGCTCAACCGCTGAGCCACTCAGGGGCCCCAAGATCTGCATCTTTAACTACATTTACAAAGGCTCAGCCAAGGTCACGTTGCGGCGTTCCCGGTGGACACGGCTCTTGGAGGTGACACCGTGCACCCCACTAGACCTTTGTACCTTACGGACAGATGCGGTCAAGTAGAGAAGGGCACAGGCTCCCCAGGCGCCCCCAGGACATTGGCCAGGAAACCGCACAAGGACGCTGTAAGGCGGTGACCGCTCCCGGATCCAGCCTTGCCGCGAGGTGTGGTGTCTCCGTGAGCTTTCCAGATCATTGGCGCTTACCTCTTTAGGAGACACGCTGATAGATAAAAAAAGGAAACTGCTGCTTTGCGGGTAAGCATCCTGAACCACGCAAACGCACCGCCCTCAGCCTCCTACCCAGACTACAGTTTCAAAGCCGGTCGCCGTTTCGTGGTCTCATTGGTGACCGGACGGCGTCGCCGGGAGCTGCAATGCGATGCCTCGGGTCCGACTCCCTTGGGTGGGATGTGGCCCTGGCACAGAATGTCCCCCCACGTTCCTGGGCTTCTGGAATTCTGCGCGGTGACTGTCCGCTTCCCCCCAAGGTTGTCAGTTCTCAGAACGGCAGCTCATTCATCCATCCACCAGCTCTCACAGGACGTGTGACGGGATAATTTGGGGAGACGGATTATTAATCCTCACTGTGCTTTCTGCATTTCTCTCCCTCATCCAATTTCAAGTGGCTCACCAGGCTTCTCGGTAAATTTTTTTCCCTTTTCTTTTCTTCTTTTTTGCCTCAGGGATCTTTTTTTTTTCCAGGCAGAACGCCAAAGCCGCTTGTAGCCAACGGCTCTTTCTGTCTTTTGTAAAAACCTAAACCCATTTCATAAAACCCTGAAGCCAAGGAATGGGGAGGAAGGAAGAGAGAGCGTGATTCCCCGGGACGGTGGAGAGGAGACGGGAGGTCCCAGGGGGCCCCGGATCTGAGAAGCGCCCGGCAGCAGAGTCCAGGAGGGAGGGAGCCCCGTGGGTGACCACGCTGTGCTCCCCGGGACGCCAACCCAGGCCCCACGGTCCCTGTCTTTGGGGAGGATTCCTGAGCACCAGGAATGATGCGGGAACAGCAGCGGCCCTGAGGGCCGAGGAAGGAGGCGAGGAGCGGCCACTGCGGGGAGCGGCGGGGGGCCGGGGGCTCAAGGCCCACCAGGCTGTCTGGGCACCACGGAAGCTTCTTGATTCTGCAGCGGCTCGGGCGGGGAGGGGATTGCATTTTCCACCAGCCCCACAGGGTGGGGCTCCAAAGTTGGATTTAAACTGAATTAAGAAAATCAAGAAAGGAACCCTCTGGATCTCTGGACAACATGGCACTGTAGCTTCGTGCTTTGAGGCCTCTCCTCTGGCTCAGGCGCTAGCAAACAACACATAAAGCATATTGTCAGAAGTCGTAGTCACACGACAAAACAACACCGACATCTCGGAGACAGACACACAGACAGGGCACCGTGTGGGGTGTCAGCTGGGCTCCGGGTCTGGAACCGACGGCACAGCAGGAACGGTGGCTCGGAGAGCCAATAGGGCCCCCACCCAGAAGAGGCCGTGGAAAGAAAGTTCTAGTGGGGTATTCCTGTGGCTTCGTCTTCAACAGAGTTGAGGGCCCCGGGGAGGTGTGGGGAGCAGCTCCCCATTAGGACCCCGGGTAAGCACCACCTGCTCAGCTGCTGCATCTGGGACGTGCCAGGTGCTCTGTGGGACCAGAGCTCGGAAACTGGCCATAGGAGGGGGTCTGCAGAGGCTGGGGGAGGCAGGGAAACCTCCATCGGACAGGGTGGGGGGGTGGGGGTGTGGATGGCAGAGAAGGAGGGAGTGTGCAGAGAGGAGGTGGGGGGAGGAAGAGGAGAGAGAGGGAGAGAGAGAACCACCTGCTACCCAAGACGCATCTAGAAACCTAAACCCATAGATCCGTTGGGGTGACCGACAGCAGAGGGACAACGTGTAGTTAAATAAGACCCACAGAGTCATCCGTTCCCTGTTCAATGAAAACACTAGGGCAACCCCAAGGTAAGATTTTAGCATCTCAAACAGAAACAGGCGAGTAGTAGCCCAAAAGGAGCTCCAGGCTGTAGCAGAAATTCGTAGGCGAAGCGTCAGAACTGGTAGAAGTGGGAGCATCTACGCGGAGACCTGGAAATGAAAGAAACGGTCACTGGAGCAGGAGGGAAGGCGAGAGACGGTAGGTGACCCGGAGGCTGGGCGTCCGGAGTGGCCCAGGACGCGACCCGAGTCCCGAGGCTGGAGGGGAAGGCCGGGCGCGGGAGCTCAGGGGCTGGGGGCTGGCGGCAGGTGCAGCCCGCACGAGGGGCTGAGGGGCTGAGGGAACGGCCGCCGGAAGCAACGTGGTACCCGACACCCGGGGCTGGGAACGATCCAGCACCACCCCGGAGACGGCGGCCCCGCGGGCACCCCGACCCCCCGGCCCAGGCCAGCCACTGACCCCCGCACACAGGCAGCTCACAGCAAGCCCCCGGGCCTGCATCCTCCTGGGGGACCCACGGTGGGACCCGGGCCCGCAGAGTGGCCTCCACCGGGGCGGCGCTGGCCCCGAAGCGTCTTGCATCACTTTGCTAGCATCTCAGGGGCCAGAGCATGTTCCTGGGCCAGTAAGGGGGTGGATGGTGTCCCCTCGGGGCGGGGAGCCGACCGCTGTGCATAGCGACGAAGGGCAGGCCTTGGGGACGGCTGCACGGCCAGGCTCGCGTGCAGCCGAGAAACGAGGATTTCTCGCACAGATGCTCAGCGTGGGCTCAGCACTGCCACTGGCCACGGGGGGTCACCATCGGGGGAGTGAGGGGACCCACTTTTTACCTTTCCAGGTGCCCACCCCTGTCCCAAGCTTCCTCCCGAGGGCGTTGACCCTGTGACCCTGTCACGTGGGCCGTAGCCCCTGCACGGGGGACAGGAAGTCATCCCAAGGCCGTAGACTCGCTGATGACCTGGGACCTGCCCTGGCCTGAGAGCCCTGCTCCGCGGGGACCTCCCGCAGGGGATGATGACAAAGAGGCGGGCGAGTCCTTTCTGGGGGCACCGAGGGCATCGAGACACAGAGGCCAGGAGCAGGCGGGAGCCGCGTGCGGGGACAGAAGGTGAGCTGCACCGCCCGGGCCTGGGAGGGGGTCCCTGGAGCAGGGGCCGCTCTGAGCTGGAGCCCACGTCTGTCCTCCGGGCTCACTGTGCCTCCAGCCCTCACCGTGTGTCACCCTCGCTGACTCCGACACCCGAGCGCGTCTTTGCTCCTGGAGACAGGAGCCACGGCCACGAAGCAAGCCCGCGACATGCGCCACCAACGCTGCGGTGAGGGTGACCCCAGGATCCCAGGTGGAGCACCCTGGGGAGCACCCGCGGGCAGGTGCTTCTACGGCCGCTCAGGGGACGTGACGAGTTTCTCCCCACTTCACGGTTGTGTTGCCGGTGGTCGGGATTTCAGCAAGCCCGAGCCCCGCGGCAGGGAGAGCCCAGCTGGAGCGGGACAGCTCTGGTTTTTTATTCCCGGCTCCTGCGGCCTTCAGCCGTGACCTTGACCGTGATTTAGCCGGCCCGACGTCATCTCCTTGCACAGCGAGGCGCCCCTTGCCCGCTCGAGAGCTCAGGCGCAGGTGCGGCCGCGGCGCTGGCTTGTCCACCAGGAGGCCCGCGCTCAGGAGCCCGCCAAGCCCACCCGCGCCCACGCTCGGGGCTGCCACTGGCTCATTTCCTTTCTCCCTCCCCAGGCCTTCCTCCGCCGCGGGCTCCGCTTCTCAGAACGTGTGTGCAACCTGGGGAGGGATTGTCCTTGCCCCAGATTTGAACAACGACTACACTTAAAAGATGTGCAGTGCTTAGATGAGCCAATATTTATTTATATTTTTTAAAAAGATTTTATTTATTCATGAGAGAGACAGAGACAAAGGCAGAGGGAGAAGCAGGCTCCCTGTGGGGAGCCCGATGCAGGACTCGATCCCGGGACCCTGGGATCATGCCCTGAGCCGAAGGCAGACACCCAACCACTGAGCCACGCAGGCGCCCCGAGATGATCCAATATTTAAAGGTATCTATCTAAAAAGCATAAATCCAAAGCTTTCCCAAGTGGGGCTAGGCCCCAGAGGGGGTTCCAGGGGTGGGTTGTGCGTTCCTGGGTGGGGATCACGCAGACGTGCACAGAGGGGCTGGCTCCTTCGAGAGGACACGCCACCAGCACGGCTGGGGTCTGGTCTCCCCAGCCAGTGGCTGGATTCGGGTCTGGAGAACCGGAAGCGTCTGGCCCGGCTGCGCGTCCTGCACACAGACGGGGCCTGGGTCCTCTGACCTCCTCCCTTGACCTTCCTTCTGGGGCTCCTGCGTCACAGGCGGCTTTGCCCTTTAGTTACTCAAAGTGTACGAAATGTTTGCAGCCTTTGGTGGCCATGCGTGGGGAGTCGCAGCGGGCACAGCCTCAGGAGCGCGGTCACAGGCCACTCTGTAGGGCTGGGGTGGGTGGGGTGCCGCGGCCCTCGTAAAGGGCCCTCCCCGCCTCATTAAACCGGCTGTTGTTTTCCTAAGTCTCCGGCCCTACATTAATTACTCTTACTTTGCTGTTCTGCAGCCAAGAGCAACAGTTTCGGGTCCAGGGTGGGATTAAAAGTTTTAATCTTTTCGGTGTTGCTAGAGGATATGGGAAAGGCTCTGAGCGTGGACGGGGAGAGCGCCTCCCCCGCGTCCTCTCCAGGGCTGAGAGGGGCGGCCGCGACGGTCACCGCGGCCCTCGCCGTGTGCCAGGCCTCACCGCCGGTCCCTGGCAGGGAGGCGGGCCAGGTTTCAAGGTTGGAAGGGAAAGGTAATATTTTAAAGAAAGTTCGAGCTTTATGTCTGTTGATTTTAGGTCATAGAGAGGTCACGCAAGCCCTTTCCAAAACAATAAAAACATTATGAAATCTCTCTGCTGCACATGCCGACCACAACGGCGAGTTTGGAGGGTGGCCCTCGGACGATGTTTTGAGAGTTCAGGAAGTTTTACTACTAAATGTCGTGGAGCTGCGCGCCTCTGGGCCCCGGCGAGCCTGCCAGGCGGCTGGTACGGTTTTTACAAGGCAGCCCGCGGGGAGCTGAGGACCCAGGGAGGTGCTGTCCCCGAACAGTTGATTAAAACATGCTGTAGCGGAGCCCCAGGGCCAGGGAGGAACCTGCACGCCGAGGTATTCAGACGGTGCCTCGGATGGTGTGCAGCCAGTGCCGAGCCTCCCGAGGTGACGGACGGAGCAGGGAGGCCAGGGGAGGCAGCCCTCTGACCCCGAGGGGTCCAGGACCCCCAGAGAGGGGGTTACGCAGGCTCAGGACAAGTGACGGCTTTCCCAGAAGTGTGGTGTTTCTGGGAAAAGAAAACTGGGAGTGTGCCCTGCTTCCCTTGGAACCCAGACCACCCGCCTCCCCCTCTGTGGGAACACTCAGGCCCCCAGGAGGAGCCCACAGGGGCCCTTGTTGAAATTCAAACCACCTGGTGATCCCCGGAGAGGCTGGCATTGGTCAGCCAGGCAGGAAGCTGGGTCTCATGCAGCCCAACCCTGCTGGACTTCTCTCCCCAGGCTACCTCCTCTCCACCTCTGCTCTCAGGGAGTGACCCCAGGTCTCTGCTCAGGAGCCACCTGTGGCCTGGTGGGATGAGGGGGTGGGGGGGAGCAGGGGAACAGGTGTCTGCCATTTTAGAGACTGGCTCCAGCGTGAGCTCCACCACGAGCCGGGCGGCTGTCTCAGCCTTGGGTAGACCCATCCTCAGAAATCCAGCCTCGCTGCTCATGTTTCTCCCCGGGGGTCGTGAAGACTTTGTTGAGTTCAGGGCCGTGAATCTCTAAACAGACGCACAGGTTGCTCACAAGCATTGGGAGGAGTGGAAGTTTGCAGGGTCTCCCTAAAGCTGCGGCACCACACGCCTCCCAGTGGCTGCAGAGAGCCGGGTGGGACCCCTCGGGTTGTGTCCGCCATTTGGCTGCTGCGAATGATGCCACTGTGGCGTGGCTGTGTCCTGTGTCTCTTGTGACAAGGACATTTTGAAGAGTACAGGTCATTGTTTTGTAGAATGTCCTTCCGCTTGAGTTTGTCTGATGGTTTCTTTAGGATCCGATGTACGTTGTGCATTCTTGGCAAAGATATGACACAATTGACGGGTCCTCAGCGCATCACTTCACAAGGCATGTTGAGTCCCTTGGCCCCGTGGCTGGTGATGTTTTGACCACTTGGCTAGGAGTGTTGCCAGATTTCTATACCATAAAAAATACTCTTCCCCTTAGTAGTTAAGAAATAGTCTGTGGGGCGTACATCGAACCTATGGAAATAAACTGTTTCCTAAGACTCGTTGGTTTTATTTTATTTTTTAAGATTTTTTTTTAAGATTTATTCATGAGACAGAGAGAGAGAGAGAGAAGAAGGAGAGACACAGGCAGAGGGAGAATCAGGCTCCAAGCAAGGAGCCCAACGCAGGACTCGATCCCAGGACCCCAGGATCATGCCCTGGGCCGAAGGCAGTCACCCAACCGCTGAGCCACCCAGGGATCCCCTACTCGTTGGTTTTAGCATCCATTGGTGATTCTTGCAGGAATCGTTCATCACCATGCTGCTTGCAAAATTACCATTTCCTAACTCTTGTCATTCCTTCAACATTTATTAGTTGATACTCTACTGTAAGGAAGAAACCTCCCTTCCGTTTGCTTTCTAGCACCAGCACGAAACATGGTCTTTTTCTTGCTCACCCTCTTGAAAAAGTGTGAGACGCGTTCTGGTCCCTTGCTGTCATGATTCATTTTCATGCTCCATTTGCCTCGGGTGCGACCGGGGGCAGCCCCTCCCTTGCAATATGCTTTCCTCCTGTTTTGAGGGCTTTCTTACTTTCTGGTGGAATAAGACGTTCTAGGCTCGTCTTGCTTGTTTCATTCCTGGAATCGACCCTTTCCCCTGGGAACCCTGGTTGCTTTTAGTGGAAAGTGGATGGTATCTAGGGACATGGCTGGCCACTGGTGCCTCCTTACTGATGTGCGCCGCTGTCCCCATGTCCTTTCAGTGGACAGAGACAAGATGCTCCGTAAGTGGGGACGCACACAGCCCTGCAGCACATCTCCAGTTGGTCCGGCGCCACTAGGTCCCTCCTCGCCTTCTGCTACTCCACATTTGTTTCTCCTTTTCCCCCCCAAAAAATCAGTGTAATTACTCATGTACACAATCGTGGAATACACACAAGTAGTTTCACAAAAAAACAGGCTAATGTTCAAGATTTATACCCAGCAAAAATGTCTTTTAACTCTTTAGACTGAGGTTATCTTTTAAAGTTACTTAAATAAGTTATTTTTTTTCTATGTGGTTTTGTTCTGAGTATCTGATGCTGTGTGACAGACCACCCAAAAATTGAGGCTTAACAATTTTTATTACTATCCATGACAGTGCTGCGGGCTGATGGTGCTCAGATGAGTGATTCTCGCTCAAGATGTCTCCTCTGAATACAGATGAGGTTGAAGCCATCTGAAGACTCACCAGGAACGTCTGTCCAAAATGGTGCCAGTGATTTTGCTGGATGCGTATGTGTCCTCTGTTGGCTTCTGTCTCTGGCAGAGGAGCCTGGGCCTCTTACATGGAGGCTCTGGGCTCTGAGAGGAGAATGGAGGCATATTCCCAGGGCTGGCCCAGTATCACTCCTACCATCACTCCCTGATGCAGGCGGGAGGACATATAGATGCCATCTCTTGACAGGGGGCATGTCAAGGCCCATCCCAGAGGAATTTGTGGGATAAGGGATAAGGTCACAGTCATCTTCAGAAAATACAATTTGCCACAATTATGTCAGCCACTTATAGATGGGTTCATTTGTTTCTGTTTGTGTACAGTTTTGGGTTTTTTCCTTCCTTCTTCGTTGACTTAATGTTTTGAATATGTAAAAAAAAATATTAACTTGATTCCAAAAGTCAAAAGCTAAGCAAAAGGCACATTGGTATACTCAGAGAAGTATCAACGCCTCCTGATCCTGCCCTCTCAACGCCATTCCCACCTCCACCTCCAACCACCCCTTAGGGAATTGATTTCATCAGTTTCTGGTTTATCTTGTTTTCTTTTTGCACAATAAATATACACATTGTTTTTCTTATTTCCTTTCATTTCTTATACAAAAGTTAGCACACTGTGTTTACTTATTTATACTTTGGGTTTATCGCTTAACATATCTCGACATTTACTCCACATGAGTACATAACAACCTTCCTCATTCTTTCCATAGCTGCATGCTACTATGTTGTACAGGTGTTTCTTCAAAATATTTCCTATGTGTGGGCATTTAGGTTGTTTCCAATATTTTGTAATTACAAAAAAAACCCACCCACCCTGCAATATTAAGTAATTTCATATAAATGTATATGGGTATAGTTGAAGTATCTTCCTGATAAATTCTTGGGATAAGAATTGCTGAGTCAAAGGACAAATAGATACACCATTTTGTTAGATTATCACCATATTTCCCTTTAGAAAGATCTGGGTTTGGGGGCACCTGAGTGGCTCAGTCGGTTGAGCAGCCCACTCTTGTTTTCAGGTCAGATCACGATCTCAGCGTCCTGGGATTCAGCCCCACATCAGGCTCCATGCTGCAGGGAGTCTGCTGGAGGATTCTCTCTCTCCCTCTTCCTCTGCCTCTCCCCTGACTTCTGCTCTATTTCTCTCTCTCTTTGAAATAAATACATAAATCTTAAAAAAAAAAAAGAAGGATGAGTGTTTTGAATTCCCATCAACAATGTGCAAATGTCTGCTTCCCCAGGGTCATACCAATAGTGTGCACTATCAAGCTTTCCACTTTTCTTCCTTGCCAATCTGACAGACGAGAAATGGTAACTAGTCTCATTTTAATGATTGCTTTAATTCTTGTGAGTGAAGCTAAACATCTCATATGATTCAGGGCCACTTATTATATTTTGAAGTATCTCTTCATGGCTTTACCCATCATTCCACCAGACCTGTGGGTCTTCTTTCCCTTGGATTTTTTTTACGAGCTCTTTACATATCAAGGATATTTGTCCGTTATCTGTGATAAATGTTGCAAATATCTTCCCTCAGCTTGCCATTAATCTTTTCAACTTTTCCTTAATTGCATCTGGATTTTGGTGATGGCTAGAAAGGCTTTCCCCACCCACAGTTATAAAGGAAGCCACATGGACTTTTTTTCTAGGACATTTAGATCTTTGCTGACTTCACTCCCTTTCCGAACCCCACCACCACCACCATCAACCAGGGTGAAGAAGGAGGTTTGAGGACACCATCCCCCCCAGAAACCTCCTCGAGAAATAGAAAAGACCCTTGAAGAGGTGTAACGCAGTCCACGCAGCAAAAGCCCACCCCTCCTCGGGCAGAGCCTGTGGCCCAGGCTTTGTGTGAGATGCTAGCAAGTGTGCATCTCTGGACTGACTGCTCCTCGTGCAGAAGCAGCCAGTTGGAAAGGAATGTGCTGGAATCAGCAACAAGTGACATCTGGCCATCCTGACACCCAGGCGAGGGGTCTTACTCAGACGAGTGGGCTCTGCACCCGTGGGAGGCCTCCGCGGGACCAGCCAGCAGTTTCCAGCTCCCGCGGGGCCGTGACTCTGCAGCTGTGCCTTCTGAACATGCAGACCCTGAATTTCCAACCAAGGCGGCAGCAAATCGCCCTTTGGTTTCTGGTTACTTTGAAATTTGGCAGTTTTAGGATGTGCCTCTGATTGGAGCTGATGCTCTTATGTCTTCTTTGAACCTCTAGGACTTGCTGGGCTGTTGAGCCAGCAGAGCGTCCTTAAATCACAAAAGGGGGGGCTGCAGAAGAAAGGAGGAGACGGGGGACCCGAAGCATCTCTCCTGTTGAACGTCTGCGCCCTGGGGACCCTGTGGGCCTGATGAGGCCCGAGGGGCCCACGGGTGCTGCCCCCGGGGGAGCAGGCTCGCCTCACTGCTTCTTGCATTTTGCTTGATGACAGACCTCAGAGAATTTCTGGAGTGGAGGAAAAAGAACATAATCAGCTCAATTTTGGAATTGCGAAGGTTATTATTATAATCATTTCCCTCTGAAGAATTGTAAATAATTCATTTGCAAAACCCCAGTTGAGGTCTCTAATTAGACCCGCGCTGGGCACTAGCAAAGCTGCTTCTTCCTCCAGTTGAGAAGCGTATTTGGTTTGGGGTTTTTTGTTTAGTGTTGACCCTCTCTCCACTCCACAGGCTATGAAATCAGCCTCACATTGTTTTTCATGTTTGCAAATTATGTTTCAATAGGGCGCTGCCTCTCCCACCACTCGGTGCTCCCCAGGGTGGGGCCACACTGGGTGGTGGGAGAGCCCTTCCTTGTCCTCCCAGCTTTGTGCTCTTCTCACATTTAAAAAGCAGACATAGGGACGCTCAGGGGGCTCAGCAGCTGAGCATCTGCCTTCGGCCCAGGGCGTGATTCTAGGTCCTGGGATCAAGTCCCGCATCGGGGTCCCTGCATGGAGCCTGCTTCTCCCTCTGCCTGTGTCTCTGCCTCTCTCTCTCTCTGTCTCAAATAAATAAATAAATAAATAAATAAATATATAAATAAAATCTTAAAAAAATAAATAAAAAGCAGACATAATTGCATGGGGTCAGGGGTCGTGAAGAACCTCGGAGGCCAGCTGGCCCTGGCTGCCACCTGCCCTCTGCCCTCTGCCCTCTGCCCTGAAAATCGGGCAAATGATGGGTGGTTCTCTCTGGGGCATGTGCTGAGCTCCTCACGGTGGCTGCAGGCGCAGCCTCTGAAGTCGGGCGGGGGCCGAAGCAGGACGCACAGGCCTCTGATGACACCTAAAGGGGCCTTTGTGCCGGTCCTGCCCAGGTGGCCGTCCCCAGACACACTCAGAGAACGAGGCAGGTGCCACGCAGGTGATGCTCCACAGCGGGAAGGAGAGAGCGTGTCAGGGTGGTGCCCAACCCCCCAGCTCCAGCTCCAAACCTCACACCTGCACCTGGGGCTGTGGGTGTTGGAGACGGAGGCCACAGACAGCAGGTGCGGCTTCCAACCGAAAACAGGACAAATGTGGAAGGGGTCCTGTTGACCCCAAGGCACAGGAATCCCAAAGGGGCTCTTGGAGGGCCCTCTAGGGACACTACCCATGCTGTGGGGCCGGGCGTCCTGAGTGTCACCTCTGCCTTGCCCCACTCCCTGCACCAGGCACCTCTGGCCCCAGCCCCACCCCTCCCCTCCCCTGCGCTCACCTAGCCTTCCAGAACCGAGCCTGGAGCCCTCAGCCCAGGAGCACCCTCAGGTGAAAGTGAGCCTTTCTCTCTAAATTGCCTGGGATTGTTTTTAATTTTGGGCGTTTTGGATGATAACCTGAAAGAAGGTAAACTGAGCACCTCCTGGGTTGCTGAGGTAGGAACCCGCTACCCTCACGCTTACCTGGGGTGTCTGGACCAGTGCACCGCCCAGTGCACCTGCCCAGGTGGGGCCAGGCAGCTCCGCTGGGCTGCTCGTCCCAGGCAAGGCCTGGCTTACCCCTGGCCGCTGGGCCCAGCTGACGCCCCCTCCCTCCCAGGCTGGTGCTCTCAGGTGAGTTGATGCAATGACCCCAGCTCCCTGCACCTCCCAGCGACTGGGCCGGGGGCC